>NC_060141.1:201728463-203173463 GCF_021461385.2 Schistocerca piceifrons | reverse complement strand
AGCAGCCATACGTGACGCACTGAAAAATTTTATGTCTTTAAAGTTCATTTCTCATCCATATGCTTCTTGGTACAAGGCATTTGCAATGCTTTGATGGAAGGGCTCAAAGAATTTATTAAGGTAGTAGACCAGAGTTGACCAGAGTTATAGGGCGTGCAAAGTAATGTATACAACCATCGCAATAAAGTAATAACAGTTGGCAAATTGATGATCATTTAAAACTCGTGATGAAGCTTCAATACCGATGAAGAATACAAATTGATGTTCAGTACTGCAGATCGTCTAAAGTGATAGCAGTAAGATCGTCCTTTGTATCCATTACTTTGTGTTTCCTTCGCTCTAGTTGTAGATCTATTTATCACGTTCATAGTCTTCTCGTTGGTTGTTTTGTTACGTGTAGCTGCTTATGTATTCTTGGAGCAGTCGTTCGTGTAATTCATTAGACGGCTGAGGAAGAAGAATCGAGGCTGAGAGTGAAAGGCAAACACATACAGACAAGAACCGAGACGGATATGGCCTGGGCATTTATGCATCTCAGCAATGTTGCTGGCAATACTATTACGGCCACACACTGGCGTAAAATAAGGCCTTCGGCTCTCCTACCTGCCGAGCGGCGATTCTACCTGCTGGGCGGAGATTGGAAGGAGAGATTAAAGAACCTTTCCTCGAGCTTTTGTGAGTGCGAATTTCATTGGGTGCAAATTTGTTTCAAATTCTCAAACACTTTCGTATGTCAGAAAATTACATACATATTCACAAGTCAACATTTAAGTCAACTGCATCTATAAGTCCCCAATGTAACAAACACGTAATGTTACATAATGTATTTTGCAGACTTGATTTATGTTCTTTTGTCAGTGTATGTTTGTTTTGGTCCTTACGTAACGTATATTTTAGAATTTTTGTCTATATTAATTCATAATTCTGTCCACAAAGGTTTCAAGAAATTAACAACTGTCGTAATGTTTCGTATGAACGAGACAGTGAAAGGTGGCAAGCCACTCTCTCAATTTAGTTACTCTGTCAGACCATAAATGTTGCTTCCAGCGACCTGGCTGTGCAAATGATTCGAGGAAGCAGAGCTCTGTGAGCTGTACTTTGCAGAGGGACATCGGGCGTGGCACTACACTCTTCCCACTTAGGGTCGGAGCAGGAGGGTGCCGGCTCGCAAAACGTAATACCTGGGCCAGGTGACAGTCCGTCGCGAAGGCCTGCAGATGGCGGAAAGTTGGTGGAGGAAACCTAAATACGTCACTGATCTCATTTAGACTCCCTCAGCCATTGACTGTGTTTATTCTATTGTGGTGGTACACCAGCAATTGAGAATGCAATCGTATTAAATCAGTTAATCTGATGATTAACTTGCGTTCTGAAAGTGACATCAGACAAAGGCAACAAAAGTACCACGAATAAGTTTACAGAGTTCGTATATAAAAAATAAGGGTGTAGCTCACGATTTGAATATTGTTGAGAAGATATTACTTTTTTAGCATCACGTGGACATATTTATCATAAAATAAGCGACCTCTTGCAACGGAATCACATATGTCGACTTCTTTTTTTTACCTGTGACCTTTAGAGACCTTTCCTGAACATGGCATAACAGGACCCTACTTTGAAATACAGTTGTTTGTTCGCCAACCATGCCCAGCCTACGTTAAGAGGAATACCAAATTTTATTCGACGTGTGGATAATGGGGGAGCGGCTTACAGAGTCTTACGGACTGTTAATTTTTTTCGAGTCGCTAAGGATTACACGCCGTGCTGCCAAGTGCAGCAGGATGTTAGACATCTCCCCTGGCGGAAACGGCGTGCTGCCGCGCCCGTCCTGGTAAGTCGTACGTTCGCCGTCTGCTGGTGCACTCAGCGCGCGGCGCGCCCCCCGTGCAACGGCCAGCCCAGCTGCGGCACTCTCCCGCCTCTTGCATAATTCAGTCCGCCAGCCCAGCTGGGCCTCGCTGACTCGCGGCTGTCAACGGCGTGTTCGCAGAAGTACCGGGCCGTCAAGCTGCCACGTGTTTAGCTTTACGTTACGCACTGACCAGATACTGAAGAAGGGTGGTGGATGGTGGAGGGAGGGGGTGGGGGTTATGCTGGCGGGGGCGGGTGGCGTGTAATGAGCCTCATTTAAATCCGAAATATTCTGTAACTGCACGTTCGTCTAGTTCAGGCAAGTTCACCGTTGTGCTCGTGCGAGCTACCTCGCACTCACGCCACGGCAGAGAGCAACCAGCTATGTAACAGTGGCTAATGGCTCTGAGCACTATGGCTCTGAGCACTATGGGACTTAACATCTGTGGTCATCAGTCCCCTAGAACTTAGAACTACTTAAACCTAACTAACCTAAGGACATCACCCACATCCATGCCCGAGGCAGAATTCGAACATGCGACCGTAGCAGTCACGCGGCTCCGGACTGAGCGCCTAGAACCGCTAGACCACCGCGGCCGGCAGTGGCTAATGATGAGGAATGTGTAGAGAGGGGAGACGAGGGAGGAATCTGAACATGGTAGCTCAGCACGAGAAACTGTTATCTACGAGTCGATTCTATGGGCATTGAAGTTAATTCTCCTAAAACATATCGCTTCATGGTGGCTAATTAACGCTTTTCGTGGCGAAATTACTTCCTAGCGCTGTTGCGTTGATGACAAATGACAGTGAAATGAAACTTACACTTATCATAATTCATGAAGCGAGGAACAAGTAGCAGTTAAGTACGAAGCATGATATTTCTCACGGCTGATGCAGCCTTGTGATGAATCTCGTTTTCGGGCGAAGTTTAAAGACATCAACTTGTATTTCATAAGTTTTATTCACATGTTAAAAGTAAAAGCTGTAGATATCAATGAACACAACTAGCTTTGATTTTTGCTAGAACAATAATCTTTGATCCGACTTCCTAAGCACTACTGATTCGAAGATAAACTTTCAAATTGAAGCATGTGATTGACCTTATGTGTATAGATCTTAATCTCTCCACCGCTGAGCCGGCCGAAGTGGCCGTGCGGTTAAAGGCACTACAGTCTGGAACCGCAAGACCGCTACGGTCGCAGGTTCGAATCCTGCCTCGGGCATGGATGTTTGTGACGTCCTTAGGTTAGTTAGGTTTAACTAGTTCTAAGTTCTAGGGGACTAATGACCTCAGCAGTTGAGTCCCATAGTGCTCAGAGCCATTTGAACCATTTGAACCACCGCTGAAAAAGTCTTTCTTGTATAAGTACATAGATCCAAACACCGACACAAGGGCAGATGCAAGCTTGCATAGTGCCGAAAATTTATGGTATCGAAGTTTTTTGTACATGTCCATGAGGTTTAATTTAACATGAAACTTCTCACACAACTGCCTATCACACTGTAGGTCTTCTAATTCTGACTGTAACTTAGGTAACATACACTTGAAAGGGTACAGTACCGCCCGACATTGAAAATAGGTACAACATTCTTCGTTATTCTTGTCAGAACAACATACTTTTTGTAATAATAACTCAATTTCACTTAATACACCGAAGCCGGATATCAGTGTAGGAAAGAATGACAATTTATTTATTTAATTGATCACATGTGCACACCCACAAAATAAATCCCTACACCCAATTTGGTGAGATCTGTGAAATGAATGAACGTATGGCCGTCTGCCAACTGCAGATAGTGAATGTGCAATATATGATCATCTTCGAAACGGTCCTTTGGTCACCTTTGGTGGAACCAAAGAGATGAAATTTACCTGAGCTTTGAGCGCCTGAAATGTGGCTGACCAATATGGTAGCAAGGTGCTCCCCCACCTAGATGGAGGTGCTAGCTGACCTGAAGAACGGCCATGTTTCAGCACTTTGGAGGTGGATCTTGTGTTGGTAAGACCTGTCTTAGGTGCACTCCGTAAAGACAAAAGAGTGGAGAGAATGGTATGCATGAGGAATACTTAAGAGTAGTTTAGAATAATAATTTCTCTATTTCAGGAACTTTTGTGGGGAGAATTAAATGTCAGGCAGGTAATATTAAGGGGATTGTAGTAATCTTCGTAAGTGACCAACGGTCACAATGAAACCACATGTAGCAATAAGTTGAAATACTTCCGAGTGCTAAAGTTAAGGCAAAATACTGGCGTGTGTATTATAAGTTGGAAATATTTAAGAAATGGCGTGTGCAGGACTTGAAATTAGAGACGAGTACTTCCACGTGGTGAGTACTGTGTGAGTCTCAATCTGTGTATGAGACAAAGGATAAAGAGAAGTACTCGTCCATGGTATCAGTTGAGGACTCGCGTGTGCGACGAATATGTTCTTAATGTTATTTTGCGTGTTACGTTTCCGTGTGACGCTTGATTCAAACTATAATACTCTGAGAGTGAAGCAAGGTGAGTCAGCCGTCTATCCAGCAACGCCACTTGGCTTGCATTGCACAGGAAGACGTGCATATATCCTCCAGAGTTCATAGTAGGAAAGAAAAATTACGAAGTGGGGCAGTGTCGTGTGAAACTGGGATGAATACTAATTGAAGTGGGAAAGCTAAAAGTGATGTGATTATAACGTTGTGACTATTGCTTGTGTTGTATTCCATGTTGCCAGTGTGGTGTATTCCATGTAATTTAAGTATGTGTGGTTTGCATGGGAGAGTAGCAAGATAGGTTCAGAGGCAGTGGGTTATGCATGTTCCTTTTGTACCGCTCGGTCTGGAGGAAATTTTCGTGATGATGGGTGTGAGAGTCGAAGTGTGAGATATAGCAAAAGATCCACCATTCTATCCAGAAAGTGCACTGTAGTGTTAGATAATTACGAGACCATAAGATAGAGAATCAACAATGTAAAGCCATGCCCACTGGGCGGAGTTTCTCATGTGTAATTGTTGTAGAAAATGTAATGGTGTGTTTAGGTTATAGAATTTATCGTAATAAAAAAGATAGTGAAGAGTAAAAGGTTGGTGGCCTTTTCCTTCGAATAGTATGCTATCATGATATCCAGAATTTATAATGTTTGCGCCATTCATATTCAGTGCGATGGCCATGTGTTGAACAAAGCCATTGGGTAAGAAAGAAAATGTGGTATTGCCAGTGCGTAGTGAACAGTCAGAGTTGTGTAAGTTACTAATAGTCAGATGTGCGTTATCCGTTTCTGTTGCGTAATATGCAAACAGGAGAATATTTGTAACTTAACTAGAGTATTAGAGCTCATGTTACTCGATAAATAAGAATGAATCCACTCTCTTGGCAGACCACTCATCTTGTAGGCCTGACTGCTTGATGCCACAGTATGAGCAAGGCATGTGGGTGCCTCTCACACTGATTTGCTATACGTTTACCTTCGTTTTCAAGCTCTTACCCGTCATGATGCTGCTTTTCGTAGATTTAAAATGAGTTACTCTCAGTTTTAAACACTGTGTCGTAAGTGAATACTCCTCCGGCTAGCATTACGCGAATTTAACGCATTATCATTCCTCTCAAGATAGCGAACAGTCTATGGTTCCCCTGATTTACATAACAAAATCTGACAGCCCCATTTTACGACGAATGCTAACTTCCCAGGGGGGTCAGCGAGCGTGAGCGTTCTTAATCCCCTAGCCGCATTCTAAGCAGCCTAGTGCGTAAAAATTTAAGTCCAGAACAACGGACCGCCTTCCAATCAGGATTCAGGACTTAATAGCACACCAACAACACAAACAGAATTCCACATAACGAAGAGACAGTATGACAGGAGTGAAAGATTAAAATGTAATGATCATGAGCAGTTGGAATGTAACAGCAGAGGAAGGAGAAAGCTACTGCCAAAATTCAGGGAGCTTACATTCGAAGAAGAGTAAGGCAACATATCGCTTCCTCCTAGATGTGTCTCTCGAAATTATCACGACGAAATAATCAAAGAAGTTAGAGTTCATACGAAAGTTCACAAACAAACGATCCTCTAGTGAATCATTCACTAAGGAACAAAAGGTTGGGTTATATGGTAATACACTATTTATTAAAAAGCAAACGAGATATTGACATAATAGTACACATGTACAAATAGGACGGGAGAAGCTAAGGAATCACTAATGAAATGTAGATAACAAGAAACACATTAATTAATGTATGTATTATAAAAGACCTCTGAAATTACCAAATGTTTCAAAGTTTTATAGTTGGACATTCTGAAAATAACATATTTTTGTAACACTCCCCTTTCCTTTATTCTGAAAATAATGGTTCAGCATCTTGAGTTCCCCAGAGGATAAATCTATGCTAAATAAACTATATTCCTGGTAATTAAAACACATGTATCAGAAATCATACCCCACGCAACTGTAACTGAATTACAACAACTAATTCGAGGATGTGGGTTTCAAAACTACGATTTTGATGTATCTATTGTCCTAAAAATTTATTATCTACTTCTTTTATTTCATTCTTTGACTAAGTTAATTTTTAGGTTCAGGCGTTTTATGAGATACACTGAAGTGCATGTTCTGATTATTGCCAAAAGTTTATGATAATGTACATTGAAGCGCACAAAGAAACTCGCATATAAATGTATATTCAAACACAGAGATTTATAAACAGGCAGAATAAGGCGCTGCTGTCGGCTACGAGTATATAAGAAACGTGTCTCGCGCAGTTGCCAGATCAGTTACTCCTGCTGCAATGGCAGGTTATCAAGATTTAAGTGAGTTTTAAGGTGGTGTTATAGTCGCACGAGCGATGGGACACAGCATCTCAGAGGTAGAATGAAGTGGGAATTTTCCCACATGACTATTTCACGAGTGTACCGTGAATATCAGGAAACCGGTAAAATAGTTTTCGGCGCTGGGCCATCAACGTGTGTCAGCTTCCGCATCCGATCCATTCAACGAAACATAATCGGTATGGGCTTTCGGAGCCAAAGGCCCACTCGTGTACTCTTGATGTCTGAGCGACACAAAGCTTTACGCCTCGCCTGGACCCGTCAACACGACCACTGGACTGTTGATGACTAGAAACATGTTGCCTGTTGGGACGAGTCTCGTTTCAAATTGTTTCAGGGAATGGATGTGTACGGGTATAAGACAACCTCATGAATCCATGGACCCTGCATGTCAGCAGGGGACTGTTGAAGCTGGTGGACGCTCTGCAATGGTGTGGGTCGTGTGGAGTTGGAGTCATATGGGTTCCCTGATACGTCTAGCTACGACTCGGACGGGTGACACGTACGTAAGCATCCTGTCTGATCACCTATACCCACTCATGTTAATTGTGCATACCAACGGACTTGTGCAATTCCATCAGGACAATGCGACACCCCACACGTCCAGAATTGCTACAGAGAGGCTCCGGGAACACTCTTCTGAGTTTAAACACTTACTCTCCAGATATTCAACATTATTTACCATATCTTGAGATGTTTTGCAACATGCTGTTCAGAAGAGATCTCCACTCCCTCGTATTCTTACGGATTCATGGACAGCCCTGCAGAATTAATAGTGTCAATTCCCTCCAGCACTACTTCGGACATAAATTAAGTCCACGCCACGTCGCGTTGCGACATTTCTGCGTGCTCGCGGGGAGTCCTACACGATTTTAGGCAGGTGTACCAGTTTCTTTTTCTCTTCACTGTATTTGCTTTTGATAAAGTTAATTTCGCAGCAGCACTGGGCTGTGGAGTGGAACTATCTGAGAGTCTTGAGGGTACAAATACGTATTTCAGTAGGTAACATAATTTTGTAGTAAAAAGTGAAGTAAGTGACATAAGCATTCCACATGAAGCACAGCCGAAGGACACAATCAGCCCATTCAATGTAAACTTCAGCAAAACAGAGGACTCTCAATGAAATATGAGTGTTTCACTTGGGAAACCTTAATTACAGGCACAGACACTGCCTGTTCAGTTAAACCGCAAGACTTCTGCAGGCAGCGAGAACAAACTTGGCCACAACGCTTTTGTCGGCACCACCGGCCGCTGTGGTCGAGCGGTTCTTGGTGCTTCAGTCCGGAACCGCACTGCTGCTACGGTCGCGGGTTCGAATCCTGCATCGGACATGGATGTGTGTGATGTCCTTAGGTTGGTTAGTTTTAAGTAGTTCTAAGCCTATGGGACTGATGACCTCAGATTTTGTCCCAAAATGCTCAGAGCCTTTTTTTTTTTTTTCGTCGGCACCTATTTGTTCTCCATCCAGTTCGACAGCCACTCAGCTGCCCCGTTGCCAGTTACTCCTCCCACTAAGGCACCAGCCGCTAAGCGTCTTCCTCGTGCCTCTGGCCGGGTAATTCCCTCGTTCCGCTGTTTGCGGAAAGACTTCACACGGTCGCCCCTGTCACTACTTCCTAGCCACATGTGACGCCAATTGCGACCGCCTTTTATGATTCCAACGCCCTCTTGCTCGCAGCTATTGTAACAACCACAACGCTGTGCTATTGTACATATAAGTAAATTTTTTTTTCCATCTGATTTTTCGATAAATTAGTGTAATCGATGTTCTGATTTCATTTCTTTTTTGTTTCATGTCATTGTGTTAAGAAAACTGTAAACGAATTTCAATGTGAATATTAATGTTTATGTCAAATGTCAAGCAATATTGTAATAGAATTGAAATGTAACAAATGTTGAATCTGTTGTAACATGTTTAAAATTGTAACTGTGCGTCTGGTCCATACGTAGGCAATGTATTAGGATATGTAGAATGCAAAACCTTGGGTGAATACCCTGTCTGTAAGGGAGCGGTAAAAGGTGGATGGCAGGCGAGCGCGGGAAAATGCACGCTGGCGCTGTACGGCATAACGGGCTCAGCAGTGGTAGTTGGAGTTTGGCATTGGTCTGAGCAACACGTTCTGGAGCGAGGAGGCTCTCCTGGAAGAAGTAGTTTCACTGAGCCTCGGGTATGCCGTTCCAAAGCCCATACAGCATGGCAAAATTCCATAGGCACTAAACGGAAAAGTATTGCGACGCTGAGAAGAATTAAAGAGCCGATACGTCAAGAGCCATAGCTGTGGTTATATGTGTGCTCTGTGCCTCGCCATCTCGCCGCCTGCCAACCGCCGCATCGATACAAATAGGTTGAAACTTTTAGTACTGCATTCGTATGGACCAGTGTTACTTTTGTTCCATACTATTCAATAAAAACTTAAATTTTGCCAGAACTTTCCTGTCATTTAATTATCCTCACAACTAACCTAGATAGGGTCCTTTCCAAATGTTGTGCAATCCGAGTGTCCCGAAATGAAAAATTAAACTTTGTGTTAATAATAATTACTTGCAGACCTAACTATGTTAGAATGGTGTTTAAAGAACTGTTTTGTTAATGAACCGGTAATGAATAACGAAGGTCTGACAAAGTTGGAAGATAACTTTAATATTGATTTAGTAACGAAGTTTAATTATTTCGAGACAGATATAAAGGTATTTAAATGAGTAGGATATAAGATAAAGAGAGTAGTAACTCAAATATCGAAAATCTTGAGCGCATAACGGTGTCAGTAATTAATTTTTTTAATACAGTGATCATAACAGTTTCAAGGTCCCCGCCCTTCCTTTTCATTATTCATTTGAATTCTGAAGTGTTCTAAATTGGTTTGACTAGCAAAAGTTAAAGTCAATATACACTCCTGGAAATTGAAATAAGAACACTGTGAATTCATTGTCCCAGGAAGGGGAAACTTTATTGACACATTTCTGAGGTCAGATACATCACATGACCACACTGACAGAACCACAGGCACATAGACACAGGCAACAGAGCATGCACAATGTCGGCACTAGTACAGTGTATATCCACCTTTCGCAGCAATGCAGGCTGCTATTCTCCCATGGAGACGATCGTAGCCTCAGTTGGACCAGCGTTCGTGCTGGACGTGCAGACCGCGTGAGACGACGCTTCATCCAGTCCCAAACATGCTCAATGGGGGACAGATCCGGAGATCTTGCTGGCCAGGGTAGTTGACTTACACCTTCTAGAGCACGTTGGGTGGCACGGGACATATGCGACGTGCATTGTCCTGTTGGAACAGCAAGTTCCCGTGCCGGTCTAGGAATGGTAGAACGATGGGTTCGATGACGGTTTGGATGTACCGTGCACTATTCAGTTTCCCCTCGACGATCACCAGTGGCGTACGGCCAGTGTAGGAGATTGCTCCCCACACCATGATGCCGGGTGTTGGCCCTGTGTGCCTCGGTCGTATGCAGTCCTGATTGTGGCGCTCACCTGCACGGCGCCAAACACGCATACGACCATCATTGGCACCAAGGCAGAAGCGACTCTCATCGCTGAAGACGACACGTCTCCATTCGTCCCTCCATTCACGCCTGTCGCGACACCACTGGAGGCGGGCTGCACGATGTTGGGGCGTGAGCGGAAGACGGCCTAACGGTGTGCGGGACCGTAGCCCAGCTTCATGGAGACGGTTGAGAATGGTCCTCGCCGATGCCCCAGGAGCAACAGTGTCCCTAATTTGCTGGGAAGTGGCGGTGCGGTCCCCTACGGCACTGCGTAGGATCCTACGGTCTTGGCGTGCATCCGTGCGTCGCTGCGGTCCGGTCCCAGGTCGACGGGCACGTGCACCTTCCGCCGACCACTGGCGACAACATCGATGTACTGTGGAGACCTCACGCCCCACGTGTTGAGCAATTCGGCGGTACGTCCACCCGGCCTCCCGCATGCCCACTATACGCCCTCGCTCAAAGTCCGTCAACTGCACATACGGTTCACGTCCACGCTGTCGCGGCATGCTACCAGTGTTAAAGACTGCGATGGAGCTCCGTATGCCACGGCAAACTGGCTGACACTGACGGCGGTGGTGCACAAATTGTGCGTAGCTAGCGCCATTCGACGGCCAACACCGCGGTTCCTGGTGTGTCCGCTGTGCCGTGCGTGTGATCATTGCTTGTACAGCCCTCTCGCAGTGTCCGGAGCAAGTATGGTGGGTCTGACACACCGGTGTCAATGTGTTCTTTTTTCCATTTCCAGGAGTGTATATGTCAAAAGTTATCAGTGTTTTATCTTTATTAAAATTGACATTTTGTTTGTGGCTCGAAATTACTATTTCTAGGGTAACCTATGCCCGATTTTAATCAGTTCAATAGATTTTCTGGTTCTAAAATTTACTATATTATGCAGTGTTACTACGTGTTGTTTTGCATGAATATACACCAACTTGTACAGGGAAGAAACTCAGCTAATGCCTAATTAGGTTGGCGACCGTATTATTAACAAATTGGTAGCTTCTTCTGTGTTGTTTTTTGTCCGTCCTGACGTGTAGTTGCATTTCGGACTTACTTGACGTATCATTGTTATTACAGAGTGGGTGTAAGTCTGATTAGCCACCATTCAGGTACACGCGGTCAATATCTACACAAAAATCCTGTCTTGTAAAGTGAACCCCACTCACTTACCATAGTACAGGCTTTAATGAGTATTGTGTGCCCCGCGCGCACGTTACACTACGTGGTGCCACCTGTTGAACAGCGTTGGATCTCTACGATTATCACGGCACACCTTGAACCACACACATACAACCTTGCTCGCGCTTTGAATGCTTTCAGACGTTCCACCATCTGACTTTTTAGAGAGCGGACCTGTATTGCTTTTTATTCGCTGACTTACGCCATCTTCATTCAATATAAAACTTGTATTTTTAAAAATACAAGCAGAAAATCGTAATGAGTAAAATTTTGCATCACATTGAGTCTAGTCGTAAGACATTGTTAAAGAAAGAAAGTTACAACAAAAAGTGGTATGTGCAGCTGAGTATAACAATGAGATTTCGTATAACGCTCTTGCGTAAACATTAATTACCCACACCCTTAATCGACATTGCCAATGAAAGTTAGAGAGATGAAGTTTCACAAAGGGGCCCTCTGTTTCGCAGTGTGCCACGAAATCAAAGCATGACTCATTATTGAGGACAATACAGTCAAGGTTGTTTTAAAAGCTCGGCTCCTCACTTGACTGTATTCTGTACGTAAAGTCCTTGTATTCAAACACTTGTTATTATTACTTTTTATTATCACATTTTTCCCATGGGGAGTCTAGTTGGTAATTAATAGCAGATACGAGATAGCACGTCAAGTAATACTCAGGTCCTGGAAGAATAATAAAGGCATGTTGTCGGTCCCGAACAGTGTAGTTGGAACAGTGCTAATAACTCCCAGTTTCGTACGGTACTACATTTCTATAAGTTGTGGCGCTATGTAGCCACGGAAAAGAGTTCCACTTGCAAAAGTCGTGATAATTCGATTAGAATTTGATCAGGACATGAGATGGTGACTAACTGATAGCAAAAGGACAGTAAGAGACACGTGATCTAGAAATTCAGCGTGGAAAGTCTAATGGTACCTTATGTAGCCCCGTCTACTGGGTTTCATTGTGAATCCGTGTGGGGCGCTTGATACAAACGAATTAAGAACATAAGCTCGTAACCCTAAATGTTAGAGTTTTTATATTAGGACCCTAACCACCCACACAAGAACAACGAAGAACGTCATGCGGAGGACCAGGTCATGCCCCCGATCGCATCGTTTCATTTCCACAAATGATCGTAATGCAAAATACCAAAGAGGTAACGTTGAAATCCGACATTATTCGCTCATACTAATCAGTTTAGCTTGACTCCATGTGTAAGTTTACAGTTTATGTGGTTGCCGGTAGGTACGTCCATGGCGCAACTTGCTCGGTCGTCCTTTTGTTCATGTTTGTAGGTAAATCAGGAGAAGGAGCTTTTTTCACAAATACCAAAACATGCCGAAAATATGAATTTTCAACGCTACAGAGCAACCATGGGCTTTCACTTGCATGAAATATTAATTCTTAACAAATTTTCTCAACGATGGATCAGTCGTAAGGAACGCACGGATCTCGCTTTGCTCCATTGGCTTTCTGGGATCGCCTGGTCTCACGAAGTCTGATTTTGTGTGGTGGTTTGTGGATTATACTACCGAAAAAAATTAGATCATCTTCAAAGATGATCTTGGATTTGATCCGAAAGCAAAATGTGCCAGCTGGGGTGGGAAAATGGTAAACGTGCTGATAATAGTTTAAACCTAGTCCGCCAGCAGATGTCATAGCGATGTGGCTACCACAACAGCACCTGTTTCTACTCTTTAAAATGGAGGGCCCGTGACCTTAGGGTTTAGTGAGGTAGAGAGGTGAAACGTAAGCAGGCACGATGCCAATGTGACATACTCAGGCTGCCAAAAGCCATCTCAATGATTTTGAGAGGGATCAAATTGTGAGCTATCGAATGGCACGATGGCTGTTCGTGGACTTGTCACACAAGTTGGACGTGCCACCGCAGGTGTGTAATGATGCTGGATACAGTGGACACCTGAGCGCTCTCACAGTCGTAGGCAAGACCGTCGTACTGTAAATCCAACAGTAGCAGATCGTGCAGCTGCCACAGCTCAGAGAAGAGCATATCTTCCCCTACAACGGTTCGCACGAGCTTTTGCGAATCGGTTAATAGCAGTAGCATTACGGACACGCACACTTCTAGTCAACGGACCACTCACGCTCCCGTGTCGGCGTGCACAGCTCGACTCTTAACCATCAGAAAATCACCTGGAGGATAGAGTGGAGCACTGTGGTCTGCAGCGACAAAATCAAAGTCTACCTGGAAGAAAACCGATGATCGTTAGCACGGACGACATAGATCTAGTGTCCGAGACTCACTGATCCGACCCAAGGACCTACTGTCTGGGGTGCGAATAAACTAAAACTGTCGTTCACCTTCGGTGTTTGTGTGGAGAACACTGACCAGCGCTTGATAGGTGAAGATAATTATTTCACCAGTTGTTCTGGTGTACTTGCAACGGGAAGATGATGTGCTGTTCCAAAAGAGTAATGCTCATCCATATACAGCCCGTGAAAAATCAACATTTCCTGCAAGACTTGAGCCGTTCTAGGCGCTTCAGTCCGGAACCACGCTGCTGCTACGGTCGTAGGTTCGATTCCTGTCTCGGGCATGGATGTGTGTGATGTCGTTAGGTTAGTTAGGTTTAAGCAGTTCTAAGTCTCGGGGACTGAAGACCTCAGATGTTAAGTCCCGTAATGCTTACAGCCATTTGAACCATTTGCAAGACTTGTAGGAGCTTCCCTAACCAGCACGATCGGCGGACCTGTCTCCAAACGAACACAAATGGGGCACGATGGGACGAAAAGTGACTCACGCGCTCGTCCTTCCGTAACTGACGAACAGATATATAAGATGGGGAATGACGTATCCCAAGGCCATATTCGTCACTTTTATGATCGACTGCATGGCAGAGTCAGTGCCGACGTTGTCGCTGTGGTAAATTTGGTGTTTCAGTCCACATATAATGTCGGAACAGCTTGAGCAATAGTTCTGTAAATTTCATAATTCCATGCGCCCCACATGTGTTATTCCTCGAATAAAGTTTGAATGAATTTTAAAACGCTCAGCGGGTGCGCACCTTTCTCTTTCGGCGGTGAACTTCATATATCTGCTTCCCCCTCCGACAACTGTAGATGAACTGCTCCGCTGCAAAGCAACAGCAGTGAATAAAGAAACTCCGGACACGCTCGAAACAGTACAGGACGACTTTGACTATCGTGTCGCTCTTTGTGCACGTCCTGTGGAAAGATAAGGTTTGCATATTACCGAAAAATCAGTGTAATAAGTCATGACTGCAAAAATATTAATACGAATTCTTTACGGAAGAACGGGAAATTGTTAGAAACTGACTCGGGGAACGTCAATTTGTATTCCAGAGAAATGTAGGATCGCTCGAGGAAATACTGATCCTACGACTTCTCTTAGAAGATACGTTAAAGAAAGGCAAACCTACGTGTATAGCATTCGTACGCTTAAGAAAACCTTTTGACAACTTTGACTGGAACACTGTCTGTGGAACTATGAAGGTAGCAGGGGATGAATACAGTAAGTAGATTCAAGAAGATGTAAGTTGCAGTAGTTATTCGGAGATGAAGAATCTTGCATAGCACAGAGTAGCATGCAGTGCTACTTCAAACCAATCTTCGGACTGAAGATCACAAACAAAAGGAGTTGTATAAATTTATCGAAGGCACTACCTCATGTATGTTAGAGACGTACCTCTGTGAAATCAGATAGTTCGTGAGAAAATGGAAGCAATGCAGTTCTATGCGTACATCGATGTTAACCAAGAACTTCTGTCTTCATTCACGCAGAAGATACAGTCTTATAAAATCGAATAAATCTTTTTGAAACAATCCTCATTGACAAACAAGCAGGAACCCCATTTCGGGAGGAACATTCATGATCATCGTTTCTCATTTTAATGAAAAGTTACCGTTCTAATTTTTACTTCTCAGTTGTCTAATTGGCGAAGTATCCGATTAAAAACTCAAAGGTTCGGGTTGTTTGGGGAAGGAAACCAGACAGCGAAGTCATCGGTCTCATCGGATTAGGGAAGGATGGGGAAGGAAGTCGGCCTTCAAAGAAACCAACCCGGCATTTGCCTGGAGCGATTTAGGGAAATCACGGAAAACCTAAATCAGGATGGCCGGACGCGGAATTGAACCGTCGTCCTCCCGAATGCGAGTCCAGTGTCTAACCACTGCGCCACCTCGCTCGGTCCAAAGGTTTGGGGTTCAGTGCCCAGTCTGATTTATGATTTCTTCCTCTCGCTTCTTCTGCCTTTTGCAAGGATTAGTGTATGTGAAAAGTCCATAGTTGTCCCAGGTTCGGGGCCTGTGTAAGCCACTCGAAAGGTAACATAATGCAAGAGAATGTTTTACCTCCAAGTAAACCACTGTGGTGTTCAAACAAAGCTTAAAGTTTATGACAGATTTACATTTTGCTTTACTTTAAAGTTTTAATTAATATATAAAGCCGAGATTTCTCATCCCGTCGGGAAACCTGCACGTGTCAGCACACCGCTTCCGGAGTTCGAGCAGGCGCGCAGGCCTAGGACCGAAACCGGTGCACCAGCCAGTCAGGAAGTGTCGTTTTCCTTATCCGACTAGATAAATACCTAACTGGTTCAAATGGCTCTGAGCACTATGGGACTTAACTACTGTGGTCATCAGTCCCCTAGAACTTAGAACTACTTAAACCTAACTAACCTAAGGACATCACACACATCCATGACCGAGGCAGGATTCGAACCTGCGACCGTAGCAACCTAACTGGTACTCACATCCCACATCTGTTATATGATTCGCGGATGTTTCTAAAACTCTCACGCACTCACAAGGGTAACAGTAGATGCAAATAGATGGGGTATACAATCTACGTCCCAGGAAGAGGAGGTGGGGGGGGGGGGAGGGGTGCGTTGACGAAGACGGAGTGAGGGGGACGGAGCTGTATTAGAAAGGGCATCCGGTCACCCTATACTACTAACATTTTCAGATCCAGAATAATATGCCGACGCAGTGAAGCACCTGGGTAAAGGAAAAGAAAAACATGAAAGCCGAGGTACAGCCGGACACTGTGGCCGAGCGGTTCTAGGCGCTTCAGACCGGAATCGTGCTGATGCTACGGTCGCAGGTTCGAATCCTGACTCGGGCATGGGTGTGTGTGATGTCCTTAGGTTAGTTAAGTTTAACTAGTTCTAAGTCTAGGGGACCGATGACCTAAGATGTTAAGTTCAAAAAGGTTCAAATGGCTCTGAGCACTATGAGACTGAACATCTGAGGTCATCAGTCCCCGACACTTAGAACTACTTAGATCTAACTAAGCTAAGGACTTCACACACATCTATGCCCGAGGCAGGATTCGAACCTGCGACTGTAGCAGTCGTGCGGTACCAGACGGAAGCGCCTAGAACCGCTCGGCCACAGCGGCCGGCCAGATGTTAAGTCCCATACTGCTTAGAGCCATTTGAACCATTTGAAAGCCGAGGTACTCTGGTCCTGACACCGATACTTGGGCAATCGGAACCATAAATCAGACACAAAACTTTCTCTGGAGTCTAACACCATCAAGTGCTTAAAATGTCAAGAGCTTTCGGCTAATATCCGCAAACAATTGTTAAGCGGAGTGGTTGCTGGTCGGTTGCTGGTGCGCCATTGTATACTCTGACTGCCTTCTGTGACGTCACTGTTGCCTGCGCTATCCGCTTATGCGGGCGTATGTCAACTCCATGTTCGATGCGCCCGCATTAACCTCACGATCGGTGAATACCACGTCTCGTTTAGCTGTACCCCAACGTTTCTTTCAAGTCTTTTAGTGCCATGCCCATAATATTACGTTGTTTGCAATATTAGAAAGAATGCCATGCCCGCAATACCTAGGGCACAGCATCTTAGTAAGGACTGCCGCGCCAATAATATTACGGATACAGGAAAATGTGCCAGAAATATTACGGCCTTGGCACGCTTTCCAGGACTGAATAAACGTAATATTACGGGCATGGCAATCAATGTAACTTTTATTTCTGTTCTGTGAGTCGTGATAGAGGCGTCGTCAGATTTGTTCTGGTGACCGTTTCCTGGAGCATACTCAGCTACAGTTAATTTTTAGGGATAGCCAAGGCGCTAGTTCAAATGGCTCCCCTAGACTTCGAACTACTTAAACTTAACTAACCTAAGGGCATCACACATCTCTGCCCGAGGCAGGATTCGAACCTGCGACCGTAGCAGCAGCGCGGCTCCGGACTGAAGCGCCTAGAACCGCTCGGTAACAACGACCGGCCGAAGGCGCTGGTGTCTCTCATGCTACTTTCTGCATTGAACTACGATGCGCAATGTTCATTCGACGTAAGACTGGCAGTATTCACAGGATATTTGGTAAAACAGGTTTTCTAAGCCCAGCTACATCATTAACTGGGCTCAGTAACTGCCGGATTTTCGACGGGGACCAGAAGATTCATTTCGTGTTTCTTCGGCAGGTGGCTTACGTCTCACGACATGGAGCCACAGCACGGCAAACTTGCTAACTTATTATCCTGTCCCTTCTCTACTGTCTTATTGTGAGTCTTACTTGAGATTATTTTCTTTATTTGGTGATCGTTGTGCTCGTTCCTGAAGATTTTGCGTAGGTGGCTCAGATCCTTTTAAACTCACGGCTGGAAGTCCGACAACATTTTATTCAGTGTTACCTACGCGAAGCTCTGAATTCGTATATTAATCAGACAGACTAAAATAAAAAAAAACAACGAAATTAAGTTATTGTCTTTGCCTTTCATTATACGATAGAGGATAGGAGGCATAAGCGATTTAAATATATGTACGTACTGTTAAAATCATTGAGGAACTGGAAATAATTCGCTGAATTCAGAGTGCAAATTAATATTTATGATTGAAATGTGCGAACTCTGAAACTCATCAGATCGTTTAGCAATGCCCTTCGGAAATTAATCGGAAATGCTGCTTCCGTTTTTCATGCGTTGTGTTTGTCAATTACACCGTTCGTTTCCAGGGTTTTCTGGCTTTTTTTCTGCATGCGCGAGCTTTATTTTGCCACAGAACATATTTGTATGAAACTGAATCAGTTAAACTCTTGTAACATTAATTTCAAAATACTGATCTAAATAATACAACAGTAATCATACTCAGCACGAGTTTGACAGAGTACGCGTACAAGTTCGGAGTAAAAATGATGGAGGATTTGTTTAGTGTCCTTGTTACTATACTAAAGCTTGTAAACGTGCTCGGTTTTAGAGTCTACCTAACATATATTTTGCTGCGGTTCTGTTACAGTTATTACAGTTTCGTTGTTTCGACATTAATACTTCACATAACTCTGAGTTTGAAGTATAATATTTGTCTCTATATTAGGATGCTCTACATTTATTTATTTTGTGAAGTTCGTTTTCGACTTGTAAGATCACTGTTGTAGTCGAAATAGGATTGTAACTGGGTAAATTCTTGTGTATATGAATTTTTTTATTTGTTCTTAAATTGTAATATAACAATGAGTCAAACACCCTTTCAAAAGCAATGTACACACGAATAGAACACCTCCTCCTCCTCCTCCTCCTCCTACTACTACTACTTCTATTACTACAATAGCACCCAACTCTCTCATGACGACTGCAAGGACAGCAAGCTGACGTTTAAATTTTGGGGAGCTATTACATGTGAAATATTTTTTCGAAGAACTACGGAATTCGGGAAGAATTTCAGTACCTTCTTAATAAAGCAACAGTAATAGTCCTCGCACAGATAACGGTCTTACGTCAAAGTCACTTCCGATATCAGATTTCACCTGACGCAGTTGTGCTTATTATCTTCTACGTCACAGTGATTCCCTACATTACAGATGCAGCATTGGCAGTTGCGTGTGGTAAATTCTAGGTCAGTTATGCGCTTCTGATAAAATCCTTCTCTTCCATCGCACCTTGGGACATTTGGTGACCAAAAATGGTGAGAAAATGAAGCCAGTATGTGTCGGGGTCACCCGTCATGACATTTTTGCCTACACCTCTAGGGAAATCGTATGTGATAAAACCAGTGGGATATCCTTACCCTCCCTCCTTTTTCTGACTTTGTCAAGAAGAAGCAAGCTCCCCCTCTTCTTTATTATTACTAGAACAATGGAATTAACCTCTCAGTTACGAGCTGTGCTCCATAGTGAGACAATCAGGTTTCTTTGGGATCAGGCAGTATTTTCTGTGTTAATAACAGTAACAAATTGAGCTCTGGAATATTACCAACAACGTTCAGCCTCTTGACTTTTCCTATTCTCTGTAGAGCTAATGCCAGCCGCTGTGACTGAGCGGTTCTAGGCGCTTCAGTCCGGAACCGCGCGACTGCTACGGTCGTAGGTTCGAATCCTGCCTCGGGCATGGATGTGTGTGATTTTTTTTTTTTTTTTTGAGCTATGGCATGGGCGTAGTCATTCGTGCACCTTAGGGAAGGAATTACGACTGTTTGTGATTGCAGTACTTTCTGTCAATAATAACCTTGATACACCAAATTAATATTTGCCTTTTTAACAATAGTTTTTCAAAGTTTCTTTTGCAATACATTGTTTTCTGTACTTCATTATATTACTTATATACCTTTATACAAACACCTATACTACTACTAGGTACAGAGATACATCTTATGTACAGAGAGAGAGAAACGATTACATTAACCCCAGTAAAGGAAAAGAACCTCGATACTATCTGCCACATAATCTTTCTTCTCTGATTTTTTACTTAGTGGACATAATCATATTCAGTTTTATTTTTACAACAATAATTTATTTCCTGCGACATCTGTCATCCTTTTCTGATTAGTTTTTGCGTAGTAAATGCTCTATAGTACATTTTCTTTTTCACAACAAAATTTTTTCTGTGTACAGCTGTTACTCTTTGATCAATAAACTAGGGTTAGAACATTTACAGGCAAATGGGGATATGCCGCGCAATGTGGTATCATTTGGTTTTTCCTCCGAATTTAGTTATTCATCACAAGCTAAAACTTTGCATCACTGGGAAGAGCAGATCTGGTGACGTGCATGTCCTCGTAACACATTATCGCAGCAGGTTTCTGAAAACGCGTATATAATACAAAATGATTCCAGGAAGTGAAGTGTACTGTCCTTCGTGATTCGAATGTAGAGATGTACTTTTCGACGTTAGCAGGTAGGACACTAAACTTGTCACTGCTCATAACGAAATCTCACTAGTGCTCAACAAAGGAAATGAGCATCACACCTGCTCACATAGTGAAAGAAAACGGGTTTGTGTTTTGTTGTATTTCAAGTTGCATGCATTGTGTGCTAGAACGCAGAAGTTCCCTGTTCGATGACAGTGATCTCGGCATGGAGTCTCCTCCTCTCTACCCAGTGACTGCCCACAAATATGACGGTCAACTGTCTGCTCGTATAAGGCATCATTGTCCTGTGAGTTGATCATTGGAATGATGGTGCGATAAATCTAATCAGTTTTCCTTTCAAGTCATCTGAGCCCAGTGACGATTGAGAAATTGTTCACGGTATATGATTAGAAATGGTTAAGACTCGAATAATACGGACATACGACTTGATAGGCCACCACATATGGTATGTGTCATTCTGTAAAGGTACTAAAGGAGGCACTGCTGTCACCTTTACAATGTGACATAGAAGCTAGGAGGCACTCAATCTCCGTAAACTGCAAAGTGGCAGCACTTCAGGTGTTGGACTTTCTTAAAACTCAAGAATTAGTTTACCTTCGGCAGGTATTTCCACGCGCACTGGTTCCTGGCTGCAGCACTCAGTTGCTTTGTTAAATGCTCGCTTCTAGTAAGTGAGCTGAGTCATCTACGCCAAAATGTCACACACCGTGCTGTTTTGGCTATTGGGTGGAAGGTAAGAGCAACGTGCTTCTGATTCAGAAATAGTGTTATATCTCTCCCACAGACAATAACAGAAATCTACATGTTTGTGACGATGACCAGCTACTTTTGAAACTTAGAAGGTTCTGACTCCTTTATAGTTTGCATGTTTCTTATTCTGCACAGCGAGCTCTTTGTTTACTTCCAGTTTGCTTTCGTCTACCATCAAGTGTGAACGTGAAATAAATAATCTGGATTCTCCCTCTCAAATTACGGAAGGTTATTAAGTGAGGAGATGCCGTTGAAGTTACAATGCTCACAATAATTAGATGTTTGGTATGTAGTTGTATGCTCTACATCCTTCTTCTACTTTCTGTTTGAAGCCAGAAACGACAATGCAAAGCAAAATTCATTACTTTGGACATTAACACTTGTTTTTTTAGCAGGAACATCGTTTGGAAGAGGCTTTGAAAATCATTCCATTTACTAGAGCATAGACTTTCAAAGACACGTCAGGATCGAGTACACGGCTGATTGCCTGTTCCCTGCATTTTGGAAAATAACCCAGTATGAAACTCATGGCTAAAGTTCTGAACCAATCTAAAACTGAGTTGGACTACGATATCACCCACTTTCCTCACCAGTGTAGACAAGGGCCTTTTCTTCATTACCATTACCATCTTCTTTCAGAGGGTGCATGAGCCCACAGGATGCCACAGATTGTCAACGATTCTGGAAAGCTCCCTTCCAGAGGGTGTTGACCTGCATTAAGGATAGTCGCAGTGTCCCAGTAGCCAGCACTAGAGTTGTCTATACCAGCATATGTTAATTAACAGGGTGGAGGACTACTAATAGGTCCAGGATTACGTGATTGCTGATGTCGAGGTGATGACTGATGTCGAGGTGGTCCAGGGCACAGGGGACACATTATCGACAGTCCCAGCTGAAGTCATTGAGGCATTGGCAGGGCCATGTGTGAAGTTGGCAGGCGTGATAAACACTTTATTGATAGGTGCTGCTACGATGTTGTTTGGGAAAGCCTGCCTCCGGACTCTTCCAACACTCCTGCAAAGGAAGAAAACCAAACATTATTCATAAGCGTCAAGTGTAGCTATTCTGAATAGACATATGCAGACGTCAATATTAATTTGTCGATGACCATGCTGTTGAAATACAAAGCCCAATCTCTTCATCAATCAGTGTAATGCATCTTAGCTGTTTTTCCAGATCATAATCGTACTCGCTATGGAAGTATTAACACTGAGCACACACATAAATAAAACGAAAATCTCGTAACTAACTCATGAAAGAATGTGAAAATTATTATTTTGATAGAAGAGAAAATGAACTACTATAACTAATTTATTTAACCCTCAACGATCAGCATCATTACTCATGGCCTCATGCTGGAGAAAAGTATCACTGTTTGAGATGGGTGTTTTATTGCATCTGCACAGCCGTGTCCCCCCATCCCTCCCCCATACCTATATCACATCGACAGATCCCAGGAAGACACAAGATCATGTCGTAGGTAACACAACCAAGTCTCAACAATAACAGACGAATAAAAAACAATATCAGTTAAGACATAAGTATGGATTCCTTTATAATAAGAAGCACTCCCTGAATTCAAACTAGAGACAATGTGCCATAGTTTGAGATGGGAAAATCTCACAGTTTAGTGTCATTTTAGCTGCACCTACCCTGTAACACATCTCTGTAATATTGTCCAACTCTCTTAGGAAAATCCATAAGCATTGTATGCATGCATAATTATGTGACACTCGTAAGCGAATTCTAAGACCACAAACGTTTAAAAGTCTATAGGTTGAGTCTGTTCCTGGGAAACCACACGAGGGACATGGTATCAACCCAAGGTACTTCTATATAAAAATGAGACACGATACTGTATAAGTACCACACGTACAAATTTGCCTTGCTGCACTGCTGCACCTGGACTGTGCATTGTATAAACTTCAATCACGGGTTTCGGGGTGTATGTACTCTGGGAGTGCAGTCATAGTGTTGCACTGGCCTTCATCCCTCCTCACCCCTACCCCAGACTCAATGAAAAAATCTACAAGGAAAAATGCATCATGTTAGTCAAAAATATTATCATTATTAGCCACACACACAAAGTAAAATGATATATAAAAAGCCTACACATCCTATTACAAAATTTGCCTGATAAACGTTCTGGCTCGTCAGTTTATTCTGAGCTATCTAACACACTCAGAAGTGCAAATTAACACCACCAAGTCTTGTAATATATGTGTACTGTGCTGCATTAGAGGTGATGGTATACTCCAGGATTTGAACAAAATGAAGTCCTTCAGATTGCAGATGCATACAGTGGACACATACACAGACATACACACATTGAAAAGTCGTCTTTGACACATACCAATATCACCGAGGACATTTGCAAGCCTCTATTGATGTATCACATGGATGCTTCATTTCTGCTGTAGCACTCGTACTGTGACTTCATCGCAGCTCACATTATCTTAGGAATGCATTCTGCTGGCAAAAGGCTCTTATTTATAACCAAAAAACAGTTGTATCTGGATTCTGTGCTAGTTTGAACAAATATAAATCGAGGATTGTTAATACACGTTGTGCGAGTACCAGAAAGGTTGCTGCTGCAAACTTGTAATCAGCGTGTACTTCAGCAGCAAGGTTACACAGATGCAGTGCCTACTTCCGTTACCTGACCGTGCTTTCGGCACTGTCGGCACTAGTCAAGATTATATTATTATATTTCGTAAAGTCGCTCAGTTCAGGAATCACAAGAGGAGGAGCTTTACTTGGAAAAGGCCGGGCAGTACGGCAAGATTTCTGTTAGATTACATCATGGTTAGGCAGAGATTCCGAAATCTGTTACTGAACTGTAAGGTGTACCCAGGAGCAGATATAGACTCAGATCACAACAAAGTAGTGATGAAGAGTAGGCTGAAGTTTAAGACAATAGTCAGGAAGAAACAATACTCAAAGAAGTGGGATACGTAAATACTAAGGAATGACGAGATACGCTTGAAGTTCTCTAAGGCTATAGATACAGCAATAGGGAATAGCTTAGTGGAGAGTACAGTTGAAGAAGAATAGAAATCCCTAAAAAGGGTGATAACAGAAGTTGGGAAGGAGAAGGAAAATATAAGTACAAAGAAGGTAACTGCGAAGAAAACATGGGTAACAGAAAAGATAACTCAATTGATCTAAGAAAGGAGGAGGTACAAAAATGTTCCTGGGGACTCAGGAATACAGAAATACAAGTCGCTGAGGAAAGAAATAAACAGGGTGCGGGGAAGCAAAGACGAAATGGCTGCATGAAAAATGTGAAGAAATCGAAAAAGAAATGACTGTAGGTAGGACTGACTCAGCATACAGGAAAGCCAAAACAAACCTTCGGTGACATTAAAAGCAGGGACGATAACATTAAGAGTGAAACGGGAATTCCGCTGTTAAATGCAGAAGAGAGAGCGGATAGGTGGAAAGAATAACCTGAAAGCGTCCATGAGGGGCAAGATTTATCTGATGTGATATAAGAAGAAACAGGAGTCGATTTTGAAGAGATAGGGGACCCGGTTTTAGAATCAGAATTTAAAGGAGCTTTGGAAAACTTAAGATTAAATAAGGCAGAAAGGATAGATAACATTCCAACAGAATTTCTAAAATCGTTGGGGAAAGTGGCAACAAAACGACTCACGTTGGTGTGTAGAATGAATGAGTCTGGCGATATAGCATATGACTTTCGAAAAAACATCATCCGCACAATTCCGAAGACGGCAAGAGCTGACAAGTGCGAGAATTATCGTACAATCACCTTAACAGCTCATTCTCACAATGTAAAATGCCCCAAGATGTTCGAAATTCTGGGAGAAATAGGGGTAAGCTATAGGAAGAGACGGGTCATATACAATATGTACAACAGCCAAGAGGAAATAATAAGAGTGGACGACCAAGAACGAAGTGATCGTATTAAAAAGGGTGTAAGAAAAGGATGTGGTTTTTTGCCCGTACTGTTCAATCTGTACATCGAGGAGGCAATGATGGAAACAGAAGAAAGTTTCAGGAGTGGAATTAAAATTCAAGGTGAAATGATATCAATGATTCGATTCGCTGATGACATTGCTATCTTGAGTGAAAGAGAAGAGGAAATATTTGATCTGCTGAACGGAATGAACAGTCTAATGAGCACAGAGTAAGGATTGAGAGTAAATCGAAGAAAGACGAAGGTAATGAGAAGCAGTAGAAATGAGAACAGCGAGAAACTTAGCATTAGTATCGATGGTCACGAAGTAGATGACGTTAAGGAATTCTGCTACCTAGTCAGTTTCATAACGAGTGACGGATAGAGCAAGGAGGACATCAAAAGCAGACTGGCAATGACAAAAAGGGAATTCCTGGCCAAGAGAAGTCTGCTAGTATCAAACATAGGCCTTAATTTGAAGAAGAAATTTCTGAGAATGTACATCTCGAGTACAGCATTGTATGGTAGTGAAACATGGACTGTGGGATAACCGGAACAGAAGAGAAGCGAAGCATTTGAGATATGATGCTACAGACGAATGTTGAAAATGAGGTGGACTAATAAGGTAAGAAATGAGGAGGTTCTTTGCAGTATCGGAGAGGAAAGGAATATCTGGAAAACACTGATAAGGAGAAGGGACAGGTTGATAGGACATCTGTTATGAAATGAGGGAATAACTTCCATGGTACTAGAGGGATCTGCAGAAGGCAAGAACTGTTGAAGAAGTCAGAGATTGGAATACATACAGCAAATAATTGAGGACGTAATTTGCAAGTGCTACTCGGAGATGAAGAGATTAGCACAGGTGAGGAATTCCTGGCGGGCCGCATCAAACCGGCCAGAACACTGATGACCCAAAAAAAAAAGTCGCTTCCATTGGGGCACCGCATGACATGTCGTTATAGGTTACAGATAGTGTGGATAACTTTCTCTACTACGAAGTCGTACATAGGTGTCTGTTGATATTATCTACATCTACATCCATACTCCGCAAGCCACCTGACGGTGTGTGGCGGAGGGTACCTTGAGTACCTCTATCGGTTCTCCCTTCTATTCCAGTCTCGTATTATTCGTGGAAAGAAGGATTGTCGGTATGCCTCTGTGTGGGCTCTAATCTCTCTGATTTTATCCTCATGGTCTCTTCGCGAGATATACGTAGGAGGGAGCAATATACTGCTTGACTCATCGGTGAAGGTATGTTCTCGAAACTTTGAGAAAAGCCCGTACCGAGCTACTGAGCGTCTCTCCTGCAGAGTCTTCCACTGGAGTTTATCTATCATCTCCGTAACGCTTTCGGGATAACTAAATGATCCTGTAACGAAGCACGCTGCTCTCCGTTGTGTCTTCTCTATATCTTCTATCAACCCTATCTGGTACGGATCCCACACTGCTGAGCAGTATTCAAGCAGCGGGCGAACAAGCGTACTGTAACCTGCTTCCTTTGTTTTCGGATTGCATTTCCTTAGGGTTCTTCCAATGAATCTCAGTCTGGCATCTGCTTTACCGACGATCAACATTATATGATCATTCCATTTTAAATCACTCCTAATGCGTACTCCCAGATAATTTATGGTATTAACTGCTTCCAGTTGCTGACCTGCTATTTTGTAGCTAAATGATAAAGGATCTATATTTCTGTGTATTCGCAGCACATTACACTTGTCTACATTGAGATTCAATTGCCATTCCCTGCACCATGCGTCAGTTCGCTGCAGATCCTCCTGCATTTCAGTACAATTTTCCATTGTTACAACCTCTTGATACACCACAGCATCATCCGCAAAATGCCTCAGCGAACTTCTGATGTCATCCACAAGGTCATTTATGTATATTGTGAATAGCAACGGTCCTATGACACTTCCCTGCGGCACACCTGAAATCACTCTTACTTCGGAAGACTTCTCTCCATTGAGAATGACATGCTGCGTCCTGTTATCTAGGAACTCCTCAATCCAATCACACAATTGGTCTGATAGTCCATATGCTCTTATATGGTGCATACCAGCTGGCGGCAGGGACTGGTGCATAAGATGCACACCCATCTCCATTAGTGTACAAAGGCTGCAACAGGGGTTGTTTTTATCAGACGTGCCTGTGGTAATAGAAGAGAAGAAACTGCATTTTCCAGATGAAGTGCTTACTCCACTTCACACTATAACCAGCCCACATTTCGCTTACAAAGCAGCACAGACAGGCCCTTGGCAACAGGCAGCTATGGACTTTTACCATTTACAGTGTCATATAGAAGAGATAACTAGCATTTTATCATCTTCCCTCGATGAACTCAACTCCATAGGCAATGTGTGATACATACTTACCTGAAACCTATCAGCAGTACCGGAAAAGAAAGCAAGTATTGTACAAGCTCAAATATATATATTTTTTAAATTCATTAACTATTTTTTCAACTTTGAAGTATCCATACATTATCTAAGGCCCACATGAAACAATTATGGTATGCACCATACACCTATTTGTGCTGTCAAATAGGTGGACATATGTGTGAATCAAGAATCCAAATAGATACTTTCTTTATCTGACAAATACAGGACATTTTCTCATGGTCTTTGACGAAAACGATGCTACCTGTGGTCAAATATTCGGAACGATCTTACCCTAACTTCATACATCACTTCAGAATCGGTCCAGTGAATTTCATGATGGAAACGCGTTAGCCATGCCATGGTTTTAGGAGTCTTGGCACTCTTTGCTGTTCTACATGGTTTTATTTATGCAAAGAACTTACAGACTATCTTATTACATGTTCAGCATCTCTGATTGTGACCAATGCAAAATTTAAAAAAAAACTGTCCACACTCGTTGTAAAAGCGTTGTGTGTCTACTATGATGTTCACACCCTGAGGTGGTGTCGTCATGAAACGTGTCCAATGCGAAGTAAAACCTCTACATTTATATAATTAGCTGTGGTGACCAGTTTATCGTAATATTCTGATGATCGCATAACAATAATACAATATCGATGCCATTCGGCTCATTTTGACACGTTTGGCTACTGGTTTGATACAGCTCTCCATGCTACTTGATCCTGTGTAAGCTTCTTTATCTCTGAGTAACTACTACAAGACAAGCGTGTTGTCAGAGAAACAGTTTGGTTTTGCTAGTGCAGAGACGGTGTAACAGTATCTTCACAGGCCACAGAATATAGACCGAAAACAGTGATATCTTTTAATTATAAGAACAATTATTATTATCATTGAGTTTTTGTTGCATTATTTCTTCTTCATCGAGCAGCCACGATGCCAGCAAGACGCACTTTAATCTGCCGCCAATGATAAAGTCTGGTATTATTATTATTATTATTAGGTAAACTACCTACTGCAAATTATTGGAGAAAAATAGAGAATAATGTTATTCAAGTTTATGTCATATTTTCTGTAACAATATTACTAATTTTGATCCTCTGCATTCCATCCTTGCTTCCCTGCCGATGAGCTGCAACGCTGTCATTAGCGGTAATATATTTATGTGATTTTATTCGCAAGAGTTATAGTTTTATTTCAGATTGAAAATGCTGAGAACAATTATTTAATGCTGATTAATGTTTTTTCTAATCGAATTCAGTCAGTTATTTTCATGTTATCGGAACAAAACGATTCTGTGATACACCGATGTTCATTAACTGCTGCCATTTAATGAAAGCTTTCCGCGGCGAATATAAATTGCCGAATAATTCAGATATATATATTTCCCATTGTAAGAAGAATCCACGTAAATGTAACTTGATTGTATATCAAAATCTATGCTATGAGAAACTATTTTAACATATACCATTCTTTACTGGTGTCGGAGCGTAAAGCTTTCTCAAATCTCAGAAATCTTTTCAGTAAAATTCGCTGATTGCAGTGTTGTGTGTTTCCGCGATATAAAAGTGAACTAAGTTTGTATGAAACTAATTTAATAGTTTTAAACAGATACACTTCTTTACAGACAACATATGAAAACAGTTAACGACAGTTTAGAACTGTAGACGTATTTAGATATTCGTGTTGGACGATGCTAAATTTACACATTCACAACACGATTTAAAAGACAGCACAACCTGTACTAGACTGGTGGTCCCTTGATGTCCCAGAAAGCGTTCAAAATTCAGATGGGTCTAAGCACTATGAGACTTAACATTTGAGGTCATCAGTCCCCTAGACTTAGAACTACATCAACCTAACTAACCTATGGACATCACACACCTCCATGACCGAGGCACGATTCGAACCTGCGACCGCAGTCGCGTGGTTCCAGACTGAAGCGCCTACAACCGCTCGGCCACCGCGGCCGGCCCCAGAAAGCGTCCTACCAATACATCCTTTTATTAGCAACGCTGCGGCACAAATTTCTTTTCTCCCCAATTCTATTGAGTACCTCCTCTTTAGTTACGTGATCTACCCACCTAATCTTCAGCGTTTTCTGTTGCACCACGTTTCTGAAATCTATGTTCGATGTTAGCAAAATTCTCTTCGTCAGTGCCAGTATACGTTTTATGTCCTCTTATCCTCTCTACTTCAAACATCATCAATTACTTTTCCGCCCAAATAGCAAATCTCATCTACTACTTTACGTGTCTCACTTTCTAATCTAATACCCTTAGCATTACCTCATCCTCGCTTCGTTTTTATTGATGTTCATCTTATATCCTCCATTGAAGACACTGTCCATTCCGTTCAACTGCTCTTCCAAGTCTTTTGCTGCTTCTGACAGAATTACAATGTCATCGTCAAACCTCAAAGTATTTATTTCTTCTCCATGGATTTTAATGCCTACTCCAAAATTTTCTTTTGTTTCTTTCACTGTTAGCTCACTATACAGATCGAATAAGATCGGGGATAGGCTAACACCATATCTCACTCCCTCTTAACCACTGCTTCCCTTTCATGCCCCTCGGCTTTTATAACCGCCATCTGGTTTCTGCACATATTATAAGTAGCCTTTTGCTCCCTGTATTTTCCTCTGCCACCTTTAGAATTTGGAAGAGGGTATTCCATTGGCAAATGCTTTCTATAGATCCACAAATGCTGTAAATCGAGGTATGCCTTTCCTTAACGTATCTTCTAAGATACGTTGTAGGGTTTGTATTGCCTCGTGTGCTTCTACATATCTCTGGAATCCAAACTGATCTTCCCTGAGGTCGTCTTCTACCAGTTTTCAACACCAGTTTCTCCATTCTTCTGTTAAGAATTCGTGTTAGTATTTTGCAACCGTGACCTATTAAACTTATATTTCGATAATTTTGACACCTGTCACAACCTGCTTTCTATGGAGCTGGAATTGTTACATTCTTCTTGAAGTCTGACGGTATTTCGCCTGCCTCATACATCTTGCTCACCAGATGGAGGAGTTGGGTCATGGCTGGCTCTCCCAAGGCTATCTGGAGCTCTAACGGGCCGTTGCCAGCTCCCAGGGCCTTGTTCCGACTTATGTCTTTCAGTGGTCTTTCAAATTCTTCACGCAGTATCATATCTCCCATCTCATCTTCACCAACGTCCTCTCCCATTTCTATTACATTACCCTCAGGTATATCTCCCTTGTATAGATCCTTTATATACTGCTTCCACCTTCCTGCTTTCCTATCTTGCTTGACACTGATTTTCCATCTGAACTCTTGACATTCATACAGGTGGTTCTCTTTTCTCCAAGGCGTCTTTCATTTTCTGTAGGCGGTAATTGGTTTTCCCCTAGTGATATATGCTTCTAAATCCTCACATTTATCCTGTAGCCATTACTGCTTAGACATTTTGCACTTCCTGTCAATCTCATTTTTGAAACGTTTGTATTCCAATTTCGCCTGCTTCATTTACTACTTTTTTTTCTCCTTTCATCATTTAAACTCAATATTTCCTGTGTTACCCAATGTTTTCTACAAGTCTACTGTTTCCAGGTCTCTTCCACATATACAACAGTCTTTCATGACACTTAAACCAAGTTTTAGCTACGATACATTACTATGTGCAAAATTCTACCAAGTGAGTTTCTCTTCCAATCCTTTCCCCAGTTAGTATTCACTTACTATTTTTACTTCTCTTCCATTTCCTACTGTCGAATGCTAGTCGCCCATCATTATTAAATTTTCATCTCCTCAGCTATCTGAATAATTTATTTTATCTCATCATTTATTTCTTCAATCTCTTCACCATCTGGAGAGCTAGTTGCCATATAAACTTCCACTACTGTTGTCGGTGTGAACTTCGTTTCTATATCTTGGCTAGAATATTGCGTTCACTATGCTGCTTGTAGTGGCTTATCGGCGTGGCTATTTCTTTTTTCTCATTATTAAACTTACTCCTGCATTATCCCTATTTGATTTTGTATTTATAACCGTGTATTCTCCTGACCAGAAGTCCTGTTCCTCTTGTCATTGAACTTCAGTAATTACCACTATACCCAACTTTGACCTGTCGATATCCTTGTTAACTTTTGTAACCTACCTGCCCAGTTAAGGCATCTGACATTCCATGCTCCGATCGGTAGAACGCCAGTTTTATTTCTCCTAATAATGAAATCCTCCTGAGTAGTCCCTGTCTATAGATCTGAACCAAGGACTATATTACCTCTAGAATATTTTATCGAAGAGGATGTCATCATCATTTAACCATACAGTAGAACTGTATGTCCTTTAGAAAAATTACAGCTGTAGTCTCCCCTTGCTTTCCGCTGTTCGCAGTATCAGCACAGTAAGGCCGTTTTGGTTGATGTTACAAGGCCAGATCAGTCAATCATCCAGAATGTTGCCCCTGTAACTATTGAAAAGGCTACTGCGCCTCTTCAGGAGCCACATGTTTGTCTGGCCTCTCAACAGACAACTCTCCATTGTAGTTTCACCTGGATTGCAGCTCTCTATATTGCTGAGACATGCAGCCCTCCCCAGCAACAACAAGGTGCATAGTTCACAATAATACTAGTGGTAATTCTTTTAATTGCTGTGGTTTGAGTATTCGTCCATATTCATTGCCCTCACAGTAAAAAGAGCGAAACTATGCTCACCTGTTCATACTGTGGGCCAATATTGTTACTATTCCAGTTAAGCTGCAGTTCATCATATGGGTAAAATTCAGAATTCGAGTAAGCCCTTTTACATGGTTAGAATACACTGGTCGTATATTGTGGAATCCTTTTTCATATTTCCCCTTGTGGCAATTTACAACACGTGAATAATGAATCAAGTGTTTCTAGTTGAACTTCTGTTATAGTGGTCATATCTATCTCAATGTCATCAGCAGAATTGGATATTCAAACAGTTCCCATGAAATTAAATTAAATGGCAGTTGAATATTTGAATGCAGTACATCTAAAATTTGAGATCATCCTGGTCTGCTGCAGAAGTATGACGCATTTTCCACACCATTTTTTCCAATACAATTATATTTTTTTCTTGCTCTCCTGTAGTCTAATAGTTATTATCTATTGCACTTCAAAACCAAAATAACTTGTTGTTTAGTTTTCATGATGATGTCCTTATAGTCTTCAAGGAACCCAATAAACATTTTGAGCGGAATTCACAAACTAAGTTGATCACTTATTGACATGTACATGAACCATACTGCAGTTTGTTGAAAATTCGAGTCTGAGGCTGAAGTGGAAATGTATGGTTTGAGAGTCAATCTGATTTCCACATGCTTCATGCAGTTGAGCTAGATACCTTTAAGATTGTGTCTTATTTCTTAAGACAGAAATGTGAATGCAATACTTAAAGTTACAATGTTACTTGAGCTTCTTCATAAATGTTCTTCCAGGTATAGAGAACTGTTGCTCGGAATTGTTGAATCACATTGGTGTAGAATGTCAATCCTTATCTCACAATTATTTCAAAATGTCGCTGGAAGCAAAGGGTTTGTGGCTAAAATATTCCTGGTGAAATATTAGTGTCATTTTCGATTGTGACTCTTTTATTAAATGATATCATTGTGTGGTTTCAGTCTTTTCGAATTGAGAAACTTTTAATTCTCCTCTGTTATTTAATTGTGCTTCCAACACAGAGTGATATACTGATGTCTGAATGTGTCAATTTTATACACTATATCCTTGCTTATGTGTCACAACTGTTGCTACAAAATTCCGCTATTAGTGAATGTCTGGTAACAATCTCCACTGATTCTATGCAAAATCTCCTGTAGTACATGGTATTTGGGCTAAAGTAAAATTTTTGAAAATACATGTACTTGCTCAAACCTGATTCCCTCAGGGTGTGTTAACAATAACAGCTTTCGTCTTCACAGAGTCAGATGCTGCTATAATTATGGCATATATATATTGATCCATTCTTCTTCTTCTTCTGGTTTTCAATATGAAACATTGAATTGTAGGCAGGCATAACGAAAAGACAGTTACACAGTCACAGGAAATAAAAGACGGAATGGGCACTGGGAAGAGTAATGCTATTACTCTTCTTAGTATCCGTTCTTTTCCTTCTTTCCTGTAACTGTGTTACTGTCTCCCCATTGTGCCTGTCTGCAACTCAACGTGTAACCTTTACAGTGAATGGTAAACTGAAGTTTTTATTGTTTGTCATTGCAGGATCAGTCACTTACTATTAGGCCCTAATGGCAGGGGTGTTTCGTACACTCATTCACAGTGATGACTAATATTTAAACTTGGATATTTTTTGTTTCTGTTTATAAATTCTTCCATATAGCCAGGTATATGAATTTATTTAAATAAGAAAATAGTTATACGTCTACATCTGGAATACTTGGTTCACACATATCTATAGGCATAGATGCACAACAAGAACTGTAAGTTTGTCATGGTACTTTCACATGAATAAATGGTTTCGTGCTCTAACTCCAACAGATTACTCCATAATTTCTTGTATAAACAGTACACTTACAGCTTCCAGCTTACTCGACTGTCTGGAGCGTGCTGAGAAATGTAACGCGTGATTTAGCATTTTAAAAGTGTACTTCTTTAGATTAAAGAATTTAATTGTATGTGGGAAGTCCGAAGTAGTAACTGTAAAATCAGCCAGTCTCACTGAGGGATAGTGCCCATTTCCATGCAATAGGAAGAGAATTTGAACTGATGTGTCACACAGACGAATCATCTCTTTCATGGATAATCTGACTTTGGTATCATTACGCTAAAGATTTCTGAAAGCAATCATTGGGTAGAACTTGTGATCGGAGATCATTCCCACACTGACACGTTTACTGCTGCTGATATTTAACTTATGAGTCACATCAAACAGCATGTTTTCACATCATATGGCTGCTGTGATGACTTTACCTCATTTGCACAGATAAAGCAAAAATTAAGAGTTACATACATTTTTAACTTCTTTATGAGCGCATAGTTCTTTATTATCATCAGCGTAGTGCTGATGATAATAAAGAACTACAGCTTCCAGCTTACTCGACTGTCTGGAGCGTGCTGAGAAATGTACTTGCTCAAACCTGAATCCCTCAGGGTGTGTTAACATTAACAGCTTTCGTCTTCACAGAGTCAGATGCTGCTACAATTATGGCATATATATATATATATACGCTGATGATAATAATGAACTATGTGGTCGTATAACCGTTAAAAACATTTGCACTCTTTTATATGGTAGCTATCTTCCAGTGTGTAGTGTTGATATGCATTTCGGCATGTTTACACTTTGAGAGTCCTAACACGTCTGGGTGAATGATTTATCAGTTACAGTAAATATATATCATTTGAGCATAATTGTACACAAGTATAAAATATTAAAAATATTATATCATCTTTGTTTGCGGTATAAAAAAAATACGCTGGACTCTACAGTCAGTTCATTACTGTCGCTCATGTAAAATGAATAATATATTTGCCTCTAAGCCCCATAAATGCAGAGCAACTACACTAATTGTTAACTTGTAAGATGACAGTGAATGTCTACTGCAATTCTGAAACGCTGAAGCATCTGCCCACATTTTGCACACATCCACTCTTAAAGGAGAATGGTGACTAACGGTATTTGTGTATTCCAGAAATCTGCTGACCCCAAACAGCCTAAGTATTCTGGATAGGTTTGATGTATTCTTCTGATAGGTTTGATGTGGCCCACAATTAACTCCTCTATAGTGCCAACATCTTCAACTCAGAATAGCATTTGCAACCTAGTTTCTTCTTACCCTCTACAGCTCCCTCTAATAATGTAGGAGTTATTCCCTGATGTTTTAACAGGTGTCCTATCATTCTGTCTCTTATTGTCAGTACATTGCATATATTCCTTTCCCCGCCCAGTACTGCGGAGAACCTCCTCATTTTTTATCTCATCAGTCCCCTCAACTTTCAACATTCGTCTGTAGCACCACATCTCAAATGTTTCTATTCTCTTCTTTTCCGGTTTCCTGTAGTCCATGTTTCACTAACATACAATGCTGTGTTCCAGACACGTTCTCAGAAACTTCTTCCTCAAATTAAGGTCTATGTTTGATGCTAGTAAACTTCTTTTGGCCATAAATGCCCTCTTTGACAGTACTAGTCTGCTTTTTACGTTTTCCTTGCTCCGTGCGTCGTGGGTTATTTTGATACCTAGGTAGTAGAATTACTTAACTTCATCTGACACGTGTTCAAATGGTTCTGAGCACTATGCGACTTCACTTCTGAGGCCATCAGTCGCCTAGAACTTGGAACTAATTAAACCTAACTAACCTAAGGACATCACACATATCCATGCCCGAGGCAGGATTCGAACCTGCGACCGTAGCGGTCGCTCGGCTCCAGACTGTAGCGCCTAGAACCGCACGGCCACTCCAGCCGGCCGTGATCAACAACAACGTTCATGTTAAGTTCCTCGCTGTTTTCGTTTCTGCTACCTCTCATTACTTTCGTCTTTCTTCCATTTACTCTCAGTCGATATGCTGCACTCCTTATATTATTCATTACATTCACCAGATCCTGTAATTCTTCTTCACTTTCACTGTGGATAGCAATGTCATTAGCTACTTTTATCTTTGGTATCATTTCATCTTGAATTTTAATTTGACTGTTGAACCTTTCTTTTATTTCCCTCGTTCCTTCTTCGATGTATAGATTGAACAGTATGGGCAAAAGAATGTCTTGCACCAGTCTTGGTATTCCACTCTTACTGTTCTTTCTTTGTTCTGGGACCTATAGTATATTCTGTCTCTTCGTATAGCTTACCCCTATTCTTCCCATATTTTCGAACATATTGCACTATTTGACATTGTCTACCACGTTTTTCAGTTCGTCAAATCCTATGAACATGTCTTGATTTTTCTTTAGTCTTGCTTCCATTATCAGTTGCAACGCCGGAACTGATCCTCTGGGGCCTTTACCTTCCGTAGAACCAAACAGATAATGCAACATATCGTCAGTTTTCTGTTCCATTATTCTTTATATTATTCTTCTCAGCGACTTGGATGCGTGAACTGTTAAGCTGATTGTGGAATAACTCTCGCATTTGTCTGCCCTTGTATTCTTCAGCAGTGTGTGGGTGATGTTCCTCCGAAAGTCTGGTGGTATAGCGTCAGTTTCGTGGATTCCACACACCAACGTGAATAGTCATTATTAGACACTTTCCCCAATGATCTGAGAAACTCTGATGAAATTTTATGTACCCCTTCCGTTGCGTTTTATCTTAAATCTTCCATAGATTTTTAAAATCTGATTCTAATGCAGCATCCCCTGTCCTCTCTACATTGACTCCCGTTTCTTCTTCTTTCACGTCATCAGACAAATTTTCCCCTCATGAAGACCTTCAATGTCTTCTTTCCAGTTATTTCCTCTCTGCTCTGGAATTCCCACTGCACTCTTAATGTTACCACCCATGATTTTAATTTCACAAAAGGTTGTTTTGATTTTTCTATATGGTAAATAAGTCCTTCTGACGATCATTTCTTTTCGGATTGCTTCACATTTTTCATGCAGCTATTTCGCCTTAGCCGCACTGCATTTCTTATTCATTCCACTCCTAATTGAGATTTACTTCCATTATCATGAATTTCCCTGCAAATTTTTGTACTTCCTTCTTCCATCGATCAGCTGAAGTATTTCTTGTGTTACCCATGGTTTCTTCACAGTTATCTCCATCGTGCCTATGGTTTTGTTTCCTTCTTCTGTGATTGACCTCCATAGAAAAGTCTATTTCTCTTCATATGAACTATTCATTATCACATTATCCATAGCCTCAAGAAATTCAAGCGTGTCTTAATCTCGTAGTACTTCTGTATTCGACTTCTGCGCCCACTGATTCTTCGTGACTAGTCTCTTAAACCTCAGCTGTTCTTCATCCTTACTAATTTGTGATCTGAGACTATATCTGTTTCTGAGCACACCTTACTATCTAGTGCCTGATTTTGGAACCTCTGTCTGACCATGATGTAATCTAATTAAAATCTTCCTGTTTATCCTGGCCTTTTCCTAGTATACCTTCTCCTCTTTTTATTCTTGAAAAGAGTATTCACTATTACTAGCTGAAAGTTACTGCAGAACGCTATGGATTATTATCCGTTTCCTACACAATTTATACATTGTTATCTAATATTTTACTCAGATTTTACCTACTACCTCAAGTGTTTCAAAGTGATATTCTTTTTGTAAGGATGATCCTTGCTATAGGCAATATGTTGTGAATGTATGGTGTCAGATTGATGGCCTTCCTGTTACTAAACTGCACTGTGATGCTCGTGAGAAGAAACAAATAGAAAGTTGTCTCTCATTATATTATTTTCCTTTCTTAAAAATAATGATATGTGTAGTCATAAAAAAATAATGATACGTGTAGTCATCGAAGCTTAGAAATTTGGTAGGATTATGGCAAGGGGAAAATATTTCCTTTAAGGAATCAGACACCATACATACTCACCCAGGATGACTATTTATGGACTGGTAGTTCACATTTGAGTAGTGCAACAATAAGGATAGCCGCGCGGGGTAGCCGCGCCGGCTGAGGCACCTTGTAACGGTTCGCGCAGCTCCCCCCGTCGGGGGTTCAAGTTCTCCCTCGGGTATGGGTGTGTGTGTGTTGTTGTCCTTAACGTAAGTTACTTTAAGTTAGATTAAGTAGTTTGTAAGCTTAGGAACTGATGACTTCAGCAGTTTGCTACCAGTAGCCACAAATTTCAAATTTCCAATAAAGACAAATCTCAGAAAGGCAGGCCTAAACTACGAGCACTAGCAACAATGAACATGAGTAGGGAGTAACAGGGAGAGAAGGATATATTCCGGATGTATTTAATGTTGTAATTGTTATGAATTTTTTATGGACAACGACCTACTACGAATTCATATCCGTTGGAGATAAATCGTCCAAACAGAGAATTAAAACGATTTTCTAGTTACTCCATCTCAGGGAAACGTACACCACTTCAACAAACTGTATTAAATATATGTTATTCAGAGAAACGTAGCTGACATTTGATATACGTTACTGCGCAACATCTACCAATAAAGTATTGCCCATATTTCATTCATATCAAACTCACGTCTGTGCCATCCTCGGTAGTTAACACTCGACTTCGAATTGAGATGTATGGCTGGATGTATGAGAAACTGAAATTAACTTTTCTTCTATTTCTTGGAAGAAGGCTGCACAGTCAACACCTTTGATCATTGCGACGTATCTTCAGAGACCTTACAGCTATATTAAGATTAATGATGGATATTTTAGCTGAAGGAATCCTAAGCAAATGTAGCTTGCAGATAACGACTAAAACCTACCAACCAGCCGAACGTTGTGACTATACCCAGCGAACATCAAGCATACCTACAAGCCCCCATTCATCCCTCATTCAGTACGCAAATGTTGCACGGGTCTTACTGTTTCTAAGTTTTTAAAATGCGTCCAAATCCTTGAGTGTCATGTACTCCTTCTCGCGTTTCATATCTGATTACACTCCCCCACTCGTGGCCTTCCCACACCGCCTAAAACACATGGAATACCTTAGTCAGTTCTGTATTTCTCACAAAATGCAATCGCGACGCTTCACAGTATCGCTCAGCCTTGTGAACCGTCGTCTGCTACAGTGCTTCATCACCAAGTCACGTCTCCCTAACATCTCCATACTATTCATGTCCTTTGACCTGGTAATTTCAACCATCTTCCCTTCCAACTACATGAAATAATTTCTGTGACATCACTGCAATCCCATGAACCTGCACCCACCTACAATTCGTCTACTAAACGTCTCAGCATACGTCCTAACTCCTTGCTCATATCGATTTTCATCCAGTTCCAGCTGTAGCCATATCTCTTCCCTAGAAAATCTTATCAGAGGCCTACAGCTCCATCATATGATTCAAAACTACACACAACACCAGCATCTCCCATAGCTTTAGAATATCGGTTTTATTCTTATCAATGTATTTTTATACCTTTTAAATTCAGTACTGAAAGACTGACGAGCGTTAGTATGGCTTCTGCCAGTCCACACGCTGGTGGGGTATGCAAAACACATAAACAATTGAGCTCTTATTCTAGAACTGTCTGGATATTTGTACAATGTCACTGTTGCGTAGTGAGGTAGTAACTTCTTTGTGACACACTGAGTGCGTTTCATCAGCGCTATGCAGCCTCGATAGTCTGAGATTCTGTTGAAGAACGAGCACAGCACTTTCCGTGCTGCAGTTCTGCGCAGCCCACGGCCTTTTTGACGGAGGGAACGGACCAGGCCAGACTTTTTCTCCGCTGAAATCGAATTCGCGCGCCGAGTGCACCCTCATCTTCACCCTCGGCCAACCGAATGAGCGCCGGAACGAGATTACGTCCTGCGACGAAAATATTCGCTCGCTGCGTACAGCGTCTTTATGAACCTGGCAGCGCTGCCTCATCTGGCACCATTCCTGGGTATCTTTTCTTTGATTCGGCTGTATTAACTCACTTCAGTACTCACTTAAGCGAAGTCAGAAGGTAGAAAACTTTCTCCGCAATCATTCAGCATTCACAAAAGCCAAGCCGCTCCGGTTTAGCTATTCTATATGCTGTGTATTAGTTATTTGCGCTCATTATTAGATATACTCTTCTACTGACTTCCAAAGTTCAGCCTGTCTCAATTTCCCCACAGTATTCTGGAACCTTTCACAGCTTTTTATTCCAGAGGTTTGTAATTCAATATTTGTTTCGTAATAATTTTCTCTTGCACTCGTAGAACATGTTTTTCCTAATTTATTTAATGTCACTTTCACTATTAAAGATAATCACTCTTTATTTAACATTTTTATATCTTTCTCTGTAAAATGTTACCGATCTGAGGGTTTAAGTTTCAGCTACTTGTATTTGCTTAAGGTCTTTCTTTCTTCAGACCCACATCGCTAACGGAAATAAATACACGGTGAGCCAAAACATTATGGAAAGCAAAGCAAAACTCCGAGGTTCTGTCCTTCGCCTTGGACCGACCTATCACCGGGTTATCCTCAGCCAACAGCGACATTTGGTTGCGGTATGGAGGGCCGTGGGTTCAACACACGGCCCTTCCGGACGTTGTCGAACTTATAGACATTGGAGCCGCTAGTTCTGATTCAAGGAGCACCTAAAGTGATATCACGAGGCTGATTAAAGTTCGTTTCACTCCATCCACCGAGGTAAATTCCCTGAATGTACCGGAAACTGAACTCGAGTCTGCGTGGCAGTAAGCGATCGCTGACGAATCGCTAAAACACTAAGATCACCTGTTTAATAGCTCACTGGTCCACTTTTGAAACAGAATACGGCAGCGATTCTGTGGGACATGGATTCGACAACTCGTTGGTAGGTTTCCGGAGATACGAGGTGGCAGATGTCTAAGCACAGGTGACGCAATTCCCGTTGGATTGTTGCTGCGGAGCTGGCGTGCTATGAATTCTCAAATGTATTCCGTCGAGTTCTAAACGATCGAATTTGTTGGACAGTATATCAAAGAATGTTCACTATGATTCTCCTTGTTATCCTCCTGGAACATGCAACACCGTAGGGGAAGACTTGATGCACGAATGGAGGAAAGTGGTTGGTAACAATGTTCACATAGACCACAGCTGTCATGGTTGAAATGCTTCAAATGGCTCTAGGCTCTATGGGACTTAACATCTGAGGTCATCAGTCCCCTAGACTTAGAACTACTTAAACCTAACTACCTAAGGACATCACACACATCCATGCCCGAGACAGAATTCGAACCTGCGACCGTAGCAGTCGCGCGGTTCCGGACTGAAGCGCCTAGAACCGCTCGGCCACCGCAGCCGGCTCATGGCACTTTCGGTTACTACGATAGCCGCACGTATGTCCAAGTGCATGTCCACCATATCATGGTAGTCCTCAGTCAAATACTTATCATTTCAGCAATCAAATTGACGATGTAGCGTCAACATGGGAGCATGCCGGTGTCGTCTGGTGTGGAGCCTGTCAAACAATGTGTGCTGAATTTTGGGCTTCAGAACACGTGTGCCTCGACCAGAAGTGTGTGCTGTCGTTAGATCTGCCGCATTTCGCCGCATACCCTACTTTGCAGAGCCGGTCAGCTTCCGAGGTGCTCGTTCCCAGGCGTCAGGCCATAAGAATCGATCGTTTTCAAAAGTTGTTCATGACAGTGGATTTCCCCATTCCGACTCGCATCGTATCTACAATAGTATCTTTTCCGTCCTGCTCCGTTTATATACACTGCACAACATAATTAAAGGATCACTTTTTCGAAAACCTGTAATTCACACCCATTACGACTCTTAAGTTTGAAATTTGGCTCTGAGATGCGTACAACCATTTTTTGTAACGATCAAAAGCGTGGCGCCCTGCGACATCACCCTGGTGCTCGAGGACGCTTCAAGCAGGAAGGTGTCGACAAATGCGAAAAATTTATAGGAGACATCATATTTACGCCAGTGGCTGTAACACTTTCCTCATTTCACGATTACAATTTAGGCCTCAGGCCATTATCAAGTGCAGATTTTTCTGGCCTTAAGCCATGTTAACTTAAAATGAGTTGACATGGCTTAAAGCCACAAAAATCGTGTGATGTCTTTTATAAAGTTCTACATGACTGTGAATCTCAGATATAAAAAGTTAATTAAATGCGAGAAAAGTGCTACTGCTCTGAAGTTCATGTTTACTGTAAGGTGGATTAATGATGTCACACTGGTACCTCATTTCGCCACAAGTCTGTCCAATGTCACCATGAATGTGTCACAGTATCACAATGCTGTCATAAGACCCCTCACCCACAAGTCACCCCTTCTTTCCACGTGTCTGCGGTGGAGATCAGGAGAGCGATGTCTAATGGCCGTAATGCAGCAAAATCTTTACGTGGTGTTACAAGTAAAAAAAGCGAAAGCAAAGAAAGCAGCTTATTAGATGAGTTGCGTATAATAGAAGCAGTCCACCAAAGTTTGATTCTGCCGCGCGACAGGTTTATAAAACTACAGAAGTACAATGAATATTCAGGTTTTATAGGCGTAGAATTTGATACTTACATAACTCAACAAGAAAATTTAGAACTTCATCGTTTAACGATGTTACCAAAAATCTCGAAAGGTTCTTGACAGATTTGCTTCAATTATTTTCTGGATAATATATATTTAAAATACATAAAATATATATGAAAATGTATAAAGGTCGTCACCAGCCTTGAAAACTTCTCTACCGATTGACTCGGTTCTGTGACGGTCACGGCTGCAAATTTCTGTACCTATGTTACAGGGTCCCGACCTGTGAGTCAGGGGTGCACTGCAAAATAAAAAAAAAAAAAAAAAAAAAAAGCTAGGCACCGATGAAAGCTCGCCAGTTGATATGCAGAGAGTGAAATCAGATTGTTTACAAAGTAGATAGACTCTTCCACTGTATTTTAACAGTAGAATATCGAAGCATTCGTTACAAAGTTCTCGAATTTATTACCCTCCAGGAAGTTTTTCGCTCTCAGATATATTCTCGGGCCAGAGAGCTGGGTAAAACCCGAGCTATCAACTCTCTCTCCATCCGAACAGGCCTTGGAAGGCCCAACGGTACCGACCAGCCACCGTGTCATCCTCAGCCCACAGGCGTCACTGGATGCGGTTATGGAGGGGCATGCGGTCAGCACACCGCTCTCCCGGCCGTATGTCAGTTTACGAGACCGGAGCAACTACTTCTCAGTCAAGTAGCTCCTCAGTTTGCCTCACAAGGGCTGACTGGACCCCGCTTGGCAACAGTGCTCCGCACACTGGATGTTCACCATCCAGCTGCTGGCCCAGGTGCTGATGGGAACCGGTGTTACCACTGCGGCAAGGCCGTTGGCCAAGTTATCAAGCTCTGAGATATTTAGCGAGCTATGAACGTATATCAGAAAGACTGATCAGATGGCACGGAAAGGGATTTATTCATTACAGCTGAGAAAATATCGTCTCTATTACGATCGAGTTTGGGTATGACAGTGACGTTATATTGACGTATGTAATAGATCTAGGTGAATTCAAGTTCATTGGTGGATATTTTTGTCGGCCACAAAATTCCGATGTGACAGTTTTTGAGTCATTCAAGGACAGTCAACGGTCAGTGTCGCGGAAATATCCAGATAATGTAATATCAGCTGGAGGTTGTAACCTCCCCCTCACTTATCCTCCTTAATGACAGTAAAAATTTAAACCACATGCACCTAATGGAAATTTGGGAAAAGCAATCGTCACCGAAGTTAATTTGTCGGTAAAGAGGGAGGAAAGGGTTACATCTAAATGAAAGGAAAAGTGCAAATGAAATTGGTGAAAATTCATTTTGAGAAAAGGGTAAAATTAATAAAGAAAGTAAATGTGCGGTCGTTACGTTAACAATTAATTAGCGTTAATTAGATATTTGAGATTTTGGGAAAATTACGGTCGCCAGTCCTATGGACAACTACTATAATAGCTGAAAATGGAAGATTAATGCACATATAATTAGCATTAAAAGCGTGGCGACTGAAGGTTGACACGTGCTGTGGGAAAACTGAATGTTTGTCTGAAGTAATAAATTTCGCTACTCTCTGACTTAATTTAGCAAAAGAATTAATAAAACCGGAAAATTGAAAGTTAATTTAGTGACTGAAATTAATAGTGAACTTTGTTTCTGAAGCACTACGAAATTCAACAAAATAAGGTTGGTCTTGGGCTACCTCAACAATCATTTCAAAAGCTACTTGAATCTACGCAATTTAGAAATAAGAGATTTAACTTTGAACTTGAATTAAATGATTCTGGACAATTAACAATAGTAAAATTTAGAATGTACCAAGCTGAGCAGCAGTCACAGGTAAGCTAAAATATGGTAACAAAACTCGCACTCTTCATTTGTGCTTGTGTAATTTAAATATTGTAGCCAGCTATGAATACCTTAACCGAACTTTGAAATCAAAGCAGTGAAATGGAATGATATTAATTTCAACGACACTCGGGATCATTTCAGAAAAGGATGGGACCATGCTTGGTAATGCAATTGGGACAATGAACAACAAAGCTTCATGCTAAGTTGCTGTAATTTCGAGGCAAATTTTAAAAGCTGAGGTCTGCCATACAGTTCTAAAACTTTACGTGCTTTTAGTCTTCCTCGTTGGTTGATTGAAGGTTTGCAGTCGTCGATCGGGGAGGTGGCGACAGTCACTCATTGTCGGCCGTGGCTGTTGCAGAAGCTGGATGTTGGCGCGCCTTCTTCTCCACACGGTCATCAGGCGAAACAGGCTCTTGATGTACGCCAGCTAATGCTTCCCGTCCACGACAACGTATCAGAAACTATCATAGCAAGTCTAGAGCAATTACATGCTGTCAAACCCCGAAAGCGCGGCAACTCGCGGGAGCGTCACACAACACACCTGCTCCACCGCCCTACTCCAGCCAGACTCCCTCTGCCCGCGCTCCATGCGGCAGAGTTAACACTACCAAAGATCCTCAACACTTTGGTTCTCCACACGACCTATGGATGTAATAGTTCCATAGCATAGATTTCCCTAGGCCAGACCCAGCGTAAAATACAAATAATATTTACAAAACAAACCAATTGTAAATCGACATAAATGCACACACACACACATATATATATATATATATATATATATATATATATATATATATATATATATAAAAGGAAAAAAACAGGGGAAATGCATATGCTCAAAACATCAAGAAAATTTAACATTTGTCTAATTTACCATAAACCAATTTTTAGACCATAATAATTGAGTGGAGACTCTCCTAACCTTATTCCACTCTGTCATCTTACACAAAATTAAAACAGGTTGACAATTTATTACAATTCATAGAAAACATAGAAAATGGTTTAGCTATTCTAAAATCAGCAAAATTCCTAATAGTATCAAGAAATGGAATACTATTTACAAAATTAATCAGAGTACATGGTCATAAAAACAGGTAGATCAAAATACGCAAATTAATAATTAATTACATAGAATACACATTTTATATAACCTTTTCATAATTAATACTCTTGTCATGAGAGTCCACTTATCACTGAACAAGAAAATAATACACAGCAGATCGAAAAAACATACATATTGACAGCAGAATCCTTCACATCAGCTGTCCGGGAAGAAAAACAACTCCGCCTTCCGTACCCGCAAGTACAAAGAATGCCGATAGCGGCACAAGAGCCGACAGCGTCTCCGCCTTGCCAGTACTGTTGCGCCCGCCTGTGCGGCACACTTGATCTAACTCGCCTGTGTAACGGCACTTTCAGAACGTCCGTTTCACTGAATTCTTTCGGAAAAACTCACTCCTGAGTAATCTCAAGGAGTCCATTAATACTATCACAGTGGCTAACTCAACACTGTCCATCATCACACGCATGTACTAGCCTGAAACTTAAAACTCATCGGCAATGACTAGTAAAACACGCATTCATGAAATCTTACAGCTAGTTACAAAATCATATTTACATTCCTTAATCTACTGTGACTCAGCTGAAAACTTAAACTAGCAGCTTGGATTTTTCTATTGATTAATAATCAGTTACTCTTAAATCATTTAATTAAAATTAATTACTTATTAATTACAACTTCTTGGTCAGGCTAAAGCATGGCAACCTAGCAAATCCTTAAATCTTACACTCTATTACATCCTGTAAAAGTTACCCATTCTGTGGTATTAATCAATTCTTGGTTGGTACAATTTCAAGTCTACAATGTTCCGTATACCTAATAGTTTTCCAGAGCTTGGATACTCTAAGCAATAAGCATTTGTGTGAGGTATACCAATGACTTTATATGGTCCATTATAAACAAACTTAAATTTAGAGATTTCATTGTCTATCTCGCTCGATTTCTCATCAGCTTTTACAAGTACTAAGTCTCCGATTGCAAACTTAGCAAAACGCGCTTTAACGTCATGACGACGTATGCGAGCATTGGCTTTTAGCTTCATTATTTATCGCAAACGATCTTTTTTCACACCAATACTAATGTCAATCCGTGGAGGGAATATGATTATCTCTTCCACTAAACTTTTACTTCTGTCATCTAACAGGATTTCCTCTGGAGAAAATCCCATAGACTCATGTCTCAATGTAACACCACACCTCTTATGCTGTATGGATTCATTTTGCTTTATTTAATGTTACATTGTTGATCGCCTGTGAATGTGTTCAAATCGATAGCATAAAATTGTGTATTCTTTTCTTTGTCAAACCTTTGATGTCGTGATTTGATTCTATGCAAAGTAGTGTATCTGCAATTTGTATTCTTTGTCCCATTTGGAGGGAACAGAACTTATTGTATGTAATTGTAATTTTGTGTGAATAATTTTTTGTAGAAGTGTCAATATGTGAAAATGTTCTGTTTTATTTAATGTATTTGTTTGCTGTTATGTAAATTGCTGATCCTCACTTAGGGTTCTTAGTTAGTTTGTATGTAAATGGTGTAGTGGTTCCCCTCTGAAACGGAAATGCGTAGCACGCGCAAATTGTGGTTGGCATAGGTGGAAAAGGTGGAACTGATAGTCAGTCGGAGGCGAGCTACGAGTCAGAGACGAGCCACCAGTCGGAAAGGAGCTACCAGTTTGTGCACTGTCAATGTAAAGGTGCATATCATGCTGATTCAGAGAGAGGCTTTTACTGCTTCTTTCCAATGCCTCGGATGGGTGGATAAATAGCTGGATCTATTCTGGAATTTGTATGAATCATCGCCATGAAGATAAGATAAAGTCCGGCAATTCTACCTGTAATTCCACCTACCAACATGCAGTTGCCACCACATTGCGCAATCACTGTAACGTAATACTATATTGATGTACAGTGGAGGATCAGCCTAATGGATGTGTTAGTGTGCTGAAATATAAGGTAATTCATATCGGAATTTATTTACCTACCTTGATTTTACTCCTCATCATAACACCTCTCAGGGTCCTCTCCGTTTGAAGTAAAGTGATTACCGAGTGTCCTTACTGAAAGTACGTTGAAGCCTAGAGCTTTGTTAAATAATGCCTCTTGAACTTATTAGAAAGATAGTTAAAGCTAATGTTATTTGTCCAATAATAATTTTCCTATTGAAACTGTTATTTAAAGTGCTGTTACCAACTTCAAACTTTAGGCTGAGTCTTATAAAGTAAATGATCACGTTGTTGTCTGTAGTAAATTCTAAAAAGGAGAGTCAGTTCCTTGCAATTTTGTCAACATGGTGTTTCGTTGTAGTAAAAGTGAGAAAGCTGCAGTTGTGAAACGTTACATTCTCATGTATGCCAAGTGTTTGTCTCTCTTGTGTGCATATTAACAGTATAAAGACCACTCGGTTTGTGTAAACCCTGAAAGTGATAGTGTTTTTCTGTACCTGTTATAATTTTGAAAATAGTTCCTGCTGCTCTAACTGTTAGCTTCAATCTTAAAACATATGTGTGTTAGAGTTCATTGCACTCGCGTGTTGCTAAGTCTAGGTTGTGTCTGTTGTGTTGTCCATTATAGTTACTTGTACCTACTTTCATAAACGAGAATGTTAATCTTTCTCTTGCCTAATTAGGCTGGCGACCGTTTCCCTTATTCTATAAACAGTATAGCTAGGCAAAATTTTGTTTGTCACTATTCCAATATTAACGTAATTCTGACTTTCATTCCCGATAAGCCACTTCCATTAGGAACAATACGGTCAACTTAACAAAATTCCTCTCAGAGGGTAACACTGCTCTGTTGCTTTGTGCCATAGTTACTTTTACAAAATTGTTTTATGTTACAACCTGCTTCTGGCATTTAGGTTATGGTACAGTAGTTAGCAGACGGGGAGTGTTATATCAAGGTGTTCATAATTCTCTCAAATTCTGCAACATATTTGCCCCATGCCCTATGGTTGTGGTGGCAACTGGTACGGCAAAGTCGGCCTAGCTCGACCATACACCTTTCAGCGGGATTTCCAGCCGGACAGTAAGCTGAAATATGGATCACTTCGACCCCATTACTTTCCACACCTTCATTCCACAACCTAGAAGTAAACTGTGCCCCATTGTCTGATAGAATCGCCTTGGGCTTACCAATATGAACAAAATAATCGTTCACAAGCTTGCTGTAGACCGCTTTGGCTGTAGCTTTCCCAATCGGGTATAGTTTGATGAACTTGGAAAAAGCTTCTGGCACTACTAAAATGTAGGCAAAGTTTCCTGATGACTTGGGCAAAGGCACGTACAAGTCCACGTACAGTAATTCAAAGGAGTCGTTAGGCCTTATACTTTGCATAGGACCACGACTCGTACAGTTGGTAACCTTCACCTCCTGACATAAATCGCAAGTTTTCACTCTGTCAGAAACGCGTTTTAACATGTTGTTAAAATGCATTACTTCACTCAGCTTTTCCGTACATTTCTTTGGTTCGCAGTGACCATACGCCAATGATAGTAGTCTATTATTTTCGTGACGTATTTGGTGGGCCAGCATACCCACCAAATATTACTATCTTCACCCTTACATATGTACAAGATATGATCGTATATATTGTGATACATCCTTTATTTCTCTCCTTCTGGACTCCTTTAGCCATATCGGGTTTTCATGATATATAAACAACCGTCCTCGTTCTGATGACGACATAGATTCTTACAGATGTTCACTATTAATTTACGTCCTTCAACTTCTTTAAAATAGTATGATTTGACCACTCCATCTGACTCATCTTTCAATACATCTTGATTAGAATCGGGCAACAGTGATAGCGCATCCGCTACGCAATTGTCGGTCCCTTTTACGTAATAGATGTCATAGTTAAATTGCTGTAAATACAGCGACCACCTAGTCAGTCTTTCGTGAAGTAGTTTACAATCCTTCAGATAAGTGAGCGCCTTATGGTCCGTATGAATAATCACCTTACGGTCCCATAGGTAACCCTTGAACTTCTTGAATCTCCACACGATAGCGAGACACTCCTTCTCAGAAATCGTGTAGTTTCGCTCACATTTTGATAAAGTCAGACTCGCGAACGCTATCGTCCGGTGTTCCTTATCCTCTCCTTCACCAACTTCTTGGAACAGTTCTACCTCCACCCCGTAATTCGACGAATCCGTCCCCAGATGGAAGGGTAGCGATAAATCAGGATGAAATAGTATGTTAGATCTTAACAACTCGTCTTTTAATCTCTCGAAAGCGGCCTGACACCCGTCAGTCCACACAAACGGAACCTTTTTGCGTTAGAGATTATTCAAATTTTCATCATTAAGCACCTGTCCTTTTACAAATTTACAGTAAAATCCTGTGAGCCCTAGAAGACTTTTTAACTGTTTCCTAGACTTGGGTGGAGGACAATTCCTTATTGCCTCTAGTTTTTCTGGCACTGAACGACCCTATTCAACGTACGTGCATCAATAACATTACGCACACTACCATCCCGTTTTGCTACAATGACCAAACCGTTGTTGTATGGACTCGTACTTCTTTCAATTACTCCCCATTCGAGCATCTTATCTATCTCCCGTTGCACTGCTTCCTTTTTGGACAGCGGTATAGCATATGGTCTCACGAAGAATGGTTCGTGCAGAATTACATGCAACTTGCATTTATATCCATCCACAAGTCCCGATTTGTCTGAAAACACACTCTTATTCCTCATTATTACTTCATACACGCGTCGTCTTTGTTCGTGTGTTACGTTTGACACACCGTCTACAATACTTTCCAATTCACTTTCCACACTATTGTCAATGCCGAGATTCCTCACATTACAGTAGTTCAAATTCATACCTACGTCAATGGCATCCTGTCAGTTAACAATGTGTATAGGCTGGTATTGTCTACGCACACCATCTCCTGAGTCGTCAAAACTAACTACTATTGTTTTATCTTGTGACGTACATGTCAAAGTTTTTCTTTCGCAATTAATCACTGCACGGTACTTCAATAGCCAATCTAACCCGATAATTACTTCCGCAGTTAAGTCTGGCACGACGACAAACTCTTGTTCAAATCGTGCTCCACATATCTCGAAGTTGACAAAAATCTGTTTTGTGACCAGTTTACTGGCTATCCCAGTAGCACCGATAATTTTCACTCCTGTTACTGGCATAACTACGATACGAGGTCCGTCTTTCAGTAACTGAAATATTTTCCCAGATACAGCACTCAATTCTGCACCGGTGTCAATCAACACGTTTAGTTGTAGACCATGCTTATTAACAGACACTACTATCTGTCTACCCTTGGCCTCGACTGTTTCTTTATTTTCCCACAGTAAATCCCCGCTTATATCCAGGTCATTCCAGAAAAAACCATCCGACTTTGATCCAAAATTCGGCTTATCTGGCGGCTTTCTCAGCCTCTGTTCACATACAGATTTAATTTCAACACGTTTGTCCTGAGGCTTAGTCTGTAGCTTCGCCTCCAATTCCGAAACTTTTCCTGTAACTCGTCAACTATTGAGTGTTGCTTTACTATCAATTCACTAATTGTCACCTTCGTTGATTCCTCTTTGGCCATATAGACCTCATCTGCCAATCTACCTGGAGGAATGTGCCCAGTAGTCTTTGCAATTACTACCTCTGGATCTGCGCAACCCACACCGCTACCGTCCGACCGTATGAAGTCAGCTCTAACCTCATACACGCTGTAATCTGTGCGCTTTTCTACCAATCGTGTCCGGCTATCACTAAAACTCTCGTAATCTTTCTCCTTAATACTTTCGCAATGTGTAAACTGGAGTTTTGCGTCGGATGGGTCGGCCACTTCTACCACTATAACTTTCGGTAAAGTCTGCCGGTCAGGGCGAGAACTTTCCGTTACTACTTCATCATCTAACTCCTGCGGTACGAAACACGACGAATCTTGCTCGTGTTCGCCATTAACATCAACTATTTCTGGTAAAGTCTGCCGGTTAGGGCCAGAACTTTGTATCACTTCACAAACACTATCTTCCTGCGGGACGAGACGCGGCAAATCCTGCCCGCGCTCCCCATAAACACTTCTCCCGTACAGGCCCCTATAATCTCTTAGTTCGTCGTATAAACGAAAGAACTGCCTTAACCAGACCCCATCCCTCTCTGCATCCCCTCACTCGATGACGGACGTGTTATCCGACATCTGATCTTCTCTCAACACTTGCGAATCATTCTAAAACTCAATCTCCAGTTCCGCTGTGGGAGTTACAGCTGCCACTTTATAATCGATTTCCGGAACTCTACTTAAATTGTTCTCACTGACAGTGAATGTATTTTCTACTGCCGTGTCTACAACTGATCTACTACTTGTGGTCGCACTCCTTCCTCCTAACACTGGCTCACTCTCCCGCCGTTGATTATTCCATACGGAATTTTCATAACGACGACACCTGGGTTTTCTCCTGTTGTCGGGCCGCCAAAATTTCTCCACGCCCGGTCGGCCCCTTCACCGGCGCGGCTGATGGTTTCCCTGTCTCGTCCCAGCAGATAAGCTCCCCGGATGCAGCTGAGGCGGCTGACCACACCCTCTGGCGTTGTCACTATTCTGCGAAGCCCATATCACGCTAGTGTGATACTGGTTTCCATCATTCCTGTTATTATTTGCATTGTACCGATTGTTATTACAGTCCGAACCACTATTGTTATTGCTGCCATGGTTGCGGTATGCATTATTACCATGGTTATCGTTGTTGTGGTTGTTGTGGTACCCGTTGTTGTTACCACGGCCTCAACCACTGTCGCGATTATTGCGCCAATTGCCCTCGTCCTCAACTCTTTCCAGGAAATCATTGATTCTCTTGTAATTGCTTCCTGCATAGCGTTTTGTATCATCTGGAAGCTTCTTGTAGAGTTCCCAGATTATTTCGGATTCCGTGCGGCGATCATGTAAATATTCCAACTTGCGGATCCAGCCCTCACAAAACTCCTTCATCGAGCCACGCAAATTCGCATCGAAAGGCCTCGATACGATAAATTCGCGTCAGACACTTTGTTGTTTTGGCTCTGACCAGTATTCAGCTAGAAACTCGTCGAAAGTCAGGTTCGTGATGTTGAGGTTCAAGCCCCAACGCTTGGCATCACCAGCCAACACGTCAATAACCGCATTTATTTTTCTCTCATTAGTCCATGATCTGGGTAAAACTCTTTCACAATTTTTAATGAAATCCGTCGCGTGTATACCGCCTTTTTACAAGGGGTCGAACCGCTCCTCTTTTGTCAAGAATTCCGAACTATGTGCACAGATTGGCTCATAGCTCTGCTTGTCATCAAGTTTCTTTCCTAATTCCGACACTCTCGTAATTACTTGGCAAGTGGTTGTCGCAAGCGTTTCCATTTCCCTCTTTTACTCTTCGCAGGTATTAGCCTGCTTCCTCACTTTACTATCTACTTCGGGCACTAAAGCCTTTAAAGTTTCCACCTTCTGTTGATACTCTTTTTTCACTAATTGAATTTGTTCTATCACCGTATTCTCGATGATCGGAGCAACTGCTTCTCCTACACTTTTCTCGATTCTGCTAATTTCGGGATCAAAACGAGTATTTATGCTCGCAATTTCCGCCTGAACGCCTATCATTTCTGTTTAAGATTACCGATTTCGGTACTAATTACAACAATATCTTCTTTGATTTTATCAACATTTGTGTTAACAACTCCAACATTGTTGTTAACAACATTGTCTAGCTTCCTGTCAATTTTTTCAGACTGAGCTTCTTGCTTGGCAGACTGAGCTTTAATTTCTGCCGATTGACTCTTGATTTCGTTAATCAAAACATTCAATAAATCAGTTAAATTCCCGGAAACTACCGGTTCTACTTCCGTAGCGGCTTCCTCTTTAATTGTCCTCCCGTATTCGTCATCAAGGGGTTCAGATTATATTTTCACTTCCGATTCCGAAACATTTTCTAAAGTTTGGAATTCCATTTCTGCTCTTTGTTGCGTTTTGGCGGTCGCGTCTTTCATGCTAGCCGCATGCCCCTGAACAATGGGTTCCGCGGTGCGCGTTTCCCACTGTTCGACCGATTGTTCCGTACCCAAGTCTACCAAATTCTGGTAATTGTTGCCTTCACTCATTTTACAAAATTCCTTTACAAATGGCAAATCTCAAATCTAATTAGGATTCCTCCCACTACTTATTCTCGCTCATGTAACGACCTGTTCGTAACCAGTAATTTGTTACGAGATTTGCACAATACAAAATTCGTGTCCAGAACAACCTCGAATCCGAAGATTGTCCTGTCACCAGGCCGCCACGTGTAACCTCCCCCACACTTATCGTCCTTAATGACAGTAAAAAATTAAACCGCGTGCACCTAGTGGAAATTTGGGAAAAGCAATCGTCACCGAAGTTAATTTGACGGTAAAGAGGGAGGAGAGGGTTACATCTAAATGAAAGGAAAAGTGCAAATGAAATTGGTGGAAATTAATTTTGAGAAAAGGGTAAAATTAATAAAGAAAGTAAATGTGCGGTCGTTACGTTAACAGTTAATTGGCATTAATTAAATATTTGAGATTTTGGGAAAATTACGGTCGCCAGTCCTATGGACAACTACTATAATAGGTGAAAATGGAAGATTAATGCACATATAATTAGCACTAAAAGCGTGGCAACTGAAGGTTGACACGTGCTGTGGGAAAACTGAATGTTTGTCTGAAGTAATAAATTTCGCTACACTCTGACTTAATTTAGCAAAAGAATTAATAAAACCGGAAAATTGAAAGTTAATTTAGTGACTGAAATTAATAGTGAACATTGTTTCTGAAGCACTACGAAATTCAATAAAATAAGGTTGGTCTTGGGTACCTCAACAATCATTTCAAAAACTACTTGAATCTACGCAATTTAGAAATAAGAGATTTAACTTTGAACTTGAATTAAATGATTCTGGACAATTAACAATAGTAAAATTTAGTACGTACCAAGCTGAGCAGCAGTCACAGGTAAGCTAAAATATGGTAACAAAACTCGCACTCTTAATTTGTGCTTGTGTAATCTAAATATTGTAGCCAGCTATGAATACCTTAACTGAACTTTGAAATCAAAGCAGTGAAATGGAATGATATTACTTTAATGCTGGTGTTTGAATTTCAACGACTCTCGGGATCATTTTAGAAAAGGAAGGGACCCTGCTTGGTAATGCAATTGGGACAATGAGCAACAAAGCTTCATGCTAAGTTGCTGTAATTTCGAGGCAAATTTTAAAAGCTGAGGTCTGCCATACAGTTCTAAAACTTTACGTGCTTTTAGTCTTCCTCGTTGGTTGATTGAAGGTTTGCAGTCGTCGATCGAGGAGGTGGCGGCAGCCACTCATTGTCGGCCGTCGCTGTTGCAGGAGCCTTATTCTCGACACGGTCACCAGGCGAAACGGTCTCTTGATGTGCGCGAGCTAATGCTTCCCGTCCGCGACGCCGTATCAGAAACTATCATAGCAAGTCGAGCTCAATTACGTGCTGCCAAACCCCGAAACCGCGGCAACTCGCGGGAGCGTCACACAACACACCTGCTCCACCGCCCTACTCCAGCCAGACTCCCTCTGCCCGCTCTCCATGCGGCAGAGTTAACTCTACCAAAGATCCTCAACACTTTGGTTCTCCACACGACCTATCGATGTAATCGTTCGATATATATATATATATATATATATATATATATATAGTAAAACAATTACAATATATAATGACACTGAAATGTCATATCTTTAGGTGAAGAAATAAGGAAAAAAAATTTATAGTACAGTAGATGGAAATAGGATATGCATTTCTGGCGTTACAAGGTGACTTTAAGCTACCGAGTGCAGAGTCGAACGTCTATAGTTCATTACAGGTATGCAGACAGACAGTCTTGTGAAGTACTTCTGAACACGTTTTCTGAATAGCGTCTTGAACTGCTGCTTACACAACCCAACGCAATGGAAATATTTTATACCTTGTACCTACAAACCGGCCTGCCTGACCTCACCCACAGTGTCAATATAGAAAGAGAGATTAATCGTTATATCTTAGCGACGATGGGTCCTATTATCAATAAATTCATCAAGAAGGGCAGGAAGTGTTTGTACTAAGAAAAGCAGAGAAGCAGTTGTTAGCACCACTCTTAAAAACGGATGCAAACGGATTATTGGCCAAATTAAAACTGGTTGTAAACCGCGTTCTCCAGACTTATATGCCAATAAAGTGGATTAAGAATGGAAAGGACCCGCCACGGTTTAACGGTCAGCATCGAAAAATGCTGAGAAAGTATTGTTGCACTCTCGGTTCGAAAAAGACCGCGTAAATATTGGAAGATAAAAGTTAGTAGAAATTCGTGCGTCCGTAAGAAGGGCAATGCGCGAAGCATACAACTACTTCCACCGTCATGCCTTAGCGAGAGGTCTTGGCGAGAGCTTCTAAAATCCTGGTCACACGTAAAATCACTAAGTGGGCAGAAGACTTCCGTTCTGTCACTTGACAAGTCTGGGGTGGCAATAGAAGACAGCAAAAGGAAAGCTGAAGTTCCAAATTTCGTTTTAAGCAATTCATTAAAGCACGAGTGCCGCACAAACATAACATCGTCTGATTCCATCATGGAGGACACAGAAATTGACATCCGTAAAGTAGAGAAGCAATCGAAAGAGCTGAAAACAAATAAGTCACCAGGTCCAGATTGAGTCCCAGTTCGATTTTACAGAGATTGTTGTGTGGCGTTTGCCCCTTACTTATCCTGCATTCATTACAAATATCTCGCCCAGCGGGAAGTCACAAGCCAATGGAAAAAGAAAGAGCGGGTGACTCATGTATTTATACGGACCAATATGCTTAAGATCGGATTGTTGTAGAACTCTTGAACACATTCTGGGTTCCAATAGAGCAGAATTTCTGGAGATAGGAAATCTTATGTCCACAAACCAGCGACGATTTAGAAAGTATCGCCTGTGCGAAACTCTGCTTTTCCTTTTATAAAATGATACCCTACAAATCATAGATGGGGCCAGACAGATTCCATTCCAGGGTGAGCAGCAGTTTACGACTGTTTGCTGATGATGCTGTGATGTTCGGAAAGGTGTCGCCGCTGAGTGACTGTAGGAGGATACAAGATGACTTACACAAAATTCTTAGTTGGTTTGATGAATGTCAGCTCCCTCTAAATGTACAAAAATGAAGTTTATGCAGGTAAATAAGAAGAACAATAGAACACAACGTGAGTAGAGCGCAGCTTGACGAAGTCACTTCGATTAAATATCTACGTGTAACATTGCAAAGCGATATGAAATGGAATGAGTTCGTCAGGTTGGTAGCAGGGAAAGTGAATGCTGAACTTCGTTTTATTACAAAAATTTTGGGAAAGTGTAGCTCATCCATAGAGGAGAGGACGTATAGAATGCTACTGGGACACATTCTTCAGTACTGTTCAAGTGTTTGGGATCCCCACCAGGTCGGAAGACATGGAAATAGTTCAGAAGCGGCTGCTAGATCTGTGACGGATAGGTTCGATCTTCACGCAAGTATTATGGAGATGCCTGCTGAACTCAAATGGGAATTCCTGCAAGACAATATTGAGCAAATTTAGGGAACAGATATTTAAGGCAGCCTGCAGAAAGATTCTCTTCCCGCCGACGTACATTGCGCGTAAGGAGCATGAAGATGCGAGAAATTAGAGCTCGTATCAAGGTTTTGTCGTTTTTCCCTCGTTCTAATTGCTAGTGGAGTAAGAGAGAAAATGACAAGTAGTCGTACAAGGTAACCTTCGCAACGCCCCGTACGGTGGTTTGCGGAGTATGCATGTAGATGTATAAAGTTTTGCACAATACTCAAATAACAGTTGGGCCAACATGCACCACAGGGTTTTTTATTAAATATGGTATATTAGATAAGTTTTTGACCAACTTACTTCAAATTTGTACACTATAGTGTAATGACAATTCACACGGATACATGCTACATATTTTTAATGCATGTAGTATAGAAACATACATTTAATACTGAAATAGGAAATGATCAGTGCGCAAGCACGGAAGCCAGATTGTCATAACGAAGAAATGTGCTACCAAAGGACCTGGCCCAGCACCGGTCTCATTCTCTGTCGTACGTGACAAGGCGTGACAAAACAGTGGCAGGCCAAGTCCGCAAAAATACAGCCCACTTTAGTCGTATAGTATCGGAGTCATGAGGTGCACCGAAGTCCTTATGTCGCCGAAATGGTACCTATTTGGTGCCACCTGCCGGCTGCCCTCTATTGACCGCAGGTCGCTGACTCGGGGCTCCATGGTTCCTACCCGGGCCTGACTTGTTTCCGAGTCGCCGTTGCCTCTTGTAGGCGCACTCTACGATTGCAAATCGATGTCGCTCCTGCTTACTCTGGAGTCCTTCTTTCTTCACTGCGTACTCGAGTGTTTTCTGCACTGAGCAGCAACTCCGTACCACAAAATGTGGCCAACCTTCTCAGGGGGTGACATAGCTGCCTGCTGACAAGCCAGGGCTCTGATCCTAACGGCGTGGCTCTACTTGCCGTAGCATGCTTTATGCTGTGAGCTGGCTGTCACCGAAGACACGTTTTAGGGCCAGTGACCGACTCTGGCAGTTGGCTGCAATAACAAAACAGCTGTACCTGATGCAATAATAAACGATAGGGACCTCCGCTTGAAACCAAACTCGCGGCCCAGGTATCCACACCACCACAGATATTTGTGGTGGGAAACTCCAGCCATCCTGACATCCCGCTACACCGCATTTCGATGCCATACGATTCATTTTCCTACAATGCTATGCTCCAGACGATAACATCCATTAACCTCTTTCTCAGTTCAATACAAATACCTGAAATAACTCCTATTTTTATCCGTGCCAGCCTACGTTTGATATCTTCCTTGTTTCGGAAACCCTATGCAGTCTTGTTTCCCAGAAAGGAGAATTCTTTCACTTCTTTAACTACTGTGTCGCTTCAAATTTTGACGCCCTCTGCCTCTAATGATTCACAGGACGTCCCTTAACCGGGCTGCATAAGAAGATTCTGCCTTGCGAGGATAGATTTCGTCCGTTCTCACAGGAGCTAAGCGCTGAAGCAGTAGGTCGGCATTGAGCGTGTAAGCGATGTAAAGCTCCGCATGCTGCGCATTTTCAGGGCTGGTCCTCGCATACAGTCGGTGTTTAAAAGGAACGATTTACTGAGAAGTATGAAGCAACATGCTTCTTCAAAGTTACCCACACACCTCGCTTACAATTATATTGAGTAAAACGTCTCTTTGCCGATCACTCCTCCTTAAGTATTTGCAGGACAGATTCGAGAGAAGCTAGCGAAAGTTGTACAGCCTCATTGGGCGTCTCAAGAGGCAAGCTGTAAACTTCAGCGGTTTGAAGCCCAGATTCCTCCATACGTCAAGATTGGCTTTAAGTCACTCCGGTCGATGTAAAATAGTCAACTTTGCCGCCAAAGACGCCAGTCCCTCTTGGTCACGTCATCGTTACTTAATTTCAGATATTAATCGTTCCACAGACGGCATCATGAAGATTGCGACTAATAAATAAATATAAATAAAACAACCTGCGGAGTCATGCAATTATTATTTTCAATATGCGTTTCAGTTCTTCACGCCACCATATTTCCTCTACTGATGATGGTGTTTTTTTTTTTGTTATGGTTTGCGCCCTAAAACCATAACAAAAAAAACCACCATCATCAGTAGAGGAAATACACTATGTGATCAAAAGTATTCGGACACGTGGCTAAAAATGACTTACAAGTTCGTGGCACACTCCATCGGTAATTCTGGAAATCAATATGGTCTTGATCCACCCTTAGCCTTGATGACAGCTTCCACTCTCGTAAGCATACGTTCAATCAGGTGCTGGAAGGTTCCTTGGGGAATGGCAGCCCATTCTTCACTGAGTGCTCCTATGAGAAGAGGTATCGATCTCGGTCGGTGAGGCCTAGCACGAAGTCGGCGTTCCGAAACATCCCAAAGGTGTTCTATGGGATTCAGGTCAGGACTCTGTGCAAATGGTTCAAATGGCTCTGAGCACTATGGGACTCAACTGCTGAGGTCATTAGTTCCCTGGAACTTAGAACTAGTTAAACCTAACTAACCTAAGGACATCACAAACATCCATGCCCGAGGCAGGATTCGAACCTGCGACCGTAGCGGTCTTGCGGTTCCAGACTGCAGCGCCTTTAACCGCACTGCCACTTCGGCCGGCTGACTCTGTGCAGGACAGTCCATTACAGGGATGTTATTGTCGTGTAACCACTCCGCCACAGGCTGTGCATTATGAACAGGTGTTCGATCGTGTTGAAAGATGCAATCGCCATCCCAAAGTGTTCTTCAACAGTGGGAAGCAAGAAGATGCTTCACGACCACACCGTAACACTACTGCCTCCGAATTTTACTGTTGGCACTACACGTGCTGGCAGATGATGTTCACCGGGCATTTGCCATACCCACACCCCGTCATCGAATCGCCACATTGTGTACCGTGATTCGTCACTCCACACAAATATTTGCGACTGTTAAATCGTACAATGTTTACGCTCCTTACACCAGGCGAGACCTCGTTTACATTTACCGGCATGATGTGTGGCTTGTGAGCAGCCGCTCGACCATGAAATCCAAGTTTTCTCACCTCCATTCTAACTGTCATAGTTCTTGCCGTGGATCCTGATGCAGTTTGGAATTCCTGTGTGATGATCTGGATACATGTCTGCCTATTATACATTACGACCCTCTTCAACTGTTGGCGGTCTCTGTCAGTCAACAGACTAGGTCGGCATGTACGCTTTTGTGCTGTACGTGTCCCTTCAAGTTTCCATTTCACTATCACATCGGAAACAGTGGACCTAGGGATGTTTAGGGGTGTGGAAATCTCGCGTACAGATGTATGTAACAAGTGACACCCAATCACCTGAGTTACGCGGAGCGCCCCATTCTGCTCTCTCACGATATCTAATGACTACTGAGGTCGCTGATATGGACTAGCTGTCAGTAGCTGGCAGCACAATGCACCTAATATGAAAAACGTATGTTTTTGGGGATGTACGGATAATTTTGATCACATAGTGTACTTAGTTAGACTTATAATATTAGTGAGGAAGGCAGAGCAGCAGATCCAGTCAGAAACAGGCTATATTTCGTCTTCTGCTAGCGACCATTTTTTTCAGAATTAGCATTGCTAAATTTAAAATCATAAATTATGCAATAGTGTTGTTTACTTACAGGTATAGTGGACCCAAATAGATACTGTGTACTGCTAGTTGTGTATAGGATCATTGATGTAGATGAGGCGTTACACTGTTTCTTCACTTTTTACCAAGATGCACATATCAGATACATGGCTATATTTACCTTATGGACAAAGGAAACTGACAGATGTAATTGCTGGAACTTGATCGTAGCCTTTCAAAAGGATCTTTTCTGAGGCTTAGGGAAATCTCAGAAAACCTACCCTCCTTGAAAATTATTATATCTTTTTCATTTACGTCTGAACTTTGTGGTGGATGTTACGTAGTTCACTCAGTCGGGGTGTCCACTCTTCCTTTTGTATTCACGGATGGTACACGAAAAAATGACAGTCGCTTGCTTTCTCTTATTTAATCGTCATGATCACTAGGTTAGGTCAATGTTGGTGGAAATTTTGATGCTTCTTCGTTAAGGAGACTGCGATCTCGGAAATTTCTTTAGTCCATATTGGTAACAATCACAGTTAACACTGAAGATACGGTAGAACGACGGTTTTCTGAGCGACGTCATTCGTAGGTGGATTACACTTCTTCAGGATTTTCATCATGGATATATCTACGTTCTGTTTTCCCCACGCCTTGTTATATGTCACCAAAAAGTTTCTCTGATAAACCTGAAGCTAATTCCCCTAAAAGATCACTGAGTGTGTACATTCACCACGGACTAATCATCTGCAAATCTCTTTTTGTTCCGTCACAGTTCTACAGCGATGTGACATCTCTTTATATGACTTCTGTCGATACCTCGCCACTAAGAATGACGCACTTGTTTCTGTTTGGCACGGGTCTTCCGTCCTTACCACTTTTCAGAGTATGGCTCTCTTTTTACAAATACATTTAATGCATACGCTTCCAACAGTATCTTATTCTATTAGTGAACCTAAAGCAACCGTGTTTGCGAAAAGAAACTAGCTCTACAACACGCTTGATATATTTACATATTGAAAGCCCGTGAACATTTTAACGAACTCTTCCCTCCTATTGTGCAAAACAATGAAAACGGCAGATGGGACACGAGCACTGATAGTTTGCGATGAACACTATCACTGTTGTTGTTTAACATCGTAATCCACTTATTGCTGTAGAACTCTTCCAGAATAATCTATATTTAGTGAACTTCAGCTTTTCAAACCCAAATTTGTCGTACCTATTTCTTTCTGCCATCAGTCTTCCATCAGGTTGTGCAGTAAGTCTTTTTTTATAGAGATAAATTGGACATAGGACTCCTTAGCATACCATAAAGTGGTATAACGTAATGCACGAAAGTAGGCCAAGTGATCCATCACTGTTCCATTACGCTACAGGCGACAAATTATCAAAAATATCCAAGAGTAACCACACGGAGCGACCTAAAGTGGAATAACCACATAAAACAATGGTAGGGGAAGTACAGGAATATAGTTTGTTGCGAGAATATTAAAGAAACAGTAGTATATCTATGGGACCTCCAGCAAACTTTGACCTTTTTAGGATCTCCCGAATGTCTACCTGTCCATCACATAAGCAGATGACGTCATCAGTGATCTTGAAAGGTGAATTCATGACGTCAGCAATGAATTTAAATGCATGACGTTATCAAGAGGGTGGAAGAATCAAAGATTATGGTTGGTCAAAATATTAGAAGTTAACGGTGGAAGATGGCAGTTACTTTAAAAATCAAAGATGGTAGAGTTACCCCAGTTTTGTTTTATAACACCTACCTCTCCTATTCCCTCCGTTCTCCTCTAATCAGAGCGTGGTATTCCACAGACCATTTACATGAAACAGCCAGTCAGGAAGCAACCTTAGGGCAACTTTCTTTGTCACGCTCAAAATATCTGAACCCTCTCAATCCTTTTTTGCGTAATATTCATAATTAATTACCCAGAAAATTATGCAAATGTTGTAACTTTCAGAATTTCCAGATCTAAAAAGTATTTTGTATGTTAAAATGAGTCAGTGAACCATTCTGTACTACCTTGACTTTGCTCAATAGTATCCGAATTCTCAGATCTGTTTGCATCAAATTCAAAAGCATATATCCAAGAAGTTACCCAAAAGTTGTAATTTGCAGTATCTATACAACTAAAAATACTTTACAGGTCATTCAAATGAAACAGCCAATCACAAAATAGTAATTTTGGCCATACCCAAAAGTATTCCATGTACGATTTTTACACCAATTCAAAAACATTAATCAAAAAGATTAGGAGAGCAGCACTTGTATATACGCAAAGAATTATTTCTGTACCACAGATGGTGTAAAGCACGGAAAAGCCTCAAATTAATTATTTTTAAATCTATATTGTTCTACGATACTTGTGAAGTGTCGCAAGACAAGTAGCCAAGTAGGTAGTCATTGTCTTTATCGACACATGTTGTCTTGCTGACAACAAATGCTTTTAACTTCCGGTTTAGCATAACATGACACACATACTGCATAACAATGCGCAAGTTGGCGCTACTGCTGACCTAACTTGCAGATTAAAGTGCATTTGTCAACGATAATTACCAAAGTATACAATGTTATTCTCACCTCTAAATTCATTAAAAAAACTCGTCTCTAAAGCCTGCATCGAATTCAGCCAAACGTTTAGTAACCTAATGCTAGGGTATTAACTTCGTGCAATACGTTTGTCATGCTCTGATCTCACACAGTGAGAAACTATGCGACACTTCAGTTGAACAGCATACTGAATACTAGTAATATACATTCATGTAGGTAAGAAAAGAGGGTTGAAATTCTTTCAAAGTCGCCTCATGCTTGGGTGTTAAATCTGTCTTGCACTAAAAAACGTTTGTCATCTTCTGCTGATAATCCTACATCATGCTGTCACACAGTGCAAACTACTATATTTGAAGTGAATATTTTTCAGATATTTTGTATATGAGAGTTGCTCTGGGAACTTCGCACAGTTTACTAGCACTTGCTGTGGGACGTCGGCTGCTGGCGGAGTCAGTTACTTGGGTTGTCTCCATTGTGCCTGACACCATCAATTGTACAGAAATCGATCTTTGCATGTTCGCAAATGCTTTTTACATAATACTTTGGATCAATACTTCTGAACATTGTGCAAAAAATTCACATTGTTCAGATATATCTGAACACAGCCAAGATGAGTATATTGTGTTTGCTGTTTGATTTTAATTCCCTGTAAAGCACTTTTAGATGTGTAAATATTGCAGGTTGCGCCCTTAAGGTACTTTTTCTGTAAATAAGGTTGAACATGGCGCAAATAATTTCAAAGTATTCGGATATTTTCAAGAGCACTCAAGATGGCCACACTGTCACTGCTGTTTCATTTTAAAGGTCCACAATGTACTTTAAGATACGGAAATATTGCAAGTTAAATCCTTATACCCTTTAAGTAATATTTTGCATAAATACTTTTTAACATGATGAAAAAAAATTCAGACTTTTCGGGTTCCGTTGAGTGCGGCAAAGATACCTGCTCTGAGGCTACTTCGTGATTAGCTGCTTCATTCTTATTACTTGCAAAGTACAATTAGATACGGAAATGTTGAAAATTACGTCTTTGTGTAAGTTTTCAGATAAATATTTTGAATAACACGCAATAAAAATGGAACGCTACAATATTTTGAAGTACAGTCCAGATTGTAATTGGTTTTTTCACTTTAATGCCCTGCAAAGTACTTTCAGGTGCGGAAATGCTGCAAGTTACACCCTCAACGTAATAGTTTTCATAAATACTTTAGAAAATAATGCAGAAAGAGTCACAGCGTTCAGATACCTTTGAACACAACCAAGATGGCTTACTCTGAGGATATATACTAATTGTCTGTTACATTTTATTGCTCTGGAAAGTAGCAGGCTATGACTGGCAGGGTAAGGAGGCGTGGAGAGGGGATGAAGAGGTGTTACGAAGCACCGTTAGATTAATTACACCATTTTTTTAAAAATTTTTCTCCTTTGTCAGTTTTAATTTTTAAATTTCGCTTCATTCGTAAACTTTAATTTTTAAAATTGTCATTGTGTCGGGTCTTGATGAAATCATGCATTCAAGATCTTTGATGATGTCAGGTATGCAAATGTCAAGTTGTTTGATTATGTGATGTGTGCATGCGATGGTCACATGATGGCCTGCAGTAGATGCTTGAAGGTCAGCATTAGATGGAGGCACCGTAGATGTGCTGCTGAAACTGTAATTCATCAGCGTCGGAAGTGGCTTAGAAATCACTCATTCGACCGATTCTTGAAAACTGTCCATCATACTGGAACCCTTACAAAGTCCTACGAGTATTAATCAATGAGATAAAGAAGATCAAACGACGAACAGCTAGTTTCTTCTCGGAATCGTTTACTCGATGGGAGAGCGTGATGGACATAGTCGAAAAGAGTCTACGTTCCAAGAAGAGTAGGGAAACATATTAATTCCTCCCAACTACATTTCGTGAAATTATCGTGATTAGTATATCAGATAATTCAGATGTCATTTGGGGCTTTAGGGATAGTATTTTTTTCCATGCTTCATTCGTCATTAAAACAGGAAAGAGGGGAACAATTTCGTACCAGAAATACCCGTCCGACACAATTTTATATGCTGTTTGCGCATTAAATGTTGATTTTTCACTTCCGTGTTTCAGTGTTGGCAATATATACACTGACTGCAGTCCTTCTGTTTCGGGAACACACTTCTGAATACAGCTTCCAGTTTCCCAAATGAACTCGTAGCCGTTTTTAACCTCCTGCTTATTTCATTAGGCAATAAGGACGGAAGTCTTTCAGAGGCCGTGAGTGAAAAACAAAAGTATCATCTAACATTGATTTACTCTCTTAAATATCAAGAAAATTGAGACTAGAAAAACTTTTGAGTCCGTGATGAGACTGTGACGTGTATTTTACAGCGCTAGGGAAATTGCGCTATAGGATTAGAATTCACTCACTGAAATTATTATGTAGCAAGTACATTGACCTCAATGGGGAGGACGTCGAAAAATAAGTGGATTTTAGCGTAAAACTGTAGTCTCACATGGTCAGTTGCCGGCCGGTGTGGCCGAGCGGTTCTATGCGCTTCAGTCTGGAATCGCGCGACCGCTACGGTCGCAGGTTCGAATCCTGCCTCGGGCATGGATGTGTGTAATGTCCCTAGGTTAGTTAGGTTTAAGTAGTTCTAAATTCTAAGGGACTGATGACCTCAAATGTTAAGTCCCATAGTGCTCAGAGCCATTTTTTTGAACATGGTCAGTTACTGCACGCTTGCTATCACTAGAAGCACATAACATCGCTTCCAGCTGTCACAAGTGTTCTCTCCCCGTACTGAGGCTAGTGGGAAACCACTAACAGAAAAAAAATTCTGAATGGCGGGCGGGCAGCTTACAGTAATTACCAATGCACAACAGAAAGCTGCTGGTTCGACACTATCGTTTCAAGAGAGACCTCACGCGCTATAGAATGTCCGGTAGGAACAGCATATTTTTGACCTACTGTACCTGCAACATTACCTCAAGAGAACAGAACAGCCAACAAGATTTACCACGGTACAGTACACTGAATATACAGATTTTGACTAACCTAAGCACGACGTAAAAAGGCTTTTACAAATAAACAATTGTTTAAGAGTTGCTTTTATTACATGGGAAACGAGGAAGTGACATAACATCTGTAACACTAGCTAATAAATAGTTTGAGTTATGAGACGGAATCCAAGATGGTCAGTCAGATGTGAGGACAATCTCATGGACAGTTTGGCAGAACGCTGTGGCTGAATGATACTCGTGGTGTTGAACACTGTACTGCTAACGCTGATGTGACGGCACCCAAACGAAGTCATTCCTCTTAATGCTGTTCCTCTTAATGCAACAGGCTGTTGCCACAAAAACAGAAATGACGCTGTTCATAGTTCCTGATATAAATACGCCTGCCACACATGCCATGGAAATGAAATCCAGTAGCGTACCTATGTAACAGATAGCCTGCGAATGCCCTGTTTGTCTCGAAGTAATGATTATTTTATTTTTATTGTAAGTTTTTGTTATTAGTGAATTATGGAAGGTGTTAATCGCTTCAGAATACGTTTTGTAATGGGCAACTATAACCAAGGTGAGTTCTACAATAAATCTGTTTTGTGAAAACAAAAACAATTATAATACACTCTAATTACATTCCTGCATAACATAATCCTTTTGGTATTGATTTCAAATGTTACAATGAATTGGTTTCATTGTTTTTATACGTAATAATGTAAATTAATTTTTCAAGCTGGATAGTGTAATAAATAAATTATCAGTTAAGCTTCATTTCCCAAACAAAATAAAGTAGCGTCTGCTCAACACGAGGTCTCACTTGGTCTCTACAAGTAACTACGGCTCAAAATTATTCGTTAGATCACTGTAAACTACTCTTCAATGTTACTGTATATTATGACTGCCACGAACGTATGGAATTCGTCTAGTATGATGTTTTCACTACTATAATTCTACGAACACTAAACTTGAATTTTCTACGATATTCCTTTGAATGTATCAGGTACACTTTTTCCTTGAAAGTAATGACAGAGAATCATTCCATAAACTGTAGCAGGGTTCGTCAGTGACGATATATAACTACCTCAGTATGTCACAGCGATCCGGATTCCCCCGCATAGCCGGTGTATCGATTTAGAAGAGAAGAATTTGATACGGATGGCACTGTTGTCGTGGGTATGCCACGTGGGCCTGTGCACTGACTCTAGAAACCGTACGCAGACAACAGAATGCGTTACAAGATGCTCCAACACGGCACGCGCAAAAACGGGATTTTCCGTAGTTCATACTTCTGGTTATATTGGTGATATAAAGAAAGAATCAAATGTTCTGATAGCCCTTGGTCTAGGGACCATTCGTATACCGAACAGAAAAATCATCTTACTATAAGTATGCTACAGTACAAGGTCAAATTTTGTATATTGGCTTTGGCAAATGGAGAAAATCAGCTGGTTCTTTCCGCATTAGATGTGGTCGACGGTGTGCGTTAAGCGGCTCATGGAGACCCCATTTAATTGGGTGATTCCCGAGAAATCCTGAAAAAAGCGTCTTGCATCGTTTTACGAAGTCTGCGGCTGATATCTCAATAACTAACAGCAACAATTCGCTTAAATTTTATATGGCATATGCTCTAGGCATTTAGCTAGAAGTTCTATGATCCAGTTTTCAAAAACCTTTATCCATTATCGGGAAACATCCCAAAAACGTGGTTTCTGCGTGTCAAAAACGATCCACTAATCCCAACACTGCTATGTACAGCAAACGGCTGAAGTTCTTGCGATATATTCCTACCATACCGATTTTGGACAGTCTTGAGAATTTTCTTGACACCTTAACCCGTTTCCGAGATACAGAGCATTAAATTTACGCTGCTTGTACAAGTAAAATGAGCACTTAAGATCCTGTGTGAGGTGAAAAATTGGTTTATAAAGTGACAGAAGACGGAAAATATATGCTATAAAGTGTTTCTGTTATCATCACAAGGGTTCTGAGAACCCAGTGTTGTACTACAGAAGAGCGCGCAAGTTCTTTTTACACGAAAAATGTGTTCTGAGGTGTAATCGTAGCTAACAAGAAAATTTTACTGCCCCATACACTTATTTTTACATGAGTGACGCGCTCTGCTGTAGCAGGGAAAAGAAAGTGGGGCACCAGATGTCTCATTCTACCTTCGTTACCACCTTCAAAAATGTTCCTAAAAATTTTGGCATGGGAACCTATTCGCGTTTTTTTTTTTACGCTGAGAGAGGAGATAGCGGCAGTATTGAACGATACTAAACAGTATGAAGAGCGAAGGAGAGAATGGCAGTGTGAGAGAAAGAGAGGGACTCAATGAAACATTATTGACAGTGGCAGAGCAGCAGTAGGAAAAGAGCGAAGAAAACAGAGCTAATGGGAGAGGAATAACAACAAGGAAAAAGTGTACGTGATAATGAGAGACAGTCTTTACGACAATAATGGCGAGGGAGAGATAGTGACAGTGAGAACAAACAACAGGAGTGGGAAGTAAGGGATGAAATTGTAGCAGTAAGGCAGAGCAAGAGCGAGACGGTGTCAGTGACAATGGAAGGAGACATTCATAGTTGGATAGGCCGAAGGAGACTGTGACTGTGAAACAGAAGACAGTGACAGCTAGAGAGACACAGAGATAATGACAATTGAGATGAATGAGTGAGTGATAATGGGCAAGGTGGAGTAGACGGATATAAGCTACTTACAGCGATGGACTAGAGGGCGTGAGCAAGTTAACAGTGAGGGGAGCTTACGGGAGTAAGAGGTTTGTAGCACATTAAAAAGAACACGAATATGTTCGCATGGCAATATTATTGGGAAAATTTTTGAAGGTGCTAGGGAAGGAAGAATGAGGCATCTGGTACCCCATTTATCAGTCAGAATCATTTATAAACAGAAGCAGAAATGCCTTTCCTGTGCTCCGGTAGGAGTATTTTTCCTTTGGTACCGATATATACAGCACTTCAGGCGTCGTAGAAGAAGGCCCCATTTTTGTTTCCCCACATTGATGATTCTTATGCTATATGATTTCATGGTTGAAAAGAACTCTCAGAAGTTCTAAGTTTTCCGAAATATATTAATTCCAATACGAGGTTCACTATGGAAAATGAGAAAAGACGTGAAATTTCATTTGTGGACGTAGAGGTACTTAGAAAACGTGATGGAACTTTAATGAACGAGGTCTACGAAATGCCAATTACGTAGATAGATATCTTTACAGGAAATTGTAATCAGCATCCAAGATAGAAAAGATGAATTATCAAATCATGGGTGGATCAGGATAAAGGTATCTGTGAGTTACAGATCCCGGAGAATCAGCTCACTCATATAAGAAATGCCTTTAGGACAGACGCCTACTCTGACAAAGAGATAAATAGGCCACTGCACACTAAAAGAGCTGGAGAATCTAATGAAAAAGAACGAACTGAAGGGAAATTTTTCCGCCTATTCGTAATATCGATCACATATCACGCCAGCAGAGTAATATTGACACCGTGTTTAAACCAACAAGGTGCAGTGGGAGTAGGGAACGACTGAATTCGTTTTTCTGATACCATGCTTTAATCACGATCGAAATACGAGATTAGAATGGACAGAGGGGTCACAGAAGTTCTAAGGCGCAAAAACAACTTTAGCAGCATAGAAAAGAACTGAAATTAGACAAGTTGTAGGCCTTCGTACTAAACAAAACTCGATAACACGTCGACGAGACTCCGCGATCTTAAACAAGGATCTGATGATGTCACGAACCAATCGTTACGTGGATAAATGTTAACTATTCGGCTTTCTGAGTGTATTTGAGTTTGTCACTGCTTTTGAGCTGTTGTACACTCTGTTTATATCTCCAGCACTGGATAGCGAAACGTTAGGTAGGAAAATATGCATTGGACCAGGGTAACTTGTCCATTATGCGATATCACTAAGAATGCTCCCCAGCCGCTTTTGCGCAAGCCCACGACGGCTCTCGCTGCCCTCTGGACATAGATTCTGGCTAGCTCTTCGTTTCGTGAACTCCGCCTTCATCGAGCACATGAACCGCCTGTTTGATCCACCGGTACCCACCTCACTGCCTGTGAGAGTGATCAAAAGCTGAATTCTGCCTGATAAGAATAAGACAGATAATTCACGGCCCAATAAAGATGATGCTCGTTCAACAACACATCTGTACATCTCCAGCCGGCGGCTGTGGCCGAGCGGTTCTAGGCGCTTCAGTCCGGAACCGCGCTGCTGCTACGGTCGCAGGTTCGAATCCTGCCCCGGGGCATGGATGTGTGTGCTGTCCTTAGGTTAGTTAGGTTTAAGTAGTTCTACGTCTAGGGGACTGATGACCTCAGATGTTAAGTACCATAGTGCTTAGAGCCATCTGAACCAATTTTTGTACATCTCCGTGAGCAGAACATACACTGTACGATGTGGTTATTCATTATTTATTTTGTTGTGGCTTGGCAAGACAGCCAAGCCACTAGGAGGTGAAGCCGAAAGGCACGCGTTTAAGCTCACGCGGGCTGGCGTGAGGTCTGGAACAGTTAAAGGACTTGAGTCTAGCAAAATAAGTACGTAGCTTCTGGAATACTTAACTTTAATCCATAATTGGTGAACATCGCTCTTGACAGTACATGCATCACAAGATTAATAGCAAATGATAATGGCGCCTTGCTAGGTCGTAGCAAATGACGTGCTGAAGGCTATGCTAACTATTGTCTCGGCAAATGAGAACGTAATATGTCAGTGAAACATCGCTAGCAAAGTCGGCCGTACAACTGGGACGAGTGCTAGGAAGTCTCTCTAGACCTGCCGTGTCGCGGCGCTCGGTCTGCAATCACTGACAGTGGCGACATGCGGGTCCGACGTATACTAACGGACCGCGGCCGATTTAAAGGCTACCACCTAGCAAATGTGGTGTCTGGCGGTGACACCACATATTTATTTATTTATTCCATTGTAGCCTGTTACCTATAATTTAAACACAGGCTGTATTGATTTTACACAAATTTTGCAATATACAGTAGTGCTTAATTACCGTACACAATACTAACACCCCTCACCATAACCATTCTTACTATTAACGATAATAATAATTAATTAAATAGCTATTTCTCTGTAAATAAAAAGGATACCTACTACCAAATTCACGTCTACTACTATCACTATAACTTCACTTCTTGTCTGTCACATCCCACAAGTCACTCCCTCATTTCCCAGTCCATGGGCACCCACTGCCGTTTCCTTGGGCGCTCTGTCCCTCTTTCATTCTTTGTTGCTTCCCTGCAAGGGACAGTTTCCTTGTTCGGAGGGAGCATCGTTGTCGCCGCTAAGGGACGCAGCCACACGGCGACTCACGTCACCCCGGCTCCAGTTCCTTAGGTGAACAGATACGGCCCACTGCTGCGTCGAATGTGTAGGATACAGACCAGTTGTCCTCAGTCTCAGATTCACAGAGCGGATCAGGAGATTTCAAGCCGCTATACAGCTTACCTGGCCGTTATCTTGAATGTATCTTTAGATCTTTCATCTCATGTCAGATATTGGTGTTCAGATCTGTCGGGGAGTGATTGACTTGGTCAGTTTTGTTGTTATGGACGAAGATCATTCTCAGCGTGTGGGAACAGTTCCCGAATTCCTGCAATGAGACTGTGGCATATTCGTATACCACTGAGACTGTGACATGTTCCAGAAATTCTGCTAGCCATTCTTCCTGCCAGAAACGGGTCTGAATGTCGTCTTTATGTTCTTTAGTCGTTTACCTCACTTGATTAATACGCACTCGCTGCCAAGATTTTATGCACGAGTCGTTGAATTACATCTCTGTTCGCAGCAGGCAGCGATCATATTTGTGACTGTGGTTATTAACGTAGGTGAATATCTTTCGCATTGAAACACACACTCAGAGCAGAACACAATTGATTGGCCAGTCTTTTTTTTATTTTCTTTCGCTCGAAGTCTCACAGCATCCAACACTTTCCAAAGGAGCCACCAGGTGATAAAATTGTCGACTTATCGGTGGCGGCTACTCCTTTCCCCTTCGGGCTCCTGATAGGTCTAGTTTATATCGCTTTTTATACAGTGTCGTTCGCTTCTTCTGTGCTGTGAGTGCACTCTGTTTTAAATATAAATTTTGAGTTTGAACATTTTTTCACTTTCGTGAATTTCTTCTTGCCGTAATGGTGAGAAAAAAGAAAGCAATGAAAGCACGGTTTTCGACCGTCGAAAACCTAGTGTTTGCCGGCCGCGGTGGTCTAGCGGTTCTAGGCGCGCAGTCCGGAACCGCGCGACTGCTACGGTCGCAGGTTCGAATCCTGCCTCGGGCATGGATGTGTGTGATGTCCTTAGGTTAGTTAGGTTTAAGTAGTTCTAAGTTCTAGGGGACTGATGACCACAGTAGTTAAGTCCCATAGCGCTCAGAGCCATTTTTGAAACCTAGTGTTTGTAATGAAATGAATATTGGAATGTAACGCAATTGACGGCTAGGACTGGGAAAGAATGGGAGAGAGTGTGGAGGGAGGGGACAACATTCTCCGTGTCTGTTTCGAAAAAAACCATCCCAGCACACATCTATATACTGTATTTAGGGAAAACAAGGGAAAATTTAAATTTGGATGTACAGATGGGGATGTGAAGCACTGTCTTCACTTCATGAATGTGTGTCCAGCGTCTTCTTACTACACCGCCCCGAAAGGTGCAACTGCTTACGAATCTGTTGTTAACGAAAGTTGCCATTGTACCATCTGCACGCGGACCCCTCGCAGAATCTCTTTCCAGAATGCTTCTGAAAGAAACGTTGCGTTTCCAGTGGGGCCATTTCACAGGAGACCAACTGTTACAACTAGTGGAAGAGACGAAGAGACCATTGGATGATGATGATGATGATGATGATGTTTGTTTTGTGGGGCTCTCAACTGCGCGGTTATCAGAGCTCGTACCAGTTCCAAACCTTTGCTCAGTTTAATCTCGCCACTTTCATGAATGATGATGAAATGATGAGGACAACACAAACACCCAGTCATCTCGAGGCAGGAGACCAATGGACCTTTGTGGAAAACCGTCCCTCATGTGTCCCCAAGGTGCTTGACTCTCTGTAGCGCAACAGCGTTCTCAATAATCTCTTTTTCCGTGGCAATCACTGCACGTCCTGAAACGTCCCCTTTGAACAATTATATAAGACTGTGCTTAAACTGACACACAATATTTTTAGCGCAACGCAATCTGACTTTCAAAAATCCCTACAAAAGAATGGCCCTGACTAACATTAACCTATGCGTTTCACAAATCACTTACCTCACAAAAATCTTGGTTACTCGAATTACTGCAATACAGCGAGCACCACTACTGCCAGCTAAATAAAAGATTCAAACTACGGAAGGCACTAACTACTGATAGGCATAGTTAGCAAATGAAAGATTTTAATAGAGAACAAACAATGTATTTACGTTAATAATGTTGAAAACTCATAATATACATAGCAGTTCATGACACCCAGTTTTAAAAATTTCACAACTCCGCCATCTCTCTCATCACATCCACTACTGCTGGCGGCTCACCTCCAACTGCGCAACGCTACGCGCTGTTCACATCCAGCTGCCTAACACTACAATGGCGAGTATTACAACAATGCAAAGCAGCCACAGACTGCACACAGCACAGCCAGTGATTTTCATACAGAGGTGGCGTTACCAATAAAAAAAACCTAAACTGCCTACTTACATAGCCCCCATGCTCCCCACAAAATATTTTACAAATTGTTTTGGGCAGTGGCCAATAATGATTTGATAAAATTTTCCATAATTACAATAACAAAGATATCAAATGCACACACTTATTGATACATTGTTGGTCAAAAGCTAAAATTTTCTCACAGTCCCACAAAGACAGTCCTGATCATTCATCACAGTAAAATTACAGTGTTTTTTTTTCTCAAAGTCTGAGTAGTAAAAGAGAATGCACACGGAAGTAGTGGATTTCCATGCCATCTTGAAGAAGTAGTGTTGTCCTTCCAACGGAAAGACAGTGTTGACTCTTGACATGCCGACAGGTAATGGGTCACAACAGAGCAAACCCACAGCAGAGTCATTCGAAGTTATGAAGAATATTGGTAGGTAGGTCATCACAGAGCAGACCCACTGTAGTCCTGGTAGAGATTATGGTATTGGTGGGCCACCAGAGGTGTAGACCCATTGCAGTCCTTGTAGAAATAATGGTACTGGTGAGTCAGCAAAGGTGTAGACCCACTGTAGTCCTTGTAGAAATAATGGTATTGGTGGGTCATCAAAGATGCAGACCCACTGTAGTCCTTGTAGAGATGGCCAGCAGCCATCTGTTGTGACTGTGCAGGCGCACAATCACCATTGAAGAGTCTTGCGGATAATATGGCAAGTCCATAACCACCACTTGTGCACCCACAAAGTTTTTGGAATTGTCCTTAAAACCAGCAATGCTGTTATCCAGTCCCTTGCTGAATTATTAACACACGTGCAAACACTAACAGTCCCTACTTCACACATATTGTCCATATACTATGACCAACAGAAACGTGTGCAGTGAAATGTAACTTACAAGTTAATTAATTTGATGAACTGATGTCAAGTACATTTTTATAACATAAGAACACAATAACAAAGGTACAAAACACATCATTAAAAACATAATAATACAGATAACATTTGTAGTAATAGGGGCTTTACAAAAGAATAGAAATAAACATATACATCAGTGTTACAGGAATTATGACATAAGTAAATACATAAAAGATCAGAATAACTTTTGAAACATCACCTTCACATATGAGCAACAAAACAGAATAAATAATGTCTCAACATCTTTACAAAGTAAATGACATAGTATTAGGAAAATACTACAACATAGCTCTCATCAGCTAAACACATAAAGACAGGAAAAACACAAATACACAAGGGTACACAAACATATAGAGGGATGACACAAAAGGAAAGGACAGGGTTTGTTTTACTGCAGTATTTTGCATGGAGATCTCCCTTTGTTCATTATTATTCCCAAAAGTACTATGTAAGCCGGCCTTCTGTATTCTGTTCACATCCTATTTCAAAATAGTTTTTCTCCACTGTACACTATTATTTTTGGCCAAACCATTTTCTTATAACTTCTCAATGCATTTCTTCCAATTCATCATAGTTAGTTTCTTATATAGTCTACCCCCTCTTAAGCTAACTTAAATCTACTGAGCTCAGATGCTAAACTAAGGGACGAGGCAATGCAGCAGCACAAAACAATTAACATAAACAGCAATGACAAAAAATGCAAAAGGCAAAGCAAGCAGCATAAATTACAACTAATATAAGGCAATGAGCAGCAAACAAGAAAAATAAATCAGTAGTAAACTGGCTTAGCAGAGTAACACAAATTAAAATTCAGTAGCACTATGCCTGGCAAACAGCAGCAGTAAATGCTATAATGTATACCTAAGCATGACAAAGCTCAAGCAGAAAAAATAGTACACTAAAGACAACAATGCAGATAAAGGAAATGTATAATCGCATCTTAATGTCTATGTAATTAAAGTGGTGCACCACAAGAAGTTATTCTACAAAAAAAATTACCAAGTAGTTGAAAAGAAAATTCCATAAGCAATTCCTGTGACGGGAAATGTCTTTGTGCTCCCCCATTTTTGGGAAATGTATTACAAAATTAGTATTTACTGGATCTGTAGACAGAAAATATTTATATTAGTACATCTATAAAATTCTATTTTAACCAATGCTGCAGTGCAGCTAGAAACTAGATATTAAACAAAATAGGCAAAGCAAGGCGTCAAACGTCATTCACTAGCCATATGGCATTTCATAATGCAGTAAACAATCTTTCAACTAGCAAGACAATAGACATAAAATGTTTCTCATCATTTCATTTCAGTAAATATCATAAATTAAGAACTCTACAGTGTAATCATGTTTTCAAGTTCGAGCGTGTCATATTTGTGATACTTTCTACAAAGGAATGTCAATAGCGAGGATAATGGCCTCTTCCTTTTTCTTTCACCTAATGGCATTCTTTTGTCAGACGTCTACCTCTCAGCTGGGCGCCCAAAACGCATTACGCCAAGGTCACTTACCTTTCTTGCTGAAATATTTATGACGGCAGTTTCCGCTACAGTGACAGTCTCATATAAAAATATTTCACAGGTCAAGAATTTGCGTTACAAATCTGTAGAAACAAAATCCTATAAATATAACAGTGCCCCAAAAATTTTTGTCGGCATTGTAATACATTCACGCATTTACACACATTTCATAACTCTTAAAGTACGATTCTTGGTTTCCAACATCCTTTTTCACAAGTCAGAGTCCCTAACCACTATTGATTACTCCTTACCTTATTACACATATACATATTCGTCGACACTTCTTCAATATTTCATCCTACCAAATACATAGCATAATCAAATTCTTCATATAACATCAGCTTATTGATCATAAACATACCTCAACAGCATAATACACATCGTCGTCGTAAAAATAACATCATAACACCTCAGTCAAATCTCAAAATCGTCGTAGCTTCCTCCAATAGTTTCAAAACCTAAGAAAAATTCTCTGCTCATGTCAAAAGTGTCATCTGCCTCAAACGTACTTTAAAAATCATGATACCATACCAAATATATCATTCAAAGCTCTCATAGTATCACAATGGTTCCGAAAAATATGAGCATTTCACAAAGTACAGACAAAATACAATTTCATAAGTGTGAAGTTACCCAACTGTGTAATTGCGTAAACATGTGTCACTGATGTAGTTAAAAAAAGTTTATCTCTCAGTTAAATGATCAGATAGCTGTGTAATTTGTGTGATAGAGAAATATGGTACCGATGTGTAAAGTTGTATAAGCAAATACCATATTAGCTAGGGCTCCTTGTGCTTGCCAAACACATGGTACACAAAGTAGGCGTGTACCCCCCTGAGGATTAATGTAATTATACCCTCAGGTGTTACAGATTACAGCAATGGAATGAAATATATCACGGAAAACCCTTGTATAATTGTACTTCAAATATCTTAAAAAATACATGTTTTAAGTGCGAAATTAATCACTCAAATACGTGTCCTGTAGCGCTAAATGTGCGTCTTGCTGTAAGATAATCTCTGTGGAAGTGTCGTAGTTATCGTCCTCCAAAAGCTAAGTTCTGCATAAGCCAATGTACTTACCTCATGATAAACAAAAGTGAAATGCTTTGAGTATAGATATCTTAGTTATTATGCTTATTTCCGTGATGAAGAAAGTACTGTGCTGTAACGTATTGTTGTGCTACGGAAAAGTCTGTCTCATTATTGCTATACCACAAAAGTTACTACTAAAACATGTTTTACTTTCCAGAATAATGCAGAAAAACTGTGCAGATATAAAACAGAAACACCGCAAAAGCAACATTGTAAATTGTCACTCATTAGTAGCGTCGTGATAAAACCGTGTAGTTGTCACATAAACTCCAGAATGTATTTTCAAGTAAACCAAAATGTTGCATTAAAATCTCATTAGCAGTACCAGTATATGTTCGAAGTATATGAGCCTTATAGTCGTTACGTAATCGTGCAACTAACAAGCAAGAATGTACACACATAATAACACTGTGTCGTCTGTTCGCAATAACAATGCATTCGTAATTTCTGTTTAAATAAGTTCTCTTGGTTCTTGATTGGATATTTAACTTCAAACATTGTTGTATGTTAACAGTTTCTAAAGCATACTAGTAATGTAAAGTGAAAAGTTATATGGGTAAGACTAAATTAAAAAGCAGATTATCTTTCAATAAACGGTTTGACACGTGAAATGTGGTGCAATCTATTAGTCTTCATAGTACTCAGAGTTTCAACTTGAACGCAATTATCATGCGGTATACATCGGTAAAGAATGCTAAAATTTTTCTCAAGGCTAACGTCTTATGTTATTTTTCTCGGAGCCAGCGGGCGCACGCGGCTGCCTGCTGTGCGAGTCATTGTCTGTCTCTTTGTTGGCGCGCGCCGTTATTGGGATTTGGAGACCTAACTTCTACAAATTCACCGTGACGAGAGGGCGCTGCCCTGTTTGAATCCCGCCAGTTCTGATGCAATTCAGGTCTGTCGTTACGATCATATCATCTGTCATCATGTCGGTAGATGCCATAGTTTCTTTCTTGTTGGACACGTGGTGGAGAATTTCTCCCTGAATCGTAACTGCGCGCTGGACCGTTGCGTCTAAAGTTATTCTGTCTCCCTTGATAATAATTATTTTGGTTCCCAAATTGTCTGTTTCTCTGATTGTCTCTGTGATAGTCATTACCGCGGAGAGGTGATCTTTCCCTGTAATTATTACTACTCTGCCAACGTTTGTCATACGGGTGGTGTCTGTTTTGGTCACGATCTACGTTGAAAGAATAGACCTGTCGTGTCCAGTTATTGTTTCTGTCGTCACGGAATTGTGACGGATGTGACTTGTAGTGATTGTTTTCCTGTTTTTGCAGCCGCGACTGTCTGTGTCAATTTCTAATTCTTGTAAGAGTCCCTGAAAAGCTTCAATGTCGTCTTTGCAACGTCCTGCTAAAATAATATGTCGTAAATGTTCAGGCAATTTGATTAAGCAAATGCGGATGAGTTCTGAGGGGCTGTATGGGTTTGAAAGATACTGATTCTTATGCAACATGTCTTCAAAATATTTGACAAGACTGGAACATTCAGATTGTTCAAAGTGTTTCATCATCATGATGCTACGTTTTACTCGGTCTTGTGTAGCTTGAGACCAATATGCTGAGAGGAAGGCATGATAAAAATCTCCTTCATTGTGACAATCATGAATGACCGATCGCATTCTTACAGCTGGTTCATTCTCCAAGTAGCCACACATAAATTCTAACCTGTGCTCCAATGACCAGTTGGGAGGAAAACAATGAGAGAATTGATGGAGCCACGCTTGTGGATGAATGTCGTTGCCAGAATTCTTAAATGTTTTGAATTTACGTGTAGTAATGAACAGCTTATAGTCAAAATCATCGTGTCGGCGAGTAGCATATCGGTCATTGTTACGTCGTGTCGGCGGTTCCATCTCAAAATCCAATGCGCCTTGTCAATTTCTTTCATAATTTCCGAAGTGTCCTGTGTTATTATTTTGTGGTTGTTCCGTATTTCTATGTCCCTCTTCCTGTACTGGAGCGCGAGTGTCCTCTGAAATATGTAATTCTTGTATTACCTGCGTCAACTGATCTTGTACTTTCCGGATTTCTCTTTTCTACTGTGTATTGATTTGATTTTGATTTTGTTTGAATTTTCTAATTTGTTCATACTCTTCTGTGTCAGTGAAGGCTACAGGTCTTGTGTCATTCAGTACATCATCTACCTTTGTACATAAGTTAGTGATCTGATCCGAAAGTTCGGCTACTTTCTCCGATAGTGAACACATTTCCTCAGTGTGTTTTTCTGAACCAAGTTTCAGAGTGTCCATTTGTGTTGAAATCGAATCTACTGTGTCCTTCAAGTTTTCCTGAGTTTTTGCAAGTTGCGTAACCGAATCGGTAGATGCAACTGAGTCAATTTTAGCCCACAAGGTCTCATGATTTTCATGAACAATGGTTTGCAGTTCTTTTATGGCTGCTTCGTGATTCTGTAATGCATTTTCATGCCGCGAAAAAATAGGTTGAAAATGCTCACAAATTTGTGTTTTTACGTCATTACAGACTTTTTGACATTTCGATTCAATGTTATGTAACTCAGTAGTTAAATCTTCACGTGTTTGTTCAAGTGTGGTGTCTAACTTTTGAAGATTTTGTTCCATTGTGTCTAACTGTTGCTGTGTTTGTCTCTGGTGTTGTTCCACTGTGTCTATCTCTTGAAGATTTTGTTCCATTGTGTCTAACTTTAGAAGATTTTGTTCCACTGTGTCTAACTGTTGCTGTGTTTGTCTCTGGTGTTGTTCCATTGTGCCTAACTTTTGAAGATTTTGTTCCATTGTGTCTAACTGTTGCTGTGTTTGTCTCTGTTGTTGTTCCATTGTGTCTAACTATTGAAGATTTTCTTCCATAGTGTCTAACTTTTGAAGATTTTGTTCCATTGTGTCTAACTTTTGAAGCTTTTGCTGTGTTTGTCTCTGATTTTGTTCCATTGTTTCTAACTGTTGCTGTGTTTGTCTCTGATTTTGTTCCATTGTGTCTAGCTTTTGAAGATTTTGTTCCATTGTGTCTAACTTTTGAAGCTTTTGCTGTGTTTGTCTCTGATTTTGTTCCATTGTGTCTAACTTTTGATGCTTTTGTCCCATTTGTTGCATTAATTGTAATAACAATGCACTGGTGTCTGAAACATGTTCCTCAGTGTTATTCGGCAATGCATTTGAACCGGCAATATTCGCAGTTTGAAAAGCAGAAAATGTGTCTTGACTTATTTGAGAAAAGACTGAGGACGCAAAACCTGAATCTACAGTATTTGCAAGATTGTGTCCTGTCATTTCGGATTCGTGAGGCGAGCTGTTGCCGAGCGATCGATCGATAATGCTTCCCTGTTCACTACCTGTTGCACTGTCTACGCCATTGTTTGCAGCCCGCTCCATTTCCCTATGCACAGTTACCAAATTACTACTTTGAACGTCTGTTAATTCATTACACAGTGGTGCTGGCAAGCTACGCTCGTGGTCACTATTATTTCTGAGTTTACTTTGGAGCCTAGTGTTACGTTTTTCACACGCCATTATTGTCACAATATTTCACACGATAACACAGAAAAGCACAATTTGAAGAGCAAAAATAAGAGCACACATTAACATAGCACTGAAAATAATATGTAGTTAATTGCAAGCGCAGCTGCGAAATACTTGGTGCAAATCTACATGCATGCCACAACTATTTTACTGTACAACAATGAAAGACTACAACTATAAAGGGGATTCTCTCTACAATTACGCGCTAGCAATAAACAATAGCTACACTAATTACACAAACTACAAGGAAAAAATCAGAAGATTCCAGTGAGGTATCCTCGGCTAAGGGTCGACATATGAAACGTCCCCTTTTGAACAATTATACAAGACTGTGCTTAAACTGACACACAATATTTTTAGCGCAACGCAATCTGACTTTCAAAAATCCCTACAAAAGAATGGCCCTGACTAACATTAACCTATGCGTTTCACAAATCACTTACCTCACAAAAATCTTGGTTACTCGAATTACTGCAATACAGCGAGCACCACTACTGCCAGCTAAATAAAAGATTCAAACTACGGAAGGCACTAACTACTGATAGGCATAGTTAGCAAATGAAAGATTTTAATAGAGAACAAACAATGTATTTACCTTAATAATGTTGAAAACTCATAATATACATAGCAGTTCATGAGAACCAGTTTTAAAAATTTCACAACTCCGTCATCTCTCTCCACACATCCACCACTGCTGGCGGCTCACCTCCAACTGCGCAACGCTACGCGCTGTTCACATCCAGTTGCCTAACACTACAATGGCGAGTATTACAACAATGCAAAGCAGCCACAGACTGCACACAGCACAGCCAGTGATTTTCATACAGAGGTGGCGTTACCAATAAAAAAACCTAAACAGCCTACTTACAGTCCTACTTCTCGAATATTACCACCGGAACAACACCTTCCACCGGCGCACCGGACACAGCATACCAACACGGCGCCACACCTTAGCTGGGCCGCCGTAGAGGTCTGTTGTTTGCACCCAGCTGTATGTGCAACAAGGTCTCTACGCGTATGACACAGCACCATTTACGTGGAGCGTAAATGCTAAACTGCTGTGGCAGGGACTACGTGAGACTTCGTTACGTGCTCCCTGCGTTAGCCATCAAAAGGAAGCTTGCGCTTTACGACGCTAAAGGACAGGCGATGAGCAGACATGCTACTTCGTGGGCAGCTCCATGGCGTCGTCCAGGACTGACGTCGGACAAGCTGCTTTAACTGAAAGCAGCCTGGATGTGCCATTAGGAGTAAGGCGTGGGACGACTAGCATACCCCTGAACTTAATCCGCAGTCAGTGCTGCCTGGTACAGAGAGAACAGACAGGGCCAGATTCCCGGAAGACCCCACCTTCACACAATTTATTGTTTTTGGATTTTGACCGATCAGATTTCATTCAATTTTTGGTATTTCTAAAAAATTTATATTCCATATTGCAAAAAAAGTTGGCAGTAACTGAATACTTAAAAGGAACGTATTATACACAGAACGTGCACTTGATTGTTATCTTTCTGCTTGCAGTTACCTTTCTGCTTTCTGCTCTGAAAAATAAAACTATTACGGACCGAGGGATGGAGTGAGCTGGGGTTACAGGTGACGTATTTTGGACAGGAAATTGCTACGTTGGAGTAACCATATCTTAGAATTACAACGAAAACGAAGATCATTGCGGTTTAGTGCAGAAAGAAAGAAAGTAAACTGTAGACCTAAGAATACCAACTACAACGTCACCTCCACTTCTAGGTCTACTACCACTGTTTCACCCATTTCAGCGCCATCGACTCTTCCGTTTAAGGCCTTAAAAACTTCACCTGGACAGTCTCTGTTTAAATTATAGATCTTGTGGTTCAATTTGTATTTTCACGGGTAAAAAATCCTCAGTAAACCTTTTACCTTAGGCTATGTATTAATTTTGTATTTAGTAGTTCAGTTCCTATCTTGTGCCGATCAACATATTGGATAGATGATCTTTTCAAAAAGAAAAATAAAAGTGCCCACGACAGTAACTGATTACCTACGCCTTGTTGGCTTATGAACGAACCGATGCGAAACACCACCATTTTGCGGCCAGCGATGTTAACAGTCCTTCTCCGACTAAACACAATAATGAGCGAAACGCTACGCTAGCGACAGTTCAGTTGGTTTCCCTTCCTTGTTTACACACTACATGCATTTCTTGTTTTCCTACTTGACCAAGTTTACAAGCGTCAACCGATGTCTCTCGGCAGATCTGTCCTCTCGGCACGTCGGAAAGGGTCCACCTGGCCTACGCGTAAATCATGCCCAATGTCGAGAACATGGAGCCATGAATGTCAGAATGATTCTGCCTTGCGTGTTAACGACTGAGGAACTACACAAACGCATTAATTTTACACAAATCGCAGTACTTGATCAACTGAATGATCCACTACATGAGCAATACTATCTTTCGACCGGTTGTCATACCCGCTGCGGCACTCAGCACACACTGCACCAGAAGACAGCGGAAAGGAAGGTCTAGTATAGCAGACGACCTTTTATACAGTGACGCTCTGAACAGATACCACTCACAGGAGCTTGAACTGCGGTACCACTGAGGGATCTTTCCAAGAAATGTGGATTGCTGACTGCGGAGTGTGAGCATTTTCTTTATTCTTTTTGACCGATGTAGGGCCGTCTGCGTCATAATGTTGATGTACGTTTTGATGTGTAATAATAGTAGTTGCAGTGCATTTTGTATCGATAAATTTATACCTGTTTCGAGAAAAATTCCTTTAGAACGTTGCATGTTCTTTGTTCTTTATCCTCTGTACTAATATCTGAAGTCGTCACAAGAAGTCCCGCTTACTAATGTCTCATAGCAGGTATACTATTGTCCAATGGTTACAATGCAAGAAATATCAATTGCGTCCAACGTTTTCTCTTAAATCCTTCCTACTAGAACTGTTCCTGTTTTCTCCGGACGTGTTGACCCAACACACAATAATCACTTCGAAGGGATCCTGAGCCGTACACTGAAGAGCCAAAAATCTGGTACAGCTGCGTAATATCGTAAAGGGCTCCCGTGAGCATGTTGAAGTGCCGCAACACGGCGTGGCATGGACGCGACTAATGTAAGAGTTAGTGCTGGACGGAACTGACACCATGAATCCTGCAGGGCTCTCCAAAAATCCGTAAGAGAACGAGGGGTGGAGATCTCTTCTGAACAGCACGTTGCAAGGTATCCCAGATGTGCTCAATAATGTTCATGTCTGGGGAGTTCGGTGGCCAGCGGAAGAGTTTAAACTCAGAAGAGTGTTCCTGGGGCCACTCTTTAGCAATTCTGGACGTGTGGGGGGTCGCATTGTCCTGCCAAAGTCCGTCGGAATGCACAATGGAAGTGAATGGGTGCAGGTGATCAGACAGGATGCTTACGTACTTGTCACCTGTCAGAGTCGTATCTGGACGTATCAAGGGTCCCACATCACTCCAACTGAACACGCCCCACACCATTACAGAGCCTCCACCAGCTTGAACAATCTCCTGCTGACATGTTGGGTCCATGGATTCATGAGGTTTTCTCCACAGTCGTACACGTCCATCCGCGCGATGCAATTTGAAACGAGACTTGTCCGACCACGCAACATGTTTCCACTCAACAACAGTCCAATGTAGTTGTTGACGAGCCCAGGATATGCTTAAAGCTTCGTGTCGTCATCAACGGCACACGAGTGGGCCTTCAGCTCCGAAAGCCGATATTGACGATATGTCGTTGACTGGTTCGCATGCTGACACTTGTGATGGCCCGTCACTGAAATCTGCAACAATTTGCGGAAGGATTGAATTTCTGTCACGTTGAACGATTCTCTTGAGTCATCTTTGGTCCTGTTCTTGCAGAACTTTTCTCCGGCCGCAGTGATGTCGGAGATTTCATGTTTTGCCGGATTCCTGATATTCACGGTACACTCGCGAGTTGGTCGTACGGGAAAATCCCCACTTCATCGCTATCTCGGAGAGCCATCACTCGTGCACCGACTGTAACACCACGTTCAATTTCACTTAAATGTTGATAACCAGCCATTGTATCAGCAGTACCCGATCTAACAATTGCGCCAGACACTTGTTGCCGCCGGCCGGAACCGCAAGACCGCTACGGTCGCAGGTTCGAATCCTGCCTCGGGCATGGATGTTTGTGATGTCCTTAGGTTAGTTAGGTTTAACTAGTTCTAAGTTCTAGGGGACTAATGACCTCAGCAGTTGAGTCCCATAGTGCTCAGAGCCATTTGAACTTGTTGCCTTATATAGGCGTTGCCGACCGCAGCGCCGTATTCTGCCTGTTTACATATCTCTGTATTTGAATACGCATGCCTACACTAGTCTCTTTGACGCTTCAGTGTTTTACGAAACGATAAGAGACGGGAGAATCCTGTTCAAGGAGATAGTGAAGCTGAAGATAAACACAGCTTTTATGACACAGCTAAACATAAGTAGCCGACCAGCTTAAATTGTGTCATTTGATATACAAACAGGCATTAGATAACGAATTGCCAATGTTGTTTGAGAAATTAGATGGTTAAAAAATACGTGAAAACTATGGTACATTTACACTCACAGTTCCAACAACATTCTCAGATCAGCTTCTGGTCCTCTTTATGACATTTTGGACTCAGTTATTGTGATTGTTGGACCGTGTTTAGGTTGGTGTTTAAAAATCAAGACATTTGTAGATGGATGGTCTTTCGTGTATAATCAATGGACCAGTACAAGACAGATCTTTTTCATACCATAAGTCATTTATTCCTGTTTTCGTCATCCCTGTGGAAGCAGTGTTAGGTAGATGTAGAATGTCCTACACAAATTTAAACACCTTATGAACTCTTCGTCATTCACATTCATGAAATATTCCATTGGTACATGGAGCCATAGACATAGCAACAATGTTCCACAATAATATTTATTTAATAGTTGATTACTAACCGGCATTGGGCTTTCTACGCCATCCTTACAAAACTTAAGACTAAACAGATCATCCACACAACATTAGCCAGATTTCATAACTGTGAAAACATTGTTTTTCGAAAGATATGTGATATTTTACAACTCGTCATCGACACAGAAACACAAGCGTAATGCAGTTCACAAAGAAAACCTGCACAAATAAATCTTACATTGTTTTATACTGGAAGATGAAGATTAAAGGAATGTATTAGCCAAAAGCGGTGTACAAGAGAGTATTGGCACAGACTGCTATGTTATATGTCCAAATTAACGTATGAATGTAAGGAACAGCCCGAAAGATTGGGGGGGGGGGCGGGCTGAGGGGACAAATGTGTCTATGAAATATAGATACGGAGAAGTTCTAACAAGTACGTTATATAATGGTCAGAAAGTTATACTGGTCAACCAAACATTATGACCACCTACCTAACAGCCGGTATGTCCACATATGGAACGGACAACAGCGGTTACGTGGCCTGACATGGAAGCAACGAGGGCCTGGTAGGTCGCTGGAGGGAGCTGACACCATATCCGCTCACAAAAGTCACCTAATTCCCGTAAATTCCACGGAGGGATCGTTGAGCTGACGGCAATCAGACGTGTTCGATGGGGTTCGGATCTGGCGAGTTACGGGCCCAGATTATCAATTGGAACCGGCCATTGTGTTGTTCTAACGCTCCTGGCCTTGTGGCATAGCGCATTATCCTGTTGAAAAATGTCGGTGCTGTCAGGATAACGATCTTCATGAACGGGTGTCCGTAGCCTGCAACCAGTATACTATACTCCTTCGCCTTTATGGTGCCTTGCACGAGCTCCATTGGACCCATGGATGCCCATGTGAATGTTCTCAAGAGCATAATGGAGCAGCAGCCAGCTAGTCTCCGTCCCTCAGTACAGGTGTCAAGGGGCTGTTCCCCTGGAAGAAGACGGATTAGCGTCCTCCCATTTGCATGATGAAGAAGGTATCGGGATTCATCAGACCTTGCAACGCTCTGCCACTGTGCCAACATCCATTGCCGATGGTCACGTGGTCATTTCAATCTTAGTTTCCGATGTCGTGGTGTTAATATTGGCACATGTATGAGTCGTTGGCTGCGGTGGCCCATGGTTAGGAGTGTTCAGTGCACTGTGTGTTCGGAAACACGTGTACTACGACTAGCAGTCTGGTGTTAGTCCCGCCACAGTTCGCCGCCTGTCCTATTTTGCCAGTCTGATCAGCCTACGACGTCCGAAATCTGTAATAATGGGTGGCCGCCCACCTCGAGTCTCCTGGACGTAGTTTCGCCTTGGTTTATTTTTGGCACGTGTTGAAGACACCACAGCACTCCTCGAATACCCTACTAATTGCTCAGTTTCCGAAATGCTGGTGCCGATCCTCTGGGCCATCACAATCTGCCCTTGGTAATACTTGGCTAAGAATGCACGCCGTCCCCATTCCATACACGTACTGCACTCGGACTGATGCTACATGCGCTTGTATGACTAGCAGTCATTCCTCACCAGGCGACGCTGCTATCGCCTGGGCGGGTTTATGACGATAGTATGTCGGTGGTCATTATGTTCTGGCTGAGCAGTGTATTAACTGGCTGTTGCTACTTTACTAAAGGTGTATAACGAAACTGTGTTTGGTCATTCACAATTGGGTCAGGGTTCTTTTGTTGGTTTTTATCGATAGCCAATTTTCGAATAATCCTAGCATTCTGTTCTTAGTTCCTCTGTGAATAACTCCACATTTAATTTCATACGAATGATACTCATTCAGAGCATTTTCAGGAAATATGGAATCTTTCTTTTCCACTCTCCAACTCCTTTGATGCTCAGTTTAACGGTTCGATGATCTGTATATAATTTACTACACAGACTGCAGAAAAATCTAGAAATTCCACACTGTTCTAAAGATGGAATGTTGTCTTCATTGTTGAATAGAATGTAGGCAACAGAATTCCTATGTGTTAATCTCCGTTTTCCTCACCAACATAGCAAAAGCAACACGGTCCTGCCACAGGTGCCACATTTCATGGTTATAAGTTCATGCCAAGTGATTAAAGCAAATATGAAGAACTTCGGACAAGAATCCGTTCAGCACTGCATTAGGTCTATTAATGAACTTATTTTTCCACATGAGAACATGGAACAGTGAAAATATCGTGATATGTGACACACAAAACAAAATATTACTTCATTTCATATATGAATTACAGCGCAAAAATCCAAAAATCCCACCGTGACTTGATGACATACACATCCATTTTATTAATCTCATATGGCATCTTGAATTACGAAGAAGGAAGTTACTGTCACGCTTAGTAGCAATAAATGTAATTGAGGTAGATAAAATTTTATCTCTGTCGGGATGTCCTTTATTAATTCTAGTCGGTTTCATATGACTAAACATAACTATGTTACAGAAAGTTGGTCAATATATGGTTGTTCATTAGGCTTCTATGGCTCGCAGGTGGACTGTGTTCGGACATAAGGTTTTACTGGCCCCGTTTAAAATTAATATGTGGTTGGCTTTATTCAACTTTCTGGTCAATTTTGTTATTGAATGTCAGCCTGATGCTTTTTGACATGTGGTAATTTAGGAAATAATTGCTTGAAGTCAATTATTATTATATTGTGCATTGATCTGAAACGTTATGGAGAGAAAATGTTTAACTTTCACAGTTGGGTGTTCTTATGGAGTGCCATGACCCAAGGAAAACTTATCGTATGCCACGTGGCTGTGATTCTCCACATTATAACATGTCCGTGTACATTTATGAAGGTTTTATTTTTTGATATAATTGTAACTGTAATTAATTTCATTCAATTTGTAACTGGAATGGCCCAGTAATGTAAAAAGAAGGAAGAGTAGAGTTTAGCGTCCCATCGACAGAATGTAGTTCCGTTTGAAAAATGCCTCAAAATCGACGAACGAAGTCCCCAAAACTAGTAAACCAGTAGCTGCATTAACAAGGAACATTGTGAAAGACGAGGCACTTGATTTACTAAATCTGATGATTGCCGTGAATACGTCTCAACATGGATGTTCTTGTTAAATCAATATGAGACAATATAATTACACGTCACCTGAATTATTAACAAATTAATTCACTTGAACAGGACCCAGTATTTCCGACGGCCTTAACGGGTCTGTAGGGTCTGAAAGAGAAAGGATTTGATACGCAAGACGAGGTAAAAGACAAATACTGGCATAATTCAGTAGCAAAGTTGAGAAATCTCATTTCATTTTATGGGGCAATTCTGAACCATTAACTTGCAAACTATCCCTCGTCACGGTAAGCATAATTTGCTTTTCGCTGAAATACAGGCTACGCTGTGAGAAAATCGTCAGAGAGCACGAATGCCCCGGAGACTATCGCAACTGGCAGTAGCAGGTGATCGCGCTTCCACGTCCCGGTGAACGCTCTTCAGTTTCAGCACGTGTGAGTTTTAATGTTGCAGAGAGGGTAGTCTACTTCTATATTTATACATCGTCTAATAAACAACACAGACGACCTCTGTTACGTTGCGTTGAAACATTGTGAGCAGGTTGCTCTGCAGGAAGTTAGTTTACTAGTGAAATCAAGGCATCTTAGGTTTACTTACCTAACATGCCTTGATTTGAAAAGCCAAGTCTTATTACAGATAAAGCTATCACCCATGTAACTGATTTACGAACTACAACTTCATAAGAGAAAATTCCCTGAGCAGTTAAGACTTACTTCAATATCGCAACTGTAAATAACAGGGATAACAACAGGAAACTAAAGTGAGTACGATAAAATCATCTTTACTATTTCACAAATAGTTAATACGTTTTAGCAAAGTCGACTTATAGTAACTTACTGTGCGCTGGGGATGTGAACCCCGATTTATAATTATAACAGTCAAATATGAAACATCGAATATACACACTTCTTTATAGTCAAATACAGCGACTGGGCAAACCACCTCAGCAACAGGACTTAACCTGTTTGCTGATGAACTCGCGCAAAAAGCGAGATAAGCAATCTCCAGAATGGTGTATCCTATCATTCATGTGGTCATATGAAACACTTGCAATGTATCAACTTGTGCACCGTACTGCATTCGTCGATCGTGTTATGGTTGCAAAGTTTCATTTAAGCGAATGCGTTTGAACAACAGATAAATCACGAGGGATGTAAAAACAAAAGAGAATATTTAAATATCAGTCATATAATTTACTTTTGAAACCAAGTGAACAGAATAATACATGCCCTCTTCGTAGACGAACGACAAATGATAAGTAAGGTCCAAAGGCATACTCATCATACAAAGACACGAAGAATTTGATAAATTAAAAGGGTTGGAAGGGTGGCAAAATTGACTTTAATACTCTTCTGATTAACTGATATTCTTTATCAATTCTTTTAGCTACTGTTCTCATAAAGAAAAAGAAGTTTAGCAACGGCACAGGGAACTTAAGTTCCCTCGTGCTGTTCACAGCAGTCTCGCAATGACAGTTAATGAAAATTTTAACCATAAAATGTCAGTACTCCACGAATGATTAACGAAGCAATATTGCAAGAACTACTGATAGCCTTGGGAGAGCCAGTCCTCATAAAACTCTACCATCTGGTGAGCAAGATGTATGAGACAGGCGAAATACCCTCAGACTTCAAGAACAATCTAATAATTCCAATCCCAAAGAAAGCAGGTGTTGACAGGGGTGAAATTTACCGAACTATCAGTTTAATAAGTCGCGGGTGCAAAATACTAACACGAATTCTTTACAGACGAATCGAAAAACTGGTAGAAGCTGACCTCGGGGAGGATCAGTTTGGATTCCGTAGAAATGTTGGAACACGCGAGGCAATACTGACCCTACGACTTATCCTAGAAGATAGATGCAGGAAAGGCAAACCTACGTTTCTGGCATTTGTAGACTTAGAGAAAGTTTTTGACAATATTGACTGGAATATTCTCCTTCAAATTCCGAAGGTGGCAGGGATAAAATACAGGGAGCGAAAGGCTATTTACAATTTGTACAGAAACCAGATGGCAGTTATAAGAGTCGAGGAGCATGAAAGGTAAGCAGTGGTTGGTAAGGGAGTGAGACAGGGTTGTAGCCTACCCCCGATGTTATTTAATATGTATATTGAGCAAGCAGTAAAGGAATCAAAAGAAAAATTTGGAGTATGAATTAAAATCCATGGAGAAGAAATAAAAACTTTACGGTTCGCCGATGACATTGTAACTCTGTCAGAGACAGCAAAGTACCTGGAAGAGCAGTTGAATGGAATGGACAGTGTCTTGAAAGGAGGATATAAGATGAACATCAACAAAAGCAAAACGAGGATAATGGAATGTAATCGAGTTAACTCGGGGGATGCTGAGGGAATTAGATTAGGAAATGAGACACTTCAAGTAGTAAATGGGTTTTGCTGTTTGGGGAGCAAAATAACTAATCATGGTCGAAGTAGAGAGGATATAAAATGTAGACCTGCAACGGCAAGGAAATCGTTTCTGAAGAAGAGAAATTTGTTAACATCGAACATAGATTTAAGTGTCAGGGAGTCATTCCTGAAAGTATTTGTATGGGGTGTAGCCATGTATGGAAGTGAAACAGGGACGATAAATAGTTTAGACAAGAAGAGAATAGAAGCTTTCGAAATGTGGTGCTACAGAAGAATGCTGGAGATTAGATGCGCAGATCACGTAACTAATGAGGAGGTATTGAATAGAATTGGGGAGAAGAGGAGTTTGTGGCACAACTTGACTAGAAGAAGGGACCCGTTAGTCGGACATGTTCTGAGGCATCAAGCGATCATCAATTTAGTTTTGGAGGGCAGCATGGAGGGTAAAAATTGTAGAGAGAGACCAAGAGATGAATACACTAAGTAGATTCAGAAGGATGTAGGTTTCATTAGGTACTGGGAGATGAAGAAGCTTGCTCAGGGTAGAGGGTAGAGTAGCATGGAGAGCTGCATCAAACCAGTCTCTGGACTGAAAACCACAACAACAACAACAACAACAACAACAACATTGCAAGGTTTGCAGCGCCTACGGACAGTCCCAATGACATGAACCATCTCACCAACAGCCACCCAGTGACCACAGTATAGAGCGGTCTTAGGCGCTGCAGTCATGGACTGTGCGGCTGCTCCCGGAGGAGGCCCGAGTCCTCCCTCGGGCATGGGTGTGTGTGTTTGTTCTTAGGATAAATTAGGTTACGTAGTGTGTAAGTTTAGGGACTGATGACCTTAGCAGTTAAGTTCCATACGATTTCACACACATCTGAACATTTTTTGACCGCCGCATTCAACGCTAAACAAGTCTTCCTCTTATCACACCACGCCTCCCAGAAATGTGTTTGAAAGCTGTGTTCCAGCGTCAACGCTCTTATTGCTTTGGACACGTGGAAGTGCCCGACCATGCTTGCCGTAAACTTCACAAAAAAACTCCCAAAGGTAGCCAATGTTTGTAGTCGATACTGGTTACAAAATCATATTTCCAATTCTGCTGCTATAACAAGCTTGCGAAATAACTGAATTGTAAAAAAAGAAAAAGTGGCGATTTAACAATCAGCCTTCAACCCCTTTCTGGAAACGGCCACCTTCGGCGTACTGGGGCGACAAAGTTTGAAGGCGGTAGCTTCAAAAATTCTTTGTATAGTGAATAAAATTGTCAGCTGTGGCTCTGCGTCTGGCAAGATAAAGCGCTTGTTGAAAAGGCACAAGGTCAAATCAATCTTCAGGCCTCCAACAAAAATCCGTCAATTACTGAGACCAGTTAAAGAAGCAGTCGGTCTCAGAACACCTGGAGTCTACGAAATACCTTGTGAGTGTGGCCAGAAGTACATCGAACAAACAGTGGGCACTCTGGAACAACGCAGGAGAGAACATGAGAGGTATTAGCGACTACGCTATCCAGAGAAATCTGCGTTAGCTGAGCATGCGTTAGAAAACGGTCACCACATAAAATTTGACGATACCTGTGTCGTGGCTCGCCCTAACGGATTCTGGGACAGTTTAATGAAGGAAGCTTTTGAAATAAAAATTACCGCAAACACCCTGAATAGAGACGGTGGCTTGCAGCTCAGCGCGTTGTGGGATCTAGTGATCGCGCGGTTGAAGAGGACACATTGAACACATACTCGAAACATGCCCATATATGACAATGTCACGGGCACCAGTGACGTCAGCCGGGAGCTAGCGTATATAAGGGCGCACCAACAGCCCACTGGCAGTCATATCACTTGACAATGGCCAAGGAGTGCTTGACCGAATGCTCGGGTAGTTTTAAGCAATTGACGCTGTTGGCAACCCGAGAACATTTTATTCAATGTTATCGCCGCAAGACTCTGCATTCATACATTCTTTGTATAGTGTTTCGTCCCCAAATTAATCATGCAACCAGGTAACAGTCGGTGTAGCGTGGACTGACAGACTGTGCCTTAGAAAAGCTTCATATTCTAGCAACAGGTGAAGTAAGCACTGTCCAAGAAGGAACTCGTTTCCGGAAATTTATGGTTTGTTCCCTGTGCGGCATCAAACTTAAACAACGTTTTGTTATGCTAATGGGTTAGTGCATATGATCTGTCCCTTGCTCTGATGTCTACAATAATCGTAGTAACAAACGAATTAACAAACTTCACGAACTACTGACTTTGCATGTAGTGGCATGATAAACGCATATGAGCACGAACAAGTTCAGGCAGATTAATAAAAGTTTATTATTTCTGCATACTTCGTGCTCGTTGAATTTGTGGTTTGTCTGTTTGTCTACCCGGTAGTTTCACCTTCCTGCCAGACACAGTTGCGTTGTAACATGTACGTTGAAATAATAAGTAATAATTTGATGCATAAACGCATAAACTTCTAATGAACGTCAAACTTGTTTTAACATTGGGTAACACATACTGCAGCTTTACAACATCTCAGTTCTGAAAAACAGTTACTTCATATTGTTGGCTTCACAGAGCAACCCTGACAGGACCCAACTCCTTCCTGCTCCATAACTGTGCGACAAAGGGACTCCAACTATATCTTCGTTTTCCGCATTTTTTCCTTGTTACTCCATAACTGCACGGCAGGCAGACTCCCATAATTGTTGAGAATAGCAAAGATGTAGTTGGAGTCTGTCTGCCGTGCAGTTATGGAGTAACAATGAAAAAATACGAAAAATGCCATCCTTACCATCAACTGTCCAATTTCTTTTACTCTACTGATCTGCATTTACTAAATGGTGTAGAATACAGAGTTTTCCACGAGTATCTCTGGGATTTTAAAAACTATTGCGCGAGAACTACAAGGTATACAGAGAAATCATTCATATCAATCGACATAGACAATGGACAAAGCATCTCTCGAAGTTTCGCTAGTAATACGCACCGTAGCGTAGTTGCAGAGCGCAGCACTGGGAGGCAGTCGTGTCAGAACATGTAGACAACTCATTCACTCCCTGCTGTCGCATCGAATTATTTCGCTACAGAGCGACGTGGCATACCGCCAACGCCAACGCCATGTTTCAGTTTATTGAGAATTCGCAGGACGTCTGCAGAAATTCATCACAAACGAGAATATTACGTGGAGCGAAACTGGAGTTGCAGAGCTCTGCGGAAGCCGTTTTGGAAATTTAGCGAGAACGTCGCGCATTACGGGCAGAATTTTACGATTATAGCGGAGCGTAAAACTTGTTGGCGTTTCACGGGAAGCGTTCTGCCCCTGCGCTGCACTTCATTATGCAACCACTAACAAAGGCGTCCGCTGCGGTAACGTAACTATCTCATGCACTTCTGAATGCGTTTCTTCATTTTATGTTTATTATATTGTCGTAAAATTATCAATGAATATATCAAGTTCTGTATAATTTAATATCTCGCTTAGTGGCCCGTTGTTAACGCATAAAAGACAATGATAATACCGTAACCGTTAACGCTTCATCAAAGAAACAGCTGAACAGAACAGTAATTACAGTTCCATAGAACACTTTTATTTAAACTCGAAGTAACTACAAAGCAAAACTTCTTTGAAGTTTTAGGACATGTTTCAGCAATGGTAATTATCAGTTGTATTGCAGAGTAACTATATTAACGTACATATAATTTGGCAAAAACAGTCAGCGCATCTATTCTTCGAGCCCTTAGACGTTTATAATCGACGTAATAAATACGGTCGTGATAATATCAAAGTGACAATTGGATATCGCAAACACAGCCAAAATGATGTGCGAATAACACATATATTACTTACACAGATGATACAAAAACGTAATAGGTTCCAACTCTAGCTTTACTGAAAAACTTTACCGAAATGCGTGCACGTGCGTTTCGTTTCCCCACACTACTGGGCATTGGCCATTATCGAATGGCCGAAATATTTCCAAACGTATTAATTAATGACAAAAACATGCTATGCAGAATATTCTCACACTATAGACGTTTGAGGAATTATTGATAACGCTTGGGAATAATTTAGGGTTTGATTTGATTCATAAAAGAAACTGAAGATGTTACGTTTTTTCATGGATAGCGAGAAGAGTCTCAGGAATTTATCCCCATTTTCAAGTGCAATTCCTGAAATGTGTTACGCTATGTACTAACAAACGTAACTGGTGTAATGTTTTATTACTGAAATCATTAATGACACAGATGAAGGCTTTCGAAAAACATCGATTATGACAAATGATATAAAATTGTTGTATAATTTACGTTATGATAATCTGTTCCATAATACATAATGAACCTGTCAGACAATCATCTACAGTTCCAGCCCTTATATTAACGTAAAAGTACAGCTGGTGTTTAGCTGGAATTGCGTATAAGGATTTTCATCCGCCAGCAACTACTAGTTGTGAAAATTTGTAGTTGCGTCTCTAAAAAATATTATCTCATTTGCAATTAACTCTGAAGATTGGCTGTTGTAAAAACTTATAGAAAAACAATTTTCTTGTCGTCGGTAACTGGCAGACGCTACACCTTTCACATACGCATCGATTATATTTTTAGACTTTCTATCATAATGAATTTTAATGTCTTGTTACAAACTTCAGTTATGGAATTTTGTCTCACAGCACGTTGAACCTAAGCTTTCACTAACAGCCTTAAGTTACAGGAATTGCGGACTCATGTTTATTTTTATTAAATATTCTCTATTATCTCACTGCATCAGATAACTATGTGAAATTCAAGTTCTTTACATCTCAACGGAAGAGGTGGAGACATTAGTGTTCCTACATTGCAGACATAACGTCGTGATAACGTTCGTAGCTCGACCTACCACAGACCGATTATTCGTAGTACAGGCAATGACTGCAGTAGGTACAACTAGAGCTGCTCCTACAGAAAACGACGCAGGCTGTCGTCAGAAGCACGGGTTTAGAAAGTTATGTTTCTGTGAACACAGCTTTCTCTTTATTCAGAAGTAGTAATGAATGTTATCGAAAGATGACATAAATTTATTACATTTTTATAGCTTTCCAGATGTCTTTTGATACCAATTCTCACACGTGGTTTCTAATCAAATTTCGTGCCTATAGCGTAACTGCTCAGCTATGCTACTGAATTCCTGATTTCTAGACAGAAAGGTCATAGCTGTCGAAATTTCTAGGAAATAATTTAGTGAGAGTGAAAGTATATCTGGCGTCCCCGAATAATGCAACATTTGGTGTTGTTAATCTATGTAAACAGTTTCGGAGACAATCTGGCCTGTCCCCCTTCGAATGTTTGCAGGGCCCGCCTACGAGTTTCCCAGGCTGTTTCGAATATGCTGCAGAAGTGTCTCATACTTCAAACAGTCCAGCACTCTCCCTATGTGATATCGATATTTTTGGAATCCTGAAGGAAGACGTTCGTGGTCGTCGATTTGCTTCGGATAAAGAGGTGCGCTTCTGGGTACAATGATGTTTCCGTGAGCCGGCCGGAGTGGCCGAGCGGTTCTAGGCGCTACAGTGTGGAACCGCGCGACCGCTACGGTCGCAGGTTCGAATCCTGCCTCGGGCATGGATGTGTGTGGTGTCCTTAGGTTAGTTAGGTTTAAGTAGTTCTAAGTTCTAGGGGACTGATGACCTCAGAAGTTAAGTCCCATAGTGCTGAGAGCCATTTGAACCATGTTCCCGTGAAAATTCGCAAACCTTTTCCCATGAGAGTACTGATCGTATTACCCACAGCTGGAAAAATACGTTAGCAGTTACGGCGATTACTTTTCAAACAAAAAACAGTTTCTTACTTTTTCCAATTGATTCTTTTCATTTGACTTCCCCTTATACTGTATCAAAATCTGGGAAACTTACGAAAGCCTTACACAAGGAACTTTTGGCTGATGTGATGAAGCCCTATGTGCAGGAAAAAAATTTCTGCTCTTAATTGAATCATGGGGATAGCTAACTATACGACGAGATTTTTCAAGATGAAGACAGGTTGCCATCTTGTAGTATTAAAGTGATTCCACTAAAACGCAGTCCGGTAGTGCAGCTTCGGTAGTTCTGTTTCTAAGGTGAGGTAAGGAATTTGATCAAATTGCCTCATAACTAGTGTTATCGAGAGATAAAAAGACATCACATCTCGAGGAGGCAGAACGAAAAAAACATTCTGTTGTGACTTGGCAAGACAGCCAAGCCACTATGAGGTAGCCGAAAGGCACGCGTTTAAACTCACGCAGGCTGGCGTGAGGTCTGGAACAGTTAAAGGAGTTGAGTCTAGTAAAAAAAGTACGTAGCTTCTGGAATACTTAATTTTAATCCATAATTGGTAAACATCAGTCTGACGGTACATGCATCACAAGATAAATAGCAAATGATAATGGCGCCTTGCTAGGTCGTAGCAAATGACGTAGCTGAAGGCTCTGCTAACTATCGTCTCGGCAAATGAGAGCGTAATTTGTCAGTGAACCATCGCTAGCAAAGTCGGCTGTACAACTGGGGCGAGTGCTAGGAAGTCTCTCTAGACCTGCCGTGTGGCGGCGTTCGGTCTGCAATCACTGATAGTGGCGACACGCGGGTCCGACGTATACTACCGGACCGCGGCCGATTTAAAGGCTACCACCTAGCAAATGTGGTGTCTGGCGGTGACACCACACATTCCATCACCAGCTATCCTCCGCAATATTTGGCCAGATGGTGCAGTACCGCGCTTTACTGCCAAACAGTGCGATAAGAGAGAACCATTTTTGTATGTAAACGAGGTTAGTTTTTGTATAGAAACTTTAGAACACCCATGTTGCGAATGCGACGTTTATAACGTGTGCAACATATAGAGAAAATTATTGCTTTCTCTGTTTTTTTTCGTTTTTTTCATTTTTTATTTTTTTTTACGGTGAATATCACCGCATCTGTGTAAATCATCAACTACAAAATTTAAAAGTACTTAGTTTTACGTATTAAATTCTCGTGTACACCATAGACCAGTTTCTGGAAATTTATTTGTACAACCAAATTTTCTTTTCCCTTTACTTTCCATGCTTTTTACGAAACTCTTAATAAAAACAATGTACTGATCGTCAATTTGATTTGTGTATAAACTGTGTAACGTAAGAATTGAAAATAAGAAAGAAAAGAACTGTTTTCGCGTAGGAAGTGTATACCACGGCTCTCGGATTACCGTTCTGCATTCCCTCCGGTGCGTCAACCGTTGCCTGAAAACAACGCTACCAACCACGGCTCATGTCTGACCCGAGCCGCTATTTCTTTAATCGCTTAGCCACCTGGAGCTTCCTCTTTCGTCACTTTCCTCTCTGGCCAAGGACTGTGTATACCGCACATTCGGACGAAATCCTCAATGAAGAGTAGGCGCTGTCGCTTGCAAGATCCAAAAGTGGTTCTTTGGATAGCTAGAGGCTCTGATTACCCAGTAAAAGTATTCGTTCATTTTAACTTGTGTAGTTAGCGCGGGGATCGATTCTCATTTTTGCGAGGCAGCGTGGTGTAATGGAAAGCATGTAAATATTGCAGCTGCACTCACTGAGCAGTACGCAACGCTCGTCTTGCATAATGGACTGCAGCCGGCGAATATAACGAAGGGCTTCCGGCAACGCTAGAAAAACCACGCACGCACCAACACACACACACACACACACACACACACACACACACACACAAAGAGAGAGAGTGAGAGAGAATGTGTGTGTGTGTGTAGAGAGGAGAACTTGGCTCCAAACCATGACACGCCCTGGGCTGCCCCACCCCTTCGGTAAATAAGTCACGGTCCGACAGTCAGCGAGCAATTCGTATTAATTAGGGGCCAAACTTTGCAAGTTGTCCGCCGCTGGATTCAGGGACTTGTGCCCGCTAAGCTACAGCCGGGCCTCTTGTAATTAGGCGAGCGCCGGCAAAAGTGTACATTCAGCACCGGAGCTTGTTTGCGAACCCGGCGGGCGCAAACATGGATGTGGAGCTCTTTTTTACGTAGCGGACCCGGAGAACGTGAATAATTTTTGCTTTCTTTCTCACATGTTGCGCAACAGGAACGCCGTTTGGAATAACTCTCACAGACTCAACCAGATACTTCTAGGGTTAACGGGACACAGCACAACAACTCTCTCTTGCAATGATACGGAGTTACCAACTATTATTAGGGGTCGTCAGGCGCCTCAGTGATAACAAAGTGATGTTATAATTAGTAAATCGCAGTAATGGCAACAGCTGAGAAACATTATGCTCTAATTATTAATTTAGTTGTGATTATGATTCAACATTTAACCACTCATGCAATATGTGCAGGATCCTGTTGTAGTTCTAGTGATTCAAGGAAAATAAGTATTACAGTGCTCATTTGCAGCAAACATATTGTAAAAATTTATTATTGCTCTGATCGATGTACTGATGCAGCTCTAATGGAAGCGTGTACTTTTCCATAAAATGTAAGAAATTATCTGCGAAGGTAAACCATAATACACTAATAAAAGTTTTACTTTTTGCGGGCTACCTTACGGCCTTTTCAAAGAGGGCGAAGTAGCGGACAGAAGGGCAAGGCAACCTCATGCGCTTGGGGTGCAAAAATGATTTTCGCAGATCTCTGTATAGACTTGAACAAACTATCGAAGAATATAACTTAAAAATTTCAACATCTAAATCTAGGCTAATGACATTTCAGGGAAAATACGCAGTCTATTTATAGGTATTCATGGACAGAAGAAAGAACAAATCGAGTTTCCGCTATGTAGCAGTCGATATAACTTTACAGGAAAGGAATGTGCTTATGGCATCGTTGGCGAGAAGTCCCCGTCCGGGGGATTCTGTCACCTGTTGCAAGTCTTTTTATTTGATGCCACTTCGGTGATTTGCGCGTCGATGTGATGTGATGGGAACAACAAATGCACACCGACAAGAAATACACACCGATCCCCAGTTGGAGAAAAGTCCCCGACTTAGTGTGGAATCGAACCCAGGCCCCATGATCGAGAGTCAGAAAAGCTGATCACAAAACCACGTGCTGCTGACAGTTTGCAATACAGATCGAGATACTGAAACTCAGATGCAACGTTCTGAACATTCATGTGGCACTACAAACAGAACTCTGAATAACGGGATAATGAAGGACACGAGAATAAAAGTTTTTAAAATTAACTAGCTGTTACCCGGTGCTTCTCTCGCAGTATTAGTAGTTTTGTTATGAGAGGTGATGGTAAGCAATTAAGCTAGTAAGTTTACGAGATGTCTGTGTATAAAGTAGTGTAGAAACGTACACATAAAAAATGTGTGCTCAGCCTGTATGTAGGTACGTAATGAATGTGTTTCTTTTATTTTGCTGTGTGTCTAACCTGAGAGCATACGGATTGTTTAATGTCTGGATGACTATTACTTTCCTCTTGCCAAACACAATGCGCTTAATGGTTCAAGGGAACAAGGTAATGACACTCGACTACATCTTCGGCGTAGGGAAGAATGTGGAGCTTGACTACTGGTAGTATTTGGAAAACGTTCACGACACTCTTCAAGGCGCACCGAAGTACCGCACCCTCTTTGAAAATAATTTATGCGGTTTTTTGGTAAAACCCCGCTAGCTAGGGAGTGCCAGGCTCAGTGTAACGTACGGCGCAGCATCACGTCGAAGACAGAATGACCTAAAATACAAGCAGTGAGAAAGGAAAGCGACTGGCTGATTTGAGGAACGCTGTAGCTATTGAAGCATTGGCAATCCAACATGAGTCTGTTGTAGATATTTAAGATGGTATTGTTGGAAACAGAAAACGCCAGAGGCATTGGACGAGAAAACTCCAGCTGCAGGGTTTCTTGGAGAAAGATTCTTTTAGCTGAAGTAGCGCAAGCAATACACAAAGCTATTTTCGTTTATGCTTTGAACCACATTTTTATTGCAACATTCTGTTTTATAGCGTTTTCATTTGTACATATCTACTAATTATAATCATGTAAATAAAAACAAGTACATAAATAAGAAAAACAAATTATGGACCAGTAGAGCCTCTCGCCTTGGGAGAATTTTTGGGAGTAGTTAGGGGCAACGCCTGAAGAGGGACAGTCCGTTTACTTCTCATTATAGTAGAGAAAGTGGCGGTGCCAAGAAGTCTACCAAGGTCCTTGCCAAAGAGGACGTAACAGCGGACAGAAGTTCAAGGCATTCTCATGCCCTTGGGGTGGAAAACTTCCGCTGAAAGGCAGAAGAATCATCAGTGATCAACGGCGTGAGGACGCAGAAAGCAATGTAAATCATTGCATTAAAGACACGTAAAGTGTATCCATATGACATGTGGCTTATATTTGAAAAAGTGTTATGATGATCTCTCTATTGTTAAGAGATTCCAGACTAGTTCCCCATTCAAATCTACGGGAAGGGACTGCCAACGGGGAGGTGACGAAGAGATAAAGATTGAATAACCATGATTAACGTTCTACGCGTCGGAGCGTGGAACTCGGGAGTTTGAACGTGACAGGCAAGCTAGAAAATCTGAAAACGGAAATGCTAAAGCTCGAGATAAATATAGTGGCGTTCAGTGATGAAATGGAAAGAAGAGATGGATTTTTGGTCAGATGAGTGTACAATTATATCAATAACAGCAGAAGATGGAATAACGCGAATAGAATTCGTTATGAAGAGGAAGGTAGGGTAGACATTCACTTACTGTGAACAGTGCTGTTATACGGTTGTTCTCGTCACAATCGACAACAAACCAATGCCGACAACGATATGGAAGGTATACAAGCCGACGCCGCAATAAGAAGATAAAGAGATATAAAACATTTGTTAGGATATTGAACGGGTAGTTCAGTACGTGAAGGGAGATGGAAAACGAGTGAGTTGGACGCGGTTGTAGGGGAAGGAGTAGAATAAAGGACTGCGTACGCCGACGGCCTACTATTGCTGCTTCATTCCTCCTATGAAGTTCGCAGCCTTCTAAACTAGATCGAGCGACGTTGACAAGCTGCAGACAGTCTTCTGCACACCAACAAGTCGGTGGCGCTGGATATCGGGCGCTGGCATTCTGCGAACATCCTTCGTAAATGTAATTTCCAAGTATCTCATTTTAGTAACGTTCGGGAGAGGCGCGACAGCGCCCGGTCTAGTCGGGCTCGATATCCAGCGCCGCCGAACTGTTTGTGTTCGGAAGGCTGTCCGCAGCCTGTCCATATCGCTCGATTCGGTTTAGTACGCCGCGGACTTCACAGGCAGAACGAGGCAACAGTGGCGGGTCGTCGGCGTAGGCCTTGTAGCGGGGTGACAATTGAATGTCGCAAACACAGTTAACATGATGTGCAACTGATTTAATATTAGTTTTGCGGAACATCAGGAAGTGTTCTCGTTAATATTTTTTTAACTCGCATATGTAGACTTGGCGTTTACCGCACAGTTGTTTCTCCCCCTTGAAAATTAAACCTACTGAATAGGGCTGAACTGTTGTTTCCTTGAATAATGAATAGAATATACCCCAATCGTTTAACTACGGCTAAAATACATTAAGAATTTATTTTTTCTGTGTAAATAAATCCGCAAAGTAAGGAGAAAAGATCGCGATTCAATGAAAGGAATGTATTTCGTTGCTGCTCAGATAAAGAATTTTCTAGAGAAATGTTTATGGATCGAAACTCTGAAGCAATCTGAAGGCAGTCGCCGTAATTTGTTATGGGTTATATAAAAGCTGGAGCTGTGAGCTCTGTCGTTTGTTTTCGATGTCTCTTTCACAAATGTAAGTGTCGCTCTGTAACGTTTGGCAAATAATTACGCTAATTTAATTTCAAAAGCCGTGTTTTTCATTAATTCCACATATTAAATTATGCTACATTGCAGAACTTTTCCTGCCTGCAGCGAAGGAGAGTTGCCGACGAATTGTTTGGTGGCCACAGCCGAACGCTACTAGTGTTAGGACGGCTATTACTTTATCAAACTTTTATTTCATCGGCCCTAAGATATCTTTTACCGGTCTTTTCTTCCGGTATCTGGGCAATGTAATTACGCAAACTGCGTAATTTTTAGATCTGTTCCTGGCCTCTAAACAATGCCGTCGGACAACGTTCTCGTCGGTCTGATGGGAATCTGATGCTGTTTGGCGGAATATATAGTTTCATCATCCACAAGCAAAAATTTTCGATGCACGATTTTATAATTTTAAGAGCTTGCCAGCAGCAAAAGAGATAAATATAATATTACCCTATTCTTTTTTAATAAAAGTAATATTATATTGGCGCAGCAAGCGTGGGGTTCGATCAAACAATTGTACGATGTTAATCGATGCTTGTTTGTTCTGTCTTTCATGAATCGACTATATTGTTGGAGACAAGAAAAAACTGATGACGGCTACATGAAACATAAATGAAATTAATTGATGTAATGGAATTAAAGCAGCAACACGGAAAAAAGGTATGGTTAACAACATGTTACCAGTTGCCTCTGCTTTCGTAGTCTGCAACACGTAGCTCATTTAATTCGTGGTCAGTTTTGGATTTTCTACATTTTGCGTAGTTTGTAATTGCAGTAGGCATTGTTGCTAAGCGCTGTACTAAGATGGCTAATTTTCCGCTGCGCGCAAGCGAAATGAAAACGTCTGATAGTGGATTATAGTGGATTGTTTTAGTTTGAAGCACCCATATTGTCATTTTAGTAATACAGCAATTAGTTTCTGGTTAATTTGCGCTAACTATTCAGTGTGTTGTCAAGAGATTTTGTTTTAAATTATATTTTCAATTTGGGTTAAGACAAAGATAGGTAAATGTGAAAACATAGATTCTGCAAATGATGCTGTTTCTGAAAATAACGTCGATGGCGGTAACAATAGTACCGATCAGACGGTGGCAGAATCCGATGCTCAAAATGTGGAGGCAGAAGCTATTACGCAGGCACAAGCAACTGATAAGTGTCAAGCAAATACCTCCTCTCGTCGTAGATCCCTTTTCTCCGTTATTCAATTAAATTGCTGAGATGATTAACGCTCGCGATAAGGAACTGATAAAGACAATTAATGAGCGCGATGAAGCGCTTATTTCACGCAAAAATACTGCATTAAATGAACGCGATGAAGCGTTTGCTTCAGGCATAAACAACACCTTTTCTGAAATCTCTAGGAGGGTCAATACTATTCTTGCTAAGTGAGATGTAGCGCTGACATCTCAAATCACTCAAGTAAATGAGGATTTAGTAAAACTATTACACACTGGTTTAGGAACAATAGCATCTGCAATTACCAGTGTAAAGGAGGCATGTAAAAATTTACCAGAAACTGTTTCCAAACTATCAAAAGATGTGGAAGCAATACAATCAGCACAGAAGACGATGAAAGATACGACGCGCTAATTAACAGAACATGTCGACAGCCTGTCCGTAGAAATAGAAGAAAAAGTGTTAAAAACCAGGCTAAATGAGCGGAGTGAAAAATTAAATACCGAATTCGCCAAGTGGCTTGACCAGAAAGACAAAATGTTCTCCGATGAAATAAATTCAGAGTGGAAAGGCGCAATACAACGCACTGGGAGCGAAACGATGGCCGAACTCGGCACTGCAAAACAAACACTCCGCTCTGAAAAAGACCACATATAGCACATGATCCATCACGACCTTCCACAGTGGCGAGACGAAGTTTCGTCACTGTTGAGAGAAGTCTGACGTACGGCGGAAACTATATTACAGCCGCCACGAGAAGTACCGACTATCGATACGCAAATGCAGGACGCTTACATACTTCGAACCGCATCAGCCTGTGAAAAAATGTTCCAATGTGTGTGAAATCTTGTGGGACTTAACTGCTAAGGTCATCGGTCCCTAAGTTTACACACTACTTAAACTAAATTATCCTAAGAACAAACACACACACCCATGTCCGAGGGAGGACTCGAACCTCCGCCGGGACCAGCCGCTGAGCCTGTAAACCCCGCTGTACAACAATCGCGTGGTGAGATGAAGGCAGGTGCCACCTGAACAGAGATCGTTCAGGAAGAAAGCCTGTTAAAACACAGACAATTTCGGGTCTTTATCCCAGACTCAAAACTAGTCCATCCCGTAGTTTTCATACGTTCATTCTGCAACGTATTGCCCAGGTCATGGAATAGAGGCAGAGAGTACAATTCGTAGCCTCACGTATATAAGGAGACGGTGTTTTATGGGCTACTGAGTGCACAGAGAACTGTACGCATTATGAATAATTTGAAAAGGCTTTCCAGGGTAAGTACTGGTCAATGGGCATACAAGAACGCCTTAGAAAACTGGTCTTCAGCCCAGAAATTTTCAACCCAAAGCAGGGTGGACTTAGGAAGTATTCCGAAAAATACATTAATTTAACGAGATACTGGGACGAAGCGGTCGCGCACAAAGATTTATTGCGCATCTTAAAGGCTAAGTTGCCTCTGCACATAAGGGAAAAGTTAATAACAGTCCCTGATTTTGATCTTGAACACTTTTTGTCATTGCCTGATACCATGGACCTAATACAAGAAGATGCGTAAAGCAGGACTGGCAACAATGGCTCGCAGTCCGCGAATAAGAGCGGACACGGCCACAATAACAACCGTATCAGCGGGTCGCGAAGTAACAGTGGCACTTCGCAAACCGTACACGCACACCAGGACGGCATTAATGGTGGTCCACTAAGCGGACATGCATTCTTTCAAAGACAGAGAAAAACAGTAATCGGTACCATCCCGGTTATCAAAATGACTGAAACGGGAGCCGACAAAACGGCCGGCCGGGGTGGCCGAGCGGTCGTAGGCGCTACAGTCTGGAACCGCGCGACCACTACGGTCGCAGGTTCGAATCCTGCCTCGGGCATGGATGTGTGTGATGTCCTTAGGTTAGTTAGGTTTAAATAGTTCTAAGTTCTAAGGGACTTGATGACCTCAGAAATTAAGTCCCATAGTCCTCAGAGCCATTCGAACCGACAAAACAACAATAGGATTCAACACCACAATAATCAGTGGTCGCCAAATAATCAAGAGCAGAGTACGCCGGTAAACCAAAATAGGAATAACTACAATCAGGACGTCCAGATAGTCGAGGTGCTTCAAGCGTCACCGACGGCCAGTCGCGGGACCGAATGGGGGCAATAGTTTGAATGAACAGATATACATGCTCCTCTATAACGACGAGACTGACATCCGCGAAGAATTATTTACTGAGGTAGACTGTAATACTGAAGGTCCCTTGGAGTACGTACAAGTCGTTGTTCAAGCAGTTGTGGACAGTATTTCCACGACATTGATTTTAGATACCGGTGCAAGGGTAAACGTAATAGAAGTTTTTTTTTTAAGAAAATAGCGCAGTCTGTAAATATTCCGACTTTGCCAGTACAAAACTGCGTGGTATCTAGTGCTATTGGAGCCACAGGCCAGACTGTTACGTTGCAGGCAGGGATAGGTATAGAATTCGAGAACGGAGCGGATCAATGCACGTTTCTCGTCGTGAAAAGCTTAAGCGTGTCCTGTCTCGTAGGCACCGAATTCATGCGGTGACGGGACGTAATGATCGACCTCCCACATAGGAAATGCCATATAAGGTTAGGAGGTGAGAAGTTCGTTTTAAACCAGGTAAAGAACAAAGCGAAACACAGCAGGCTGCGCCAAGGAACACAAGATAAAATTATCAAGAATAAAGTGCTGTGGGTACAAGATCATTCACAGTATACGAAGCTTGCGACTGAAATAAAGAACACTGATCAAAATTAAATAGATTCTTCGCTCATACGATGCAAATCCCGTGAAGGTAAACCTTTTCGGACGAACAGACAATGGGATTACATATGTTACTCGAGAAATACGTTGAGGTATTTTCATTAAAGCCTGGCGTGATTAAGGATTATTTTTATAGCATGGAAGTCCTACCGCATAAAACTTACTGCCAAGCAAACTGTTCCGTCCCGTGGTGCAACATGGAGGCTGTCAAACAGTAGCTCCAGAAGATGATACAGTGGCGTGTCTAGAGCCCTCCCTTTCGCCATACAGCAGCCCATTATTAGCTGTGGGCAAGGCAGGCGGAGGGGTGCGCCTTGTTCTTGATGCCCGATCTCTCAACAAAATAATTGTTCCCGTGAGAACCAGACCAGAAGTTTTATTATCACCAATAGGATCTAAAGAAATATTTTCAGTAAGGATATCAGTACAGATGCCAAAGTATTTTATATTTTATGTACCACTCTATATGGTGATTTATGCCTAACCTGTCATACTATTAAAATCCATTGCACAAGGAAGAACGTATACTAGTAAACCAAAACTAATGGACATAAATATTACGAAACATATATATGTATAGATAGCATTGGAAGGTGATAAAACTGCTGACATTTGTTAGACGTTAGAAGCAATAATGAACTTTTAGTTTTAAGTTCAAATGGTTCAAATGGCTCTGAGCACTATGGGACTTAACTTCTGAGGTCATCAGTCCCCTAGAACTTAGAACTACTTAAACCTAACTAACCTAAGGACATCACACACATCCATGCCCGAGGCAGGATTCGAACCTGCGACCGTAGCGGTCGCGCGGTTCCAGACTGCAGCGCCTTTTAACCGCACGGCCACATCGGCCGCCTTTAGTTTTAAGTATTTGCTGAATGTAAGAAGTAGTTAGGAAGTTTTTCTCTGTGTTTTCATGAAAGTATGTTTATGTTGTCAAAAGTGACTCTATGTAATGAGGAAGTATCACTATGGCACTAAAACTGTGAAATGTGGAAATGAGGACTGAGTAGCTTGTCAGTCGGAAGATTATTTTCTGCATTATTTATATGAAATCTAGCAGTTTGACAAGTTGATTGTGGAAGATATTTCTGTATTATCATTTAACGTATAGGATAAAGGAAAGAGATTAAAAAAGAGCCAAATGAGAACTAAAGTTATGTTTTCATAATATGCTGCCTAGTGCAAACATAAACAGATGAGCTGTTACCAGCAACTAAGTGTATATAGAGCAAGAGAGACAGTAATATTCTGTGTAACTAGTCATCTTGTGGTAAACTTTTTTTTCAAGTTTAATTTCTATGGAATGAATATGTGATGCACTTATATATTGAATACTACCAAGTAAAGGACAATTAGTTAAGCCTGACAGTGAACTGTATATAAACAGAGTGCATTGTCTGGTCACACTTGTGCTATATAGGATGACAGCTGAACATTTATTGAAAGGAGGATGTACAGGCCATGTAATAACTATACTCAGACCGCAAATACTAGTATGTAAGAAGCATGAAGGATAGCATTTCTTGTATATAAGTCAAGCAGAATCTAGTACAAGGTGTTATTGCACTGATATTTTATTTTGTATGTGAATATTTATGTGTATCGCCGGCCTCGGTGGCCGAGCGGTTCTAGGTGCTTCAGTCCGGAACCACGCGACTGCTACCGCCGCAGGTTCGAATCCTGCCTCGTGTATGGATGTGTATGATATCCTTAGGTTAGTTAGGTTTATGTAGTTCTAAGTCTAGGGGATTGATAACCTCAAATGTTAAGTCCCATAGTGCTTAGAGCCATTTGAACCGTACCTATGTGTACGCAAATCTCTTGCTTATCAATTTAATGTGAGTTGATATGAATTTTATTTTGAATTAGAGAATTGCTGTGCAAAGGCGTACTGTCACAATTTCATCAGCATAATCCATTATATGTTAAATGATGTGAGAACATGAGTTATGTGAGTTTATGCGGAGCAGGAGTATAGATTTTGCCACATGCGATTTCGGAGGCTTATGTTAATTTCGTGATCGCAGTAGGTGTTGTTTGGATTTTGTTTGTGCTTTGCTCGTTGCCGATCCGTATCTAGAACGGGATTATTTCATGGGAACATGGGAACATGACGATAACATGGGTAATCATTCTCAGTCTATAAAATATTAAATGAGGTAAGTAAAGAATTTTGTAAACATCAGACCACGAGCAATGCATTGTAACAAACATGGCTTAACATACCAAAAACACACGAGCGACACATTATTCATGTAACGTAAGCCACTTGTAAGAAAGACAAATGTAAAAACTATGTCAGTTAATTTGTACAAGAAGTAAATGCGATCCAGGGAGCGAACAGACTGGTGTGGATAAGAAAAAGGGATATGTGAAGCCTTCACGGGTTGTCAGCCGAGTAGCGTCGTCGTCTCGCAGCAACGTTTCGATGGAGTGCGTCTCCATCATCTTCAGGCGAAGTCTTCTCCTGGAGACGATGGAAATGCATTCCATCGAAACGTTGCTACGAGATGACGACCCTACTCGGCTGACAACCCATTAAGACTTCATGTATGAAATTCGCCGAGAAAGCCTGCACTCACATATAAAAGAAAAAAGGACTCATTTATTTGTGAGTGTTTTTATAAATGAAGATTGCAACGTGAATTGGTGGACAAAGGTCACAATAGAACACTCAAACGAGCGACTTCGGAAATCCAAAGTATATAAAGTAAAGAAGTGTTACATAAAGTGAAGAGTTCATATGTCAGACTCACCTTTGAGGAGTGCACGCCAGCCAACGCAGCGAGAAGTCCTGTGCACATGACGTGTCTTCGGTGTGTACACGCACGTTGACACATATATCCGCATGCAAAAGTGACTTAGTGAATTTACAGAAGATATTATTGCATTGGCGAGGTAATGGACAAGTAAAAACCTGCCTTCGTCGATAAACAAACACCGTGTGAAAGCGTGCATATTTGTTGCCGCACACAAACTTTGCAGTTATACACTGAGTGATTTTTTTTATGTAACAATTCTAAGCAGTGACTCTGCAGAGACGTTTTTGAAATGCCTGTGATGAACACAAAAAGGCATAAACGAGTACTGTTTGTTAAGTCAGCAATCAAGAACTCGACTCACTTAGTTTGAAAATACGCCATGATCTGTAGACAGTGGTGCCAACTACAAACAAGTGATAAATAAAGTTCCATAAAGATAGACCTGGATCGCAAGAACAATACACACGCAAGACAATAATGAAAGTGAAATCCATTGTACTAATCAAATTTTTCTCTAGGGCAGCTCTGCGATACAGTACTAATTTTTGTAGAGCTGATAGTGCTTTGCTTTGATTTTCATGTATCAGTGGCCGCAGCCGGTCATATGCATGGAGCAAGCAGAATTGGGGGCGTGACCAGCCGCCAGAACCGATCGCAAGCGTTCCAGCACGGCGGGCATCTAGCTGAGCAGCGGGTTTCCTGGGATCGTCGCCAGAGGTCACTGCACAAGCCGACGCTCCCACCTCTTCAACAAAGCGCGCCAAATCGAGAAAGTGCGGTGATGTGTCAATCGGGAACGCCGCGCGTGTTTCGTAGTTACAGAAAAGTGCGTCAAGATTCTTATTAAAAAGATAATAAAAATCGGTAAAAAAAAGGAAAAGAGAAAACAAACTCAGAAAGAATTTATGTCTGTAGTACTGTATTTCTGTATATTTACTGTAAGTTTATGAACATTTTCTAAAAGATAAATGTATCTGAACAAACTTTAAAAAACAGGTACACAAAGACAGTACAGTTTAAAGTGTATGTAGCGAACATTTTCTCTAAAAGAACTGTCAAATGGACAGTGTATTCTGATAATGATTCTGTTGCAATATGATATTTATATACTCCTTTGTAACAGAATGCATACTAATCTTACCACAGTTGAACACTTGTTTTGTATTTCTAGACACAAAATAAGAAACAAGTGTTCAAGGGGGCAATGAAATGTCGTTTTTCCTAATAATTAATAGAATATGCCCCTGTCGTTTAATTACGGCTAAATTACATTAAGATTTTATTATTTCCGTGTAAATAAATCAGCAATGCAAAGTAAGGTCACGATTTAATGAAAGGAATGTATTTTATTGCTGTTCAGGTAAAGAATTTTCTAGAGAAATGTTTGTGTATCGAAACTGTAAAGCTAGTTGAAGGCAGTCGTCGTAATTTGTTTTTGGACTATATAAAAGCAGGAGGTGTTAGCTCTCTCGTTTGCTTTCGATGGCTGTTTCACAAATGTAAGTGTCGCTCTGTAACGTTTGGCAAATAATTACGCTAATTTAATTTCAAAAGCCGTGTTTCCATTAAGACTGTACTTTCCTTTTTCATTAATTCCACATACTAATTTATTATGCTACACTTTCGAACTTTTTCTGGCTGCAGCGAAGGAGAGTTGCCAACGAATTGTTTGGTGGCCACAGCCGAACGCTACTAGCGTTCAAACGGCTATTACTTTACCAGACTTTTATTTCAGCGTCCCTGAGATATCTTTTACCTTTCTTTCCTATCAGTATCCGGGCAATGTAACTACACAAACTGCGCAATTTTTAAATCGTTCACTAACCTCTAAAGAATGCCGTCGGTCAAAGTTCTCGTCAGTCTGATGGGAATCTGATACTGGTTGGCGGAATATATAATTTCATCACCCACAAGTAAAAATTTTCTATGCAAGATTTTATCATTTTAGAAGCTTTCCACCAGAAAAAGAGATAAACATAATATTAGGCTACTTTTAAACTAAAAGTAATATTATACTGAACAGCTTTCTGTACCTTGTTGTTAACATCTTTTACATGAATCACATCAAATCAGTACTAGTGTACAGCCTATACTAGACAACATGTATACGATTGCACGATACTGATTTGATATTGCTAACGTTGGATTTATTAACAACGATATAATTAAAGACCCATCTTACAGATTTGACAATGAAACACATTGTGTCTGATAAATTTTAGGTTCTGACATGTGCTGAATCACAATTATCTCCATATGATAATCGTCACATGACCGAAGTTGTAGTAGTGGCTTGTGCAAATAAGTAATTTCACACTAAAATGGATACCATGACACCAGTTACAAAACATGGGAAAGGTTGTAACACAAGCCGTATTTATAACTGTGAATTCATGCCAGATGCTCACTGTACCTATTTTAAACCCCGCGACAATCTCCTGTTGAATATTCTTTGCTATTTTGTCATCTCAGTCTTTGAGAACGACTGCATTGCGTTTGTGCGAAGGGGAAATAGTCAAACGTCATGAAACCTGGAGAGACCTTACAGCTTTCCGCTGATAACAGAATTAATCTAAGGAAGTTAAACTATTTACGTTCAAAGCTAAACCAAAATTATTGTTCCGGAACACACGTTGTCGAATTACATACGTACACTCATATGTTCACCATTATTAATAAACTAGCAGCGCGTCCGCATCCAAACAACAAATCTCCAAAAAATTATCTTTTGCTGTTTTCTAAGGCGGAACCCAAACGTGACGGCTTTTTTGTTTTTACACGTATAAAATCTGAGCTACATACTTAATTGAGCAAATTCCACTGTGCGTAGAGAACTTTAAATATTAGCATTATTTCCCATCTTCACTTAATAATGCCCGTCAGCTTCACTGACGCAAAATAGAAACACTTACGAGACACGATATTGCAGTGCCTGTGTTGATACGAAGTACGGTACAACGCATATAGGGTGATTTTTTTCCACCGTGTACAAACTTTAGGGATAGATCAAAAAAAGAGGATACGGAACAAAAGAGGTCTAATGAATTTATGTCCGGAAAGGCATGCTTTCCATGCTAGAGACCATTTATTTAGTCATACACTGTTACAGTGATTGCGGTCTAATAAGCGCTGTACCATGCAGCCACAGTTGCAGGATGTGTCGAAAACAGGTTTCATGTGCCTCGACGCACGAGTGTATGCGCCGTAGCAGGTTTTGTCTTAGACATTCACATCGGTCAGGTTGCATTTGAACAGCGTCAAAGGCAGCATGAATATGCTGCTCCATTGTCTCCACATCTGGAATGGGCTCTGCATACATGACACTTTTGAGGTGGACCCATAACCAGAAATGGCACGAGTTGAGACCCGTTGTACGAGCAGACCATGCAACTGGTTCCCCTCTTCCGATACATCGACCAGGAAAGACACGACGTTAACGGCAAAGTGGGCTGCAGCACCATCATGTAGCAGCCCCATAAGCCTTCGAATCATTAATGGCTCTTCTTCCAGCTGGGGATGCAAAATCACTCGCCAGAAACGCCGATAGTTCCGGAATGTTAGGGAGGGAAGACTGATCCCAAAATACGATCGCCAATTATCCCGGCCCACACATAAAGGCTGCACCGAATCTGATGATTCGCTGTCACTATACCATACTATCCCACAGAAAACTGTTATGAAAGCTGAAAATACCACTTCGTGTAAAGGCAGCCTCATACGTGAATAGCATGGATGACACGGATCCCGGAATCGTAGTCGCCTGGTGAAAAAACCAGTGATAAAACTGATCCCCGATGTAGAAAGTCTGTAGCTATTAAGCCCTGCACACTCTGCTAGAGATAAGGATATTAGGAATTGTCATGGAGAATGGGCCACACGGTCTTCTTGCTTACCCTGCACTAGAGGGCCAACTGCCTGGTACTGACACTGCAGTCGCCTTCCACAATCTTAATCACATTTTCCTCCAAGTCTAGTGTCCGAACATGTCTGGTACGTCCTTCATAATTTCCTTCTTTCTGAAATAACCCTGTCCCGCTCAAACGTCGAAACACTGTTCCAAATACTGAATGCTGTGGTTGTTGCCGGAGGGCATAGGTGTCCTGTCGCCGCCCGTTTCAATTTGCCTTATCGTAAGTAAACACCACGTCGGTAATCCCTCAAAGAATGGCTCTGAGCACTATGGGACTCAACTGCTGAGGTCATTAGTCCCCTAGAACTTAGAACTAGTTAAACCTAACTAACCTAAGGACATCACACACATCCATGCCCGAGGCAGGATTCGAACCTGCGACCGTAGCGGTCTCGCGATTCCAGACTGCAGCGCCAGAACCGCGCGGCCACGGTAATCCCTCGATTCGAATACGGAACCATTGAGTACAACACTGTATCACGTTTGCTACAAGGTGATTCAGCAAGACAAGTGAATCGGTCACAACACTACCAATTATTATGGCAGGGGAACAGTACCACCCTCTAGGAGGAAACCATACGTACTGTAAAGGGGCTGAATGGTACAGCGTGTATTAGACCGCAGTCTCTGTAACATAGTATGATTGATTAAATGGTCTCCAGCATGGAAAGCATGCATTTACGAACAAAAGTTCATTAGCCCTTTATTGTTTTGTTTCCTCTTGACAACAAAGGCACTGTAATATCGTATTTATCCATCGATACCCGCAACCACTTTCAATTATAAAGCCTCCCCCATTCACAGAAATAACATAATGTGTACGGGTGCAGGTCGTGATGCATGAAAGACGAGTTAAGGAAGTTTGGGTATGGCTGACAAACGTGCGCGGATAGGCAAAGCGGTTAAGGCGACGCTCGCGTAAAGCGGGAAATCCGAGCTCGTGTCTTCGTCCGACACAAATTTTCACTATCGTCATTCCAGGTGACGAAAGTCATGAGATACCTCTTAATATCGTGTCGGACCTCCTTTTGCCTGGTGTAATGTAGCAACTCGACGTGATATGGACTCAACAAGTCGTTGGTGGTACCTGCAGAAATACTGTCCATGTTGCCTCTACAGCCGCCGATAATTGCGAAAGTGTTGCCGATTCATGATTTTGTGCAGGAACTGGCCTCTCTATAATGTCCCATAAACGTGCTATGGGGTTCATGTAGGGAGTTATGGGTAATCAAACCATTTGCTTGAACTGTACAGAATGTTCTTCAGACCAGTAGCGAACAATTGCGGACCGTTAAAATAGAGCATTGTCATCCATAAAAATTCCATCATTGTATGGGAACACGAAGTCCATCAATGACTGCCAATGGTCTCCAGTCAGCCGAACGCAACTACTTCCAGTCAATGATCGATCCCGGTGGACCAGTGGATCCAGTCCACCTCATGTACGCACAGTCCACACCGTTGTGGAACCACCACCAAGTTGCACAGTGTCTTGTCGGAACTTGAGTCCATGGTTGTATGGGGTCTGCGTCACACTCGAACCTTACCATCAGCTCTTACCAACTGAAGCCGGGAGTCATCTAACGTGGCTGCAGTATCCCAATCATATAGGGCCCAACAGAAATCATCATGTACCCAGGAGAGACGCTGCAAATGATATTATGCTGTTAGCAAAGGCACTCTCGTCCGTCGTCTGTTGCCATAGTCCATTAACGCCAAATTTTGTCGCATCGTCCTGACGGACACTGTACGTCCCACATTAATTTCTGCAGTTATTTCACGCGATGTTGCTTTTTTGTTAACACTGCGCATACATCGCGGCTCTCGGTCGGTCAGTGAAAGCCGTCGGCCACTGCGTGGTTAGTGATGAGAGCTAACGCCTGATATTTGGTATTTTCGGCATACTCTTAACACTGAGGATCTCGGAATATTGAATTCCCTAACGATTTCGGAAAGGCAATGTCCTAAGCGTCTAGCTCCAACTACCATTACGCGTTCAGTCTGTAGTCCGTTAATTCACGGCGTGCGGACAGAATCAACTAGGAAACCTCAGCACTTGAATCACCTGAGTACAAATGACAGCTCCGCCATTGTACTACTATTTTATAACTTGTGTACGTGATACTTCTTCCATCTGTATACGTACACATCGCCATACGATGACATTTGTCTTCTCAACATACAGCCGATAGTGGTTCATATACGCAACTGCGAATAAAAAATGGTTCAAATGGCTCTGAGCACTATGGGACTTAACATCTGTGGTCATCAGTCCCCTGGAACTTAGAACCACTTAAACCTAACTAACCTAAGGGCATCAGGCATCACACACGTCCATGCCCGAGGCAGGATTCGAACCTGCGACCGTAGCGGTCACGCGGTTCCAGACTGAAGCGCCTAGAACTGCGAATAAATTCCATGTATTTCATAACGCCTGTTGTAGGTGCTCCACTGACTGTTCTTCAGGACAAGCGTGCATGTTCGAAGGAACATAGTGTCGTACTTTTTGACAACACAGGCAATGTCCTATTTATCCGCCGATACCGGGAAACGACTTTCAATTAAAATTCCTCCCCCCCCCCCCCTCCTGTATGAGAATTACATAATGTGTGCGAGTGGGGTTTGTAACTCTTGAACTACGACGTGTGTAAGATTTGGCCTGGCCGTGAGTCGTGAGGTTCATATTCGCAACTGCGAATTCATGTCACGTACTTATGAGACACTCCATAAATACTGTGGAACGGCCAGGATACATATTAAGCTCTTTAGCTACGTTAAATATGCATAAGTTCTTTCTCTTTTCTTCCATCTGCAGTGGATGAAACTAATATCTACTTTGCTGCTGAATGTACACGAGTCGATAGAGATCCAATCCATCACTTTGTAGATCTGAAGGAGATGACATATGTGAGACTAGTCGTAGTTACACCACCTCGAGCCTCCTAGGTGCCCCACTGCGCTGTTCTGTGGACGCACATCCTCTCTGTGCCACCAGACGGGCACGCCACGTTAGTGTACACAGAACCTCCGGCACGATAATGTTACCCTCATTTCTATGTTGGTGTTAAGTACTTAAAAGTCAGACTTGTTGTAAATGCTGTATAACACTTAAGAAGCCAGTTGCCACGTCACGTAACCAAAAATTAGGAATTAACTAAAGTACTGCTATATCCGGAATCGAACTCCCCAACTGGAGTATTCTACCTGCTGCACCAACAGGTCGGCAGAGCTGGAGAGCAATCAATGAAGATACTTGTCGTACATGTGATCCCAGTGTTGCCAAATTGCCATTTTCTGCAAACAATTTGCATGTACGGGACAACGTATTGTTAGCGACATTCTTGTATTGTTAATGTGTAAATAATAATGCTCTGTAATCTGAGTGTGCAAATTTTGGTTCACCCTGCACATTCAGACCACAATAATCGTGTTTGCTAAAGGAAAGAACCACAATGTGTGACTTAGCGAAAGGAAGTGAAGTGATTGGAGAAATTTTATAAAAGTAGTAACTGTATCACCAAATGAGATACAAATACGATTGATGCGTCAGTTTAAAGAGACCTGTGAGATACATCTACTGAGATACACACTTGGCAATGTCATTCATCGCCGGTGTGGGCGAAATAGGTGCACCATGGTCTAGGGGCAATCGAGCCTTAACAGTCCAGTGGAGCGGACGTGCTTTGTGTTTCTACCTGCATCGCGAGATGGCTCACTTTGTTTACTTCCTTCAGCCTACAGTAACGTCACGCCTTAGCGTGACATGATCATGGCGAATCAATACAGAAAATCAACACTGTGATTTGCTTTTCTAAATGAATTTACCAGGCCAAAAAGCACTCAATGTCGAGCGTCTTTTAGAGGAGCAGACCAATACGCTAACTGTCTACATCGTCGGCATTCACTCTTCGATCTTATGCAGTATGGCCTATGTGAAACGTACGAACGACGTTACATGCGATTAGATTCTTCGTGAGATGAAGCAAGGATTCCGCTTGTGTCACACAGACGGATATGTTGGCAACATCGAAGTTGTCGTGTGACTAGGGTCTCCCGCCGGGCAGACCGTTCGCCAGTTGAAAGTCTTTCGACTTGACGCCACTTCGGCGACTTGCGCGTCGAAACATCGAAGTTAACGATGTCATACTGGCACTTGGAGTATACACATATTCGAACTACCCTTCGAAATCCTGCCAGCAAACGTCGAGGTGGCGCTCCACCCATATGCCCCCTCCTGTCAATTAGTGAACTGGATGTGTGTGGAAGAGACGAGGCAAAATATCGACGGCAACTGTGGATCGTACGCGTGATAGTGCACCAAAGTAAACGCTGGGACCTGAACCAGTAGCAGCAGACCTAAACCACTACGAAGCGTCAAAACTGTACCATGTGGTACTGGTCCTCACTCCACCAGCCATGATGCGTCACGGACTTCAGGCGGCCTTCAGTTATTACATGGCGTACATTTAAAGCACGACACCCTCAGGCTGCGCCTGCACGCCCGAGGGCTCGGAATGGTTAACGTCTGGATACAGGCAGCGGCCCTCTATATGAGTAATATGTGGAAACGATGGACCAGTCGACACTGCTCCCTCACGGGTCGTCTATTGCAGGTTCTGACGCTCTTCTCTCACGTCCCCTCGATGTCGGTGGCCGACTTCATGACACGAATCTCCCACATATCGACATTCAGTCTAGAATACAATTATGTGATGTCGGATGTCCCCGCGACACGCCCGCCGATGGCGTGAGGGCGTTTCCACGTAACATGGTAGAAGCCAAGTACCCAACTGTCCATTGGACGCTAGCGTGGAAAACCATCCACCTCCACTTCCTGCCCACCACCATGCGCGCGCCACAGTATCAAGTCGTCAAAAAACAATATGCGACGAGACACCAGCTCCACGCTATCGGATTAACGGACTCCACCCCTTGCCCTAACTGTCGCCGCTTGGACACCGATGAACATCACTTCACGTGCGTGTTATCGTCTGGTGTTTGGCGACTGACAGAATATCTCAGCTTCTTACCTCAAGGTCACGATTGATGTGATTGAACCTTGGACCCTCCTCTGCCACCAGCAAATATCATCCGATTACGTGGTTCAAGGGAATGACCATCGTCTTTGTCTTCGGTGAAGGAGAGAAGGTGGAGCTTGATTACTGACGGTACCTGCAAAACGCTCACAATGTCCTTAAACGCACACCGAGGTGCAGTAAGTTCTTTACAAATTATGTATGCAACGTTTCCGTTAAATCCTATCGCCTCCCTCCCTGCCTCCCCCTCTAGTTGGGGAGTAACAGACTCAGTTTGACGTTCCGTGCAGCATCAAATTGAAGACAGAAAGTGCTGACGTTTAAGCAGTGAGGAAGGAAACACATTGGCTGTTTAATTGAATGCTGCATTGACCGAGGCGTTAGCGAAGCAGAATGAAACTGTTGTACATGTTTTTACGTGGCGTTTTTGGAGATAGAAAACGCCAGTGGCAATGTACGAGAAAACTCCAGTTCTTGATGCAGAATTCTTTTGGCTTTTAATTTTCTTTTTTCTTGGCTCATTCGTAACTGGATCGCGGCAGTACAATGAATTATAGTAATGAATATCAGAAATTTCCTAGAAACTTTCAGCGCTTGAGAATGGCTTTTTGTTTGTTTGTTAAAGGTCCTTTCATGTATTTTTAACCGTGTTTCTTCTCTCTGTGTTAAATCAGACTTCGTGAAAAGACAGCACCCGAAGACGCGGGTGGATCGAGCTGAGCAACTTTTTGCTTAAAACTACTGAGCCTTATTCCATGCCAAGTCACCTAACAACCTTACAGTGATGAAAGACAAGAAATAAATCACACATATTTTAGTAATAACAGTATATTCTGGAATAAAATACAGTTTAAAGTACGACACTTAGATTATGTAATTACGGGTGCCGTTTAGTTGCGACTCGTAAACGTACAAACAAAATTATTAATAGTGGTGTGGCAAAGTGCTTCCGATCTGGATAAAACCTAGAAAACAAAAGGTGCCTCTTACTCTAAAGATATGGGGATCAAAAATCTTCAAATTTTCCAGCGGCTGCATACAATATTTATACAGCCGTGGACTATATCTATGGCTCAAATTATTTCTTTATTTCATTACGTGTAATTACGTTTTTAGCATGCAAATGTGCCTCTAAACTGCCCCGAGTTGCGAGGCGAAAGGACACACCTGCAGGCGAGAAACTCACTCCAAAGGACATTGCATACAGAAGTGTACAAATACACATACATATCATATATAACACACATATCATAACATCATAAAATAATATTTACAAAAAACAGATTTTCAATGTTCGAATGTGGCGCGTACGTCTATATCAGTATTATGTTGGTATTGCGCCTACCGCGCATGCGCAGTCGCGTAAAGTTCAGTACTAGCGTGGCCGTTGCGAAGCGAGTTCATCACACCACACACAGTTTATACTCAGTCCGCGTGTTCATGTGCACAAGACGTCACAGAGACAACATTTATCATGATGGATTTCACAAATGTGGATTAACATGTAAAACAGGTACAAAATCCTAAAGTTACAATATTTGTTGACATAAAACTACAAATTCTTATTGCTGATAGTCGCTTTCGCACAGTATTGCGCTTGAAATGTCTTTTTTGTTTCAAACATATCGTCTTTTCACGACGTTTAGTCGTTCACAGTTCCATGAACCGAAAACATACGATAACATTATACAGGTGAGCACTGTTTATGGCAGTTAAATGTCATAGTTTGTAGTTTCGATACAGATGCGTGTGCGAGATCACTCGTGGCACAGTTTACATTTTTTCACTGGTTACACTGTATATTTGGTCTGATGTCACTGTTTTTTGCCCTAGGTCGTACATCGCCTGATAGAAGACTGGTGGATTCCCATTTCACAACGTAAGTTCGTGAAGGCATGGAAGCAGGACCTCGTTTGAGCAGGTAAGAGTGTCCGTCATTTCCGAGAACATTTTCCTCCCTGAGGACCCTTCAAAATTCCTCCACCTGTCGAGTGGTCTTCATCGGTTTGCAGCAAAGCGACAGTAGGTGCAGTATTGAACCAGTTCTTGCTATTGAGACTTGCGGAGATGGAGATATACAGAGATGCACCGCAGTGAGTGTCAATTTGCGATGCACTCAAAAGGGTCGGAGCACTGCACTATTACAATTTTTACACGTACTCAGTTTGTCAGGCGATATACAAATATTCGTACACAAGTAGTTGTGACGTAGAACAGATGTCCGTTGTCAAGTCTTTACGCAGACAGTTCGTAACACGACTTTAAGTTAACAGTGTGTAAACAAATTTCAAACACAAATAGTTCATCACGTCTATATACATACCGATATTCCATGAATAGTATTTCTCAATTATGCGATTTCGCCCACCAGTTTCCTCGTAGTTACAAGTTCATCGACGTGTAGTAAACGTCCACAAATAGTTTCAGGTTGTGCAAGTCTCATAACTTTTCCCATATGGACACATGTAACAACTTCAGATACTATACACAAGTGAGCATTTAGCTTTACCTAAATACAGATAAATACACATGAAGATGTTACATATAGACTTTTACGTAGGTACAAATACATACAAACATATTACATGTTGGCTTTACATAAACATAGAAACACATTTCTCTTTTCTTAACACAAGTATGATTGGTCACATAGAAATATTTTTCATATAGCTATATATAAGTTTATAATATTTACAGTATTCACAATCATTACAAGTTTAGATCAAATGATGTCACCTGAAATAGAGGAGGCTTAGACACGAAATCCCACACCAGAAATAAGACCAAGCGCGCAACTACAAATAAGCAAATAACAAAAGCAATGAATAAACATCTAACACAAAAAGTACTCGCGACAAGAGTGTAAGTGTGCAGTGTAAGCATGGGCTTAGCTACTCGTAAGTGTGCGTGTTCAACGGTGAGATGCGCATCCAATCAGTTTCGAGGTGAAAGTGTAAGGGTGTAGAATGATTAAGTATTCACCACAATCAGTCGTTAGAGGTCGAAGACTGACGGTGCAGATAGTCAATTTCGTAGGCTGAAAATATATCTTCTTCGCACCTGTATAAAAGTTAGTATAAAATTTGCTTTAAAATTTTAAGAGACTGCTGTATGCGACGAAGACGAATCTCTTCTTTCTCCTGCTGCTGACAAGAACAACTTCTCTGTAGAAGCACTGTGAAGTACGTGTAGTTAATAGTTGTGTATAACTTAAGCATGATCCATAGATGCTTTTATTTTTGAGCATAGTATACTCTAAGATCACGGTGAGCATATAGCCCAATAATTCTGTTTGTTTTAGGATGCTGCAGCAGATAAACACCTGGATGCTGACAATAACGTAAGGACCGTCGTACAGCAGACGCCACTTGGCGTTGCTGAAAAGAAAGTTTTGGTAACGATGTTGTCCAATCGTTGTCTTCTTTGCGATCGAACATGAGCACATTATGAGAGTGCGGATGTTCATAAACATTGAGTTTGTTGTGTACCTCTTCAAATAAAGACAAATGTATTACCCAACTGGTATGTTTGGTAGAAATGGAGGTTCTCATAAATCTGTTAACCCTACGGAACACATGTTCATTGGGATTACACTGGTAACTGTACCTTGAGATAAAAATACTCTTAGTACTATTGTCTCTGAGAAATTTACACCACTTGCATCCAGTATAGTATGCAGCATTGTCGGATAACATAGCTTTTGGTTTTCCCACGTGAGGAATGTAGTCACAAGAGAAAAAAACGAATGATGGTAGTGGCAGTAGCAGATCTCATAGCATACAGTTTAACATGCTTGGAGAATACATCGTAAAATGCAAGAATATATTTCGTACCGCAACTGCTTGTGGGATGCGGACCACTTATGTAAGAACTTACAGTTTCTTGAGGTTTACTGGATAGAATAGAACGCAAATCAGTCTTCGTAGGCAAGTTAAGCGGTTTAGATTTTTGACAAATCGCACATATTTTGAGTACACTGTTTATCTTAAGTCCCATACTGCTAAAGTAACAGTAGGTACTAAGCTTTTCTAGGCACTTGTTGGTACCATAATGACCCCAAATAAAAGTAGTGTGCCAAATCAGGTTGTGTTCAGAATCCTTAAGAATACTAACACACCAAGTAGTGGCTTCAGGATGACGACGATAGAAAATGCATCATTATGTATAAAATATCTGTTGGACAGAGCATGGTCAGGTTGATTTGTGAGTAAAACTCCTACCTTATTCCAGTGAGGATCAGATTTCGCCGACGTAAACATGTTTCTACATAATTCGATATAACACTGGTGCTACAAACAACAGCTTATCCTGCATAAGAAGTATTTGGTAATCATTCACATCTCAGAGTTACACTCATTCAAGCCTTGAGGCAGACGAGACAAAGCATGGGCAATGATGTTGTCTTTACCGTGAATATATACAATTTGAGAGGAATAGTTTTGCAAAGATAACCTGGGATGTACAAGCTTACAAGTTAACAGAAATGTGAGCGCTTGGTGGTCAGTATAAATTTTAGTGTGCTTACCATACAAATAGAAACTGAATTTCTTAAAGGCCCACCTATGGAGAGTGTTTCAAGTACTGTGGTAGAGTAAGTGCGTTCACATTCACTAAGTGTGCGGCTTGCAAAACTAATAATTTTCAAATGTTCTTGTCCTCCATTCTTTAGAAATTGAAACAAACAACAGCCTAAGCCTTAGGATGAGGCGTCACATGTCCTGTCTATGTTGTGTCATTTGATTCATAAAAGCATCGAACATTCTGGCAATAGTGGTGATGTGCAACTGTTCGGACCCCGCCACGTCAGACATCAAAATGGGTTCGGAACTAGAGTTAGGCATATTACTCGTGGTCGGTCTATTTTCTGTATTTACGTCACCAGAATAGTTGATAATATGTCGCTCGTTAGTAGTCGAATCAATCATAACGTCACTTTCATTATGTAATGGCATGTCAGAGTCGGATGGCGTCTGTGTTTGCCGTCTCTGGTTATCCATCTTTGCCACACGTAATGTATGACACAATAAAAATTTAAACTCGTATGAGTAATCAGAATAAATGTAAAAATTAATCTCGCTCTACCACATTGTCTGAACAAGAAAATAATTGTCGTAAGTAATAGTGGTATTTTGAACACTAATGGTTGCATGCCATATTACGTCGCACAAAACTAAAGTCGGCCACATTGTGAACTGATAAAATTGTATAGTTGTACTGTATGAATGATGAAAACAATTTTACAAACTGCGATGTAGCTTAAAATCACTGCTACAAAAACGGGAAATTGTGATAGATCTACCAAGCAAGCTACGATAATACAAAGCCCTTGAGCAAGATTGCTGATGTAAAGATGCGGTGCCTTACCTTGTATCCGCGATTGCAGCGTAATTTCGGATGTCGACATACAGTTCGTACTACTTCAGTGTACTCCGGTCTCTTATCCAGTTTTTATTTTCCGATAAACAGGTAACACGAGGAAGACAATATAAAACATAAAACAATGCGTCCAGACACTAAAGAGCCAATTTATTTTATTTTATTTTATTTTTTTGGCTCATTCGTAACTGGATCGAGACAATACAATGAATTATAGTAATGAATATCAAAAATTTCATACAAACTCTCGGCGCTTGAACATGGCTTTTTATGTTAAAGGTCCGTTCATGTATTTTTAACCGTGTCTCTTCTCTCTGTGGTAAATCAGACTTCGTGAAAAGACAGCAGCCAAAGACGACGGAGGATCGAGCTGGACTACTTTCTGCTGAAAAGTACGGAATCTTTTGCCATGCCAAGTCACCCAACAATCTTACAATGACTAAAGATACAAAATAAAACATACATAGGTTAGTAATAACAGTCTATTCTAAAATGAAAACACAGTTTAAAGTACACACTTACACTATGCAGTTACGGGTTCCGTGTGGTTGCAACTCGTGAATGTATTAATAAAATAATGTAGTATTAATGGCAGTGTGGCAAAATGCGTCCAATATGGAGAAGACCTAGAAAACGAAAGGTGCCACTTGTTCTGATGATATGACGATCAAAAATCTTCATATGTTTCCAGCGGCTGCATACAATATTTATACAGCCGTGGACTATATCTGTGGCTCAAATTATTTCTTCATTTCATTGCTTATAATTACGTTTTCTGCTAACAAATGCTCAGCATGCAGATGTGCCTTTAAAAACTGACGTTGCACAAGTAATGTGCAGATGTTATTTTTTTATCCTTTGAATATCAATTTGTTGTAACGTTATGTTTTATAGTATTTTCATTTGCGCACAATAACTAATTATAATTAAGTAAAAAGTTATGAAAAATTACAGGACTGAGGCTCATATCGTCTTTGAAGAATTTTTGGGAATAATTAGGGGCAACGCCTGAAGAGAGATAGTTAATCCTTTTATGAAAGGGTAAAAGGTAGCGGCACCGAGTACGGGTATCTTTTATCTTTATTTTTATTTTTATTTGTTATTTTTTTAAGTATTCAACTCAGAGAAGTAGATAGTTGGCCCACAAAAATGTGGGAAATGGTAGTGTCTTTGACTCGTTACTTCCCTGAGGGGACTGGCAGGGATGAGGTGACCGTGAGAAAAAGATTGAATAACCAACGAAAGGGTAACGGTCTACGAGCTGGTGCACGCAATGTCAGAAGTTTGAACGTGGGAGGAAAGGTAGAAAACCTGAAAAGAGGAATGCTAAGGCGCAGTCTATATAGCGGGGATCAGTAAAGTGAAACGTAAAAAAGGGAAGGATTTCTGGTCAGACGAGTTTAGGGTAATAGCAACAGCAGCAGAAAATGGTATAACGGGAGCAGGATTTGTAGGGCAAAGGATGAGATACTGTGAACAGTTCAGTGATATGATCTTTTCATCTGAATCGACAGCAAACCATTGCCGCCAACGATAGTTCAGGTAGACATACCGATGTCGCAAGCAGAAGATGAAGACGTAGAGAAAGTACGTGCAGATATTCAACAGGGAATTCGGTACGTAAAGGGAGATGAAAATCTAACAGTCATGCCTGATTTGAATGCGGTTGTAGGGGAAGGAGTAGAAGAAAGTGTTAGGGAGAATATGAGCTTGGTAGTAGGAACGACAGAGTATAAAGACTGTTGGAGATCTGCAATAAATTTCTGCTAATAATAGCGAAAACTCTATTCAAGAATCACTAGTGGAGGAGGTATACTGGGAAACGACCAGGAGATACGGAAGTACCAGTCATATTAGATCATATTCTGGCAGAGATTTGGAAAGCAGGTATTGGATTCTAAGGCATATCTAGGAGCAGATACAGCCTCAGATCACAATGTTTTAGTTATGAAGAGTAGTCTGAAGAGACTAGTCAAGAAGAAACAATGCGTAAACAAGTGGCATGTGGAGGTACTAAGGAATGACAAGATTTGCTAGAAGTCATCCCAGGCTATGGATAACAAGGTAATGAATAGTAGGCAGGTCAGTTGATGAGATACGGACATCTCTAAAAAGGAGAATACAGAAGTAGAAATAAAAAACAGATAGAAGAAAGATAAATGCGAAGAAACCATGGGCAACAGAAGAAATACTAAGTTGATCAACGAAAGAAGGAATTAAATGAAATTTTCAAGCAATTTGAGGAATACATTAATACAGGTCACTTAGGAATGAAATAAACAGGAAGTACAAGGAGGCTGAAGTGTGATGGGCGCATGAAGAAATTGAATGAAAAATGATTGCCGGAAAGAATGAGTTAGCATAGAGAAAAGTCAAAACAGTCTTGGGTGAAATTAAAAGCAAGAACGGTAACATGAAGAATGCATTGGGAATTCCACTGTTAGTGATCGAAAGGGAAACGAGAGTCGAGATAGGGAATCCAGTATTAAAATCACAGTCTAAAAGAGCTTCGGACGAATTAATATCAAATCAAGCACAGAAGGTAGATAACATCCAATCAGAATTTCCAAAATCACCGGAGTAAGTGGCAACAAAACGACTATTCGCTTTGGTGTGTAATGATACTACTGATATAACACAATCAGACTTTCGGAAAAACGTCATCCACATTCACCCTAAGGTAGTAAGAGGCGATGAGTGAGAGAATCACAGGATCAGCTTAACAGCTCATGCATCCAAGTCGCTGACAGGAATAATATACAGAAGAATGGAAAAGAAAATTGAATATATCTTAGATGACGATCAGTTTGGCTTTACGAAAGGTAAAGGCACCAGAGAGGCTGTTCTGGCGTTGCCGTTGATAATAATGGAAGCACGACTAAAGACAAATCAAGACACGTCCATAGGATTTGTCGACCTGGAAAATGTAAAGTAGTGCAAGATGTTGGAAATTTTGAGAAAAGTGAGGGTAAAGTATAGAGAGACACAGGTGAGATACAACATGTTGAAAAGCCGATAGGGAACTGTAAGACTGGAAGACCAAGAATGAAGTGCTCTGATTAAAAAGGGATGTCGTTTTTCGTCGTTAGTTTTCAATCTCTCTATCAGACTAGCGATGACGTAAATAAAAGACAGTTTCAAGAGTGAAGTTAAATTTGAAGATGAAAGGCATTCAAATGTTAAGATTCACTGATGACATTTCTATCCTCAGTGAAAGTGCTGATGAATTACAGGAGCTGCTGAATCAAATGAACAGTCTAACGAGTGTAGAATACGGATTGAGAGTAAGTCGAAGAAAGAGCAAAGTACAGGGCTATTAAAAAGAAGGGATGTATTTCAGATATTTATTGCTTCAAAACTGTGAAAGACAGAAACACAATTCCAACGTTTCTGGAAAGAGAAAAGTTCAAATTTTTATGCATTCAGTGTGAGCACCATGTGTTACAAGACATTTATCAAAACTGTGGCTCATTTCCTGCCACACACGAAGCAGCTGGTCTCTCGTTATCGAATTCACAGCTTCAACAAAGCGACGTCGCAGACTTTCTTGTCAGGCACAGGGGGAATGAAAACGCGGCATTTTACGTAACCCCACAGATAAAAGTCACAAGATGTGAGGTGTGGAGGCCTGGGAAGCCGCGGCCATGAAGTTCATCTTCTGCTTCTCCTCTTCCAATCCAACGCTCTGGAACGATGTTCAGGTAATGAGGTACGTGCGTACAGAAATTCTCTAAGATGAAGAGTGACATTGGATAGTACTAGTCAGTAGTCAGTAATACAAATGATAATTACGCTACGTTAATGCGATGTACAAAGAAACACTGCATACCCACCTTCTCAATCAGTTTCCACACAGAAATCAGTCTAATGTCAAAGAAGAAGAATTGGGTAGAGTTCGACAAAACTTTGGAATCTTTGTGACCAAGTACAGCAGAAGACATACACCACGTTTCTTAGGGATTTCTAAAACTACTGGAGACACTGACAACCAACTTTGAGTGTAGAATCTATGAGACTGAAGATATAATGTGGCATTAATTTTTGTTTTGTTACTCATTTGTAGATTGACTGTGTTTTGCAAACCATAAAATAAATCATCTTGGTCCATCAAGGAAGCTTACCAATTTCAGTATGATACTAACTCTATTTCTCTTAAAGTTCTCTTCTAAATTAAGTTAAAAATGTTACTGTGCGCGTCTGTTGTTGATGTAGTAGCTAAAATTCAGCCACGGTAGCAGAAAAGTATTTTTCTGTTTTAGTTCCTTAAAGTTGGGTGATTGCTGACGTATTTGACAGTGTGGAACTACAATAGAAATGTGACAACATTCCAAAAAAAAAATAAGTTCCCGGCTGGCTTCATTAGGGTCCCACTTCCTTGCTTGTCAACGGCAGTATCTGGTGGGTCGCTTATGTTGCTTTCCCTGGAAATCGCCTTCACCACCATGGAAAACCCACGCAAAACCGCAGTGATGGGGCGACCGGTCAAGAGTTTGCCATGTCGACGTCTGTAGGCTGGTCTGATGTGGGATCCGCGACATCCACTTCTATCTGTTCGTCGCAGGCCGGATGAAGCTAGGCCTGCTGCAGCAGCGCTAACGCTGGAGGTGGCGGCTGCTGCCTGTATCGGGAGTTCCCTCAGACGGCTGGCTGCGTACAGGTCTTACGATTCTGCAAAAGCCCAAGAGTGCGCAATTTGATTGTTATGGTACGTAGCAATTCCATGTGAACATTTAATCTTACTTCTTAACCAGAAATATCTCCGAAATGTGCGTAACTAGAAACACGCGGTCTCTCAGACCTCCTAATACTTTATATCACACAACTCTAAGTAAGTTGACAGAAATCAAATAAATAGTTAATTCATGTTATCAGCAAATTTAATATTTTTCAGACATATAAACACTTTGCTGTTTAAATTATATGAAATAAACACGAAATGTCGTAAGTACGTTCAGTCATTCAGTATCAGATTTCATATGATTTTCACCACTGTTATACCAGACAATATATTCCTAAATATAAATAATATATTGCAGAAAATGCAAAAAAAAATAATAATCAACTGAACTGAAATATTAAATCACATCTCTTTTGCACAGTCGACACACATCTTTCTGCTGCCTTCCAGTCAAAGTTGGTGACCACATTTGATGCATTCATAAGCCGTTTTCCTATTCTTGGACGCAGAGCAGTTCATACACGTCTTCCTTTCGTCCATTCTAACACCTGGTATGCCTTCGCTTGATTGCTGTCTCCCAGAACTTTGTGGATCATTTACTTGATATTTCTGGGTAAATTTTGAATTTCTAGGCGTCTTCTTGGATGTGGCTCTAACATCTCAATGGTCTGACTTTTGGTGAATTTGAGACTCGTTAGCATGGGGTTTCCTCTGTAGTACAAATACAGAACAAAAATGTTCACGCAACTGATGTTTACAAATTGGCCAGCACCTTGTACGCCTGTTTGACGAATAATTGGCACATCTCATATCGAGCAAATCTACTCGATTTCGTTGCATTGTAGTAACAAATAATTTCTGGCTTATTTTTTATGGTATCATTTTCAATGGAATGACGCACTGAAGACAAAAAAATTACTGCCTTTTTTCTCTTAGGAGCAAATGAAACCAATCCACATAAAGCTGACCCAACTAACTGGCCTACTTTTATCGGCCAAAAACTCTTGGGGAATTTCGCGTTTGTTCTTCCTGAGCGTTCCCACATATGCTAGTCCTCTCTTGCTGAGCTCACGAATGAGTTCTATAAATGTCAACCAGTTGTCAACGGTAATGTTTCTGTTACTCCCTTCTCTTGGTTTGCACAGACGTAAAACAGCGTGAGTTGGTTTGGCAAGATTTCTCTCTTCTTCAGTCAGGATCACTATCTTTCTCTGAATATACCGGGTGATCAAAAAGTCAGTATGAATTTGAAAACTGAATAAATCACGGAATAATGTAGATAGAGAGGTACAATTTGACATACATGCTTGGAAAGACATGTGGTTTTACTAGAACCAAAAAAGATACAAAAGTTAAAAAAAAGAGCCACATGTAAGAAGACGCCTAGAAATTCAAAATTTACCCAGAAACATCAAGTAAATGATCCACAAACTTCTGGGAGACACTCAGAAAAACAAAAAAGTTTAAAAACAAAGTTCAAAAAAAGTTCAAAAAAAGTTCAAAAATGCTTCATCTCATCAGAATAGCAGTAATTAACATAACAAAGTAAGACAAAGGAAAGGTGATGTTCTTTACAGGAAATGCTCAGTATGTCCACCATCATTACTCAACAATAGCTGTAGTCGAGGAATAATGTTGTGAACAGCACTGTAAAGCATGTCCGGAGTTATGGAGAGGCATTGGCGTCGGATGTTGTCTTTCAGCATCCCTAGAGATGTCGGTCGATCACGACACACTTGCGACTTCAGGTAACCCCAAAGCCAATAATCGCACGGACTCAGGTCTGGGGACCTGTGAGACCAAGCATGACGAAAGTGGCGGCTGAGCACACGATCATCACCAAACGATGCGAGCAAGAGATCTTTCACGCGTGTAGCAATATGGGGTGGAGCGGCAACCCGCATAAACATCGTACGTTCCAGCAGGTGTTTGTCAGCCAGGCTGGGGATGATGCGATTCTGTAACATATCGGAGTACCTCTCACTTGTCACGGTAGCAGTTACAAAACAAGAATCAAGCATTTCCTGGAAGAAAAAAGGCCCGATAACAGTAGATGTTGTAAATCCAACCCATACAGTGACTTACTCGTCGTGCAATGGAGTTTCCACGACAGTTCTAGGATTTTCGGTAGCCCAAATTCTGCAGTTGTGGGCGTTGACAGACCCTCGGAGCGTGAAATGAGCGTCGTCGGACCACAACACGTTACTCAACCAATCGTCATCTTCCGCCATCTTTTGAAACGCCCACACCGCAAATGCCCTCCTCTTCACTGAATATCCAGGTAACAGTTCATGATGCCAATGGATTTTGTACGGATAGCATCGGAGGGTACACCTCAGTGCCACCCAAACATTAGTGTATGGAATGCCGCTGCGACGTGCGACTGCACGAACGCGGACTTCCCCGTGCATAGACGAACCCGCAACAGTCTCCATTTCTTCCTGAACAGTCTCAGCAGCATTACGCCTTGTGCTCGGTCGGCCGCTACGGGGTCTATCGTCTAAACAACCCGTGGCTTCGAACTTCGAAATCATTCTCGTCACAGCTGCATTTGTCAACGGACCTTTACCCGTTAGAATCCGCTTCCTATGCCGACAGGATCGTAACGCTGAACTAGCACATTCCCAATTCTGATAATACAGCTTCACTAAAAGCGCCTTTTCAGGTAACGTCAACATGCTGCGACTGCTGGCGCATCTGATTCTCTCTCTTTTTTTTTTTTTTCTTTATTGTGATTTCATGCCCCTGCCCCATATGGGCAGGGGAGGGCTGTCAGCAGCACAATCCGCCGCTCTTCAGCCGAGTGACATGGTAGCTAAAACAAGAATAAATTAATACATACATAAGGAGAGAAAAAAGGGGAACATAAAACAGAGTAAGGGGAGAAAATGGAGGTAAAAATACACTGTCATGTAGAAGTTCATTGGGAACAGTGAAAAAAGTCACCAGAAAGTTAAAAAAAACACAGTTGGCGATTCTTAAAACACAGAGAAGACACTGGATGCGCATGCACAGGTTAAAAGTTGGCCACAGTATAAAAAACACCCCAAAACAACACACTTAAAACCCACTTGGAGCACACATGACGAGGAATAAAACTACCAGGCGGGACCTGCCGAGGGAAAGGTCAGAGAGGATGGAAAAGGAGGGGAGAGCACGGGGCAGCTGGGGAAGCGGCGGGATGAAGAGAGGAGGGACAACCGTGGGTTCACGAAGAGGCAGGAGACACATGGGGTAGGAGAGGAAAAGGGAAGACAGGGCAGGAGGGAGCGCAGGGACACTGAAAGAAGGCACAAGAGATGGACGGGGAGTAGAAGGGGAAATCCGCTCAGAAGGAGGGAGGGGGAAGAGAGGGAGCCCTGAGGAGGAGGCAGGAAGAGGGGGTTAGAGTTGGTAGGAAGGGTAGATGTCAGGGCGAAGCTCATCATCCGGGAGTGGTAGACGGTGGAAGTTGTGTTGGGAAAGGAGATGGAGGGTGTGGAGATGGAGAGAGGGAGGGACACAACGGTAAAGGCGCGGCAACTGGTTGGGAGTGGAGAGGAAGGGAGACACCAGGGGGTGAGGGGGATCAAGGCGGCGGACAATATATAGTGTGCGGATGTGTTCAAGGAAAAGGAGAAGGTGGGGGAAGGGGATGAGGTCATAGAGGATGCGCGTGGGGGATGGAAGGCGGATGCGGAAGGCGAGGCGGAGTGCATGGCGCTCGAGGATTTGGAATTTTCTCTCTCATTACAGCTCCTTTTATACACGATTGCCATGCGCAGTCACTGACGTTTTGCTGTCCAGCGCCATCTGTGGGACATTTTGTCAACTTTTTTTTGTTCTACTAAAACCTCATGTCATTCCAAGCATGTGTGTCAAATTTTACCTCGCTATCTACATTATTCCGTGGTTTATTAAGTTTTCAAATTTATACTGACTTTTTGATCACCCGGTATATAGGCACTGAAGAGGTAAGCGCTTCCAGAGTCTGCCAGCACACAAATTATTATGCCGTATTTGGCTGGTTTGCTAGACATATATACGCGGAAAGGACATTTTCCCCTGAATGTTACTAACATTTCGTCCACTGTAACGTTGCCTTTTACACAGTATAATTGCTGAGAATTGAAAATGAATTTCTCAAAAATGTTTCTTTCGTCTCTGGTAGTCGCATCGCCAAGTCTCAGGCTGTTTAGAAGTATTTCAAAGAGCTTTGCCGACATTGTTACCACAAATATACAACGACTGGTCAGATCCTTCTCATAAAGAGACAACGTATCATCGTGAGACGATTTGAATATTGACGTCATCATTAGAAGGCCTATGAAAGCTTTGATCTCAACGTTGTCGGTAACTCTGTAACTGGACGGATTAGTTGTTTCCTGCCACTTTGCACTTATTGTATTGAGTTTCACATTTGTATGTAAAACTATTTCATCTATAATGTCATCATCAAATAATTTCTCCCATATTTGAGATTAGGAGGACTTTGTTCCTAACTTCGACTTTAAGCTGTTAGGCCAGGCATTGCTCCTTTCAGAATGTTGTGTTCTGGTAATATTCTCGTCCTGACAGGATAAGAATGTTCCCATTGGGGATTATGTATACCATAAAAGTACTGTGTTTCCTATGAGGTATTATCTGTAGTATAGACACCTTCAGGCTCTTCTTCCAATAAAACATTTTCTTCACTTGTATCATACTCTGTTTCATGGTGATATCACCTATCACGAAATCTGGATCATCATCAAAATCGTCAAATGTGTTGTCATCGATTCTATTTTCCTTTTCATTTAAATCCCGTAACTGCGCTTGCACCTCAAGCTTCCAAATCTGGATTAGCTGCAGATATGTTAAACTTCTTAGAAAGTCAATCCATGTTATACCTGAAATATGGAAAATTTACGCATAGAAGAAGACACTATGAAATAACAGCCACTGAATGCAGAATATGTCGTAATTAAAAAGATTCGGTCTATTGGACCTACCAAATTCTTGTACGTAATACGAAACATGCAGTATTTCAGGCACACAACTTCGTACACTCCTCTAAAGAATACTCTGTATGTCTTCACTGACGATGCAAAACTGATTGTCGACTGCTGGTTTACACGCGGCAAGTATTGCGGCGAAGGTACTGGGAAAGTGAAGCCGCGCTTTTCTGCAGTGCTGCCACATTCGACATTTAAAATAAACGAGGGGTCTGAGGGATCGATGTTTCGGGTTAGAGGTTAAACGTAGCGTTGCCGAGTTGTTCTCTTTCTGTGCCTGACACCATCCATGTCGTTTCCCATACTTGTATACTGAAATGAGTACCGGATGATTGAGTATAAAAATTGTTTTTTGGACTGTTGTTCAAGCTCGGCCTCTGGATGCACGACTGGCTTTGATACCGATATTAACGTTCGATATGGTCGTCTGTGGATTTTCTTCGTTAGGGACTGTACACCGTGTGGAGTGTCTCTATGCAGAAGGAGAAAGATTAGTAAAGCTTTCTCTTTATTGTGCTGTTGAACTAGAGTCTGTTGGTCCCATGCTGAAACAGTGCGTTCCTGAAGTGTGAAATGCCGTTGGTTCCACGAAACAGTTTAAATTCCTCAGAAGAAACCTTATAAGTATGCTGTTTAGGTTTTTATGTTGGTAACGCCATGTAGCGCTCTGTATAAAAATCACTGACTTTGCTGTGTGCAGCCTGTGGCTGGTTTGCATTGTTGGAATTTGCTATTGTAGTATTGGGCAGTTGGCTGTTAACAGCACGTAGCGTTGCGCAGTTGGAGGTGAGCCGCCAGCAGTGGTGGATGTGGGAAGAGAGATGGTGAAGTTTTGAGAGCGGATGATCTGGACGTGTGTCCATCAGAGACAGTAAATTTGTAAGACTGGATGTCACGAACTGATATATATATTATGACTTTTGAACACTATTAAGGTAAATACATTGCTTGTTCTCTATCAAAATCTTTCATTTGCTTACTATGACTATCAGTAGTTGATGCCTTCAGGAGTTAGAATCTTTTATTCAGCTGGCAGTATTGGCGCACGCTGTATTGCAGTAGTTCGAGTAACGAGGATTTTTGTGAGGTAAGTTATTTGTGAAAGGTACAGGTTATTGTTAGTCAGGGCCATTCTTTTGTAGGGATTTCTGAAAGTCAGATTGCGTTGCGCTAAAAAAAAATATTGTGTGTCAGTTTAAGCACAGTCATGTATAATTGTTCAAAGGGGACGTTTCATATGTCGACCCTTAGCCGAGGACACCTCACTGGAATCTTCTAATTTTTCTTGTAGTTTGTGTAATTAGTGTAGCTATTATTTATTGCTAGCGCATAAGAGAATTTCCTTTGTAGTTGTAGCTTTTCATTGTTGTACAGTAAAACAGTTGTGGCATGCATGTAGATTTGCACCAAGTATTTAGCAGCTGCGCTTGCAACTAACGAGATATTATTTTCAGTGCTATGCTAATGTGTTTTCTTGTTTTTGCTCTTCAAATTGTGCTTTTCTTGTTATCGTGTGAAATACGTGATAATTATGGCGTGTGAAAAACGTAACACTAGGCTCCAAAGTAAATTGAGAAATTATAGTGACGACGATTATAGCTTATCAGCACCACTGTGTAATGAATTAACAGACATTCAAAGTAGTAATTTGGTAATTGTGCATAGGGAAATGGAGCGGGCGGCAATTAATGGTGTAGACAGTGAAACAATTAGTGAACACGGAAGCATTATCGATCGATCGGTCGGCAACAGCTCGCCTCAGGAATCTGAAATGACAGGACACAATCTTGCAAATACTGTAGATTCAGGTTTTGCGTCCTCACCGTTATCTCAAATAAATCAAGACACATTTTCTGCTTTTCAAAATGCGAATATCGCCGGTTCAAATGCACTGCCGAATAGCACTGAGGAACATGTTTCAGACACTAGTGCATTGTTATTACAATTAACGCAACAAATGGAACAAAAGCTTCAAAAGTTAGACACTATGGAACAAAATCTTCAAAAGTTTGGCCAATGGAACAAAATCAGAGACAAACACAGCAGAAGTTAGACACAATGGAACAAAATCTTCAAAAGTTAGACACGATGGAACAAAATCAGAGACAAACACAGCAACAGTTTCAAAAGTTAGACTCAATGGAACAAACGCTTGAACAAACACGTGAAGATTTAACTGCTGAGTTACTTAAAATCGAATCTAAATGCCAAAAAGTCTGTAATGACGTAAAAACACAATTTTGTGAGCATTTCCAACCTATTTTTTCGCGTCATGAAAATGCATTACAGAATCACGAAGCAGCCATAATGGAACTGCAAACTGCTGTTCATGAAAAGCACGACACCTTGCAAGCTAAAATTGACTCAGTTGCATTTCCCAATTCGGTTACGCAACTTGCAAAATCTCAGGAAAACATAAATGACACAGTGGATATGATTTCAACACAAATGGACACTGGTTCAGAAAAACACACTGACGAAATGAGTTCACTATCGGAGAAAGTAGCCGAACTTTTGGATCAGTTCACTAACTTATCTACAAAGGTAAATGATGATCTGAATGGCACAAGACCCATAGCCTTCACTGACACAGAAGATTATGAACAAATTAGAAAAATTCAAACAAAATCAAAATCAAATCAATACACAGTACAAAAGAGAAATCCTGGAAGTACAATATCAGTTGACACAGGTAATAGAAGAATTACATATTTCAGAGGACACTCGCACTCCAATACGGGAAGAGGGACATAGAAATACGAAAGAACCACAAAATAATAACACAGGGGGCATCTCGGAAATTATGAAAGAAATTGGCAAGGTACACCCAATTTTGAGATGGAACCACCGAAAAGAAGTAACAATGACCGATATGCGACTCGCCAACATGATGATTGTGACTATAAGCTGTTAATTACTACACGTAAATTCAAAACATTTAAGAATTCTGGAAACGACATTCATCCACAAGCATGGCTTCATCAATTCTCTCATTGTTTCCTCCCAACTACTCATTGGAGCACAGATTAGAATTTATGTGTGGCTACTTAGAGAATGAACCAGCTGTAACAATGCGATCGGTCATTCACGATTGTCACAGTGAAGGAGAATTTTATCCCGCCTTTCTCTCAGCATATTGGTCTCAAGCTACGAAAGACCGAGTAAAACATAGCATCATAATGGTGAAACATTTCGAACAATCTGAATTTTCCAGTCTTGTCAAATATTTCGAAGACATGTTACATAAGAATCAGTATCTTTCAAACCAATACAGCCCCTCAGAACTCATCCGCATTTGCTTAATCAAATTGCCTGAACATTTACGACATATTATTTTGGCAGGACGTTGTAAAGACGACATTGAAGCTTTCCAGGGACTTTTACAAGAATTGGAAATTGATACTGACAATCGCGGGACGCGAAAACAGGAACACAACAATTACAGTTCACATCCGTCACAATTCCGCGATGAAAGAAATAATAACTGGAAACGACAAGTCTATTCTTACAACGCAAATCGTGACCAAAAGAGACACCACCCATATGACAACTGTTGGCAGAATAATAGTTACAGAGAAAGATCGCACTTACGTAGTAATGAATATTACAGAGATAACCATAGAAACAGACAATATGGGAACCAAAACAATTATTATCAAGGGAGACAGAATAACTGCAGACGCAACGGTTCAGCGCGCAGTTACGATTCAGGGAGAAAATCTCCACCCCGTGACCGGCAAGAAAGAAACTATGGAATCTACCGACATGACGACAGGCGATATAATCTTAACAAAAGACCAGAATTTAATCAGAACTGGCGGGTTTCAAACAGGGCAGGGCCCTCTCCACAAGGTGAATTTGTAGAAGTTAGACCTCCAAATCCCAGTAACGACGTGCGTCAACAAAGAGACAGACAATGACTCGCATCGCAGGCAGCCACGTGCGCCGGCTGGCTCAGAGAAAAATAACATAGACGCTAACCTTGAGAAAAATTTTAGCATTCCTTAACGACGTATACAACATGATAATTGATTTGAAGTTGAAACTCTGCGTACTAGGAAGAGTAAGGATTGCACCACATTCCACACGTAAAACCGGTTTCTTCAGAGATAATCTGCTTTTTAACTTAGTCTTTGCTATAAAATTTTTCACTTCACGTTACTAGTACTCTTTGTCACACTTACAAACTGTTAACATGCAACTATGTTTTAAAGTTAACTATCCAGTCAAGAACCCAGGGAACTTATTTAGACAAGTAATTACAAATGCATTGTTGTAGTGAACAGACGACACAGTGTTATTGTGTGTGTACATTCTTGCTTGTTAGGTGGATTACGTAACGACTATAAGGCTTACATACTTACAACATATACTGCTAATGAGATTTTAATGCAACATGTTGGTTTACTTGAACAGACATTCTTTATTTGAAGTACATTCTGTGAAATTAAAGATGACTTAGCATTTGGTTTCTTTGACAGCGTCATGATTATATCATGACGCTACTAATGAGTGACACAATTTATATTATTGCTTTTGCGCTGTATCTGTTTTATATCTGCACAGTTTTTCTGGAAAGTAAAACATGTTTTCGTAGTAACTTTTGTGGTATAGCTACTATGAGACAGCCTTTTCTGTAGCTCAACAATACGTTACAGTACAGTACTTACTTCATCACGGCAATAAGCGTAATAACTACGATATCTATAGGCATAGCATTTCACTTTGTTTACTACGAGACACGTACATTGACTTATACAGAATTTTGCGCACGGACGACGATAATTACGACACTTGACACATTTTTTTTTACCCTTAAGTAATGACAGAGTTTATCTTACAACAAGACGCACAGTTTAGCGCTACAGTACACGTATTTGAGTGATTAATTTTGTACTTAAAACACTTAATTTTAAAGATTTTTGAATTACAAAGGTACAAAGGTTTTCCATGGTACATTTCATTCCATTGCTGTAATCGGTAACACATGAGGATATAATTACATTAATCCTCAGGGGGTACACGCTTACTTTGTGTGCTAAGTGTGAAGCGAGCGCTAGGAGCCCTAGTGGATATGGTATTTGCTTATACAACTTTACACATCGGTACAATATTTCTCTAACACAGAATTACACAGCTATCAGATTATTTAATAGAGAGACAAACTTTTTCTTACTACATCAGTGACACATGTTTACGCAGTTACACAGTTGGATAACTTCATACTTATGAAATTGTATTTTGTCTGTGCTTTGTGAACTGTTCATATTTTTTCGGAACCATTGTGATAGTATGAGAGCTTTGAATGTTGTATTTCGTATGGGATCATGATTTTAAAGTACGTTTGAGGTAGATGACACTATTAAAATGAACAGAGAATTTTTTTAGGTTTTGAAATTATTGGAGGAAGCTACGACGGTTTTGAAATTTGACTGAGGTGTTATGATGTTATTATTATGACGACGATGTGTATTATGCTGATGATGAATAAGCTGATGCTATATCAGGAATTTGATTATGCTACGTATTTATTATGATGAAATATCAAGAAGTGTCGACGAATATGTATATGTGTAATAAAGTAAGGAATAACGAGTAGTGGTTGGGGGCTCTAATTTGTGGAAAAGGATGTTGGAAACCATGAATCGTACTTTAAGAATTATGAAATGTGTGTACATGCATGAATGTATCACAATGCAGGCGAAAATTTTTTGGACACTGTTATGTTTATAGGATTTTGTTTCTCCACATTTGTAACGCAAATTCTCGACCTGTGAAATTTTTTTTATCAGACTGTCAGTAAGAAAGCTAAGTGACCTTGATGTAATCCGTTGTAGACGCCCAGCTGTGTCAGTCGCCTGGAGAAAAAGCTATTAGATGGAGAAAAAATAGGCCATTAACCTCGATATTGTCATTCCTTTGTAGAAAGCATTGCAAATACGACACTTTCTGATATTTATTGAAATGACTAATGAAACGATGAAAAACATTTCACTGCTATTGTCTTGCTAGTTGAGAGATTTTCTACTGCCTTATGAAATGCCATATGGCTAGTGAATGACGTTTCAGGCCTTGTTTTATGTATACATTTGCTTATTTTGTTTAACATCTATTTTGTAGCTGCACTGCAGTGTTAGTTAAAATAAAATTTAATAGATGTACTAATGTAAATATTTTCTGTCTACAGATCCATTAAACAATAATTTTATGATCTACTTTCTTAAAAAAAAAGAACACAAATTCACATTCCCTTTCACAGGATCTGCATAGATAATTTGTTAACTATTTGGTAAGTTGTCTGCTAGAGTAAGTTATCATGATGCATCACTCTAGTGTTAAGATGTGACATAGCTATTATAAATGGCCATCTTTACTGTAATATTTTTCTGCTTGAGCTTTGTCATGTTTAAGTATAAGTTATAGTATTTGCTGCTGCTGCTTGCCAGGCATAGTGCTACTAAATTTCACTTTGTATTACTCTGTTCAGCCAGTTTTACTACTGATTTATTTTTCTTGTTGCTGCACATTGTCTCATATTAGTTGTAATGTTGCATTTGCTCTGCTAATTTAGATTTACTGCTCCTTGCTTTGCCAATTTGCATTTTTTTGTCATTGCTATTTGTGTTAATTGTTCTGTGTTGCTGCATTGCCTCGTCCCTTAGTTCAGCATCTGAGCTCAGTAGATTTAAGTTAGCTTAAGAGGGGGTAGGCTATATAAGAGAAGGAGTTGTGATGAATTGGAAGAAATGCATTGACAAGCTATAAAAAAAGTGAAATAAGAGGGAAGATCTATGGAATGAAGTTTTGGGTTGGACTGAATTACCAAATTTCTCACTGAAAACAAACCCTGTCCTTTCTTTTTGTGTTATTCAGCTATGTGTTTGTGTACCCTTGTGTATTTGTGTTCCTTCTGTCTTTATATGTTTATCTGATAAGAGGTATATTGCACAATTTATCTAATACTATGTTATTTGATGTTCAGACATTATTTATTCTGTTCTGTTTTAATGCTCATGTGTGAAATTAATGTTTCGAAAACTATTCTCATTATTTTAAATATTTACTTATGTCATAATTCCTGTGACACTGATGTATATGTCTATTTCTATTCTTTTGTAAAGCCTGTATTACTACAAATGTTATCTCTATTATCATGTTTTAATGATGTTTTCTGTACCTCTGCAATTGTATTCTCATGTTATAAAACTGTAATGGACACCAGTTCATCAAATTAAGTAACTTGTAAGCATACATTTCACTGCACACGTTTCTGTTGGTCATAGTATATGCACAATATGTGAGAAGTTGGAACTGTTACTGTTTGCACGTATGTTAATAATTCAGCAAGGGACTGGCTAATAGCATTGCTGGTTCTAAGCACATTTCAAAAAAAAATTTTGTGAGTGCACAAGTGGTGGTTCATGGACTTGCTATACTGTTCGCAAGACTCTTTGATGGTGATTGTGCACCTGCGCAGTCGCAACAGATGGCTGCTGGCCGTCTCTACAAGAACTACAGTGGGTCTGCACCTCTGGTGGCCCACCAATACCGTAATCTCTACCAGGACTACAGTGGATCTGCCCCGTGATGACCTACCTACCAATATTCTTCAAAACTTCGGCTGACTCTGCGGTGGGTTTGCTCTGTTGTGGCCCATTGCCTGTCTGCATGTCAAGAGTCAGCACTGCTTTCTGTTGGAAGGACAACACTACTTCATCAAGACTGCATGGAAATCCCCCACTTCCGTGTGCATTTTCTTTTACTGCTCAGACTTTGAGAAAAAAAAACACTGCAATTTTACTGTGATGAATGATGTCTTTGTGGACTGTGAGAAAATTCTAGCTTTTGGCCAACGTTATATCAATAAGTGTGTGCATTTGATTTCTTTGTCGTTGTAATAATGATTTTTTTTTCAAATCTGTATTGGCCACTGCCCAAAACAATTTGTAAAATTTTTTTGTGGGGAGCATGGGGGCTATGTAAGTAGGCTGTTTAGGTTTTTATGTTGCTAACGCCATGTAGCAGTCTGTATGAAAATCACTGACTGTGCTGTGTGCAGTCTGTGGCTGGTTTGCATTGTTGGAATGGAATTTGCTATTGTAGTGTTGGGCAGTTGGCTATTAACAGCAGGTGGCGTTGCGCAGTTGGAGGTGAGCCGCCAGCAGTGGTGGATGTGGGGGAGAGATGGCGGAGTTTTGAGAGCGGATGATCTGGACGTGTGTCAATCAGAGACAGTAAATTTGTAAGACTGGATGTCATGAACTGATATATATATATATATATATATATTATGACCTTTGAACGCTATTAAGGTAAATACATTGTTTGTTCTTCATCAAAATCTTTCATTTGCTAAGTATGCCTATCAGTTCTGATATATACAGGGTGATTCAAAAAGAATACCACAACTTTAGGAATTTAAAACTCTGCAACGACAAAAGGCAGAGCTAAGCACTATCTGTCGGCGAATTAAGGGAGCTACAAAGTTTCATTTAGTTGTACATCTGTTCGCCATTTCAGCCAATAAAGTTTTTGGCCCCTTTTTCTTCGAAGGTGCTAGTGTAACTGGACTACAGTATCTGGAGATGTTAGAGAATTGGCTGTTCCCTCAGCTCGAACAAGAAGCACAACAATTCATATTTCAGCAGGATGGAGCGCCACCACATTGGCACTTATCTGTCCGTAACTACCTGAACGTCAACTACCCGAGGCGATGGATCGGCCGTCAGGCAGCCTGTGACAGAGCACTTCATCACTGGCCTCCAAGAAGCCCCGATCTTACCCCCTGCGATTTTTTCTTATGGGGGTATGTTAAGGATATGGTGTTTCGGCCACCTCTCCCAGCCACCATTGATGATTTGAAACGAGAAATAACAGCAGCTATCCGAACTGTTACGCCTGATATGCTACAGAGAGTGTGGAACGAGTTGGAGTATCGGGTTGATATTGCTCGTGTGTCTGGAGGGGGCCATATTGAACATCTCTGAACTTGTTTTTGAGTGAAAAAAAACTTTTTAAATACTCTTTGTAATGATGTATAACAGAAGGTTATATTATGTTTCTTTCATTAAATACACATTTTTAAAGTTGTGGAATTCATTTTGAATCACCCTGTATATTATGACTTTTGAACACTATTAAGGTAAAGACATTGTTTGTTCTCTATCAAAATCTTTCATTTGCTAACTATGCCTTTCAGTAGTTAGTGGCTTCAGTAGTTAGAATCTTTTATTCAGCTGGCAGTATTGGCACTCGCTGTATTGCAGGAATTTGAGTAACGAAGATTTTTGTGACGTAAGTGATTCATGAAAGGTATAGGTTATTGTTAGTCAGGGGCATTATTTTGTAGGGATTTTTGAAAGTCAGATTGCGTTGCGCTAAAAATATTGTGTGTCAGTTTAAGCACAGTCATTTATAATTTTTCTAAGGGGACGTTTCAATCCGTATGCCTGTCAGTGACTATAGATTTTGCAAATCTTGAATAGAGAAGACCTTAACCTAAATAGTCTTTTTGAAGATATCGACCACATCGGCGTCGAAAAGGAAATGAGGAAAAAGCCTCGTTGAGGATGCGCCAGTAGCTTTCGAGTAATGGTTCCGCAAAAACAGTATGCATATGTGACAGAGGTTCTGATGCTTTTGACCACTGAAAATATTATTGAGGCAGAGTTGACATGTATTTTTGACATAAGCAGCATACAGACAACATAATTTCAAAGTTTTCGTCAACACTTTCCCGGTAGCAATACCTTCTAGCATTGCGTTTGCTACTTGCTGTCCGAGCGACATTGATATTGCATCTGTAGTATCATAGACTGAAGCACTCGTGTCTTGTCTCATTCAAGTACCAGAATGAAACCTTTGTGCATTATAATTGCATGTCTCGTATTCCAGTTAGATTTCATCTCTGGCTGATTAAATAATTTCTTATCATTATGTCGCTCCATTTCAGTATCCTATTTTATTTATACAACTCATGTTCTGTAAACACAAGGCTGGTCATTAAATCAGAGTTAATTGCAAAATTTTCCACGGTGTCTTGAAAAAGAATATTTGCTAGACAGTCAAAGTTCTTGTCTTGTCCTATTGGTAATTTGGAATGCAAATCTGTGTTCACATGTTGTGTTGCAAACGTGAATATAAATTCATAGTCGCAAATCGACAGAAGTAGCGCCAGCACTGCAAAGGTCGCGCTGGCTATTCAAGCCAAAGACAGGAAAAAATGCTTTGTGATCTGTGATAAGGATAAATTTATGTCCATAAATGATATCATGAAATTTCTTGATTTCAAATATAATCGCGAGATACTCTTTCACGAGGTGACTCTAATTTCTTTGTGGTACTCCCGAGTATTTGAAGCGAACGCAACTGGTCGTTCAGAACCATCATGGCGATATAACTATGCCATAGTCTGAAGCATCCGCAGCATCTGTGAGCACCATAGTCGGGATCATATGTCGCAAGATATTTGGCATCAAGCAAACAGTTTTAATTTGTTAAATGCACGTTGGTGTTCACTGTTACACTTCAATTTGGTGCCTTATCGAAACAATTTGCGCAGTGGTTCACTTATGGAACGTGTGTGATGGAGAAACTTCTGATGATAATTTAGTTGTCCCAGTAAGGAACCTAATTACTTGACATCCGTGGGAGCAGGGAGGTTTTTAATAGAGTCAGTCTTAGTAGCCCTTTCTGTGATAGTGTACATCAGCCAGTTACGTAGTTGAGGTAGTTCACAGAATCCTGAGGTTTCCAAATTAATTGTTCTAAATATCGGTGGAACAAACTCGGTGGACTGTCCACTCGGAAAGGTAACCGTTTGTAACTGCAGAGACCAAGTGGAATATTTATCACCATGAAATCTCCGTGTATCTTCATCCAAAGGGATTTGAAAACCAGACTCACATCCAGCTTGGCAAAATACACATCACCAGCTAATTTCGACATCATTTCTTCCGGCTTGGGAATAAGACAGGAATCAACAATAGACTAATTACAAACCATCGCTGTAACCTCCGCAGTTGTGACGTCAGGCCGTCAGTTTCTGTATAGCTACGATGGATGTTGCCCGTTGGCTACTTTGTATGGCTTTAATAATCTCATTCTGTTCAAGACGATCTAGTTCCTGCTTTACTTGATCTTTTAAAGCAAAAGAAATGTTGGATGCTTTGCAGAATCCTGGCACCACATTCGACTTCAGCGTAACATGTGCCTTGTAACCTTTGATATTGTTTGTTGTCTGGGAAATATATCATTGTATTCTTGGAACAGCGGTGTTAACATTCCATTCGGAACGCCAGTTTCAATGTGATTCTGTCCCCTGCGGACAGTGAAGCCATAACCCACTGCAAAGGTTCAGACCTAGTACATTTGTGGCTTCATTTGAATTTACAACTACGAATGTAGACCGTTTCGTAAATTGTTCGTACGTAATACCTACTGAAAATTGTCCTTTTATTGGAATCTCCTTGTTGGTGTAATTGAACAGTTAATTTTGAAAATCTGTTATCTTTCGTTACGTCTGCTGGCTATCAGTTGAAATCGATGACACTGTGTCAGTCCGAAAATTGATCGATACTTTGTCAATTCGAATGACCTGTTATGGCCAGCAAAGATGGAATTCATGTGAAAGTTTCTGCACAAGTTGGCACATTTTTATTATTCACAGCACTTTATCTATACTAAATCATTTGTATAAAACAGTATTGATCGCTTGTGTATTGTATATTTCATTTGGTGACCTGTTTCGCTCATTTATAAGAGCATCATCAGGCCATATTTTACTATGTAAACAACACTCTTGTTCACAGAGTAAAAAATGGTTGATGGTCTAATAAAAGAACGAAACAGGTCAACAAACGAAATATTCAACCCACACGCGATGAAGACTGTTTCACTGAAATAATTTTAATATGATTTTACTGATCGCTGTTTTTCCTTAGGAGATTGTTCCAAAAAATTCTTAACGGTACCTGACTTTTTACTACTAACCATTGCCACATGCTGAAGAGTCTCCTCTTTATGTCACTGGTGCTTTGTTTTGCACACCTCCGCCCTGTGTTTGGTCTTTTTTCAATAATTGCAACCTGCGTTGTGATACAATAGTCGTATCTCCTGTGATTTACACCACGTCATGAACAAGATTGTAATTCAGAAATTATGTTCTTATTGATAGTCTTTTTTAGAGTTGCGTGTGCGCCCTGTTATTTTCCAGGTGAGGCCTTGGTTACTGCTTGGCCTTGGTGGTTGTTGACATGTAATGAATACGTCAGCGTCCTTGCATTATACTGCTTCAGCAGATACATGCGTTTGTTCGTGTGTCCAGATGAGTGGCAAATAATATTGTAAAGACGGGTTTTTAGACTACGCTGATACTTTTTAATTTATGTGACGGAAGTGTATGATAAGTAAGTCGCGAATTAGCCAGTCTGCTGCATGAGGGGACTATTGGTAGGGTGTAAGTAGAGATGGTTCGGTGTTAGGAGGCACTCTCCCAGTTCGATCCTTGCCAGTTTTCCTCGGAAGGAAGGTAACTGTAGTTGCCGGTAGGCACAGTGAAACTAGATTCAGAATTTGTTATGTATTTCCGTAAAAATACAAGTAGCGTCTTGACTTGTGGTTGGCATGGTCTGTTAATGCCCGCTAAGTAACCACCTCGTAAGCGACCCTCAGCCCGCTCAAGGCAGCTGACACCGCACACTTCATTCCAGCCGGCTGCTACACTGGCGGGTTTTCCACTTTGGGTGGTCCAGACAACGGCCGTACCGCGCCGCCGTGGCAGCGAGTAGCACCCGCGCCTGTATCGAACTTAACACACGTAGATTTGGGAAATCCTCTGACTCCTCCCCCTCCACACCCTTCTTTGTCATCCGTCGTATCGCGATGATGGTTGCCGTGTAGTCGTACAGTTCGACGATACTCGCCAGCCATCCATGAGGGTCTGTCGGAATGTCAGGAACTCTGGTGTCCTGATACTGGTGGGAAATAATGACTCTCCAACAGGGGCAGACTGTGGTGTTGAACGCTGCGGCTGATGATTATGTTGAGGTAGACATCCCTGCCAATAGCGGCTGTTGTTTCGCATAGCGTGCGGGAAATCTACGACAGACTTGCCCAGACGTCAAGTCGCTACAGTCAGAGAATCGAGTGGAAAACGTCATATCCGTCTGACCGACTGACTTATAAGCTAAACTGCTGGGCTATTCAAGGAGCGAAGTAGGGCTAATGTTTATCCGACAGTCTTTCGGCGTGACAGCTAAGGGCTTGCGATTACCAGGGTATCAGCTGTTCTCCTTCTGTCGTGCTGGTGTAGTGTATCGAAGTAAGTTTTGTATAAATGATTTTCTTTTGACATGTGACCATGTGCAGGCTTCGTCACCTACGTCAGTTACAACACACTTCAGAATTATTTAAATTCTTTTTAAATTGCCTCTTAATGGTTCTTGAACGAAACTGTAATTAAAACATCATCATTTGAGTCGTATGCGCAGAATTACGTCACTCAGTCCAATTGGTTTGCGCAAACTTTTTTCAATTTAGATGTCGTTTGTTTCTTCTCAGAAATTATATTAACCAAGTTATCTGCTTTAATAAATATTAGAACCACATTGAATAAACTTTCAAGACTTAAACTCGCGATGAACGTTGTCAAAATTAATAATCTTGTCAAATAAATTTAATTCATTAACATAATTCTTCATAAATAAATTCTCGGAACAGGTATTTAAACTGTAGTAGCATCCACTAGTTTATTATATTCCTACATATAGACGTGAACCTGAGCTTTGACAAGATAGAACTGAACATTTACAACATGATTAACTTTCTATGACGTCATTGTTGTACAAACATTACAAATTCTTATTTTTTCAGTTTTTAGAAACACGACGCAACAACTCGGGTTCAGGATCTTCAGTTGCTCTCTGGCTGTCGACCCGCGACGTATAGTGGCCAGCAATTTTCTTTCTGGCCCCGGCAGTGAAGATGCTGTCTCCGTTCGTTGCGCCGCCCTCTCCGTACATGAAACATAAAAAATAAATACAAAACTTTAGATAATTCACAACAATTACAAAGATTACAAAAATACACAAACAAAACACTAGATTAAATTTATATTCACCTGCAAACTGAAGTGACACTGGTGGATAGGTGACGCTTCAATTTCGCGTCCCACTACACTGCCTTAATGAGCTTGTTATGATACAAAACTGGTTCGTAAAAACGCTTGTTACATTTTTTTGTCTTTCTTTCGTCATATAACGAAGGTGACGTGACCCTGTTTAGCTGCTCTGACCCGTTACATTCTGCTGAAGTCTGCTGACTGGCTCGAATGAAACGCGATGTTGTGTTTTGCCCTGACCCAGTCTCAGTGGTGAAATGTCTTCATTGCGGCCGCGTCATGTCGACACTGCCGTAATGTAGAGACTCTGGGACTTTAAAATTGTTACCCGTTTTACTTCCCTAGACACAGCTGGCATGCAATATACCTCTCCTCTCCAAAAATATCTCGTCCCGAATTTTTAGGAAGAAGTAGAGTACTAACCTTTAATATAATAGTCATACTCCACTTCAAAATTCTTTATCAAATTAACGTATGCTACAATTCCTCTTCTCCATTCTGGTACAACCCAATCCAGAGGGACCTCGTGCGCCGGCTTTAAGTCTGCTTTCATTGTTTTATTTCATAGGAAAAGATAAACTGCACAAATGACCCCTGGTGCAGCGTTTTTACTAGTGGTTGCTACGCTGATGGTAACGTGTTCTGGTTTCCCCCACGGTGATATTCCTTAACAGTTGATTGACAGCAATTTCCCCATTTTCTGCATAAATCAATTTATCAATTCTCTCTAGTATCGTAGCATCTGGCGTGTAATCTATAAAGGAAATATTCTGAATAGGTAAAATGCCGATGGACTTTCCTGGCCATTACAATGTCGCTTTTACACTAGGAATTACTGTAGTACCCACGATGGTTGCTAGTAGATGGAATAATGCTCCCACTTACCACATTCAGTTCCGTTGATTAATATACCACTAAGCTGTAAATCTACTATTGTCATCCCTGTAAAACTCTCTCTTCTTTACCAGTTCACAATTACCGTTTGTGGCTTCTGTACAGAATAAATCGAATGATTCCGAGCTCTGAAAATTTTTCGTGGCTTCATAATTACCTTGTTAAGCTCTGGTGCATTCATTTTTTCCAAGAAGAGTTGCACTTCACACAATCGGTGATCCGTTTGAATTACTCGTGCAGGGCAAATAGTAATAAATTCATTAATACATTTACGAAGATCTTATGCTGATAGAACAAGGTTCATTTCACGTTGTTTAGATACAAGTACTACTTCTTTAACAGAAAATTTAATCCATCCGTTAAAAAGACTCCATCCAACTGGATATGCATGAATTGTGTAACAGTTAAATTGTGACTTAAAGCTAGTTACGGGCATTGTATTATAAGAATAAACTTTAACTGTAGAAACATAAGCTATGCGTAAATTATTGTCCGACGTTTTTAGATAATTCTGTGTTATACCTAAATCCGTATTTATGGTAATCATTGTCTTATTAGCGCACTGCTGTTATTCCATTGCTATTGTAAGCATTGTTTTAGTTATGTTTAACAATCCTTTCTCCATACCCGTAATTTTCGTTGTATACCAATCCACTATTGTTTCTGTATGTCTCGCAACTTCCCGCACTTGGCCTATTCTACGGTTAAAACTTGAAATATCGTCACTATCTGCTGTGACACACACGATTTTTAATAGTTTCCCAGCACATTCAGCCATCTCCTCCTCCTCCGTATGGAACTGTACTTTACACTTGCTGCAATTGCTCTCTCAGCTTATCACAGAAGAATTTAAGATCATAATACACATTTCGCATATCCCTCTGACTTCCAGATTCTAACATTCTGCGTGGTGTCCGTCTGTTCTATGTCGTGTCTCCATACCACTTTCGCGCAACGACGCTCTGAGCGTGTATTTAGGGAATTGACTAGTTTGAACCTGGGACCTGTTGCTGGTAAGGAGACGCCAGACCACACATGACATGTAGAGTTCAGAAGAGTTCAGTGAGACTAGCGATGATATAACCAAATACTTAATGATTTCAGCGTCAGCTCCACTGCACTCCCTGTAAAGGAATCGTAATACTAACTAAATTTAGTGGAAGGGTTTCAAGGCTCTCCTATTTTTAGTTAGCTGGTAAAATAACGTCGAAAAATCAGATAAGTTTACCATTGGAAATTTTATTCTACTCACAAAACATTGTTTATAAATTGCACTATTGATAAAAGGAAATGTTCTAATACAGGATGATAAAAACCAACTGCGTTCAACAAAAATGTGAACGAATCTTCCCTGAATGGGTTTCCAAGTTCTACAATGGATCGAAGGATGACCTATGCCATATCACATCTATAATCTAGGTTTAAATTAAGTTTCACAAATGAGAAAACTCCCCAAATGGTCTACAGTGACCCTCAATTATCTTTAATTACTTATCTAACTTGTCGTAAATTACAGTGGCTGATGTAGCTTCTCAATAATTATATAACAGAAAAATCATCGCGTTTCAGATTTTAACTTACGTAGCAAATGTGAATACCATGAGCTTCAATTGACGATCGACACTAGTATTACGTAAAAAGGGGATGTAACAGGTGAGACTTCTGCAGTTCTGCGTGAAGCCTTATGCACTCAAAAATGCGGCATCGCGTGCGTTCATTACCTTGTCGGTGTTCATCAGGGGGAGGCGGCCAGCGCAGCTCCATGCATCTCGCCGTCTCGGAAGCAACTCTGTCCTCACTTCTTCTTACTACAATTTACCGAAGTTGGTTTAAAAAAAACTATCTGGCTGTGTTTTCATCTGACCAGTCAGGGTCTCAATGTTAACCTTAAGCTCCGCCTACAAAAATTCCGTCTATCCAATGAGAAACGTTGTACTTTTCGTGGTGGGGCAATGTTTTTAACGTTTGCAACGTAACAGAGACGCGAAAAAGTCTCACGCTAAAACTTGCGGCTGGTGTGGCCCTTTTAGTGTTATTGTAAGATCTATACTGTTCTTCTGGAGGGCTCTAGCTTTTAATACGGGCTGGGGGTTGGTCCTGTCGGTTACCTGGCGACGTGGGTGTCCATCCCTTATCGTAGGGCCTTCTAGCTTAACATGGTTCTGCTCTCGGCTTCTCTTTTCGTTTCTCCCCTCGGAACTGCGTCTGTCTCACGGTGGGAAGATATGACATGCATTTAGGCATTCTTGTGTTAGTCTGTGGTATTCCATTTTCTCACTTGTTACTCGTATTACTTTGGTTAATTTAATGTCACGATTTATTCGGAGCTATGTGACATACTGCTGGATTTGCTCATCATGCCAGGGTTTTCATGGATACGTGAAGATTACATCTGGCTGCTCGCGAAGACAATTCCGTTCTGTAAAGGCCGATTAACAATTCCTTCTGCGCCAATGATGAGCAAGATCATAACACTCGATATACTCCATCTAGGCGTCATCCTCACAATCACCTAAAGGAAATAATTTGTACGTACTCCCTCTTTCCTCAGAAAAAATTGGGAATACAGCAATAATACGTATATTCCTAAGTACACTACATGAGTCAATGAAAATGAGGAAAAATATTGAACTGTTATCAATGTGCTACATCAAAAACTACATATTCCTTGGTCTCGATCCATGTGGCCTTATCTCCGGTCTTTCTTTAGTCTTTTACTTTTTAATTATAGTATGTGGTATCACCGCTGGTACCTGAGGAGAGGAATCTATGGTCCGTTGAAAAGGTTTAATTCTACTGATATGGACTACTGAAGTTCGTCCTGGTAACTGTAACTTTACAATTACAGAAGACTTTATCTAAGGCCACCTGGTAAGTACCCTGAAACTTCATCAAATATTTTTTTTGCTGTACCTTTGGGAGTGTAATGGTTTGCAAATAATACCCTTTGACGTAAACAATACTGCAAGAAATTCCTATTACTTAATCCCACACGTTCATGACCTTCTAGCGCTCATGTGTTGGCCCTTTTCAAGTTTTGCCAGGCTCCCTTAGAGTTTTTGGAATATCTTAACGTGTTCGCCTTCTTTCCCCATTTTTTGTTGATACACGTCAAACGGAGAAGGATTTTTAGTCCAAATGCCACCTCGTTAGGTGATAACCCTGTCCCTGTATGAGTTTTTTAATTGCAGGCACAAATTACAAAATCCAGATATACGTCTCAGTCTAAGTGTTGAGAATCCACGTAATGGCTTATCATCTTAGATGTAGTCCTATGAACTATTTCTGTGCGACTATTTGTCTTTGAGTGGAATGGTACGTGGTACGTAATTTCTTAACTTTCAGTAACTGATACAGCTGTTTAATGAGAACAGACATGAAAGTTGTCCCCCAGCCTGTAATAATCGTTTGTGGCACCCCAAATTTAAGTGTTCACTGATTTACCACAGCGTGAACTACTGCGCTTTCTTTCTGATCTGGTATTGCTACCATTACCACATACCTTGAAAAGTGATCGTTAACGGTTAACACCTACTCGTTACCTGTTTGAATCCTGTGAAACTGCCCCAAAATACCCGCACGTTATGCACACGGAGTACAGTTCTTGACGTACTGTTGAACATCAGCTCGTCTTGTTCTCCATCAGAATCTTTCAGCTTCTCTTCTATCTGTTGATGTTATTTGTTTGCGGGGCGCTCAACTGAGCGATCATCAGCGCCCGTACAAAGTCCCAATTGCGACACAGTCCTACTTTTACACAATGCAATGTCGCCAATGTCACGAATGATGATGATGAAGACAACACAAACACCCAGTCCCCGGGCAGAGAAAATCCCCAACCCGGCCAGGAATTGAACCTGGGAGCCCGTGGTCCAGAGGCAGCAACGCTAGCCACTAGACCACGAGCTTCGGATTCTTTTAACTGTTTTTTCTTAACCACATGACTTGATAACTTATGATCATGTGCTTGTCATAGGACTTCTGTCGGCAAAGCTACTGGAACTACAACACGTGGTCCACACTTGGTTGATCTACATAAAAAAAACATCCCCCAGGCTGTGGATAAGCCATGTCTCTGCAATATCCTTTCTTTCAGGAGTGCTAGTTCTGCAAGTTTCGCAGGAGAGCTTCTGTAAGGTTCGGAAGGTAGGAGACGATGTACTGGCAGAAGTAAAGCTGTGAGGACGGGGCGTGAGTCGTGCTTGGGTAGCTCAGTTGGTAGAGCACTTGCCCGTGAAAGGCAAAGGTTCCGAGTTCGAGTCTCGGTCCGGCACACAGTTTTAGTCTGCCAGGAAGTTTCAACACCCCATCTTTTATGACAAACTGTGGCTTTTTGCAATACACTTGGCACTCTTTATCACTTGTTTGCGCTTTCTTCAGACCTTATAGATCAAATCCGTGGACTTGCAATGCCCCAATCTTCCTATAAGTGTGTCTGCATTTGTGTGTTTAACGCCCGGTTTTCGAATCACATCTCTTTGAAATTCACTTACTTTCAAAGCCCACCTTGTTAGATGATGTGAAGGATCTTTTAGCCCTTGTAGCCATTTTATAGCTGCATGGTCAGTAATCACGGTGGATATACGTCCACATAGATGACATCTAAAATAAGAAATACTGTATATTATGCTAACATGTTCTTTTCGGTGGCAGAATAATTGTGTTCGGCCTTATTAAGCTGATGCGATGCATATGCAACTCGACGTTCATCAATGATTTGCCCTAAACCGATCCCATAGCTGTAGTACTTCCACCACATGACAATATGGTTCTTTTGTGAGATCTGGAGAAATCAAAACTGGAACTGAAGTTACTACATTTTTTAAATTTTAAAGTGCTGGCTCACTGTCTTGTGTCCAGCTAAATGTAGTACCTCTCTGCCGTAATTTTGTTAGTGGCTTTGCCACTTCGGCGAACGTCTTCACTAATTTGATATAGTAGTTTGTTAAACCAATGAAAGATTGTAATTATCTAACTATCCAAGGGACCGGAAAGTAATAATGCACTGCTGACGCAAGCCCCAGATCGTTCCTTACTCCATCTTGGTTAATTATATGCCCCAGATAGTTTACTTGTGATTGTGCCAAGTAACACTTATCAAAGTTAACCGTAAGTCGAGCCTTTCCCAACCTGTCAAATAGCATCTCCAAACGCTGAACATGCACTTTCAGGTTTTTTGCAAACATTATTATATCGTGAAGATACACCATACATTTGTTAAACCTCTGAGGATCCCATGTAATAAAGCCTGAAACGTAGTTGGCATCCTCCAATATTGGTAAGGACCAGAATTCATGGTAAATGCAGTTTTAGCTCTATCCTTGGCGTGTACCTCAGTTTTATGACATCCACTTTTTAAATCTAGGGCTGAAATCAACTTTCACTGACTCAAATTATGTAATGTGTCATTAATATTAGGGATCAGGTATGCTTCTGTTACTGTTTTTTTCGTTTAAGAGTCTGTAGTCGCAACAAAGTCGATATTTCTTTGTTACAACCAGTACCCTAGCTGACCATCGACTATTACTATGTTCTATGATCCCATCTGATAACTGCTGATTCACCGTTTCCTCTACTAAAGGGCGTATACGCTTAGCTGATTCTGCTTTCTCTATACTGGCGGATGGTTCCTGTTGGTGTTCTATGCTGGATAATTGGTGTAGCAGGTAACAATCCTTGTGGACTGAACAAATCCTTATACAGTATTAACAATGATTCAGTTGATACACTTTCTTCACCCTGCAGGTGTTTAACTTTTTCTCGCGCAACAGGTACATAGACGGTTCGCTCTGTTCTACCTTGTACGCTACGATCCTCGATATATTCCTCTTAGGGAATCTATAACGTGGCTAGCAGTAATCCCTTTGGAAGACTCAAGTCTTTTCCCCCAAAGTTATTCAGGCTTATTTGCATATAATCCTTGTAAGCGTTATACAACCTACACTTCGGCTCTTGTAGTTTGCTCTTATCCACAAGGTTCAGACTGACAACCGGAACATGCGTCCTGTACTTATCAAAAATTCACATTGCCTATCTTACAAACAAGCCACCAACGAAAAATCCGTCTCTGTGTGCGCATTGATTCAAATGGCTCTCAGCACTATGGGACTCAACTGCTGAGGTCATAAGTCCCCTAGAACTTAGAATTACTTAAACCTAACTAACCTAAGGACAACACACACATCCATGCCCGAGGCAGGATTCGAACCTGCGACCGTAGCGGTCACGCGGCTACAGACTGTAGCGCCTAGAACCGCACGGCCATTTCGGCCGGCTGTGCGCATTGAATGCACTTCCATTTAAACATTTTGATTGTCGACACTGTGCTTTAACATGATCCTTTCCTCCGCAGTAATAACATTCTTTGTTCGACACAAACATTTTCTGATTAGTCCGAGACTTAGTAGCACCATATATCTCTCGCAAATAATTCGCTACGTGTAACGCTGCCGCTACATCTTGTGGATTTTTCATTCTCACTCTGTGAGAAATTTCTGTAGAAAACACCCTTAAGAACACATCCAGGGCCATATCCTCAGCCTCTCCCAATAAACTGCATCAGTATCCGGTTTATTACTCAGAGCTAAGTTTGTGCGTTCTACTTGCATGTCCTGTCCGAAAACTCTTCGACAGTCTCATTTGGCAACTGTCTCACATTACTTAACTTTTTTTTAAAGAAACGAGCACTATTTTGTTTTTTGTATCGTTGTTTTAAGCCATTTGCCAACTCTGTAAATGTGGTTACTTTACTCAAAACCTCATGATACATGACGTACATCTTAGCCTCACCCAGTAAGCGCAATTTGGCCAACTGCAATGATATTTGTTCAGACCAGTTACGCGAGCTGACTGCAAATAACGAGTCCTGAATACAAATAGTGACAACCTCCGATGTTTTGACGGATAAAAGGAAAATAAGACTAGCGGCTACAGGATCCATGGATGGAGAAGGTGCTGCCAGTATTGATTTAACTTCACAAGGACTTGATTGTGAAGAATTTCCCATTTGACTATGTAACTACTGTGTCATTTCCTAGTTCTGTTCTTTTAATAATTTAACCTGTTCTGTCAGTGCTGATATCGTGTCTGCTGTAGTAGCTGCCCGCGTTTGTGCCGTATCTGTGCAGTTTTCTTTTCTTTTCACCACACACAATATAAATATAATGAATACCAAAATTTACTTATTACCTCGTCTCATCAAAACCCAATGCCACTTAACAAAGCTCTCTTTTGCACCACCATACAGCAAGTGGAATATATTACGGGAATAAACGTATCACAAGACGCTCTGTGCCAAGACAAATTACAAATTTCATAATATACCGGTTCAAAATACACTTTACTATAATTCCCCTCAAATTCAGACACTAGGCTATGTTTTATTCTGGACATGATCTCCCCAAAACATACTAGTTTGAGAAAGAAAGCAGTTCAGTGACCCACCCCACATTTGTCGTAACTGCTGGTGTGGCTCTGTACAAACGGCTTTGTACTGCCTTCTGACGTAGCTGCTGCAAGCGTCAGAACACGACCACTTCCTAACACGAATGTTGCAGGAGGTGATTACTGAGATGGCGTAACGTGAGTTGGTTCTCTGTCAGGAGGCACTCTTCCAGTTCGCTCCTTGCCAGTTTTCCTCGGAAGGATGCTAGTGACCTGTAGTCGCCGGTAGGAGCACTGAAACAGGATTCAGAATTTGCTATTTATTTCCACAAAAATATATGTAGCGTCTTGACTCGTCGTTATCATCATCTGTCAATGCCCGCTGGGGAATCGCCCCGTTTAGTGGCCTTCAGCCTGCTCAAGGCAGTTGACACCGCAAACTTCCTTCCAGCTGGCTGCTACAATGGCAGTTCGCCACCTGTGGTGGGTCCAGGACCAGCTGTACCGCGATGCTGCAGCATTGACTGACGGCGGCGGGTGTACTGAACTTACACACACCAACCTGGGAGGTGCTCTGTCCCTTCTCCCCTCCCGCTCACAACTCTTCTTTGTCAATGTAGCTTCCGTGATGACAGTTGCCGTGTACCTGTGAAGTTTGACGAAACTGGACTGCCATCCAGGTAGGCCCCTATTCAGTCTGCCGGAATGTCAGGAACGTTAGTGTTCTGATCCTACAGGAACCCGCTCACAACTCTTCTTTGTCAATGTAGCTTCCGTGATGACAGTTGCCGTGTACCTGTGAAGTTTGACGAAACTGGACTGCCATCCAGGTAGGCCCCTATTCAGTCTGCCGGAATGTCAGGAACGTTAGTGTTCTGATCCTACAGGAAAGGAAAGACCTCCAGGTCCTCCCATCTCCAACAGGGACAAACTCTGTGACTGGTGATTATAGCGAGGTAGCCATCTCTCCCTGTAGCGGCTGTTGTTTTCCATAGCGTGCAGGAAATCTACAACAGACTTGTGCCAAACTTCACTTCGCCACAGTCAGCTGACCAGCTGCAGTACAAGCTAAACTGCTCGGCTATTCACGGAGGAAGAAGTGGCTAATGTTTACCCGGCAGTCTTTCGTCAAGACTGCTAAGCGCTTGGTATTACGAAGGTATCAGTGGTTTTCCTTCTGTCGTGCATGCTTAACGAGTTCGTTATAGTATCGAACATGTTTACAAAAGCTCTTGGTACCGTTTGTTGCATTCGCCTTAGCCTTTCTTTCTTCACATAACGAAGGTCACGTGACTCTGTTTGGCTGTTCTGACCCACCGCATTCTGCTGAAGTCTGCTGCCTGGCTCGCCAAAACCGCCGATGATTTGTTTTGCCCAGAGCCAGCCTCGGTGACAAAATATCTTCATTGAGGCCGCCACGTGTCGACATTGCCGTAATGAAGCGAGATATTTTCCCTCTGCGACCTTGTAACATTTTACCCATTTACTTCCCTGTGTAATACTTCATATCGTACATTGATCATTTTCATAAGGAAACTTACATTCCCAAGTCAGAACCTGCAAATGGATAATTTTTTATATATAGCTTTGATTTGATATCATTAAATATTGAAGGAAAACTGTGTCTGACAGCAGCAAAATGAACTTATGAATCGAAATAGGCCCTGCTTCGTAAACATTTCTTTAATATCAATAGAAGAGACAGTCACAAGTTCACAGCCTGGTAAGGACCTGTATGTGCTATAAAAATAGTTTCAATTCCATGTTACCTGATATCTGATGCACCAGACTATAGACAGATGCTCCAGGAGTCAACATTCCTATCAAATGCACAAACGGTGGCAAAGCGCCTTGAAGAGCAGTGGATGTATTTGACTGTTCGTCTTGCCTCCTGAAATATGGGCCAAGCACGTCCACATGAGCTCCTGCGTGTGGGATAGTCGTAATAAATTGAGCATGCTTTGAAGGATGAGTTCCAGTTGGTAAATTCTGAAAAATAAGCTCAGAAAAATTTCCAAAATAAAGAAATATCATCATGGGAGGAAATATGTTTAAAATCATAGAATCTAACAGTCGTAGAATAAAGCCTTCCAATGTTGCCACAGATATAAATGAAAATACCAAGGCACTCGAAAGTAAATGAAAATAAGAAATTTGTTCTGTACGCTTTCTCTTTTTCTCCAGTACAGTTTCGTTACCGAAAGCTGATAAGAATACTCTGCAATTGCATTTACTAAATGCGTTATCAATTTGCAATTTATTAACTGAAGATACAGCGTGAACAGTAGTAGTGAGGAGATGGGGCTCTGAGCGCTATTTTGATATAAATTTCACAGGCACATTAATTAAATGGATCATTTAATTGGCTCCCACCCCCCACCCTGCACCCACCACCACATGATGTCATGTGTTTTCCTTAGGTGGCACATGGGTCCCCATCTCATTCCCCTCCCCATACCTAATCCTCCAACTCCCCTACCTACCTTGTTGGCGGAATTTCGAATTTTTGCGGGAATTTCGAATTTTGGTGGAAATTTCGAATGTAGGCGGGAATTTCGAATTTAGGCGGGAATTTCGAATTTAGGCGGGAATTTGGAATTTTGGCGGAAACTTCGAATTGCAATGGAAATTAATTTGTGCCAGGGCTGTAATGACGTCCCACCCCACTCCCCACCCTCGAACTGGCGGGAAATTAAAAATGGTGGTGCGCTTTCTGGGATACACCCCCCAACAAACGGAAACTTTCCAGATGCAGCAGAGAAAGGTTCGGTTAGTGTACTTTATTTCTTTTGGTTGGGTTCAAATGGTTCATATGGCTCTGAGCACTATGGGACTTAACCTCTGAGGTCATCAGTCCCCAAGAACTTGGAACTACTTAAACCTAACTAACCTAAGGACATCACACACATCAATGCCAGAGGCAGGATTCGAACCTGCGACCGTAGCGGTCGCGCGGTTCAAGACTGAAGCGCCTAGAACCGCTCGGCCACCACGGCCGGCTTTTGGTTGGTAAAATGAAATAAACATCGGTGCTAACTACACAATTAATCACAAAGATCAGTCCCAGATATGCATGGCGCTACACAAGCTGCGCCTAAAATTGTAATATTGCTCAAAAATTGATGATGCCATACAACATGTCTGATGGGGAAAAGTTACGCAATACCATTAGAAACTAGTGGCAGATGTACTCAAACTCTACCCTCCTCCTGCAAACTGGTGAGAAAAGGGCTGGAGTGGAAGGCACTATCTTAATTTGTGGCGGGAATTGTGTTCAAGTGACGAGATGCTAGTGTTGAAGAGCGAGGAATTTAATTAGTTCATTACCTGTAACCATACAGCTGAGAACTGTATCTGTCGGTGTTTCATGTCAGAGTTCGCTACAGACGCCCCACCGCCCCCCCCCCCCCCCCCCCCCACGCCCCGTGCATTGCTCGACAGTCATTCTGCAGCCCAGGTAATCGAAGCCAACACACGCTACCACAACTGATAGAAAATGTTTCACTGTTCTAATTGCGCATCGAAATTGTAGTAAAAAAAAAAGAACAGCACTCGTAATCAATGAGTCATAATGCAACACATGTAAGGGGGACTAGGGTAAATCGTTGTTCAAAAAGATTCTCCAATTTCGTCACTGCGAGACTTGGTGCCAAAGTGAAGCTGCCTTTTCTCCTACACGGGAACGACAGCGTGACAACCAGGGGGCTGCGAGAGAAAAAACGTCAAGCAAGCACTGAAAATAGTTTCGAGGAAATATAAAACCTCTGACAGAACCACGTAAAGTGGAATTAGCTGTGTTAAAATGGATTTTATACTGGAAGAGCTTCCTGGAATACTGTGACAGATAAGTGCAAACGACTACTAGCTACTGGATTGGGGTGCAACGCATGTCTTTGCCGGAATTTTTAATACACTTGGGATGTGCGACTACTTAATATTAAACCACGACTTCTGCTTGGAAGGAGATCGCGAGGGTAACAGTAATGTGATTGTGTACGACGATTAGACAGTTGGAATAGATTGTCTAATGTGTTTAAGCTCCAACTGTGGAATAAACATGCATAAAAAATTTATATGCATATCACAAGTTTGGAGTTTACAAAGATTTTGGTAACAACTTTACTGATTTTATAAAGTGTCCTGAGATGCGACTGTGAGAAACTTTTAGGTCTTTCTTGGCTACGCAGCATGGCATTACCAGGCTGGATGTTACAATATGCAACTACAGAATGGACCTCGTACAAGCGTGTTCGTGTATTACACGCCAAAAAACAGTATTTATAGTGTGGCCAAGTTTACTCTGCGCAAACTACGTCCATGGGGCGTCAAATAACAGAATACTTACAGAACAGCTGTTTTGTTGTGTTTAATAATGTTCTACAGTTTGTGTAGTGCGTAGTAAGAGTACCCAGAAACTGACAAATGTACAAGTAAGTCTTCCAGATACTCAACACCGAGAAAAGCTCATCAGCTATGATCTGTCTGCATACAGTTTTAATTATCTACCTGTAAACTACGTGGAGATTCTTAACTCTGATTCCAACAAAACCGATATAAGCTATGATCTGTCTGCATACAGTTTTAATTATCTACCTGTAAACTACGTGGAGATTCTTAACTCTGATTCCAACAAGACCGATATAAGCATTATACAGAAGTTTTATGATATAGCAGGAGAAAATTGTTTTTCTCAGTCTAGAACATTGTTCTCCACAGAACCGTCCAATATCGAAATTGCAGAATTAGGACTGGTTGACACGGACAGTATCATACCACAAGTCCTAAGAAAAAGAACCAATTCGTCGAATTGACTTAAACCATTCCCCGTTAAAGAAGTTACACCTTTATGTACAGTTAATGTATAATGTGCATAGAAAAGGAAACTGGATATGGAGGAGATCGAAGAAAAAAAGGAATCTGGAGTATGTGGAGAAGACGTGAAGGAAGAATATAAACTGAAAATGAAAAAGGAAGAAGCTATTGCGGATGAGCAGGCCAAGTTTACACATGACTTTAACCACACTCTATGGAGAAATCTGTCTACGACTAGGGAATACAAGATAATAGCATTTACTATAAAGAGTAGTAAGTGGCCATATGTTGGAGTATCTGTTTATCAGACTCCATTCCTCCTTGGATCTGCTTAAAAAGGATGGTTACATTAAATCGAAATGTGGTAGGCTTCATATCACACTCAGCAACAGAATAATCGTTTGCAGAACTTAAAACCAACGGAAAAACAACCTCCAATGGCAGTTCGTTTGCAAAAGTTGTAAACTTAAAGTTCTACACCAAAATTCCACAAGAATGTGCAGCAGAAGAAGTTGTAACCTTTGCCCAGGAAGATGTGGAATGTTATAACAACAGTGTTATGCAAGAAAGAAGAGGAAAAATTAAAATTTCCAAAGCACTCTTCTAGAAGAACTGCCAGAAGGAACAGAACTAATTGTTAAAGGCGTAAAAGAGGTAGTTGACAGGAAAACAATTAATTACACACTTGAATTCGAGAAAATACCTTCTGTGTATTTGCCATATTACTGGCTGGAGAAAGAAATAGGTGATTCAGATGTTGATTTCAGTTATAAGTTAAAAACTGAATTGGGCATTATTAAAACTGCACCTAAGAACAATATGAAAAGAGTTGTCTTCTGTATGCAAATGTACATGTCAAAGGTAATAAAGATTTTGTACTAGGATATTTGCTTTTCTTACTCGCTAATGCATCAAAAAAAGATATGTCCGGTATAAAATGATGCATGTGCATGTGTTTCGAATGAGGAAAGTGGGTAGTCGGATGACCTTGAAAAGTAGTTGAAAGTATAGTAATCTCCTTTTCTTACTTACATGAGGGAGAAAAAACTTCTGCGAAAAACAGATAGAGGAACTTTATGAAATCAGCCCTTGTTTTCTGGTAAGTGGCTGCATGTGGCTGCAAAATTAGAGGCATCTGCAATCTTTGGATAAACACCCTTTGTTCATTCTGGAAGAGGCAGACAGCCTGGCACTTCTGATGCGAGTTGCATCCTTCGAAATACACGTGGTGGTTCGTTCGGGCATAGCAGTGAGGGGAAGATGCTAACCTTCGAAAACAAATGTATTTTTCGTGGTAGATGCCCTCAGCTGTGTGCCTAGGGAATGATGGCTCACGCGCCCGGGTTCCCGGGTTCGATTCCCGGCGGGGTCAGGGATTTTCTCTGCCTCGTGATGACTGGGTGTTATGTGATGTCCTTAGGTTAGTTAGGTTTAAGTAGTTCTAAGTTCTAGGGACTGATGACCATAGCTGTTAAGTCCCATAGTGCTCAGAGCCATTTGAACCAATGGTGGCTCACATCACAATCATCTGCCGACTTCTCTTTGATCGGTGGTCGGTTGCTACTCATTTGCAATCTCACGCGGTGTGATGAATACAATAACCAGATTACTGATTAGATAATTTTGCTAGAGACTAAACCGAAGAAAACAAAAGTAATCAGGAGAAAAATGCTCTATGTATGTGGTGTTAGAGATTTATGCTGAAAATGAACTAAACTGATTATATAATAAATGAAATGGTTCCTAAAAATTGGTGAGAGAAGGAATCTGTAAAAAATTAACTAGAAAAAGGAAAAGAATGATTGGGTATGTTTTAACATAGCGGCGATTAGCTTCCATTCTAGAAGCACACATAACGGGAAGAAACTGTAACGAAAGACGAAGGCTGGTTTATAAGGTAAACCTACTTGGCTTCGACATATTAAGGATTTTGAATAGAAAAACAAAGCAAATACTCAATCTGAAAATTTTATAATTTACACCTAAGAGACCAACACATTGCCCTAGTAACCCATGAGACAGAACATTTAGAAATGTAAAACTGTTGAAGTTATAAAATGTAGCACACAAAGTAGACATGTTACCTAATTTCCTTGTAGCATACCTAATTGCGAGACACTATTGCCTAACTTTGTGATAATGATTAATTCCATGATAATTTTCTTTTGCATCATTAAAATTCACTTAACTCACTTCTCATTCATTTTCAGCATCGGTATCACTACCACTGACGTCTGCACCAATATTGCTCATAAACACCGTATCAGCAGGTGACTCGAGGGACTGACAATTTTCAAGGAACCATCGCACACAAAGACAGCACTGAATTCAAGCACTTGTCCTCTTTCCACAGCTATATATCTCTTCACAAGAGGCGCAAATGTCATCATTTATTTCGGTTTTCGCCTTCCGTTCTCACTGTCCTACATGGTTAGTGAATTATTCGGTTAACGTTCAGATCAAACCCTATTTCCTGCATTTTATTAAGAAATTAACTAAGTTAACGTCCAGTTAATTTGTAAGGGCAAACGCTATAACCATTTTTCCAAAGGTCACATTGTGTTTGTCACCATCTCTGCGGCTACATAGTCTTTTGAAGCACTCCAAGGAATTCATAAACGCTTAGCAGCTATGAATCTCGATTACTTTTCATCCAATACGTTCTGAAGTGCTCTCGAAAGGTCATCAGTTCTCTTGCACACATAAAACATTTTTGGCTTCTTCTTCACATATTTGCTTAGAGGTGGAGCCATTGTTCCTGAAGTGGACAAGAACTTAAGAGTTGGTGCTGTTTTTCTAATCGACTGACTGTGTAACAAGGCATTTAAATCCAACTATGATGACTAAGATTATAAGTATGTCCCATTGGTAATACAACTGCATATAATTGTCTAAGCAATTACTTGAACAACTTACCATAATGAAGCTGTATTACAGGACCAGCGTAGCATCTAACAGTAACTACATGTGCCGCACACAGCATTCATTCCTGCCCAGAATGTCTTTCCCGTGTGAAGACATATCTGCCATTAGATGAGGACGGTCGGAACTGTTTGTAGAAGGCCAGCCTTACTCAAGGACAAAGAACTTATCAGCATCATGAAATGAAGTATGTCACGGAGGTATGTTGGTTTACGCTATAGAACATATGAGAACTTCGATGATGAGCACTACTCTGACAGTATGATGGAGAGGTTGGCACAGAAGAAGAAATCATGGCGGGCCGCATCAAGCGATTCAGAAGACCGATGACGCAGAAAAAGTGTCTTAATCAGTTTATCCCAACGACAGCGTGCGTGAACTAGACCGAGGTCAAAGGTAGGTGAACTATTGTCTCCCTAATCCGAGGCACTATTTGCAGAGCGCCCCACTCCGCCAGATAACATGAGGCTGGAATTTACACCGGGTCACCTGATGGGTTCGATAAGCGACGTGAGGACAGCGAGGCTATAGGGCTCTGGTGGGCGCGTTCGCTATTAACACGGTAATCACTGGCTGCTGCCGTAACTCAACACGCGCGCCCGCCCAGCACGTGCCTCACGACCGTGTTAATGTACACGGCCACAGGCTGGCCGCTGCGAGGCGCACAATACGTTTGTCCACATCTCTCCATCAGCAGCAGGGAGCAGTGCAAACGTGCAGAAGTGCTGTGTCGCAAACCCTGAGGGTTTTCGATTAAATGTGAATGTACTCTCTGGCAGCAACTGCATACTGTTCCATAAACAAAATTAAATTGTAACTGCCTACCTAATATATTCCAGTAACTGTACCATAATGGTTATTGTGTCGTAAGACGGCTTTAGGGCAGGTAAAGGCAATAGAGGAACCGCTCTGACGTCTTGCTTGATAATGCAAGTAAGAAAAATCGAGAGGCGTTCCTAGTATTTGTCGACCCAGAAAGTGCGTTCGACATTATAAAATCTTGCGAAAGGCGTTCTGTAAGTAACGCAACATCTTTTTTCTAAAAGCAGGATGGTTTTATTCACGTTTCCAGTACACCATATTATTCACCAATCTTTTGGCTATAAAGCCATATTTTTCAACACAATCTCTGTTCAATGAGATTTACTGACTTGGCAGAAAATCCTAAGAAATTTTGGTCTTATGTCAAAGCAGTAGGTGGATCAAAACAAAATGTCCAGACACTCTGTGACCAAAATAGCACTGAGACAGAGAATGACAGACTAAAGGCCGGAATACTAAATGTCTTCTTCCAAAGCTGTTTCACAGAGGAAGACTGCACTGTAGTGTCGCACAGATGACATAATGATAGATATCGAAATAGATGACAGAGGGATAGAAAAAGAATTAAAATAGCTCAAAATAGAAAAGGCTGCTGGACATGATGGGATATCAGTTCGATTTGACGCAGAGTAAGCAAAGGAACTTGGGCCCCTTCTTGCAGCAGTGTACCGTCGGTCTCTAGAAGAGCATAGCGTTCCAAAAGATTGGAAAAGGGCACAGGTCATCCCCCTTTTCAAGAAGGGACATCGAACTGATGTGCAGAACTATAGACCTTTATCTCTAACATCGATCAGTTGTAGAATTTTGGAACACGTATTATGTTCGAGTATAATGACTTTTCTGGAGACTAGAAATCTACTCTGTAGGAATCAGCATGGGTTTCGAAAAATATGATCGTGTGAAACACAGCTCGCGCTATTCGTCCACGAGGCTCAGAGGGCCATAGACACTGGTTCCCAGGTGGATGCCGTGTTTCTTGACTTCAGCAAGGCGTTTGGTACAGTTTCCCACAGTCGTTTAATGAACAAGGTAAGAGCATATGGACTATCGGACCAATTGTGTGATTGGATTGAAGAGTTCCTAAATAACAGAACGCAGCATGTCATACTCAATGGAGAGGAGTCTTCGGAAGTAACAGTGATTTCAGGTGTGCCACAGGGGAGTGTCGTAGGACTGTTTCTATTCACAATATATATAAATGACGTTGTGGATAACATCGGAAGTTCACTGATGCTTTTTGCGGATGATGCTGTAGTACATCGAGAGGTTGTGACAATGGAAAATTTTACTGAAATGCAGGAGGATCTGCAACGAATTGACACATGGTGCAGGGAATGGCAATTGGATCTCAATGTAAACAAGTGTAATGTACTGCGAATACACAGAAAGAAATATCCTTTTTCATTTAGCTACAATATAGCAGGTCAGCAACTGGAACCAGTTAATTACATAAATTATCTGGGAGTAGGCATTAGGAGTGATTTAAAATGGAATGACCATATAAAATTGATCGTCGGTAAAGCAGATGCCAGACTGAGATTCGTTGGAAGAATCCTATGGAAATGTAGTCCAAAAACATAGGAAGAAGGTTACAGTACACTTGTTCGCCCACTGCTTGAATACTGCTCACAAGTGTGGGATCCGTGCCAGATAGGGTTGATAGAAGAGATAGTTAAGATCCAACGGAGAGCAGCGCGCTTCGTTACAGGATCATTTAGTAATCGCGAAAGCGTTACGGAGATGATAGATAAATTCCAGTGGAAGACTCTGCAAGAGAGACGCTCAGTAGCTCGGTGCGGGCTTTTGTAGAAGTTTCGAGAACATACCCTCACCGAGGAGTGAAGCAGTATATTGCTCCCTCCTACGTATATTTCGCGTAGAGACCATGAGGATAAAATCAGAGAGATTATAGCCCACAAACAGGCATACCGACAATCTTTTTTCCACGAACAATACGAGATGGAGTGGAAGGGAGAACCGATAGAGGTACTCAAGGTACCCTCCTCCACACACCGTGAGGTGGCTTGCGGAGTATGGAAGTAGATGTAGATGTAGACGTGCGCAACCTTACTGAGAGGGCCTATATGGCTGCTTGGTATCACTCTACTGGTCGACGTCGGACCGAACGTCTTGCTGCATCAATAATCTCATCATCCACGTACTGCTTCCTGCAGAGTGCATCCTTTATTGGGCCAGCAGATGGAAGTCGGAAGACGAGAAATCCAGCTGGCACAGGCATTTGAGTACACCAACTGGTGGACGAGTGTGTTAGCACTATCAACAGAGACGTCCGGATGATCAGTGATGTGTTTCCCTACCATCCTTCGATCATCTTGATGTTGGAATGTTTCCGCACATTCCAACATTACAGGAGTTACGGCTGTTTACTGCCGGCATGCACTAGGGAGATCGTTGTTGCGATGATGGCAGACGCCTCGCCCAACGACCCACAGTGGTTTTGTTCACTGCCAGGTCTCCGTAGACATTCTACAAGCGATTGTGAATGTCTACAATGCTCTGCTTTTCCGCCAGAAGGCACTCAATGACAGCTCTCTGCTTGGAACGCACATCCGTTACAATCGCGATTTTGGTGGCTGCGTAAAGCGCACCAGTGTCTGACATTCATGTAGCTATAGGGGCTGAAGCGATATTCCACGATGTCCCACAACGAAGTCCACATTTTTTTTTTCGACCTAACGTGGCTGAGAAAAAAATGTGTTGCAGCACTTACTGAATGCCCCTCGTAGATCGTCAACAATATAGGTTATTGCACATTTTTGACGTGGTGTTTGTATTACCGGAAATACGAATTTGATTGTCTGTTACGATGATCTGAAAATGGATCCCTGTACGGAACTAGTCATCGAGCGAATAAAAACAGTGAAATCTGCGACTTTGAATGGTTTTTCGTTGTACTGAATATAGGTGGAAGCTATATGGAAAGATGTATAATATACGGTATATTCAAGAAATAACAGTGAAAAATAAGAAAGGACGCCCAGGAACAAGATGCTAAGGTTTTGAATGGTTAGAAGACAGGGATGTATTATTTTTCCTCTATTGTTCAGTCTGTACATCGAACAAGCCATGACAGGATTAAAAGGAAGTGTCAAGATTGGAAGTTAAATTCAGGGCAAAAGATATCAACGATCATATTCGTTAATGACTCTGCTGTCCACCGTGGAAGTGAGGAAGAGTTGTAGACCCTGCTGAAAAAAAAAAGAACGATCTAATGGTCACACTCTATGAACAGAGGGCGAACCGCAGAAGGACAACGGTAATGAGGAGTAGCTGAAATTAGATTTTCAATAAAATAATCAAACCTAGGGATCAAGAAATAGGCGAAGCGCAGAAATTCTGCTTCCCTGGAAGCGAAATAACATACGACGGACGTAGTAGGGTAACATAAAGGCAGAATAGCGTAGTTAAAGTCATATTTCCTGGCGAAAGCTATGTACCACTATCAAATAAAACCCATCAGGTTGGTGCCGATCTGTTCTCTCGTTTTGTATTAAACTAGACTCTTTCTAATCCAGCCTTTCCTTGCACATATGGGTGCCAGATTAAAGGAAATGCCAAATTAATATCTTAAATTTAATGCAAACTCACAGGGATTATGCTTTATTAAATACTAATATCCATTTATTTTCATAGAACACTTAATGTGTGTGAATTCATAAGGGACCAGACTGCTGAAGTCATTGGTCTAGTCCTTTAGTGTGAACATATACAGTTATATCACACTATGAAACATTCCTCAAACTGTTGGTTGTCGCAATCATGGTATGCGACGGCAGCATGCTTAAAATACAGTGGCTTTATAAGCTTTACATCGGTATGAAGCTTTTCTGATTGTCCATTGTGTACTCTACGAAAATGTCTGTCCCTTCAGCACCTGCAGTGAGAAACATATTCGTTTTCTCTGCTCCTATGTCCTCTTCTTTAGCATTTTCAACATCTTTGATTATCTCTTCGTCTCTTAAAGTTTGGTCATAAACAGTTGCTTTTCTAACACTGTACCCAGCAGCAACGGCATTCTGTGAAGAACCTCGTTTCAGCTCGTGTATAATTTCGAGTTTCTGATGAGGGCTAGCACAACGTGTTTGCTTTTAGAAAAGGTCGTACTGAACACAAAAAATTTAGAATTCCCAATTTGTAAAGTATATATATATATGGGGGGGCGGGGGGAATTATAGACATGGGCACTGATTAAATTAGTGGGGAAATTTGAAAATTTGTGCCGGACCGAGACCCGAATCCGGGTCTTCTGCTTAATAGGTAGATGCTCTGACCACTACGTCATACAGTCATAGTGGTCATCGCAGCTGCACAAACTACCCTGTCACGTCTCCCGTCAGGTCAAAATTCTCAGCTTATCCACACACTACTAAAGATGTGCCCGTTGCCCAATATCCTCATTACTCGTGGTATTTCGCCGATTCTCGTAAGAGTTAGGGTCTGGCATGCATCTGTACTGATGTGATCACTGTCCGTCCCTGCCTTCGCTCATGATCTCTTCAGTGTGGACGCACACCTGTCTTGCACTCTTGTGGGAACTGACGAAATGCCACGAGTAATAAAGATAATGGATGGGCAAGAGGCACTACATTAGTCTTGTGAGGATAAGATGAGAATTCGGGTCTCATGGGAAGCGTGCTAGACTAGTCCGTACAGCTGCGATGTCTATTCTGTCTGAAGGGCGCACTGGTCAGCGCATGTTCCTAGTAACCAGGAGACTCGGGTTCGAATCCTGGTGTGACACAAATTTTCAACTTTTCCCAGTTATTTAATCACTGCCCATTCTTAGCAATTCTCTGTAATTGTGTCTTAATCATTTAGCATTGCTTAACGTTGTAGTTAACTAACAACTTTGTTGGACATGAGAATTCATTATTGTATGTCATTTCTTCTTAAGCGACTAGAGGCTGGATGTGAGCCGGATTACTGATAGGTCGGATTAACGATATTTTAATGTACTATCAATCATTCTTCGATCAGATAACTGAGGGTTTTTCGAGATTTGCGAGCAACGCCGGTTTTTATATTAATATGGGACAAAAATGATTGTGGCGGCCAATGGTGCCCAAAACAGTGTAAAGAGTGAGAGACCAGTTTCTGTTTCCTGAGAAACAGGAAGAGTGGGCGGTAGAATGGAAGTTTGCCACTAAATATCAATAAGAGATTGGCTAGCGATTAAATAAACATTTTGGAGGAGAGAGGGCAACGTTTTTACATGGTATCATATTGAGAGTGCAACTAAAAAACTTAGTGATTGTTTTCGGCAGCTTCTCCATGGAGAACTTGGAGAAGAGTGACTTTGGAGACAGAGAGATGTCTCATTTCTGATAAGAGACATCACTTGCGAGTTCAGAAACATGGATTTCGGTTTGTGAGAGAATGCAACTCACTTTTTTGTGATGAAGAATTATGATAATATCACACTGCCACGGCGAATAGGGAATAAAAGTGCTAAGAAGAACTAGGCGCATTTCTCTTTAATAGGACCTGGTCTTGGAAATCTTTAAGTGCTCAGTGTCTCACTCTTCATTCAGGCTCTTTTGCCCCATAGCAGGTGGACGGGGCCATCATGTTCAAAGCAAAATCGTGTATTTGATTTACCTTGATGGATCACAGGTTAATTAGCAGACCGTTTTCTCTACCATAATCCTGTGGGCTTTGCCTTTCGGAGATTACGCTTAATTGAACTTATTGCAAGGGCATTGTGTCTGGTTTCTTTTTATCTCAGTTGGTTTGGAAAAGACACTGTACGATTTCTGAATCATGTTTTTGTCCATTGGCTTTTTTATAACAATAAATTATCGTCAAAGGAGATCTGTCTTTAATTTCAATAGATAGATGAACCCCATAACTTCCTTTATTATAATTACCATTTGTTACGGTCATTAATTTCCAAATAGTTTCCGTTGCGCACTGTGCAGATCAGGGAGGCAGTGTTTATACGTAGCCATAGTCCAGCGCCGTCTTGCACAAACGTCGGCCTTGTTTTCAAAGATAAATTTCCAACAAATTTTGTGAGTAGCACACCGTTGTATGGAAGTGAACCACAAACTATGATAAAATAGGAAATAAGAGAATCGAAGTGTTTGAGATATGAATGGGATGTTGAAAATTAGTCAGACTGGTATGTAATAAGGCGGTTCTCTGTAGAACCGGCAAGGAGATCGACATATGGAGTACATTAACAGGACGATAGGACATATTTTAAAACATCAAGGGATAATTTTCATATCGCTGGAGGGAACTCTAGAATGTAAAAGTTGCAGAGGGAGACGTATCCAACAAATTATTGCAAGTATCTGCCTAACAAATAATTGAGAATGCTGGGTGCGAGTGTTACTGTGAGACAGAGATTTTGCACAGGAGTGGAAATCGAAGAGCGCCGCAGCGAAATAGACAGAAGGCAGTGTTTTACATAGGGTTCTAAGTGTAATGATAATCATCCTGAGACTGTTATTAGGTAGGATCTATGAAATGGGGATGACACAAATACGAGCAGCTTGCTTCATCATGGGTTCATTTCGTAAACATTAAAGCGTCAAGATGATTTCCATCCAACTCCACTTACAGCGTATATGTTCTGCTATGTCGCTACCAGTTAGCAGTGTAACTAATCTGTCCCTTATGCGTTCATCTTACTACATAAACTCCCTACCTCTACCAATGACTACAGCCCACAGCTCATGTGTTTTGGCAAACCATCTTATTGAACAAAGCCCTGAAATAGTTTTATTTAGGGCAACGTAATCTCTCCGTAGACCTACTCTCCAACTATGGGGCTCAATGTGTGAAGGCACTTACCTTGTAAGCTGAAATATAGTAAGTGAAAACTAGTCTATATAACGAACTGCGAAAAAGGGAAGCAGCTGGAGCCTAAGAAGCTCCGGAAAGGAAGTGAGGAGAAATGTTGCCGGATCATTCGGGTCAGTGGTGGTTAAAGTAATGTGCTTTGGAGTTGTAAGAATAATGGGGATCCAACGTGTATCAATATTCTTTATACGGCTAAAGGATAACAAACATGTGGCCATGTGTTAGTGAAGGCAGAAACTGAACACTACATATCAGACAAACGAAGTTATTATAGCTATTGCAAGTGCGTGAAAAAAACTAATATCAAAGAAATATTAAACGCCGGTCGAAGTGGCCAGCGGTTCTAGGCGCTACAGTTTGGAACCGCGCGACCGCTACGGTCGCAGGTTCGAATCCTGCCTCGGGCATGGATGTGTGTGGATGTCCTTAGGTTAGTTAGGTTTACGTAGTTCTAAGTTCTAGGGGACTGATGACCTCAGATGTTAAGTCTCATAGTGCTCAGAGCCATTTGAACCAAATATTAAACAAGCTGAACAAGAATTCATTATATCAGTTGTGGCTGACGAACTGTGAGTGTGATTTAAATTGGAAGTCCATGTACAACCAGTCGTTGTTCGAAACAAGTACGATTTATTGTACCATTCGAACCACTGCAGGCTCATTATCAGATGGAGATATTACAGGAATTTTGCATCTGGGGCCAAGTACGGCTAGACGTAACTACCGTGTTGCTGGCGAAGATAATGAAAATAAATTGCCGAAATGTTTACGATGCGAAATGGCTACACTTTAGGATAGTTACACTGCAGTGCTCTATGGCATCCATGACAGATTCATTCCGATAAATTACATTTTACCAGCTGATACACACGCATACACACACAAACACACACACACACACACACACACACACACACACACACACACACACACATGCATTTTAACTATCACCATTCGCTACATCGCGAATTTTGACATGAGATGCATTAATTTATAGACTAAATTATTTACGGACATAGGTAATGGACTCAAGCTATTAAAGCACGATGGAAGTGTTTTCATACGTCCGTATAGATATTATTTGAATCAAAATTTACAGATAACCAAATTGCGTGAGATATTTACTACATAATTAAAGAGTGAATGAGTAAATATAGTATGTGACAAAGATGACCTTGGAAAACTGTAGGAGTGTACATGGCCTGAGGTTCTGTTTGTGGAACCATGGTAATATAAAATAATAAAAAGCAAAACAGTTACAGTAAAATTAGCACAATGAAATATTTGTTACATGATTGAAGGGGAGAAAGAGATACAAACATACACGGCAGACACAAATGTACATGAAAGCTTAGACGAGTACTTAAGGTACTGGTTGTTTATTGGCAGGATAGTAAGTTAGGTTGCAGAATGAGTATATCTTTTTATTGTGTTTCTTGGAAGTGTTTTGATATAGGGACGACACGAAAATCTTGTCGTAAAAAGTTTCGTGTTGATTCAGTTTGTTAATTAAGGACGGTATGAAATGATTCTAGCTTGTCAATGAAAATCTCTAACTGTTCAAGGAGATCCAGCAGAAACCCCTTGTTTAACAATGTGTCACTGATTTCTAATGGAGAAGATTGTCATCCAAATTAATTAAAAAGAGGATCATTTCCACAGCAGACTGGAAGTAGAAAATGTTAACATAGCATTAGACAGATCCAGGATAATCATTGGAAAGGTACGAGAGCTAGTCATGCTTACAAACGGCAACAGTATATACAGTACTTGGACAGAAAGCTCGCTAGAATCAGATGTTAACAGGAGTCAAATTCCTAATCACGCCTCGAATGTCTATCTCAAATGTAGATTAAACGCCGTTCATAGAGATGTGTTTACAGGAGTATAAAAACGCGATAATATCTAATGAGATTAGACAGACATCTAATGCAAAATAATATGGGTGATCCAACATGGTCATCGGATGCTTTTATGGCGCCAGGGGCTGTACTGGTGGGACATTTGAGGGGTAACTTAAAGAAAATTTCGCGTAAATTTACGTGGACATTTGAACTTACCAGCTGTAAACTTCGGGACTCGAGCTACTAAGTTGGGAAACAAGAACAGGGAATCATTCGGAATTCTTGTAAATGCCTTTTTCGAAAAGTACCTTGAACAACTAATCACTGAACCGACTCGAGAAAATAGCAAAATTAGATGCCCTAGCAACCAACAGGTACGAGTAGACGGCATTCCCTCAGACTTTATGAGATCCTTCGGGAGCCAGCCAAGTCAGAACTCAGATCATGTGTAAAATATACGAGAAGGGCGAAATATCGCCAGACTCCAAGAAAAAATAATTATTAAAGAAAAGGGGCAATTGCTGATGGAAGTGGAAATTACCGATCCAATAATTTAATAAGTCATGGTTGTAAAATCGGACATGTATTATTTGCAGAAGAATGGAAGAAATGGTAGAGGCTTACATCGGCGTAGGTCAGTTCGTGTTCCGGAGAAATGTAGGGATACGCGTGGCAATACCCTGTGACGTATCTAAGAAAGTAAATTAAAGAAAGACAGAACTTACAGTAATAGCATTTGTAGATTTAAGAATGCCTTTGACAATGTGTCGACTACACCATTTGAAAATGTGAAGGTGACAGGAAAACAGCACAGCGAACGAAATATTACGTGAAGCTTCTACACAAGCCTACAGGCCTACGAGTTGCAAGACATGAAAGGGAAGCAGTAGTTGAGTCGGGAGAGAAAAAGATATGTGGCCCATCCCCGACGTTGTTCAATCCGTACATTGAGCAAGTAGTAAAGGAAACCACGGAGAAATTTGGAAAGGGAACTGAAAATCGGGGAGAGCAGCTGAACAGAATGGATAGTCTTGAAATGAGGTGATAAGATGAACACCCACAAAATAAAATCTTCCCGTTTTTCAAGCCGCGTCAATTCGAATAAAATTCTTAAGCTTTCGATGGCCATTTCTGTAAGCGTCGTCAGGAGTGAAACAACTGACTGCCGGGGATGGCATGGTTTTCCGCGTATATAGCCAAGATTGCGGCCTCATAGCGGCTCAATCACCTTCCGCGCACGCGTCTCTGATTGGTGCCAGAGGACGCAGTAGTGGATGTACACGCGGAAAGCCGTGACCGCCTGGCCACAGCAATTATTGGAGTTCCTTAACTGGCACTGACAGAGTCGCTAGGTGCTACTCTTCCATATTTGGAATCTGTTAGTCAAAACCGCTCTATTACTGCATCGGACTGTCAGCGCCGACGCGACATCCATCGTCAACAGTGTTTACAGAATCGTCGCCGAGATGTCAGCTTGTTCTGTCGCGGACGGACGCTGTCTGCATCGCCGGACTGCTATAAAACTAAGGTTTCAGAATGAAAACATCCCCCGGTACTGCTGCTACGACAAATACAGCTCAATCCACACAACACCGCCTGCTACACGCACAACAACATGGGCAACAAGTACCTGTCGAACGTCCGCAGGACCTGTTAACAACACTCTAGCACCACCAACAGCGCCGCCGAGCCTAAAACATAGCACCATCACCATCAGATTTCTCAGCACCAGCCGCATCATCACCAGCAGCATCATCGGCCGCAGCATCGTCAGCAACAGCAGCAACCACACCACCATCAGAAGCAGCTACACCACCAGCAGGAACAGTCTCAACAGCAACATCCACATAATCACTAGAAACAACCCCAACGCCGCCAGCCACACCACCAGCTACAACGCATACTCTAGTACCAGCAGGTAAACATTCCCTACCCCCAGTCATTCAACAACTTTTCTTCCACACGCAGCCAAAACCAATCGCTAAAACTAACAAAAGATCGAGTGACAGTGATCGTCAGGGTAAAACTATAATGACCAGCTAACTCTCCCAGATACTGACGACATGAAGGACGAAATTATCCCAGAACAGCAATACCTAGTACATTCCTCCTCCTTTTGCTCAGCACATGTGACACAACATTTTTCAATCCTAAGACACCGTTAACTCACATTTAGCGCTACACAGCAGCAATGAAAATCCAGCAACTAATCTCTCACAGAGGTTCAGTCACCAGTAAAAATGGCTCTGAGCACTATGGGACTCAACTTCTGAGGTCATAAGTCCCCTACCATTAAAACTAACAATCTTTATTCCCATTCGTCCCTCCTCTCAGTTACTTCCTCTTTTGGTGGAAATGCTACAAATTCAGCCCTTGCAAACTCTTCGCCTAAACAACCTCAAACCCACCCCCGCCACCCACATTCACAGCAGTGTTCTTCAAACATGTCAAGTTAGAGTACACCGACGAAGAGATCGAAAGTGAACTCAACTCGCAAGTAGGAATCAATGTGCGAGAGGTAATCGGCATTCAATGTGATAATGGAGCTCACCTTTCAATACTAGCGTTCTCCGAAGCACCTAACACCGCTGATACACTTTTGAAACATGAGGCCTTGATTTACTGCGGGAACCTTCCTGTAGTAGCATCTCTGTCCAATACACAAGTGTGCAGATGCTGGACCCCACCTGCTTGACCTCATTGCAAGCAAAATCACCTTCACAATCGATGGCCGAATGTAAACTCTCCACCCACCTGCAACTTGCCTCACACCATCTACTCCAATTAAGGCAAATCCAAGCTCTCCCCCCAAAAGCCTAAACATCCCCATACGCACATTTGGTCAACCATTCCACACAAACAACTCCCTTCGTCCTCCACCCTCCACTGGAGATGTGATCCATTTCATAATATTAATCTTGCAAAACATCCATTCTTTTGAAAGACCTCACCTACTACAACAAATAACCTTCATCACGCCACCTACATCACTTATTCAAAAAATCAAGCCCATTTCATTTTAGATCGCCTGGAAAGACTAGTCTATCCTACCCCTCTAACCGCTTGTTTTACTGAAAATCGCACAGCAGCCCTACAACATTCTTTTCCAAAATCACCATTCCCTCCACTCCAATAAACATCTTCTTGTCCACTGCCTCCAACAACATCAAATCCATGCCCTTCTCCTCAACAAAATCTTCCTTCATCCCCGCCACATTATTTGCATGTCTCCTTACATCCTACATCGCACTGATCATACCCATCCTATTGCCCATGGCGGAGTCGCCATCGCCCATCTGCGAAATATTTCCCCTACTCCCTCAACCGTTCCTCAATCATCCTACTGAGCACCATATTCTCACTATGTGTCTCCCAAAACTCACATAACTTTTGTCACTATTTAAATCCGCTCTAACCATCCCATCCCTTACGATTACCTGACCCATGTAGACCAAACCTGTACCACATAACATAATCGCAACATACATTAACCTTTCTCTCACACCCGATGCAAAACGGTTGTGGCTTCAGTTTATCAACATTCTCAATGGACACAATATCTATATATCTGTCCACACCCATTCTGACACAAACACCACCAACGATGCCATTATTGTTTCCCCCCAACCTATTGAGGCGGCCCACAGTAGAAGTCCGAGATCCAACTGGGAGATCACCAAAATGTCTTCCTGATTTCATACCATGTACCCAGCCCAACCCACACCACTCCTAATCAACCTCACTGATATACCCAGGATTGTTCCCGTGAAGACTGGAATACTTAATATGCCCAAATTCAGACCTTAATCGAAAGCCATGATTCAAACTCCTAAAATCCTGACGACGTTTGAAATGAGGTTGACTTCCTACAACACACCGTCTCGGAGGTTAATTCCAACAATATCCCACTCCGAAATCTCTACTACAACCGTCCTAGTCTTCCTCCACGTGCTCTTGCCCTACTCCAAGAATCCCATCGACATACACGTAATTCTTTCCTCCTCGTGACCGAGACGCACGCACACGCCACCAATGGCTCCAGCGACATGTTCGCAGTTACTTACAAGCCAAACGACCTGGGACTGGAAAATGACATGTACTCAACTAAACGAAATACCCATAAACTCTACAAAGTATTGGAAAGCATTTTCTGAAAACAATCCCACTCCCACATAATCCAGTCTACATAACAATGAACCGCTTCCAGACAACCTCAACAAAGCCAGCCTCTTCGCGTCCTACGAGGAAGACACATTCACCATCCCACATGATCCCAACTTTGATTGAACTCTTATATGTATGAATGTGCCAAAACAACTATCCCACCCCTCATATCAAACTTCCAGTACTTATATAGCACTCCACGAATAGGACTTAACACGCCTATAACAGCTGATGACAATATACACACCATCGCTAAAAAGTGGAGCACTGATCCTGATCGCGATACAATTACCTACCGCCACCTCAAGGAATGTCCCAGAGCTTATCACGAAACCCTCACCGCCATTTACGCTACCATCCTGTACACAGGTTGTTACCCAGAACAGTGGAAAATGCTTTTTCAACAAAAGCTTTGAAACCATTCTTACCCACCGAATCCATGAGCACCTTCCAACTCTCCTACCTATTCCCAATACTCAGTGAGACTTTCGTCCCAACTATTCCATCGACGATCAACTTCTTTACCTTACCCACATAATCGCCCCTCAACTAAATAAACGTAAGTCCGCCGTCCTTGTCTCCCCTGATATCCAAAAAACCTTCGACTGGGTATGGCATTCTGAGCTGCTCTTCAAGCTACAAATATATACACTCCCAATTCACTATGGCCACCTTATAGCATCCTTCCTTCACCACTATCCTACATATGCCACACTCAAACATATTTGCTCACGCATCTTTCACCAGCTGCAAGTGTGCCACAATGCTCTGTCCTCTCACGCCTCCTTTATATCCTGCTCACTGCAGACGTTCCCAAACCGTCTCCCCCCGATGTACCTCCAGCAATATGCTGACGACACCGCCAAACTAGCCACTCATCATACCCTTCAACCCTCCCTGCATCCCTCCAACGCCACCCGAATTTTCTTGTCGAGCAGACGTAATACGTGGACACTTTAAGCCAACCTGCAGAAAAGCCAATCCACCATCTTTGGTCGCACCACTGGCGTTTCTGTGCTCCAGATTTCCATCCCTCCATCTCTCCATCTACAACCATCCCATCCCTCTAACTAACACAGTGAAATATGTTGGACTAACTAATGACAGAAAAGCGGCATAGAACGCACATCTCCTTACCGTCCAACAAAAAGCCCAACACTGTCTATAACTACTAGGAGGCCAGAAATGGGATCTACATCCTACTGGCATTATCCTCACCTGTAAATTGCTCATCTACCCCATCTTAACCTACGCTAACGTGTCTGGAGCTCTGCATATTCAAATTCTATAAGTCCGTTGAAATCCTGAAGAGACATGCTCTCCGCCACGCCTTCCGCATCCACTGACCAACCCCAATTCGAAACTGTAACAACACATTCACTTCTTACACTTTCTTCTCTTCGTAGAGCACCTTCGGATCCAATACATTAATCGCAAAACCCAGTTTCAGAACCCAGTTTCCCACCCACGAATCACCAATATATGTACCTGCTGCGCCACTACATCCATATTACACCCTGCATGCACCTCCATGCCTTATCCAACCCCTCCCGCCGGAATTTTATCCAACTCCCACTCCCCAACGATGAAATCCGTCCCGAGACGTAGCCCTCTTTACAACACTAATCAGAACGCTCCATCTCAGACTATCCCCCAATTTTCTCTGCCCCCTTTCATTTACATTGCTGACTTCTAGTCGCTAGACACAGTCATACTTATCATTGCACTATCATCATGACAATTTTTTCGTGTGTCACCTCGCATCACCATTACACCACGGCATCATACACGTTGAAGAGTGACTGCATTTTAACTGTAATATAAAATCGTCGAGCGAGTTTTACTAACCATCCCTATTTTCATCTATGTGTATCTAACAAATCCTCATTTCTTGTTACTTGCTTCTATGCAAAAATCGTCACTATCGTCCAGCTATGTATTTTTCACAATATGGTCTGTTATTGTAACCATTTATTTGTTTTAACCATTTTAAAATACAGTTTTTGTAACCTTAAGTGAAGAGCGGTTGCCTGCCGTTGTGGCCGAGTGGTTCTAGGCGCTTCAGTCCAGAACCGCGCTAATGCTACGGTCGCAGGTTCGAATCCTGCCTCGGGCATGGCTGAGTGTGATGTCCTTATGTTAGTTAGGTTTAAGTAGGGGACTGATGACCTCAGATGTTAAGTCCCATAGTGCTTAGAGCCATTTTTTTCTGAAGGGCGGTTTTTGTAGGGAACTGCAATAACAATAAAGAAAAATAACCGCCCTGACATTAAGTGGTTTTATTACTGGCGACGACGATGGAGATGGCCATCGAAAGGTCAAGAATTTTATTCCAATTGACGCGGCTTAAAAACCAAGAAGATTTTATTCACGTATGCCGCCACGAAAGACTCTCAGGACAAGCATCAACAAAGGTGAGGCCAGGATAATGAATGGAATACAGTAGAACTAAATCAGCTAATGTTGAAGGCATTACATTAGAAAATCAGACAGCAAAGGCAGTAGATGAGTTTTGATATTTTGACAATGAGATAACTGTTGAGGGCCGAAGCAGAGACAATATAAAACCCAGAGTGGCAAATACACTATATCTGTAAAGAATAAATCGACAATTGTATTTTAAAATAAGGGAATAATGAAATAAATCTTCAGTTTCCTCGCTCTCAGTCGCTCTTTTAATATCAGTCCGTACCAGACGCAGTACTTTATTTTGGCTTTAACGTCGCTACTGTACCGTATATAACGGTTAGTGGATTCCTTACAGCCAATCAACAAATAGCAACAAAATGTTTGGAGAGTTTTTAAAATTTTATCACTTCTGTGATAATCAATGACTTCGAAGAGGGTCCATCATCATCTAGAAAGACAGGAAACGTGAGGGATGATCGTAATACTGTCTGACACACGGCAACGAGTGCAAGTACTTTTAGTTCCTGCCAGCCAAAGTAGGGACATGATGAAGTAATTACAGGAGCAGATTTTGGTCACAGGAGCGGCAAAGTTAATTGCGACACGGAGTTGCGTGTGTCACAATTATTCAAATGCCGCAGTTAAAATGAGAATTCCGGCTTTTAACCCCGGCGGCTTTGACGTGGTTCACGCAGTTGCGTGTGGACAGGCGCTGCAGATTGCTTGTTCATTGCATTTACTTTATAAAGCTGTTAATATGCAGCAGCCGACGGTATTAAATTTCAGCAGAAAATTAGATCGGACAACAATAGCCGCATGTTTCGCTGAAATTCGTTCACTGGTGCGAAGGGTGGACTACTCAAACTTTTATTACTTGCGAATCCATTCTGGGCAATTTTTTAATATTGTTCAGTAGGAACTCTAGGGAACACACTCGTTATACCTCTCTGCGCTAACTGGTAGTTTCACTTTACTTGCAAAGAACCATTAAGTACCCTACACTTGATTACGTTATCTTACACGCAGCGTAATTCTCCTAGTTGTCTACGGACGTCATAGGGCTGATTTCGCCTTTCTGCTTGAGCTGTAACAGCTGAGTTAAATTGGAGACACCTTTGTGAGGGCTGCACTCGTCGAGGTATTCCAGGACTGCTCTGAAATGCCTGCAGCATTTTAAACCAAAATTCGTATTCATTTGAGTTAGTGTTGTATTTGTCTTCAGTCTGGTAACTGGATTGTGCAGCTATCCATGCAGTTCCGTCCCGTGCAACACCATTTATTTTTGCCAACACACATTTGAACCTGATCGCTGTGGTCAAGCCTTGGTCCCAACCCACAAAACCACCTCGACTTCCCCCCCCCCCCCCCCCTTCTCAGCGTCTCTCAAAAAAATGGCTCTGAGCACTATGGGACTTAACTGCTGAGGTCATCAGTCCCCTATAACTTAGAACTACTTAAACCTAACTAACGTAAGGACATCACACACATCCGTTCCCGAGGTACGATTCGAACCTGCGACCGTAGCGGTCGCGCGGTTCCAGACTGTAGCGCCTAGAACCGCTCGACCACTCCGGCCGGCCCCGCGTCTCTCACTTAGTAAACTAACAATTTCTTGATGCTTCAGGATGTGTCCTGTAAAAACTAGTAAAGTTCTTCCAAACATTACTTCTCTTCCCAATTCAGTTCACAACCTCATCGTTAGTTTACGATCCACCCACGTAATATTCATCATTCTTCTGTAGAGCCACATTCCAAAAGCTGCCATTCTCTTCTTGTCTCACTTCCGTACAAAGCTACACTCTGACAAATACCTACAGAAAAGTCTTCCTAAAATATAACCATATATTCGAATGAGCACTAAAAGACAATTGCTGTGCGAGTAAAATACTCGAAGTACTAGTATTTGTGAGGGAAGAGGTAGTAAAGCGGTAACCTTTTTCCACATCTCTGGAACGGCTAGGACAATTTCAGCTATCTGAACAAAATAAACTCGTTAGACAAGGCAGTCCTAGGACTCTTACGGGCGGAGTGGCGGCGAAAAATTTCCAACATTGTTGCAATTGCGTAGTAAACGAAAAATATCATATTACACAAACTGGGCATTTTTCATTGAAAACTAAATGGCGACTGACTTTGGCATTGCCAACTGCGACTATTTAATGACTGTCGTAGGAGTGTTTTACAAAATATCTAAATACAAAATAAGTGGATATAACACAATAAAGAGCAAAGATGGAAACGATGGATAATGATTATACAAATGTGATCACGAACGTACTTTGTTTAATTTGATCTGTATACACATGGTATATGTCGTCAGTAGTTGAAACTAGGTTCTGTTTTAATGGCTGTAAAGAGAAACATCCTGCCAAGACAATTTTTTTTCTTTTTAGTCACCAGTCTTATGGATGGTTTGATACGGCCCACCACGAATTCATCTCCTATACTAACCTCTTCAGCTCAGGACAGAACTTGAAACTTACATCCTCAATTATTTGCTGGAAGTATTCCAATCTCTGTAGTCCTCCACAGCTTTTACCCTCTGTTGCTCCCTCGGGTACCACGGAAGTTATTCCCTGATGTCTTAACAAATTTCCTATCACATTGTCCCTTCTTCTTCCCAGTGTTTTCCATACATTCCTTTCCTTTCCGATTTTGCGCAGAACCATCTCATTGCCTACCTTATCAGTTCATCTAACTTTCAACATTCGTCTCTAGCACCACATCTCAAATTCTTCGATTCTCTTAAGTTCCAGTTTTCTCACAGTCCATGTTTTACTACCATACAATGCTGTGCTCCAAACGTACATTCTCAGAAATTTGTTCCTCAAATTAACGTCTATGTTTGACACTAGTAGACTTCTCTTGACGAGGAAGAACCTATTTAACAGTGGTACTCTGTTTTTGATGTCGCTCTTGCTCCCTCCGTCACGGGTTATTTTGCTGCCTAGCTAGCAGAATTCCTTATCTTCATCTACTTCGTGACCACCAAACCTGATGTTAAATTTCCTGCCGTTCTCCTTTATGCTTCTCATTACTTTCGTCTTTCTTCGATTTACTCTCAATCCATGTTCTGTACTCATTAGACTGTTCATTTCATTCAGAAAATTCTGTAATCCTTCTTGACTTTCACTGACGATAGCGAATCTTATCACTGATATCCTTTCATCACAGATTTTAATTCCACTCTTCAGTCTTCTCGTATTTCCATCATTGCTTCTTCGATGTTGATACTGAACAGTATGGGAGCAAGACTAAATCGTTGTCTTATACCCCTTTTAATACAACCATTTCGTTCTTTATCTTCCATTCTTGTTAATCTCTCTGGACTATTGTACATGTTGTATATTACATTTCCCTCCCTATAGCTTTCCCCTATTTTCCACAGAGTTTCGAACGTCTTGCATCATTTGACATTATCGAACGCTTTTTGCCGAGCGGGATTAGCCGAGCGGTCTAGGCACTGCAGTCATGGACTGTGCGGCTGGTCCCGGCGGAGATTCCAGTCCTCCCTCGGGCATGAGTGTGTGTGTTTGTCCTTAGGATAATTTAGTTTAAGTAGTGTGTAAGCTAAGGGACTGATGACCTTAGCAGTTAAGTCCCATAAGATTTCACACGCATTTGAACATTTTTTTGAACGCTTTTTAGATGAAAATTAATCCTATGGAGGTGTCTTGATTTTTCTTTAGTCTTGCGTCCATCAGCAGCCGCAACGTCAGAATTGCCTCTCTGATGCCATTACATTTCCTAAAGCCAAACTCCTGGTCATCCAACACATCCTCAATGTACTTTTCTATTCCTCTGTACATTTTTCTTGTCAGCAACTTTGCAGCACGAACTGTTAAACTGATTGTCCGATACCTCTCGCACGTTTCAGCTCTTGCGCTCTTTGATGATATTTTTCCGAATGTCAGATGGTATATCACCAGACTCATATATTCTACACGCAAACGCGAACTGTCGTGTTGTTGTCACTTCTCCCGATGATTTTAGAAATTCTGATGGAATGTTATCTATCCCTTATGCTTTATTTGGCCATAAGTCTTCTAAAGCTGTTTTAAATTCTGATTCTAATACTGGAACCCCTATCTCTTCTCTAACGACCCTTCTTCCTCCTCTACCACGAGGTCAGACAAGTCTTCCCCCTCATAAAGGCCTTCAATGTATTCTTTCCACCAATCGCATTTTCCACTGCATTTAACAGTGGGATTCCCATTTCGCTCTTACTCATCCTTGCTTTTAATTTCACGAAACTTCGTTTTGACTTTTCTGTATGCTAAATCAGTCCTTCCATCAATCACTCCTTCTTCTATTTCTTCATATTTTTCATATAGTCATTTCGCCTTAGCTTCCCTGCGCTTCCTATTTATTTCATTCCTGAGTGATTTGTATTTCTGAAGTCCTAAGTTTCAAAATGGCTCTGAGCACTATGTGACTTAACTTCTGAGGTCATCAGTCGCCTATAACTTAGAACTAATTAAACCTAATTAACCTAAGAACATCACACACATCCATGCCCGAGGCAGGATTCGAACCTGCGACCGTAGCGGTCGCTCGGTTACAGACTGTAGCGCCTAGAACCGCACGGCCACCCCGGCCGGCTCCTGAGTTTCACTGAACATTTTTGTACTTCCCTATTTCACCAGTCAGCTGAAGTATTTCTTCTGTAAGCCATGGTTTCTTCGCAGTCACGTTCTTTGTGCCTACGTTTTTCTTTCACACTTCTGTGATAGCCATTTCTAGAGATATCTGTTCCTTTTCAACTGAAATGCTCAGTGAGCAATTCCTTACCGCAGTATTTATATCCATAAGGAACCTTGAGCGTATCTCGTCATTCCTTATTATTTCAGCATTCCACTTCTTTGTGTACTATACTTCCTGATTAGTGTCTTAAACTTCAGCCTATTATATATTTTGGTTCAAATGGTTCAAATGGCTCTGAGCACTATGGGACTTAACTTCTAAGGTCATCAGTCCCCTAGAACTTAGAACTAATTAAACCTAACTAACCTAAGGACATCACACACATCCATGCCCGAGGCAGGATTCGAACCTGCGGCGGTAGCGGTCGTGCGGTTCCAGACTGTAGCGCCTAGAACCGCTCGGCCACCCCGGCCGGCTATTATATATTTTGAATTGCGTCTATATCTGCTCTGGGGTACGCCTTACAATTCAGTATCGGATTTCGGAATGTCTGTCTGATCCTGATGGAATCTAACTGAAACTCTTTTCAAAGTACAACTCCTCCTCTTGTGATTCTTGAACACCAATGAAGGATGCTACCGCTACATGACAGGTGCAATTTACTTTTATATTCATGGTATTTTTCCAGCTAACACGTTGCTTCTGGTGAAACTATACAGTTTTGAATACATAAATTTGAGATGCAAGATAGTAATACTACATTTTTGAAAAGTTTGCATTCTAAAGTTGTCAATAATTATTCAAGAACTTTTTGTTATTTGTATAATGTTTTTAAGATTACGATTTTTAGAAAATAATAAAATATTTGCTTTACGTAGAAAGGGTTTAAATGATTACGTCCCACCAAAACAAATATTTATTGGCAGAACTGGATGTTCGTGTGCACATGATATTTCCTGCCTGTAAACAGGCAACCTGTTGATACACCACAAATACCAGCTGCTTTCCTGCAGATGCCTGGCACTACTTTAAAAGTTCTCTTTGTAAACATATTTTTTCAAATTTTCAGTAAAGGCGAGTGTGTGCCACCGAACGTGTTGCTGAAGTGGGGAGAGGGGGGGTTTCTTAGACGGATCCTTTGCTGTCTCATTCATGCTTGTGTCAATGTTTCAGAAAAGGTGAGTAAATGCCACCGAACGTGTTGCCGAACTGGGGAGGGGGGTCTTAGAGAAACCATTTGTTGTTTAATTCACGCGTGTTTCAATGTCACTACAGGACGACGCGAAACGGGAGTGTTAACAAAACTTATGCACCACTTGCTGCTTCGGATAACATTCAAATTTCGTCGAATGGTTTTGAACGGTCCCAAGTGTTTCCACCCTGTACACGAGAGCAAAATTTGCAGTCGTGCTGCACTCCAAAGGGAAAAGATCACATTGAATTGGTGTACAGCCCCACAGTGTCCACAGAGAGGAGTTGAAGCGCACTCAGGTGTCAGAAGAATCAACGACTACAAAAAATGTCGTCCTATCCTGAGAACTGTCTCTTACGACCGTGAAATATGAGGGAGTAAACGCCCCGAAGAAAGGGGTGGCTTCATTTACGCACTTTATTTGCCCACAGAGTTCATTTCGTGTCAATTCGGTGCTTGGAAAAATCTTTTCCTCGGCAACCTTTAAGAAAAGCGCGTGATATGAAAGCTATTTGTCGCTGTTCTGACGTCCATCGCAGAAGCGTTAAAAGAAGGGGCGAAATGTAGCTAACAGAGGGCGTGACGACTTCCTAATAGTGTGACACGTCCGCGGTGGCGTTGGGAGGAATTGCGGTGAAATTTGGTGGCAGTGTGACATCATTAACGCGCATTACGTGTCACATGAACATCTGAGCTCCGCTCATTTTTCGCATGTGTCCTCACCGTGCTGTCCTAAGTGTCGTCGAGCCCGAGGTTTAAGTCGCAGGACACCACGCTTTTACACCATTACAGAAGATAGTTGTAAGCAACTTTGAGCCAAATTGTCAACTTATAACTTATAATGCTGGAGATTCGAAAAGGGGTTCTCTAATTGTGTTGTGCAGTTATATTTGCTTGGTGGCAGAAATTAGGATACCTTTTGGGGAGCAAGCATCACTCACACGTGACAAAAAGTTATGGCTACCTAGTTGAAGAGAGAAATCATGAAATTCTCTGCTTTGACGGAAAATATTTGTAAGTAGTGGTAACTGATATTTGCTCAAAGTTTCTGAAGACCTGTCATTGTAGCAGCTTTCTTGCCTTCTACATATGTGTCAAGCTTTTCTTCACTCAAGGTGGCGGCGATGGTGCGTGGTTGCTAGCACTTGAGACCCCAGCAGTGGACATTTCCCTGCGGATTTCTGCCAGTGACAGGTTCAGCTGGAGCAGCACAGCGGCTCGCAGAATACCGGAAGCCCATGAACGGCCTGCCGTGCCGCCGTTCCGCTCTCTATGGGCGCGCACTCGACACGAGGACTTGCGGCTGACAGCTGAATGCACCCAGTGGCACAGACGGACCTTAGGCAGGTCAACAGACAGCCGTGGGACTGTGTGGCGGACTGCGAAAGCTTCCTGTAATCTCTTCTTCCATCCTGTATAGCTGTAGCGCCTAGCAGTCAAACAATTCACCTGTACACTATCACACAGCTATCAAATCTTCTGTTGTATTTTGACACAATACGTTTTTCACAATGGACGCCTTCAAGTTCATTGGCCAGAAGACAAAGAAATAGTGAGGCGAACGTTGCTAAGACGAGACAAGGAGACCGTTATTGGTGGGAAAACTGAGAGTCCAGTTCAAACAGCATTGATTTATGTCAATGCACAGGGCGATGCAGAAAGGATGGACGTTTTTAGAACAGCTAATATTCAGGCTCATGCGGTCGGAGTGGGGGGAGTGATGTGGTAAAACGATCGGTAGCTCCTGCTATTTTTTTTAGTCAAGGTCATGGAGCCGTGGACTGTACAACATCGTGTGTTTAACTACGATAGTTTTGTGTGCAATAGTGAGTCTATCGTTACAGTGCAAAGTGAGTTTCGTCAGCATTTCAGTTTCGCTAGACGTGATAGTGTTCCTACTCGTAGCACCATTTGACATTCGGTAGAATCATTTCGAACACGAGGAACAGTTATGACCAAAAGCCACCTGGAACTCCTCGCTCAGTTCAGACACAAGAAAATGTGGAAAGAGTTCGCCAAGCCATACTCCGCAGTCCTGGTCGATCTGCTAGAAGAGACTCGGCTCAGCTGCGCCTCAGTAATTGCTCGGTAAGGCGTATTTTGCATAATAACCTAAAATTGCATCCCTACAAAATGGCCATTGTGCAAAAATTAAACCCAAGAGATTATGAACAGCGGCTAAATTTTGCATGAGAAATGGAAGCTATATTTGAGCAAAATGACAAAATTATTTTGTTTATAAGTGATAAAGCTCATTTCCATTTGAATGGAATGGTAAATCAGCAGATCGTTATTGGGCCAGTGAAAACCCAAAACTAATGCATGAGAAACCACTACATAGTCCCAAGGTGACTGTTTGGTGTGCCTGTTACAGGTACAGATGTTATTGGTCCATACTTTTTCCAAGACGAGAACAGGAACAGTTGCAGAGAGTTGAAGCCAACTTCCAAGAGCGCCCTGAGAAGTGCAAATGGTTCAAATGGCTCTGAGCAATATGGGACTTAACATCTATGGTCATCAGTCCCCTATAACTTAGAACTACTTAAACCTAACTAACCTAACGACATCACACAACACCCAGTCATCACTGAGAAGTGCATTGCTGAAAACTGCTGTCACCTGGGAGATCTACAATGTTATTTATTAGTACATGTGATTGTAATATTTTATTTCAGAAAATTTTTGTGTTATTCAGAGCCACTCAAGGACCTAAATTACTTATGTAAGATAGTAGGGTGGCGGGCGACCAATGATAACCTTTCTTGTTGGGAGCCAAAAAGCGGCTAAAGAGAAACGGGAGTGGTGGGTCCTCTTTGACAGAAGCAGGCAGGAAGTTACCAGACGCAGAGGCTCTCCACTGTGCGTGGGCAAGATACGGGACAGCAGTAGCAGCCAGCGAGGAAGTAGCCACACCTCGTTCTGCTTTATGCTGCTATCGTAGGTGACGCATCCACTGCTGTTTTGGAGACATCACTAAGAATTACTGCCTAATTTAGCTCGTAGCTACTACGCTGCCGTGATTATGTGAATACCACTCTCGAAAGTAGACATGGCCGCCATTTCCTGCGCCATATTAAGTAATAAACCACATTCACCTTCTGAAACGATCGCAGTAGCTGCTAAGCTACTGCAAGGACAGTTTATTAACTGCTCATAATACTGTAGCATGGTTCAGATCTGTACTTGCTGGAGCAGCCATATTTACTGCGAATACATCACTTATAAAAGACTATTGAACCAGTGATTTGTAGTCTCCATAGGTAATTGTAAATTACTAATTGCCCCTACTGATTGCCCCTACTGCTTGCCCCTACTGCAAACCTTCCTCCGGCAAATTTAGTGGGAACAATCATCTGCCGAAATTACTGCTGTGTAGACATTACAAGTGAATTCCCCGACTACACAGAGTTCTCACGAGCATACTTTCAAACAATAGTCTTACCTGTTTCAGTTACGTTTTGCTTGATTACTTCTGTCACTGTGGTGGCTTGTTGCCGGAATACTAATTAATATTTGCTTTCATTAATAGATCTGTAGTACAATTTTTACCAAGCTTTTATTTTCCATCTCATTCGTGTATATGTGGATTCGGCTTCTTGCATGAAATCGAGAGTCACCTTTCAGCGTTATTGGACAAATCAACGTGTTAAGAGGTCAGGCTAATGTGCTGTGGCGTCATGAGTGTAGCAAGTTTTTCTTCGCAAAGAGTCAGATTCATATGCAATGACAAAACGCGAGGAAGAGTGAGGAAGGCTGAAGAGAATGGCTGTGATCGAGGTTGCGGCCCCGACTGTTGTCAGGAGCAGAGAGTTTTTTATGTGGTTTTTACGAGCCTAGCATACCAGGAACAGGTAACGCCGTCTTAAGTAGAACTCGTGACCATGTAGATGTTATAACACCGAATCTGACTCCATACCGTAACTAAAACCAAACCGTGCGGTATGCAAAGATAATAGTTGTGACCTGAAAGAAAAGGAAGTTCTGGTGACACATAGCGCTTGGTTCATTATAGGGTGGTGATTTCAATATCCCAAGAGTTATTAAAAGTTACTGCATCTACCAGCATACATGTAGTGGCTGTGTAACAAATACCCATGATCTAAAGACGCTCACTTCTTAGAAATGACTTATCCAACTAACTACTTCATTACATTTCAGTTTCACGAGTATCTTCACTGCGGGGTTCGTACTCTTCTGGCTGCAATAGGAGTGGAGATATGGGCAAAAAAGTGTATTTCGCAGTCACTGGCGTATAGGCTGCCCTGAACAGCAGGCATGTTGTGTGGGAACAGTATCAGCCTGTCAAATCAACAGGGCTTGCAAGGCATCATATATGTCTGAGGCAAGAAACGGTTTTCCGTTCCCTGATTTGTAGGCTGCCCAGAATGACAGCTGTATTGTGATGGAACAGTATTCACTAGTACTGGTCTAGTTAATCAACCTGCTTTACATTAAGGCATACAATTACTGTCAGTTGTTCTCATGGCGTTGGTGACAGCGCTTGAGACTGCTCATCCTTTGGTTTGGGTTCGATCCTTAGTGCCATCCCATAACCAATATTTGTATCACTCTTTTGTTTGGTTTTAGGAAACGAAACAAAGAACACATTTGGCGGGACGCTTGAATTTCCGAGCACAATAACCTAAGTTTCTAACTTCATTGGTAATTAACTCGCAGATGGTGCAACGTATCGAAATTTTTTTACCAACTGTTATTTCTCCATATAACCTACCCTGGAACATGTTTACAAACATAGCCTGTTACATGCTATTAAGGCAAATGCCCAATAGCAGTGAGGCTTGCTTTTGAACAAAAGGACGCGCACGGGCAGCACGAACAGCTTACACAGTCAGCATACCAAAAATAGCCGCGCCCGTCGATCGAGATGCAACCTGTTTCATCCTTTGTACTAGTAGAATCGCAACCGAAATTATCGCGAGCGTCCTAGTCAGAAACTGTTGAACGAAACCAAACTGGTTGATCCATGGCTGCTACCACATAACGGAAGCAGGCTCATAGTTAACAGAATGGTGATAACTCACGCTCTGGTGTTACCACAAAGTGACTCTAACCTAGAACTACAGCGAACTGTGGCCCTGACAGCGGCTGTCCACACTTTTATGAATTTAGATGCTTCCCCCATTAGGCGTTCGCAGGCAGAAGCAAGTTCCTACAGCAGGTTGTGGCTACAATCTGTTCTGGCCAGTGACGACGCGGCCTTCCAGTTCAGTAGACGGAGAGATTGAATGACACCAGTTCTGCGAAACCGGACAAGACTCGTATCCTTGCCCGTCGAAGCAGCTGTAGCTCGAAATTCAAAAAAAGGTCTTGAAAAGTCTGCAGAATTTCTCAATCTTATTCATAACTAACAATAATATGTGATCTTGAAAGTTTCTCTACCACCACAAGCCGATAGTTCTCTAATCTGACTAGTCATCGTTGGTCTTGGAATGCAGGGGAAAACTGATTTAACTCTGCATTCTCTGTGTAGTTCCGTAGCACGCACATTGTTTCCAATGGTTTACAGTACAATTCGACTTCTGTAGACTGTTTTGCCTGTCAGTACGACATTAGAATCTCACACTGTCCGAACATTATCAAGAACGGTTGTCAGCACAGCAAGTTGCCCGCCATTTTGGCGTACAACACAGTGACGTCATTCGAGCATACATCTGTCTTTCAGAGACACACGACATAAGATATATGTCTCGTAGTGGTCGCCTGCCATCAACAACTCAGGCTTATTATCTCTAAATTATCGTTCGTAGGTCACTCGTGGTCCAACGGTAACGTCTCCGATTCCTAAACAAATCGTCATGGTTCCCGGGTATGAGCGACATCGCAGCTTAAATTTTAAATAAAACGTCGTCGGAAATGGTGGCCAAGGACTTCAACTACAAGACACCTTCGTTCTGTCAGTGGCCTTATCTAGGAGGGAGAACGAGCGACAGAGTTTGGGGTGCATCCTCTTGCACTTGGGGTGGGAACATGTCCCTGAAAGCGGAAAATTCAGCTGTAAGAAACGGCATGAAGATGCAGAAAGCAATGGAAACCATGGCGTGAAAGACACATAGTGTGTATCCAGAATACATGTAGCCTGTAATGGAAAACTTTCATTATGACTTCCTCATTGGCAAAAAATTCTAGATTAATACCCCACTGGGAGCTATGGGAGGAGCCTTTTAAGAAGGAGATAACTACGAGAAAAGGATTGAACAATCAATGAAAGGGTTCCCTTCCAGGAGTCAGAGCGTGTAATATCAAAATTCTGAATGTGGTAGGGAAGCTACAATATCTGAAAAACGGATATACAAATGCTCAGTCTAGTGTATCAGGGACACAGGCAGGGGCGCCGACCCCAGATCGAATCCTTCCAGTGTGCCGGACAGACTGGATATGGTTTTTAGGCAGTTTCTCACGTCCAAGTATGGGAATATCGGGCTGGTACCCACACCCCGCCTCAGTTACACAATAGGAAAACATTTAGAAAACATTTTCAAGCTTCCAATGAGATAATACTAGGTGCAGACAGAAGAGGCACAAGAATTCCGTCACGGAAAAGGGGGGGGAGAGGGGTGGTGGCGTTAGAAACGGCATCCTACCACCCGCTACCACTAATAATGCAAAATCCCCGTGGGGACACGTTGGAAGACCAAGTAGAAGGAGAAATATTTACATGTAGTGTGGGTCAGTGACTTGAAATGAAAAGAAGATACATATTTCTGGTGAGGCTGATATCAATAGCGGTGGATAATGTTAAAACGGGAGTAGTTTGCGTTACGAACACGAAAATATATCAGAGGGTGAGTTACTGCGAACAACTCACTGATACAGTTATTCTCTTCAGAATCGACTACGAACTAACAAAATAACAAAAGTTCAGCTATAATTGCCGACGTCAGAAGCAGAAGATGTAGAGACAGAATTCATGAGGCCGTTAAAAGGGCTACACAGTATGCATAAGAGACGCAAATTTAATAGTGAGGTAGTCGGAATGCTGTAGCAGGTGAAGGAATAGAAGATAGAGTTATAGGACAATGTGGTCTGCGTAGTAGGAATGATAAAAGAAGAAGACTAAGCGAGTTCTACAAATAAATTGCAGCTAGTAATAACCAATACACTGTACAAAAATCACAACAGGAGAAGGTATATTTGGAAAACACATGGAGACACGAGAAGACATCACCTACATTACGTGTGGGTGAAACAGGGATTTCAAAATAAGCTATTGCACAACAGATTAACAAGACCCAAACCTAGTGTAATTATAATCCAAAAACTGAGAGAGCAAGATGATACACACCAAGGTGAGAAAAGTATGGGACAGCGATATGCACATATACAGATGGCATTGCATTAGACTTGCTGTGCATTGGCGACTGCTACGGTCGCAGGTTCGAATCCTGCCTCGGGCATGGATGTGTGTGATGTCCTTAGGTTAGTTAGGTTTAAGTAGTTCTAAGTTCTAGGGGACTGATGACCACACCTGTTATGTCCCATAGTGCTCAGAGCCAATTGAACCATTTTTTGCTGTGCATTGGCGGAATTGTCAATTGTACTCAGGTGATTCATGGGAAAAGGTTTCGGTCGTGATTATGGCGGCACGCTGGGAATTAACACGCTCTAAATGCAGAATAGCAGTTGTAGGTAGACACATGGGACATTCGATTTCGGTAATCGTTAGCGCATTCAATACTCCGAGATCCACGACGTCAAGACTGTGCCGAGATTACCAAATTCCAGGCATTATCTTTCACCACGGACAACGCCGTGACCGGCAGCCTTCGCTTAACGAACGGAGCAGCGGCGTTTGAACAGAATTATCAGTGCTAACAGATAAGCGACACTGCCTGAAATAACAGCAGAAATCAATATGGGACGTGTGACGAACGTACTAGTTACGACAGTCAGGTGAAATTTGGCGTTATTGGGTTATGGCAACAGACGAACAATGGGAGTGCCTGTGCTAACAGCACGAAATCGTTTGCAGCGCCTCTCTTGGGTTCGTGACCATATCGATTGGACCCTAGACGTCTGGAAAACCGTGGCCTGCTCAGATGAGTCCCGATTTCGGTTGGTGAAAAGAAATGCGTGTGAAATCCTATGGGACTTAACTGCAAAGCTCATCAGTCCCTAAGCTTACACTCTACTTAACCTAAACTATCCGAAGGACAAACACACACACCCATGCCCGAGGAAGGACTTGGACCTCCGCCGGGGCCAGCCGCACAGTCCATGACTGCAGCGCCTTACACCGCTCGGCTAATCTCGCGCGGCTTTTTCCAGTTGGTAAGAGGTGACGGTAAGGTTCGAGTGTGGCGCAGAAGTCATGGACCCAGGTTGTCTACAAATCACTGTGCCAACTGGTGGTGGCTCTATAATAATGTGGGCTGTGTTTACTGAACCGATCATTGACTGCAAATGGTTATGTTTAGCTACATGGGGACGATTTGCTGCCATTCATGGATTTCATGTTCCAAACAACTATGGAACAAGTATGGATGACAATGCGGCATGTCACCGGTCCACAACTGACCGCGATTGGTTTGAGGAAGACAATTTGGACGAACTATTTGGCCATCCCGTTCGCCCTACGTGAAACCCGTCTAATATTTGTTGGTCATAATTAACAGATCAGTTCGTGCACAATATCCTGCACCGACAACACTCTTGCAACTATGTATGGTCATAGAGCCAGCATGGCTCAGTATTTCTGCGGGTACTTCCAACAACTTGTTAAGTCCAGGTCACATCGAGCTACTGCACTAAGGCGGACAAAAGGAAGACCGATATGATATTAGGAGGTATCCCATGACTTTTAGCAGCTCAGTGTATATTATTTCTTAAGTCAACAACCCTCTTTTTCAACAGGCACTAACCGTACCGGGATGAATGCGTTAATGTTAGGATGGTTTCTTAGCCGCCTTCTAATACTGAATACCGATTTTGCGCTAAAACTTTCGATTTTTGTCAAATTTTACATAGAAGAGAGTTTTAACTATTCTAGGTGAAAGAGCATGATGGGTGCCCACGTTCATACGTATATTTTACGAAATTACGTTATTAATCACGAGTAAGGGACTCCCTTTTCATATTATCTTATTACTAACACCATTTGATTTATTTTAATGTACTTATAACATGTTAATTTTTACACAAAATTGCCACAAATAGTAACCGTGACTACTGCGGTAGTCCATTATCTCTGCCTGTCGTACAAGCTGCCTGTTCTAAACGAATATACTTCCCAAAAGACAGACATCCTGTAAAATTCTCACATTCATTAGATCCGTCGGGATTAGCACCAAGCAAACTTATACCGTAGAAAAACACTATTGTCGTGTGATAAGAAACCTGGAACTATACAGTGCTTAGCAATGGAGCACACATGGTCGTAACCAAACCCAATGAATTTACAACTAAAGCTCAGATGCCTGACACCTGCAAACTGCTGTAATACCATGGTTAAACTTAACATCATCTGATCCAAGCAAGACTTTTCAGTTGAAAAGAAGATAGTTGCCTATTAAAATTGCATTTGTGATCGCTATAAACAAGTGGCAGGGACAAACGCTTCAAAGAGAAGGATTGTATTTACTGAATCCCTTCTTTACTCATGGACAATTGTATGTAGCCTTTTGAAGGGTAATCGAATCAACTAACATTTTTGAATCCCTTAAGGAAAATTAAAAACAGAGTGTACACAATCATTACAGACTTACAGTCTTACACCGGGTATTATAATGCCCTTAATGCTGTCTTAAGAATTTTGTTCAGAATTATTTGCGTGGAAATGTATTTTTTTATACAAGGATGTAGTATAATTACATTACTACTACTTCACATCGTTCGGTTCATTTTTCAAGATGTTTTATCTTCCTACCCTTATCTCAACGACTACACTTATTTCAAACACTGTCATTACTTAAAAGTATAATAGTGCGACAGTTTCGCACGTTTCCCATTTTAAGGAATAAAAGGACATGGCCCATAGCATCCAAAACAAAAGAATTATTTTACCAAGGGCTGATCACAGAATTAAAATACACCACAATAAACAAAATTTTATAATAAAGCTCAATGCAGATGGTACCACAGAACACAATTAATTAACGTTAGACCCTAGCCACAAAATGAACAGAGTAATTGGGCCCAATCCGTCATGCTCAAATCGCTACAAAATGTCAGAATGAAATAAATCAGTCACCATACACTATTTCACCAAAAAACAATGCCATCTGTCAAGTGCAAATATATTACCAAATGGAAATGGAAATGAGCGTTTGGCGTCATTGGCAGGGAGGCCTCTTACGGGGCAGGTCCGGCCGCCTTGGTGCAGGTCTTGTTACATTCGACGCCACATTGGGCGACCTGCGCGCCGGATGGGGATGAAATGATGATGAAGGCAGCACAACACCTAGTCCCTGAGCGAAGAAATTCCCCGACCCAGCCGGGAATCGAACCCGGGCCCGTAGGACGAAAATCCGCCACGCTGACCGCTCAGCTATCGGGGCGGACTATAACCAAATCAAATATATAAATTTAATTCATTCAGTACTGCTACAAGAACTGCGAAATATGATAACACTGTGATGATCACACCCACACACACACACACACACACACACACACACACACTTAGGTAATATCAGTGTATGAACGTGGTCACCTGTGCATAGAACCATTGCCTATATACGCTACATAACTCTAGTGGCTGGACTGTTTCCTATAAGCAGAAACTTCACAACAATTCATACTTGACCTTGGGGAGCTCTGTATGCGCAACGGGAAGAATGTCTCACTGTGGTACAAAGAGAGATTAGATCACTGATTTCCCTCTTAAGTTAGCAGCAATTTACAACAAATCCCAGAGGAAAGCAATATGATTTAACAGCATATTTTACACTTGCGAAATATGAACACACCAATTCCTTGCTGCTTGAATTTCCTTTTAAAATAGCAGTCACATGTTTACAGGCTTTGAAATTAATATAGCCCCGTCCAGAACTCGAGATTAGCCCCGTATTATAGATGACATCCAAACGGATATGCAACTTGACCGCATCCATCTGAACACGCAATGAAGTGGAATTAGAAGTGACATATGACACCGGATCCAGGATCAACTCTGGCCACACACATTGAGACTGCTGGGAACGGAACCAGCTTCCTCACAAAACTCTGACATAACTACTTACATGTGTCTAAAAGAGAGCAAAGAGGCTCATTATTAACTTCGCAGCATATGAACGGGGTTTGATGTCCGCATTGTGCCTGCAAATCTTCCCCTAGCCCAATGCTGCAAGCATCCTAGTCACTCGAGTTTCTCCCTTAAGATACTGCCACCTTGCTTCCACCTTACCTCGTTTCCGTTGTGAACAATCATGCCTGAAGTGTCCCTGACCACCACACGAAAAAAGCTGAAACATTATACCCTAATACATCGGGAAACATTATTATCTCCCAGATGAAAATGTATCATAAATCACAGATATTAAATTTGGTTCCCTCAGTACTTCTGCAAGAATTCTCCGAAATTATGTTACTCGTTAACTCATAACCATTCGTAATAATCACACAGAAACTCAGTTATCAGCATTGTAAAAATACAGGTTTGCTTGGAACCACTGCCCAAATACATTACGTACCACTAGTGACTGCTCTGTTGCCCGTAAGTACAAGACTGGCCGTACAGGGGCAGACTCCACTACAATTCGCACTGAGCTTCGCGTACCTTCATATGCGCGCCAATACCCAGCAAGACACTACCCGAGTCAGTGCTCTCCAGGAACAAGAAGCGTCTTGGCACCGTGACAGCACAAGACACCTCGTTCTTCCAGGTTTCAGGCCCACACGCTCGTAGTGTCTACTACCAACCACCACTCCGCTGCTCGGGATCCTCTTCCAATCCGCCCTCTTCCACTGCTCCACAGCACATAAAATACCAGCAGCCGCCATGTCCTCCATACGTATGGGGTACACTCCATAAGGCGTACCCAGGAGCAAACATATTCTCAGTTCACAATTTCTTAATGATAAAGAGTAGGCTCAAGTTTTAGAGATTCCTCAGGAGGGGTCAGTGTAATAATATATAGGATACTGAAGCACTGGGTTTGACGTTTGAAACTGTCTAAGACACTCACAGTCAAGAAGTTGGACACACAAATACGAGGAAGGTAATTCAGAAGATACCTTGAGTGGTACAGGAAATTCTGCTACTGATCGACGACAAAGGAAGTACGAAATATTTAGGAAAAGACAGAAGCACAGTAGAATAAGCTAATCAGGGTGAAATAAATAGGGAGTGCCCGGAGGCTACAGCGAAATGGTTGCAACACAAATGTGAAGAAATCGAAAAAGAAACGGTCTTCGAAAAGGACGGATTCAGCAGAAGAATGGAGAATAAAATCGAGGTTGTGTTAGATGACGATCAATTTGGATCTAGGAAAGTAAAAATACTGGAGAGGCAATTGTGACAATGTGTCTGATTATGGATGCAACGTTTAAGAAACACATAGAGACTTTTATAGGATTTGTCGAGTCAGGTAAAGTATTCAGTAATGTACTCATAAAATTCTGCACCACATTCGAAGACAAAAACAGGGTAAGTTAAAGAGAGGGACGGGTAATGTAGAACGTACATAAGAATCCAGGACAAAGGATGAAGAAAGACATTAACCAGAGATGTAGTCTTTCTACCCTACTGTTCAGCCTATGCAACGAAAAGGAGTGGGATTAAAATCCATGGTGAAAGAATGTCAATGATAAGAGTCGCTGATGACATGACCGTAATCAATGAAAGTAACGAAGAAGTGTATTGTAATGTGCACACCGAAGGAACTGAGAGTATTAAGAGGAACGCGAAAGTACTGAGTATTTGCAGAAAAGAAATTAGTGATAAACGTGACATTAAAATTGGGTACCACGAAGTACACGATGCTATTCTGCTACCTTGGAAGCAAAATAAAACGTAAGGGACAAAACAAGGAAATAAGAAATCCGTTTGGACAGCCAGAAAGGGCATTATGCGCTAAAATAAATGTACTTTTACGAAGCATAGGCCTTAATTTCTAGACAAAATTTCTTAAAATATGCGCCTGGGTGAGAGCATAGTGTGAAAATCAATCCTGAAGTATGGGACATTGAGAAAAGAAAATCCAATTATGAAATGTGGGACACCCAGAAAATATACTCTAAGCGTTTATAATTGACTTGGCCGTTGAGGTAAGATAAGGGGCAGGTCTCCACAGAATCGGGAAGGAACCCAGTGGTAATACTCTCGCTACACAGAAGTTCAGGTTCTGGGGAATTGCAATTGAGCCCAAAAACGGCAGCTATTTGGGTGGATTGCTATCGATATAATTTTTAAATACCTTTCCATTATGTGTAATTTTCATGTTAAGGTAACAAGCCGTGACTTTTAGTTGGCAGTTCCTCCTAAATTAACATCAACACACTAATGGGAAAATGCAATTGCGTATCGTACACTATCCAGTAATATCAAAATTTAAACATAATAAACCGACAGAAATTAATCTGAAATTATTTTGTCTAAACACGTATGTAAGGGGTAGTGCTCTGGAACTGTTTCTGTGACAGAAATAATTTAATTTTCTTACTTGTAACCTTACAGAGTAGCCAAGAATCACTACGAGCATTGCAAACGTCAGACCTTAAATGCACTCACTTCGCGATTGAGCTTTTAGCAATATCAGAGGAAAGGATGATATATTTTGCTCCCTTCTTACTTACGCGTACTACCTTCACCAAAAATCATAAAGTTTCAAGTATATGAACTCTGACAGATACTTTCAGCGGTTTGTTTTGTTGCTACGGCAACGCCCGTCAATAATATAAACATTGTCTCTGTCTTTATGTTAAGAAAATACGCTCGTAAACTTCTTTAACTTCAGAACAAAATTAAACCAATCGCTCGTATTTTCTTTGCTTTTAAATAGATAACTCACACTGACATCGTTTTAAACATAAACAATAGTTCTAATTAATTACAATTTTATCAATTAAATGATCTTGAAGTGAAAATTCTTTAACGCGCGAATACTTTTGATTACCTATCTTGCTTTCATTTGTTACTCAGGAACCTCTGACTTTGACTGCTTTCGTTAATCTCAGAAATACCTAGACCGGCAATACCGCATACAGTACCATTGGTGTCACTGAAGCCAGCAGTTTAGTATCATAATATGGTGACGAGCGCAAAGGAAGTGTAGTCGTAAAAATGTGGATGAAGTGATGTAGATGCTTTACCTTTAGAGTTCTGACATACTGATAAATACATGCGTCATGTTTGGCTGTAATTTTTCGTACAGTAGACGGCAGATAGAAGAAAAGGAGCATGTCTCGATGTAAGCATAACTAGAAACATCTTACGTGCTTTTGCTTTTTTATCGTATGTAAGCGTAAATACTTACATTACAGTTCGTCTTATCTGAAAAACCGGAAGTGTTTAAGGATTTCACGCATATTTTAAACGGTTTAATCAATGAAGTATTAACAGAAGAAGGTCAGTGATGTGCTTTTAGCCAGTTCTGATCAACTTCGGCTTTTCTTCGAATAGTATAGTCGTCATGCAAGTGCTTACAAATTTTTACATGTTCCTTTCCCCATAATTTATTTGTCTCGTGCTGTTTCAATAGAAAGAAACGAACCCATAAAAAGTTACATCACCAAAACGTGCGAAATCATTCTGTCCCAGCACATGACCTACCTTTTACTGCTCGTTGTTGAGATTGTGTTTATAGCTCTGGAACACGTTTACTATGATGGTAGTAAGTGGAACATGAAAAATTAGAGAAACCCGAGCCTTCAAAGCTATCAGTATATGTTCACTTTAAGTAATGGTGCTAAACAGACATTATGCATTGTCCAAATTTAATTTATCTTCATTTCGTTTATGAATAATTGTCAGTTAATTTATTTTCACGATAGGGCATCGTAGCAAGCAAAACAGTCAATATGTTATGAGCGATTCACCCTGTAACAGATGATGATGAACAATTATTAGAAACCCCTAGTGGATTGGATCAATAAAATGTCTTAACACAAATCTTTAAATTAGAGGTTGGTAGCTGTAACATGTCCTAAATCTAAATTTCCTATTCGCTTTCGCACCTGCAGAGCTTAGTATGTTCGTCTCATATCTCGTCGCTTCTTAATATTATCCTTAAATAATCAAATATTATGACGTGTTACAGATGTAATAACTACCCACGCAATTGGATAATATAGGCTTCCTTCTCCTGAAAATGAGATCTAAGATTTATCCATATTTCAGGAGAACTGTTATTTTTTGCTCTGGTTTCCTTACGATCACCCAGCTACAATAATTATCTCAGCATTGCTCAAGTTAATCAACGAACCTCAGTAATGTTAGATGTACGCCTGTGTAATGTGGTGGCCCAGTATCAGTTTAACAAAGTCAGCAGCACAACCTGAGTAACGTAATGATGATGATAAAAGACAGATGAACCGATTTAAGGGAAAGGCGAAAAGAGGTCATACATCGTTCTCTACTGAAACAACGCGCTTTATACATCCATAACTTTTGCAATGACAGGATGCTCCTGCATCGGTTTAACAAAGTTAGCAGCACAGCCTGAGTAGCGTCTTGACGGTGATAAAAGACAGATAAAGCGATTTAAGGGAAAGACGGAAAGAGCTCATATATCATTCTCTATTAAAACAGTCGCTTTATATTTCCGTAATTTCTGCAATGGCAGGATGCACACGACTACTGACGAAATTTCGGAAGCTGTTGAATGACATTTTCTGAATATTTTGCTATGAGGGACCCGTGGTATGCTGTAATTCGCAATAGAGTAATAATGTAATAACGATTCATTCTATTTTTGTTTGCGTAATTTCCTTTGTCTCTATCAAAATAATTCTACAATAGTGACTATGCCATCTAAAACGTACTACATGGAGGTATCCAGTTTTCGTAGGCGTTTATGTAGAAATATAGAAGTACTGTGATGTGGTGTCGTCCCTTCAGTAACAGCTGAACATAGAGTCATTGTGCCACTGTTCCATCACATTCGCTGAAAAGATACGAGACGTGCACACTAGCTAACCTATTCCTGATACTACGTGTCACTGTAAACACATGTATTTAACACTGGCGGAAATGGAAACCCGAGGCATAACCGAACAATACTGTATGCAAGCATGAAAACGGGCAATATTGTTTTCAGCTGCAGGTAACATCACTGGATAGAACACTTGTTCCGAAATAAGATACACAGTGCATAGCGTCGACATGTGGACTGTTTTGCAGATATTTTCAGTGAAGTGCATATACAAAGATAAACTCGGGTAAAAAATTAAACAAACCGCTAGACACTACTGTTCTTATAGCAAAATACTCAGAAAATATCGCTAAAAAACCCCGAAAGTTTGTCGAAGAAGTCCCATTTCACCCTGTATTCAAACATCCAGCTAGAAATTAGTTTAATACGCTTGTTCCACTCAACTCTGTTGATGAATATTTGATTGAAATGACTGACACTGAAATCGCACAATGAACTGTTTGTTGCCTGCAATGGAGTACTGGCAGTCTGTTACTGAGAATAGCAGCACTGCTGCACGGCTGCTGTTAACCCGCCTTCCCTCCCCCTCCCCTCTGCAGCTAATCAATTGCGTTTTCCAATTTTTGGAGAGACGCGCGTTATTCGATAGCTTTTTGCGCCGCGTTCGCCCCGAAACCCAGCCCCGCCCCTGACAGATGGACAATAAGCTCGCGAGTAATTACATGCTCCAGCAACGCACCATTCCTGGCGCATCGAGGAATTAAAACGATTTTACGCTTGCAACATCGGTCACGAACACCTAGATAAACCGGATTTTTTTATTTTTTGGGAACTGTTTACCCGTTTCGCATACTGATTTTTCACGACTGTGTGAGCGAGTATTTACGGCGGCTCCGATAGGTTACATCGGATGTAAAATTTAGCGGAACACCATTCCGTACTTTTTTAAAGTCGCAGATTTTGTTCACTGTATAATTGGACTCTGAGTTTGGCGATGTTGCCATGACGCTGACAGCAGTTGTTAATTCTGCTGCTTACAACTGTAATTTTTCATTTCCATCAATATACGACGTGTTTCACACTGTGTAAATTTACGAGTTTCGTCTGTTCAGTAGCTTCATTTTCTCAGTGTTTAAAGTCCAACGCTATAGGCCCCAATTTGGATGTTATTTCTTCATTTAATAGAGGTGATATAGAAAATGTTCGTTCAGCCATTACAGGAAAAGCGACTAACATTTCCAGTGTAATTTATAAGCCTACTAAAAGTACTATACACAAATAGTGCTGCACAGATTCAACAAGCTGAACCAACACTGTGGAGCCTATACAACCTGCTTAATAAACATATTCATTCTTAGAAAAATTAATTATACACTTCTATTTCACTAATTACTGTAAGTAGGTATCAGACGCTTACAGTATTGATACTTCACAGTGTAAATCAGAATAGTTAATGAGACCAGGAAAATTGTTTTTAAGAATAGTTTACAAGAGATGACCTGGTGGAAATTTATAATCGACAATTGTAATTTAATCTATTCCATCATTATTTGAAAACAGGTTTCTGCATAAGTTAATCAGAAGCGACATTAAACAGCCATGTAAAAAACCATGAATCACTACAGGGATTAGAGTACGTTGTGAAACAAAAAGGGAAATGTGTCTGTTGTCAAGAACAAGTGAGGAACCTGCAGTAGTTTCTCACTACAAAAAATACTCAAAGCTACTAATAAGAATCATTAAAAAGTCAAGGAATATGCAAAATATGTCATAAATCAGTAATTCTGATAACAAATTTAACACTATATGGAATGTATTAAACGAGAGATAGACTATCCAAACACAGAACAGGGTAACATCCCTACTGAATTAAATGGATAATCTACGAGTGATGAGTCACATGTAACAGATATAATTAAAAATCATTTCTGAAATATAGTAGAAAATATAAGGACAAACATTTCTAGAGAAAAATCAGAGTGGTATGTTGAAGAAGCAACTCTCACAAAATTCAGTTACGTTAATGTACCACCAAATTATCGTCCTGAAGTAAAGAAAATAATACATTATCTCAAAAATAACACCTTTTCTGGATTTGATGGCGTTTAACAATACAGTGTTATCGATTTGTTCCCTTGTAATAAACCCAGTCTTATACGAAATATATAATGCAGTACAAACTAAAGGCAGATAATATCCTCTGTAAGTCAAGGTTTGGATTTCAGCAGAGTTGCTTACTGCAAATATCATTTACATGTTCACTCACCAAATTTTACAAGCACTAAACAACAAAATAACACTTGTTGATATTTTCTGTGACCTATCTAAGGCATTTCACTATTGGACCTCAATGTTCTCTAGATAAACTGAATTTTTCATGGAATTGATGGTTTTTGCAATCAATGGATGGTGTAATACCTAACCAAAAGAAAACAGAAAGCTATAATTCAACCAATGTAGCCTGGGGACATTATTCTCACTGGGGAGGAACCATGTATTGTGTCCCATAAAGCTCAGTCGTAACTCCGCTATTCCTCCTCAAATACGTAAACGATCTTCCATGTAAAACAGAACAAACACAATTAGTTCCTTTTCCAGATGACACTAGTACTGTAATCACTCCGAGCATACATACAGCAATGGTAAACACTGCTCTTAAAATTATCGTTGACTGGTTTTCTGCGAATGGCCTCACCCCTATGTTTAAAAAGTCATAACATATTCAGTTTCGCACACCTAGGGGTGCTATAGTAATGAGAGGTAGACTACATGGTAAGGAAATAATAGGGTGGAAACTTTAAAAGTCTGTGTCAATATTTATCTGAATTTAAACAGGAAAAAACACATGTTGGAACACCGAAGACAACTTAGTTCTGCCACATTTACGCTTGGAATGACCGCAAATCTCGGGAAGATTCAAATCAGTAAGTTGAGATATTTTGTACATTTTCATTCAATACTGTCATGTGGAGCAATGCTGTGTGGTAACTCAACTTTAAGGAAAAAAGTCTTCATTATTCAAAAACATCCTGTAAGAATAATATGTGTTGTCCACCAACGATCATCCTGCAGACATCTGTTTAATGAGCTAGCCATTTTCACTACAGCTTTAGAGTATATTTATTGCCTTATGAAGTTCGTTGAAAATAATCCACTACATTTCAAAAGAAACTATGATGTACATTATATAATTACAACACCAGAACCAGAAATGGCATTAATTGTGCATTAGTAAGGTTATCGTTACCACAAAATGGGTGCACAAAGATGGAATCAAAATTTTTCTTACCGAGTGGCACAAAACGTCTAACAGACAGAAAAGTAAAATTTGAAAATAAAGTGAAAACTTTTCTCCTTGAAAATACCTATTCCGTAAAAGAATATCCAACATTGTAATGCATAAAAGGTAGGAATTAAGAACTCGTATCTGTATCCCGTCCATTTTTATAAAAGAAAGGAAGAAGAGATAAAATACGTATATCTACTTGTAAATGGTCAGCATGTAGGCATATTTACAAAACAATCTGTGTTGTGAATATAAAATTAGTCGTTCTACATTATTACAATATATTGTGGAAATTATCCATGGAACACGAATACAACTAACGAATTAACATCGTGATTTTACTACCTAATATCGTCGTTATACGCGTTTCACATTACCTGCTCATCTTCAGTTGTTATATAATGATCGTCCCGTTATTCAGCCCTTATGAGACGCGACTGTTCACTGTCGACTTCTTTTCAGGCGGCTCTGTTAGCTGTAAAGCTGGCAGAAAAAGCCTAATGGTCGTTTTTGATTTACAGTTCAAAGAAAGTAGCCTGGAAATTTGCTTGAAGAATAAAACAAGCTCTTTCAAGTCTAGATAGTAAAAGACCTCTCAAATTCTGAAGCTGTCCCAGATTTCAGTACGATAATATAACAAGACAAACTGTAAGCATTCCAAATGAAAATGCTCATAAATTTGTCACTTCTCAAGACCTGGAAGGAAAGACTACATGCTTGTAATATAGGCCTGCAGTTTAATAGTCATCATGATTTAGTGAGCGAATGTCGACAAATTATTAAACAAATGAAATTGCCCATATATGATGTAAACACCAAGTAACGACTTCTATAAATGTTGGGGCATAAACAGGTGTCTTTTAAAGTTAGGACAAAACAGTATGTCGAGATCAAAACACCACATCGGGACAGCACCAAAATTCCAACGTACCGTGCAGCTGTAGTGCAACAGACAATTTCTACAATTTTTCCGTCGGTATCAGTGTCATTAGAGACAGAAAATAATGTGGGGAGCAATCGGTCTCGTTCTTGAAAGATGCATTCCACGTGGTCCACATATTAATAATTATAGCACATACAGCAACGAATATATTTCAGGTTCATCAGTTTAATTAACACTTCGTTAATTAATTTCCTCACAACGGTTTTTTATGCGGGCAATGATGTTGAAAAGAAATATAGAGCAGTGGTAGATGGAATTCAACATCGAGAAGATGAGGACTGAGGTATTATAGAATAACGTTTGTAGATGGGATAGAAGGAAAACTAGAGAAGGATTAGGAAAGCGTGGATAGAGTTGAAAATAAGGCAGAAGTACTGGTTCACTGTTGAATAGAAACGATGACAGGTAGGATATTTTGAGAGAGAAGCTACCACGATGATTATAAGTAAAGCCTGTATCTAATCGTAAATGCAGGGTTGTTATGGATGAGAATTACTGGTTAGTTTGTTCCAGAGTTGTATGCCTGAAACACAGAATGAGATGAATCAGCCAGGATGCTGGACGTATGAGATGCTTTGTTATGAAAGTTATTTGAGAGGCATGAGAAGATATCAAGGACACCAGTGAGTAAAAAACCTCAAAAGACAGCAGAGCAAGTGAGTATCTCGCTTGTCTGGTCGCATGCATCCTAAATGAGCAGAAGGACTGATCTGATCAGACATCCGACTGTCACACACATATCTCACGCAAGCATCCATACCCAGCTCGAGTCGTCTCGAATTTTCACTATTTGCGCCGTTTTGAACATCACAATAATACAAATTTGGCAGAATATTTTTTGGTTTTGGCTACAATTACATTTCTAAATTTTTGTACTGCATGTAGATAAAAGAAATATTTCCTGCATGCTGCGACAATTCGTTCTTCTCAGTTTACAAGGCCATCCACGATTTTGTCGAGCTCTTTTATTGGTCTTTGATAAAGTCCGCTGATCATCGTTGAATGTTTTATTAGATGACCAGTAGTGTCTTCTTAGGATTCAGTTTAAGACCGATAGTTTTGTCCATCTTGAGGTCGTCATTCATTCTTGATGAAGCAATAGTAATTATTTTAGAGATGGGGCTCAATTAAAAATGTCATCGGAAATGTCAGTAACAAATATGTAGCGAAGATGTAATAACATTTGTACACAGCGAGAAAAGCAGTGGGTAAAGACCTGACCCTGCAGAACTCATAGATGGTCACGTTTCCATTAAGACATTTCCGAACCGCAAACTACTCATTGAAAGCTGATTCTAAGGTAGATTTCAAACTGCAGTATGTCACTATTTGAGGAATTCAGCTGTTTCATTTTCATAAGCAATGTATATCGATTTTCAACTAGCTTGTTGAAGTTAAGCAGTGTTAAAATGATTGTTTCACGTCCGTACATGGAATGTTTGATGTCATCAGTCACACTACTTAATGTAACTGCTGCGTTCATGAAGAATACGTTGCAACGGTAACCGTATTGTCTTAGATAAAATAATTGTCAATTCACTGAAACTTGTTTATATGTCACAACTGCGAAATTATACACACACGACAGGTTCAAACATCCATATTTCAGTCGACAAGATATAAGTCAGCTCATGTACATGCATTAGCAATTCTGACGGGCCTTATCATATTATTCATTAAGCCTTGCACTCGTCACTACAGCAAAAATGACAGTACAAAAAAAAAGCCAGGAAAATCCACACAGTCACTATATTTTTAGAGGCTGGTTTTATAATTATACTTCTGACCCTGAAGACCACATTGGCATGTTACAGGATCGAGACAGCTATAATTGGGCCGGTAGATATAATTCGCACCCAAAAACAACGGTAACCGAAACATATACAAACTCTGCAATCCACGCTGATAACCATAGACTACCAAATTCGCTACTGCATTCCCACACTTAGAGTAGTAGCCATCAAAAGGTTTCTGTTTCAGTTTTCCTGAATGGAACCATTATTATTCCTGTATACTAACAGACGTATGGCCTTTACACCCACATCTTATGAACTCTCGATAGGAACTAACCACTTCTCATAACTGACAAATGTTTTGTATCGTTCAGCATATAAATGTTGGTTGGAAGAACTCCATTTATTTGATAAAAAAATACAAAATGATACACGATCTTATGACTTGTTTGAGCTGTTAGAGGTCGACTTCACATCTCGACTGGCTGGTTATAATTTACCAAGTAACAATGGAGACTCTATTCTATTTATTCCATCGTCAAGTTTATCACTTTGCATCTCTGACTGATGTGCACACAGAGTACAGAAGAACACATACATGGGTTGAGAAAAGGTTGTATCAACACGGTTAGAATTCATACCAGACTTTATTGACAGACGCTCACCTTATTGCATGCCCTCAGTGTAAGCTTCGCATCTCGATCACCTTCCGCCACAAAGATGGAAGACGTCAAACACCATCAGTGCATTCACTTCAACTGAGGTCTTACAAGGATCGCTCTAGGGCACGGATGATGTCTTGTTTCCTGTAGCGTTGCCACGAAGAGTTTCCTTGTCTTTGGCGAACAGGTCGTCATGGCATGGACTCATAGGTGCCGTGCATCTAAACCTTCCGCAAAGTTTGGTATTTTTCGTCTTTTTGGCTGTCTGGTGGAATCTTTGGTTGTGTAGAATCTCTTTGCCAGAGAGGATTGTGGTGAGAATGTGGTCCGCGAGGCGGCATATCTCGGGGAGGGGTGAAGTCTTGAGTTAGCAGCGGCATGAGGAAGGTGGCTAGAGGGGCACTTAAAGCTATTAAGGAGTAGTAAGGTGCTGGGCTAACACGAGTTCAAACATCCTTTGAAAGAAATTTATAAACAACCAATTCTTACGTAACAGTTATTAGAAAACATACTGTCCGACCCCTGTACTTTGTTTTACTTTTTGGATAAAGGCTATCTATTACAAGGCTTACTCTTAATAATATTTACATTGATCCAACATCAAGGGTAAAATAACAGTGATATATTAGTGCCAAATTAGAGCCCAAAGCAATTATAACATCAATTGAAGATTTCAATTTAGGCTCGATAACTATTTGTGATAATGGGTGTAAAATGCCCAAGACTATTTCAACCCGTAGGAACCTTTATACAAATTTATAATAACAAACTGACAGCAGTTCAAACCTAAAAACAGTATTCAAATAAATTCAATTTGACACAAGCACTTTAAATACACGACAAATTACAGCAGGACTCGCTATCACAAGTTTTGTACGTGCCAGTTTTTCTCGTGGCACAGTTTGAAGTTTGCTTATTTACTGTTCAGGAGTACCGAACAATTTCAAAGCAGTTTAGCTGAAAACTTCTTCAGATGAACGCCAAGTTAAGAGGCTTAAATAGTTCAATTACAAAAGGTAATTACTCAACTCAAGAACAAATCTGCAGCATTAGAATTCATTCGCTGCTAGCTAAGTGGTTTTACGCAGCCGTAATCTTGCCATCTCATTTTATTTCACACCTTAGTCTTGCCTACACTTCCTGGCAATACATTACACACATCATTAAACTGGCGTGATAAGACCTGAAACATCAATCAGTTACCGCTGGTCCCACACATGCAAACAAATAATGGGCCCCAGCAGGGCAAACTCAGTGACAACCTCGTAATATGAAGAGTTGAAACAATCCAATGACCAGCCAGGAAATACTGGAACTAATGGGGCTCCGCAAGACCAGACTCTATTATGATTTTGCAAGATGAACAGCTGAAACACACATATGAGCAAGTACTTAATAATAAGGTTACTCAGCTTCACTTGGAGTTATCCAATATTCGTGTGTGAATGCAATCATGACGCAGTGACAGTATAGCAACAGCTGTACAGACCTCCAACCGCTGCTTTAACCGTCGATCTCCTTCGAGTAGCACCAGTATTGTGCAACCGAAGCGCTCCTGCTTGCAAAGAGGGAGCTCCCTTCCAAATTACAGCTTCCCGAATAACAGCTCCCAACTAAAACTAGGCCGCTCTACCACTTCAGGTGCGGCCAGGTCGTTTTGCGGTACATACTAGGGCTGCTCCCAGCACAGTGCCCCGCCCTCCACCTTCTTCGTGCCGCTGCTAACTCAAGACCCCATCCCTTCTCGATCCACGCCACATCGCGGACAAGATTCGCACCACAAGCCTGTCTGGCAAAGAGATTCTACAAGACCAGCGATTCCACCACACAGGCACAAAGTCGAAAAATACTGAACTTTGTGGAAGATTTCGACGTACTGCAGAACAACGGATTTTTCAATACCCTCCCAAACCCAAGTACGTAGGGGTTCGCCATGTGGTATCGTGCGTTGTCATGAAGGATGATGGGATGTAGTGCCAGAAGGTGCGCTCCAACCACGTGCCACTTCTCTCTCGATTCACACAAATTGTTCGTGTTTCTTAAACATAGTGTCGGGGAGCTCGAACCGGCCTCCCGCACTTTCAGACAGTACACAGAGCAAATGACTCAAACACAGCCATTGTCGCTCACTGTGCAACTTCAACTTATCTTCTGCTATCACCTTCAGACAGCAGGTATGCCATGTGATGCACATCTTTCATGTTACGGCACTATTGCCACCACTTTTTATCCAACCCAAGTAATAAGATGAGAGTCATGTTGGGATCGAATCCAGCAGAATTATCTAGATAATCAAAGGTCGGAAACGCCAACATTATGGGGCTATGGCTATAAAACGGCAGGCAATCAGCAAGAAGCGCATAAAAGTTTGTGCTTTTAATTTGCCTGCCTAGTACCTCTTATGCTAAAGAGTGCAGTAACTAGTGAAATTCACACATTAGATTCGCACCTGCGGCTGGTTTCACTGCATATGATTTGTGTGTGATGTTCAATGGCTAACTTTTAATTAATAAATTTAATTAGTTTAATTAATAAATTTAATAAGTTTAATTAATAAATTAACTTGGCTTGCAGTGTCTTAATGTAGTTCGTTTGTCAAGACAATAAACTGCCCTAGAGAAACAGTATTGCATTGAGGCAATCAATTTGTGCAATGTTTTTTTAAGAATCGGAAGCAATTAATTTTTCTTATTCCGAAGAAGGCATGAATGAACTTCTATTTCCAGTGAGTGAACCAGTAAATTCAAATTAAATCAAAATTGAAAAAGAAAACATGAAATAAATTTTAAGCACCGTTAAATTCACATCTCTTACTGTAAGTTGTAGAAATGTAAGTCTTTCAAATAGCTACAAAGATATCGTGATCGAAGATACGATTGCCGGCCGCGGTGGTCTAGCGGTTCAGGCGCTCAGTCCGGAACCGCGCGACTACTACGGTCACAGGTTCGAATCCTGCCTCGGGCATGGATGTGTGTGATGTCCTTAGGTTAGTTAGGTTTAAGTAGTTCTAAGTTCTAGGGGACTGATGACCACAGATGTTAAGTCCCATAGTGCTCAGAGACATTTTGTTTGAAGATACGATTTGTGTACACTGTCGAAAACTCCTGAGTTGTTAGGGAATATTGAACGGCCTCAAACGGTTGTTGACTTCCAAGCTCGTTGCTGACCGGGTGCTCTCCTATAACCACAGCTCCAGAACGGTACGCTTTCGACCTATGGCACCTGAAAAATTTTCTTCGTTCAACTTTCTCTACCATAGTCTGACATACTTATCATTTTTTTTGCAACGGTCTATTTAAATAGTTTTGAAATAAATCTGATCAGTATTACGAAGTTCTTCCCGACCAACTTAATGAAATTACACATAGGTCATCCTTCGTGAGGACATGCATCTGTCGATAAAGGTGATCTCGACATCTGAAATTAGAAATCTGATAGACGATCTCGAAAAATACACGGTATACACTATAATTTACCCCTTAGTCATTAAACTAGGACAAACCTACAGGTATTTGTAACTGGGTAACGTTTGGAGTGCGCCTCACCCATGTGAGATGTTTAAAGACAATGATGCTCGCTGATGACACAGATTACTGATAAAAGGCCCAAAGACATCAATACCAGCCGGCCGCTGTGGCCTAGCGGTTCTAGGCGCTACAGTCAGGAACTGCGCTGCTACTACGGTCGCAGGTTCGAATCCTGCCTCGGGCATGGATGTTTGTGATGTCCTTAGGTTAGTTAGGTTTAACTAGTTCTAAGTTCTAGGGGACTAATGACCTCAGCAGTTGAGTCCCATAGTGCTCAGAGCCATCTGAGCCTGCCTCGGGCATCGGTGTGTGTGATGTCCTTAGGTTAGTTAGGTTTAAGTAGTTCTAAGTCTAGGGGACTTATGACCTCAGATGTTAAGTCCCATAGTGCTTTAGAGCCATTTGAACCATCCATACTAACACAGCCAGAAGAATAATGGAATAAGTACACAAATGTTTCACAGCTGACAATACATCATTATTCTTAAATAAACTCAAATTAGGCAGTTAAAAACCAATAATTGAAATCAAAAGCCACACATCTGATTAAACTCCTTAGCATTTTGAAGACATTGCTAAATCTGAATGGTATTATATATATTTTTTTCTATTTTGCTTTCTACGTTACTGCAGTACAGGTCACATTTATATACCTGTGCTCGCTCACGTGCTTTGTCAAATAGTAAGCAGTAAAACTGTGCTGTTATTGGGATTTTCAATCTTGGGTGTGGAATATTTCAGTTTCAGCTAACATGTTTTGCAGCAACTGCACTAAATGGAACTGGTATACTCGAGACAGCGGTCGACTGATAGTTCGATTATTAGAGGTTCGAACAGTGATTGTGCGGGGAAGTGTTCGCGTGAGCGCCGAGAAGGTAGCACGTCCGTGTCATGTCGGAATATATGAAATTGATATTTTATGAATATTGTATAAGAAAGTATCAAACTAATTCAGATACTAAGAACTTCGTGAAATACAACGGATTGCATTAACAAAACATACGTTGGTAAGTCGTGATTGCTACTTTGTTGGACTGAACTGTTTCCTGTGGCGTGACTTTCAAAAATTAATGTGCTTTAAATTTTCGGGTTTTAAAAACAACTAAACAATTTTCTGTACGTGAATATTATCCATAAGTTGACCTAACAGGTGTGACACCTGTAGTATAAACGGACGAAATGCAGTTTCATATTCCGCGATTTGTGGTCTTTGGACACTTTAAAAATTGCGAACTTGACATTCACAGTCGTATTATGGGCCAGAAATGTTATCATCGTGCATATACTAAAGTCAACGAACTACAATACTAGTGGCTTCCGAAAAGTATGCCTCCAGCGACAGACGACAGCGGAACATTTTCATCCCAAATGGATTATGCACATATCAAGACGATGTAACTGCTGCATTTTAATACTGACAGGTCGTTTTGTCGAGTGTGTTGCGGTGTATGTATGTTCAATGATGTTGTTAGTTAATTTTACTGATTTAAATGTAGTATTTAGTAAAATTCGTGAGAGATGTGACGTGTGTCATTAGGTTTCTGACTCTTACCAATAACAACAAAGCAGGCTATTTCTCATTGATGCGAAGTTCAAACGCAGTGGGGATTTTATATCTGACACCTGTACGATGGCAGGAACTTACGTATACATTTTGGAATTCGTCATGTAGCAGCGTTCCCAAGTCGAGAGTGAATTTATATACCTCTGTAAATATCTTTGGGTTATATTACGATTTGTTTGTCCTATGTTACAGAAGAATTCCTGGAATATTCGTAACTTATATTCCTTTCTGCTATAAGCGGACGTAACTTTTACACTGATAAATATTTAGACACTTTCATGTCAAAAATCGATTGTTTAAATCCATAAGAGCTGGTTCTTTCCTGTATGCAGACGCGTAACAGACTTATGAGTCAACAACAGACTCATAAATTAACCTAAAAACCGAGTTCTGGCTAGCATGAACTTCAAATCGTTCACTGTGCTTGGTCGACGGATGAGAGCGCCAGTCTATCATGTAGACTATAATGCTTCATCGCTGGACATCACGGTTATGAGTGACGCTTTTGCTGCTACTAGTACGCTAGATTTTGGGTCTTTTCCAGAAGACAAGGCCAGGATGGCTTATTGGAAGGGTTTGTCTCACATGGGGAAGAATCACTCCGTTTAAAAAAGTTTCAGGTCAGTGCACATTCCGCTGCTGAGTGAAAATGCTTCCTGACAGCCTGGCTGAGCCACATCTCAGTAATATCTCTCTTCGAGGGATATTCGTTCTGTATGGTATGAAGGAGAGCTTCTGTGAGATTTCGGAGGCAAGAGATGAGACCCTGGAAGAAGTAGAGCCATGCGGGGGGAGGGATGAAGAGTCGTACTTGTATAGCTCAGTCAGCAGAGCATTTTCCTGTGGAAGGCGAAGGTCCGAGGTTCTCGTCCCCAGTCGGGCACACAGTTTTAATCTACCAGCACGTAATAAATCAGCGGACACCTCTCTTTAGAGCAAAAATTCGTTCTGGAAACACTCTGTTTAATGCTGATAAGACAGTCGCCTGCATATGCTTGAATGACGCTTAGCCTTTTCCGTAACAAAGTGGTGGGTTTCTTTTCGTGTGGCAGCTTTTTCGACAGTTCTGGAATGCAACGAAACACTTGAACAATTCGGTGGGGAGAACTGTCTGAAGAATAGGGTAAGCAAGAATCAACGATTGTTAGCCGACGACGCTTTAGTGACGGGCAACTCACGTCATTGAGTGCTCTAGGAGGGTACAGGATAACTTTTAAGGAATTCCTATTTGGTGTGGTGAATGGCAGCTTGCTCTAATAGTAAAAAAATAGAAGTTAATGCATTTAAATAGGAACAAATGCACGTGTACAGTATTAACGGTGTGCTTTTTCCCATAATCACTTCTATTAAATACTAGGAGTAGCGTTGCAAACCGGAATGAAATGGAACGAGCACGTCAAGATGGGAGCAGTGAAGGCGAATGGTCTACTTCGGCCTATTGGAAGAATTCCAGAAAAGTGTAGGTTATCTAAAATGGAGGTTGATTATAGAACACCAGTGGAACTTATTCTTGAGCTCTGGATGTTTGGAATCTCCACCAGGTCGGACTAAAGAAAGACATCGGAACAATACAGAGGCACGCTGCTAAATTCGTTATCTGTGGGTTCGACCCTCGCACGAGTATTTCGGAGATGTTTTGTAAAATCACATCAGTCAGTAGAAGAAAGACAAGTCCTTTTCAAGAAACACAATTGCGTTTAACTGTTTGTAATCATCTTTAGGGGATAATTACTCTGAAGATAGCCTCACAGTAGCTGAAATCGATTTGCATTAAACAGATTAAAAATTTACAACAGATGCTGCCCTTCCTTTTATTTCGGAGTGTTGAGAGAATTTAGACTACCGAAATTGGGCCCTGACAAGACAGTGCTTTTACTCCTACCAACGTACTTTTCGCATAAATACTGCGAAGACGGAGGCATACAGGTAATTATTTTCCCTCGCTCCATTTGCGAATGGAAAAGGAAAGGAAATGACTGGTAGTGGTATAAGGTACCCTCCTGTATGCTCTGTATGGCGGGTAGAGAAGTAATTTCCACGAGGTGACAAAATCGCGGGGTAGCTACAGGCACATATACAGATGGTGTTAGTATCGAGTAAACAAGGTATAAAATGGCAGTGCGTTGGTGGATCTGTCATTTGTGCTCAGGTGATTCCCGACAACAGGTGTCCAATCTGATTGTGGACGCACGATGGTAATTAACAGACTATGAACGATGGATGGTAGTTGGGCTAGATGCATGGGACTTTCCATTTCTGAAATCGTTAGGGAATTCAACATTCCGAGAACCACAGCGTCAAGAGTGCTCCTAGAAATCCAATTTTGATGCACTATCTCTCAAAAGACAACACAGGGGTGGGTGGGCTTCACTTAACCACTGAGTGCAGAGGCGTTTGTGTAGAGTTACAAGTCTTAGCAGACACAGCAATAATGCGTCAAATAGCCGCAGAAATCAATCTGGGACGTTACGACACTGTGGCGAAATTGTGCGTTAATGGGCTATGGCAGCAGAAGAACGACGCGAGTCCATTTCCTAATAGCACGACGTCGCGTACAGCGCTTCTCCTGGGTTTATGACCATATAAGTCGAGTCCTAGGCGACTGTAAAACGTTTGCCTGGTCAGATGAGCCCAGATTTCTGTTGGTGAGAGATGAAGGTAAGATTAGAGTCTGTCGTAGACACACAAGTTGTCAAAAAGGGACTCTACAAGCTGGTGGTGACTCCATAATGGCGTAGTCTGTGTATTCTGTGTATACATGGAAAGGATTGGGTCCTCTGGTTCAATAGAAACAATCATTGACTGTAAATGTTTCTGTTCGTTTACTTGGAGACTGTTAGAAGCCGTTCATGGACTTGATGTTCGCAAACAACGATGGAATTTTTATGGGTGACAGTGAGCAAAGTCAGCGGGAGGAATCATTCAGGATTGGTTTGAAGAACATTCTGGATTATTATATTTTGTCACCCAGATAGCCCGACATGACTCCTATCGAACATTTGAGGGACATAACCCAGAGGTCAGTTCGTGTCTAAAATCCTGCACGTCAACACTTTCATAATTATGGACGGCTATAGATGCAACATTGCTCAGTGTTTCTACAGGGGACTACCAGTGACTTGTTGAGCTCATGCCACGTCGAGTTGCTGCACTGTGCTGGACAGCAGGAGATCCGACACGATATCGGGAGGTATCCACCGACTTCTTACACCTCAATGTATGTAGATGTCAGTAAACTTTCTAGAACTAGAATAGATGAATAAATGCGGAGATATTATTTGGCTAATAAGATAGGATAACAGAATTCAGATCTGAGTTATAAGGAGTTAAAGGACGTGAAAGGAGTGTTGCCATGTACGAATGTGAAACGTGGATGGTAGGCAATTCATATTGGAAGAGAGTGAACGCTTTTCAAATTCATTGCTACAGAAGAATGTTAAAAATTTGATGAGTACATCGAATAATTAATGAGGAGGCACTAGATCGAACTGGGTAAAAAAGAAATATATGGGACAAATTGCCTAAGAGGAGGCCGACTGGTAATACGTCGAAGAATAGTCAGCTGGTTATGGAATGAAGCATCGGGTGTGAAAGTTCTAGAAGGAGACAATACGATAATCAGGTTCACATAGTACACGTTGTGGTAATTATGTAGACGTAAAGGGGCTTGTACAAGGTAGACTAACATGGGCAGTTGGATCAAACTAGTTTTTGCATTTACGACCTAAAAAAAATAATATAATGGAAATCGCAATTTAATGAAATCATTAGAACATGAGATATGGGCAGAGATTTGTGTCGTTGGGTAACGATACAAAAGCAGTACGGTATTTTGCATTACCTGAGCGGCAGCAAGTATGGTGTCCTGAATTGGTAACGGTAGTACTTTTACTATCACTGAATTACTCACCGAGTAATCATAAGACTGATATGATGGCTTGTCAAAATGATAACCTTTGCTAAGTGAGCCGGTGAATTTCATCCAGCGTTGCGCTTAAATACATGCTCCATGTGATTTTCTGACAGACTATACCGGTTGCTGGATCTTTTACTGCAAGTTCTTAGCCTTCCTAAATGTATGGACGTATCGAAGACGATAGATGAATGAATATTTATACTGACCTATAATGTTGTAGGCGCTTGAGTCCGGAACCGCGCTGCTGCTATGGTCGCAGGTTCGAATGTTGCCTCGCGCATGGATGTGTGTGGTGTCCTTAGGTTAGTTAGGTTTAAGTAGTTCTGAATCTAGGGCACTGATGACCTCAGATGTTAAGCCGCATAGTGCTCACAGCCATTTGAACCATTTTTGACCTATAAGAGGACTGCACCGAAAAGTAAATGATTTTTTTAAACCTAAATGATAAAGCATTTCATTGCTAGTCCTAGAAATTTTCTCCTTGTACTCGTACATACGACTGCTGAAGCGTAGAAGTTATCTAGCGAACACAACTCTTTTGTGGCTAGTTTCAAACGTTGCCTCAAAGACGCGCTCTCTTCCTTCCGGTAATCGAAGCATTAAACTGAACAAATTAAACAAGAAGTTGCTCCGGTGTCAATAGCACTTAAAATACGTGAGTTTTTATGGCTCTTTCGAAGCAATAACGGGTTAACTCTATGGCAGACTGCCTCACGGGAGGATTACTCAGAGCAATATCCCGTGGCCACTGGCGCTCTGGAAGCGCGCAGTCCGGCACACTGTGGCGACGTTTACTGCTGGCGGAGCTTTGTGCCGTATTTGAAGAAGTGCCACGCCGCGCCTCCTAACTGAATTGTGGCAGCTTGGGCGGCTTCCCGCTAGCTGCCGCCGTATATCGCCGCTTCCGACGCTTTATGGCCACAATTTACTTCCGCGCCCCGTCGTCGGCTACCCGCCTGCCTGTTGTGTCATGTGGGAAGCCAGCCTCCCAGTGACTTCTCCTTTCGTCAATATTGTGAGCTCTGAGCGAGAAATGTTTAAGGTGGTTAGACTAACTTTCTTGTTTCCTCGTTGTATTTGCATTTCGTCACGTAACTCCTATGTCTAATACCTCAGTTTCTTACTTACTGTAGCTCTGCTTTTTCTACCGCTGTTTATGGACTTCATACAATATTTAGAGATCCATTTTTTGTCTTTTTTATGCACACATCATGCAGTGAGAACTACATCACATAAGCAAATAAGCAAATCATTAAAACGAATTTATGTAAATATTTAACAGCAACAGTAGCTGAAAACAACAAAAACGCATCACGGCAACGAAAGAATCCAATTTGTTTAAATTATCGAGTGAAAAATATAAATAGTCGCACAAGGGAATGAACGGTTACATGTTAATAATGCAGTCTCTTAAACTGTTCACAACGTTTGGGTAAGATGCTGTGGTTACTGATGCCATTATATATATACTTGACAGATCTAGTTACAAATTTAAATGACATTTTAAAGAACATTCCTTAATGCATATTTTAATGCATATAATACACAAAAATATCTATAACACATAAAGGGGAAAGACTGTTACCAAAAATCTCAAAAATCTTCTGACCGATACTTCAAAATTTTACTCGTCCCTCGAATAAACGTTTGAACGAATCTAGTCACTGCTTCACTTCAAATTTTAAGTGATACCATAAAACACATTCAGATGAGCATAGACCATATTTCCTTTTAAACAACAGTGTACAGGTTTCTGTTAAAACTGACTGTGGGAAGGAAAATTCTCCGCCCTGCTGTGAAGTAAAAATGTAGGAGTTTTTCTTCTTTATCGCAGCCAATTTTAACTCTGATAGGGAGGCATTTACATTATTAAAAAAATAGTTTCTCCCGTATATATTCCTCCGCATAATATCTAAGCGCTGAGGTGCAAAAGTCACGGCATAGTGATATGCACGTATACAGTTGGCACCAGTATCGTGTAGACAAGGGCAGCGCATTGGCGGAGCTGTCATTTGTACTCAGGTGATTCAAGTGGAAAGGTTTACAACGGTGGAGATTAATAGGCTTTGAACTCGAAATGATAGTTGAAGCCACAATTCCGATATCTACAGTATCGAGAGTGTGCCGAGAGCACCAAATTTTATGCATTACTTCTCACCAGGACAACCCAGTGGCCTACGGCTTTCACTTACAACCGAGAGCAGCGGCGTTTGCGTAGAGTTGTCAGTGCTGGCAGACGAGCAACACTGAATGAAATAACCGCAGAAATGAATATGGGACGTACAACTAACGTATCCATTACGACAGTGTGACGAAATTGGGCGTTAATGGACTATAGCAGCAGACGACTGAAGCTAGTAGATTTGCTAACAGCACGACGTCGCCTGCAGTGTCTCTTCTGGACTCGTAACCATATTGGTTGGGCACTAGACGTCTGGTCAGATAAGTCCCGATTTCAGTTAGTAAGAGCTAATGGTAGCGTTCGAATTTGGTGCAGGCACCACGAAGCCACTGTGCGAGATGGTGGCAGCTATGGTGGCAGCTCTATAATGACCAACTTTGCAAAATTTCTTGCATTAATTTTGGACACTAGTATATATATGGACGTTTGCTCTGGACAATGGTGCACATAGCCTCTGCCAAAATAACACGGAGAGAAATCAGAAACGTAACAAAGCGTAACAAATTTCATTGCAGTCCAAAAATACGAAAATATGAGAGAATGTTTTCAAATAACACGCAGGATGGGCGGATGGGCAGGCGGTGGGTATTATGGAATGATTAGGATAAAATTTAGGCAAAGGTCATTTATTGGCGAATGCATGTTAAAAAGGGGGTCACATAGCCAGGCCTAGGTAGGCGAGGGTGAGCCAGAGCGTAGAGTTTGGCGAAACATGGATCGCGAAGCTAACGAAAGTTGGCGTCGGCCAATCGGGCCAGTTCGAGCGGCATACTGACTGTGAAAACTACGTCCCGGCACCGCAGCACCGGGGGAAGAGGGAGATGTTCACTGCTACAGGGCGTGCATCCAAGAGAGCGGGCCCAGCGACGGGCGGCCGGGTACATTCGACGCACCACGCGGCTTCCTCCGCCCTGATTGGTCAGGACAGAGAAAACCGTGTGGACGGCATGGAACTTTCCAGAGCGCATAGTGTACCCTCGTCAGGTGCCCTTCCTCGGTGCTGACTTCCCGTTGCTAGACCGTGGGACGAAAGAATTTACAGGCAGGCTACACTGCCGGCCGTGGCTTGGCCGTAATGGAAAAATGAAGTTACCGTTTGAAAGCTCATATAATGAAGTAAAATCCCCTATCGTCTGGCTCATCCTTTACAGTACAGTTTTAGACCGAGTACTCGAAACCGACAGTTATGTGCAACAGCCTTAACACGGGTTTGTGAGGTTCACAACTCACTGATTGCAAAAGGAACCAGTTGAACGAAGGCACCGAAGTGAGAAAAGGCTTTGCTTTACTGAGGCGTGCTTACATCACTCGGCAAAGATACAATGACTGAGCACCACTGCACAAATGGCCGATTATAGTACAAGTACTCAGAATCAGGGATAACCTATTACAAAATTCTTAACAGCCACACAACAATAAATAGTCATCCTTTTCACAGACTAATGACCTAAGTACGCACCAGTAACACTGTCTCCTCTTTCCTATAAATACGACGCTAGTCGCATAAGAAAAGATTTAAAAACAACTTGACAAGAAATGAGGGAGGCGCTGTATGACAAAAATGCTCACATAGCTCACGACGCTGCCCAAATTTGTGCTTTCCACGAACCGCCGCGTACAGACTGCGCTATAGTAAAAACGCACAGGGCGTGCCGCACTTACGCTGTTCGGCAACCACATCGGCGATTGGGCAACGGTTACACAGGCGTTACGTCAAATCCGTCCCGTTGGACTGCCCGGTGGTACTCCAGGTTTCCCTCTTATGTTACTCGCTCAGTCGCACTTTCAGCTATGACCGATGTGTTCTCGCACGCCGACTTAACGCCAGCGTTGGTGTCGTGTAGCCTCTCTCGCAGCAAGTGCCCTCATGGAGTCACGCTGACGCAATCGCAATTCTGTACGTCTGGCTTTCCACACTGCTGCAACTTAATGACGTTTCCTAACGGCACAATATTATTATTAAAATTACTTGAATATAAATACCTAAGAACCTTCAACATCGCAGCGCGTCAGCAATCGTTGGTTAACATATTAAAATACTAAAAACCCGCCTCGATTGGGAAAAAAGCACCTAGTGTTAAGTGGTAATCCAGGTTTCGGCGTAGATAACTACAACTTCTTCAGAACAACAATAAAACCCACAAGTGCCTAAGAAGACCTGTGTCAGTGATTAAAAGAACACCATAGATATAAATTTATAAACGAAAAAGAAACGGAAAACACAAACAGTATATATGTACGAAGTCAAAACCACTACTTAACTGCCGCCCGAAGTGGCCGCGCGGTTCTGGCGCTGCAGTCTGGAACCGCGAGACCGCTACGGTCGCAGGTTCGAATCCTGCCTCGGGCATGGATGTGTGTGATGTCCTTAGGTTAGTTAGGTTTAACTAGTTCTAAGTTCTAGGGGACTAATGACCTCAGCAGTTGAGTCCCATAGCGCTCAGAGCCATTTTGAACCACTACTTAACTTAATGGTGTACCCACCACCTCACACCGGCCTATGTTCGATGGGCCATGACCCACCGAATTTCCTTGGCGTCAAGTGTTCTGCCTCCACCGAAACGCTGGGTCAGGTGCCACCCAGCCTCCTTTTGAGAATAGGGAGGACAGTATTATGTTTATTTATTGTATTACGTGCTCCAAAACAGAAAAGAGATTACTTATTTGACTTTTACTGTGTGATTTTGTGGTTTCATTCTTAAATTCCTTCCCAATGTGTGTGTTTAAGAGGCGTAGTCTCTCATTTTACTAACTGTAGTATAGATTTTGGCAGTTTGCGTCGCTGCTATCGTTTGTATGCTTTGAGCAGCCAACGGCCGTTGCATAAAGTTCAGTGAAGTCCCAGCTACCGCTTAAGAATCAGCAGGAGATTAGATTGTTTGTTCGTTTGCCACTGAGGTCTGAACTTTTGCTCTTATCAAGCCTCGTTGTGCAAATCCTTGTCTGAAAGACAACAAAGACTTCTTGTAATTTTTTCATGTATTGGTTATTTTCAGTAGAATGTTAGTAGTAGAGTGGATAGGGAGTGTGCATGCTGCGTGCGGCTGCAGGAGGAGCTGGCCGTTGTAGGTGAGGAGGTGAAGACGATGTTGAATGTGGTCAGCCGTCTGCAGCCTGCAGCCTCGAGTAACAGTGGCAGCAGAGATATTGGTGCTCATATGGGGCACGATTCCGTAGAAATGTTGGAGCACATGAGGCAATACTGACCCTGCCACTTATCTTAGAAGATAGGTTAAGGAAAGGCAAATCTACGTTTTTAGCTTGTGTAGACTTACAGAAAGCTTTTGACAATGTTGACTGGAATACTCTCTTTCACATTCTAAAGGTGGCAGGGGTAAAATACAGGGAGCGAAAGGCTATTTACAATTTGTACAAAAAGAAGATGGCAGCTACAAGAACCGAGGGGCATTGTTCAAATGCTTCAAATGGCATCAGTCCCCTAGACATAGAACTACTGAAAACCTAACTATGCTAAGGACATCACACACATCCATGCTCGAGACAGGATTCGAACCTGCGACAGTAGTAGCCGCGTGGTTCCGAACTGAAGCGCCTAGAACCGCTCGCCCACAGCGGCCGGCTGAGGGTCACGGAAGAGAAGCAGTGGTTAACAAGGGAGTGGGACATGATTGTAGCCTATCTCTTATTCAGTCTGTATATGGAGCAATGAGTAGAGGAAACAAAAGAAAAATTTGGAGTGGGAATCCATGGAGAAGAAATAAAACTTTGAGGTTTGCCGACAACACTGTAATTCTGTCAGAGATAGCAGAGGACTTGGAAGAGCAGCTGAACGGAATGAACAGTGTCTTGAAAGGAGGATATAAGATGATCATCAACAAAAGCAAAAGAACGATAATGGAATATAGTCAAATTAAATTAGGTGATACAGAGGGAATTAGATTAGGAAATGAAACACTTAAAGTAGTAGAGGAGTTTTGCTATTTGGTAAGCAAAATAACTGATAATGGTCGAAGCAGGGAGGATATTAAATGTAGACTGTCGGTGGCAAGGAAAGCGTTTCTAAAGAAGAGAACTTAGTTATCATCGAGCATAGATTTAAGTGTCAGTAAGTCGTTTCAGCTAATATTTGTATGGAGAGTCGCCATTTATGGAAGTGAAACATGGACGATAACTAGTTTAGACAAGAGGAGAATAGAAGCTTTCGAAATGTGGTGCTACAGAAGAATGCTGAATATTACATGGGTAGATCACGTAGCTAATGAGGAGGTACTGAATAGAATTGGGGAAAAGAGGAATTTGTGGCACAACTTGAGTAGAAGAATGATAGGACACGTTCTGAGGCTTCAAGAGATCATCAATTTAGTATTGGAGGGTTGCGTGGAGGGTAAAAATCGTAGAGGGAGATCAAGAGATGAATACGCTAAACAGATTCAGAAGGATGTAGGTTGCAATAGTTATTTGGAGGTATGGGGCACCGCAGACGACACTTGGTCCACGGGGTATGCTGTCGAGGCACCTTCCAGCTTACCCGACGTGGAGCGGCTGCAATTAATACAGACTGGAAGGCAGCTTTTAACGCATTCTCGTCGCTCGAAGCAGAAAATCAAATTGGGGACTTACCATAGGACCTTTCCCATTCACCCTGTGCGTTGACTAATGGTCGGTCCTTCAGCAGTGTCTGAACAGGCACACGGGAGAGGGGGTAGGCCATCGTTAAATATTGCAAGCTACAACGTTGGGCACATTGTATTGGCATTTACGGAATAGCGTACAGGGCTGGAAAGAAGACAAATGTGCGATCAGAATATCTCCAGGTGCAAGGTGCAGGCATCTTCAAGCTGCAGCTCATGTCAGCATCAATGATACCTGTGGCTTGGGTTCTGAGACCATCCTCAGTTCGTGCGTGTGGCTGGCGGCAGTGGTAATGACTCACTGGTGGGGTGCAAGCAGAACTCACAATTTGCACTGTCTTATACAGAACTGATGGTGGTCCTTTGGTTTAGAGCCGAATGGAGGGTTTCAACCAGAGGCTCAGCTGCAGATTCGTGGTTCTGTGCTATGGAGTGGAGATTTATAGAACTCCACTGATACGTTCAGTGGTGCTCTGCACAGAGGGAGGAGATTCCTGGTTAGTAAAGTACGTGTGAGATGCACATGATTTCTTTAGGCTACTTTCAGTGTAGTTTGAGGTCCTTTGATGAACGTTCGCCACCGGCGGTGGTGGCCGAGCGGTTCTAGGCGCTACAGTCTGAGACCGTGCCACCGCTACGGTCGCAGGTTCGAATCCTGCCTCGGGCATGGATGTGTGTGATGTCCTTAAGTTAGTTAGGTTTAGGTAGCTCTAAGTTCTAGGGGACTGATGACCTCAGAAGATAAGTCCCGTAGTGCTCAGAGCCATTTGAACCATTTTTTGAACGTTCGCCAGTCGTTGCGAGCAGAGCGAAATCTGATTGCGTCCAAGTAAAAGAAATTTGGAACATCAGAATTTTAACTTTAAATTGCCAAATATTTTTATCCAAAGCTCCTGAATTTAACACCCTCCAGGAACGTTTTCGTGCTCAAATTATTCTCCACGTCATGGAATGTACACCTAAAAGACAAGTTAATCGCCATAGAAGTGTGAATTTTCATTGCAGTAGACGAAAGTATTGTCTATAGAGATCGAAAATGAGTCTCATTTCCAAATTTTATGGATGAGTACGTGTGCTCGAGTTAGTCATCGGATGCTTTTATCGATTTTCCGATTCCGTCGTTACAGCTGTAGAACCATTCTAAGAATTCCTACGCTCAGAGGTGTGGAAATATCTCTGTCTTGCTGTGTTTGTTGGAAATGAAATAAATCTATCGAGTGTGACGTCTGTGGATTTACTGCCTATGGTACAGATCTTGTGGAGCAGTTCTGAACACCTTTTTCGAAAGTTGTTTTGAGTAGATAGTTACTGAACCCACACACAATAGAAATATTTTAAACTTTATAGTTACTGACAGGCATGACCTTATCGACAGTCAGTACGGACACACGGACTAGTAATCATAATTTCATCTTAGCGACGATGGTTACCGCAGCTAATAAATCCATAAAGTAGGCTACGAGAGTTTTTATGCTGGAAAGATAAACAGTTGTTAGCCTCCTACTCAGACAATGAATGTTACCATTCAGTTCCAATATGACGGACTTGTAGATATTCTGGGCAAAGTTTAAATTGATTATAAATCGAACTCTGGAGAAGTACAGGGTGGGGCAAATAAAAATGGTCCGGAGAACATAGTTCCACGGTACAAAGAAACACGGCAGAGGAAAGGAAATACTGACCTAACTATGGCAAATGTTGAAGAAAAATGGCTCTGAGCACTATGCGACTTAACATCTGAGGTCATCAGTCGCCTAGAACTTAGAACTAATTAAACCTAACTAACCTAAGGACATCACACACATCCATGCCCGAGGCAGGATTCGAACCTGCGACCGTAGCGGTAGCCCGGTTCCAGACTGTAGCGCCTAGAACCGCACGGCCACTCCGGCCGGGACATATGTTGAAGGTGACCACTATTCATCTCTTGGCATTTTTGGGCCCTGGCCACCAAGTTGCTGAAGGTGGATCGAAACTGGACTGCCTGAATTGTTGCAGTCTCATCCGAAATGTTCTGATGGAGTACTTGAAGATTATGAGGGTTATTGCAATACACCTTAGACTAGAGGGCTTCCCACACTAAGTAACCGCACACTGACAGAACAGATGACCTGGGTGACCAGCTAGGGCGACGACCAGACTGACCTCTGCTGACAACGAAGGTTGTTAGATGTGCTGCAAAGTTCGGTCAGCTGTGTGGGCAGCTGTTCCATCTTGTTGCGCGTCACGGGGTGTAGTTATGCGCATACATTCAAGTCCAATCGTATGCACTCGTCCGGGCCACTTTTATTTGCCCCACACTTTAAGTGCCGAATCAGTGGATTATGGGTGAAATGGCCCATCGTGGTTTAATAGAAAAATTCTAAAAAGGTCAAGGAAGCAGAGTTTGCTACTCTCTCGGTTCAAAAGAGAACGAGAAAATGTCGACAGGTAAAATTTGAAAGAAATTCGTACGTCAACAAAAAGGTCCATGCCTGAAGTACACAATAACTTCCAATTCACACTTTAGCGGAAGGTCTTGCCGTGACAAGCAGTTAAACAGGAGAGTAAAAGAAAAGTGTAATTTCTAAATTTTGCATTTAAGAAATCATTCACCCACGAGGATCATACAGAGATTCCATCTTTTGACCGTCGCACAGACTTCCGCAAGGAAGACGTAGCAATAGTCTGTGTCATCCCTGGCACTGAGGAGAAACTGAAAGAGTTGAAAACGAATAAGTCGCCAGGTCGAGATGTAACTCCAGTTGGGTTTCAGAGAGCCATCTGCTCTAAGTAATAGCTCCCATGCGCCACGTTATTACGAGCTATGAATGCCAGCATGTTTCGCGACTCTCGCCGTACAGCGCAGTCTGTCAATCTTGGGCGAGTTAACAATACTTAAATATCCCATAGACCTGGTGTGTGCTTGGAAGTGTTTAGGTTCCGGGCGACTTGAAATACTAGAAAGAAACCGAAATACTTCCAGCCAGGTGCAGTCGCTGACAGTGTACAGCAAAAGCATTCCTTAGCTCTAGAAGAAGCTCTTAAAGGAATGAAGAATAAAGAAATTTTGTTTATGCCAGTCGTTATTGTTTCCCTTGTCGTTTCCCGTCGATAAATAGCAATAGTCTCAACTCATTTTTACTAGAAAGTAATTTCAAAGTAGCAAAGATGTCTTTTACTTGATAACTACCCCTCGTGATTTCAATTACATTACGGATCTCCTTTTCTAATTTACCCTCTTATACTTCATGAAATGTTTGACTGAATAGAAAGAAAGGGTCCCTAGAAATCACATGACGGATTTTTGTCTGAAATTTTCACAGCCAGACAAGGAGTTGGAAATAAACAGATAGTGCAGCAAATTGAGCTGCGTGAAGTGTAGTTTTGCAAAAAACAGCATTCGAAATTTATCAAAGTAATCAAGAAAAACCTTCATTTGTGACCTTCGAAAAAATTTCTTTCCGAATTTTCGACGTCAAATGAAATGTGAGAAATGGATAAATGGGGTATCTAATTGCCCAGAGTGAGACTTACTTTTGTAGAAAACAAAAATTGAAGAAATCGGTCGAATATTATGTGAAATGATTTGTCTACAAGTAGTGAATAAAGCACTTTAGAGAAACATTTGACGCGCCTTTGAATGTTGCTCAAAAACTTGTATAAGGAATGGGGTGCAGATTAAGAATTTGAAGTTTTATCAGTCACCTATCCTCAGCACTCTTTAAAATTCTAAGATTTGATGTCAAACATTGTACTTTAAATTCTCAATGAGCTCCTCATTTGATGTACAGGAGTTAGCGTACCATGCAAACGAACGTGAAAGTTCCTCTGACGTATTTTTGTTCAGATTTTCTTTAAAATACTTAGTGCATTTTATTTGTTACACATGATAATGTAACGGAACGTTTTAAATAAAAATATGTGTGTGTGTGTGTGTGTGTGTGTATGGTGAGAGGAACGTCTATGTTCGTCTCAAAAGGCGAAAGTGCTTCTTTTTTAGGGGAGAATCAAAATAAAATGTAACAATTAGAATTTCACATTTCGCTGATTATCCTTTCATATAACATATAGGAAACAGCACACACAGATTTTACAAACCATTATCTTACTTTCGTTTTTCTTTTCAGCAGTGTGACGTAGTGGTAGGCGAGTGGTAGGGCACCGCTGAATAAAATAAAGGCACCGTCATGGGTAATGCAAGAGCCTCGTGGAAGCGGGTCTAACAGGGGTCGGCCAGGCGCTTGCATCGGCAGCGGCCTGCTGATACAACAAGTAGGGGAGACGTACCTTGCAACTTATTCGGACTTTCGCCTCTAGTCATCACTGTACCTTTGAAATTTTACAGACTTTCACCTAAAGTCAGCACTGTATTAGAAGTTTATTATACTTTCTCGTTCTGTTTTGAAACGCTAGCCTTCCCTCTATGTTTGCTGCAGTCTTTTCTTGAAACTACTCAGGAAAAGTAAGGTTTTTCCCGATATGAAAAACTGTTGTGAGGTACAGCACTGTCGTATACTTAGGAAAAAATTTCCTATTTGAATTTAAAACCAGTTGAGAAAAACTTGCTAGTACTGCATTTAATAGTCTGTGTTATACTATTACTCTACTACATACCAATAACCAGTGAGTGAAATCAGATCAAGAGCAATTATTATCAAAATCCAGTTAAAAACATTTTGCAGTAGAACCTAATGGTCACTAACACAAATTTCCATTTTCAAGATATGGAAAATTGTTATTACAGCAAAGAAACCCACTTATTTCCTAATATCACGTTTTCTATAGCAGAAGACCCTGTTCTGGTTCAAGGTACAAGACAGAGTACGACTGACGAACATAGGATATCAGCGTGCATTCTGCGAGATAACGATCTTAATACATCTGCTGTCGTATTCTACATCTGGTGTCAAGTTACCCATTTTGGCTTCTTGGTACCGCCACTCCTCCTCCACCAGTCGAATTCTGCGGGCAATTGTGCGAGCTATGTTCAAGGTCATAACGTAACTTAATAGTGGTCATATGGTCGTACTCTCACTTCTAACGCAAGTGGGCTCGATACTGGTCACATGGTATATAATTAGCAGGAAACTGCGATCAACCGATGGGATCACAATAAAATGGTGGGAAACTCCTCCCTTCCCGCTGGACCAATGAGGATGAAGCACCCCCTCCCCACCCTTTCCCAGCCACACCCCATCTTCATCTTACATAAATGTGACACTGGGTGGGTGAAGTACAGTCAGGAACTGGGCAGCATAGAAGAGTAACAGGCTGTGTCTATTTGTTAATAACAGATTAAGTTAAATCACGTAACTTGAGTTCCGACCATCATTCAAAACACCAGCAGAGATCACACCCTGGCAGATATAAAGTACTCTTATTCATTCCCAGCTTTAGGTATTTTTCCGTAATTTTTCGTATTTTCCTCAGTTTAACGTATTTTTTAAACAATTTCATATTTTTGGCATATTTTCCATAATTATATGAATATTTCCACATTTTTTCGTATTTTATCCAACTACGCAATATCCATCCCACTATTTATGAAGCCGCGTCGACATCATGTTGCTCCCAGCCAATCAGAAGGCAGAATGTGTCCGAATTACTTATCATTGCTATTGAAGCACCCCATCTCCCTCGTAAATTTTCATAATTTCGAAACGTGAGTGGCTGTAGGCTGTGTCTATAAATTATGTCACTCAAGGTCAGTTTGTTAACGTAATGAAATATTTCGTCATTCGAGGCCCCAGAAGAAACTCCACACTGTAAAGAATGTAATAACTGCAATTGCCACATTTTTAAGCATTTTACCTAATTCTGTGCCGACGTCGCATCAATATCACATCACCTCGTGTCGCTTGATGGTATCACGTCAAATCGATATGTTCTGTTGCACCTTATGCCGCTTCACGACGACGCCTCAACATTGCATCACTTTGTATCGACGTCATGATACTCTCGTAGGATGGTGCGATATACTTGTCACTGCTTGGTGACCACCGTTATTAGTGAGTATAATGTCTTAGTAAAATTCTGATGATTCCAACAAAAAGTACGATGTGCAGCACAGTGCTACAGTAGATACGCACCTGGAGACCAGTAACTGCGACAACCACAACGAAAATTATGTCACTTGCAGGATAGTCTGCCCCTCAAACTTCGATGAGTTAGGTATAGCCACGCACACTGCCACTCAAACCACAAACGGCCGAGAAAGTTGCGATGTAATCCTCTCCGGGCTGACGGCCGACACAACAGGTACCAGAGCACTGCATCCGCCTGGCGAATTCATGTGAGCAGCGTTCGTCTATGTCACTCGCTATGCCAACGCACGCGGAATCACGCGCTTGGCAGTTCACTCATTCGCCATCACTCGGTGCTCACTCACAGAATGACGGGCAACAGCTGCGTGCCCATGCCATGTGGGCACGGAAATACATCCTGTAACTATACAACTTCGACACAAGCGCCTGGCAAGTGTTGTAATGCATTTAGAATTAAACTTTGATTTTAGCTGTCGATTTTCCGTGTTTCCTATGGAATTACTGTGTGCTGTATACCTGAGATTCACATGTGTTACCACAGTATAACCAGAATTAAAGTGATAACCGAATATTGAGTGTTACTGTAGGTCAGTGTTTCATTTGTGGAATTGTTTATTTACGTGAAATAACAGCTGATTTGAACAGAATAAATTAAAAAGGTTTACATTTAGTACGTGACAATAGACTATAAACTTCGACTTTGTTTATAATTAACAACAACAAAAAATCAGTCCAGCTACAACGTAAGCTTTCAAATCGAGCAAACAAGCTAGTAGGATTCATTACAGCTGATAATATGAGCAGAAAGAGAAAGGAAGCGTAAGGTGTAGTGGTGAAAAGAGAAGGGTATTATTCGAAAAGAAGTCTGTCTGGATATTTATTCTAATAAGTAGAACATTTAAACAAATTCATCCGCCAATAAATTATCTGCAACTTACATAACGAATAACATATAATGCCACCGTATTTTCTTTGTTTACTTCTTGTACAGAATTAGTGTTTGCTCCCTTGGCTCAGTGCAGTTTCTGTTTAATAAATAACTTATTAATAGTTTGTCCAGAAATGTGCATTTGTGGGTCAGGGGCTTAAGTTCCAGACTACAAAACTTATGGTCACGGTTCGATCCCCGGTTGCTTCAACCATTTCCTCTGTTCTTATCCCTTCTTCCACCAATAACAATGACAATAATGCCCTCTAACGGGCTGTATACGTCGGTTCAGAGGCTGGAAGAAATCAAGGGCACACCACAATGCCTAGTAAAGTATTGGAGTGCTGAAAATATCTTCAAGATGAAAATATGATTTGATTGATAGCGTAACAAATGATTCAAAAAATGCTTATAGGCGGACGTCCTCAGAAGTTTGGGCAATTATGCACTAAACAGCCACAAGTCGAGTATCCAGCTTAGTCGACCAACTGACGGTCAGACGTGACCGATGAGCCGAGCGAGATGGACTTGCAATATGCTATGCCTTTTTTCTCATAACAAACGTTCTTTATTATAATTATAAAAATTATTTTTCCGTCGGTTTACTTGCCTTATGCGCTGTGTATTATAAGTTCACTTACATATATGTTGGGGCATACATAAAATATAGTAACTCATCTATTTCCTTGCAATGAATTTTGCATGAAAATCTCGTTAGTTAAAAATTCACGAATGTAAGAGAAAAGTCCTGTATCGAACAAAGGAGTACCGATGCCGTGTGTCATTGTCAGTGATGAGGCATCTGGTGTATCTTAAAATTTAATGCATGCTTACGGCGGAAGGAGTGTAACAAACAGTGAAAGCACCTTCAAACACCAGTGCAGAGCCATGAAATCCCAGTGCACAGCTACTCGGGCTTCAAAGCACGTAACTTTTTATTGGCTGCCGATGGTGGCCTGCTAAGTACTTTACAGCCCTTGGAATACCGACTTAGCCCCCTTCAGCTGTCTCTGCACCTGCCAGTACGTCTCCCCTATCCACTGCTAACCTAGCGCAACAAGTCTAACTAAGCAGCTAACGATGAGAATCCAGCCAACAGAAACTCTCAATGTTCAACACCTTTCTTAGACTGCTAACACTAACGGATATGCTTGTCTCCTTGATGTAATCAGGCAATTCGTGGTTGTAGCTCTACAAAATGATTTAATCAAGCGACAACGCCGTGGTTCCTAACGATTAACATCACCAGACGTTTCACGTAAAGTCTGCTAAAATGTTTATGAAATGCTGCTGGACGTCCAAAGTCATCCAAAGTGTTTGAGGGTTATTTCTATATTTACTGTTAGAATATGGAATAGTTTTTCAACCTGAGTATGTAAAAGAATTTGCAGTATTGCAGCACACTTGCAACTTCTGTGTTGTGAAAGTGTCAAGAGACGACATGGAAGACGTATTTCACGTTTCTACACAGACTGCAAATAATGGAGCATAATCTTATTAAAAACAAGTATTTGACCCCTATTGTTGCTCATGACCAAGCAAGGCTTACAAAAACTTTCAGCCATATAATACCCAAAGAAATGTCAAAAAAGAGCGGGTCATGAGTTTCGAATGACTTAATGATGTAAAAAGGTTTTATTTGGAAAGTGATTTTAGATGTGAAGTTAAAGTGGAATCACAACGAACTATTTGCCAAAAACTAAAGCAGAATTGATGATTTCTCAGTTCTTTCTGAACAAGATTGTAAGCTGGAAATCATAAATCGATGTCATCATAAAAGACGAATTCAGGATTGCACTGCATTTGTAGAACGCATTTTCTTTTGTGTCGTAACGGTAATTCCTTAAATCAAATAAAGAATCTGATGAAACGTTACAAAGAAAGAGCTGTTATGAAAACTAAAAATACATTCGTTTAACAAATCACAAAGAACTGGAGCAATAAATACAGTTTGATTTCAGATTTGTCTGTTACTCTAGACACTTTTATTCACAGATGATGAATAAGTATTTTTATTAGTGTAACTGAATAATATTTCGAACAATATCTGTCGTTTACGAATAATAAATAGTACTTTATATTTCTATTACTTATTCGTCATTCGCATAAATTTCGACCAATTCTGATGCTAAGCGAAGTGGACAGTGCATTTGAGAACTGGAAATTCGCAACCTATGTGCAATTGACAGCAGACACCTGAAATCCGCATGGCTGCGGAGAAGTCCACACGTGGCTGTGCAGCCGCGTTGCCGGTGTACGTGCGCTCACGCTGCTGTCATTAGCATCGGTAATATTCGGCAACTTTCGTCAACATACACGAAGCGTATTCACGCTCTATCTCGCACACCGCTGGTGTGTGTGGGCCACCAAGGTGGGCTATACACATTGGCCATGCGGTTGCAGGTCTCTGAAAGGTACTGCTGCTGTATAAGTTCTAACCAAGGGGTCTACTGCCCATGCTAGCAATTACAAACAGTTCATAACACGTCGATGGAAATTTCTAAGACTGCTACAAACACATATCTAGATTATGAGGAATTCGCTCTCCCACCCTCTGCATTCACCAGACAATACAAGAAGAACGAGTCAAGTGAGATACTGGTAAGGTATGGAAATCCTCGAATACTGGTAAGGTATGGAAATCCTCGAGTGCCCATGGCCACCATTGCACAGATGGCTGCCAACGAGAGACCTCCACATATCGTGCCCAACACTAGCCAGACCGTCTCCCAAGGCATCGTAGAGAAAGATGCATAATTATGGGTGTAATCATCTCTGACATGACGTCAGCCACAAAAGAAGCTCACTCATTCAGGAAGAGGGCATACCAACTAGGAACACCAGACTTAGCTTGCAGACACCTACACACTCAACAGAGAAAATATGTTGACAACTTTACAGATAAACGTTGCAACCCTTTTACACACCAAGCACGCCCTTCCCAACTCCCTTTCTCTCCAGACCAATAAGAAACAAGGTCTCCCTCTACCACGTTCTTAAAACTTGCGCTTATGAGCGGGCGAACCAATTTCCATATGCACAGCACTCCTAGGTGGCGTGAGTACACGTAATTATAATTACAATATGTGCACAAAATAAAATCTACAACGTTAATAGTTTGCGGCGATACCGTATGACTTGTACCTACAATCCTGGAATAATGCAGACTGTCCATGAGATCTGCCATGGGTCTCAGACACAGTAAAAGATCTTGTGATATTAGTAATGCGACATCAAATTAAAATTCGTAAACATATGTGGGAACAGTCGAAAGTATATACGTCCTCGCCACACACAAATGAGACTGAGGAAGGGCCACAGTGCAGGTACAAAGTCAACGACTCACAGAGGTTACAGTGTCTCTGCCATTATGCTTTAAAAAAATCTAATCTCAGAAAAGCATAGACTTTGAACAGTGTCTGCTGGTAAACCGATTGTCCAAAGACTCAGTTACAATTACCCTACAACTGTTTGGTTTCAAATTACGACCAATGTCTACCGGAAAAAAGAGCTGTCCTTACATGATAACTGGACGAACACCATCATATGTAGGATGAGATGCTACGCATCTCTATCACCACTTCCAGAACAGCGGACTACAGGAGTTCAAAATGGTTCAAATGGCTCTGAGCACTATGGGACTCAACTTCTGAGGTCATCAGTCCTCTAGAACTTAGAACTACTTAAACCTAGCTAACCTAAGGACATCACACACATCCATGCTCGAGGCAGGATTCGAACCTGCGACCGTAGCGTTCGCGCGGTTCCAGACTGTAGCGCCTAGAACCGCTCGGCCACCCCGGCCGGCGACTACAGGAGTGGCAGTGCCAATGCCGGCACTGTGAGCCTAGGGAAAATAAACAGACTACAGCCGTTCATTACCTATCCCTATATTCTGACGCTATCCTGGAAAAGAGCCATCTCATTGACTTCGAGTAACAACGGGAAAACGTCCTGGTAAATGAAGGGGAACCCCGACCTGTTTGTGTCGCTAGCAGTAATGGCCAAAAAATTCTATCCTCCCACCCGAGATCAGAGCGTCCGGAAGATTGAGACAGCCCCTGCGACAGTTAAAACGAAACAGAAGGCGAGCTGCACCCACACACTGTGAGTGATGTCTCTCTAATCCCACAAGCCTGCGTTCGACAAGTTTTGTTTTGTGCCATCTGTCGAATCAGTTTTGCAGCTTCAAATGGTTCAAATGGCTTTACGCACTATGGGTCTTAACATCTGAGGTCATCAGTCCCCTAGACTTAGAGTTACTTAAACCTAACTAACCTAAGGACATCACACACATTCATGCCCGAGGCAGGATTGGAACCTGCGACCATAGCAGCAGCGCGGTTCCAGACTGAAGCGCCTAAAATCACTCGGCCACAGCCGCCCGCGGTTTTGCAGCCCTTAGGGCAGTATGAATAAAAACGCACTAAAATTAATTTCATTACACAACTGTGACACGCTGGATTTACCCATACAGCATTATTAACAAAAATACATTATTTTCGTTAAGAAAAACATGTTCTAATTGCACTCATTACAGAAATGTCATCAGATGTGAAGTGCTGGACATTAAGATTTTATAATGAATCCACCTCTCCCCTGTTTTACATACGTTGTTAGATCTCCAACAACAAACAACCCGTCTAAGACATAGTGAATGATGACGAAGCGCAAATCAGCTAATACCGGAGTCAAGTTCTGAAAATGATGCTTCTGAGAAGAAAGTTAGTAAGTATTTAATAAGTCGATTATACTAAGAAAAAAACGTTTTGAGACAAATGTGCAGTAATTTGTGTCATGTTTACCATCGTGATGGGAGCCATTAAAAATATGTTATAGCTACGTATCTAGCGGCTATTACGATCAATCATCACAAGACTGACTCACAACTTTTTCTTGAAAGACGTAAAAAGGAGTTATCATCAACCCACGTGTTTTATAATGTTGCAGGCCACACTTCGTAGCATTGAATCTTTTGTTGCTTGTAACACAATCCTTACGAAGAAGAAGACTTTTCAAAAACCAATAACGTAATGTTGGGCTTGGTACCAGAAGTTTCAGTCAACACGCTAGTATGATGTGAACTCAAATAGTACAACGTTATTTTCGTGAAACACTTTTGAGGAGTAACATACACACCCAGAAAATTAAGGATCGACAAACGCATTCGTTTGTGCCACTGTTTTTGTGAGTGTCACAAGATACTATACTGTGTATGAGTCTTTGGTAGAGAGATGTGCACCGAGCGAGGTGGCGCAGTGGCTAGCACAGGACTCGCATTCCAGAGGACGACGGTTCAATTCCGCGTCCGGCCATCCTGATTTAGGTTTTCCGTGATTTCCCTAAATCGCTCCAGGCAAATGTCGGGATGGTTCCTTTGAAAGGGCACGGCCGACTTCCTTTCCCGTCCTTCCCTAATCCAATGAGACCGATGACCTCGCTGTCTGGTCTCCTTCCCCAAAACAAACCAAACGAATAGAGATGTCATATTCTCCTGTTCCTGTTATGAGTGACTTAGAAGTCAGACAAGCATGAAAACTTTAGTAGGTAATGGTCTAAGTCTGCTGGATCAAGAATACCTCCTATGCGTATCAGGTAGGTATATTTTCCAAGACTGCCAGGACTCGCGCCTGCATTATTAGACTCACTGTCACTAGTTTCATTCCATATTCTTAACACATTGACAAAACCTCTGGTGAGGGTTATGTGTTCGACATTCACAGCACTCGCAAGTAACAAACTTGTTTTCAACACCATTAACGTAGCTGACGAAACGATTAGGTGAACATATAGCCAATCCTTCTGCCATTACCAAATCATTCCAGGTTCTGATTGCGTTAATCCTCCCATTACCGAATAATCCATTCAAACTACAGTCTTCCACAACATGTACACAACCAGCTAAAAAATGACACTTACATATTCCAATTTTGTACGAGTCATAACAGTAAAAAGACGCCTCGAGCAACATTTTCTTAGGACTGCATTTACGATAATTTAAAAAAGTAATGGACTAAGTCTGCTCGACGCAGATTGCTTCCTTTACGTATCAGGAAGATGTACTTTGTTCTACATCTTCGCTAGCAAGACAGTCAGACCATCGAGAGATGCTTAGTTGTTTTGTGCATTCTCATATTTACTGTCACCATAATTTTTCATATTATTAATCTCTCAGCTCTGGCATCGTTGGAGGAAGGTAATGGGGCCCCCACTGGGGAAGACAGTACATGAAACAGGGTAACTGTGCTACACGTGTGTTTTTTAAAAATGTCAACTCTTCTACCCTGATGTGTGTGTGTGTGTGTGTGTGTGTGTGTGTGTGTGTGAGAGAGAGAGAGAGAGAGAGAGAGAGAGAGAGAGAGAGTGCTTTAGCGTTGGCTTTGCACTTCCTGTTGACGTTTGGAGGCTGTGTTCAGACAGTTGGAAGGTATAAAAAAACAGCAAACCGTACGTGATTATGTAAGTAATGAGACTAAGTATGCTCTCGCACATCTACATACAGAATGTGGAATAAACGGATACACATCGAAAAATGTGGAAAATGACAAAAACTCAGTAAAAAGAAAAAAAGATAGAAAGTGGTCACATAGGTTATGTGCATTTACACTTAGAGCGAAGCCAAAATGTGACATAAGTACTAGATTAGTGTGTGTGGAGAGATTTCATGGATGATTTTCTGTAGAGCTATAAGAATGAGTGATCTATTAGAATCACAGCCCATCTGCCGTCAAACGGAGGGAGATCAGTGCTAAATGTCGAGAGAGAGAGTTCATTGTAGTTCCGTTGAAAAAAATATGAATTTTATTATTTATGCAAAGGAAGGGATAGACATGGCCCAACACATATTCTTAAAAAAAACGAACTTATTGTATAGATCGAATAATCGGCCGGGTGGAGCTGTAACGACTAGATATAAGAGAGGTAGTGACTCCAAACATGCCTTCATAGTGGAACCATGGTACATTCTAGATACACAAGACTAAACTGCCATGCTCCCTATAGTTGCTTGTGTTCGAGGAAACGATAACGTGGGAAACGATAATGTTATTCTAAATTGTATAGTGTTCTCCAATCAGTACATACTAATTGGAAGTCATATGTATTTGGAATCGCAAAAAAATATTTTGATACAGTGTAAAGTGTTATACTTTCAGAATCAAAAGAAGTATAACACATTACTATAGATGAAATGAGAAGTTTGCTGACAGAGGATAAAAAACGACTCTGTGGACAACGTGGACAGCGAAAGTTTTATGTACATGTCAACATTATGGAAAGGATAGCTATTACTCACCATGAGTCGCAGATAGGCACAGCAAAAAGATTGTCACAACATGATATTTTGGCCAACAGGGCCTTTGTCGCAAATAGACAACAGACACACATACTCACACAAACGCAACTCTCACACATGACCACAGTCTCTGGCAGATGAGCCAAACTACGAGCAGCAGCATATGAAGGGAGAGGCAACCAGGTGAAAGTAAGGAGGACGTTGGGGAGAGGAGAGGGAGGGATAGCAGGATAGGGATGGGGGACTGTAAGATGCTGCTAGCGGGAGCGTTCAGAGGCAATGTGGAGAGAGGGTAGGGCAGCTAGGTGCGGTCAGGAGGTAAGACGGAGGGTGGGAGAGAGAGGGGGGCAGTGGAAAAGGAGAGAAGTAAAAACACTATGCGTTTTGGTAGAATCATCATCATCATCAGTTATCTGCTATATTAGCAGGTCCTTTGCCTCTCCATTTTCTGCGATCCATTGCTTCCTTCTTAAGGCTGCTGTATGTTGTACCGTCCATCATGTCATCCAGTATCTGGAATCTCTTCCTTCCTCGCTTCCTTTTCACTTCTACATAACCTTCTAAAACTGTTTTTATCAGTCCGTCATTCTTTCTTAATACATGCCCAATCCAATTTCTTTTTCTTCTCTTTATTACATCTAGTAACTGTCTTTTCTCTCCCATTCTTCTCAGTACCTCTTCATTTTTTACTCTGTCCATCCAACTTATTCTTTCCATCTTCCGCCATGTCCAGATCTTCATAGTCCATGTTTCAGCGCCATATAGAAGAACACTCCATACAAGACATTTTATGAGTCTCTTTCTGAGTTCTCTGTCCAGACCGCTGCAGAAGATTCTCCTTTTCTTATAAAACGCCTCTTTTGCCATTGCTATCCTTGTTTTAATTTCTGTGGTGCACTTCCAGTCGGTGTCTATCCTGCTTCCAAGATACTTAAAATTTTGCACCTGTTCTAGTGTTTCTCCATTCAGCACAATTTTTATTTCCTTATTTCCTCCTATTGCCAATACTTTTGTTTTATTTGTGTCAATTTTCATTCCATATTTTTTTTCCGTTAGTTGCAATGGTGTCCACCAAATCCTGTAATTCTTTTTCCACTGTGGCTAGAAGGACCATGTCATCAGAAAATCTCAAGCACCCTACTCTTCTTCCTCCAATTTCTACTCCTTTGTCATCTAATGAGCATTGGTCAATCATAATTTCCAAGTACAGGTTGAAAAGAGTAGGTGATAAACAGCATCCTTGTCTTATTCCTTTCCCTAGTCTGATCCAGTTTGTACTTTCTCCTCTCACTTTAACTGAAACTTTTTGATTAAGGTATAATGAGTTTATAAGTCTTCTGGTTTTCCAGTCCATTCTCTTTTCCCTCATAATAGTCGCCAGCTTGTCCCAAACCAAATTGTCAAATGCCTTTTCTAAATCGATGAAGCACATATATAGGTCTCTTCCTTTTTCAATAAACCTTTCTCCCAAGATTCGTGCTGGCCGCGGTGGTCTAGCTGTTCTAGGCGCGCAGTCCGGAACCGCGCGACTGCTACGGTCGCAGGTTCGAATCCTGCCTCGGGCATGGATGTGTGTGATGTCCTTAGGTTAGTTAGGTTTAAGTAGTTCTAAGTTCTAGGGGACTGATGACCACAGATGTTAAGTCCCATAGTGCTCAGAGCCATTTGCACCATTTTGAACCCAAGATTCGTAGGAGGCCTATTGCATCTCTGGTGCCCGTATTCCGTCTAAAGCCAAACTGCTCCTCGCCGAGATTCTCCTCTATTACTTTTTCAAGTCTTCTATTAATTATTCTTAACATCACTTTGGCTGCATGTGAAATGAGGCTGATTGTCCTGTGCTCACTGCATTTCTTGGTTCCTTGTTTTTTCGGTAATGGAATCATTACTGTTGTCAAAAAGTCCTCAGGCCATTCACCACTGTCATATATTTTATTACATGGTTGGTTGTTTGGGGAAGGAGACCAGACAGCGTGGTCATCGGTCTCATCGGTTTAGGGAAGGAAGTCGGCCGTGCCCTTTCAGAGGAACCATCCCGGCATTTGCCTGGAGTGATTTAGGAAAATCACGGAAAATCTACATCAGGATGGCCGGACGCGGGATTGAACCGTCGTCCTCCCGAATGCGAGTCCAGTGTTAACCACTGCGCCACCTCGCTCGGTATATTTTATTACATAACCTCAATATTTCTCTTATTCCATTGTGGATCAAGCATTTTAGTATTTCTCCCGGTATTGTATCTGTACCTACTGCTTTGCCATTTTTCATTGCAGCAATGGCAGACTTTACTTCTTCCATTATGATGGTCGGTCCTTTCTCTTCATCACTTACACTGTTGTGTCATTCAAGTTCCAGAGTTTCTGGTTTGCTATTTGTATCATATAGCTCTTTTATATATTCTTTCCATCTCTGGAGGTCATCGTTACGATCTTTGTACACTACCTCTTCTTCTTTACTCAAAATTTCCATAGTAGCACTTCCTGCTCTGTTTTGTTCCCATGTCATAGTCTTTACTCTGTTGTATAGTAAGTCGCATCTTCCCTTCCTGTCCAGTTCTTCAATTTCATCACATTCCTCTTTTAGCCATTTTTTCCTAGGCTGCTCTGTTTCTCTTCGCAGTTCGTTATTTAACCTGCGGTATATCTTTCTTGCATCTTCAGTGTTCTTGTTTTTCAATTTTCTTCTCTCCTCCATCTTGGAAATCATTTCTTGTGTGACCCATGGATTTTTTTTGACCTTTTTCCTTTTACATATCCTATATTTTGCTGCCCTGCTTTAATGATTCCTTCTTTCAGCATATTCCAGTACTCATTGGCATTATCAGATGCTTCTTTGTCTCGTAATGTGTTTAGAAAGTCCCGAGACAGCATTTCTGTAATTTGTTCTTTGTTGGACCTTATCTTCTCTAAAGCCCACTTCTTCACCATTGTCGCCTTTTTCAGTTTTTTCGTTCTTATTTCTGCCATAAGTAAGTTGTGGTCACTATTAATATTTGCACCTGGTAATGTGTGCACCTTCTTGATTCCATTCCTGTATCTTTCTTCTACCAGTATAAAATCGATTTGGTTTCTGTATTTATCCCCTGGTGATTTCCAAGTGTAGAGCCTCCTCTTATGGTTCTTGAACCATGTGTTTGCCGCTATCAGCTGCCTTTCCCTGCAGTAGTCAATTAACCATTCGCCTCTGTCATTTCTCTTTCCAAGACCATGACTGCTTACTATGTTTCCCTCTTTCCCTGCTCCCACAATAGCGTTCCAGTCTCCAATTACTATTTTGCAGCATTTTTTATTTTCGTCCGTTATTCTCTCTATTACATTGTACGTTTCCTCTACAATTTGGTCATCATGTTCTGAAGTTGGCATATACACCTGGACAATCGGTAAATCTCTTTGTGCTCCTTCCAGCCTTACACCAATAACCCGGTCATTTGCATAGTCTACATATTCCACACATTTAGCCAATTCCTTTGTCGTAATCATTCCTACTCCATTAATTCCTTTTACTTCTCCTCCTGAGTAGTAGAATACATATTCATCTGACTGCAACTCTCCATGTCCATTCCATCTTACCTCAGCAACTCCTGCGAGGTCCATATGATTCTTTTCCATCTCTCTTTTAAGGTTTTCTAGTTTTCCTGCTTGTAGCAGAGTTCTGACAGTCCAGGTACCAATTCTCGTTTTGCCTCCTTTCAAGTTGTTGTCCCCCCCCCCCCCCCCCCGGAGATCCGAATGGGGGACCATCCGGACACTGATTTAACATGAGAGGAAGCCATTTTTTGTGCATAAAATGGAGACTACATTATGCAGGGAAGATAATTGCGGTGGTATTCCATTGCCTTTGGTAGAATAGAGGGCTGTATAATGCTGGAATGGGAACAGGGAAGGGGCTAGATGGTAGATGGGTAAGGACAGTGAGTAACGAATGTTCAGGTTAGGAGGGTTACAGGAACATAGTAAGTACTGAATGGATGGATCCCACCTGCGCAGTTCAGAAAAGGCTGTGAAGCAGTCACTGAAATGGAGAACATCTTGTTGGGCAGTGTTCAGCAACAGGGTGGTCCTGTTGTTTCTTGGTCACAGTTTGTCTGTGGCTATTTATGTAGACAGACAGCTTATTGGTTGTCATGCTCACATAGATTACAGCACAGTGATTGCAGCTTACCTTGCACATCACATGACTGGTTTCACAGGTAGCCCTGCCTTTGAGGGAAGAGGTGGTGTTTGTGACATGACTGGAATAGATGGTGGTGGGGAGGATATATGCGACAGGTCCTGCATCTAGATCTATTACAGGGATGTGAGCCAAACGGTTGGGTGCAGGAGTTGTGAAGGGATGGACGAGGCTATTGTGTAGGTTCAGTGGGTGGCGTAATAACACAGCAGAAGGCGTGGGAAGGATAGTGGGTAGGACATTTCCCATTTCAGGGCACAACGAGATGTAGTCAAAACCCTGGCAAACAAAGTAATTCATTTGCTCCAGGCCTGGGTGGTACTCATTAACGAGAGGAATGCTCCTCTGTCGCCACACTGTGGGACTTTGGGAGTTGGTGGGTGACAGGAAACAGGCATATGAGATTTGTTTTTGTACAAGGTTGAGAGGTTAATTACGTTCTTTCAACGCCTCAGTAAGCCTTTTGGTATATTTTGAGATGCAAAGCCACATGTGGCTAGACTGTATGGGAGGGACTTCTTGGTGTGGAATGCGTGGCAGCTATCGTAGTGGGGGAATTGTTGATGGTTGGTAGGTTTGATACACTATGTGATCAAAAGTATCCTGACACCTGGCTGGCGCCATCCATCGGTAACTCCGGGATTTAGTGTGGTGTTGGCCCACCCTTAGCCTCGATGACAGCTTCCACTCTCGCAAGCATACGTTCAATCAGGTACTGGAAGGTTTCTTGGAGTATGGCAGTCCATCCTTCACGGAGTGCTGCACTAAGGAGAGGTATCGATGTCGCTCGGTGAGACCTGGCAAGAAGTCGGCGTTCCAAAACATCCCAAAGGTGTTCTGTAGGATTCAGCTCAGGATTCTGTGCACACCAGTCCTTTACGGGGATGTTAATGTCGTGTAACCACTCCGCCAAAGGCCGTGCATTATGAACAGGTGTACGATCGTGTTGAAATATGCAATCGCCATCCCTGCATTGCTCTTCAAAAGTAGAAAGCAAGAAGGTGCTCAAAACATCAATGTAGGCCTATGTTGTGATAGTGCCACGCAAAATAACAAGAGGTGCAAGTCCATTCCATGAAAAACACTACCACACCATAACATCACCGCTTCCGAATTTTACTGTTGGCAGTACACGACGCTGGCGGTTGACGTTCACTGGGCATTCGCCATACCCACACCCTGCCATCAGATCGCCACATTGTGTACCGTGATTCGTCACTTCACACAGCGTTTTTTCACATTCCAGTCGTCCAATGTTTACGCTCCTTACACCAAGCGAGACGTCGTTTGGCATTTACCAGCGTGATGTGGGCCTTACGAGCAGCCGCTCGACCTTGAAATCAAGTTTTCTCACTTCCTGGCTGTCATAGTACTTGCAGTGGATCCTGATGCAATTTGGAATTCCTGGGTGATGGTCTGGATAGATGTTTGCCAATTACGACCCTCTTCAACTGTCGGTGGTCTCTGTCAGTTAAGAGACGAGGTCTGCCTGTACGCTTTTGCGGTGTACGTGTCTCCCTCACGATGTCTAATGACTACTGAGGTCGCTGATATGGATTACCTGGCAGTAGGTGGCAGTACAATGCACCTAATGTGAAAAAGGTATGTTTTTGTGGGTGTCCAGATACTTTTGATCACATAGTGTATGGACAGAGATACCGTTGCAGCCATCTTTGAGGAGGAGGTCAACAATGAGGAAGGTGGCTTTTTGGATTGAATAGGGACAGGTGAAGTGAATGGGGAAGAATATGGATAGGGTGCCCTCACCATCGTTCCAGACAATAATGATGTCATCATTGAATCTGAAACAGGAGAGGGGTTTGGGATTCTGGGTGTTTCAGAAGGATTCCTCTGGATCAACCATGAATAGGATGGCATAAGATGGTGCCATGCAGGTGCCCTGGCAGTACCCCAAATCTTTTTGCACGTAATGCCCTCAAAGGAAAAGTAATTGTGGGTGAGGGTATATATTTGGTCATAGTGACTAGGAAGGAGGTTGTTGGTTTGGAATCCATTGGGCTTTGTGAAAGATGGTGTTCATTCAATTACGGTAAGGCCATGAGTATTATGGAAGTTAGTGTAAAGGGAGATGGCATGAACAGCAGTGAGCAGGGCACCATGTAGTAAAGGAACAGGAACTATGGAGAGTGGGTGGAAGAAGTGGATGGTATCTTTAATATAGGGTAGTAGTTACATAGGATGGTAGTTTGTGGGTAATAGGCTCAAGGTGCTGGTCTACAAGAACAGAGCTTCTCTCAGTAGGGGCACAGTAACGAGCCACAGTGGGTTGTCCTGGATGGTAGGGGTTATGGAGTTTAGAAAGCATGTAGGAGGCAGCAGTGCATTGAGTGGTAGAGGCGAGGAGAGAGATGGACTCCAAGGAGAGGTTCAGGGATAAGATTAAGACTTTGAGGAGAGACTGTAGATCCTGCTGTGGCAGAGTTTGTAGGTGGATGAATCTCACAGCGGTCCTTCTGCCACATAATCCTTGCAGTTCAAAACAATGGTGGCAGAGCCTTTGGCACTAGGTAAGATCATAAGATCAGGATCAGTTTTTAGGTGATGGATTGCGGTTCTTTCTGCAAATCTAAGGTTTGCTGGCACTTCGAGTGGTTCAGGGAATGATGATGAGGGAAAGTGTGGGGTTAAGATAATCTGGAAGGTTAACAGGGGCTGATTTGAGGGCAGTTAGGCGGGGTTCAAGCCTACCAACCAGACTCAACCAAAGACCAAGTCTGATTACTGGGTTTGGTGGCGAAGAAGCGTGGCCACTGTAGGGACTGGAAGAAGGAGAGAAGGTTTTTAACAAGCCTTGCATGACTGAATTTGGGAGTGGGAAAAATATGAGGCTTTGGGAAGGACTGATATTTCTGTAGGGCAAAGCGTTTGAGTAAAGGTTCATGACTGTATTTCAGGTCTGTTTCGGTTCTGGGTTCTGTGTGATGGGAGAAAGTTTTGGAGGCTTGGGCAAATGTAAGTAGGTCTCCAAGATAGGGCTTGAAGCTATGACGGGATGCGGGGAAGGTCTGGAGGTTGTTGTAGAGGTGGTGGACAGTGATAGTCCAAGGTGGATGTATGAAGTGAGCAGGGTGAGAAATTTTTTGAGGTGGCATTGTGCATGTTGCTCTCGTCCCTGGAGGGCAAGAGTTTCAGTGTGTGTTGTGGGATCCAGGAATTTGGGATTGCATAGCAGGAGGATTTTATGGATAGAGAGAAGGTATTCCAAAGAGGTCAGCGCTTGACTAATATGGTTTTGCAGGACTATGCTGGTGAGGACTATGGATTGGCGAATTTGACCGGATAGAGGTCATTGTGGAAGAAAGGGTGGCAGCCAGAGATGGTAAAGCCACGGTAAAGCCATTTTGGGGGGATTCCATGAGCCAAGCAACAACGCAGGAACAGTATGTGGGACTTGGTTATGACCAGTGATAAGAAAATTTTTCTGACTTGAAGCAGATGGAAGTTGCAAGGATCCTTGGTGGTGCAAAAAACGCGAAAAAATATGTAAATAACGTAGAATTGCGACCGAAAAAATTCGTTAAAGTACATCCAAATACATAGGAAAAAGCACGATAAGGATGAAGCAGATAAAATAATAGGAAGCAAGATGAAATAGGACGGAGTAGGTAGATAGTGAAAGGTGGAAACCAATTGAAATGTGCGTGAAGTCAAAATGTGAACAAAGAAAAAATATAAATAAAAAAACCAATGCACCCAGTCCTTTTACTTGTCGTCTTTCCCGCAACTAATCCCCTCTCATTCTCACCCTCCATGTTACCTCCTGAATGCACTGAATGCACCTAGCTGCCCTACCCCTCTCCACCTCGTCCCTCCATGCTTCCACTACCAGCACCTTACGTCCCGAGCCCTATCCTGGTACCTCTCCCTCTCCCAACCCCAGCGTCATCCTTACTCCCACCGAGTTGCTTCTGCCAGAGACTGTGGTCATGTGTGTGTGAATTCCGTTTGCGTAAGTGTGTGTGTGTGTGTGTGTGTGCGTGTGTGTGTGTGTGTGTGTGTGTGTGTGTGTGTGTGTGTGTGTGTGTTGGCTTTTTGTTGTGCTTATCAGTGACTCACCATCTCCGCTATATGGTGAGTACAACTATCCTTCTCATAATATTGTTACATTGCGTCCTGGATTTTCCGTTGTTTGATTTTATTTATGAGAGTTAGATTAGCTCCTAATACTATTGATTGGCTATTGTCTAATTTATAAACACATTTGTAGTACATTTAACCTTTTTTTTCTATTGTTCGCTATGTCGGTATCAGCTGTGGGAAATTTGTTGCTTTCGACACATTAAGAGTGACAGGTTTGAGGGAGAGTGAATGCACATTGGCGATGAACGGTCTAAGATGCCATTAGCACACACGTTGTCACGCGTGTTGCGGCACATTAGTGTGATCTGAACCGTGGGGATCACTCAGTATCTCTTAACTGTCATCCTGTGACCTCTTGTCATTATCCTCCCAGTAGCATTTTATCATATGTTACCATTTAAATAAACGGTCAACTGCTTGCTACAAAGTGGTCTGGGTGAATTCAAAGTGAATTTCCTCCTTCATTAAGGAGTTTTGGTAGGTAGGTAGGTAGTTAGTGTTTAACGTCCCGTCGACAACGAGGTCATTAGAGACGGAAGGAGTTTTGGATAGTGGATGTATACAGAAAGAAAGTACTTACTTCCTACCACTTGGCCTTAAGGCAATCACGTTGCATTACATCTGCACTTAGGGGAATTAACTAAAAGTGCTGTCATCTGAGCCTTTACCCAGATGTTTTATATGGTTCTTAAACTAAACCGTGTCAGACAGTAGTAACTGGCCGAGACACAAGAAATAACAGGGAAGTAACCGCTTTTGTGACATTTATGAGTTCCTAACCAGGAGCGAATTTTATTATATCATCTGTGTGCCTTAATAGTTTAGTTTCTTGAGTTTCTGCATGTAAATTTAATATCTAATAGCCACAGTTTTCGCGTTTTCGTTTGCGTCGAAAAGTAAATCGATTTTGTGACATATTACAAGTTTCTAATCGGTGTGAATTATTTAGTTTCACCTGAGTCCTTCGGTAGTTAGGTTTTTGAATATCTGCGTATTATTAGACACATTTTCTGCGTTTTCGTCAGGTTCTATAGTAGAGTTGCGCAGTACGTGCCGATAGTCCGTTTATCTGCATAATTTAGTTTTCCACGGTCTTTAGTATCCACAGGGGCTGCGATTGTTGTGTGCGGATGTGAGCCGTGTTGGTGACACTTCACTCTCAGCTTCAGGCTGTGATGGCTTCGGTTACACAGCTTGAGGTTGTAGTGGGTGGGCGCTACTGTTGTGGCCCGGCCATGGGGATCCAACGGACGTCCAGCACGTCCAAGTCCTCCGACAGGTCGTCACCGGTGGCCAACCCAGTTACTGCTCGAACTGAAGTTGACCCCTCACCTGTGGTCGAGTAGGAGGTCGTACCAGGGCGAAGCAGGTGGCAACAGACTTCCCAGGCTGCCTCACGTAAGGCCTCCCCAGTTTGTCTGACAAATAGGTTCCAGGTGCTGTCTGTGGCTGACACTGTCGCTGAGACAGACGCTGTCGCCTGTTCCGTTTCAGAGGAAAGCACTCAGCCTCCAAGATCCGGGCAATTACAGAGGGTGGGATTATTGGTAGTGTGGAGCTCCAACGTTAGGTGCGTTATGGGGCCCCTTAGTGACTTGGCTGACAAGAAGGGAAAGAAAACCAGTGTGCACTCCGTGTGCATACCGGGTGGAGTCATTCCAGATGTGGGAAGGGTCCTCCCAGATGCCATGAAGAACACAGAGTGCAGCCAACTGCAGGTTGTTGCTCACGTCGGTTCCAAAGACGTGTGTAGCTTTGGATCAGCAGAGATTCTCTCTAACAGAAGTGGTAAAGGCTGCCAGTCTTGCTTGCAAGATGAAAGCAGAGCTGATCATTTGCAGCATAGTCGACAGGACCGATTGCGGACCTATGGTACAGAGCCGAGTGGAGGGTCTGAATCAGAGCCTCAAACGGTTCTGCGACCGTGTAGGCGGTAGATTCCTCAACTTGCGCCAAAGTTGGTTGGGTTTCGGGTTCCACTGGATAGTTCAGGCGTCCATTATGCGCAGGAGGCGGCTACACGGGTAGCAGGGGCTGGGTGGCGTGGACTGCGCGGTTTTTTTAGGTTAGAGGGTCTCGGGAAAACACAAAAAGGGCTTCAGTCACAAAGGGAGCAGGCTGAACGCATGAAGAACGTAGATACAGGAACTACTGGTATAACAGTTGTAAATTGTCGTAGCTGTGTTGGGAAAGTGCCAGAGTTCCAAGCGCCAATAGAAAGCACTGAAAGCTGGCTAAAGCCGGATACAAGCTCAGCCGAAATTTTTGCGAAGAACCTAACGGTGTTCTGAAAGGATAGGCTAAATACGGTTGGTGGTGGCGTGTTTGTTGCTGTCAGAAGTAATTTAACTTGTCGCGAAATTGAAGTAGATATTTCCTGTGAATTAGTATGGGCAAAGGTCATTGTTGGCAACCGGAATAAAATAATAATTCTATTCTTTTACCGACCTCCCAATTTAGATGATACAGTTGCTGAAAAGTTCAAAGAAATATTGAGTTTGATTTTTTCAAACACGTACCCGACTCATACGATAATAGTTGGTGGTGAGTTTAATTTACCCTCGATATGTTGACGAAAATACGTGTCTAATTGCATAGGTACGCATAAAATATCATCCGAAATTGTGCTAAACGCATTTTCTGAAAATTATTTCGAGCAGTTGGTTTATGAACCCACGCGAATAGTAAACGGTTGTTAAAATACACTTGACCTCTTAGCAACAAATAATAATGAGCGTCAAAATCGATACAGGGATTAGTGAACACAGGGTTGTAGTGGCAAGATTGAATATTGTAATTCCCAAATTCTCCAAAAATAAACGAAAAATATACCTATTCAAAAAAGCAGATAAAAATTCACTTGACGCCTTCCTGAGAGACAATCTCCACTCATTCCAAATTAATAATATAAGTGTAGACCAGATGTGGCTTACATTCAAAGAAATAGTATCGGCAGCAATTGAGAGATTTATACCAAATAGCCGGACGGTGTGGCCGTGCGGTTAAAGGCGCTTCAGTCTGGAACCGCGTGGCCGCTAAGGTCGCAGGTTCGAATCTTGCCTCGGGCATGGATGTGTGTGATGTCCTTAGGTTAGTTAGGTTTAATTAGTTCTAAGTTCTAGGCGACTGATGACCTCAGCAGTTAAGTCGCATAGTGCTCAGAACCATTTGAACCATTTGATATACCAAATAAATTAACAAACGAACGAGCTGATCTTCCTTGGTACACAAAACGAGTTGGAACACTGTTGCAGGAACAACGAAACAAACACGCCAAATTTAAACAGACGCAAAATCCCCAAGATTGGGATTTTTTACAGAAGCTCGAAATTGAGCGCGGACTTCAATGCGAGATGCTTATAACAGTTTCCACAACAAAACTATGTCTCGAAACCTAGAAGAAAATCCAAAGAGATTCTGGCCGTATGTGAAGTATGTTAGCCGCAAGAAACAATCAATGCCTTCTCTGCGCGATAACAATGGAGATACTATCGAAGACAGTGCTGCCAAAGCAGAGTTACTAAACACAGCCTTCCGAAGTGCCTTCACAAAAGAAGACGAAGTCAATATTCCAGAATTCGAATCGAGAACAGCTGCCAACATGAGTAACGTAGAAGTGAATATCCTCGAAGTACTGAATCAACTTAAATCACTTAATAAAAGCAAGTCTTCTGGTCCAGACTGTATACCAATTAGGTTCCTTTCGGAGTATGTTGGTGCATTAGCTCCATATTTAACAATCATATACAACCGTTTTCTCGACTAAAGATCCGTACCCTAACACTGGAAAGTTGCACAGGTCACACCAAGATTCAAGAATGGTAGTAGGAGTAATCCACTAAATTACAGGCCCATATCGTTAACGTCGGTATACAGCTTGATTTTGTAACATATATTGTGTTCAAACATTATGAATTACCTCGGAGAAAACTGTCCATTGATACACAGTCAACATGGATTTAGAAAACATCGTTCCTGTGAACAACAAGTAGCACTTTACTCACATGAAGTGTTGAGTGCTATTGACAAGGGATTTCAGATCGATTTCGTATTTCTGGATTTCTGGAAGGCTTTTGACCCTGTACCTCACAAGTGGCTTGTAGTGAAATTGCGTGCTTACGGAATATCGTCTCAGTTATGTGACTGGATTTGTGATTTCCTGTCAGAGAGCAAGTGACGGAAAGTCATCGCGTAAAACATAAGTGATTTCTGGCATTCCCCAAGGTAGTGTCATAGGCCCTTTGCTGTTCCTTATCTACATAAACGATTTGGGAGACAATCTGAGCAGCCGCCTTAGGTTGTTTGCAGATGACGCTGTCGTTTATCGACTAATAAAGTCATCAGAAGATCAAAAAAACTGCAAAACGATTTAGAAAAGATATCTGAATGGTGCGAAAATTGGCATTTGACCCCAAATAACGAAAAGTCTGAAGTTATCCACATGAGTCCTAAAAGGAATTTGTTAAACTCAGGTTACACGATAAAACAGTCTAATATAAAAGCCGTAAATTCAACTTAATACCTCGGTATTGCAGTTACGAACAACTTAAATTGGAAGGAACACACAGAAAATGTTGTGGGGATGGATAATCAAAGACGGCGTTTTATTGGCAGGACACTTAGAAAATGTAACAGATCAACTAAGGAGACGGCCTACACAATGCTTGTCCGTCCTCTTTTCGAATACCGCTGCGCGGTTTAGGATTCTTACCTGATAGGACTGACAGAGTACATCGAAAAAGTTCAAAGAAGGGCAGCAAGTTTTGTATCATCGTGAAATATGGGAGAGAGTGTCACAGAAATGATACAGGATTTGGGCTGGACATCATTAAAAGAAAGGCGTTTTTCGTTGCGACGGAATCCTCTCACGAAATTCCAATCACCTCCTCAGAATGCGAAAATATTTTGTTGACACCGACCTACATAGGTAGAAACGATCACCACGATAAAACAAGGGATATCAGAGCTCGTACGGAAAGATATAAGTGTTCGTTCTATTCGCGGGTTATACGATATTGGAATAATATAGAATTGCGAAGGTGGTTCGATGAATCTCTGCCAGGCACTTAAATGTGATTTGCAGAATATCGATGTAGATGTAGATGTGGTTGACCGATGGAGGTATAATGGTAACTATTATCTACGTCTCCAAAATTTTAATTATTTATCATGGAAAATGATTAAGCAGAATCGTGCTGCTGGTCATCCTCATATAAAAAAAAAGTATTGTGAGCCATTTATTACTACTACAGAGGTTTCATAAGTACTAGATTGAGGACCTATACCTAGATTATCCACATTTATTTATCAAAAATACACGTCTTTATTTTACTTATAACGACATCAATATCATCCATATATTATGACGATCCTAAGGTAGCATTATCACACGCTACCATATGTTAGGTTAGTGGATTTTGGAGCTGCGTCTCACATATTCTTGTACACATAGAGGCTGATACTTTAATAACCACTCGCCGTTGAGTATGCATTTTTGGCGGGCAGGGAAGCACTATGCATGTCGCTTGTTGTTAGCAAACTACACACTCCCATCCAAAAGGTAGTGCGGTATCCACATCATGGCACACACACAATATAGTGCAAGTTCAATTAGTAGGTCGTATGACTAAGTGTTGCCACCATGGCCATATATTACGGCGTTTTGCTACTGCAGCGATCAATCGTCATCCTTTAAAATAAAAAAAAATAAAAAAAAAGCATTTGCTGTTGGGAGTCATAGCGCCATGCTATGACACAATCCGCTGTTTGTGCTTCATATCTATGAATACCAAGCCAGACTGACTTCTTCTAGAGAAATAAATTTTATGTGGATGGCTGTGCATACTTTCCTGGCAAAGAAGTCCAATAACTGATCATAAAGCTATTCTCTGTATATCTATATTTTCAATTATCTGATCTGGAAATCGATTACGTGAGCCACTAAAAACCGTTGCTGACAGTTCTACCGTGGACTATATGGTTGGACGACTGTCTAGATGTCATAAACAATCCAGTGTGGGATAAATTACCTACCCAGAGGCTTTTTTTTCTTTGAAAGTGTTAAGAATATGCAAAATTCTAGTGACCCTATACATGAGAATGCACAAAAGAGCTATGCATCTCTAAGAGTCTGACTGGCTCACGGGTAGAGATGTAGGACAAATTATACTCTCCTGATACGCAAAGAACGCAATGTCCATCAAACAGACTTCGACCGTTTCCTGTTAAAATTATGGTACATGCAGTCCTAAGATCGTTCTGCAATTTGTCTACTGGAGGAGTACTACGAGCATAGAAATTGTTGATCATTACGTCTTTTAACTGCTCTAATGCCCAAAATTAGAATACATAGGAGCTATTTTTTTTATCTGGATGTGTATATGTTGTGGAAGAGTGCAATACTTCGATACTCTACTTAAAAAAGCTATTAAGACATATAATAGTTTATAAAACAATGTGCTGTATGCCTGTAGTTTAGATGTGGAAATTGATTACACAAAAATATTGATACTGGTAGCCTTTTTGTAACGTATCTAAAAGTGGAATTCAACGTTACTCGGCCAGAGTCAGAGCAGAGTACTGAGTCGTCTAAATTGGAACCTTTCGAGAATTAATGTAAATAGTGTCGACTTGTCTGGCTGCCCATACATTCCAAATAATCATGTCTGAAATATTGCTTATAACGCAATGCTATGTATGTCTATAGCTATAGTTATCTAAAGTTATTATCGAAGTAACACCTTCCCACATCACCTTCAAAAAACACAAGACGGGAAAAGTCACTTTATTATGCCATTGAAACTATGACAGGCAGAAACATAGTTCTCGAGATGTGTTATGCTTCCACCACGCAGTGCTAATTTAATTATGGTGTTGTAAACAAACACCTGTGTTTGCCCTTCGAATCTATAACTATTATATACAAAACACATATAGAATTTTCGTGGTATGTTGCAACAAAATATGAAATTTGATTACCAGCCTGAGACACTTATCAGCTTGTGGGCTATAATTATCGCAAGAAATACTTCCATAGATGCGTATTTTACTGACAGTCCGATGCTTGCGATATGTATATTTTTGAACGAATATTAGACACACGTTAACTGGGTGTCTTAAATGCTTGTCCGAAATCTAGGTCGTTCATCAGATAATCCTAAAAACGTAATGGCACTCTTCCCAACACACACACACACACACACACACACACACACACACACACACAGACAGAGAGAGAGAGAGAGAGTGAGTGAGTATGATACCTTGTGCCACTCACAAAAACGTTGTCAAAAAGGGACATTTCTATCAACTGCTAATTTCTCTTATGTTAGGTGAAAATGTATGTTGGCTGTGAGTGTCACTACTCAATAATATTTTCCCAAAAAGAGCATTGTCTGAATTGAATTCAGATGATATCAGCATTTTAACTGAACCTAATGGTACCACATCCACCACCAGTAAGTTACTCGTTTTGGAGCGGTCTTCTACTTAGTATAGGTTTTGTTACAATCAACAAAAGATTCACTGCTATGACGTGTGGCCATCTTCTGTTTCAATTTAACATTCGCAGGGTAATCTCAGTCTGCTGGACACTGGATTCACAGGCGGAGCAATGTAGTTTCTTGACCATTACTGCTAGCGACCTTGGGATCCCATCCATTTATCAAGGCGTATTTTTCCATAGTTAGTTGACGCCAATGAGATGGCTCTTCCCCAAGATTGGCATCAGCATATATGGATAAGTTATGGATAGGCCGTGGTCTGGTCACTTTCCCCAGGGATAGCTGCAGGCTCATAGTTTCGGCGTCGGCGTTGCGGCCCCCACGGCCTGCTGCCGGAGAAGTGGCGGTACAGATGTGCAGCATCTCCTCATATATACGGTGGTGTTGGTAGTGTTCTCAAGTATGTATAGCGCACTTCTTTTATTTTTTACTGGTAGTGACTGCGTGTGTGTGCGTGAGTGTGTGTGTGTGTGTGTGTGTGTGTGTTGGTCACAATCTGAAACCACATGGCCTTAGGTTAATTGTAACTGAGTCTTCGGGGATTTCGCTAATCAGCAGACAATGCATGAACCATACACTTCTCTAAGATCAGATTTTCTTGTTTCGTATAGTGGGGTGACCGTGAGTCATCGACTTTCTATGTAGGAAAAGCTTAATTTTGCTGCACTGTGACCATTGTTCTGTCTCATTTGTGTGGTGAGAACGTATATACTTTCAATTATTTCCACATCTATTTACGAGTCTCATAGTCATGACACATCACTAATATTGCAAGACCTTTTACTCTGTCTGAGACCCCTTTCAGACTTCCTCAACAGCCAGCAATCCAAGTCTTATAGTGTGGCCACAAAGTATTAATATTGCAGATTATATTTTGATTAGATACTGTAATTATAATTACATGTATATTCACTCCACCTCGCAGTGCTGCCCGGCTGAAAATGGGGTCACCCGAGCATAAGCGCAAGTTTTGAAAGCATGATCGTCGGGTGAGAAGCGGTATCCTATTTATTAGTGGATTATAGATAAAGGGGTCTGGTGAGAGAAGCGTTTGGTACTTAATGTTAGCGTGTTTGTTTGCAAAGGTGTCCACAGATTTCCAGTGGCGAGCCTGTAGCTGTCTGCGAGATACGACTGGTTTGCCTAGGTGGTATGCACTCTCCCTGAATGATTATCTTTTACGCCAGCCATCGGGCTGGACACGATTACACACATAATTATAAAACTTCTTTACCATGCCTGGGAGAGGATTTAGCTAGCGTTGAGAAGAGACGTAGAGGTTTCTCAGTCGCAGGCTCTCAATCACTGCCATGGTTTCGGTGGTGGACGTCGCCTCTCTAGGATTTCCGTACCTTATCAACATCTCACGTGACTTGCATTATCTGTCGAATGCAGGTGGAGGGACAGGAGTGGGGGAAATTCCTCTTAATCTAGGTGCTTATTTGTAGCAGTCTTTAATATTTACACCGAAATGTTGGAACCTGTTTGCCCTTATGATCATGGGCAATAGATGCCTCAGTAAGAACCTTTCGTGTCAGCCTCCAGGCTGAAGAGGATTACACCGTATCTTTCTCATACAATGATATTGGCTATATCCGTAAGTTCGAGGGTGGCTATCCTGCAAACGCCATTCTCTTTGCTGTGGTTTTTGCAGTTTCTGGTCAGTTATATCTCTAACTGAGAGTTACAGTGTTACACAGTTACAATGTTACACATCGAGTCTTTGGTTGGAGTTAGCGGAATTTTACTACGACGTCACATCATCAATAACAGCATCACGAAAATAAGCCGCTCAAGTTCGACTCACTCACTTACGGTAACGCCAGTTAGTGTTTATTTAAAATGTTATTAATAACTTCGAAAAAATATTAGATGTCGCAATTTTTAGTGCAGAATATTATGCAGTACTTTCTAAAAGAAAATTCTTGCCAGCTACTACGGAAAAAATAAAAGCCAGTATTACAATAAATTTTGAAGAAAAATGTTTTTTTATTTCGGCCGCGGCCTGCTGATAAAACAGCACCACTGAAGTATCTGGACTCAAAAACAATATATCAACATTCTGAAAGTCTGTTGATGCAATAGGTATTTTACGGTGGAAACATAAACGTATTCTGAGATAAGAAATAAATACCATAAGAAGCGTAGTACTCTTCCACCTGTCCAACGAAAAAATGTCGTCGCTGACGAATTTAGGATCTGTTGGACCGTGTAAAAACATTAAGTGAGAAATATGCTAAAATAATTGTAAAATTAATTTTGGTAACATCTGAGACAACGTTATTGTATCGTGTTCTTTATGAACGCATTTTATTTGCGAGAGAGTCCGTGCGCGGTAGCGCGCAAGAATGCCACCGGCAGGAATTTGGTTCCGGCGCCTCGCCTTAATATGACCGAGAATATTCCCTGCCTCGCTCGCGGAAATTTTTTATTTTCATCTCTTACTGACCCCTCATCGCCGAACACATCACCCACACGCCGATATACGCTGTAAAGAAGTAACTGTATATACTTTCATTCCAATATTTCGGTTGAAGTCAAACAAAACACATCTGTGTATATGGTTTTGTGAAGGTCAAGTTTTATCGACGTATACTACAAGACTGTTGTCCTCAACAAGCAATAAACGCTTTGTACGCAAAACTTAATCCTTGTGGCTGTATTGCCACTGCATTCCATTACCAGTTTTCGTCCTCCATTACACTTTCTGAATCAAAAACCAAGTGGCTGGAAAAGACAACGTGTCTGAACCAGAATAATGTTTTTCACCGTGATCATCATGTATTTTTCTAGCCGTTGGATACTCTAACCTTTTTATCAAAATAGTTTAGTTCCATAGAGCTAGATTTCATTTATATCTCTTTCTTGGCGAACGAAACACATGCTCTCATCTAGAGAACCTGCCGACTTCACTGCTCTGTTAACAGGGAATACAGTCGCTTTAGAAATACCATACGGCTTTGCTGTCATTTTATGAATCTGAGCAAAAGTTATATTACTGCTGGTTTCTTTGCTATTAACAGCATCAGTGTAAAGCTTCGGTACATCCGATGCAACAATTTTAGATTGTTTTCGAATGTCTTTGTGCCTTCTACGCAGGCTCTTGCTTCTGCATTTCACTCACTACTATACCCACGTCAATGAACCGTTCCACGTAAGACTGAAACCAAACGTGAACACTGAGCATTCAGCGGTGGCGCTGTCCTACAATACTTCCAACAATGTGGCTTTATTGCCAAACCTATGAGGCGGACGAATCACAGTGCGTAGCGCCTGCGCACTGCAGGCAGCGGGCGTGACCTTTAGGCGTCTAATTTCGTGACAGCCACTCTAGTAATGTCGTGGGGTTTTATCTGTCGCGGTGTGGTGTTTCCTATGCATACAGCATCATTGGTTAGAAATGGGTTGCGCTTACAGGAATTGTTTTGACATCGTTTATGTGATGTGACGACATTATTTCTACTAATGTCTTCGTTCAACCCATGGCGTCACACGTACAAGTAATGTCTTCGACCTGGAATCTCACTGACTGGAGTAGAATTGTCGTCAGTTACGAGTCCCGCTTCGGCCTGAGCTCCAATGACCAGCGTTGACGTGTCTAGAGACGCCGCAGATAGCGGTCGGATACCAACCTGACTGACGCCCCCCATACGGCCTGACGAGCAGGATTGGTGGTCTGAGGCACCGTTTCTTCTAATAGCAAGGCCCCTTGGGTTGCCAGCCGTAGCGCTCTTACAGGGCACCGGTACATCGACGATATTCTACGCCCCGTTTTGTTGACCTTCGCGGCAAGCCGTCCTAGACGGCAACAAGATAATCCCCGACTGCAGGTGGTGAGAGTTTCTACTACTTGTCTTCGTGTTCACGAAACCCTACTCTGGTCAGCAACTTCGCCGGATCTCCCTCCACCTGAGAACATTTCGAGCATTATGGGAAAGGCCCTCCAACCACTCAACGAGTAACAAGTATGATAGGGTCTTTATACAAACTAGATAGCATTCTCGTCCGATTTTTACGCCGGGCAATGTCATAAAAGCCGGCCAGGGTGGCCGATCGGTTCTAGCCGCTACGATCTGGAACCACGCGACCGCTATGGTCGCAGGTTCGAATCCTCCCTCGAGCATGAATGTGTGTGATGTCCTTAGCTTAGTTAGGTTTAAGTAGCTCTAAGTTCTAGGGGACTGACAACCTCAGAAGTTAAGACCCAAAGCGCTCAGAGTCATTTGAACCATTTGAATGTAATAAAAAAAACACTGAAGTCCTTGTCGTTATGTGACACACATTACATAACTCGATGTGTGCTTTTTGATGACGAGGAGTAATGGCTTCCTCTCTCGTAGACTTATGGCGACGGAAAGTAGCAGCGTAGAGTCAGCGGGAGACATTGCAGATCGAGATACGTGTAAACTTTTGTATCTGATGTGTATGGATTCTCCACCCTGGCATCTGCAGTGACTCGGTTTTGGTCTCTGGAAGCTACTTCAACCATTCTCGCATTTTAACGTGTGATATGAAATTTTTCACCCTCCTCTAGATTCCTTATTACCTATGTTTTGTCAGTTACCTTTGAAATGCCAGTGGCTTCTGCAGCATGAGCGGTCGGACGTCTGCATACTCTTATATGGATATTGCTACCCTTAATTACCTAAGTCAATTGAAGTTAACACCTTCACTTATTTGATTTCCTCAGTTTTACGTACTTCTTGACGCAACTCTGGTCGTGCGGCAGCGTTCTCGCTTCCCACGCCCGGGTTCCCGGGTTCGATTCCCGCCGGGGTCAGGGATTTTCTCTGCCTCGTGATGACTGTGTGTTCTGTGGTGTCCTTAGGTTAGTTAGGTTTAAGTAGTTCTAAGTTCTAGGGGACTGATGACCGTAGATGTTAAGTCCCATACTGCTCAGAGCCATTTGAACCATTTTGATGCAACTCTTGCGTAATATTGGCTAGAAAGCCAGGAGCAATGATTCCGCGGAACCCACTTTTACTGGCAAAACCGTGCCTGAAGCAGGGCTGTACATGATGTCTATTCCTGATAGTTGTTGCCCAAGGATGCTTTTGATTGTGACTGTACCATTTCATCTGGTGTCACATTCCCTCGTTGTCCAGCATGAGAAGATGGACGCAGAAAGTAGCTATGTTTGTTGTGCAAATAAGGCTGAAAATTTATCCGTAACGATAGAGAAGATTTTTTATTACAATGCAAATTGACTGCAAACTGAATGATTTATAAGGCAACGCTTTTCATAAGACACTGCTCCGATCGGTTAAGCGTAACCCTACTGATCAGGTGCAACCAGTCTCGCTCATTTGACGAAAAAGGACCTGTGTATAGCTAGCGAAACTTTGATTATTTATAGGCTAGCAGGTGATTTCTGAAAATTTTTGGAGGATACCATGCTTCTGACTTAGACCCTATCGCAGATGTTGTTGACGCTTAGCAAGGAACTAAAGAAAGGGAGATTAGGGTTTAACGTATCGTCGACATCGAGGTCATTAGAGACTGAGCACAAGCTCAGATTGAATTAGAGATGGCAAGGAATCGTCCATGCCCTTTTAAAGGAAAAACCTCGTCATATTGGTTGAGTCGTTTAGGGAAATCACGGAAAACCTAATTCAGAATGGCCGGACGCGTGTCTGAACCGTCTTCCTCCAAAATGCGAGCCGGCCGCGGTGGCCGTGCGGTTCTGGCGCTGCAGTCCGGAACCGCGAGGCTGCTACGGTTGCAGGTTCGAATCCTGCCTCGGGCATGGGTGTGTGTGATGTCCTTAGGTTAGTTAGGTTTAAGTAGTTCTAAGTTCTAGGGGACTTATGACCTAAGATGTTAAGTCCCATAGTGCTCAGAGCCATTTTTTTCCAAAATGCGAGTCCAGCATTCTAACCACTGCGCCACCTCGCTCGGTTACACTTAGCAGTATTTTCGCAGCTGGTTTGGTGGACCGCATTTCTGAAATACTGAGTGTTGCACTGGATTTGGAAAATTTTCATCTAGTTTTTCATACATTCAGGACCTACAAATCTTTCGTATGCGTTAATGGAACAAGAAAATTTTTCGCAGTGAGTTAAGTGCACTTTTAATACGAATGACCTTGTGGATCACATCGGAAGTTCACTGAGGCTTTTTGCAGATGCTGCTGTGGAGTATCGAGAGGTTGTAACAACGGAAAATTGTACTGAAATGCAGGAGGATCTGCAGCGAATTGACGCATGGTGCAGGGAATGGCAATTGAATCTCAATGTAGAGAAGTGTAATGTGCTGCGAATACATAGAAAGATAGTTCCCTTATCATTTAGCTACAAAATAGCAGGTCAGGAACTGGAAGCAGTTAATTCCATAAATTATCTGGGAGTAGGCATTAGGAGTGATTTGAAATGGAATGACCATATAAAATTGATCGTCGGTAAAGCAGATGCCAGACTGAGATTCATTGGAAGAATCCTATGGAAATGCAATCCGAAAACAAAGGAAGTAGGTTACAGTACGCTTGTTCGCCCACTGCTTGAATACTGCTCAGCAGTGTGGGATCCGTACCAGATAGGGTTGATAGAAGAGAGAGAGAGGATCCAGCGGAGAGCAGCGCACTTCGTTACAGGATCATTTAGTAATCGCGAAAGCGTTACGGAGATGATAGATAAACTCCAGTGGAAGACTATGCAGGAGAGACGCTCAGTAGCTCGGTACGGGCTTTTGTTAAAGTTTCGAGAACATACCTTCACCGAAGAGTCAGGCAGTATATTGCTCCCTCATACGTACATCTCGCGAAGAGGCCATGAGGATGAAATCAGGGAGATTAGAGCCCACACAGAAGCATACCGACAATCCTTCTTTCCAATACGAGACTGGAATAGAAGGGAGAACCGATAGAGGTACTGAGGGTACCCTCCGCCACACACCATCGGGTGGCTTGCGGAGTATGGATGTAGATGTAGATGTAGATCGTGGATTGCTGAGTTGAACTTAATGATCATTTCGCGGTTTTCCACCAGTGGTAAAAATCGAGTTTATTTCACAAAGTAACGCAAATTTAATTTGAGCAATGAACTATTGAAAATCAGAAAGGTTAGTCACTCAGCCGCAATAGCAGAAACGAAAAAGCATATTAGGGAATGTGAGTGGCATGAGGCTATTTCCTAGATGCGTTTGAGACCATCCAACATCAAAACCAGGTCTCTCACTTTCATTTAGCCTAGGTGTGTGAGGAAGAACAGAACATAACAAACGGAACGTCGAAGTAATGCAGCCATTATCGCTGATCAATGCGGCGTCCTACACTGTCGGCAACCAATTCGAACTATAAACTGTCAATAACAGCTGATTCCAGTCAATAATATAAATAAATATTCTCTGCTGTGACTGTAGCAATTAACCAGTAACAGTTTCTTTCATAAAACATTATAAACTTCACGGTGCAATTAGTATCTCGTGTCTCGGGAAAATCGAAAAGAGTTTAAGGACATAGTGACTTAAAGGCTGTTTTCTGCCTTTGGAATCTTTCACTAACAATGATGATAAGTATACGGGGCTATCATTGTCTCAAAGAGAGAAGTCTCATTCTTGAATGTGACAAGTGACTGATGCCATCTCGTAGGACTGGCATACAAAATGTTATAGACAATGATGTTGCGTTTCGACGAGTATTTTAATGGTAGTATGTGCGTCGTGATCTCAGGGATACTCAGTTTTTTTTTGTTAATTTCGTTTTTATAATGGTAATAAAAAACAATGGGCCATACAGGACTGTAGAATTATTGCATAAAGAACCCGCAGGTTTTTTTAGAATTTTGTGGTCACTGACGCCAAGTTATGAGGACTTTTCAGGACAAAATGACGATATTTCATTCTCCTGGAAAAATCACTACGAGCCATGTTGACTTTGGCGACCCGTGAAATTTTGCACGGTTCGGATTGTAACTGATCCAAATGGTTCATGACTTTTTGGGAATTTAGAAGGGTCGATCATTTGCTTCCTAGCTCCGCCAGCGCCGGTCCCATGGCCGGGGCCTCACCTTGCAAGTGGCGAGGAAGGAGGAGGGGGAGGTGTAGCAACCTCGTTCAAAAACCTGGCTACATCTGGCTCCCGGTACAGCCCCTCGCTAGGGTGACAGGAGAAGACGGACAAAGGTTGGAAAGAGGAAGAGGACTTTACAAGTCCCAACGGTGGAAATCTAGAGGAATTTGTGGAAGCAGTAGAATACACAAGTGAGAGGGTGATGAGGACTCGGCTGAGAATAAGGAATGCAGTGAAGGACTTCATTCAAGTATATGCACCACAAACAGGAAATAAAGAAGATAACATAGAGGATTTTCTAGAGGTATTAGGGAGTATAATTACAGATGTGGAATCAATAGTAATGGGTGACCTAAATGCGCAGGTAGGCAAAGAAAGGCTAGGGAAGGAGGAGATAATTGGCCCATATGGATATGGGAGGAAAAATGAAGGAGAGAAACTGGTCGCTTTCTGTGAACGAAACGGGCTGATTGTGGGCAACACATGGTTCTGTAAAAAGAATAGCCGTAAGATAACGAGATATGGATGAGGTGACAGACGGACAAAGATAGTCATCGGTTACTTTCTGGTGGAAAAGAAAAATCGGAGACTGTTGACAGATGTAACTACTCTCTCAGGAGAGGCTTTTAATGGAGATCATCGAGTGGTGGTGGCAAAGATGAAATCCGACGAATTGAAAGACATAAAGGAAGAAAGGGAAAGGAAAATAGAAGTGTGGAAACTAAAGGATGGCACGGTACAAGAAAAGTTACTTAAGCGTAAAATCCCTAACACCGAGTTTGGCAATGTGGAAGAGGAATGGGATAAGTTCAAACAAGCATTTGTAAGCTCTGCTGAGAAGACCTGTGGCAGAGTGTCCAGAAGGGTAAAGGAAAAGGAGACACCACGGTGGAATGAGAGCGTGAAGGAGGCAGTAAAAGAAAAGAAGAAAGCCTGGCATGAATGGAACAGCGACCGAATAGCTGAAATTAAAAGAAAATACCAGGATAGTGAAAGTAAGTGTACCAAAATGATAGCAGTAGAAAACAGGAAAAGCTGCGAGAAATTCACCCGAGAGTTGGAAAAAGATGTTACTAGTGGTAAGACGATGATATATGGAATTACAAAGAGTATAAAGAAGGAAAAAAATACACAAATCTAGTGAAAGGGGAAAGTGGAGAGCTATTAACGCCACCAGAGGAGATAAGGAAAGGAAGGAAAGAGTACTTTGACAAACTACAAAATGTGAAGAATGGCAATGGAAAGGGAATAGAAGTACGGCTGAGGGGCAAGGATCTCGAAGAAGAGGAAGATATAACGCTGTTAGATGTGGAACTAGCTCTGAGAAAACTGAGAACAGGAAAAGCACCTGGAATAGATGAAACTACTGTGGAGATGATAAAGGCAGCGGGACCAGTTGGACTATAGTGACTATATAGACAAACAAGATGCATTTGGACCCAAAAATGTGTCCCTGAAGAATGGGGAAATGGAATAATAATACCAATTTTCAAAAAGGGTGACAGTAAAGTATGTGACAACTATCGAAGGATCACACTCATATCCTAAGTAGCAAAAATAATGGAGAGGATACTGGAAAGAAGAGTGAGAGAAAAAGTGGAAGGGCAAAAAAACTGGTTCAAATGGCTCTGAGCACTATGGGACTTAACATCTATGGTCATCAGTCCCCTAGAACTTAGAACTACTTAAACCTAACGAACCGAAGGACAGCACACAACACCCAGCCATCACGAGGCAGAGAAAATCCCTGACCCCGCCGGGAATCGAACCCGGGAACCCGGGCGTGGGAAGCGAGAACGCTACCGCACGACCACGAGATGCGGGCTGTGGAAGGGCAGTTAGAAGAGCAGAGTATGGCTTTCATCATGGTAGATCAACAGTGGACCCAATCTTTAGTATGAAACAGTTGATGGAAAGACATTGGGAGTATGGGAAAGATCTCGTGATGACGTTTCTCGACGTAGTGAAAGCATATGACAGTGTTCCCAGGGAAAAGGTATGGGCAACGTTGAAGAGAAAAGGAAAGCAAACGCTTGAAGTAATTCAGGCAATCTATGAAAAAAGTTGTAGTTGCGTGCAGACACCAGTTGGAAGAAATGAACGGTTTATGAATGTTACGGGACAGGTGAAATACCCTCAGACTTCAAGAAGAATATAATAATTCCAATCCCAAAGAAAACAGGTGTTGACAGATGTGAAAATTACCGAACTATCAGTTTAATAAGTCACAGCTGCAAAATACTAACGCGAATTCTTTACAAACGAATGGAAAAACTGGCAGAAGTGGACCTCTGGGAAGATCAGTTTGGATTCCGTAGAAATGTTGGAACACATGAGGCAATACTAACCTTACGATTTATCTTAGAAGAAAGATTAAGAAAAGGCAAACCTACGTTTCTAGCATTTGTAGACTTAGAGAAAGCTTTTGACAATGTTGACTGGAATACACTCTTTCACATTCTAAAGGTGGCAGGGGTAAAATACAGGGAGCGAAAGGCTATTTACAATTTGTACAGAAACCAGATGGCAGTTATAAGAGTCGAGGGACATGAAAGGGAAGCAGTGGTTGGGAAGGGAGTGAGACAGGGTTGTAGCCTCTCCACGATGTTATTCAATCTGTATATTGAGCAAGCAGTAAGGGAAACAAAAGAAAAATTCGGAGTAGGTATTAAAATTCATGGAGAAGAAGTAAAAACTTTGAGGTTCGCCGATGACACTGTAATTCTGTCAGAGACAGCAAAGGACTTGGAAGAGCAGTTGAACGGAATGGACTGTGCCTTGAAAGGACGATATAAGATGAACATCAACAAAAGCAAAACGAGGATAATGGAATGTAGTCAAACTAAATCGGGTGATGCTGAGGGAATTAGATTAGGAAATGAGACACTTAAAGTAGTAAAGGAGTTTTGCTATTTAGGGAGTAAAATAACTGATGATGGTCGTAGTAGAGAGGATATAAAATGTAGACTGGCCATGGCAAGGAAATCGTTTCTGAAGAAGAGAAATTTGTTAACATCGAGTATAGATTTAAGTGTCAGGAAGTCGTTTCTGAAAGTATTTGTATGGGGTGTAGCCATGTATGGAAGTGAAACAAGGACGATAACCAGTTTGGACAAGAAGAGAATAGAAGCTTTCGAAATGTGGTTCTACAGAAGAATGCTGAAGATAAGGTGGGTAGATCACGTAATTAATGAGGAGGTATTGAATAGGATTGGGGAGAAGAGAAGTTTGTGGCACAACGTGTCTAGAAGAAGGGATCGGTTGGTAGGACATGTTTTGAGGCATCAAGGGATCACAAATTTAGCATTGGACGGCAGCGTGGAAGGTAAAAATCGTAGAGGGAGACCAAGAGATCAATACACTAAGCAGAATCAGAAGGATGTAGGTTGCAGTAGGTGCTGGGAGATGAAGAAGCTTGCACAGGATAGAGTAGCATGGAGAGCTGCATCAAACCAGTCTCAGGACTGAAGACCACAACAACAACAACGGGACTAAGACAAGGAAGTGTGGTATCACCACTACTATTTATAATGGTTCAAATGGTTCAAATGGCTCTGAGCACTGTGGGACTTAACATCTGAGGTCATCAGTCCCCTAGAACTTAGAACCACTTAAGCCTAACTAACCTAACGACAACACACACATCCATGCCCGAGGCAGGATTCGAACCAGCGACCGTAGCAGCAGCGCGGTTCCAGACTGAAGCGCCTAGAACAGCTCGGCCACACCGGCCGGCCGATGAAGCTGTTACTATTTGCTGATGATATTGTGGTGTGGGAAACAAGCAGTAAGGAGGTACAAAAACAGATAGTCATCCTAAACTCTTAGGTCGAGAAATATGGAATGAAATTTAGTGCGGAGAAAAGCAAGACCATGGTGGTAACCAGGGGTAATAGAGATGGCGAGGGATAAATTCGTATTAAGGGACGAGATATTGAAATAGTGGATAACTTTAAATATTTGGGAAGTGTATTAATAGGGAATGCTCGTTTGGAGACAGAAATCAGCAAAATAATACAACAGAGTAATACGTTTTACCAGTGTGTGAGGCGCTTTGTGTGGGGAAGGAAAGTGCCAATAAGGTACAAGCTGGTGCTATGCAATACTTACTTCACACCTATACTAATTTACGGCTCAGACAGATACTTGGACTATGGCTAGAAGAGAGGAGAGTAGGATACAAACCAGTGAAATGAAGTTTCTGAGAAGTATGCTAGGCAAGACGAGGAGAGACAGAGTGAAAAATGAAGATACTAGGAAGTAAATTGGAGTGGAGAAGTCGACTGAGAAAATTGAAAAGAATAGATTAAAATGGCTTGGGCATGTGAAGGGGATGGGTGAGGGAAGAATACCAAGAAGAATTTTGGAGCTTAAGAATGAAGGCAAGAGGCCAAGAGGGAGATCGAGAACAAGATGGATTGATACAATGAAAATGAGTTTAAGGAAAAGAAACCTGCTATGGAACCAAATTGTGGAAGAAGAATGGTGGAAAGATCAAGTAAAGTGGCGAAGTATCATTGATACCACAACCCGACCAGATGTTGGATAGAGGGGAAACGAAAATGATAATGATGATTTGCTTTCTATGGACTGTGTTTCGGAAATTCAGTTACTCGCTTTCTTCGCGTGCTACGGTCGATTATCTAACGTGTGGTCGCCTTATAGGTTCCACATACACCCTTGGCTCCCCGGTAACCGGTAAGTTGATGTGATACATGCTTACAGTTAATGAAGCCCTGATGGAAATGTTCTAAAATGCGATACGGTTAGACAAAAGTCTTTCTACTGTATTGTACCAGCGTATTAAAATGGTCAATGTATGTTTCATCGTCTGTGCTTCAGTTACGACTTCAAGTCAAAGGCTGCAGAATAGGTATTTTAGAAAATCTCATGTGGCAGCCTCAGTCCACCTTGAATGAAACGATATAAAATGAATTTCGTGGAGGACTTTATATTAATGTTTACTTCTGAGTTTGAGGTGGAGTTGTTTCGTTTCCTGTAGAATATTTCGACTACTGACCGAGCCGTCTCATTCACGTGCTGCAGGATTTGCTGTTATATGTACTCACCACCAGAACTCCAACTGATTGGAGTCTAGGCAACGTGTACACGTAAGAACAAAACTCGCAGCACTTGAATTAGAGGGCTGGGAAGGTAGTCGAAACTGTGGGCCAAAAAGCGAAACACCCGTAAGTACAGCATTAATCCATTGCACGGAGAAAACCTGAGGCTCCCATACAGGACGGTTCCGTGATGGTATTACAAATTTTCAGGAATGATGCGGGAAGGTAAATGTATCAGTCTGAAGTGAGGAACACTGGTCTGGAACTGAAAATCGTTCAGACACCACTGACCCTTGGAATAAAAATGCCAGTACTATTGTTGCTAATACTGTAGGTAGGAAACTATCAGAGATGGTAGTATGTACCAAAACAAGAATGAAATCCTGGTAAATATGTTCTCTAAAATACATACCTTAGGAGCTATGAGGACTTTTTCATCTTCAGTACTTTAAACATCTATCTTCACTGAAAAAGTGCCCATAGCTCTTAAGGTATGCATTTCCTTCGTTTTGGTGTATGCTGCCTCTTCTAAAAATATGGAAACCAAAGATTTTTCAGCAGGAGTGATGAGATTCACCGTACCGAAGATGAACAAGTGCTCATTTGCTTTTAAGGTATGCATGTTAGAACTCATCTTTACCAGAACGTTTTTCCTTGCTTTGTTGCATGCCAGCTCTGAATGTTGCTTACCCTAAAATCTTACGAACAACAGCATCTGTAAATGTATTCCAATGTCAGAGGTATCAGAACGATTTTCACTTACAGCTTTTGATTCGATCGTTTCAGTACCAGGGTCCCTTACCTCAGTTTGATACATTTATGCTTCTCCATCATCCCTGGAAGTCTCTGTCATCATCACAAAATCACCCTGTATATCACGATGTGACTAACATTGTTGTCCGGTTCCCTTCATTTCCATTTCTTTTCTCCTTGTTTGCTCCCTCTCTCATACTCTCTGGCCAGACTGATCTGTAGGTTCTTTAGAAAAAAGCTGTGTTATATTATCGCATCAAAAATGGTTATTAAGTCTTATATTCGTAAACAACACCTAAGTACCTGATCCTATACGGAATCACATTGATTATTCAGTGACATATGTTTTGCTACAAATTAGCGTGTAATTCTGTTAAAAAGAACAATCGATATTGCAATTTTTCCCATGGAGTATTTAATTAAAATTTCTTTAAAGAATATGATTTTATGTGACAACCTTTAGTTCATTCAGCTGTATTTACTAAAGCCGTTTCTTTGAAATATTCCATTAAGGTATGAAGTGCATATTTACGACATGTTATTAGCTTCGGAGTAATACAGCGTGACTTTTCGATAAGAACGGAAATGCTGCGCTTATAAAGTACAGAGAAATTGCAGACCAAACTTCTCATTTACTGAAACCTATGGCGCAATTTGCGACCAATGGGCTTCGTTTAAACTGATTAGCTCTATGAAATATTTATAGCGTGCTCATTTTGTGGAACTACCAGTGTTATGTTCAATTTATTTGTCGTTTGTAATGTACAGAAGAGTAAAGACGGTTCCTTAAATACTGGTTTATAGAAAAAATGGTATGCAGCTTTTCGATTCCCGTCTGCAACACCATTTTTCTGCATGAGTATTAAGCCCCCCCCCCCCCCCCCAAGAACCATGGACCATGCCGTTGGTGGGGAGGCTAGCCTGCCTCACCGAAACAGATGGCCGTACCGTAGGTGCAACCGCAACGGAGGGGTATCTGTTGAGAGGCCAGACAAACGTGTGGTTCCTGAAGAGGGGCAGCAGCCTTTTCAGTAGTTGCAGGGGCAACAGTCTGGATGATTGACTGATCTGACCTTGTAACATTAACCAAAACGGCCTTGCTGTGCTGGTACTGCGAATGGATGAAAGCAAGGGGAAACTACAGCCGTAATTTTTCCCGAGGGCATGCGGCTTTACTGCATGGTTAAATGATGATGGCGTCCTCTTGGGTAAACTATTACGGAAGTAAAATAGTCCCCCATTCGGATCTCCGGGCGAGGACTAGTCAAGAGGACGTCGTCATCAAGAGAAAGAAAACTGGCGTTCTACGGATCGAAACGTGGAATGACAGATCACTTAATCGGGCAGGTAGGTTAGAAAATTTAAAAAGAGAAATGGATAGGTTGAAGTTAGATATAGTGGGAATTAGTGAAGTTCGGTGGCAGGAGGAACAAGACTTTTCGTCAGGTGAATACAGGTTCATAAATACAAAATCAAATAGGGGTAATGCAAGAGTAGGTTTAATAATGAGTAAAAACATAGGAGTGCGGGTAAGCTAGTACAAACAGCATAGTGAACGTATTATTGTGGCCAAGATAGACACGAAGCCCACGCCTACTACAGTAGTATAATTTATATGCCAACTACCTGTGCAGATGATGAAGAAATTGATGAAATCTATGATGAGACAAAATAAATTATTCAGATAGTGAAGGGAGACGAAAATTTAATAGTCATGTGTGACTGTAATTCGAGAGTGGGAAAAGGGAGAGAAGGAAACATAGTTGGTCAATATGGATTGGGGGTAAGAAATGAAAGAGGAGGCCATCAGGTAGAATTTTGCACAGAGCATAACTTAATCATAGCTAACACTTGATTCAAGAATCATAAAAGAAGGTTCTTTACATGGAAGAATCCTGGAGATACTAGAAGGTATCAGATAGATTATATAATGATAAGACAGAGATTTAGGAACCAGGTTTTAAATTGTATGACATTTCCAGGGGCAGATGTGGACTTTCACCACAATCTATTGGTTACGAACTATAGATTAAAACTGAAGCAACTACAAAAAAGTGGGAATTTAAGGAGATGGGACCTGGATAAACTGGCTAAACCAGAGGTTGTATAGAGTTTCAAGGAGAGCATAAGGGAACAATTGACAGGAATGGGGGAAAGAAATACAGTAGAAGAGGAATGGGTTGCTCTGAGGGATGAAGTAGTGAAGGCAGCAGAGGATCAAGTAGGTAAAAAGACGAGGGCTAATAGAAATCCTTGGGTAACAGAAGAAATATTGAATTTAATTGATGAAAGGAGAAAATATAAAAATGCAGTAAATGAAGCAGGCAAAAAGGAATACAAACGTCTCAAAAATGAGATCGACAGGAAGTGCAAAATGGCAAAGCAGGGATGGCTAGAGGACAAATGTAAGGATGTAGAGGCTTGTCTCACTAGGGGTAAGATAGATACTGCCTACAGGAAAATTAAAGAGACCTTTGGAGAGAAGAGAACTACTTGTATGAATATCAAGAGCTCAGATGGAAACCCAGTTCTAAGCAAAGAAGGGAAAGCAGAAAGGTGGAAGGAGTATATGGAGGGTCTATACAAGGGCGATGGACTTGAGGACAATATTATGGAAATGGAAGAGGATGTAGATGAAGATGAAATGGGAGATATGATACTGAGTGAAGAGTTTGACAGAGCACTGAAAGACCTGAGTCGTAACAAGGTCCTAGCGGTAGACAACATTCCATTAGAACTACTGACGGCCCTTGGAGAGCCAGTCCAGACAAAACTCTACCGTCTCGTGAGAAAGATGTATGAGACTGGGGAAATACCCTCAGATTTCAAGAAGAATATAATAATTCCAATCCTAAAGAAAGCAGGTGTTGACAGATGTGAAAGTTACCGAACTATCAGTTTAATAAGTCACAGCAGCAAAATACTAACACGAATTCTTTACAGACGAATGGAAAAACTGGTAGATGCCGACCTCGGAGAAAATCAGTTTGGATTCCGTAGAAATGTTGGAACACGTGAGGCAATACTGACCTTACGACTTATCTTAGAAGAAAGATTAAGGAAAGGCAAACCTACGTTTGTAGCGTTTGTAGATTTAGAGAAAGCTTTTGACAATGATGACTGGAATACTCTCTTCCAAATTCTAAAGGTGGCAGGGGTAGAATACAGGGAGCGAACGGCTATTTACAATTTGTACAGAAACCAGATGGCGGTTATAAGAGAGGAGGGGAATGAAAGGGAAGCAGTGATTGGGAAGGGAGTGAGACAGGGTTGCAGCCTCTCGCCGATGTTATTCGATCTATATATTGAGCAAGCAGTAAAGGAAACAAAGAAAAATTCGGAGTAGGTATTAAAATCCATGGAGAAGAAATAAAAACTTTGAGGTTCGCCGATGACACTGTAATTCTGTCAGAGACAGCAAAGGACTTGGAAGAGCAGTTGAACGGAATGGACAGTGTCTTGAAAGGATTATATAAGATGAACATCAACAAAAGCAAAACGAGGATAATGGAATGTAGTCAAATTAAGTCGGGTGATGCTGAGGGAATTAGATTAGGAAATGAGACACTTAAAGTAATAAAGGAGTTTTGCTATTTAGGGAGTAAAATAACTGATGATGGTCGAAGTAGAGAGGATCTAAAATGTAGACTGGCAATGGCAAGGAAAGCGTTTCTGAAGAAGGGAAATTTGTTAACATCGAGTATAGATTTAAGTGTCAGGAAGTCGTTTCTGAAAGTATTTGTATGGAGTGTAGCCATGTATGGAACTGAAACATGGACGATAAATAGTTTGGACATGAAGAGAATAGAAGCTTTCGAAATGTGGTGCTACAGAAGAATGCTGAAGATTAGATGGGTAGATCACACAACTAATGAGGAGGTATTGAATAGAATTGGGGAGAAGAGGAGTTTGTGGCATAACTTGACCGGTTGGTAGGACATGTTTTGAGGTATCAAGGGATCACAAATTTAGCATTGGAGGGCAGCGTGGAGGGTAAAAATCGTAGAGGGAGACCAAGAGATGAATACACTAAGTAGATTCAGAAGGATGTAGGTTGCAGTAGGTACTGGGAGATGAAGAAGCTTGCACAGGATAGAGTAGCATGGAGAGATGCATCAAACCAGTCTCAGGACTGAAGACCACAACAACAACAACAACAAAATGTATAACGTCTTTAAACAAAACCAAACATCGCTTTAAAAAATTAAAAATAATAAAAAAACTAATTCAAACCAAGCGAGGATGACGTGAACATTACATGCATTATGGAAGAAGCATGTTTAGTGAATTATATCACTCTTAAAGGTATCTTTGAGGAACTCTGTATACACGCAATTATCAGCGTAGTGAAAAGATATCTAATCTAAATCTTGTTGGGAGGCAAGTGATCCACGCCTCATCAACGACAACGTCAGAGCGCTAAAACGAATGGGAGCGACTAGGTCGATATAGAAAATTTGCTGTGCCGTTTTCAAAGAAACTATCTACGCTTCACCTTAAGCAGCTTAAGAAAACCACAGAAAACGTAAATGTGGATGCGTTGATCTAGGTACGCTGTGAATGGAAATTTGGCGTCGATTCGCTGTAAACAGCCTTATGTGACTGTGTCTTCGGACAAAAAGTACACACTGCAGATCTTACAAGTAAACCTACACAAGAGATATATTCACGTTTTCATTAGCTTTGAATACGTTAGAGTGTAGAGCAAAATAAGAGATATGTTTTTATACACACATCAAAAAAGGCTTTTCATCACGTCGGTTCCGAGAGTTCAAAAACCTGTACAGAAAATTGTGTTAGAGATCAACATATACATCATTTCTGCCCATTTTATTGGTCATGAAGACCACACATTGCATGTTGTACCACCATACAGCGAGACTTTCAGAGGTGGTGGTCCAGATTGCTGTACACAACGATACATCTAATACCCAGTAGTAAGTCCTCTTGCGTTGATGCATGCCTGTATTCGTCGTGGCATACTATCCAAAAGTTCATCAAGGCACTGTTGGTCCAGATTGTCCCACTCCTCAAACGCGATTCGGGGTAGATCCCTCAGAGTGTTTGGTGGGTCACGTCGTCCATAAGCAGCCCTTTTAAATCTATACTAGGCATCTTCGATAGGGTTCATGTCTGGAGAACACGCTGGCCACTCTAGTCGAGCGATGTCGTTGTCTCGAAGGAAGTCATTCACCAGATCTGCACGATGAGGGCGCAAATTGTTGTCCATGAACACGAATTCCTCTCCAATATGCTGCCGATCTGGTTGCACTATCGGTCGGATGATGGAATTCACGTATCGTACAGCTCTTACGACGCCTTTCATGACCACCAGCGGCGTAAGTCGGCCCCACATAACGCCACCCCAAAACATCAGGGAACCTCCACCTTGCTGCACTCGCTGGACAGTGTGCCTAAGGCGTTTAGCCTGACCGGTTTGCCTCTAAACACGTCTCCGACGATTGTCTGGTTGAAGGCATATGCGACACTAATCGGTGAAGAGAATGTGATGCCAATCCTGAGTGGTCCATTCGGCATGTTGTTGGGCCCATCTGTACCGCGCTGCATGGTGTCGTGCTTGCAAAGTTGGATCTCTCCATGGAAGTCGATAGTGAAGTTGCGCACCACTAACAGTTTGAGTCGTAAGACGACGTCCTGTGGCTGCACGAAAAGCGTTAGTCATCATGGTGGCTTTGGTGTCGGGGTTCCTCCTTGCCATAATCCGTAGGTAGCGGTCATCCACTGCACTAGTAGCAGCCCTTGGGTGGTCTGAGCGAGGCATGTCATCGACAGTTGCTGTCTCTCTGTGTCTCCTCCATGTCCAAACAACATGGTTTTGGTTCATCCCGAGGCTCCTGGCATGGTTTAACTATAGACAACACGAGCCGTGTACCTCCTTCCTGGTGGAAGGACTGAACTGATCGACTGTCGGACCTCCTCCATCTAATTAGGGCTGCTCATGCATGGTTGTTTACATCTTTGGGTGGGTTTAGTGACATCTCTGAACACTCAAGGGACTGTGTCTGTGATATAATATCTGCAGTCAACGAATATCATCAGGGTTTCTGGGAACTGGGGTGATGCAAAACGTTTTTGGTGTGTGTATAAGTGCCAATATGGTGGTGAAGCACCCCTTGAAGAATATTAGATTTAAAGTTCTGAATGAAACCATTGAAACTGTAACAGCTATAAAAAACTAAAGTCTGTATTGCGATATGTGTCCGCTTCAGTGCCAATTTTCAAGTTGGGTTGTTTAATAAGTCTTTCCCTGGTGGTCTAAATATTATTCTCCACATATTGATCCACAAAAAAAAATTATTTTTTTGAATTGAAAAATATTTTGCTTATGTTTGTGTTTTCTTTATACATTCAGTGTATTTTGTTTGTTTTCAAGTAGTAACCTTTTCAGAATTAATTAAATAATATTTGAAACTGTTTGTACATTATTGTTGTAACATTATTGTAAATCTGTGCAATATAAGGAAGTGCAGAATTGTTCGGATCAAAAAAGGCTGGATGCACTTTACTTTTGCGTTCCAAGCACATGGGACAACTACGATTTCATGACAGGAGCAAGAAGGAAGAGTCGATTTCCCCTCTCTTTAATAATGGCTCTGAGCACTATGGGACTCAACTGCTGAGGTCATTAGTCCCCTAGAACTTAGAACTAGTTAAACCTAACTAACCTAAGGACATCACAAACATCCATGCCCGAGGCAGGATTCGAACCTGCGACCGTAGCGGTCTTGCGGTTCCAGACTGCAGCGCCTTTAACCGCACGGCCACTTCGGCCGGCTCCCCTCTCTTTACCTCAGCGGACCGGTCGACAAGTCGTGTGACAGAAGACGCGATTAAAATGCTATTCATAATGACATATTTATGTAAAATCCGAGACTAAGGTTTGAAATCGAAAATGCTATTTCAGATCCTATGCTAATTCAAGAAACTGTAAAAGGTGATAAAAAAGTCACATAAAACCGTGACTATAAAGAAAAAATCCGTTACATTTTGTTGCCCTGGTAAAAACGAACTTGAAACGATAGAACCAAAGGCCACAAAGAAAGAAGATCGGCATGAATGGTAACCAAAACTTGCTGCATGAGGGACGAGAAATGAAAAGTTATCAGATATTTCCAAATATGCATTAGATAAATTTCAAACTGCCGTGGACAAATAAATACTGATAAATGATCTGGATATGAAGAGGTGAGTTTAGAAATCGAGGGTCGATGGTAATTATCGTAACGTTTGTTCAACTCTTTCTCAAAATGGATTTATATTTCTAAAGCAAGACACCGGAATGTTTCATGGAAAGTCAATAAAGTCATCACTCAACCTCAAATAGCGATTAAAGAAGAGTTTAGGGGAAAACCTTACGAATTTGTCGAGATTATGAAATCGAAAATTGTTTCGGTTGGGAAGGCCGGTGTGTATAATTCTAACCAGTCATTTTTCAACTTTGAAATGCATTCAAAGTGAACATCCTTCACAGGAACATCAAAAGTTGAAATTGTGGCAAAATGCCTGAACACCATAACACACAGTTATATTTTCAGCTCATTATTCCTGCAAGCGGATATTGAATATCTCCCTTGTTCATAGTTTTGAAAAAATAAATTAGCAAATTCGAACGAAAAGTCGAAAATGGATTAGACAAAGCAGACAGTATCCTAATATTCACTTCTACATCTGGTAAACTGACATCGGAGCTGATAATAAAATGGTTTGATCAGGTTTATATACTTAATACGAATGAAAAACCTGTCTTGTGTCTACATTCTTGGACCAAGCAAAACGAAAGAATATTTCACACTATTGGTAAACATGGAAAACAGGTGAATACTTTAATAATTCATGTCCGAAATATCGATATGATTCAGCCATTAGATCTATATACACTTTTAATGTGGAAAAATTTCTTGAAACATATTTCAAACGTTTCACACAATTACGATGTTAACTTGCATTTAAGAGATAAGATTCCAAAAATTCGACCCCTCATTCACAATCAGTTTTCGTTTCCCAGATTCGTCAACCTTATAAATATGCATAGTACAAGAGAACAGAAATCTCCAAAAGCGAGGCGCCTGTTCACTATTGTTTTAAAAACTTTCATTCTGTTTGTGACTCCTGTCATGCCATTGCAATTATCGTATGTGCTAGGTGCGCAAAATGAATGTGATTCAGGAATTTGACCCGAACTATTCTGCACTTCCTCATTATTGTATAGATTTACGATAATGTTACAATAATTTACGAAGAATTTCAAATATAACGCAATTAAATCTGAGAAGGTTACAACTTGAATACAAATAAAATACACAAAATGTAAAAATAAAACACAAATATAACAGAAGATATGTATATTTTATAAAATTAATTATATATATATATATATATATATATATATATATATATATATATATATAGAATACCATTTATAATATATTTATCTGGAAATGATTTAGTAGGTAACTCAACTTGAAAACTGGGATTGAAGCAGACACATACCGGGTGCGCATACAGCGATGAAACGGTATTTCTAGCTTATCGGTGAGAAGTGCGTCTTTGGAAACCACTTCATCAAATGTGACTGAATATGGTGTTAACGATGCTAGACGTTTTGCTATTAGACAAATGTCGAAATGAAAAACAAAATAGTGGAGGAGAGAGGGGATTACGACAAATCTTGGTGCACCACTCTAATGTCCACTAAAAACCATAGAACTTTTATTTGGATTTCTTTGTTTGTATAATTTACCGTTTCAACGGTATTCATTCAGAGATATTAAACATATTTTTTTTTCAAGGGGATGTCTCCCCTCCTTAACGGCCGTATGGGCATGCATAAAAAAATATGTATCTTGTATTTTGCTCTGCACTACAACATATTCAAAGCCGATTAAAATGGAAGTGTATACCTTAGATACGTCTGCTTGTTAGTAATCGCGGGTAATGTAATCGTAAAGCAGTTTTTCGGAATTTATAGCGAGATCAAGAGTCTGGGAATAGTCACTTGTTGCTATTTGGAACTTGTAAAACATTATAACAACGAAGGAGAAACTGAATTTTTATTTCGGTGTTTTCTATGAAATCTGAAAGGTCACACATACATTAATTACACCCAAATTGGAGTGTTTTCTCCAGTAGAAGGGAATGATCCTTATGAGGTACTGACTCATACCAGCGAGTAGAAGCGGTCAATTGATACCGAGAGACAGCATTGTGTAAGATGTACACAAATGAAAAGGAGACTACTGTTATACGTAAAAATATTTTAATACATTACTGGCCATTAGAATTGCTACACCACGAAGATGACGTGCTACAGACGCCAAATTTAACCGACAGGAAGAAAATGCTGTAATATGCAAATGATTACCTTTTCAGAGCATTCACACAAGGTTGGCGCCGGTGGCGACACCTACAACGTGCTGACATGAGGAAAGTTTCCAACCGATTTCTCATACACAAACAGCAGTTGACGAGCGTGGCCTGGTGAAACGTTGTTGTGATGCCTCGCGTAAGGAGGAGAAATGCGTACCATCACGTTTCCGACTTTGATAAAGGTCGGATTGTAGCCTATCGCGATTGCGGTTTATCGTATCGCGACATTGCTGCTCGCATTAGTCGAGATCCAATGACTGTTAGCAGAATATGGAATCGGTTGGTTCAGGAGGGTAACACGGAACGCCGTGCTGGATCCCAATGGCTTCGTATCACTAGCAGCCGAGATGACAGGCATCTTATCCGCATGGCTGTAACGGATCGTGCAGCCACGTCTCGATCCCTGAGTCAACAGATGGGGACGTTTGCAAGACAACAACCATCTGCACGAACAGTTGGACGACATATGCAGCAGCATGGACTATCATCTCGGAGATCATGGGTGCGGTTACCCTTGACGCTGCATCACAGACAGGAGCGTCTGCGATGGTGTACTCAACGACGAAGCTCGCAGCACGAATGGCAAAACGTCATTTTTTCGGGTGAATCCAGGTTCTGTTTACAGCATCATGATGGTCGCATCTGTGTTTGGCGACATCGCGGTGAACGCACATAGGAAGCGTGTATTCGTCATCGCCATACTGGCGTATCACCCGGCGTGATGGTATGGGGTGCCATTGGTTACACGTCTCGGTCACCTCTTGTTCGCATTGACGGCACTTTGAACAGTGGACGTTACATTTCAGATGTGTTACGACCCGTTGCTCTACCCTTCATTCGATCCTTGCGAAACCCTACATTTGAGCAGGATAATGCGCGAACGCATGTTGCAGGTCCTGTAAGGGCCTTTCTGGATACAGAAAACGTTCGACTGCTGCCCTGGCCAGCACATTCTCCAGATCTCTCACCAATTGAAAACGTCTGGTCAATGGTGGCCGAGCAACTGGCTCGTCACAATACGCCAGTCACTGCTCTTGATGAACTGTGGTATCGTGTTGAAGCTGCAAGGGACACTGTACCTGTACACGTCATCCAAGCTCTGTTTGACTCAATGCCCAGGCGTATCAAGGCCGTTATTACGGCCAGAGGTGGTTTTTCTGGGTGCTGATTTCTCAGGATCTATGCACCCAAATTGCGTGAAAATGTAATCACATGTCAGTTCTAGTATAATATATTTGTCCAATGAATATCCGTTTATCATCTGCATTTCTTCTTGGTGTAGCAGTTTTAATGGCCAGTAATGTAACAATATTATAATTAGGGTTCATGTTGAACAGTACAGCTATGAATAATTTCCGCTGACACTGATACACCAAACCCAGCACGTAAGTAGGAGGTGGATCGTGTCAGTGTGGTTGCTGAGCGATCCACTTTTATACAATATCCTGCATTTTAGAGAGTGTTTTAAGGGGTAGAAGATATGAAAGACACATACGGAGATACCGGGACTGTAAAAAGGATGTTTCAGGATCTCCCATCGAAATTTTTGAGTGATCTCCAGCGTCTTCTTGGGCACATGTTGCCTGGAGTTTTCCAGGAAAAGCACTGTCCCAGCGAAGAGCCCTTTCACTTCTTCTTGCGGGTCTGTTTGTGCCCTGGAATACGTTGCAATACTGGTCATTGTTAACTGTTGCACTCAATGTTATCCTGGAGATTAGTGGAGGTCCTTCTTCACCGAAATCACTTATCACGCCTTTGGGGCAGAGAGGGTATTTTTTGAATGGAATGAGCTGGGATGTACCCTCTCCCTGCTCATCAGTTTGGAGGTAGGGTCCAAGCGGTGAGTGCCAATGTGGTGATCGGACGATTCATCCGCATGAAGTCCTCCACAGCCTAAATCGTGGCACCGCTGATGACGTGCGTCTGCCCAGGACGTGTCATGTCCTAGATCATTACACGTGGCGCCTCTAACGCTAACGAAGCTGGAATACTGTGCACTCTTTGGGACACTTGCTCCCTGTACACCTCTTTCATCCTGCGATAAATTTATGGAGCATGCTCGTCTTCTGTGCGAAGATGTTTGATAACCGCTCTTTGAGCTGATGGGGAAGTATCCATTATTCAACGAAACGCAGAAACAGCTCTCCAGAAATGTGGAAATTACTAAGTAGCCGTTAACTTCGTTTGTGCAGTTGGGAGTACCATCACACAACCTCTAGGCAAACACATTCACACACTTGGATTAAATAAGACGCCACTGAAGTGTAGGTCTCCTTTTCAACTGGGCATACCTTAAAGCACTCACACACGCACCAAATTATCAGCCGAACGTGGTACTCAAAGATTATACCACCGCCTTGTTCCTATCGCTGTTAGCGAGAAGCTAGTTGGTTTTACGCAGGAACACAAACTGGTATTTTCCTTGGCTGTTTTAAAGGCAATAAGGCCAAAAAAGCCGAATGAAAGCTGTGGCTAATGCGAAGAAAGAAGATCACCGACAGTCTGTTAATTTAGGAGGTGGGAGATGATCATTTTAGTAACTAAATAAAAATGAACGAAACATGCTTTTCGGAGTTGCTGAACATCATCAAACCATTCTTAATGAAAATGAATACAGTCATGCTGTAAGCTACGAGGAGAGGCTATTAGTCACATTATGGTTGCTACCCACTGGCAGAAGTTACGAGGCCCTCAAGTTCAGTGTAGTTGTATTCCCACAATTATCATCTGAAATGATACCTGAAACCTCTAACATGGTTATAGTTGCCCGAGGTAATATATCATGGTAAAGTAAAATAAATAAAGTCATTAAAGATGTTCACGTAAACGTTATTAATTTGTATATGTAGAATGAATTATGTCCACTCATAAGTTTAACGAATTCACTTCTAACTAAAAGAAGGAAGAGCACAAATGGTGGTGGCACACTTCCCCTAATAATGCAAAAGAAACATAGTCCGCCTGTTTAGCTGTGTGGTAACGTGCTCGACTCCCATGCAAGCGGACCTAGGTTCGAATGGTTCAAATGGCTCTAAGCACTTGGGACTTAACATCTGAGGTCATCAGTCTCCTAGAACTACTTAAACCTAATTAGCCTAAGGACGTCACACACATCCGTGCCCGAGGCAGGATTCGAACCTGCGACTGTAGCGGTCGAGCGGTTCCAGACTGAAGCGCCTAGAACCGCTCGACCACAGCGGCCGGCCCGGGTTCGATTCCCCGCCGGGTTGGAGATTTTCTCCGCTCATGGCCAGGGTGTTGTGTTGTCCTCATCATCATTCCATCCTCATCACCGGCACGTAAGTCGCCGAATGCGGCGTCGACTGAAATAAAACTTGTACTTGGAGGCCGAACTTCCCCGAATGAGGCCTCCCGGCCAACCATGCCATATGCTCAAAAACAAATACAGAAACATAAGAAATGAAGCATTCAGCAACTGTTACAACTGTAAAAAAATTCTACACATTACTTTCGATCTTTAAGTTTTATTTCCGATACTTTTCGGAAAAGCAATTTGAACTCTAATCTGTATTTCATTTCCGTTAAGTACTGGAAAAATTGAAAAAAATCAATATATATAAGTTCGACTGACATTCAGTCGTAAAAAGTATACCTTTTACTCTCTCGGTGTGCCACATGAAACCATTATGAAAAAGGCGAAAATGAAACAAGAGCTTTATTTCTTGTCTTTCTATCGTTGTACTCGTCACACGACGTGTCTCACAAACCTCTGCAGTCTTCAAATTTCTCTCGAAACTATCATTAAAATTTGGGAATTTGTGATAAGGTCTTTTGGGACCAAACTGCTGAGGTATTCGGTCCCTAAGCATACACACTACTTAATCTAACTTAAAGTAACTTACCATATGGACAAAACACACACCCATGCCCGAGGGAGGGCTCGAACCTCCGACGTGGGGAGCCGCATGGACCATGACAAAGCGCCATAGACGTCGCGGCTACCCCGTGCGTCCTATCATTAAAGTTTGGTCCACCTTGGTCCCTGTCATATTCGCGTATATTAGAACAGCATTTAATACCAGGAGCAGTGAGAGAAGACGAACTTTTGTCTGGCGTTGGCACGGCAGCGCTATGCACGCTATAATTCATCAGGTGACGTGGGGATGGCGCGGGGGTGGTCGGCTGTCGACTGGTTATACCCAACCGACAGCCAGACAGGAAAAGTCGATCGGTCGGCTGGTCTAAACGCCTACACACGTCCAGTTTGTGTCGGTCGGTGCGCATGTCTTCTGTTATTTGTCATAAGACGCTGCGAGTGATGTTCCTCCGTTGGTGCTGGGGATGGCGGTTATCGCTGAAACGAACGGTTTTGGTTGTATCGGTTTTTCCACAGCCATTTAACCGGAGTGTTAAGACCGCTGAAAATAATCGGCTTCTCAAGTAACCGAAGTTACCATTTTTTTATCCCCATCACTTCCTGTAATAAACGTAGAAATCGAACAATGACTGAAAAATCCCTCAGTTTGAAGTTACAAAATATTAAATTAAATAAACAAATTAAGGAAAACAAAGTCCGTCCACCATTCACTGCTCTGCTCGGAAAGTGTTAAATTATTGACTATTACAAAAATCATCGCTATTCCCCTACTGATTCTAATTTCTTGGAACCCTACTGAAAAATCATTTTATAATCGGGAACCACGCCACTATTTGGGCATTACGAACAGCCAGCGCGAAAGGGTGAAAACTGAGGTTTGAGAACTATTTTACGTGTTAAATTGTCCGTTTTCAAGGGGTGCCATCCGATACAGCTATATCATGTACACACAGACAACGAATCAGCTACCTGCTATTTTTACTGTAAACTATGCATGAACTGTTAAGTTTTAAGATTTCTCCTTGTATGATGTCTCAGGTTTGTTGCGGCTCCTCCGGTTCTTAATATTTTAAAGCAAATGAAGTATTCACGTCATTGAAACTGCACTTCGTAAAATACTTACAGACTAGGAATGGTGCCGTTCTGTAATACAACTGATGTCCGACAACAGCGACAAACTACCATATAGACCAGATAGGGTAAGGTACCGCGTACCGTCCAATAATAGGTAACGCCACGTGATGAAAGGTATATTATTGTCTCAGCATCGCTCTACCAGCTCTTATACCGTGTGTTTGTTGCTCGTTTCTGTCGGCATTATTACTAAAATAGCACAGACCGCTTTTCACATTTTCTACAATAAAGCGATATTTCAAAGCAGTTGAAATTTTACGAATAAAAAAGACTCGTTTATTTTAAAAAATATTAAAACAGGAAAATTTTGCGTTGCTGCTGTGGCTAAACGATATTTGGTTATTAGAAATAAACACCTGTTATAAACGGCCGCGCGGGATTAGCCGAGCTGTCTCAGGCGCTGCAGTCATGGACTGTGAGGCTGGTCCCGGCGGAGGTCCGAGTCCTTTCTCGGGCATGGGCGTGTGTGTTTGACCTTAGGATAATTTAGGTTAAGTGGTGTGTAAGTTTAGGGACTGATGACCTTAAGTCCCTGATGACCTTAGCAGTTAAGTCCCTTAAGATTTCACACACATTTGTTATAAAAGAGACCAAACAAGTACGGAAAAGCACCGGTTATTCAGAAGTAAACTATCAGGATCGGTTTTAACCGGTCGGTTTTCCTAATCCCGGTTCATGCCAACGTAATCTCTAGCTGCAGTGAGCACTATGGCATTATTTACATGCGTGTGAATCCATAGTTTCTCTGATAGTCACCTGTTTTCCTGACAAAACCAGTGTTTGCTGTTATCCTCGTTTTGCTTTTGTTGATGTTCATCTTATATAATCCTTTCAAGACACTGTCCATTCCGTTCAATTGCTCTTCCAAGTCCTTTGCTGTCTCTGACAGAATTACAATGTCATCGGTGAACCTCAAAGTTTTTATTTATTCTCCATGAATTTTAATACCTACTCCAATTTTTTTCTGTTTCCTTTACTGCTTGCTCAGTATACAGATTGAATAACATCGGGGAGGGGTACAACCCTGTCTCACTCCCTTCCCAACCACTGCTTCCCTTTCATGCCCCTCGACTCTTATAACTGCCATCTGGTTTCTGTACAAATTGTAAATAGACTTTCGCTCCCTGTATTTTACACCTGCCACCTTCAGAATTTGAAGGAGAGTGTTCCAGTTAACATTGTCAAAAGCTTTCTCTAAGTCTACAAATGCTAGAAACGTAGGTTTGCCTTTTCTTAATCTTTCTTCTAAGATCAGTCGTAAGGTATTATGTAATTGCCTGTGACATATGTTACAGTGAAAGAGTAATTACGCAGTTCCAAAAACTCCTCGAGTGTTAATTGGGTTTGTCCGTGAAGCAGAGCTTTTGCAGCAACACGAGCATTACCCCAGTAATGGCGGCAGAAACTTCCCGACGCGGCGCACGGCCGCGCTAACGCTGTTTATTTGGCGAGGCGCGAGCTGCGAGATACTGACTGACCCACAAAACTTTCCGCGGGATTGGCTCTAGACCCAAGCGCCCCACCACGTACATATGGCGCCCTCGTCCTCGACCGCTGCTTCGCGCAATATCGCCGCGCGTCATTTTTATTTTAACGGGCGCGGCAGCCGTGCGAAAGGGATTGTATTGCTTCGGAATAAAAGCCGAAGAAAAAGGAGCGAGTGAATTCAGGAGGAGAAAAAGGCGTGGAATCCTCTCCTTCCGAGCAGAGATTGTGTAGAGTAAGCGGCAGCGTTTCAGCTTCTTCTTAGGAGTATCTCCAAGACAAGAGGTATGACTTTCTTTATGCTTTCTACATAATAAATCTATACGCAAGGCTTTAATATAAATTTCAGTCCCTTGAAGGACTTCACTTTGTTAACTTTCCAGTGTAGCACATAAACTGTCTCGGTAACTCGACGAAAAATATAATAACAGACGCAACAGCAACTGGCTTGAGTCGTAATCTCGTTTAGATATGTGGAATGGCTGGTTAGTTGATTTAGGGGAGGGGACCAAGCAGCTAGGTCATCGGTCCCATCGGATTAGGGAAGAACGGGGACAGAAGTCGGCCATGCCCTTTCAAAGAAATCATCCCGGCCTTTCCTGAAGCGATTTAGGGAAATCACCGAAAACCTAATCAGGATGCCCGCAGGTGGGTTTGAACCTGCGTCCTCCCGAATGTGAGTCCAGTGTGCTAACCACTGCGCCACCTCGCTCGGCCTATGTGGAATGACAGAGACCATTTGACATTAATACACAAGTTAAAAGTAATAATCTGATCTTTCAGCAAAAAAAAAAAATAAATAATGAATGTAGTCCACCCTAAAAAATAATAAATTAGTTCAAACTGAATAAAAATTTATTTAAATATTTCTGAGAAGCGAAGTGCATGTGAGGTAATTAGATGTATTACATCGTCCATATAGTACACAGGGTGTAAATTTTAAGCTGACAAACCAGAATAACTCGAAAAATAAGCTTCACACGAAAAAGTGTGTGGAATCCAAAGTTGATTTTTTTCTAGGGAGACATCTGCGAGTGTTAAAATTAGCCCCCCACCCCAGCCCCCTGGGAGTGGGGCCGGATGCAACTTTAAACTTTCAAATGGGAATCCCCATTTTTTATTGCAGACTCAGATACTACATCAAAAAACTACGTACATTTTGTCGTAAACATTTGTTTTGTTTCTTTGTAGTTGGCGCTGTAATTGAAGAAAATCCTGTTCTCATTTTTGCGTGGAAAATGGTTACGGATAAATAAAAAATACTTATCCTATTTACTTTGTAAATTTTGATTCGCTAGAACTAAAACTCTCCCTCTCTCCCCATAGGGTGAGGTTTGAGAGAGAAGAATTAGAGTTTTGCAAATGTTCACTCAAATATCAATTTTTTCCGCAAATTAATATTTGGGTCAACATTTTTAAAACTCTAATTCCTCTCTCTCAAAGCCCAGCCTATGGGAAGAGAGGGAGAGTTTTAGTTTTAGCGAAACAATATTTACGAAGTAAATAAGTATTTTTTATTTATCCGTAATCATTTTCCACGCAAAAATAAGAACATGGATTTTGTTGAATTACAGCGCCAACTACCAAGAATCAAAAGAAATGTTTAAGACAAAATGGTTCAAATGGCTCTGAGCACTATGGGACTCAACTGCTGAGGTCAATAGTCCCCTAGAACTTAGAACTAGTTAAACCTAACTAACCTAAGGACATCACAAACATCCATGCCCGAGGCAGGATTCGAACCTGCGACCGTAGCGGTCTTGCGCTTCCAGACTGCAGCGCCTTAAACCGCACGGCCACTTCGGCCGGCTAAGACAAAATGTACGAAGTTTTTATGTAGAATCTGATTCTGCAATAAAGAATGGGGGGTCCCATCTGAAATTTTAAAGTTGTCTCCCGCCCCACTCCCAGGAGGCTAATTTTAGCACCAGCAGATGTCCCCCTCGAAAATAATCAACTTTGGATTCTACACATTTTTTCGTGTGAAGCTTATGTTTCGCGTTATTCTGGTTTGTCAACTTAAAGTTTACACCATGTATATTATTGGATACTCGTGAATGTTACAGTTTTATTAAGAAGACAATATAGCACTACTGCAGGGTCAACAGCAATCATAGCAGTGTGTTCAAACATTTCCATTTCAGCCAATCTCTTGTGTAGATACGCTAGTCTGTTGCGATCAATTATCTGAAAGTTCAACTAATTAAAAGTACTTAGCAGTTAATAGGGGGATCGATAACTCATTTTATTAATGGATGGTAAAGCACACGGGTCACCTTTTGCTGTTATGATGTCAACCCCAAAAGTTACAGTAATGAGCTAAAGACTCCACAAACACATACTTCCCATGGTTTCAGCACCAGAGAATTAAACAGAATTTTTAGACAGAATTTCACTCAGCACATGTTTCTGACAAGCAGTATGCGTGGCTTTATCTCTCTACTGTATTCCTCTGGAGTGGGTCTGTTTCAAGGCATTGGAGAATTGAGCACGATTTATGCCATCATATGTAGACTACTGAATACTACATAGCTAAATGCTAGTACAGGAGCACAGGCACTGTTATATTGTACTGATCACGTAAACAGAAAAGAAAATATACAAGAAAAGGTTGAAAACTTCTTTGTTCTTGGAATTCTTATGTGTAACTAGCACCTTAATTCTCCTCAATTATTAATCTTGAAATTTTGTGTGGTTAAGATAAAATTTATCGTGTTTCAAAAATAATATGTTGCATGTCCACGGATATTGATTTCAGTGGAAGGTAAACTACTATCTAGCTCCGTGCACCAAAAGCAATGTATCAAAGAAAAAAGCGTGTACTTCAAATTTGTGTTGTTCCAAAATTAATTCTGAATAATTAGCATTGACACCCTAGATAAATGAATGCAAACCTGAAAAAAATATTGAAATGCATAAATAGTCTGTGTAAAATATAAAATAGTTTCTGCGGACACGACACTGTTTTCTGTGAAATACTGCACAATGGTATTCGATACTATTTGTGGCCTTCTCAATAGTCAGACCACATCGTCTGTAACGTATGATTGTATTCCCGTCCCTGTTAATATTACACCATCGTAGTCCGGTTGTGATGTTACATATGGTCACTGTAAAGCGGTATGATATAAATTTATTTTCGCCTGTGTTTGTTCTCTGTTGTAATACAGTAGGCCAGCTTTAAATTTGAAGCACATGTTGCAGGTGAATCAAAACACAAAAGTGTACTACATGGTAATTTGAAGTTTATAGTCCCAAAATGTTTACGATCACTCGTATGCAGATCGGGAAAGCAGGTCAAATAGGTACAATCAGGATGAAAGTTTGAGTCGGTTCTTGTGCACGCCTGAATGGCTCATATGGTAAGAGCATCTCAACTGGAATCAAAGTTTCAGGATCTTTTCGTTTCACTTAACTTACAACCGGCGTTCTGATTTTACAGGATCGTAAAGTTTTAACTGTCCATGGAAGACAAATGTTCGGATTAATCTTGGTCTTGCAACATCTTTAACCTGTCATGAAGTTACTGATATTGCTCGGAACGACAGATAGTTTTTACTGTGTATTGTTAATATTAATTTTATTCTCATCTGTACGAAAGAGCTCTTACTTCTAAGTCAGAGAAGGGAAAAAATTTTGTGTTTGATTTTGTTTTCTGCTAGATATCTGGATAAGTGTCTAGATTCATTAGACTGACATTTGTAAACCTTACATGACCAAGACTGAAATGAGTTTTAAGAGAAGTGAGTATTTAGCGCCTGGGGTCCCCATCATCTCGTATTGTACTAAGAGATTGGAGAAATTTGGAGGCGTGCTGCCAGATTTGTTGCCTATCGGTTCGATCAGTACGACACTGTTAGGGAAATGCTCCCTAAACATAGGCGGGAAACCGTAGGAGAGAGAAGATACTGTTTTCGCACAACGTTATCGAGAAAGTTTAGAGAAGCAGAACGATTACACTGGCAACACCAGTCGTCAGGCAATGATTTTTCTCTCACTCGATTTACCACAGCGAAAGCAAATGGAATGTACAGTAGTAGTACAAAGCATCCACCGTTACACATTGTACGCTGACTTGCTGTGTTTGTCTATAGGAATTAGAAGTATTAGAAGTAGGTGCAAACTGGCTATATCACAACACAGAAATCTTTAGGACAGCAACCCTGTGAATGATCGCTTACGCTGAGAATCCAATACATCTGCATATGTTTTGAAAACCATTGTGAATATATGGCAAGGATACGTCTCACTTATCACATAATAGAATTTCTTCCCGTTCCTTCCTCCGGGATGACTTATTTAGAGGGCTCCGTGCATGCCACAATTGTGTTAATATTGTCTTGGTAGTCCCAATGGCTGTGATACGTAGGCGGCTGTAGTGTGTTTCCGGTTTCCTCACTTAATAATGAATTCTGAAAATCTAAAAGGCTGTCTTTGCGGCATCGTAGATGTCTGTCATCAAACGCCTGCCAGATCAGGTGTTTCAACATCGCTGTGGCGCTCTCCCGTCACGGAAACGAACCTGTTAGTATTTGAACTGCCTTTATAAACCAGTGACGTTCCGAAAGTAAGTTTCATCATTGTTTTTCACACTGGAACTTTATTGCAAACAAATACAACACGGCATCATGAACCCCTATGACCCTTACACCAGATTTCGACATAGTCGCCCACGTCATTGAGACATTTGTCATAGCGTGCAGTCAGTTTGAAGAAACCACTCTGGTAAAACTCGATGCCCTGATATGTAATGCATTGTCGCACAACCCGCCCCATTTCCTGTACCCTAGTCATGTTGATTCACTCACGGATATTGAGGGGCGCCCTCTTCGAAATTCATCCTCCACACTCTGCGTTCCATCTCTGAACATGTAACACCTGCGACCAACCAATTGACAAGACATGACCACTTGATCATACACGGTCTATACGTTTACGGATGATGGACACTCTAGTTCCACGTGCTTATTCGTACCATACAACAACGCACACTCCCATTAGCAGCCACGTTTTCAATACATGTCCATCTGCCATCGTGATGTGACCTCGAATAACCTCGAGCACGCCGATGTGCTGCTACTCTCTTTCCTTTAGCGCTCCGGGTGCGTATCTATCCGCCTTCGCTGACGCCCCTTCCGTTGTTGAACTAGCAACGGGTGTAGATTTCTATGGCGTGTGTTTGTCACCTGGTGTACCATCTTCTTCTTCTGAAACACTGACGAAACCAACTCTGCGAATGTCCTTTGTACATTCAGTATTCCACGTCGTACTTGGTGCGTGTCCCTCAAGCCTGAGCAGTATATTTGGATGGGAAGCACAAATATCTTTTAAGCACTTTCCTTTGTACCCTGACTGCGTTTTCGCAATGTTTTAGCAATGAGCCAAAGTCTGTCATCTTCTTTACCTACGACTGAGTCTTTACGCTCACTCCCCTTTATATCCTCTCAAATGGCCACCATCATATGTTTGTATCAGTCGAGTAATTTAAACAAACGAACTCCCACGTGTGAACAGCTTCAGAAATTCGACTACTTTACAAATGAATTAATGTGTTAAAACATTTTACATTAGGAAATAAGCATTAAATGTTTAGAGAAGGTTTAAAGTTACGCTTAAAGTCTTTTGGAAACTACTACGTGCTGTCTTTATGAAACTTTGGTTGCACACAGTCTGCGTAATTCGCACTACGTTATCAGCGAAAGCCACTTTTTCATAGGTCTCAATGTTCATGACGTCATATCTCGAGCAAAAGTTGTTTAGGGGCAGTCTTTGGCTAGCACTGAAAACATCCTCAATCCCGGGTTCGAACCTTGCCAGTGTTTAAATTTCGAATGAAAACCATCAGCAATGTCGGCCGAAGACTACCAGTATAAGAAGCCACGCTCGTTCTGTTATCGGCCTTGTCAAAGAGGGCGGAGGAGCGGACAGAAGTTCAGGGCATTCTCTAGCCCTTGGGGTGGGAAACTGCCCCTAAAAGGCGGACAAATTAAGAATCCTCAGAGACATGAGAACGCAGAAGGAAACCACTGGACTGAAGACACGTAACAGGTATCAACAAGACATGTGGCCTGTAATTGAAAAAGAGTCATGATGGCCTCATCATTGACAAAAGATTCGGGAATAGGCCCCCCACTCGGATCTCAGAGAGTGACTGCCAAGAGGGAGGTGACAATGAGAAAAAGTTTGAATAATCAACGAAAGTATAACGTTCCAGTAGTCTGAGCGTAGAATGCCGAAAGTTTGAAAGATAGAAAATCTGAAAAGGGAAATGCAAAGGCTCAATCTACATCAGTAAAGCGAACCAGAAGGAAGACAAGGATTTCTGGCCATACCAGTATAGGGTAATATCGACAGCAGCAGAAAATGTTATATTGAAAGTAGGATTCGTTATCACATTAGAACAGATCTGAAGATGGTCGTAACTTATCATCGTCGAAGGAATTCAAATTGTGGGCAAAGACTGGAATAAAAAAACATTTGAAGGAATATAAGGATACTGAACGAGTAATTGGCACTAGGAATGAAAGAGGGTAAAGACTAAGTGAGCTCTGCAACAAATTTTAGCTAGAGCAAATACTCTAGCCAAGAACTACAAGAGGTATACTCGGAAAAGGCCGGGGGATACAGAAAGATTTCTGTAAGATTACATCAGGGTCAGGCACAGATTCCGAAATCAGATACTGGATTGGAAGTCGTAGGGTGAGGTCACAATTTAGTAATGATGATGGGCAATTTGTTGCTTTCCAAGAGTATATTTTAATTGGACGGTGTACACTTCGCAATTCAACAAAGGCATGACTTTCATCATTCACGATGGTCTTTTTATCATTTGACGGTGGTCTTTTATCAATTGAGGAATGCTGAAATCTTTACCTAGCCACGCCAATTGCTACACTGCCGCATTCTGTAACCAATAACAAAACATTTATATTTACACCAGAAAATTCAACTCAAATGTTGCGATACCGGTTGTAGTGGTTTATAAGTGACCTGAATAAATACTGCTGCAGCGGATCATTAGGCATGTCATTCAGTTCCATTTTAATAGTTTCAACAACTGAAGTTTAAGAGACTATTTAGGAAGAATGAATCCGCAAAAGTACTAAGGAATTAAGAGATAAGCTTGAAGTTCTCCAAGGCTACAAATACTGTGATAATGAATAAATTCAGTAGGTAGTTCAGTTGAAGAGGAATTCACATCTCAAGAAAAGGGCAATCTTAGAAGCTGGAAAGAGAAACGTAGATACTAGGAAGGTAACTGCAAAGAAACCATGGATAACAGAAGAAATACTTCAGCCGATCGACGAAAGAAGGAAGTAGTACAATATTCAGTGCAATATAGGAATACAGATATACAAGTTGCTTACAAATGAAATAAATATGAATGCACTGACGCTACAGCGAAATGGCTGCATGAAAAATATGAAGAAATCGAAAAAGAAATAATTTTCGGCAGAAGTGACTCAGCATATAGAAAAGTCAAAACACCTTTCTGTGAAATTAAAAGCAAGGGCGGTAATATAAAGATTGAAATGGTAATTCCACAATTAAATGCAAAGGAGAGAGCGGATAGGCGGAAAGAGTATGTAAAACGGCTTTAGGAAGGGGAGGATTTGTCTCATGACGAGATGGAAGAAAAAATAGGTTTCGACAGAGAAGAGATAGGGGATCTAATATTACAATCGGAATTTAAAAGAGCTTTGAACGACTTAAGATCAAGTAAGTCGGAAGGGATGGATAACAATCCATAGGAATTTCTAAAACCATTGGGGGAAGTGGAAACAAAACGTTGGTGTGTAGAATATATGAGACTGGCGATATATCATCAGACTTGCTGAAAAACAGCATCTGCACAATTCAGAAGATGGCAACAAAAGAATAGTGGAAGTATTACCGCACAGTCAGCCTAACAGCTCATGCATTCAAGTTGCTGACAAGATTGACATATAGGAGAATGGAAAAGAAAATTACAGAACAGTTACATGACGATCAGTTTGGCTTTAGGACAGGTAGAGGTACCAGAGAGGCAGTTCTGAAGTTGCGACTGATAATGGAACTAAATAAAAATCAGCCCGCGTTCATAGAATCTGTCGACCTGGAAAAAGCGTTCGACTATGTCTATGGAGCCGTGTGACGGAAATTCTGAGACAAATAGTTGTACGTTATAGAGAAGACGGGTAATCTACAACGTGTAGAGGAACGAAGAGTTAATAATAAAAGTGGAAGACCAAGAACGAAGTGCTCGGATTGAAAAGGGTGTAAGACTGGGATGTAGTCTTTCGCCCCTTCTTCTCTATCTATTCTTCGAAGGAGCAACAGAGGAAATAAAAGAAAGGTTCAAAAGTGGGAGGGTGAAAGGATATAAATGGTAAGATTCGCTGACGAGTATCCTGAGTGAGTATGAAGCAGAATTACACGACATACTGAATGGTATGAACAGTCTAATGAATACAGATTATGTATTGAGAGTAAATCGCAGGAAAATGAAAGTAATGAGAAGTAACAGAAATGAGAACAGCGAGAAACTTAACATCAGAATTGATGGTCCCGAAGTAGATGAATTTAAGGAGTTCTGCTGCCTAGATAGCAAAATAACTCTTGACGGACGGAGCAAGGAGGACATGAAAAGCAGACTAGCACTTTCAAAAAGGGGGCACCCCTAGCCCAGAGAAACCTACTAGTATAAAATATAGGCCTTAATTTGAGGATGAAATTTCTGAAAATGTGCATTTGGAACACACGATTGTGTGGTAGTGAAACACAGACTGTGAGAAAACCGGAACAGAAGAGAAGCGGGACATCTGAAATCTGGTGTTACAGAAAAATTTTGAAAATTAAGTGGACTGATAAGGAATGCGGAGATTCTCCGAAGAATCGCTGAGGAACGGACTATAAGGAAAACATTGACAAGTGCAACGGACAGGATGATAAGGATATTATAATTAACATTAGCTGGTGACGGGCGTTGATATATATCAACGGGGACAGTTGAAAATGTGTGCCCCGATCGGGACTCGAATCCGGTATCTCCTGCTTACTTGGCAGACGCTCTATCCATCTGAGCCATCGAGAGCACAAAGGATAGCGTGACTGCAGGGATTTATCGATGGCACGCTGCCCGTGAGACCAACATTCTCATCTTATGGTCCACACACTGCATTCGTAGTGTCCCTGCCATTATACCCATTACTCGCGGTAGACAATCCACCAAGTCCCGTAAGAGTTCAGGCAAATCGTGTGCATCCGCATTGAAGAACTTAACGATATGAAGATGGCATCTGTCCTTTTGGACATGTCGGAAAGAACAGATGCCATCTTCATAACGATGATAAGGTTTCTATTAAGACATCAAGTTAAGCCCCCATGGTACTAGAAGAGGCTGTAGAGGATAAAAATTGTAGAGGAAGAGAGAGATTGAAACACATGCCACAAATAATTGAGGATGTAGGTTGCAGTCTGAGATAAGAAGGTTGGCACTGTGGAGGAATTCACGGCGGGCAGCACCATTCCAGTGAGAAGAATGGTGAAAAAAAATCGTGTGTTATGTATCATACACTGATATAATTTTGCACAGACATTGTGTAACATATGTAGATCCTATTTGCAAAGCGTTAATTGAAGTTGAATTTTTACTACGAGCCATTTCAAGCAAAAGCTAGTTTTTCGCGCATGTAAATGTCTATAACATCATTTCTTGTTAACTACACTGATCAGCCAGAATATTACGACCTCCGACCTACTATCGATATACCCCGCCCCCCCGCCCCCCCCCCCCCGCCCCCCGCCGCCCCCCCCTCCAAGGCGATAGCACTGTCACCTGATGAGAAATGACTGCTAGTCAGACACGTGCGCGGTGCGCAGTGCATGTAATTTGAGTGAGCGTACTGCCCGTGTGTAGAACAGGGAAGGCGCGCGATCCATCAGTGTGTAATGGAGGGCAGAGTATGACAGCCCAAGGACTCGGCACAAGCATTTCCGGAACTGGACGACTTGTCAAGTGTTCGAGGAGTGCAGTGGTGAGTGTCTTCAGCACATGGTGAAACCAAGATAAAGCCACATCCAGACGTCGTGGGGTTGTTCAGCCACTCCTCAGTGGAGATGCCGGACGCCGTAAGCTGGACAGACTGGTAAAGCAGCACAGGCGGCGAACTGTGGTAGAACTAACACCAGCCTTTAATGAAGGGCATTGTACATGTGTATCTGAACACACAGTTCCGTTAACCCCTAACGACGTGTCAATGTTAACACCATGACATCAGCAACTACAACTGAAATGGGCACGTCACCATCAGCACTAGACGATGGCGCAATGGCAGAGCATTACATGGTTTGATGAACCCGATACCTTCTTCATCATGCCGAGGGGTGGACTCGAATCCGTCGTCCTTGACCTCTGTAGGGCAGGACGGAGACAAGCTGGTGGCGGCTCCATTATGCTCTGAGAGACATTCACGTAAACATCTGTGGGTCCAGTGGAGCTCGTGCTAGCCACCGAGGAGTATCGTACACACCTCTTCACGACGATCATGTTTCCCGACGGCAGTGGCATTTTTCAGCAAGAAACGTGCCATTTCACAAGGCCAGGAGTGTGACGGGGTGGTTCGAGGAACACAGTGGCGAGTTCCAATTGATGTGCTGGCCCCGCAGCTCGCCAGATCTGATCGCGGTCGAACACATCTGGGATGTGATTGAACGTGGCGTCAAAGCTCATCGCCCCCATTCCCGGAATTTACGGGAGTTAGGTGACTTGTGTGTGCAGATGCGATGCCAACTCTCTCCAGCGACCTACCAAAGCCTCACTGTTTCAATTTCTTTCATTGCTTCAGTGTCACATTATCCCCGCCATAGTGGACATACCGGCTATTAGGTAGGTGATCATAATGTTCTGCCTGATCAGTCTATGCGTCGAATAATAATTTATCGCTTGCAGGTACATTCAGTGGAATATGTAGATACCGTCTACAAACCTTGTTGCGCACACAATCGATAGTAAAGAAATAATAAAGTAAATCATTTCTGATTCTGAAGTTTTACTACATGAACAGCGAGAATGTAATAAGCCAGAAACTTTTCTCCTCTCTTCGATTTGTAGTGGACATCAGTGAGAAAATATTTCTTAAATGTTTGAAATTGTGTGTAAATTTTGCTCTCATTCTCAAGTACTGGACGAAAAAAGTCTGGCTAATTGCGCGACGTCCGTTACACAGCTTCAAGAAAAGGGCACACTTTCTAACTATACTCGTGACACTCGTCTTATTGTGTTAAACGTTTAACATAAGATTGTAGCTCTTAGTAAGCAGATTAAGAGAGCATTTAAAATTTTTTATACAGTTAGTAATCAAGCGAAAAAATGAAAATCTAACTTTTGTTGCCCCAGGAAATCCTTAGACAGGCAACTTGCACCTTGTATTTGGAGTTGTATTCCGAGATAGCTACCTAATAACGTAGATTATACAGTATAATATCTGTATTACGCGTGCTGCAATCGAATCCTTCAGTATAGTGGTATAAATTCAAAAATGGACTGGATACATTTCTGGAGACTCATACTCCCGTGATTTCTGTGCTCGTTCACGAGGTGGTTGCGTGCACGAATGAAGCTGGTCGTTATTCGGAAAATGCATGCACGTTACTCGCCACATGTAGTATGGCTTTGGGCTGCAGAAAAATACTGCCATTGGGGATGACTGAAGCAGAGGCAATATCTAGGTCTCTAAAACTTTCTTAGTATATGTGTTGTTGTTCAGATCACCTTCAGTACAGAGGTGTAAAACCCTCTTGTGGTTTCTAATAGTGTACAAACGAAATACACTTGTCATTTGTCCGATATACAACTCAACCATACACATTACCAGGGTGGTATTAGCATTTAATATAGGTTACTTCAACAAAATCTCATGGAGCAGAGGTGCTCTAGAGCGTCCGTCAGCTGGCCTGCGAGCAGACGCCGGAGGGGTAGGCTACCCACGAAGCGTTTGAGTGTTCATCTTAGACGTCATTCGTGGCAATCGCATGTAGACATTTGCTCAACGAGTGGTGGAATAAAGCGCAGGGACCACGATTCATGGTTCTGCCGTTAATGCAGTGATACATCTCTCAGAGTCAAATGATAGAAGAAAGCAATACGGTAACAGGCGTAGTCATTCCTAAAATGCTGTCTTGCAATAAACAATATCTGAGACGCATTTAACTGAAATTGCTCCACATTCCCATATTGTGACACACGAAATGTGTAATAACATTTTAAAAATGGATTACAAACAGTCTCGACCGCAATAACGTTTATTTCGACGGTACCTGTTTTTTCGGTAGAGACTGTACTTTAAGCCAGATCGCTGTTTCTCCATAAGAAATGTTCTCAAAAATTACTGTAATGGCATTGTTGTCTCCATGATACGGCTCCAGTATGTTTTCCTGGAAAGTACACAAATATATTCCCGACCTGAAAATTTTCGTACGGTCCCGCAACTTAAGATACCATTCCCAAGCACTTGATAAGATTCAGCTAAACACTAAGGATATTATATATTACGTACAGTAACGTCAAATCTGTCCCTAGAGAAGACTGTCTTAGCCACTGCTAGAATAGAAATGACAACAGTACATCGTACAATCAAATTAGCGGTAAAATAAACTTCAGATCGAGTTGACACGAAGTTAACCACAGGGAATTAATTTTCAAAATCTCACACGCAGTTATTTATATGCAACATGTTACAAAACTACACATAAATGTCACACAATTTCTGGCACCAAGTAAATAATCTAATTACTTAAATACTAGAAAATAAACACAGGCGTTGAAAACCGAGTTCAGTTTTGCCATCTCCGTAGCACCTCTGTCAGTCTAGGAAGAACGACAACAGAACACGTCTTACGGCCGATTCACTCTGGACGGCAATGGACCGTCACAGGACCGAACGGATAACAACGTTATTGCCAATTGACCACGTGTTCTCACTAGACCAGTGGTTGTGTAACTGCGGCCTGTGGGATGCATGAGGCTCGAATGAAATATTCGTGCAGCCCATTGTTTTCAGCCATATTTTATTACAATATGCATCTGGCAACTAACAGCCGAATCCAATAACATCAACTAACTTTAACAGCTTCTTAAGAGTGTAGTACCCAGTAACCAATAAAAATACTTACCGAGACAGCAGTATAATAAGTTTTGCATAATTTTAATAGACCCAAGTGAATTCGGCTGTGAGCTAAGTAAAGTTGGCCGCTTACTTCAGGGGCAGTTGGGTAAGTAGCGCATCCACTGCTGATTTAGAGGATATGAGAGGGGGAACGCGTTACTGTTTGTCTTTCAGTGGTGACTATTTATAGGCGTATGTGGCTCGTATCTACTACGACATAAATTTCAGAAGGAAGTATTATGGATTTGTGGATGCACATTATAGAGGCGATCGTCTTCAAATGCGGTACACATTTGCAGCGACGAATATGAAGGTAAATCAAGACTGTTCTAGTATGACGCAACGAATAGAAATAAAATGACATTCAAAACTCTTAGTAACGACCTTGATCGTGTCTTACACTGTATAATGCACTTCAACGTAAGTGCATTTACTTTATTAATCAATAAATCATCTGCTCAGGCAGAGAACACAACAATATCTCGTCAGGGAATTACTGCCGGCCGGGGTGGCCGAGCGGCTCTAGGAGCTACAGTCTGGAACCGCGTGACCGCTACGGTCGCAGGTTCGAATCCTGCCTCGGGCATGGATGTGTGTGATGTCCTTACGTTAGTTAGGTTTAAGTAGTTCTAAGTTTTAGGGGACTGATGACGTCAGAAGTTAAGTCCCATAGTGCTCAGAGCCATTTGAACCAATTACAGTGCCACCGCTTTGGGGTCGCTGATGGCGGCAGCAGCTGCAATAGAACAATCGACCCAAAGCGTTCCGAATGGCGCCAGATTTTAACGATCAGTACTTAGGGGCTCTCCTACTATATTAGTCTATTCCAGGCTCATTATGTACTAATTTACGTAGGATACCAGCGAATAGTAAGATCGGCCTGATGCGCCGCCCCACAAAATCAGCTTGGGCTCTTGAACAAAGAAGTTTGATGATCTTTTCACTAGGCGAATCATCAACATAACTACATGTTGCTCGGTGCACTACTGAAAGCTGAAAATTAAGTTATGGAGTTCAGTCCAATTTACAAGTCGCTAAACGGTGCTGAGGAGAGGGAAATAGTAGTAGAGTTTATTAATGGTGAAGGCAAAATTGGTATTGTACTGTATGTTCTTGATGTAGGTCCTATGGTAAAGCCTACGTACTGATGGGAACTAAATATAAGTGTTGTATAAACATTTCAAACTGTCAAGATAAATTATCTCTAGAAAATATAGGCTAATTTAAAAATCCTATTACTGGCTTCTGGGGTTTATAGAGAGGACTTAGTACATGAAGCTTTGATCCGGAACCCGTGTCTGGAAAAAAATGTTCGAATGTGTGTGAAATCTTATGGGACTTAACTGCTAAGGTCGTCAGTCCCTAACCTTACACACTACTTAACCTAAATTATCCTAAGGGCAAACACACACACCCATGCCCGAGGGAGAACTCGAACCTCCGCCGGGACCAGCCGCACAGTCCATTACTGCAGCGCCTCAGACCGCTCGGCTAATCCCGCGCGGCACGTGTCTAGAAATGAACCGTTTGGATGTAAAATCACTTAAGATCGGATCCCTTTCCAATCTCCCAGGTCACTGTACGCATACAATGGAGAGAATGATTTCTGACCTGTGCGATGTAGGAGTACGTTGCATGCGTAGAGTTTCGAACATTTGTGCTGTGATTCTCTTCTACGTGACGAAGGACGTCCTCTTCAAAGTCGAGAGTGCAGCGAGGCGGTGGAGCACCACAGTCAACTACTTATCGGTGATGTAAATGCTCGTGAAAGGCAAACGTGGTGCCGAAGCGATGAAACCTAGACTGTGGAGCATTGGGAGAATGTCATTTGTTCACAGAAATGTTGCAACCGTTTTCCAACTTCTGGCCGAGTTTACGTCCCATGAGTCAAACAGGGCAGGGGTTCGATGATAACTTGGACAGCTACGTCGTGGTTTTCCACAGACCCCGTGGGTACTCCGCACGTTCACGTTACGTGACCATTTTGGCTAATCAGGTCGATCCCATGCTAAAATTTTTACACCCCAGTGATAATGCTGTGTTCCAAGGAACAGGGCTCCTCTTCACACTGCTCGCATCATACAAGAATGCTTTTACAATTACGTCTCTCCCAGCTACCACAGTCACCCGAACTCAATATTACTGAACCTTTGTGGTCTGCTTTGGTGAGACGGGCACGTGTTCGCTATCCACCTCCGCCATCGTTGCTTGAACTTGCCACTATTTTCCAGGAAGAATGGTGTACGATTGCCTCGAAAAACACACAGCATCTGTATTTATCCATTACGAGACCACTAGAGGCTGTTTTGAATGTCATCGATTTTCCTTCACCGTATTAGGCATGGTAACGTATTGTCTTTTTGTTGTTACATATTTTTCTCCATTCCCTTTGATATCTTATTTGTGCACAGTGTGCTTTTGTTTTGTCCATAGTTAACTTCAACGATTTTTCTCTTTCAGATATCGGATCACATTTGTGGGAGTAGACTCACAGGCTAAACACATGACGTGAACGTACAAGATCGATTACTGAGAGGAGCAAGAAGAAGTTAACTTCCAGTATTAGCGAACGCGAACGCTAAACGCTAAAACGTTCTTCTCCATAATCCTTTTAGATGACATCAAGGTGGGGGTGTGATTGGGTGAATGAACTCGCATTCGAAGGAAGGTGGTTCAAGTCCCCGTCGAGCCATGCAGATTTAGCTTTCCAACGCCTTCTAAGTAACTTGAGGCAGATGCCACGGTGATTCTTTTAAAGAGACTCGGCCCATCCATCTTTCAATCCAAGCTTCTACTTAGCCTGTAATGACCTTGTCGTCCAATAGCCTTTAAATCATAGCCTCTTTTTGTTCCTGACGTTAATGTGCTCATGGAGTTGACAGTTGCTATGAATGGTGGCGTCTGAAATGCACTGTCAGATGCTTTTACATTTCGTAACGTGAGGTTCTGTGTGAATAAACTTCTAATTAAACTGTGTGCCACTGAAGTTGCGTGGATGGATTCGTGATTTCCTGTCAGAAAGGTCATAGTTTGGAGTAACTGATAGTAAGTCACTGAGTTAAACAGAAGCAACATCTGTTGCTCCTGATCTACTGAACGATTTAGGTGATAATTTGAGCAGTCCTCTTGGATTGTTAGCAGACGATTCTGCGTTTACCGTCGCATAACTTCACAGATTATCAAAACAATTTGAAAAATGATGTGGACATGATATCTGTGTTGTGCTATAACTAGCAATTGACTCTAAATCGTGAAAAGTGTGAAGCCATCCACACAAGCACTAAATAGAATCCGCTAAATTTCACTTACACGGTAAATGACACAAAAAAGGCTGTAAACTCAACTAAACACTTAGGAATTACAGTTACCAATAAATTAAATTGGAATGATGACATAGATAACGTTGTGGAGAAAGCGAACCAAAAACTGCCATTATTGGCAGAACAGTAAATGTAACAGGTCTACAAAACGGACTGCTTCACTACTCCTGTCCGCTCCGTGCAGTGTGGGACCCACATCAGATTCACAGAGGTCATCGATAAAGTTCAAAGAAGGGCAGCTCCTTTTGTACTGTTGTGAAACAGGGGAGAGAGAGCCACTGATATGATACACGAATTGGGGTGGCAGTCATTAAAACAAAGGCGTTTTTCGCTGCAGCAGGACCTCCTCATGAAATTTCAATCACCGACCGTCTTCTCAGAGTGTGAAAATATTTTGTTGGCGCCCATCTACATAGGCAGATCATGATAATAAAAGAACGGAAATCAGAGGACGCACGTAAAGATTTAAGTGTTCGTTTTTCTCATGTGCTGTTCTAGAGTAGAACGGTAGAGAAGTAACTGAAAGGTGATTCAGTGAGCTCTCTGCGAGGCACTTAATTGTGAACTGCAGAGTAGATATAGATGTAAATGTTAAAAGAGCGCACAAAGTGTCTATCACAATACACGCACTTAAATCATAGCAGTACACAAAGCATTTAAATGAGCCCCTGTTGAAATGAAAGTTGAAGAACTTGCACACCAGAGGACAATGAGAATCATGTGGTTAAAAAGTCTCGTTTACACAAAAAGTTGAAATCAACAAGAGAAATTAGATGCGTCGCCGAGTGTTTAACAAACCAGTCTTTCCTTTGGAAAATCGAGTAACTTCCTGTTTCAGCCTCATTCTCTTATGTAAGCAAACTTAGTCCATCCGAATCTGCGAGTTCTTCTCGGCACAACGGCACAGTTACTTCATTTTAGCTCTTCGGCCTCTTTCACTGCTAGGAGCTGCGACTGCTGTCGACACAGTCCAAGTTTTCTTTCCACTTTTAGTTTATCTGCTTCTCATTTTCAAAAGAAACTTTCGAGATAGGCATGCACTTCACAATACCAGAGAGACCCATTCTGCTTGAATACTGCTTTCTCTAGCCAACTCCCAAGCCTTTGCTTTTGTAATGCGACGATGTCTGAATCATAGTATAACAAATGCTCACCCTTTTTGTCTTTATGTTAACACAAAATAAAATTCATTTACTTTGCTTTTGGCCAAATTTTTCCTTTTTTGAGACGACTGATTCAGTTAAAATATATCAAAAATCAGTCCGTCGACGGGAAATACGTGCCTTTCCTGTGGGTGTATCTCCAGCGAATGTTAAACACTAATCCTGACTAGCCATCGATGTGACATGCAAATTACATTCAAAACAAAGCCAAAGAAGATGAATGTTATGTCGTAATACACGAAGCTGCTCATGTATACATTTCTCTCGTGACAAATATATGTAATGAAACTTTGCTAGCGAACGTGAAAACTGCATTTATTTCGAAAATGTTAACGGTAATTTTACACGAAATTTAAAGGAAATAATTTTTAAAACGAATGAGAGAGATATTTGCGGAAGCAGAACAACTATGTACTACAGTGATTACAAGGGACCAGAAAACTTCAATACAAGGAAAATCCACAACTGCTCCCCCTAAACACGATGGAATATACAGATGAAGTACGCATTTCTTAGTTTTTTATATTACTTCTGATCACTTAATATTTAATGCTCCTACGACACATTATTCACTGCTTAATACGTGTTGCGGCACTTAATATGGTAGTTTACTGAACCAAGAATAACGTAAACATAGATGGTTAAGGTGAGAGTTCTGTCTTAAGTGTATACACTCCTGGAAATGGAAAAAAGAACACATTGACACCGGTGTGTCAGACCCACCATACTTGCTTCGTACACTGCAAGAGGGCTGTACAAGCAATGATCACACGCACGGCACAGCGGACACACCAGGAACCGCGGTGTTGGCCGTCGAATGGCGCTAGCTGCGCAGCATTTGTGCTCCGCCGCCGTCAGTGTCAGCCAGTTTGCCGTGGCATACGGAGCTCCAGCGCAGTCTTTAACACTGGTAGCATGCCGCGACAGCGTGGACGTGAACCGTATGTGCAGTTGACGGACTTTGAGCGAGGACGTATAGTGGGCATGCGGGAGGCCGGGTGGACGTACCGCCGAATTGCTCAACACGTGGGGCGTGAGGTCTCCACAGTACATCGATGTTGTCGCCAGTGGTCGGCGGAAGGTGCACGTTCCCGTCGACCTGGGACCAGACCGCAGCGACGCACGGATGCACGCCAAGACCGTAGGATCCTACGCAGTGCCGTAGGGGACCGCACCGCCACTTCCCAGCAAATTAGGCGCCACTTCCCAGCAAATTAGGGACACTGTTGCTCCTGCGGTATCGGCGAGGACCATTCGCAACCGTCTCCATGAAGCTGGGCTACGGTCCCGCACACCGTTGGGCCGTCTTCCGCTCACGTCCCAGCATCGTGCAGCCCGCCTCCAGTGGTGTCGCGACAGGCGTGAATGGAGGGACGAATGGAGACGTGTCGTCTTCAGCGATGAGAGTCGCTTCTGCCTTGGTGCCAATGATGGTCGTATGCGTGTTTGGCGCCGTGCAGGTGAGCGCCACAATCAGGACTGCATACGACCGAGGCACACAGGGCCAACACCCGGCATCATGGTGTGGGGAGCGATCTCCTACACTGGCTGTACACCACTGGTGATCGTCGAGGGGACACTGAATAGTGCACGGTACATCCAAACCGTCATCGAACCCATCGTTCTACCATTCCTAGACCGGCATGGGAACTTGCTGTTCCAACAGGACAATGCACGTCCGCATGTATCCCGTGCCACCCAACATGCTCTAGAAGGTGTAAGTCAACTACCCTGGCCAGCAAGATCTCCGGATCTGTCCCCCATTGAGCATGTTTGGGACTGGATGAAGCGTCGTCTCACGCGGTCTGCACGTCCAGCACGAACGCTGGTCCAACTGAGGCGCCAGGTGGAAATGGCATGGCAAGCCGTTCCACAGGACTACATCCAGCATCTCTACGATCGTCTCCATGGGAGAATAGCAGCCTGCATTGCTGCGAAAGGTGGATATACACTGTACTAGTGCCGACATTGTGCATGCTCTGTTGCCTGTGTCTATGTGCCTGTGGTTCTGCCAGTGTGATTATGTGATGTATCTGACCCCAGGAATGTGTCAATAAAGTTTCCCCTTCCTGGGACAATGAATTCACGGTGTTCTTATTTCAATTTCCAGGAGTGTATATTCAGTGTAGGTGACTGTACAGCATAGTGTCATGGTTTTGTTTTATGATGATGAGAGAAGGGAGAGGGCGAAATCCGGAACCAGTACACAGCCTCACGGGTACCCGTAGGACAGTTTGTAGGAGACGTGGGACTAGGGCTGGACGTATGGAGTGTTTTTAATATTTTGAAAGAAATGGTGACTTGTAAATAGCATAAAGTTCCAGATCCGATTCTGTTAAAAATCTGCATAATATCGACTTTTAAATCATTTTCTTGGAGAAACAAAAAGACAGTAAAAACTGGCTACACTATACATTTTCCTTTCCCTGAGAGCTAGGGGGAGGGGAAGGGGGGCCGGCCGGTATGGCCGTGCGGTTAAAGGCGCTTCAGTCAGGAACCGCGTGACCGCTACGGTCGCAGGTTCGAATCCTGCCTCGGGCATGGATGTGTGTGATGTCCTTAGGTTAGTTAGGTTTGATTAGTTCTAAGTTCTAGGCGACTGATGACCTCAGAAGTTAAGTCGCATAGTGCTCAGAGCCATTTGAGGGGGAGGGGGCGGCTGCTCCTTGTCCCCGAGTATGGACGTCCTTGCACAGCCTGCTCCACTCAATACCACCAAGGGTGTAGCCGAGTGTAACTGTATTCGTCCGGCGGCCGGTTCACTGTCAATAGCGTCACATGCTCGCACTCCGGTAGACACTTGGGAGAGGACTGGAGTTTAATCCAAGACATCGGTGCGAATTCTTTACCTCTCCTCCCTTTGCCATCCAAAAACTGGTGGTGAATATTTCTTCCATCACAGAATTCGGACCGATTACTTCTATGTTGTGTGACACCGTATATGTGTAAGTTAGCGTCCACGGTCGCGAAAACGAGTTAGGAGCACCAAGAGACGAATATAGAAAACAAGAGGTGAGAGAATGAGGACATTTGTTACAAAAATGTGAAAAACTACACCAAAATGGAAAGAAAATAAGAGCATCGAAATGAAACACTAAACGCCCTGCTGTGGGGAAATAAAAAGTATTAGGTAACAACACTCAAGAATAAGAGAGAGAATAGATATTGTAATTGACGGGAGTAATTCAAAGAAAATGATTCAGATGATATGGACACATTAGAATAGGAGTTTGCAAAAGTGGCCCAAGAAAATAATCGCCCAGGAAGAAAGAGAAGAGGATAGCCTAGACGAAATTGGGGAATGGAAGTTCACCTAATAGTGACCATAATCTTCGATTAAGGATCGACTAGTATAAAACTTCAGTCTAAGCCTCCTCCCCTCCCCCCTCCCCCCTCCCCCCTCCCCCCTCCCCCTCCCCCCTCCCCCTCCCCCCCAAGTATAAATTGCAAACTAATATCATATGTCTTCTGCAGGTACGGACACACTTTCGGGTTTTAGACATTTCGAAAATATCTGGAGTGGAAACGAGATTTTAATTTTCTTCTCTGGAGGTCAAGAGTATCACCAATGATTGCGATCAGTTTGATGTGTTCTGTTGAAAGTTATTGCCACTTATTTAATGAAACGAACTTGTAGTAATATAAGTCGAGCGAGTGCAGTGCTCGTTGTTATAACAGGATAACAAGTAAAACTAAATGGCGCTGATGCAAGACAAGCAATTGAAATGCTTTACGTTCACAATCTAATGAGTAAATTATACTTGTAGTTGTGCACAAGGATAAGTTCGACACAACTAAGTTAACCAACTGAGAATACACTGATCAGGAAGAACATCATGATCACCTATCTAATAGCCGGATAACAGTGGCGACGCGCCGTGGCGTGGAAGCAATGAGGTCTTCGCAGCTCACTGGAGGGACACGTCTGCAATCACAAGCCACCTAATTTCCGTAAATTCCGGGCAGAGGGACAATGAGCTGTGACGCCACGTTCTTCCAGATGTGTTCGATCGGATTCAGATCTGGCGAGTTGGAGGGCTAATACCAACACAGTCCTGATCTTGTGACGGCCCATTATCTTGCTGAAAAATGCCGCTGCCGAAGTGAAACATGATCGTCATGAAAGAGTGTAAGCGGTCGGAAATCAATGTACTATACTCGTTGGTCGTCATGGTGCCTTTCACGAGCTGCACTGGTCCCACGGATATTCAATTGAATTTTTCGCAGAGTATAATGGAGCCGCTGCCAGCTTGTCTCCTTCCCGCCGTACAGGTGTCAAGAAGCTGTTCCTATGAAAGACGACGGATGCGCGCCATCCTGTCGGCATGGTGAAGAAGACGTCGGGATTCATCAGATCATGCAACACTCTGCCACTGCACCAACGCCCAGTACCGAAGGTTAAGTGCCCATTTCCGTAGTAGATGCCGAGGTCGTGATGTTAACATTGGTTCATGCATGGGGCGCTGGCAGCAGAGGGGATTGTTAGGAGTTTTTGGTGCACTGTTTGTTCAGACAAACTTGTACTCTGTCCAGAATTGAAGTGCTGTTTTACCAACCTGCCCAGCCTGCAACGTCCCACACCTGAAAGAGGGTGGCCGAACAACCCCAGGACGTCTGGATGTGGTTTCACCTTGGTTTCGCCCCATGCTGAAGACACTCACCACAGCATTCCTCGAACACCCGCAAGTCATGCAGTTTCCGAAATGCTCGTGCCGATCCTCACGGCCATCACAATCTGTCCTCCGTGAAACTCAGATAGGTAGTGCTCCTTCCCCAGTATACATACGGACAGCAAGTTCACTGATACGACGTGCACAGTGCGTGTGTCTGACTAGCAGTCAATCCTCGCCTTGTGACTCTGCTATTATGTGGACGGTCTTATGTAAATAATAGGTTAGTGGAGGGATGTTCTCGCTGATCAGTGCATAGTATGTTATATTTCTATGTAATGCATCGCCTAACTAGGATAGGTTAATGGATCTTGAAATCTGAGTGAGTTTAGCAGTTATTTATTTGCTCTAATGATTGACATAAATCACAATAAAATTACCTTCCCACGGGACACGGCCTTAACGTAGCACTGACCGTGCAGGCTGTGAGGTTTGCATGCTCCGGTGACGCGGGGCTATGCCTCTGGTAGCTTAGCTGCTGGTAGGGTCACCTATGCCGAACAGGTCCTGGCTAAGAAACCAGACGAAGCGTGTCCCATAACAGCCTGTCATTCCTATTACTTTACTTATCCGCAAGAGACGATGAGAGAACTAAGTAACTCGGACCCTCTTGCTACCCCTAATGATTCTTTCCCGTTTTCTTCACCAAAGGGTAGGAAGAACTCTGAGGCGTGGTGAAGTCAATCTTCTTAGGGAAAGAAAATCCTGATTAAAAATCCTGTCCTTCTAAGGTGGTAGTTGTGCAATGGCCAGCTGCCCATCTACAGAAAAAGATAGCCAGCTAAAATACCCAGCGATGTGCCTGGGTTTTCCAGAATGGTTTTAACGGAGTTCGGCAACTGAAATGAAAATTGACTGTGTTTTGGTATCTGAAATATATGACATCCGTAATAAACAACAACATAGTCATAAGACAGCATAACATTGATGTAGCTGTGCTTTCCGAGACAAAAAAGAAAGTTACTAGTTGTGAATATCCACTGGAGTTCAGGCATTAATTTAGTGGAATGCACAAGAGCAGTAGGGCGAGAGAAGAAGTATCCATCATTCTGAACAAACGGTAGTCAAAACATGTAATCTCATGGTAAAATGAACTCTTCTACGTCGTAAAAAATTATTAATTAATTAACCTTCTCTTTGACTTTTTGTCTTTGACAAAGATAAGACAAGTAGTGCATTAAAAAACTCTCGAATTTTTTCTTAGATGCATACATATTGAAACTTTTACCTGTCTAATACAAACACTCTGTGAAAAAATTTGACTATCGGTGAATGTGTTTTCTTTGTGGCTGCTGTAAGGAGAGGACAGGTTATGTGTACTGGATGAGTTCGCGATCGAATGTTTCTGCTTCTCCGGTTCTCTGAGAACGCCAGCCAAAGTCGGAGAAAACTGCTACAACTCACGATAAAGACGCCGCCTCCCTTATCAGCTACAATATTCTCAGTCGCCGTAAGATTTTCGTTTCTGGAAACACTTTCAGAATGATAAGTTTGAACAACAGTGGCAGTATGCTATCTTTTGACTAAGAAACTGGTCGCTTAGGAAACGTCTTGAACATATCAGATGACGGCGAAATATTGCGCGTCGTTCGGACCGTGATAGTAGCAGATTCACCCAGTATTATTAATTCGCGAAGAAATCACTATGCACTGTATTGCTAAACGCACTAATAGTTTTTTATGAAGGTCCGAGGATCCAACGTCGAATAAAGGTTACCTTCTTTTCGTCAATAAGTTCAATTTTTACTCTGCACTTCAAATTACTTCTACATCCAAATATATCTCTAACAAAAAACACAATGTCCAATCGGCAATACTTATTTCCAACAATTACAAGAAAACATAGATGCTCCTCTTTTTTCCAGTGGCGCATCATCGCTGGTACTCGCAGCCGGAATATTGTAATCAAATTACATTATGTAGGGTCGTTGTAGTAATAAACCGCTAATCAGGAAAGCGCAGAAAGCGATGCGCAGAAAGTTACGTGTTTTCTCAATTGCGTGCATGATGCCATTCGCATTATGTGTGATTGTTGTATTGTGTTGTGTTGTGCTCGAAGGAGTATTTTGATTGAGTTCTTTCTTCTGAGGTACTCAGTCAACAGCGGAAACGTTCGGAATTCGGGAGTGTTAAAACTTTGGCTGTAATTGATATTTGATTCGGTACTGAAATATTTAGCGATAGTGGACAGCAGGATCAACATTGTGTTCGCCAGCTCTATAGTTTATGGTTCGTCCTGTGAAATTCTTATTGGAGAATCTACAAGTGAGTGAGAAAATTAATTTCTACAATGACACGCTGTGCTGTTACGCACTGCTTTCCCTACAACCGGAACACAAAGGGAACTGACGAATCACTCGTGTGCTGGGAAAAATATTTCAACCCAATCAAATAAAAAGTTTACTAAGTGACTCAAAAAGGGTTGGATGGAGTAATGAAGACATTTGTAAATCAATTACTCTCCGTGCTATATCTCGGAAATGTTATAATTTTCTGAGGAAAAAAATCGGGTATCCTCTACCAGCTGTGTCGACGTTGAAGGCCTGGATAAACCGCTCTTTTAGTTGCAGTCCTGGCATTTTGAAAGCTGTTTTGATTATGATGAAAATGCAGGCTAAAACATTCACTGACAGGCAACGTATTTGCGTTTTGTCCTTCGACGAAATGAACATCGACAGTGGGATTTGCTATGATCAACAAGAGGACAGGGTGTTAGGACCTCACAGTAATGTTTTAGTTGTTATGGTGCCTGGACTGTTTGCAAGTTGGAAACAATCTGTTTATTTTTATTTTTATTTTCTAATGACAGCTGCCCTCTTGAACAAAATTATTGTCCTCTTAGACAGTAATTCGCTAAAGGTTGTAGCTTGTGTAGCAGACATGGGAACAAAACACGCTTGCGTTTGGAATGAGCTTGGCGTGACGCAGTTGTTTCCCTCATCCTAGCGACACACGGAAACGTGTGTGGGTGTTCGCTGATGTCCCACATTTGCTTAAGCTGTTACGGAATCATTTGCTGGATGAAGGTAGTATTGTAGAAATTAAGGCAGTGACGAAAACCGTGTTTGAGAGACTTTTGGCTTTAGACAGTGGGGAAATGAAAATGTACCCAAAGTTAACCCAGCAACACATCACTGTTAAGGGAAGAGACCGACAGAGCGTGCGTTTAGCAGCCGAATTGCTATCTCACGCAACTTCACAGGCCGTTCGGTATTTAACGCCAGAAGAAGGACACGCTAGTGACTTCATACAGCTGGTCGACGATACTTTAGATGTCCTCAATTCAAGGACCTCCGAAAGTAAGAAACCTCTGGCATGTGGATTCGGAATTCATTTTGAAGCACAAGAACAATGTCTGCGCAAATTCTACAACTGCTGTGAGAGGATGCACATTCGATCATCAAGGCATTTGTTACCTTTTCAGAAAGGATTCATAAAGTGTATTCGGTCGATGTTAGGTCTATTCAGTGACTTAAGAGAATGCGATGTCAAATACATACTTACTGCCAGGCTCAATCAGGACTGTCTCGAAAACTTCTTTTCTCTTATGAGGGGCCTGGGACATTTTTATGACCATCCAACTCCGATAGACGTATTATTGTTAAGGGCAAATGCTTCCGATATTCCTCTGTCTATTGCTTCTTTTGTTGAACCTGATGAAGAAGGAACATTTGTTACTGCAGCAGTGTTCAACAGCGTTCTTCCTGATATGTCTGAAGCACTGTCGATGATTGAAGGGCTGAAAGAAATTGAGGGGATAGAACTGACAGCAGAAAGTTATGAGAGTTCCTCAGCATCCGTGGGTTCGGACTGTAGCGTGGAGGGATTTCAGTACATGGCCGGATATATAGCCCATCGGTGCAGGCAGTACGACAGAACATTAGCCACACTTACTGAAGAGCTAATGTCGGTCCCAGGGGAAAAACGAGTCAGCTAGCTGTGTACGATTCCTAAGGGAAGCTTACTTGTGCCATCAGAAACTTGGCTTGAGACAGTAAGTCATTTCGAGCTTACTTTTACTCAGCTCCATGGCAGTGAAAGTTTGTCTACAGAAAGAGGCATAATTAGTAAGCTGTGTGCAGTACTTGGTGAGCGGTTCCCCAATATACACAAAGAAATAATTAAAATATATGCTAGAACTCGCACATTTATTCGTCTGCGCTGGCTTTCTTCAAAAGACAGAGCAAGAATATCTGAGGCAGCTCAGAGAAAAAAAGGTAGAAAATGGCATATGTCATCAAAGTAATCAATTCACTACGTAGTGTAACTATTTTGCAAATAAGAGTTGTGTATATAGGTACGTACATTTTTGACAGAACAATTGGATGTAGAGTGTCGTTGCGTGTGATATTCTGTTTGTAAACTTCTCCCTAAATTGTCATGGTGTTACAAGACATGTTACGAATGCTTTTGTGTATTTGCAACACTGCACTGCCTTGCAGCTTCACTGCAGAGCAGAAATGGTGAGTAAACTTGTTTTTTTTCTTTATATAATGCTAATTTAAAGTAATTATGCTCTTAAGTACATTCATTTCAATGCGATTAAATGAAGAGTTTCTGATTTATTTGAAGCGAGGTTTCGAATTTCAAGTGTGTGTCAGTGTGGTTGTGATCTGATATTTTACCGATGTGTAGTGCATAAGCTGCGAAAGAATATAACTCATCAGTTTTAAGTGTAATATTTTAGCAGTAGAAAAACAGTTTAGACATCTCAATTCTGGTGTAAACAAAATCTTCCGCCAAAACCTTGACGTAAACGCGCATGCTGTGTCGTCTGCTTGTGAGCGCTTTCTTCCACGCTGACGTCACTAGGCCAGCCAATGGCCGAGCAGAGCGCTTACTGCCCAACCTTATTATTTAGTATCCTTGCTGCTAATGAAAGTTTAACAAAGCTCAGGATGAGAGCTAGAATTATAAACGCAATGACAACGGGAGTATATGCCTTTTCTGAAGACTCGCTGTTGGAGGTGAACGACGATTTTCAACAGATTCTATTAGATACCACACTATGGGAGTGTATGCCGCTACTGAAGACTCGCCGTTGAGGGTAACAGAATATTTGTAACAGATGCTGATAGAGACCATGGAAGCCGTTCCAAGAGGCCGTGAATTGATACTGGCAGGAGATGTTAATAGTAGAAAAAAATGGCTCTGAGCACTATGGGACTTAACTTCTGAGGTCATTTGTCCTCTATAACTTAGAACCAGTTAAACCTAACCAACCTAAGGACATCACACACATCCATGCCCGAGGCAGGATTCGAACCTGCGGCCGCAGCAGTCGCGCGGTTCCAGACTGTAGCGGCTACAACCGCTCGGCCACTCTGGCCGGCTTTTAATAGTAGACTAGGAAAAGAAACGAATAGTAAGGCTACTGGGATGTGTAGGGAGGATTCTATGAATCAGAATGTGAAAACATTGGTGGATTTTCTGGAGCAGTACGAATTATGAGTAGAAAAATAAAATCTTTGCTCACAAGGATATACATAAATTTACATGGTATAACAATACAAGAGGGCTGAAATCAGTTACTGATTGCCTAGTCTTGAGGCAAAAGTCCAGCTTAAAAATTCTGGATGTGAGAATTGAAAGAGGTCAAATTATGGAAATGACTATCATCTGGTGGAATGTAAGAATTATGTACCTTATGCTTTCATGACTAGTGTCGAACAGAAGAGGGCGCAATATGCTGACCTGATTGAGATCATAAAGTATAAAGGAAATTAGTACTAAGCACTGTTACCAACATCGACTGGTAAACAAATTGGAGACCGCAGAGAGAGTAGTTGAAGAGCAGTATGAACGTATAAAGAAGACTATGGATGAGGGCCCAAATGAACCACTTGGCAAATGTGAGAGGAAGGTGAAACCAGTTCGGTGGTATGTAGAAACAGCAGACATGGTTGAAAGGAAAAAAGAATCTTATTTGACATTCTTGAATGTGAATGACAGAATAAGGGTATATACATAGGACACAATCTGAGAAGTAAAAAGAGAACTGTTAAAAAAGAAAAGCAAAGCACAGGAAGATAGATGTGAGTATGTAGAGACGATGATTGATGGGACTCGTAGTGCTGAGGCATCGAGAACAAACAAGTCAATGCAATTGTCAATCAATAGAAAGTTTTATCATTATAATATTAGTCATGGTCTACGGACAACGTATTATAAGGATTTATTCCAGGAAAATCGGTCTGAATCTTCACATAAATGTGAAGTGATGCTCCAACAGAAGGAATTAGGGCGTTTAGATACGAATGTTCATCAGTAGGCTGTGAGAAGCTGTAATATAAAGCAGGCACCAGGATACGGATTAATATATCCAGAGCTGGTAAAGTCTGGGCCACCGAAATTTTTAGATGTGGTAAGGAGGGTTTTTGAAAGAGTGTTAAATGGAAATGATGTTCCATGGGAATGGAAAACACATCACATAAGACCAGTGCATAAGAAAGAACCACGTAATGATCCATTTAATTGTAGGGGAGTGACAGTGATCCCTTTAATGGGAAGGCTGTACTCAAAGGCACTGAAAGATCTGGTAAAGAAAGAAACAAGTTCATTGCGAGCTTAAAGAGCGGTAATGAACAACATCTTCACAATAAAACTAGTACGTGAAAAAGGCACACAAGTTGGACTGGAGACGCACGTTGCACTCATTAACAAAGAGAAAGCATACAATAATGTACCCACCCACAAACTGTGGGAAAAGCTGAAAGGACAGTGTTCGATCGAAGATTGGCAAACACTACTATGAAATTACATTTAAATAACACAGCAAGAGTAAGGTATGGAAAACACTAATTATAATGGGGTATTATTTAGTAAACAGTGCGCAAGAAGTGACGAAATCACTAGTAGGATTAATAAAGGTGAGCTGTAAAAAGGGCAGTGTACTCTGTTCAGTGGAATAAAGTGATAACACGAACAATGAAGGAGAGAATGTACAAGACAGTGTAGATTGTAGTTTCGTACAGGGCAGAAGCCTTAGTCGTTAGTAAAAGAAATAGAAAAGAAAAAAAAAGGGGTGGCATAAACTGCTTGCCATTGAAGTGGATTACTAAAACGAAGTTCAGCCTGAACTAGAATGGACAGGATAAGAAATAACGTATTCCAACAAAGGATGACAATTATCAGGGAAATCCGTGACGACATCCAGCATAAACAGCTCATGTGGTATGTACACGTGAATAGGATTTTAATGAAATAAAAAAAATAGTATTTATATATTTATTATGTAAAAATTGAAAATGAATGAAAATGGATTTGAAAATGGAGAGAAGAAATGTTGCTTTAAATATTTTTGTTATTCGCTCTTTGAGTACGAACTTTGTTGTAGAACCCCTTATTTACGTGTGGTAATAAAAAAAATTCATTTAGACAGAATTAAGCACATTTAAAATTCCGTGAACCTTAGCAACCCTCTCATGCTGATAAGTTCATACTAACTGATTAAGAACATTTACTTGAAAATTGTATAAATTAAATTTTTTTATTTATTTCGGCCTTGGCACACATTTTCTAAATGCAGTGTTTTTTTAAATATTTACTGAATTCTTTCCCGGCGTTAGCTATGGAACACAAGACTGTCTCTGCTAGCAGAAAATGGTTAAATATTGCCAAGCCGACCTGAACGTTTAATTATCATTGACAAAACACACTTCACTATACGTTTAAGTTATTTGCTTTAGAAATTGAAAGAACCAACAGATTAACGAGTTCAACGCTAATTATCCGCCTATGAATGCACAAATGTAAAACCAGTAATAAATTCCGTCAGCATCAGGATCGCTGTAAAAGAAAAATATTTCGTAATTCACTGCTAATTTTATCTGCTCCCTATTTACGGGTTTGGTTAATTTTTTTAGCGGAACAATTTTTTAAATGTTCCGCCGCTGCAAATCGTTCCGTCGCGGCACAGCCCAGCAACACCAACGATAATCGCTAAAAATGCTGAAAATTCTTTAAAGAAATATTATAGATGACATGGGCAAGCTAATTTACATTAGTAATACACAATTTTGATAAATTATAATGTATTTAGACCACAACAATAATTAAACTTACATTACTTTGTAATTTCTCCTCTAATGGCGGCTAAAGATAGATATAGACAAAAGAAGTCTACCCATTCATAAAATGCTACGTCACAGGTTCCTCTCGCTCTCAGCTCTCGAGGAAGACGACAAAGAATGCACATTATGTATCCTTATTTATACTATTGCTGCTTGTTAATTTCTCTTTGTAATCTTACAACATTATTTTCCTCTGTGGCTGTATTTTACATTTTTTATCGCAGATATTAACATATTTCGTAATTACATTATGAGTATTGAAATATTACAATCATAAATACATCGAGAATATTATTACAGAAAATATTTCAATAATAACGAATGTCCTTTATACAAAATTAAATAATATTTTTTGTCAAACAATTACAGTACATACGAATTGCTTCATAGGCGTACATAGTACAATTAAATGTCATTTCATTTTATTAATAGTGTGTGTGCTGCCAGGGAACGTTACAGGATGAATAGAGATAGGTTACCAAATAATAGCCGGCTGGGGCGGCCTAGCGGTTCTAGGCGCTACAGCCTGGAATCGAGCGACCGCAACGGTCGCAGGTTCGAATCCTGCCTCGGACATCGATGTGTGTGATGTCCTTAGGTTAGTTAGGTTTAAGTAGTTCTAAGTTCTAGGGGATTGATGACCTAAGAAGTTAAATCCCATAGTGCTCAGAGCCATTTGAACCATTTAGTTGTTGATGGGAGCATGCGCATTGTTAAGGCACGTGGGACCTTAATGGTTCCTCTCCTTTGAATAGCATTTTCTGCAGTTAAAAAAAGCGGGTGGTTTGGCTATTTAACAGTAAATCTTGCAGTGGGCATTTGGGGCTTCAAAGCTATGTACAGATGCTAGGGAGAGGAACATCTCAAAGCACTTACTGGTCCCAACAATATCTTGCAACGGAGTGTAGACAATGCTTTCGGCAGAACAGGAGAAAGAAAACAACCTACCTGGATCTACTTGGTCACGGTAGGGACAGGGGCACAAGAGAGAAAGTAGGTCACCTGGCTAAGGCATTTCGACCATTTCGTTAACGCCCATTGTATATGGAGCTGGCTGGCGTCCTTAAAAATCTGCGTCTTTCCATGTTTGCCTTGGACGAGACGCTACAGGCACAGCCCTTAGGTGGTGTCGTCGCTCTGCCTTCTGAGTTTCTTGGGAAGCCTCAGCAATTCAGAAGAATTTTAGGACAGAACGTAACATTTATGGTGGCTCTCAAATTTTCTATATTGGGACATAGATGCACGTCTCCCAGTTTATCTGACGCACCTAGTCGGACATGCTACAACATTTAACCTGTCAAGATAATGATCTCTGTCATAAGTGTGTTGTTCACTTTAGGCCTAAACGAAAATTCTCAAAACATGTTGCCTAAAGTTTCTGTGGAAAACACAATTCTGGAGCATAACATCTTTTCTATCCTGTACAGAAATTTATGAGTCAGGAATTGGCTGCTTCTCTAGCAGTTGGTACAGAGGTTGAGCAGACGAGCTAGAGGGGAGGCATGGCGCTCATGGAGTCTTGTGATGGCAGGAAACCTTGTGGAGACAGTTGTGGGTGGCACTTTCCGAGTTTACCAAGTTTTGATGGAAAGGTGATGAGTGGAGAAAAGCACATCTGATTCAGACTCCAGTATGGAGAGGACATTCTTGTCTTGGCTCTTATTATGAATGGTCTGCACTTTGGACACTCTTCCTGAGCATGACTTTGCAGAGGCTTTGGTCTTGACTGGGGAGCCTGTGGTGAAGTCTTAGCTGTGCCAACGTCAATAATCTTGGACAACTTGCTGCGCCGAGGAAAATGTCGTTTGATGTGTACTGCCGTATAAGTGAGTCAAATTGGTCCGTGGTATGACTGGTAAAGGGGGCTGTCACTTGTTGGAGTACGCCGAGATTTCGGGGCTCTCTAAGAGAATGACTACAGTCCGTCTGCCTGCAGCTTGAAATCTTTCGTGCCCACAATAACGAATCACAACCGCCGAAAGTCGCTACTCTGCCGACTCTTGTGTCACGAACGTCATCTAAGACGGGGCTATGCTTCGAGGAAGTGGAGTAGGATCACTGCTCCGACTTGTCAAAGCAAACAGAATCACAGCCTCGCCACTTGTCTTCAGCTACACCAAAGCAGTGTAACTTCTGTGTAGAATAAACTCATCAAAGAGTATTCAGCGTCAGATAATTTTAGATTGCGTTATCTATGTTTTGAGCCAATTACACAGATAAACCTTAGTCTTTACCAACCAAAAGCCACCCAGTGGAACGTTAATTATTTGTTGCTTCTTTTTCTGTTGCCAATGGTTCATGATTTATTTGTCATCTCATTTAACTTGTGTTGTTTGTCTCATTTGATGATTAATAAACTCTTGCCATTTTATAAAAAATTAAACCCGTGTTAGTATAAGTTAATCACCCATCACCAATTGAGTACAATAATGATCAATAATGACAGTGCCACCTTTTAATTAATTTTTCTCAGCATTCAGTTTTTCTTTCAGATTCCGATAAAAGTGCAGGCAGGCTAACAGTAGCGACCACTGTCAGAGGTCAAATTTAATTTAGCAAACGCGTAGCCAGATAAACACGTAGAAGGCCTACAAGTTAAAGTGGCTACTGCTGGGTTGTAAATCTGCAGTCGCCAGTAGTCTTTCAAATCAAACTACAAGATTAGTGTAGCATTGCAATGTTTATTTTTAAGCATCAGCACATTGAATCTCTCGAGAACGCAACGTTATTCGTGCGATTTTCTGTAATAAAATGACGGGGAACGTTGTATTGACGGTTAGAGAATTTATTTTTTAGCTATTGTGGTGTTATAACTGCATGTCATGAAAGTACAGGTTTTTAAGGCAATAGAACATTGATCATACATCAAAAAAGTATCGCTATCAATAGCATTTGTTGCAATTAAATGTAAGTTAATAACATATGAGTGATTAAAGCCTTCAGAAGAACGTAACATAAATTACAAATTCAGCCACATCACAACTCCAGTGTAACGTAGTTAATATGTGTGGCACGTACAGAACAGTAGGTAGCAGGTTCGCGTACCACTAAAAGCACATTTTTTTTTCTTCACCTCCATCTTTTCTAAAAGCCTGGGGGTATTTCTCAATTCGTTAATGGAAATAATTTCTGTAATATTTGAAGTAAATACAAGTGCGCTCACTGTCAGGAGTGAGTTTGTTCGATTTTGTGAACTTATAAAAGCTGATGTTCATATTGACTGTACATGTATCTCTTCTTTCTGTCTTACTATATGTTCATGGTTATTGAAGTTTTTATTTATGTATGCTTCAGCCAGAACGACATGACTAGTGTATGTACAATGGAGGCAAAACACGCCTTACTGAAGATGATGTAGGAATTTTACGGGTGTTCGTTTTTGTAAACAAACTGTGTGGTTTGCGAGCCAAATAAAACCGACAACTGCCGCTTGAGAGCACTGACAGCGCAGAATCACTTTAACCAGCTTGTCCCGTGTGACGACGTCTTTGAATTCGCCTAAATCGCTAACATACGCCGATCAGCACCAGACAGTGGCCCAGAAATGAATTACCCAGAATCTTAGTTCTCAGTCCCCAGCTCTCTAGTTCCGAAAAACTCTACGTGGTTGGTGTAGGCTCCATACCACCCACACCCTCTTAATGCGACAATATGATCGATCACGTACACCTAATTAATTTGATTTTCAATAAGCCTATCGTCTCTGAAGACACAATTTGATCGGTTAGTGGAGAGACGTGTGCAACAAATCGTCCTAAAGAACAATCTATTCTACTCCAGCATTTTCTACTCACATGGATTTTGTTTATTACTTACAACAGAGACACCGATCACGAGAAATACGAAACGAAAAGGGTTACCACATGACTCAAAGAGCCCACAGCGAAACTAAGCAAATAGTACAAAAATTAAATAAAACAATTGCCAGCCCTATTTTGCACTGTCTGCCCAATATCTGATCGATAATGAAGACAGCAACGAATACGTAACCGTTTGGCTTCATGTCTGGCACCAGAAGCTTGACATACGTTTCCGACAACGCAATACGTTATGAAATAACAATGAACAAAGAAAGCAATGGTTAATACTCAGATATGTTAATTTGTAAGAGATATTATGAACTCGTTGTTGAAAAGTCAATTATTTACTGGAGATAGTTCTTTTGTTTCAACAGTAATCATTGTAATTTCAGATTAATATTCACCTACGTGCACTAGTTTCCTGGATGTGGAAAGCTACGTGCATTGAGTAGAATGTAACTGCTACGAACATTCACTGCATCACATAACCAACTGTTGGCTCTCAACAAATTGACAACGCCGTAATACCAACCACGCCAGTACAAAATAGCATTATTACAATAGAAGCAGATGTGAAATATGTGAGTATAACTTATTATTTTCTTGGATTTGAAGTTGCCAGAATTACTTTCGTATTATGTTGCGTTACATTACTTTGTTTTCACTCATCTAGCATGAATGACTTTGACTCTAAATTATATTTAGCAACACTGTTCAATTATTGAGGCTTCATTATAAACTTTTATCAGCTGTCTTTTAGAAACCAAAACTGGCACTGACAATCTTTAAATACTTTTCTTTTTAATATTTAAACAACGATACGCGGGTATTCAGTAACTGTAAAGGAATGGGACCCTGTGTAGGTGATAATGACTAAGAAGGTGGCAATGATAATGAGAGGATCAGGTGCCTACAGTTTTCACTTATAACACTTACTAGTGAAATAAAATTCGCTACGACTGTCACTGTCACAAAGTTCCTAAGGTGAACGAAAGTGAAACAACTTTACAGATTGTTGCAGATGTTAAGCCGTTGTCGTCGTTATCGTCTACAGTCCTCCCACTGCACCATGTAATATTGCAGGCACACACTGATTCACAATGACCATTTATGGGGCAGGATCTCGATGTTATTCGAACCTCTCGTATTTGCCCACATTCGTCATGCACTTGGCGCCTCGCTAGTAAAAACTGCACCTCACGTAGACCCGACAGTACACATCCCTTGCGTGTATTCATTCTCACGTCTCACGCTCAAGTAAGTATTACGTAAATTGAAGGTGGACGGGGGAGAAAGGAAAGGAAAGGGAAGGAACTAATGATATCAACTGGATCAAGGCTTTACGTGGAAACAGCGGAGACAAGTGAAAATGTACGTTGAACCGGGACTCGAACTCGGGATCTCATGTTTACTAAGCAGATGCGTTAACTGCTGCGCCTTCTGAACACAGTATTATCGCAAAATGCGTGCAGACAATCTCGCCACGCCCCCCCCCCCCCCCCCCGACCGACTCACATTTCCACCAAGTGCCATCTATCTGCAGCCCCCGTCCGTCTCTTCCATGCTCGCTAATTCTACACTACTGGCTATTCAAATTGCTACACCACGAAGATGACGTGCTACAGACGCGAAATTTAACCCACAGGAAGGAGATGCTGTGAGATGCAAATGATTAGCTTTTTAGAGCATTCACACAAGGGTGGCCCGGTGGCGACACTTATAACGTGCTGACATGAGGAAAGTTTCCAACCGACTTCTCATACACGAACAGCAGTTGACCGACGTTGCCTGGTGAAACGTTGTTGTGATGCTTCGTGCAAGGAGAAGGACGAGAAATGCGTACCATCACGTTTCCGACTTTGATAAGGGTCGGATTGTAGCCTATCGCGATTGTGGTTTATCGTATCGCGACACTGCTGCTCGCGTTGGTCGAGATCCAGTGACTGTTATCAGAATATGGAGTCGGTGGGTTCAGGAGGGTAATACGGAACGCCGTGCTGGATCCCAACGGCCTCGTATCACTAGCAGTCGAGATGACAGGCATCTTATCCGCATGGCTGTAACGGATCGTGCAGCCACGTCTCGATCCCTGAGTCAACAGATGGGGACGTCCGCAAGACAACAACCATCTGCACGAACAGTTCGACGACGTTTGCAGCAGCATGGACTATCAGCTCGGAGACCGTGGCTGCGGTTACCCTTGACGCTGCATCACAGACAGGAGCCCCTGCGATGGTGTACTCAACGACGAACCTGTTGCACGAATGGCAAAACGTCATTTTTTCGGATGAATCCAGGTTCTGTTTACAGCATCATGATGGTCGCATCTGTGTTTGGCGACATCGCGGTGAACGCACATTGGAAGCGTGTATTCGTCATCGCCATACTGGCGTATCACCCGGCGTGATGGTATGGGGTGCCATTGGTTACACGTCTCGGTCACCTCTTGTTCACATTGACGGCACTTTGAACAGTGGACGTTTCATTTCAGATGTGTTGCGACCCGTGGCTCTACCCTTCATTCGATCCCTGCGAAACCCTACATTTCAGCAGGATAATGCACCACTGTATGTTGCACTGTACACGCCTTTCTGGATACAGAAAATGTTCCACTGCTGCCCTGGCCAGCACATTCTCCAGATCTCTCACCAACTGAAAACGTCTGGTCAATGGTGGCCGAGCAACTGGCTCGTCACAATACGCTAGTCACTACTCTTGATGAACTGTGGTATCGTGTTGAAGCTGCGTGGGCAGCTGTACCTGTACATGCCATCCAAGCTCTGTTTGACTCAATGCCCAGACGTATTAAGGCCGTTATCACGGCCAGAGGTGGTTGTTCTGGGTAATGATTTCTCAGTATCTATGCACTCAAATTGCGTGAAAATGTAATCACCTGGCAATTCTAGTATAATATATTTGTCCAATGAATACCCGTTTGTCCTCTGCATTTCTTATTGGTGTAGGAATTTTAATGGCCAGTAGTGTAGATTCACTTTCCAGGTCGAACTTACATGTGCATCCGCACTAAAGGCCGTGGATTCATTGCCGATAGAGACTGATCAATTATAGGAAAGTGTGGTTTCTGTTCTTTCGATATGTCCGAAAGAACAGACATGACGCGGACTCCGCAGCTGTGATACATGCCATGTAAATTGTGGAGAGAAGAGAAAGGAAAGGAAACGGAAGGAACTTATGACATCAGCTGCATGCGGACTTTAGATGGAATCAGTGAAAAACAGTGAAAATGTGCGCCGGACTTAGATTCGAACGCGGATTAGTTGTGCCCCAAGATGTAATCCTAGTATTGAGGCACTGATTCTGACTAACAGAATAATTGATAAAGAACAACACTGCCGGACAGAAGATTGGATTTGGAAACATTAAATCTATTGTTTCTTGTGGAAATCAAAAATGGTCTAGAACACACCCTAGGCGTTGACCTACGTTCAGTCACAGACTGTGGATATATTGTAAAAAAGGATAAACGGCGCACCGCAACTAGGATATGATATTACGAAGAATACTGGAAATTTAGTGTCCTAATAAGGTGTAAAGGGATATACTGCGCATGGACCAGTGGTGGTCTGGTGGATGAGAAGAGTAACTGCAGAATATGAAGACAGCAAGAGATGACAAAGATTTTATTGACCTCTGATTGGACAAGCAGAGATACAACACCCACAGGAGGCGGTCGGTGAACACAAGCTGGCGCTGGTTGGCGATGTTTCGCTGGTGTCAGCAGTGTCGTCCGTACGGCTCAGCAACTGCCTTCGTAGTGACGCATAATTCTCCCTCGTCACTGCGTCAGGTGACGGCAGCTCTGTTCTCGTAACTGCCTCTGCAACAAGCCATCGTGTGGCCCCAGAAATAGTCAGCGGAGGACCAGGGTCTAACTTGGGTCCTGTGGCTCGAGGGCTCAGCCAGGTGCTGCTGGGTTGCGTTTGGCGGTTCCGTCAGCATGGCGACATCGCGACGGAAAGCAACATAGTGGACGCTGATTCAAAGTATACCTGTCGCAACACACCAAGCTCGTCAGACGACCAGTTAATATGCATGACAAGGCAGGTTTTCTTGCGGCGAAGGTCACATATGTGGTCTGCCAAGCGCCTCTGAAGTGCCTCGAAACGCCGGTTATAGCTCGAGGACTCGGGTTGTAACTGCAGAGCCGCTGGCATGGCTTAAATGCTGATTTAGCGGGTGTCAGCAAGCACCTGGAATTCGGCATAGGTTTGAGCCCGATAAGAAATGAGGAGGATTCCACAGAATGAGGGAGAAAAGTAATATGTCGAAAACAGTAACTGGAAGAAGGGACAGTTTAACAGCACAGGCGATACGATGTCAGAGATATCTTTGGTACTAGAAGAAGTGGTTGCAGCGTAAAACCTGGGGGGAGGGGGGGAGGCACGAAGGTTTGCAAATATTCGACAAATATTTGAGGACGCCAGGTGTTTCTGCCATTCTGAGAGAGGCCAACATCTTTGCGGATGTAAATGAATTGTCCCTACTCTCTACACTACTAAGAGTAAAACAACAACTTGCGAATAAAAGGCTTCGTGTGCTAGTATATGGATGAAATACACTAGAACAGAAATGGATTCTAAACGGAAGGAAAAAATAATCCTACGTCAAATAATGCACACGGGAAAACCACCCTATTCAACATATTTGGCATACTCCTGTTTTCTGCTTAAGCAGATACCAGAAGGGATTGTAGCTGGAAAACATGTTGAGTTCAATGAAATTCTGGCTGCCGCAGATGTGTATTTTGTAGACCTAGAGACATTACGTTTTAGGGCCGAAATGAACTCACTTGAAGAACACCGAAAAACGACTACATAAAAATAATAATTTCTTTTTCAATCCTAGAAGGTCGAGAATGAGAAGTCTTCATTTTGTAATCTTCGGAGATCAGCTTCTGCATGTACAGTGAAGAGTGAATTCCTTGAGTGATAAATGATTGTAAAGTAAAATACTTGCTCCGTTTCTTCGTCACATACGGTTACAAGTCTGAAATTTGCTGGGGACTGTATATCCCACGATTAATGCAAATATGCTTCAGCATCTGTTAGCAATCAAGGCTTGCGGAAGTTTACAAAAAAGTGAAATTAAATATAAAAATGGACATGTCAAAGGACATGTCCGAAAGAACAGACATCATTTCGACCCATTAGCCACTATGAATTAAAACACAAAGGAATTGCAGACATTGGCTATGAGAGGGCATTGATTTAAATCAACGGGGAAGTTGAAAATTTTGTGCCGGACCGGGATCCGAACCCGCGTCTCCGGCTTACTAAGGAGATAAGCTGACCACTAAGCCATCCAGACACAGTGGCAGTGCACGTGCTCAGATTACCCTAGAACGCCTGAATGCCTAGGAAATATCTAAAAGAACAGACATCACATGCATATAACTCAGGGGAAGACGGCCAATGATCTCTTCAGTGCCGACCGATGTGGTCGAGCTGTTCTAGGCGTTTCAGTCTGGAACCGCGCGACTGCTACGGTCTCAGGTTCGAATCCTGCCTCGGGCTTGGATGTGTGTGATGTCCTTAGGTTAGTTAGGTTTAAGTAGATCTAGGTTCTAGGGGACTGATGGCCTCAGATGTTAAGTCCCATAGCGCTCAGAGCTATTCGAACATTTGATCTCTTCAGTGCGGATACACACCAGGCTCGAACTCTTACGGAAATCGGCGAAATACCGCGAGTGATGAGAATTATGTGTAAGGGGCACTACTTTAGTAGTGTATGGAAAAGTTGAGTATTTGGGTCTAACGGGAGGCGTGCTAGAGTAGTCCGTGTACTTGCGCTGACCACTGTCTCTGGATGGCTTAGTGGTCTGAGCATCTGACTCGTAAGCAGGAGACCCGGATCGAATCAGAGTCCAGCTACAATTTTCAACTTTCCTCATTGATTTAAATCACTGCCACTCACAGTTAATGTCTATACTTCCTTCCTGTCTTAACACACTCAGTTGACCTCCTCGGATATGGCTGCACAGAACAGAAATTTCCACAGCGTGCCGCCCTGATTACCTAAGAAGTAGATATACTGTTGAAAAAATGGAAAATAAAATCGAAAATTGGAGAGACTCCGATCCAAAATAATGCTGTCCGCTACACTTCGTAGTGAATGTTAAAGTTTTTCAAAACGTATTATTACAAGACACAAAGAGAATAAACTCGCTGTAGTTGAGATTTCTTCAGAAACACGAAATAGAAACACTTTTTGCTGGCTGCGTCCTATATTTTTGAAATAGCTCAGAAAAGACATCTTAAAACCACCTAAAAGCGTAATTTTTTTGTTATTGTTATTTGAACCTAGTTTCTATTTTAATCTTCTCCAGGTGGACAAATTTTGCTAACACAATGTGACAGAATAGTTTGTTGACAATACAGGCAAAACTGAAGAGTTCACTCTATGGTTTTACAGTTTACTTCAGAGTGTTGACTTCAGACGAACAAATTACGAGTGCTCTTGACCATCAGTCGTCTAAGATTGTGTGTTATGTCAATACATCCCTCTACCACAATCAATACAAGATGTTTTCCGGAAGAATGAGATGCACCCCATAGCTTCGGTGAAATGTTTTGCGTAGCAAAAAGAAGCTGGAATGTCCCTCCCCTTGCTATTAATAACGAATCTACACTTTGCCATAAATCATTCAATCTCGTCAACATCTGGCTCCGCTGAACGGTTAGACTGGACCGCGAGGCGTTGTCTCTGAAGCCATACGGGGATACGGAAGGACGGCCTGAGAACAATGTGCTAATTAGTGCCTGTCCTCTGGCAAATATTTAAGTCATCCCCGAGTAAAGTCCGGGCTCTGGCCCTTCTGGCGTACTGAGGTCGATATTTCGCTCCGTTTGCCCTTTTAATGAAGTAAAACAGCTGCTGGTTACGTAAATTTGCAGAACAGTTAATTTCGTTCATCTATATCTTTCATTTTTTAATTGTTTTGTGAGAGAGCCGCCTGGCCCCGCGCTAAGGAATAACTTAATGAGCAATAATTTCAAGCTGTTCCATTGGATTTAAAGCGCGGCAGCAAACCTGATATTAAACATTCCTGCCCCGTAATCTCTCGGACAGCGGACATTCCAAACTCGCATGTGTGTGTGTGTGTGTGTGTGTGTGTGTGTGTGTGTGTGTGTGTCCTGCCAAGCAGACCTATACTGCTCCTAGCGCTGGCTCGTAATGTAGAAAAAGGTTCCAGGCAACACATTCCTCCGCTAGCCGGAGAGTTCCCAGCAAACATACGCTCTGCTTAGGATGGCTTAACAGTTCGGAATAAAGCAAATACATTACGCACTTTACCACAATTACGACGAAAAACGCAATACGTGACAATGCTTAACATGAAAAATCTGGAAACACGAAATGTTGCTATGGTACCAACAAAATAGCATTTAACTTCAAACTTATTTTTCTCTTGGTGGACAAAGAAATATATCTCTTTTCTGCAGTCGCGACGTCGCCAAAATCCTTTATTCTTTTTTCGTTACGCCAAGCAATGTAAATAATTGTTCAAAATGGTTCAAATGGCTCTGAGCACTATGGGACTTAACATCTGACGTCATCAGTCTCCTAGAACTTAGAACTACTTAAACCTAACTAACCTAAGGACATCACACACATCCGTGCCCGAGGCAGGATTCGAACCTGCGACCGTAGCGGTCGCGCGGTTCCAGACTGAAGCGCCAAGAACCGCTCGGCTACAACGGCCGGCAAATAATTTTTGTTACTGTTACTGTAGCAATACTATCTTTGGGCACCGCCATTGTCAAGACTGAAGTAACTTTTCGGATTCCGTAATGCGTGAGTCGAAGCTGTTGAACTGTGTGCCGAAATCAGTGGATTTAGTCACAACAACGTTTCGTGCGTTTGTTTGCAAATAGACGTGCTGTAAACTAATTTTTATGTGAAACGGTTCAGCAATCAGAAAAATTTCTATATTATTACACTGCCCCACAGTATCACTGGAAGCATTTCATGCAAGCGACGATGATGTACGTAGAGCTCCGATTATGAAAGACGAAGAAGATGTTTTGAATATCATTCAGAGCTTGAGAGATATCACTGCTGTACAGGAAGGCGAGTTTGACTATAGAATCAACATTCCTGTTCCTTTCCCCTTTGAAACAGAAATGCAAAACATCTTGTTAAGTATGACCATCTACTTGGATGCGCAATCGTATGACAAAGTGAATAGAAATACGAACGATATCGAAAAATTTGCCAAGAATTTGATCCTTGCAAACACGATACGAAAAACAATAACAAAGTTGCTGCAAAAGGCGGTAGCATGCTGCATACTGTGTTTCAATGTATAGTACATACCTACAAAAGAAAGAATCGGTGTGGTCTAATATAATTAGTTGAGATCGCGTGTATTACTTAATACGAAATTCTTTTAAGGCGAACATTTTATTTAGATTCCCTCAGTTTATTTTTAAACATTTTTTATTTTAAGCGTATACCTCTATTTTCGGTCGTCGCTTGAATTTTACAGTTAAATAGCTAACTAGAGATTAAAAAATAAAAAATCAACCATATCCAAGCAACAAAATATTTTCAAGCATTAGAAATAATCATAACTTTTATTTAATTGTCGTGATTGAAAAGTTTCCTAAGTAGAACTATCGGTTCTGGCTATGTAGTAGTAAAACTTCAGATTCTAGAATAGAAGTAAAAGAAAATAGATTTACTAGCTACAACATTAAGAGATCAAATGCAAACGACAGAAGTTACCACAAAAGCTTGATATACCTCTGAATCCTGTGCACTGCGAAAAATTATAACACGTAAAAATAACACGAGTCATAATTCACATGAATGCTTCAATTTGTATACACGATGCAAAACTATCCTGAAGGTTGTTGATGCACGTATATTGTGCAGATAATTACGCAAAATAAATTCATTTAAAAGTACAGTTCTTTAATGTATTCTCAGTTTTATATACCGAATGAAGATTTTTTAAAATGTTTTAATCGTATTAAAAATCTATTCGTCTTCTGGGGGTTTCAAGCTATCCAAAATTTAACGTATGTTCAAAAAATAAAAGTAATTACAGATATCGTTCTAAAACTGAAAACACTGCGATGTTTCCTTTTACTTTAATGTTACTGCAATTCCCCACAACTGGGGCGGGCTTCCGGTGGATAAAACCCGCTCTTCAGCAAAACCGTATTTAAAGGTTGTTAAAAAATATAAGGGGAGACAACAACGGATAATTTTGTAAAATATACATAGGTGGACGACATTGACGGTTTCTACGTAAAAACAAGTTAAGATGAACGAGAATTTTGTGAAACACACATAGAGGGAAAATATTGATGGCTTTTAAACTCGTGTGGTGATTTTATATTACAGTCAAAATACACTGAAGAGCCAAAGAAACTGGTACACCTGCCTAATATCGGGTCGGGCCCCCGCGAGCACGCAGAAGTGCCACAACAGTACGTGACATGGACTCGAATAATGTCTGAAGTAGTGCTGCAGGGAACTGACAACATGACTCCTGTAGGGCTGTCCATAAATCCATAAGAGTATAAAATGGAAATTTGTGGAAGCTCTTATGGAACCAAACTGCTGAGGTCATCGGTCCCTAAGCTTACACACTGCTTAATCTAATTTAAACTAACTTACGCTAAGGACAACACACCCACCCATGCCCGAGGGACGACTCGAACCTCCGACGGGAGAAGCCGTCACGCAGGCCGTGACAAGATGCCTAAGTCCGCGTAGCTAGCCCGCGCGGCCTCCGTAAGAGTACGAATGAGTGGAGATCTATTCTGGACAGCACGTTGCAAGGTGCCCCTGATGTGTTCAATAATAGTCATGTCTGTGGAGTTCGGTGGGCAATGGAAGAGTTTTAACTCAGAAGAGTGGTCCTGGAGACACTCTGTAGCAATTCTGGCCGTGTGGAGTGTCGCATTGAGCTGCTGGAACTGCCCAAGTCCGTTGGAATGCTCAATGGACATGAATGGATGCTGGTGATCAGACAGGATGCTTAAGAACTTGTCACCTACGACATCTCTAGAAGTATCATGGGGGGGTCCCAATCACTTCAACTGGACACGCTCCACACCATTACAGAACCTCCACCAGCTAGAACAGTCCCCTGCTGACATACAGAGTCTATGGATTAATGAGGTTGTCCTCATACCCGTACACATCCATCCGCTCGACGTAACTTGAAACGACACTCGTCCGACCAGGCAACATGTTTCCAGTCATAAACTATCTAATGTCGGTGTTGAAGGGCCCAGGAGAGGCGTAAAACATTGAGTGTGCAGTCATTAAGGGTACACGAGAGGGTCTTCGGCTCCGAGGGCCCATATCGAAGACGTTTCGTTGAATGGTTCTCACGCTAACACTTGTTGATGGCCCAGCATTGTTATCTGCAGAAATTGGCGGACTGGCTTTACTTCTGTCACGCTGTAAGATTCTCTCCTGTCGTCGTTGGTCCCGTTCTTGCAGGATCGTTTTTCGGCAGCAGCGATGTCGAAGATTTGATGTTTTGCCCGATTCCTGATATTCACGGTACACTCGTGAAATAGTCGTACGGGAAAATCCCCAGTTCATCGTTACCTCGGAGATGCTGTCCCCCATCGCTCGTGCACCGACTACAACACAACGTTCAAACTCACTTAAATCTTGATAACCTGCCGTTGTAACAGCAGTAAGCGATCTAACAACTGCTTCATACACTTGTTGTCGTGTATAGGCGTTGCCGACTGCGTCGCCGTATTCTGCCTGTTTACATACCTCTCTACTTGAATACACGTGCCTACACCACTTTCTTTGGCTCTTCAGTGCAAAAGAGTAATAAATGTGAATGATGCTGTCGTGTAATGGTGATGCGAGGTGACACATTCAAATTTTGTCATGATGAAGGAGCGATGATAAGTACGACTATGAGGCCCTGTAGAACAGCAGATAGAGTCTAGAAGTCAGCAAGTTGGATGAGGGGGAAAGGGAAAATGGGAGGATGGTGTGAGGCGGAGCGTTGTGATTAGGTCTGGAAACAGGGCTGTATCTCGGGACAGGTTACATAGTTGGGGAGTTAAAGTTACTTAAGGAGAGGATAGAAGGCATGAAAGTTCATGGAGGGTGGAATGTGGATGTAGAAGCGCAGCAGGTCATCTGGATTGGTTATTAGTGGATAGAAAACCTAATGCTGGGACAGAATGTCTGATTAATGGCTCTGAGCACTATGGGACTTAACATCTGTGGCCATCAGTCCCCTAGAACGTAGAACTACTTAAACCTAACTAACCTAAGGACATCACACACATCCATGCCCGAGGCAGGATTCGAACCTGCGACCGTAGCAGTCGCGCGGTTCCGGACTGCGCGCCTAGAACCGCTAGATCACCGCGGCCGGCTGTCTGATTAATGTATTGGATCTGAACGTGCTCTAGGAAGAGATGTAGATGTGGGAAGTGGATGCTTTGGTACAGGATGCGAGCTGTGGAAGGAAAATTCTTATGCAGGAAGCCTCCGGCTGCCGCTGCTGCTGATTTTTCATTCAAAATTTAAGCGCTTGCGGGTTTTGAACACGGGACGGAGGACGTTATGATTACTAATCAAAGCCGCTACCCTTTTTCTCTCATTTTGTTCGTTATTGTTCGTTACGTTTGGTCTGGGCGGATGTCCCATCACAACAAATTCATGGTCATTGTTGATCGAGTTGCTCAGTTTTCTTATTTCACAGGGCAGCCCCTGCATTCCAGAATTAAATAAAGATATGAACATTACCTCCGGAATGTCATTTTATGCTAAATTCTATTGGAATTAATCATTCCGTACAACAGATACAGTACATGAACGGAATCAATCAGTATTAAACTATCAATCTTTAATAGATAGATTTAAGAATATCTTACAGCTGGGCAAATTGCAATACTTAAGTGAAATTGTTGAAGTTTTATGGCTACATATGAAAACTAAGAAAAGGAAATGCAAGAAGGAACGCAAACTCACGTGGAGCAGATATAATACAAAATAAGTATGGTATCACAAAAGATAAAACTACGATCAACGAAGTGGCTGTAAAAGAAGGATTTTGCGCGTCTGACACTACGATAACTGCTGGCAAATCTAAAACACATAAACTTCGGGAAACAAGGAAGAAAAAAAATCAATGGAAAATTCTAGAACTAAAAATGCGAAAATGGAATTGTAATGTAGAATAAATTAAAGGAAATATAATCGACACAAAACGACGACCACAGGTAGGAATAGGAAATTGCGATTTTTGTTTTATGATCACTTATGTAGAACGAATAACATGTGGCTCACAAATAAAATTCTGAATTTTTTATCGATGAAGAACGAAAAATTTGCTAACACAATCTAATGAAGAGCCAAAAGAAATTACCGTACATAAAGATATGTTTCAAAGGTGAACAAAATCCGTAATCATAATTAAAATCAAAAATCTGTTAGCAATAGTCATCGATATGCTACACGGTTGAGAAAAACTACAAAGAAAGAAACACGGTTAAGGCATGAAGAGATTTTGGGAGGTAAAGAAGGAAAGAAACGCGCTCTTCTGTACGCCACAACGAATTTATTAGCACAATTATTCAAGCATCGCTTATTTCGTTGCTGCCCAGACTTAGTATCCTCCTCCTTACCGCTTTTAATCGTGAATTGTGTACTCGTTTGTTGAGGTATTCGGAGCAAAGGCACACAGTCGTTTGCTTAGAGAAATACCTTTAAAGTCGCTCCCTCCTGCCACGTTCACGCCCCCCACCCCCCACTTCCCACCCCACCCGTCATATGATAACTTCTTACATGGAATACTGTGGTGTTTCAATCTGCATTGCGTTGCGTAATCATTGGAGATGTGTCACAAGTCCCCAGATTTACAAAGAAACTAATGGATAATTCCTTAAAATAACGCTCGATCTGCCTTTATTTTCCACAGGTGTCATGTAAATTTCCGCTTCATAGTCCATTAAATTTCGGTCATGCAGCCATGCAAATGAAACTTCCTCCATTGATATTTCGGGTATGTATCGTCCGGCTGTCCTCAGAGTGAGTCACAAGACTGAAAACAAGATTTATTTTTCTTTTCCCTTTATTGTGTTTCAATGCCCCATCTGGGGTGGGCTGGCAGCAGCGTATACACTGTTCTTCAGCCCAAAGGCAGTAATTATACAAAGAAGTCATTTAAAATAACAGAATGGAGGAAATATGACGTACATAGATATAAAAATTGGGATCAGTATGTAAGAGGACAAAAAGGGGGCGATTGTAAAATAGAGATAAAAACAGGAAAAAAAGTAATGCACACAGAAAACCACATACTGGGACAATTGAAGAGCAAAGTATGACCAGAGCATGAGAGTATTGAAGAGTATGTACAAGACCAGCACATAATTAAAATCACAGCTCTAGATGCACGTGAGAACAGCAACAAACACAACACTGACATAGCACACTGGGTACTATGAGCATACTGAGAGGATCTGCACAGGTTCATAGAGATGAGGAAGTAGGGAAGAAGGGGGTGGGAGCAGAGTGGGCAGAAAGGAAGAAGAGTGGGAGGTGAGGAGAGGAGGAGATGGGTGGGCCAAGCCCCAAAGAGGGCCGAGGAGGTAAGGATGTGGCAGGGAAACGGTCGAGGAGGGGGTGCAGGGATTCAAGGGGGGAACGAGGAGGTAGAGGAGATGGAAAGGGGGGCCCAGGAGGGGGGGGGACACAAGGCCAGGTTACAAGTGGAAGGAAGGGTAGAGATCAAGGCTCTGTAAAGAACGATTTACTGCATCATAATGTGGGTGTGCATGAGATTCCTTGAGGAAATTGTGAGAAGTCATACATAAGTCAAACAACTCGCACCGTTCATGAGAGATGTCTGGAGCATCGAAGATACACATGCTTATCACTGCCAGACAAGTCATCTGTGGCTGAACATTGTATTGATACAGGGCAAACAATGAAATAGTGCGAAAGTGTTTCAAATGTCTGCGAGTCATGTAACTGAGGTGGGACGTGAGTGGGATGTGGAAAACTGCCGAAAAACGACATCCAGGCTGGTTGGCACACTGGTCCATGTCGTTAATCCGCCAGGTGGATTAGATCCAGGGCTGGCGCGCCTACCTGAGTCCAGGAATCAGCACATTAGCGTTTTCGGCTAACCTGGTGGGTCCAACAAAAAATTTTCTAAGAATTAAAATTCGAGATTTTAACGAAAGTATCGGATACTATGGGCCATACAACAAAATACAGGTCGCTAAATAGAAAAGGTATTTTTTTGCTTCGAAAACAAATGTAATCAATGTGTCCATGTCTATTATAAAAATGTGTGTGTGTGTGTGTGTGTGTGTGTGTGTGTGTGTGTGGGAGTGCGTGTGCGTGTGTGCGTGTGCATGTGTTCACATCTCCTCATAAACCAGTGGATCGATTTCAACCACAGTTGAAACACGTGTCCAGTATTTAAGAGTGAGGGCACACAGCATCTTGCTACAAACTTGACACATAATTTCAAACCTTAACTTAATCGCTTCTCTAACAACCACAAAAAAATGATGAAAGAAGAAATGTTTATCGCTTTGAAATTTTCCGCTGTTCTTATAGTGAAAGTACCGCATGAGTTGCGCCGTCATAATTTATTACTTCCCTACTAGCAATTTTGTTCGCGACACACTGCACAGTATGCACATCTACCACTGAATGTAAGATTAAAATTATATCATTTTACGACACATAGTTCACGAGGTACGACGCCATAAACATTGAGGTGAATGGAAAACTTAGTAGTTCATTGCCACAAACTCGATTCGCAAAACATTTTGCAGACAGAATCCATATATGCCGCCGAATGTATCTACAAACGTATGTACAACAAAATGAAATGATTGTATGGCATTGTTGGCCAGGAGGTCACAGTCGGGTTCGGCCACCAAGTGCAACCCTTATTTCAGTTGGCGCCACATTGGGCGGCTTGTAGCCAATGATGAGGATGAAATGGTGGTGAGGACAACACAACACCCAGTCTATGAGGGGAGAAAATCTCCAACCCAGCCGGGAATCGAACCGGGGCCCACTGCACGGGAGGCAAGTACGTTACCACACAGCTAAGCAGGCGGACTGCAAGGTTCTATGATTGTACGACAAACAGTTCAGGAGATGGCACAAGGTCAGACGCATAAAAGTAACGGAAACGTATATTTTACTACGGAAAGGAATTTCGCTTCTTTCAGATGATGCAAGTTTCGGCTAACAATCTAGCCATCTTCAGATATAATTCATAAAACAAGGTTTCCCCATGTTAGCAACATACAACAGCGTACAGAACTGCACCTAATATTGCAGCAGGGTTCAAATAATATATACGATTTAATTACACTTGCCCAATTTTTAAAGTTGAAAGTAAGAAAAAACTGTTTTCATCGTAATACATTCAATCTTCAACGTCTGCACAACGTTCATGTGCCTAGAGATCCCATTTCTCATACTGGATCCAGTTTACCTCAAAACATCACCCCAAATGACGTTGGTTTGAAAACCCCATCTGAGGTGCCTCATGGATGTCTCCTGATTCCCTACAACTGATTTAAATCTCCTTTACAGTGTAGTTCTAGGATCATTAAAACGACATTAACTATTTATAAATGAAAAAGAAACAATTACATTAGTGCACTCTGGAATTTAATGATACTAATAATAATTGTGAAGGACGGCCTGTACCAGCTTCTAAGGTACAGGTCATTTGTAAAAAAGCTCCAGCCGGGGGGGGGGGGGGGGGGGGCCGAGCGGTTCTAGGCGCTTCAGTCTGGAACCGGGCGACCGCTAGGGTCGCAGTTTCGAATCCTGCCTCGGGCATGGATGTGTGTGATGTCCTTAGGTTAGTTAGGTTTAAGTAGTTCTAAGTTCTAGGGGACTCATGACCTCAGATGTTGAGTCCCATAGTGCTCAGAGCCATTTGAACCATTTTGTAAAAAAGCAACCAATACATAAAATAAACAAAAATAACAAATCATGCTTATTGACATTGTCAACGACGACATACACGACCTCTTGTAATTTTTTATTTGTGTTATCGAGTGAAAACCCATGAAATCAAGACTGCACATTGAATCTTCTTTATTTGGCTTAATTTCTAGTTTCGGCTAACAATCTAGCCATCTTCTGATCTAAGTTCAAATGGCTCTGAGCACTATGGGACTTAACATCTGAGGTCATCAGTCCCCTATAACTTAGAACTACTTAAACCTAACTAACCTAAGGACATCACACACATCCATGCCCGAGGCAGGATTCGAACCTGCGACCGTAGCGGTCGCGCGGTTCCAGACTGAAGCGCCTACAACCGCTCGGCCGCACTGGCCGGCCTCTGATCTAAGTCATAAAACAAGGTTTCCCCATGTTAGCAACATACAACAGTTTACAGAACTGCACCTAATATTGCAGCAGGGTTCAAAATAATACATACGATTTAATTACTGAATACAAACTAAGAAACGTTCTTGATTAGTGTTAGTGCCATTACAGCTTCACATACTGTTAAAATCTATCTTAAAGTGACAACATCCATACCTGACACAATTAAAAATAGCTTTTCATCGCTAGTGATCAGTTTAACTGAACGATGGTCATAAAACTGAAAATATACATTAATACGGCTAAGAAGCAGTGAAAATAAAACAACGAGGAACTATCCACTAAAGTGATTAAATGTAGAGGATGTAATCTTACCAAAGGCACTCCCTCGCTGCAACTTAGTAATCGACACAATCAGTATTTGCATCATCGTTCGGCCACGAACAGTGAAATTCTATTTTTAATTATATGCGGATGTTCTTATTTTAACTATGTGTGAAGCCAAAATGGGACCAATACTAATCACGGAGGTTTTTTGGTATGTATTCTGTAATTAATTTGTGTATACACTTTTGAAGCGTGCTATGAGGGTAATCCCAAAAGTAAGGTCTCCTATTTTTTTATAAGTACAGAAGTCTGTTTGTGTGGCAGTTGGTCACACTGTTATGAAGAGTGCTTCACGCGCTGTGTGTAAACATGCGCACGCCACACTGAAGTTCAAATGGTTCAAATGGCTCTGAGCACCATGGGACTTAACTTCTGTGGTCATCAGTCCTCTAGAACTTAGAACTACTTCAACCTGAATAACCTAACGACATCACGCACATGCATGCCCGAGACAGAACTCGAACCTGCGACCATAGCGGTCACGCGGTTCCAGACTGTTGCGCCTAGAACCGCTTGGTCACTACGGTCGGCACCGCGCTGAGGGGCTCAGTGTTGCATTGGCAGCCGTTGAGAACGGACCTCCCGTTGGATGTTACTGCCAAGTGCGAATTGCTCGCAGTTATTCTGTTTCTGAATGTAAAGGGCACTGCGCCGATTAAAATCCATCGCCAATTGACGGAAGTGTATGGTGAGTCGTGCATGGATGTCAAAAATGTTCGTAAGTAGTGTAGAGAGTTTGCAGCTGGTCGGACCGAAATTCACGACGAACAAATGAGCGGGAGATCGGCAATTTCTGAGGAGACAGTGTTAAAACTTGAGCAAAGCATGCGTGGAGATCGGCGGATCACCCTGGATGATCTCTGCACGTTGGATCCTGAGGTTTTCCGAAGTACCGCTCACAGAATTTTAACGGAAACATTGAACTACCGGAAGGTGTGCACAAGATGGGTGCCACGCATGCTGACTGAGTACCACATGCAACAACGAGTTGATGCTTCCCGCGCATTTCTTCACCGCCTTGCATCCGAACAGGACAATTTTCTGGACTCAATTGTCACGAGTGACGAAACCTGGACATACGACTTTACACCTGAGACCAAGCAACAATCACGCCAGTTCATAACTTTCTGAACAGCATGGCGACGACCTGGTATGACATGGGCATACAAAAACTGCCACAGTGTCCACAAAAATGTATCGACAGAAATGGTGATTATGCCGAAAGATAGCTAAATGTTCAAGCTGTAAACTGTTGTAAACCGTTGTAGAAATAAACAGGTCAATGTACTTATAGAAAAAATAGGAGACCTTACTTTTGGGATTACCCTCGTACAATATTAGGTGCAGTCCAGTGGTCGTGCGGTAGCGCTCTCGCTTCCCACGCCCGGGTTCCCGGGTTCGATTCCCGGCAGGGTCAGGGATTTTCTCTGCCTCGTAATGGCTGGGTGTTGTGTGATGTCCTTAGGTTAGTTAGGTTTAAGTAGTTCTAAGTTCTATGGGACTGATGACCATAGATGTTGAGTCCCATAGTGCTCAGAGCCATTTGAACCATTTTTTTAGTAAGCTGTTGTATGTTGCTAATATGCAAAAAATCTGTTTTACATCTTAGATCTGAACAGGATTAGATTGTTAGCCAAAACTAGTAACGAGTCTAAATAACACTTTGTGTCTTTTCAGTCTCTAACATAAATAAAAAACTACAAATAAACTCGATTTGGCAGTAAGATTCAGGAATTTATAAATCAGGAAAGTTTCAAGGTGTAGAGCTCGCAGCCAACTGTCTCAACAGAGCAGTCTTCCACCTCGGAGCTCTGCGAGTTTCGAAACGGCCTTAGGACAGACGGTTAGGCTCCCGAAGTGCAATAAGGGTCAGCGCCGACAGCTTATCCGACAAGATCGGCCGCAATTGCGGCAGTCGAGTTGGCGAGGAGGGATACGCCGCGAGAGCCCTCATATCCGCCGTGTCTTGGAGGATTCAATTTCGCAAACTGCCTTCATCAGTATGGATATGGCGCGCGCAGCCAGCGCGCGTCGTTTCGGCCGGTCGGCGCGCGCTCCTCATCTGCAGTCAACACCTCCCGCTGGCGTCGTTCCAGCGCGGGGACACGCCTTCTTTGTATCGTGCAACAGTCTCTGATGGCCGCCTCCAGAGCCTCTCCCCATGAATGTTCCGCTACGACTGCGAGGATGGCTGTCCTCACTTTCGTGGTGTCCACTTCTCAGCGCCAAATACAGGGAGTTTCAGAGGAAATAACCCGATTTGGTATGAACTGAATAGAATGTCATAACCAATAACAAATACTGAATAGGGTGTCATAACCAATAAAAAATACTGAGTAAATCTCACAATTTTGCGTGCTCATATTAATTTCTTCTATGTGTTTCATACCTTGCTTCACGATGGCAGTTTCTTTGGCACAACTCCGTTGTCTACTAGTCATTGAGATAGAGAAGACATAAGCATTTGACAGACAGGGCGGCTACGGGTACAAAGCTGAGAGAGGAATCATAATTTAATTTTTTTTCTTGCACAGTGGTCTGGCATGGAATTGTGTTACGGATCAATCACGTCAGCAAAGTTCTACAAAGACTTTCTGTAAACCTACATAGTGCTGTGGATCTAGCTACAAGTGTTGCAGTTCTTTGAAGATGATGAAATCAGAAAGTGGCTTTAATAGTGTAATAACAGGTACAAAAGTGAGGTTTAAGAATGTAAGAAAGTGGGATGCTGAGAAATGATGACACACGTTTGAAGTTCGTTAAGGACGTGTGTACCACGATACGGAATATCAGTGTAGGTAGTTCAGTAGAAGAGAATTGGACGTCTCTAAAAATGGCAATCACAGATACTGATCAGATAAATATAGGTGTAAGAAAGATAGGAGCGAAAGAGCTTTGAGTAACAGACGAAATACTTCAACCGCTCGACGAAAGAAGGAATTTCAAAAGCGTTAGGGGAAAGACAGGAGTACAGAAATGCAAATATCTTAGGAATGAAATGAGTAGGAAGTGCAGGACAGAAAAGACGAAATGGCTGCACGAAAAAGGTGAAGAAGTTCGAGTGCAAATGATCGTCAGCAGGTCCAACTCAACGTACATAAAAGTAAAAGCAATCTTCGGTGAAGCTGAAAGCAAGGGTGGTAATATTAAGAGTGCAATAGGAATCCCACAGCTAAATGCAGATAAGAGAGTATGTAGGTAGAAAGACTACACTGAAGGTTTCTGTCTATGACGTGAGGGAATTTCCGGATGTCATAATAGACGAAGAAACTGGATGAATATGGAAGAGACAGGGAATCCTGTGTTAGAGACAGAATTTAAAAGACATTTGGAAGACTTGTAATCAATTGAGGCAGAAGAGACAGAGATAATATATCACAAGAATTTTTAAAATAATTGGGCAAAGTGCCAACGAAACGACTATTCAAGCTGGTGTGTAGAATCTTTGACACTGGCGACGTAACATCAGACTCTCGGAAGAATATCATTTACACAATTCCGAAAATGGCAATGGCAGATAGATGCGAGAAATATCATTCACTCCATTTAACAGCTCGTGCATCCAACGTGCTCACTAGAATAATGTGCAGAAGACTGGAAAAGAAGACTGAGGATTCGTTAGGTTACGATTAGTTTGACTGTAGCCAAGGTATAGAAACTGAAGAGGGAGTCTCCCATCGCGCTTTTTAATGGAAGCAAAAATGAAGAAAAATCAAGACATGCTCATAGTGTCTGTTGACCTATAAAACACGCTCGACAATGCAAAGTGGTATGTAAAATATTCTCGGTTTCCTTGCCGCGTCAATTCGGGATAAAATCTCAAGCTTTCGACGACAGCCTCCATCGTCATCGTCAGGAGCAACTGACTGTCTTCACAGCTTTTTACTTTTTCTCTTCTTTATTGAATTTCAGTTCCCCATCCGGGCCAGGCTGGCAGCAGCATATGCGCTGCTCTTCGCCTAAAAGACATCAATGATACAAAAGAAGACATTTAAAATTACAAAGGAGAAAATATGGCGGACAAAAATATAAAAAAAAAAGGAGGAACGTATTGGAAGAGAACAGACAACAAGGGGCGACTGTAAAATGGAGACAAAAACCTTAGAAAAGTATTGTGCACAAAAAGCCTCCCACTGGGACAGTTAAAAGAACACAAGGCAAAATATGACTGCAGCGTAAAAGTATCGATGGACGGCATAGCACATAACGATCACTGACAGTAACACTATGTACAAGTCCAGCACACAATTAAAATCACAGCTCTTGACGCACAGGAGAACAACACCAAACACAACACTGACGTAGCACACTGATGACGATGAGCAAAACACAGGAACTGCCAGGGGAATTGAGATGAGGGAGAAGGGAAGAAGCGGGGTGGAGTACAGGGGGGGGGGAGATGGGAGGGGGGCGAAAAGAGGGCTGGGGAGAGAAGGACCTGGGAGGGACACAGTTGAGGAAGGTGTGTAGGGACTCTGGGGAGGAAAGGAGGAAAATCACGCTCTGGGAGAAGGAGGGGAGAGGAAGTGGGGAGCCCTGGGGAGGGGAGGAACAAGGCCAGGTTACAGTTGGAAGGACGGGTAGATGTCACGGCGAAAGTTCAACATCCGGGAGCAGGAGGTGCTGGAAATTGCCCTGATGAAGGAGATGGAGGGTGTGGAGGTGGAGAGAGGGAGGGATACAGCGATGGTGGCGCGGCAACGGGTAGGGGATGGCGAGGAAGGAGGAAACCAGGGGGTTTTCATTGATGCTGTGGTGGCCTTATTACGCCTGTGGATGGCTTCAGATTGGTCGGCTTCTGATTGGTCGGCGACTACGTACTGCTATCCCAGACAATGTCAGTGTCTGCGCTGGTGGCGCCATCGCTTCCATGGGAACGTAAACCCTGCAAGAAATGTCTCTTCTGCTTCTCATCGAGCGTTCGTTTCCATGCACTGCTCAGATAGTTTCCGCTATCACAGTTAAAGTTTTTCTCTCTCATTCTTATTTCAACAGCCTCCTTAATAACAGAATCCCAGTGTGTGGAGGCATGGGACAAAATTTTTGTTTCATCAAACTATATTTTATGTTTGTTCGTGAGGCTTGGCTCCGCAATTGCCTATTTCTCTAGTTATCTAATTTTAATATGCCGCTGGTGTTCTGTACAGCGTCGGAAACGGTAGAAATAGTCTGACCTAAATATTTGCTTCCACAGTCGCGGGGGATACTATGAATTCCAGGGACCAAGGCCGAGACTGTCCTTAACAGGATGCATCATCTCCATAATTGTCTTCCTATTTTGCAGCATAGGAAGAACCGCAATCGGTGTTTCATCCTGTGAGTGTGCGCATTTTCACGTTTGCTTTTCCTGGAGAACGCTGCCATTATATCCTGTGAACCATAGCCATTCTTTCGGAACACGTACTTCAGATGGTTCGTTTCGGGATTCAGGTGGTCCTCGTCAGAAACAGTTTTTGCTCTATATACCAACGTGGATTGTTTTCCTCGTGACACTATAAAGTTGTTCCGGCTTGTGATGACGACCACCTACTTCTTGTATGGAAATAAATTTATGAAATGACAGACGATATGGTAATGAGCTCTCCGTTGTCTCCATCATTGACTATTGTATTGTATTTTATGGAACTGGGGACCTAGAAACGACGGAGAGACTTCGTACCCGCCGTAGCCCTCAGTGGTTCACAATCCCACAACGGGCTACAGCAGTCCACTCACCCCATCGCCACCCGACACCAAACCCAGGATTAATGTGCGGTGCGGCCCACAGTGGAGAACGGAAAACCCCCACCTACCCCCCCCCCCCCCCGAGAAAGTCTCACACCAGACGAGTGTAACCCCAATTGTTCAAATGTTTGCATGGTAGATTAATTATGGTGTACCTGTACGTGGAGACAGTGTGCTGCAATCTCCGACGTAGTGTAATTGAGGCGGAATAAGGGGAACCAGCCCGCATTCTCCAAGGTAGACGGAAAACCGCCTTAAAAACCATCCACAGGCTGGCCGGCACACCGGACCTCGACACTAATCCGCTGGGCACATTCGTGCCAGGGACCGGCACATTATTGGCTAACGTTTTTTTGGAGAATTTTAAATTCGGCTCCCCTCCGTCCATCCTTATCTTATCGTTATGTTGACGATACGTTTATGGACTGGCCATACGGCGCAGAAGCTCTCGAACAATTTGAGGAACACATGAACAGCATAAATCGGAACATCATGTTCATTCTCGAGTTGGAGAAGGAAGGAAGGTTGCCATTGTTAGACGTTTTAATACAACGGCAGGTCTCGGCCATTCTGGGTACCGTGAGCCGACGCATACCGATTTATACCTTAATGCACAGAGATTCCATCATCCAGCTCAGAAGAGAGCCGTTTAGAACACATTGGTATACAGAGCAAAAACTGTTTCAGAAGAGGACCACTTTAAGTCCGAAATTAACCACCAGAAGTACGTGTTCCGAAATAATGGCTATGGTGCACCCGATATAAAGGAAGCGTTCTCCAAGAAAACCAATACCCACAGGATGAAACACCGATTGCGGTTCTTCCTTTTTGTGGCACTATATGCAACAAAATAGGAAGACAATTAAGGAGATGAGGCATCCTGTTAAGGACAGTCTCGGCCTTAGGGGCCCTGGAATTCATAGTACCCCCCCGTGACTGTGGTAGCAAATATATAGGTCAGACTATTTCTACCGTTTCCGACGCTGTGCAGAACACCAGCGGCATATTAAAATTAGATAACTAGAGAAATAGGCAACTGCGGGGCAGAGCCTCACGAACAAACACAAAATACTGTCTGATGAAACAAAAATTTTGTCCCATGCCCCCAAATACTGTGATTCTGTTATTGAGGAGGCTGTTGAAATAAGAATGAGCGGGGGGAACTTTAACCGTTATAGCCGATACAATCTGGGTGGTGCATGGAAACGAGCTCTCGATGCATAGAAGCAGCAGAGACATTCCTTGCAGGGTTTACGTTACTCCGAAGCGGTGGCGCCACCAGCGCAGAAATTGACATCGTCTGCGACAGCAGTACGTAATCGCCGACCAATCACAAGCCCACCAATCACAAGCCGTCCACGGGCTTTATAATGCCACCACAACAGCAGCAGCAGCGAAGAAAGTTAGATGCTTCTGACGATGACGATGGAGGTTATCGTCTAAAGCTTGGGATTTTATCCCGTACAGACGTGGCAAAAAAACCGATAATGTTTTACATATCAGCGCCGTCGCGAAAGACTTCGATCTCAGTGCAAACTGATGCAAGATTTTTAGAGTTCCGAGGAAGATAGGAGTAACCCACAGGGTAAGACGGGTAATACATGATATGGGGAAGAACCCACAGGAAACAACGAAATTGAAAAATCAAGAACGAAGGAACAAGGAAACAAACAAAGCGAATAACAATAATCAGGTTACTGGCTCCAAGTACCATCTGCAACGAAACTCTCGTAACCGGCACCTAGACTGGCAAAACAGACGACATGAACAATGATGTTTTCCGATTTGTTGTTGTCTTGGTAACTGCAGTGTAGACTAGCAGCTTTCAGTCACTTTGTTCTCCTGATCCAAATAGAGGGAAGCACGGAATGCGACCATTGCTTATTGCTACTTCTCTCCTCTCCAAGCAGCTCCCTGCCGTTGCACAGAGCGCCTGCAGATCGCGTCCGTGAGTAGAGAGACAGCTGAGCCGTGACGTCACGGTAATCTCATCAGTCCGCGCCGAGTAATTCGGCTGACTGCACGACCCGGATGGCGTCGCGCGTCGTATTTTTGGGGCCGGCGCGAGCCCACCGAGCGCTCGTATGTCAGGCAATAAGCCCGCGACGCCGCGTTCCACCTGCGGCCCACACGTCACTGGAGCGCAGAGCCGAGCTGTGGTGCTTACGTCTGCGTCGCGGAGAGGCGGACTAGGGCGGTAACGCCCGGCAGGATACAAAAGGAGCGCAGCAGCAGCGACGTTTTGTTTCGCTCTTCCTTACTTGCTTCTTCTCACACTCTGCTTCAATCGCTGTAGAGCCGCCAACTGCTTCCCAACATGTTCGCGCCCGTTGTTGTCGACTATGTAGAAGACAGTACCAACTGTTTCATGCCAAATTACGTCATTACGTTTCTGTAGATCCCTAAACTAGAACTCAGCTAACTCCAAACTTGCATTTTCGGTCTATTTAACGAACATTTTATTTTCCGCGTGGTAATTATACAGTTGCCCGTCTCCCTCCTCCGACCTGAAGATAAATTGCCATAGACTAATGTACTAAGCCGGCCAAGGTGGCCAAGCGGTTCTAGGCGCTACAGTCTAGAACCGCGCGACCGCTACGGTCGCAGGTTCGAATCCTGCCTTGGGTATGGATGTGTGTGATGTCCTTAGGTTTGTTAGATTTAAGTAGTTCTACGTTCTAGGGGACTGATGACCTCAGAACTTAAGTCCCATAGTGCTCAGAGCAAATTTGAACTAATGTACTAATTCTCATGAATGTTCTACCCCATAAGGATGTACCTCAAAAAATCATCGTTCAACTAACTTTTATTACTCGCTACTGTGGGACTCTTTTCAGATAGACCTAGAGTTGCACTCTACCATATGGTACGGTAGTTCTGGTAGAGTACATAAATGACCTACTGTAGTAAATGGTAGGAATACCGGTAGTACTGGTAGTGAAAGAAACGTAAATGAATGTGTGAGAGAAACTAGAAGCCGATGACTTCTCTCTTTTTTTTTTGCGCATACACACCGGCCAGCTTTAGAGCTGAGTGTATTTTTTATCCTTGCAAAATAGAAATTGCATTACACAAGTAAAAAAATTTGTTGACCACGTAACTTCTTCGCTATTTTGCAGTAAAAGCATTTGCTTCTGATGCAAGTATAGTTCACATGCCCAAACACAAAAAACCTATAGTATAGTTACTGTTATTTTGTACTCGACAGAACGTTCTTCATCGTTAACAAAGCAAGAGTTTGCTGTTATTATTGACAAGTGCGAAAGTTGTTTAGCAATATCAGAGACATGTTTTATATAAGCCCGACGAAATACTGAATCGATGTTTGATATCTTAATGTCAAATGTCTTTTTTTTTTAATTGTACTTTTTTCTAGGAAACTGCTTTGGCTGTAGCTACACGATAAATCTGTAATGCCTTTCGTTTCTATGTTTACAACACACCTCTGTTTCACGCCACAAATCAGACTCTTCGAATAAAACCTAAATTAAATACCGACAGTTTCAATTTTGCTATAAATACTGTTTATTTTCAGTAGCAGACAGGAGGATAACTATGTGGAACAAAAATTTCCTTTACGGTACGCAGCAGTTAATATATGCTAACTCACGGTTCACTACTTCCAATTTTCAGGGGCATCTAACTGAAGCGCCAAGGAAACTGGTATAGCCATGCGTATTCAAATACAGAGATATGTAAACAGGCAGAATACGGCGCCGCGGTCGACAATGCCTATATGAGACAACAAGTGTTTGGCGCAGTTGTTAGATCGGTTACTGAAGCTACAATGGCCGGATAGTGAGTTTGAACGTGGTGTTATGATAGGCGTATGAGCGATGGAACACAGCATCTCCGAGGTTGGGATTTTATCCTACGACCATTTCACGAGTGTACCGTGAATATCAGGAATCCGGTGAAAATTCAAATCTCCGACATCGCTGGATATCCTGCAATAACGGGACCAACTATGACTAAACAGAATCGTTCAACGTGACAGAGGTGCGGACATTCTGCAAATTGCTGCGGATTTCAATGCTGGGCCATCAACAAGTGTCAGCGTGCGAACCATTCAACGAAACATCATCGATATGGGCTCTCGGAGCCGAAAGCCCACTCGTGTACCCTTGATGACTGCACGACACAAAGCTTTACGCCTCGCCTGCGCCCTTCAACACCGACATTGGAACGTTGATGACTGGAAACCTGTTGGCTGGTCTGACGAGTCTCGTTTCAAATTGTATCGAGCGGATGGACGTCAACGGGTATGAAGACAACCTCATAAATCCGTTGACCCTGCATGTCAGCAGGGGAGTGTTCAAGTTGGTGGAGGCTCTGTAATAACGTGGGGCGTGCGCAGATGGAGTGATACGGGAGCGCTGATACGTCTAGAAACGACTCTGGCAGGTGACAAGTACGTAAGCATCTTGTCTAATCACCTGCATCCATTCATGTCCATTGTGCATTCCGACGTACTTGGGCAATTCCAGCAGGACAATGTGACATCCCACACGTCCAGAATTGTTACCGAATGGCCCCAGGAACACTATTCTGAGTTTAAACACTTCCACAGGCCACCAAACTCCCCAGGTATGAACATTATCGAGCATATCTGAGATGCCTTGCAACGTTCTGTTCAGAAGAGATCTCCCCCCATCTCGTACTCTTACGGATTTATAGACAGCCCTGCAGGGGTCATGGTGTCAGTTCCCTCCAGCACTCATTCAGACATTAGTCGAGTCCACGCCACGTCGTGTTGCGGTACTTCTGGGAGCTCTCGGGGGCCCTACACGATATTAGGCAGATGTACCAGTTTCTTTGGCCCTTAATTGTAGTAAGGATCTGACCACTTACTGGAACAAAGCGATTGAAATTAGGTAAGGCCCGATAGCTCAACTTTGGCTGTCCTGGCGCAAGGTCTCATACGCTTGGATATTGAGCTTGTGTCTATAAGTAATTAATTCTGTAATAACTGTCAATGAAGTTAATGTTACGCCGTAAGAAAGAGTCTGTTTCATATTATCTGTCGAATGTTTCAGTCGTTTCAAAGTATTTCTTGAAACAAACAAGAACATACCCTAAAGGCCGGTACCCGCGTACTTCAGACGTAGGTTTGCATACAAATTGAATACATTTCTTTAAGTATTAAGTGAAGAATTTAGTTTGTTTTCGTTACACATATATTTTACAGTGTCGTATGCACTCAAGGAATTAAAGGTTTTAAGTTCTATCTTTTATTTCCTTTCAAACGCGTAAGGCACGTATCGCGCATAAACGATCTTAGGCCCAATTTTTCGGGTATACAAGTTTTGATTTTTAATGTTAGTACATTACGTTACTATATTAGTTGTATACACCTATATTAGTGTTCCATATAACTTTAGTGACCTTTGTGATATGTAATTAATAGAATATTACTGTTATTGCCTAGATAAATTTTGTAAAAATATTGTAAACAACCATGAGCGAGAAGTGTTTGAGCTGCCACAGAAAATTCAGTTCTGGTGTTCTGTTCAGCTGTTGTGGCAGATGGTTGCATTAGGGTGAATGTATTGGCATGGGAATCGGGGAAGTAAATGGGACTCTTCCATGGTATTGCAGAGTATGTTCAAGGGATAGGAAAATAGCGGAACTGGAAGGGAAGATTACAGCCTTTAAGGCTGAACTCTGTAGTGCTATGGAGGAACTGATGAGTTTAAGGGGGGTGGGGGGAGAAGGGTGAATACAGGTGGGGAGTGGTAGCAAGGAACAGGGGCCACAAAAAAAGAGAACAGTATCTGACAGTTTCATCATTGACACAAACAATAGATTTGCCTTGCTTTCTCAGTCAAGTAAGGAAGAGGCTCAAGTAGATGTCAGTGTAGTCAGCTCTCAACAGACTTTCACTAAGAAACCAAATATTTCAAGAAAAGGAGCAATTAGGAGGAAAGTTCTGTTGTTAGATAGTAGCCATGGAAGAGGTGTGGGCCACATCTTTCGGGTTTTACAAAGCAGGGTCATGTTGTGGTAGTGGGTGGAGCGGGAAACAATTTTGATGTGGATCAGGGCAACAATATTGAGTGTGACCTGGTAAAAATATCATCTGCAACGAACCATCCAAATTTGGCTTGGTTCCTGCTTACATGCCGTACGATCGGCCCCCATTGAGTGGCTCTGTCAGGAGGATCAATATGGAGCTAGATCAGCTGCTTTGGGTGGCTACTTTATCAGACATAGGTTTGGTTCCTGTTGACAGTATTGGTAGGTGGGACTTCACAAGACACGGCCAGCATCTCGATAGGAAAGGAAAGAGTACACTGGCTGGGATGATAGCAAAATCTTTAATGGGTGTGGGGGGGGGGGGGGGGGGGGGGGGGGGAGGGGGGCACGGGAACTCATGGGATTACTTCTTTTTTAGGCTACGATCAGTGTCCAGTCATCCAACATGGACTGAAATGAAGCTTAGTGAGAAGCTCAGACAGGAGGGTACAAGAGATCTTAAAATATCACAAGATTCTCATAGCAGTACAGTGAAAAATAATGTTAGTATATTGCATCAGAATATCATGGGATTAAAAAATTAAGTAGATGAGCTTCTTGTTTGTTTAGAATATGTAGAAATTAAGGGTGGAATAGATGTACTATGCCTGTCTGAACACTGTATAGCCACAGCTATGGAAATGGTAAATGTAGGTGGATATAAGCTTTCAGCACATGTAAGCAGAGACACTATGGACAGAGGAGAAGTTGCCATATACGTTAAAATCTGTCATATTGTGAAAAATTTGGAAACTTGGAAATTGTGTGTAGAGCAACACACAGAAGCTTATGTTTGTGAGCTTAAACTAAATAATGGCTATTTTATAATTGTAGCTGTGTATAGGTCCCCATTAGGAAATTTTCAATTACTTTTGCAAAACTTGGATTCTTTGTTGTTCTGTCTGTCAGACAGAGGGAGGTAAATTATTGTCATGGGGATTTCAATGTACGTTTTCTGAAAGAGTCTGATAGAAAGGTTGATCTTGAATTGTTACTTGGTTCTTTCAATTTCACATCAGTTATTAATTTCCGTACTCGGATAGTAAGGAAAGCAGCGCACTGATAGACAATGTTTTTATAGACCCAGATAAATTTAATCAGATCAAAACATTTCCTCTTAAGAGTGGTCTGTCTCATCTTGATGTACAGTTAGTTGCAATATATGACATAGTTCCACACAGTAATGCAAAACAGTCCTCCAAAACAGCGTGTTCAGTTAACGATTTAACAGTAGAAAATTTTAGAGAAAGCTTGCAACAGTTACACTGGAATGAGGTGTACCGGTAACCTGATGCTAGTCTAAAATTTAACGTATTTCATGATAACTTTGTTAGTATATTTCCCTAAGAAAATAGCGAAATATAATTGAAAGAAACCATGTAAAAAGCTATGGCTTACTAAAGGGATAAAAAATCTTGTAAACAGAAAAGGGAAATGCATCTTATAGCTAGGAGGAGTAATGATTCTGTAACAGTAAAACATCATAAAAACTACTGCACTGTAATAAGAATAGTTATTAAAAAGTCGAGAAGTATGTGCATTATGTCTGAGATTAGCACATCTGACAATAAAATTAAAACAATTTGCAATTTTGTTTAAAGGGAAACAACGCAACCGAGAGCACAGGAAGACTGTATTTCTATCAGACTTAATTAAAAATTTGTTAACAAGAATTTCATAAGTAGTAGACATTTTTATAACCATTTTTAAGTGTTGCAGAGAAAATAGAATCCAGTTATTCATTAGAAAATGTAAGGCAGTATATGGAAGAGTCAATACCTACGCAATTTGATAAAACTGAAAGTCAACCCACCTGTCCTACTGAAGTTAGGAAAATAATAAAGTAACTCAAAAGTTGAACTCACATGGAATTGATGGCATTTCCACCGGAGTACTAAAAACTTGTTCCCAACAAATAAACAGGATTCTCAGCACGTACTTAGTAGCTCACTGAAACAGGCATTTTTCCAGATAAACTAAAATACAGTATTGTTAAACCATTGCACAAAAAAGGGGATAAGTCTGATGCCAACAACTACTGCCCAATCTCACTTCTGACAGCTTTATCCAAAATTCTTGAGAAACTGATGTATTCAAAAGTAGTCTCACTTTTTTCTAAATGTCAGTTTGGTTTTCAGAAAGGCTTTTCAACAGAAAATGCTATACAAGCTTTCATTGATGAAATATTAAATGCATTGAATAAGTGAACGTTACCCATCGGGATACTTTGTGTTCTCTCAAAGGCTTTTGACTATGTGAATCATGAAATTCTTCTACATCTACATCTCTGCAAATCACATTCAAGTGCCTGGCAGAGGGTTCACCGAACCACCTTCACAATTCTGTATTATTCCAATCTCGCATAGCGCGCGGCACGAATGAACACCTATATCTTCCCGTACGACCTCTGATTCGAATTTTGTGAGAAGATTCTGTCTCAACGACAAACACCTTTCTTTTAATGATTTCCAGGCCAAATCCTGTATCATTTCTGTGACACTCTCTCCCATATTTCGCGATAATACAAAAGCTGCTGCCTTACTTTGACCTTTTTCGATGTACTCCATGCGGGCGTTCAAAACGACTACGCACCCTCCGACTCAGAGTTGCAATATTAAAAGTTTTGGCTGGTTTCGTTGTCTAGGGGGTGGGATACGTAGCTGCCGCATTACAGGCCAAATACTGCTGAGTCTACAGTAGACAATATGCATACAAATATGAATCGAATGGTAGAAGGTTCCGATCACTCTGCGAATTAATATAGAAATTTATAAGTGAAAGGTTGCAATTAAGCAAAATCTGCAGGTACTATTTTAACGACTTTAAATGGTGGTTACGATAGGAGAAGTACTTTTGAGAATGCCGTATGTTTCTGCAAAAAACTTACTGGTGTCGATGGTCCGCGAATGAAATAAAATATAGGTTGAATAACAGGGAAACAATAGATTCCTACAGCACGTAATTAGTTTTGAACAACAACCCAGCGCGCGAGATATTGACTTCCAAACGCACACTACGTCTTCACCGTAGAAACCACGGAAATCCGACAAGTTCACAAGTCCGCACTCCGAAGTATTTCTATATCTCGCGACCACGAGCAAACCGCTCCAAACTCCAAGTCTCTGCCGCCACCGACCGTCGCGCTGTCTGCGCCCAGCACTCACTCCCCTGTCCTCTGCCGTTCACCAGAACTGCCGCACTCTCTTAGTAAAGAGCGCTGTGATTGGCTAGAGTGCTCCTGCCATGTCTCCAAGCCGGCGTGCACTCACAAACATATTGAAACACATACCAAATACTGGATTTACATTTAAATAACTTGAAATTAAGTAAATATTCCTACGGCTGGACCATAAACACGCTCTAACACACATTATTAAATACATAAACAATAAAACAAACATATATCAAAAGAAACGAAGCAAAAGGTAGGCTAGGAGCCTAATGTCTCTGTGCTTTCTAACACACAGTAAATACAGGGCGTTTCAAAAAGAAAGAGCAGATTTCAAACATTTATTTCTCAAACACTACAAATGATAGAAACACAATTCAAACGTTTCTTGTCAGAGAAAGGTTCAAAGTTTTTCAATGGTCCGCGCAGAAGTTCCATGCAAATCCGCAGTGGCGCTGGCGTTTGTTTGTAGGAAAATGGCGACGACACCACAGGAACGATCATTTTGTGTGCTGCAATTTGCAAAGTTAGAGTCCATTGTTGGTGTGCAACGTGCATTCCGCCGTCAATTCAACAAACAGCCGCCTCGTCATAAGCAAATTTATGAGTGGCATCACAGATTCGTAGAAGATGGTTGCATCTGCAAGCGAAAAAGCACGGGTCGTCCACGCACATCGGATGAAAATGTCGAGCGTGTCCGTGCAGCTTACGAAAGGAGCCCTAGAAAATCCACGACACGGGCAAGTCACGAACTAAACATGTCTAAAACAACGGTATGGCGCGTTCTGAGTAAGCGTCTGCACATGAAGCCGTACAAACTGCAGTTATTGCAAGCATTGCGTCCTGACGACCAGTTGCGTCGTGTGTGGCAAGAAATGAGATACCGGTTTGATATTTGTCGTGTAACAAATGGTGCTCATATTGAGGTACAGTTTTGATATTTGTTGTGTAACATTTGGCACTCATATTGAGTGAAGGACCGTTGGAATTGTGTTTCTATCATTTGTAGTTTTTGAGAAATAAATGTTTGAAATCTGCTCTTTCTTTTTGAAACGCCCTGTATTTAACCAATTTCTTCATGAATATTATATATCGGATATAAACAAAGACTAGTCGCACAAATATAATTATTAGCATGCAACTACCGTTTTTTCATGTAAGTGTGGAGTATGTATGGCCTGACGCGATCGATAGTAATCGGCCACTTTGACCTCCAATAACTCATGTACTATTCAAGTTACATACCTGTAATTCATACAAATTTAGGTATACACTAATAGCTTTCTAAAGACACGGCGATCGGCAAAATCGGATAAAGGGCTTATATTTTGGAAATTCTTTGCTGTGTGTTACTTGCATAACTTACAGTCAGACTAGTTAAACTAGTGAATATATTGAAAATCTGATCACACCATCAGAATCGTCGTGCTAATAATGGTAATGTACATGTTTGTTTTTGAGGTATCACTATTCATCTGGCTACTATTAATTTCTATACGAACTGTGAAATGTCTCCCATTATGGTTTCACTAAGTCCGCCATCTTTGGCACTCCCGGCGTAGACATCTCCTTCACCGTCCTCGTCACAGTGGAATTCCCAGCCACGCGGCTGGAGCCCTCTTGCTTCGGCCAGCGTCTGCCACCACGTGTTCGGCCTGCCGAGCGGTCCGCGCCCGCCAAGCGGCCCGTGCGGCCACTGCTTCAAAAAATGGTTCAAATGGCTCTGAGCACCATGGGACTCAACTGCTGTGGTCATAAGTCCCCTAGAACTTAGAACTACTTAAACCTAACTAACCTAAGGACATCACACACATCGATGCCCGAGGTAGGATTCCAACCTGCGACCGTAGCGGTCGTGCGGTTCCAGACTGTAGCGCCTTTAACCGCTCGGCCACTCCGGCCGGCAATTCCTTTTAGAACTCATGTGGATGGCCTCACCACTTTTCGTTATTTAGGTTCAATTGCCACATTTCGCACCATTCAGATACCTTTTCTAAATCTTTTTGCACAAAGACGGCTGCTCAGATTGTCTCCCAAATCGTTTATATAGATAAGGAACAGCAAAGGGCCTTAACACTACTTTGGGGAACGCCAGAAATCACTTCTGTTTCACTCGATGACTTTCCGTCAATTACTACGAACTGTGACCTCTCTGACAGTAAATCACAAATCCAGTTACATAACTGAGACGATATTCCAAAAGCACGCAATTTCGCTACGAGCCGCTTGAGTGGTACAGTGTCAAAAGCCTTCCGGAAATCAAGGAATACGGAATCGATCTGAAATCCATTGTCAATAGCACTTAGCAATTCATGTGAATAAAGAGCTAGTTGTGTTTCACAGGAACGATGTTTTCTAAACCCATGTTGACTGTGTGTCAATAGACCGTTTTCTTCGAGATAATTCATAATGTTCGAACACAATATGTGTTCTAAAATCCTACTGCATATCGACGTTAACGATATGGGCCTGTAATTCTGTGGATTACTCCTACCACCTTTCTCGAATGTTGGTGCGACCTGTGCAACTTACCAGTCTTTGGGTACGGATCTTTCGTCGAGCGAACGGTTGTATATGATTGTTAAGTATGGAGCTAATGCATCAGCATACGCCGAAAGGAACCTAATTGGTATACAGTCAGGACCAAAAGGCTTGCTTTTATTAAGTGATTTAAGTTGCTTCATTACTCCGAGGATAATTACTTCTACGTCACTCATGTTAGCAGCTGTTCTCGACTCGAATTCTGGAATATTTACTTCTTCTTTTGTGTAGGCATTTCAAAAGGCTGTGTTTAGTAACTCTGGTTTGGCACCAATGTCTTCGATAGTATCTCCATTGCTATCGCGCATGGAAGGCATTGATGGTTTCTTGCCGCTAACATACTTCACATGCGACCAGAATCTCTTTGGATTTTCTGCCAGCTTTCGAGACAAAGTTTCGTTGTGAAAACTGTTGTAGGCATCTCGCATTTAAGTCCGCCCTAAATTTCGAGCTTCTGTAAATGATCGCCAATCTTGGGGATTTTGCGTCTGTTTAAATTTGGCATGTTTGTTTCGTTGTTTCTGCAACAGTGTTCTAACCCGTTGTGTACCACGAGAATCAGCTCCGTCATTGGTTAATTTATTTAGTACATATCTCTCAATTGCTCCCGATACTATTTCTTTGAATTTAAGCCACATCTGGTCTACACATATATTACTAATTTAGAATGAGTGGAAATTGTCTCTTAGGAAGGCGTCAAATGAATTTTTATCTGCTTTTTCGAATAGGTATATTTTTCGCTTATTTTTCGAGGATTTGGGGATTACAATATTCAATCTCCCTACTACAACTCTGTGTTCACTAATCACTGAATCGGTTTTGATGCTCGTTATAAACTCAGGATTATTTGTTGCTAAGAGGTCAGGTGTGTTTTCACAACCGTTTACTATTCGCGTGGGCTCATGAACTAACTGCTCAAACTAATTTTCAGAGAATGCGTTTAGCACAATTTCGGATGATATTTTATGCGTACCACCGTAATTTAACATGTATTTTCGCTAACACATCGAGGGTAAATTAAAGTCACCACAAACTATTATCGTATGAGTCGGGTACGTGTTTGAAATCAAACTCAAGTTTTCTTTGAACCTTTCAGCAACTGTATCATCTGAATTGGGACGTCAGTAAAAGGATCCAATTATTATTTTATTCCGGTTAACAAAAATGACCTCTGCTCATAGTAACCCAAAGGGAGTATCTACTTCAATTTCGCGGCAAGATAAACTACTTCCGACAGCAACAAACACACCACCGCCAACCGTGTTTAGCCTATCTTTTCGGAACACCGTTAGGTTCTTCGCAAAAATTTCGGCTTAACTTATATCCGGCTTTAGCCAGCTTTCAGAGCCTATAACGATTTGAGCATCAGTGCTTTCTATTAGCGCTTGGAGCTCTGGTTCTTTCACAACACAGCTACGACCATTTACACCTGTCATACCAATGGTTCCTATATGTACGTTCTTCCTGTGTTCAGCCGGCACCCTTTCTGACTGAAGTCCTTCTTGTGTTTTCAAAAATGGTTCAAATGGCTCTGAGCACTATGGGACTTAACATCTGTGGTCATCAGTCCCCTAGAACTTAGAACTACTTCAGCATAACTAAGGACATCACACACATCCATGCCAGAGGCAAGATTCAAACCTGCGACCGTAGCGGTCGCGCGGTTCCAGACTGAAGCGCCTAGAACTGCTCGGCCACACCGGCCAGCCTTGTGTTTTCCCGAGACCCTCTAACTTAAACAACAGCCCCTGCTACCCGTGTAGCCGCCTCCTGCATATAGTGAACCCGAAACCCATCCACCGTTTGGCGCAAGTCGAGGAATCTGCAGCCTACACTGTCGCAGAACTGTCTGAGCCTCTGATTCAGACTCTCCATTCGGCTCTGTACCAGAAGTCCGCAATCGGTCCTGTCGACTGTGGTGCAAATGGTGTCAGCTCTGCTTTCATCTTGCAAGCAAGACTGGCCACCTTTACCATTTCCGTTAGCCGCTCGAACGCTCTAAACCAGAGAGAATCTCTTCTGATCCAAAGTGACACATATCATTGGTACCGACATGAGCAACCACCTGCAGCTGGCTGCAGCCTGTGCTCTTCATGGCATCTGGGAGGTCCCTTTCCACATCTGGAATGACTCCACCCGGTATGCACACGGAGTGCACATTGGTTTTCTTACCCTTCTTGTCAGCCAAGTATCTACGGGGCCCCATAATGCACCTAACGTTTGAGCTCCCATCTACCAATAATCCCACGCCTGCGATTGCCCGGATTTTGCAGGCTGAGTGGTTTCCTCTGAAACAGTACAGGCGACAGCATCTGGCTCAGCGACAGTGTCAGCCACAGACAGCACCTGGAACCTGTTTATCGGACAAACCTGGGAGACCTTATGTGGAGCAGCCTGGGAAGTCTTTTGCCACCTGTTTCGCCCCGGGGCGACTTCCCACTCGACCACAGGTGACGGGTCAGCTTCAGTGCGAGTAGAAACTGGGTTGGCCACCGGTGAAGACCAATCGGAGGACTCTGACGTGCTGGACGTCCATTGGATCCCCACGGATGGCCCACAACAGTGGCGCCCATCCACTGCAGCCTCAAGCTGTGTAGCTAAAGCCATCACAGCCTAAAGCTGAGAGCAAGGTGTCACAAACTCGGCTCGCATACAACAATCGCAGTCCCTGTGTATACTAAAGACCGTGGAAATCTAAATTATGCACATAAATGGACTATCAGCATGTGCTGCACAACTCTACTCTAGATCCTGACGAAAACGCACGAATTGTGTCCAGTAATACGCAGATATTTGAAAACCTAACTACCGAAGAACTCAGGTGAAACAAAATAATTTGCCCCTGATTAGGAACGTGTAATATATCACAAAATAGGTTTACTTTCCGACACAAACGAAAACGCGAAAATTGGACTATTAGATATTAAATTGACGTGCAGAAACTCAAGAAACTAAACTATTAAAGCACACAGATGATACAATAAAATTCGCTCCTGGTTACGAACTCTTAAATGACACAAAAGCAGTTACTTCCCTGTTGCTGCTTCTGTCTCGGTCGGCTACTGCTGCCTGAACTAGATAAGCTTAAGTATCGCCATATGAGTGGAACAGTGCACAAATGGTTTAATTCATATTTAACTGGAAGACTGCAGAAGGTTGAAATTAACAGTACAGATAGTCTGCAAAAATCAGCAGATTCCTCTAACTTGGGAAGTATCAAGAATGGTGTCCCACAGGGTTATAAACATATCAGTAAATTAGCCTATTATGCCTGCTTTCGTTCGCTAGTTTCATGTGGCATCACATTTTGGGACAATTCGTCATTGAGAGAGGAAGTATTCATTGCACAAAAGTGTGTAATCAGAATAATAGCTGGAGTTCATACAAGATCACCTTGCAGACATTTATTTAAGGAACTCGGGATATTTACAAAAAAATGGCTCTGAGCACTATGGGACTTAACTTCTAAGGTCATCAGTCCCCTAGAACTTAGAACTACTTAAACCTAACTAACCTAAGGACATCACACACATCCATGCCCGAGGCAGGATTCGAACCTGCGACCGTAGCGGTCGCGCGGTTCCAGACTGGAGCGCCTTTAACCGCTTGGCCACACCGGCCGGCGGATATTTACAGTATCTTCGCAAAATATATATTCACTTATGAAATGTCTTATTAATAACCCATCCCAGTTCAAAAATAACAGCGAAGTACATAGCTACAACACTAGAAGAAAGGGTGATCTTCACTATTCTGGATTAAACCTCACTTTGACACAGAAAGGGGTGAATTATGCTGCTACAAAAGTAGCATTAAAAGTCTGGCAGATAGTCAACCAATAGTTACAAGCAAATTAAAAGAATTTCTGAATGACAACTCCTACTCAGCAGATGAATTTTTCATATGAAGTAGTAACTGTAAAAAAGGAAAAAATAATTATTTTGTATAAGGAAACTTATGTTAAAGTGACACATTGCACATCATTACGAAACGTTGTATTCACGATCTATGGAACAAGTATGTATGTATTTAGGTATGCAACACACCTAATGTACAGGTAACATGGCTGCGATCTTAACTAACCGAAACTACTAGGAAAACTCTCGTAGTCTACACCTACTTGCGATAGTCTGCAGAAACCTACTTTAGTTCTACAATTCTAGATAGGACTGATAGAGGATAGTCAGAAGATGTAAAGAAGACTGGCACGTTTTTAGGTTCGTAAAGTAGAACACGCTCAATCAAGCCCAGTGGTAGGTGCTAAAAGAGAAATGCTGCTCAACTTAGAATATTTTATTGTTAATGTGCCGAGACTGTACGTTCCTGGAAGACTTATCCAATGTATGGCATCTTCTTACGTGCGTCTTGCGGAAAATTGTGTAATCATAGGGACTTGCCCTCAATCGTCTATCCTGCTCATCACACGTCACTGGAACAGAAAAGGGACGAACTGACAGTGTTATTAAGGTACCCTCCTTTACACGGTATAAGATGGCTTGCGGAGTATGGATGTATATGTAGAAGTACAGAACAAATGGAAGAGAAAGGTCAGATAAACAAGTCTGCGACAAGACCGGCTTCTTCTCAATAGCAATAGCTCCATCAGCTTTTCATGGTGGCCATGTAATTCCACTCAAAGAGAAATTTCAACGTCAACCTCCCATCTCTTCTTCAAACGTCTCGTATCTTTCTGAGAAGTCGGTTTGCAAAGCCAAACCTTCGTCACAGTCCTTCTTGTCTTCTATTTGTGACTATAAACAGTTCTCATTCGGTGAATAACGTCTTCAATAAGACGTGATAAATTTGTGGCTCTATTATTGTAATATTCTTACTCACGAGCGTAATGCTTCACTAATTCAGAGTGTTTTCCCAAATTAAAACGTCCCATGGTAGGACTGTCTGTAAGGAGGGTGACACCACAGATGTTAGTAACTTCCGACAGTGTCACTCCTTGCAGTAGTTTCGAAGCTTTTGAGAAGGTAATGCACTCAATGGGTGCTACCCAACTGCGTAGAAACGGGATACTCAGCCAATTACAGTTACGATTTCAAAAGGACTCTTCTATGGAGACAATTCTTTGTACATTTACTAAACGCATAATAAAATCTTAACTGATAAATTATCATGAGCTGGGATATTCTGTCATGTAGTGGAGGTTATTTCATTGTGTCGCTCATACTATGGAACAATGGAGATCAGGGCAGTTAGTCACCCTTTAATTTTGGAAGAGCCAACTTTCACAGATTCTCTGTCTGTCACTACCATATATCACAATTTATATCTTCGACTGTATTTTCTCACATACTTGAGGCCACAGCAGCATTTTTACTTTCGGAAAAAAATTCTGTCTGAGTAAATTTTTTTACCACTGGAAATTATTTATTCAAAGTTCTGTTAAGAATAGAAAACAACTAATGATATTGATAATGCACTAATAATTAACACCGAAGGGTACACTAATACATTTAAGTAAATGTTTTACAAAGTGTCCTATATTACCCTTTACACTTTCGAGCATGTATAATTTTTACATGTGTTTAAGATATTTGGCCTTGGGGTACATATTCGTGAGCCCACTTCTTACACTCTATACAATGGATTTATTTTTCCTTAGCTTGACTGTTAACCATAATTCTCTCATCTGCACCGAAGTAACGCCCATTTCGTACATGTTCCAAACTTTGTGAGGCGCAAACATGACTTCAGAGAACTGAAAATATTCCATATTCGTCTGATTGTAGTTATAATATCATGATAAGGTGGTAGCCACTGGTTTCCAAGAATTGAAAAATAGATTGCACGTTTATCTGGTTCAAGCCAGAATCTCTAAGATGGCTCATAATTGAAAATGAATTTAAAAAAAATCAGTAAACAGTCATCTATACAATACACCCCATTAGTACAATGTTTAACAGAATTCACCACTTAAAGATCATAAGATGATATTTGATTTTTGGCGTTAAACCACGGTAAATATCTGCTGCTTGCAGAACTTATTGCTTTGAGAATTCACCACTTGTAGGTCATAAGATGATATCTGATTTTTGGCGTTAAACCACAGTAAATATCTGCTGCTTGCAAAACTTATTGCTTTGAATCTATCTTGTTTCATCACAAAAGAAAATTGTTTGTATCTGGAGAGTAAGCAACGGTAGTGGCAGGCTGAACTATCTTTTCATTTTCAGAGTCATCTTGGGGAATATTCTTAAAGTCTCTCGCAAATGTTCTGAGTTTAAATACTCATCTGGTTCTTGTCTTGGCCTGAGAGTGGAATAGAGCATTCCACAGCGCCAAAACGTGTCTTTGTAAGGGCCATACCACACTAGGATGCCATGGATGATCTGCCCCCATCCCTGCTGGCAGTGCCTCAGTCTGCTGGTACATCTGCCAGCAGAGACACCAGAGGACTTCCCTTAGTTTGCGCTCAGTACTGAGATGGACACAGTTCTAATAGATGCCCTTTTTGTGCGACGTTGAAATTAAAAGAGAACACACAAAAAGACGAAGTTATAGGTGCATACTTTCAGTGATGACTGTGACATAAACGGGTTATTTAACACACTATACAATGATTCAAGAAATGGCAGCAATAAATTTTTCAGTTACATATGCCAGTGTTAGTGGAGATTTGCTGAGATGAACTTCATAAAAATATTCGGTTTTAAGGAAAGCCATCTCCCTGGAAGAAAACATTTTCGTGACATTATTGTATACTACCTGTCTAATCAGTAGCTAATTATTGGTTGTTTACAGTGAAATTCACGATATTAGCTGCGACTGCAATGTATGTACAGAAGTAATTTTCCTGTTTTATTTGAAAAGTACTTTATTTTTAAAATAAATTTTAATGTTAGAAATAAATATCACAAAGCAATAAATAAATAATTCCCTAGGAGAAGTACGAAAGTAGTCTCATTTATTTACATCTCATTTTTCACAATAATCCTACCATGACCTAATCTTACGTCCTTAACATCACTTGCTGCAGCAGGAGAGGTAGCTGCTCTATTTCAGTTTGGAAGTAGATTATGAAGAGAACTCCTATATCTCTGATAGTGTTGTGTGATTCTTGTGATTGCAGTGGGATTACAGGAACAGACTTTGAGGAATTGATCTGTAACTTCCACATTCTTTAGTCTGCCAGTGTCCAGAAAGGCATTATTATAAGTAGTGTGAATGTGACTAACTGCACTTCACTAATGATACTCATAATTCCCAACTTTTTTTCAGTTCACGCTTTGGGTAGCCTTGAGATGAAATTTACCAAATTGATGATCTCAACAAACTCTCACAGGTCAAATGTTCGATGTCAAAACTGTCTACAGTGTTCATAAGGGCTAAATAACTATGTATAGGTGAACAAAAGTAGTTCTTGGCAGCTCTGTTGGAGTCCTGACGTGGTACCGACCATAAGTCGCCAAGTGCTCCACTGGCAACACTGCTGCTCTACCAGGCTTTCCAAAAGTGCATCACGGTGCCACCTCTCCTAGGAGAGGTGACACACTCAAGTAAGTGTCAAGTGTAGGAGCCTTTCTGCTTCCCATGCATTGTATCTGGCCTCTCTTCCAGCAGGGCTGCTGTAGCATTCCAGTATACTAGGACCCCTTAGTGTGGTCAGCACTGAGCACAAAAGCAGGCCAGCCACAGATAAGGCATGGAATTTTCCGTATTAGTTCTGGAGCTCACGGTGGTTCCAAATGCTTGGTCAACGAAGTGTGACTATGCAGCTATGGAATATTAAACACAGATATTCTAAAATTGAGGCTAATGGACCTAAGTAATAAATGAGGATATGGAATCACATGTCTCCTGTTATGAGCTGAATGTGGCATAGCACGACGCTGTACGAAACCTACTGGTACACAGACACCGATTTTTATAAACAATGAACACAAAAACACTTTAAATAATGTATGACGTGTATATTTCTATTGTCAATTGCCAAACCACAATTTATGAAAGATTTTTATATTTTGTTAATAGGATTAAGTAGAAATAATTAATATTTGTCATGTTGTGTTAGTAGGGAATGCCTGCACCAAAGTATTGTTGGCAAGAGAGACCGCACATTGATATAATTTTAAAAAGGGCGGGAGAGACAGCGTATGGATACATTTTAAGAAAAGAGCAGGAAAGACCGCGCATTGATACATTTTGTAATGGTAGCAGGGATTGCCTGCACCAGAAAATATTGTTGGCAGGAGAGACCGCACTTTAGCGTTCGTAGGAAATCAGTAGTAAGCGAGATGTGAAGCAAGTCGGTAGCAGGTCTGAAGCGAGAGGTTGAGAGGAGCGGTGTGCCTGCCAGCCACTAACTATGATTTACAAGAGATTAAAAACGAATGTACAGAGACATCAGGTAACTATTATCATAAGACGAACTAATATTACTGAATTAATTTTTTGAGGAACTGAAGACTACTGAAGGTATGTTTGCGCATTGCTAGTTATAAGATTATTGTAAAAAGTAAGTCCCATTTGAACGTTTGTAAAATCATTTCATTCAGAAAATAATTAATTCCTGCCAGCAATATTGCATTCCTGATTATAATCCATCTCAAAAACCATCAACGTAAATCTTCGTAAAATTTTATTGTTGTCAAGAAAAAGTTTGACTATGAATTACATAACTTCAGTTAAATTAATTAAAGAATAACGTCAGCTTTGCTATTAAAGAATAACGTCAGCTTTGTTAATAAATATAGCTACTTTTATGACAGCCCACCAGCAGCTAATAGAGTATAGTAAAACAGAGTAAGTATATTCATGTCACAGTTCGATGTAGCTGTCAGATGGTGATCCAGTAAGAGTAAAAAAAGTAAGGAACAGTTTTGGGTTATTGCAGGTAACGACTGAGGGCCACGACGACGACACATTCTATGTTTCGTCGAAATAATCAGAAAATAACTTTTAATAAACAGCATTTAAATTTGTATGCGATGAGTGAGAAAGAGAATTAATTTCAAAGGGAAGATTTCATTTGTTATTATTAAGCAAGAGTTAGAAATCCGAAGGGAAGGTTTCATAGGTTATTGTAAAAGAAAGGTTGCGTAACAAAAGAGACATATAGAGGAGACAGGAAGGTTTCAACAACACTATTGACACACCACTAATGCATGTTCATTAACAGTGTGTGAAACTGGTGCTGAACCATACAGTGAACAAATACTACAAAATTTCATTCTGGTACATAACTGAATCCAGAGTAATGAGAATCTCTACACTAGGCAATTGAATTGGCTAGAACTAAATGAACTCGACAATCATACATACCATGGCGTCAGCTTGTGTTACACTATACCTATATGACTGACCTAAAAGTGTTTGTATCTACGCAAGTTAAGTAGGAGACAGCTTTATTAAGACAGACCACCAATTAAATGATCCCTAATTCACATTTGATGCAGCTTACATAAAAACCAACTACACCTCATACGCAAACAGGATACTAGGTTCTATTTCAAGACACACAGGATTATATCAAAATGTTTACTTGTACTTTCTCGTTGTGAAATTTGTACATGGCGGCATCATACCGTGTTTTTAGTGATGTTAGTTGATATATACACACACACATATATATGTATATATATATATATATATATATATATATGTTAGAATGTTTTGCAAAGTCGTAAAGTGACCAGTGTGGGGAGATGGTCATTTCAGTGTCTTTAGTTGTAACGAAGAAAATGTATTTCCAACTACAGTCATTTTAATGTAATTTCGTAATAAGTTATGAATGTAACTAGGATGGTCTGGTTACTGAAGTGCCAGAAGCTCTTTTCCATGTGGTCTTCAGGCAGTTATGGGCAGGATATACATCCATTTTGTAACTAAATTTTGCACTGATAGCCCAGATCACATTCTAAGAGGAAACAAATGATGAAATATTATAGCTGGCTTGGTTAATTATTCTATGACCGTGAACTTTAAATATCTCAGGTGCAGAAATTTTGTTCAGGCTGGTAAGCTTGACTTTGTGGCTATAAAAACAAGCAGGTTCTACATAATTCCTACAGTTAGTAGTTACATCAGTGTGACAGCGGCATTGGCTACTGAGCAGATCAAGTCAAAGCTGGCCAATTCTGATCATGAAGCAAACTCACCAACACGTCCAAGGGATGGGCTGTTAAAAATGTGTGTACCCTTGTAGCATTAGTGTCAGGAAAATGAAGAGATACGTTGCACTATATCTCTTTTTGGTAGTTCTTATCATCCCCATAAACTTACGTGGTTATGCCTGTACAGACAGAGGCTAGGACTAGAAGCGATAACGAAAGAAATCACAAGAAAAGGTAATCAGAAAAAGAAAAAAGGGTTTCACAGAGATATTTCCAAAGTTATCAGTGTTTTAAAGTTGCATTCTATGCAGTTCTGTTTTCATTGTGAAAGGAAATATGATGCTCTAATAAATTTTTATAACTGTGTGTGTAAAATAATTCATGAAAGGAAATTGTGTCTTTCGGAATGATATTTTCATTCTGCAGCGGAGTGTGCGCTGATATTAAACTTCCTGCAGATTAAAACTGTGTTCCGGACCTTTTGTGGGCAAGTGCTCTACCAACTGAGCTACCCAAGCACGACTCACGCCCCGCCCTCACAGCTTTACTTCAGCCAGTACCTCGTCTCCTACCTTCCAAACTTTACAGAAGCTGTCATGCGAACCTTGGAGAACTAGCACTCCTGAAAGAAAGGATATTGCGGAGACATGGCTTAGCCACAGCCTGGGGGATGTTTTCCAGAATGAGATTTTCACTCTCCAGCGGAGTGTGCGCTGATATGAAACTTCCTGTCACATTAAAACTGCGTACCGGACCGAGACTAGGACTCCAGACCGTTACCTTTTGCGAATAAGTGCTGTGGCTAAGCCATGTCTCCACAATATCCTTTCATACAGGAGTGCTTGTTCTGCAAGGTTCGCAGGAGAGCTTCTGTAAAGTTTGGAATGTAGGAGACGAGATACTGGCAGAAGTAAAGCTGTGAGGAGGGGGCTTGAGTCGTGCTTGGGTAGTTCAGTTGGAAGAGCACTTGCCCACGAATGACAAAGGTCCCGAGTTCGAGTCTCGGCCCAGTACACAGTTTTGATCTGCAAGAAAGTTTCATATCAGCGCACACTCCGCTGCAGAGTGAAAATCTCATTCTGGAAAACATCCCCCAGGCTATGGGTAAGCCATGCCTCCACAATATCCTTTCTTTCAGGAGTGCTAGTTCTGCAAGGTTCGCAGGAGAGCTTCTGTAAAGTTTGGAAGGTAGGAGACGAGGTACTGGCAGAAGTAAAGCTGTGAGGAGGGGGATTGAGTTGTGCTTGGGTAGTTCAGTTGGAAGAGCACTTGCCCACGAAAGACAAAGGTCCCGAGTTCGAGTCTCGGCCCAGTACACAGTTTTGATCTGCAAGAAAGTTTCATATCAGGGCACACTCCGCTGCAGAGTGAAAATCTCATTCTGGAAAACATCCCCCAGGCTATGGGTAAGCCATGTCTCCGCAATATCCTTTCTTTCAGGAGTGCTAGTTCTGCAAGGTTCGCAGGAGAGCTTCTGTAAAGTTTGGAAGGTAGGAGACGAGGTACTGGCAGAAGTAAAGCTGTGAGGAAGGGGCTTGAGTCGTGCTTGGGTAGTTCAGTTGGAAGAGCACTTGCCCACGAAAGACAAAGGTCCCGAGTTCGAGTCTCGGCCCAGTACACAGTTTTGATCTGCAAGAACGTTTCATATCAGCGCACACTCTGCTGCAGAGTGAAAATCTCATTCTGGAAAACATCCCCCAGGCTATGGGTAAGCCATGTCTCCGCAATATCCTTTCCTTCAGGAGTGCTAGTTCTGCAAGGTTCGCAGGAGAGCTTCTGTAAAGTTTGGAAGGTAAGAGACGAGGTACTGGCAGAAGTAAAGCTGTGAGGAGGGGGCTTGAGTCGTGCTTGGGTAGTTCAGTTGGAAGAGCACTTGCCCACGAAAGACAAAGGTCCCGAGTTCGAGTCTCGGCCCAGTACACAGTTTTGATCTGCAAGAAAGTTTCATATCAGCGCACACTCCGCTGCAGAGTGAAAATCTCATTCTGGAAAACATCCCCCAGGCTATGAGTAAGCCATGTCTCCGCAATATCCTTTCTTTCAGGAGTGCTAGTTCTGCAAGTTTCGCAGGAGAGCTTCTGTAAAGTTTGGAAGGTAGGAGACGAGATACTGGCAGAAGTAAAGCTGTGAGGAGGGGGCTTGAGTCGTGCTTGGGTAGTTCAGTTGGAAGAGCACTTGCCCACGAAAGACAAAGGTCCCGAGTTCGAGTCTCGGCCCAGTACACAGTTTTGATCTGCAAGAAAGTTTCATATCAGCGCACACTCCGCTGCAGAGTGAAAATCTCATTCTGGAAAACATCCCCCAGGCTATGGGTAAGCCATGTCTCCGCAATATACTTTCTTTCAGGAGTGCTAGTTCTGCAAGGTTCGCAGGTGAGCTTCTGTAAAGTTTGGAAGGTAGGAGACGAGGTACTGGCAGAAGTAAAGCTGTGAGGAAGGGGCTTGAGTCGTGCTTGGGTAGTTCAATTGGAAGAGCACTTGCCCACGAAAGACAAAGGTCCCGAGTTCGAGTCTCGGCCCAGTACACAGTTTTGATCTGCAAGAAAGTTTCATATCAGCGCACACTCCGCTGCAGAGTGAAAATCTCATTCTGGAAAACATCCCCCAGGCTATGGGTAAGCCATGTCTCCGCAATATCCTTTCTTTCAGGAGTGCTAGTTCTGCAAGGTTCGCAGGAGAGCTTCTGTAAAGTTTGGAAGGTAGGAGACGAGATACTGGCAGAAGTAAAGCTGTGAGGAGGGGGCTTGAGTCGTGCTTGGGTAGTTCAGTTGGTAGAGCACTTGCCTACGAAAGACAAAGGTCCCGAGTTCGAGTCTCGGCCCAGTACACAGTTTTGATCTGCAAGAAAGTTTCATATCAGCGCACACTCCGCTGCAGAGTGAAAATCTCATTCTGGAAAACATCCCCCAGGCTATGAGTAAGCCATGTCTCCGCAATATCCTTTCTTTCAGGAGTGCTAGTTCTGCAAGTTTCGCAGGAGAGCTTCTGTAAAGTTTGGAAGGTAGGAGACGAGATACTGGCAGAAGTAAAGCTGTGAGGAGGGGGCTTGAGTCGTGCTTGGGTAGTTCAGTTGGAAGAGCACTTGCCCACGAAAGACAAAGGTCCCGAGTTCGAGTCTCGGCCCAGTACACAGTTTTGATCTGCAAGAAAGTTTCATATCAGCGCACACTCCGCTGCAGAGTGAAAATCTCATTCTGGAAAACATCCCCCAGGCTATGGGTAAGCCATGTCTCCGCAATATACTTTCTTTCAGGAGTGCTAGTTCTGCAAGGTTCGCAGGAGAGCTTCTGTAAAGTTTGGAAGGTAGGAGACGAGATACTGGCAGAAGTAAAGCTGTGAGGAGGGGGCTTGAGTCGTGCTTGGGTAGTTCAGTTGGTAGAGCACTTGCCTACGAAAGACAAAGGTCCCGAGTTCGAGTCTCGGCCCAGTACACAGTTTTGATCTGCAAGAAAGTTTCATATCAGCGCACACTCCGCTGCAGAGTGAAAATCTCATTCTGGAAAACATCCCCCAGGCTATGGGTAAGCCATGTCTCCGCAATATACTTTCTTTCAGGAGTGCTAGTTCTGCAAGGTTCGCAGGTGAGCTTCTGTAAAGTTTGGAAGGTAGGAGACGAGGTACTGGCAGAAGTAAAGCTGTGAGGAAGGGGCTTGAGTCGTGCTTGGGTAGTTCAATTGGAAGAGCACTTGCCCACGAAAGACAAAGGTCCCGAGTTCGAGTCTCGGCCCAGTACACAGTTTTGATCTGCAAGAAAGTTTCATATCAGCGCACACTCCGCTGCAGAGTGAAAATCTCATTCTGGAAAACATCCCCCAGGCTATGGGTAAGCCATGTCTCCGCAATATCCTTTCTTTCAGGAGTGCTAGTTCTGCAAGGTTCGCAGGAGAGCTTCTGTAAAGTTTGGAAGGTAGGAGACGAGATACTGGCAGAAGTAAAGCTGTGAGGAGGGGGCTTGAGTCGTGCTTGGGTAGTTCAGTTGGTAGAGCACTTGCCTACGAAAGACAAAGGTCCCGAGTTCGAGTCTCGGCCCAGTACACAGTTTTGATCTGCAAGAAAGTTTCATATCAGCGCACACTCCGCTGCAGAGTGAAAATCTCATTCTGGAAAACATCCCCCAGGCTATGAGTAAGCCATGTCTCCGCAATATCCTTTCTTTCAGGAGTGCTAGTTCTGCAAGTTTCGCAGGAGAGCTTCTGTAAAGTTTGGAAGGTAGGAGACGAGATACTGGCAGAAGTAAAGCTGTGAGGAGGGGGCTTGAGTCGTGCTTGGGTAGTTCAGTTGGAAGAGCACTTGCCCACGAAAGACAAAGGTCCCGAGTTCGAGTCTCGGCCCAGTACACAGTTTTGATCTGCAAGAAAGTTTCATATCAGCGCACACTCCGCTGCAGAGTGAAAATCTCATTCTGGAAAACATCCCCCAGGCTATGAGTAAGCCATGTCTCCGCAATATCCTTTCTTTCAGGAGTGCTAGTTCTGCAAGTTTCGCAGGAGAGCTTCTGTAAAGTTTGGAAGGTAGGAGACGAGATACTGGCAGAAGTAAAGCTGTGAGGAGGGGGCTTGAGTCGTGCTTGGGTAGTTCAGTTGGAAGAGCACTTGCCCACGAAAGACAAAGGTCCCGAGTTCGAGTCTCGGCCCAGTACACAGTTTTGATCTGCAAGAAAGTTTCATATCAGCGCACACTCCGCTGCAGAGTGAAAATCTCATTCTGGAAAACATCCCCCAGGCTATGAGTAAGCCATGTCTCCGCAATATCCTTTCTTTCAGGAGTGCTAGTTCTGCAAGTTTCGCAGGAGAGCTTCTGTAAAGTTTGGAAGGTAGGAGACGAGATACTGGCAGAAGTAAAGCTGTGAGGAGGGGGCTTGAGTCGTGCTTGGGTAGTTCAGTTGGAAGAGCACTTGCCCACGAAAGACAAAGGTCCCGAGTTCGAGTCTCGGCCCAGTACACAGTTTTGATCTGCAAGAAAGTTTCATATCAGCGCACACTCCGCTGCAGAGTGAAAATCTCATTCTGGAAAACATCCCCCAGGCTATGGGTAAGCCATGTCTCCGCAATATACTTTCTTTCAGGAGTGCTAGTTCTGCAAGGTTCGCAGGAGAGCTTCTGTAAAGTTTGGAAGGTAGGAGACGAGATACTGGCAGAAGTAAAGCTGTGAGGAGGGGGCTTGAGTCGTGCTTGGGTAGTTCAGTTGGTAGAGCACTTGCCTACGAAAGACAAAGGTCCCGAGTTCGAGTCTCGGCCCAGTACACAGTTTTGATCTGCAAGAAAGTTTCATATCAGCGCACACTCCGCTGCAGAGTGAAAATCTCATTCTGGAAAACATCCCCCAGGCTATGGGTAAGCCATGTCTCCGCAATAACCTTTCTTTCAGGAGTGCTAGTTCTGCAAGGTTCGCAGGTGAGCTTCTGTAAAGTTTGGAAGGTAGGAGACGAGATACTGGCAGAAGTAAAGCTGTGAGGAGGGGGCTTGAGTCGTGCTTGGGTAGTTCAGTTGGTAGAGCACTTGCCTACGAAAGACAAAGGTCCCGAGTTCGAGTCTCGGCCCAGTACACAGTTTTGATCTGCAAGAAAGTTTCATATCAGCGCACACTCCGCTGCAGAGTGAAAATCTCATTCTGGAAAACATCCCCCAGGCTATGAGTAAGCCATGTCTCCGCAATATCCTTTCTTTCAGGAGTGCTAGTTCTGCAAGTTTCGCAGGAGAGCTTCTGTAAAGTTTGGAAGGTAGGAGACGAGATACTGGCAGAAGTAAAGCTGTGAGGAGGGGGCTTGAGTCGTGCTTGGGTAGTTCAGTTGGAAGAGCACTTGCCCACGAAAGACAAAGGTCCCGAGTTCGAGTCTCGGCCCAGTACACAGTTTTGATCTGCAAGAAAGTTTCATATCAGCGCACACTCCGCTGCAGAGTGAAAATCTCATTCTGGAAAACATCCCCCAGGCTATGGGTAAGCCATGTCTCCGCAATATACTTTCTTTCAGGAGTGCTAGTTCTGCAAGGTTCGCAGGTGAGCTTCTGTAAAGTTTGGAAGGTAGGAGACGAGGTACTGGCAGAAGTAAAGCTGTGAGGAAGGGGCTTGAGTCGTGCTTGGGTAGTTCAATTGGAAGAGCACTTGCCCACGAAAGACAAAGGTCCCGAGTTCGAGTCTCGGCCCAGTACACAGTTTTGATCTGCAAGAAAGTTTCATATCAGCGCACACTCCGCTGCAGAGTGAAAATCTCATTCTGGAAAACATCCCCCAGGCTATGGGTAAGCCATGTCTCCGCAATATCCTTTCTTTCAGGAGTGCTAGTTCTGCAAGGTTCGCAGGAGAGCTTCTGTAAAGTTTGGAAGGTAGGAGACGAGATACTGGCAGAAGTAAAGCTGTGAGGAGGGGGCTTGAGTCGTGCTTGGGTAGTTCAGTTGGTAGAGCACTTGCCTACGAAAGACAAAGGTCCCGAGTTCGAGTCTCGGCCCAGTACACAGTTTTGATCTGCAAGAAAGTTTCATATCAGCGCACACTCCGCTGCAGAGTGAAAATCTCATTCTGGAAAACATCCCCCAGGCTATGAGTAAGCCATGTCTCCGCAATATCCTTTCTTTCAGGAGTGCTAGTTCTGCAAGTTTCGCAGGAGAGCTTCTGTAAAGTTTGGAAGGTAGGAGACGAGATACTGGCAGAAGTAAAGCTGTGAGGAGGGGGCTTGAGTCGTGCTTGGGTAGTTCAGTTGGAAGAGCACTTGCCCACGAAAGACAAAGGTCCCGAGTTCGAGTCTCGGCCCAGTACACAGTTTTGATCTGCAAGAAAGTTTCATATCAGCGCACACTCCGCTGCAGAGTGAAAATCTCATTCTGGAAAACATCCCCCAGGCTATGAGTAAGCCATGTCTCCGCAATATCCTTTCTTTCAGGAGTGCTAGTTCTGCAAGTTTCGCAGGAGAGCTTCTGTAAAGTTTGGAAGGTAGGAGACGAGATACTGGCAGAAGTAAAGCTGTGAGGAGGGGGCTTGAGTCGTGCTTGGGTAGTTCAGTTGGAAGAGCACTTGCCCACGAAAGACAAAGGTCCCGAGTTCGAGTCTCGGCCCAGTACACAGTTTTGATCTGCAAGAAAGTTTCATATCAGCGCACACTCCGCTGCAGAGTGAAAATCTCATTCTGGAAAACATCCCCCAGGCTATGGGTAAGCCATGTCTCCGCAATATCCTTTCTATCAGGAGTGCTAGTTCTGCAAGGTTCGCAGGTAAGCTTCTGTAAAGTTTGGAAGGTAGGAGACGAGATACTGGCAGAAGTAAAGCTGTGAGGAGGGGGCTTGAGTCGTGCTTGGGTAGTTCAGTTGGTAGAGCACTTGCCTACGAAAGACAAAGGTCCCGAGTTCGAGTCTCGGCCCAGTACACAGTTTTGATCTGCAAGAAAGTTTCATATCAGCGCACACTCCGCTGCAGAGTGAAAATCTCATTCTGGAAAACATCCCCCAGGCTATGAGTAAGCCATGTCTCCGCAATATCCTTTCTTTCAGGAGTGCTAGTTCTGCAAGTTTCGCAGGAGAGCTTCTGTAAAGTTTGGAAGGTAGGAGACGAGATACTGGCAGAAGTAAAGCTGTGAGGAGGGGGCTTGAGTCGTGCTTGGGTAGTTCAGTTGGAAGAGCACTTGCCCACGAAAGACAAAGGTCCCGAGTTCGAGTCTCGGCCCAGTACACAGTTTTGATCTGCAAGAAAGTTTCATATCAGCGCACACTCCGCTGCAGAGTGAAAATCTCATTCTGGAAAACATCCCCCAGGCTATGAGTAAGCCATGTCTCCGCAATATCCTTTCTTTCAGGAGTGCTAGTTCTGCAAGTTTCGCAGGAGAGCTTCTGTAAAGTTTGGAAGGTAGGAGACGAGATACTGGCAGAAGTAAAGCTGTGAGGAGGGGGCTTGAGTCGTGCTTGGGTAGTTCAGTTGGAAGAGCACTTGCCCACGAAAGACAAAGGTCCCGAGTTCGAGTCTCGGCCCAGTACACAGTTTTGATCTGCAAGAAAGTTTCATATCAGCGCACACTCCGCTGCAGAGTGAAAATCTCATTCTGGAAAACATCCCCCAGGCTATGGGTAAGCCATGTCTCCGCAATATACTTTCTTTCAGGAGTGCTAGTTCTGCAAGGTTCGCAGGTGAGCTTCTGTAAAGTTTGGAAGGTAGGAGACGAGGTACTGGCAGAAGTAAAGCTGTGAGGAAGGGGCTTGAGTCGTGCTTGGGTAGTTCAATTGGAAGAGCACTTGCCCACGAAAGACAAAGGTCCCGAGTTCGAGTCTCGGCCCAGTACACAGTTTTGATCTGCAAGAAAGTTTCATATCAGCGCACACTCCGCTGCAGAGTGAAAATCTCATTCTGGAAAACATCCCCCAGGCTATGGGTAAGCCATGTCTCCGCAATATCCTTTCTTTCAGGAGTGCTAGTTCTGCAAGGTTCGCAGGAGAGCTTCTGTAAAGTTTGGAAGGTAGGAGACGAGATACTGGCAGAAGTAAAGCTGTGAGGAGGGGGCTTGAGTCGTGCTTGGGTAGTTCAGTTGGTAGAGCACTTGCCTACGAAAGACAAAGGTCCCGAGTTCGAGTCTCGGCCCAGTACACAGTTTTGATCTGCAAGAAAGTTTCATATCAGCGCACACTCCGCTGCAGAGTGAAAATCTCATTCTGGAAAACATCCCCCAGGCTATGAGTAAGCCATGTCTCCGCAATATCCTTTCTTTCAGGAGTGCTAGTTCTGCAAGTTTCGCAGGAGAGCTTCTGTAAAGTTTGGAAGGTAGGAGACGAGATACTGGCAGAAGTAAAGCTGTGAGGAGGGGGCTTGAGTCGTGCTTGGGTAGTTCAGTTGGAAGAGCACTTGCCCACGAAAGACAAAGGTCCCGAGTTCGAGTCTCGGCCCAGTACACAGTTTTGATCTGCAAGAATGTTTCATATCAGCGCACACTCCGCTGCAGAGTGAAAATCTCATTCTGGAAAACATCCCCCAGGCTATGAGTAAGCCATGTCTCCGCAATATCCTTTCTTTCAGGAGTGCTAGTTCTGCAAGTTTCGCAGGAGAGCTTCTGTAAAGTTTGGAAGGTAGGAGACGAGATACTGGCAGAAGTAAAGCTGTGAGGAGGGGGCTTGAGTCGTGCTTGGGTAGTTCAGTTGGAAGAGCACTTGCCCACGAAAGACAAAGGTCCCGAGTTCGAGTCTCGGCCCAGTACACAGTTTTGATCTGCAAGAAAGTTTCATATCAGCGCACACTCCGCTGCAGAGTGAAAATCTCATTCTGGAAAACATCCCCCAGGCTATGGGTAAGCCATGTCTCCGCAATATCCTTTCTTTCAGGAGTGCTAGTTCTGCAAGGTTCGCAGGAGAGCTTCTGTAAAGTTTGGAAGGTAGGAGACGAGATACTGGCAGAAGTAAAGCTGTGAGGAGGGGGCTTGAGTCGTGCTTGGGTAGTTCAGTTGGTAGAGCACTTGCCTACGAAAGACAAAGGTCCCGAGTTCGAGTCTCGGCCCAGTACACAGTTTTGATCTGCAAGAAAGTTTCATATCAGCGCACACTCCGCTGCAGAGTGAAAATCTCATTCTGGAAAACATCCCCCAGGCTATGAGTAAGCCATGTCTCCGCAATATCCTTTCTTTCAGGAGTGCTAGTTCTGCAAGTTTCGCAGGAGAGCTTCTGTAAAGTTTGGAAGGTAGGAGACGAGATACTGGCAGAAGTAAAGCTGTGAGGAGGGGGCTTGAGTCGTGCTTGGGTAGTTCAGTTGGAAGAGCACTTGCCCACGAAAGACAAAGGTCCCGAGTTCGAGTCTCGGCCCAGTACACAGTTTTGATCTGCAAGAAAGTTTCATATCAGCGCACACTCCGCTGCAGAGTGAAAATCTCATTCTGGAAAACATCCCCCAGGCTATGAGTAAGCCATGTCTCCGCAATATCCTTTCTTTCAGGAGTGCTAGTTCTGCAAGTTTCGCAGGAGAGCTTCTGTAAAGTTTGGAAGGTAGGAGACGAGATACTGGCAGAAGTAAAGCTGTGAGGAGGGGGCTTGAGTCGTGCTTGGGTAGTTCAGTTGGAAGAGCACTTGCCCACGAAAGACAAAGGTCCCGAGTTCGAGTCTCGGCCCAGTACACAGTTTTGATCTGCAAGAAAGTTTCATATCAGCGCACACTCCGCTGCAGAGTGAAAATCTCATTCTGGAAAACATCCCCCAGGCTATGGGTAAGCCATGTCTCCGCAATATCCTTTCTTTCAGGAGTGCTAGTTCTGCAAGGTTCGCAGGTAAGCTTCTGTAAAGTTTGGAAGGTAGGAGACGAGATACTGGCAGAAGTAAAGCTGTGAGGAGGGGGCTTGAGTCGTGCTTGGGTAGTTCAGTTGGTAGAGCACTTGCCCACGAAAGACAAAGGTCCCGAGTTCGAGTCTCGGCCCAGTACACAGTTTTGATCTGCAAGAAAGTTTCATATCAGCGCACACTCCGCTGCAGAGTGAAAATCTCATTCTGGAAAACATCCCCCAGGCTATGAGTAAGCCATGTCTCCGCAATATCCTTTCTTTCAGGAGTGCTAGTTCTGCAAGTTTCGCAGGAGAGCTTCTGTAAAGTTTGGAAGGTAGGAGACGAGATACTGGCAGAAGTAAAGCTGTGAGGAGGGGGCTTGAGTCGTGCTTGGGTAGTTCAGTTGGAAGAGCACTTGCCCACGAAAGACAAAGGTCCCGAGTTCGAGTCTCGGCCCAGTACACAGTTTTGATCTGCAAGAAAGTTTCATATCAGCGCACACTCCGCTGCAGAGTGAAAATCTCATTCTGGAAAACATCCCCCAGGCTATGAGTAAGCCATGTCTCCGCAATATCCTTTCTTTCAGGAGTGCTAGTTCTGCAAGTTTCGCAGGAGAGCTTCTGTAAAGTTTGGAAGGTAGGAGACGAGATACTGGCAGAAGTAAAGCTGTGAGGAGGGGGCTTGAGTCGTGCTTGGGTAGTTCAGTTGGAAGAGCACTTGCCCACGAAAGACAAAGGTCCCGAGTTCGAGTCTCGGCCCAGTACACAGTTTTGATCTGCAAGAAAGTTTCATATCAGCGCACACTCCGCTGCAGAGTGAAAATCTCATTCTGGAAAACATCCCCCAGGCTATGGGTAAGCCATGTCTCCGCAATATACTTTCTTTCAGGAGTGCTAGTTCTGCAAGGTTCGCAGGTGAGCTTCTGTAAAGTTTGGAAGGTAGGAGACGAGGTACTGGCAGAAGTAAAGCTGTGAGGAAGGGGCTTGAGTCGTGCTTGGGCAGTTCAATTGGAAGAGCACTTGCCCACGAAAGACAAAGGTCCCGAGTTCGAGTCTCGGCCCAGTACACAGTTTTGATCTGCAAGAAAGTTTCATATCAGCGCACACTCCGCTGCAGAGTGAAAATCTCATTCTGGAAAACATCCCCCAGGCTATGGGTAAGCCATGTCTCCGCAATATCCTTTCTTTCAGGAGTGCTAGTTCTGCAAGGTTCGCAGGAGAGCTTCTGTAAAGTTTGGAAGGTAGGAGACGAGATACTGGCAGAAGTAAAGCTGTGATGAGGGGGCTTGAGTCGTGCTTGGGTAGTTCAGTTGGTAGAGCACTTGCCTACGAAAGACAAAGGTCCCGAGTTCGAGTCTCGGCCCAGTACACAGTTTTGATCTGCAAGAAAGTTTCATATCAGCGCACACTCCGCTGCAGAGTGAAAATCTCATTCTGGAAAACATCCCCCAGGCTATGAGTAAGCCATGTCTCCGCAATATCCTTTCTTTCAGGAGTGCTAGTTCTGCAAGTTTCGCAGGAGAGCTTCTGTAAAGTTTGGAAGGTAGGAGACGAGATACTGGCAGAAGTAAAGCTGTGAGGAGGGGGCTTGAGTCGTGCTTGGGTAGTTCAGTTGGAAGAGCACTTGCCCACGAAAGACAAAGGTCCCGAGTTCGAGTCTCGGCCCAGTACACAGTTTTGATCTGCAAGAAAGTTTCATATCAGCGCACACTCCGCTGCAGAGTGAAAATCTCATTCTGGAAAACATCCCCCAGGCTATGAGTAAGCCATGTCTCCGCAATATCCTTTCTTTCAGGAGTGCTAGTTCTGCAAGTTTCGCAGGAGAGCTTCTGTAAAGTTTGGAAGGTAGGAGACGAGATACTGGCAGAAGTAAAGCTGTGAGGAGGGGGCTTGAGTCGTGCTTGGGTAGTTCAGTTGGAAGAGCACTTGCCCACGAAAGACAAAGGTCCCGAGTTCGAGTCTCGGCCCAGTACACAGTTTTGATCTGCAAGAAAGTTTCATATCAGCGCACACTCCGCTGCAGAGTGAAAATCTCATTCTGGAAAACATCCCCCAGGCTATGGGTAAGCCATGTCTCCGCAATATCCTTTCTTTCAGGAGTGCTAGTTCTGCAAGGTTCGCAGGTAAGCTTCTGTAAAGTTTGGAAGGTAGGAGACGAGATACTGGCAGAAGTAAAGCTGTGAGGAGGGGGCTTGAGTCGTGCTTGGGTAGTTCAGTTGGTAGAGCACTTGCCTACGAAAGACAAAGGTCCCGAGTTCGAGTCTCGGCCCAGTACACAGTTTTGATCTGCAAGAAAGTTTCATATCAGCGCACACTCCGCTGCAGAGTGAAAATCTCATTCTGGAAAACATCCCCCAGGCTATGAGTAAGCCATGTCTCCGCAATAACCTTTCTTTCAGGAGTGCTAGTTCTGCAAGTTTCGCAGGAGAGCTTCTGTAAAGTTTGGAAGGTAGGAGACGAGATACTGGCAGAAGTAAAGCTGTGAGGAGGGGGCTTGAGTCGTGCTTGGGTAGTTCAGTTGGAAGAGCACTTGCCCACGAAAGACAAAGGTCCCGAGTTCGAGTCTCGGCCCAGTACACAGTTTTGATCTGCAAGAAAGTTTCATATCACCGCACACTCCGCTGCAGAGTGAAAATCTCATTCTGGAAAACATCCCCCAGGCTATGAGTAAGCCATGTCTCCGCAATATCCTTTCTTTCAGGAGTGCTAGTTCTGCAAGTTTCGCAGGAGAGCTTCTGTAAAGTTTGGAAGGTATGAGACGAGATACTGGCAGAAGTAAAGCTGTGAGGAGGGGGCTTGAGTCGTGCTTGGGTAGTTCAGTTGGAAGAGCACTTGCCCACGAAAGACAAAGGTCCCGAGTTCGAGTCTCGGCCCAGTACACAGTTTTGATCTGCAAGAAAGTTTCATATCAGCGCACACTCCGCTGCAGAGTGAAAATCTCATTCTGGAAAACATCCCCCAGGCTATGGGTAAGCCATGTCTCCGCAATATACTTTCTTTCAGGAGTGCTAGTTCTGCAAGGTTCGCAGGTGAGCTTCTGTAAAGTTTGGAAGGTAGGAGACGAGGTACTGGCAGAAGTAAAGCTGTGAGGAAGGGGCTTGAGTCGTGCTTGGGTAGTTCAATTGGAAGAGCACTTGCCCACGAAAGACAAAGGTCCCGAGTTCGAGTCTCGGCCCAGTACACAGTTTTGATCTGCAAGAAAGTTTCATATCAGCGCACACTCCGCTGCAGAGTGAAAATCTCATTCTGGAAAACATCCCCCAGGCTATGGGTAAGCCATGTCTCCGCAATATCCTTTCTTTCAGGAGTGCTAGTTCTGCAAGGTTCGCAGGAGAGCTTCTGTAATGTTTGGAAGGTAGGAGACGAGATACTGGCAGAAGTAAAGCTGTGAGGAGAGGGCTTGAGTCGTGCTTGGGTAGTTCAGTTGGTAGAGCACTTGCCTACGAAAGACAAAGGTCCCGAGTTCGAGTCTCGGCCCAGTACACAGTTTTGATCTGCAAGAAAGTTTCATATCAGCGCACACTCCGCTGCAGAGTGAAAATCTCATTCTGGAAAACATCCCCCAGGCTATGGGTAAGCCATGTCTCCGCTATATCCTTTCTTTCAGGAGTGCTAGTTCTGCAAGGTTCGCAGGAGAGCTTCTGTAAAGTTTGGAAGGTAGGAGACGAGGTACTGGCAGAAGTGAAGCTGTGAGGAGGGGGCGTGAGCCAATCTTGGGTAGCTCAGTTGGTAGAGAACTAGCGCAGGAAAGGCAAAGGTCCCGAGTTCGGGTGTCGGTCCGGTACACAGTATTAATCTGCTAGGAGGTTTCGAAATTGAGTTGTCGGCGAGAGATGAATTTAGTTTCTGAGCGACACTGTTTCAAATTTTATTGTAGATAGTACCTGAGCAATGCGTGCTGACTTAGACAATTACTTTTTCTTTTCCAGTGGTGTACTCTTTAACATGATGCGATCGTTAGTTTACTTCTTGATGGACTTTATCAGACTGCAGAGTAGAATCTCTGATGTACTTCTACGCTAAAGTATGGCCAGGAGATGTGATTATTCTTCCTTTCAAACTAACTAATTTAATTGGGCAATCTGCCCAATATTAGTGGTGATTTCATGCAATCATAACTACACTTACCTACGATTTTAGTTCTGTATCTCAAGGTGGAAACCGACAAGCAATTAATAATTTCTTCTAAGACCATCACATTTCCTTTTGCATTGTTGTTCCAAATAAAATATTCACTGCTCAACTTAACTTCGTCTCTGTGTTTCGTACCTGTTGTGTTCCTCACATTATTTTCTTATTTTATTGTTTTTTAATCATTGCTGTATCTACCAGATTTCATGTATTTAGTCTCTGGTTACTTGACAAAACCTATTATAAGCAACTTCGAATAATGAGCCACAGGTTTATTACCTGACAATCCTTTCTTTTTTTACCTTTCTTAGTACAGTACAAGTAATAAGTGGGCAAGTTGAGCGCACTAAGGGATAATTTAACGATCAAACCAACACACTCATAATAATAAATATACAAATTCAATCAATAAAACTATATTTAAAAATTTAAACCTACAGCCTCCTCAGGATTCAGAGGTTAACTGCACTAGGAGATAATTTAATGACCAAACCAACCCACCAACAACAATAAATACAAAAATTAAATCAATCAAAATTATTTCAATCTTATTAAATTTATTAAATAATTAGTAATTTTAAAATGCATAAAGCATTGCATCATAATTTTCTAGAACTACTCTTTTATCATACTGAAATGAGAAATCTTTCTTAGCCTGTTTGTTGACTAGATTTTTAGTATCAACATCTCCAGTGATCTGACACTATTCTAATTGTATTTTTTACTTCACTTCACTTCCAATTAATCCTATGATCAATGTGCCATTCAGCTTTGGAATATTCATATAATTTAACCTGAATCCATTTACATTCACATCTGTAGTTTTATCATATTCCTTATAACTGACAACTTTCTGGGTCAGCTGAAGCCCAATGTGTAATCCAGTTATTTCCTAATGCATTAATCCATTCGTCTAATGTACAACCGGTTTCCACAGCATTTTCACCCCTAACAATACATACTATACTATCTGTATCAAAATATACAACAAATTCTCCTAGTTTATTTAACATATCATACAATCAAACCCTGTCATTTGATGTAGTGAATGCAGCTGTAAAAATATTTTGTATCTGTATTATTCTCCACATAATGATACTTGAAACTGAACTACATCTGATTCATATTCTCTTAATACAGTATACATCTATGTTATCTAATCGATCATCCAATAGTATCTCATAAAGTCATTGAAAATTTGTTACATATTCTGTTTGACTAAAGTTTTGCCTTTGCCCGTATTTTCCCCATAATAAATTGAGATATATCTTAGCAATGGCTCGTTTTCCTGGATTTTTAGTTATTGTATTAGGATCTAAGTCAATAGCCAACTGTTTTGATGCACTCTTCATTAGTGGCAAAATCATGTGGACTGCTTTTTAATTTTATTTTCATACAATTTTTCACATGAGTTTTAAACAGCATGTTGCTTTTATTTCTAAATCCTCATACTTCAGAGGCATCAAAAATTTTATATCCTTTTTCTACAGCTTTCTCCACTATGTCACTCATCCACATTCCAATAAAACTTCTTTCATCATCGTTGTGTTCTCATTTATCAATTTTTCCTTGAGCACATCTGACACACAAGGGAAACAACAGTTTTTCATTTATTCTTACTGGTAAGACAGGTTGATACAATCCTTTGGGTGGCACTAATTCACATTTTGTTAAACCATACCAATTTTTGGAATTGGCACAGTGGGCTAAAGACTCCATATGACATTGTATTTCATTTATGTGCTAACACCACCTGCTTCAGCTCTTAATTTTATTGCAATTGTTTGATGTTCCCAAAAAGAATCTCTTGAATTCAATGGTTTGACAACTTCTTTAACTGTTTTAATTTTTTAAGCAACTTATACTCTGGAGAGTTAAGCCAATCACATTGCAAGTCACCACTAACTTACATCCCACATTCTATATTTCTGCCCTTCTTTTTAAAGTGTTTTGACAAAGGTTGACCATTGTTTCTTCACTTTTATTGTTAATCATCTCACTGTTAAAACATTTTTACAACCGTACCAAAACCAATTGTGGTACTGATGAAGAGTATTCGTTGCTTTATCAAATACGTGTATTTTTGCAATGGCTATTTTTACTCCTCCACCATTAAGAACATGTGAGATATAATTATTGTTTAAACTGTTTAACCAGCCTACAGATTCTTTACTATAATTTCATTTTTGTCCATTATTCAATACAGTAGTTGTATTTTCCTGTGAATATTTGTATCTGTAAATAGCCATACAACCACTTGCAATTGTTAAATAGTGAAATGGGTCAATATAGGCTATCTCTAGAAATTTTTTTCTTAATTCCAAACAACCTCTTCTAAATATATGTACACCAGATTTTCAGTACACATTAATTTATTTCTTCATATTGAGCATATAATTTTCTTTTTCTCTGGAGCTATGCCTTTTGGGAAACACTTCTCTATCTTGTAAATAATAGATTTCAGCTATCAGTCATCCTTTTTAAATTTTATTGGCAGATCTAGATTTCAGCTAGAGACTAGCCATATTCAGTGCACTAGCATTTTTGATGAATGCATGGAATGCTTGTTGGTCAGACTTCGTCTACAGTTCATTGAACATATAACAGTATCTATTGCAGTTTTCACAGTATATCTTGTTTTCTAGTGTCTAGTATAAAGATTTATATTTCTATTTTGCAATTATGTTTATATTGTTGTTGTATGGTTTGTTAAATTTAACAGAGAAGTATCAAGAACCCAAGAAAGCTTTTATACTGTTAATTACAACAAAATTGTTTTGATTTTTAATCAGATATGTCTTTATTTCTTTATGAAGGCCACTATACATAACTAAATTGAAATTCTCTGCACATATAATATTTATTTGAATTATCAACAATTCATCAATATGATGTCACCTAAAATGAACCCTTTAACATTGTATTCACCTAATTGTTTACAAAATATGTCAGTTAACTTTTCTTGTAATTTGTATTTATCTCCTTCATAATTTTCTTAATCTCATTTGTAGTTTAGTTCTCTACCTAAAATATTATGTGTACAGTATGTTAATGCCACTACTACAGCTCTAGAACATAACACATTATCATTTTTATTAATTCTTGTGTTACATCCCTTATTATTTTTGTCTTCAGCTAGAGTTATTGGATTTTACCTCTACCACTTCTGCCTCTAGGAATCGCTACCATCTCAATATTAAATGAGGTATCTGCTATATCGATAGTCTCATTTGGATGTTATTATATCACTGCTTTTATTGCACATAACTTGAACTGATTCACAAGTATTAGCTGCTTTACATTCTGTAGAAACTGGATAAAACATTTTGGGGTTTTCGATGTTATATTCAACCTATCTCCTTTTCAAAACTCCAATATTACAGGAAAAATAATGAACTACATTGCGATGGAGAAGCGATAGTAATTCCTGTTGATCACCACATTTTAAAAATTTAGAAAAATTTATTCATTCGAAAAATCCATATTCACATTACAGCAGATGTAATTCTAAATAGAATTAGTATTGAAACTGATGTAGAAGTGTGTAAGGATATAAAAGAAGATAATATTCTGAGTGTGCTAGGATTTAATAATCAAATTATTAATACAAATGAGAAAATTGTTACTAATGATGTTCCTAAAATTATTCCATTCGAATTAATTAATATAAATTTTAATCTAGCTGATGGGATGTTTGTAAAGTGTACTGATCATTATCATAGAAAAACTAATATTATTTCTTTATTCAAGCCTAATGCAGAATTTGGTGTACCACTAATTCATGAACCAAATTATCCTGCATATATTCCAATTTTTGAACCTATTCAGGATTTAGAAATTACTTTAACTGATGAAAATCATAATTTGTTTGACTTTAATGGTGTTTATGTAACAGTAATTTCAGAAATGTCTTAATAAATTTTATTCTTATTAAATCATGAATATAATTGAGACTTACCAGTTCTACTCATTCTCAGTGAATCAGAAGACTAAAAATAATCTAAATCTCTGCAACAAAAACACAGAGATTAGCATAAATATTGGAGGTGGTTGAGTTCATCCTAATCATGCTCAGTTGTGCATGAGCTTAACTATTATTGGAGCTGATCCTAATGATTTTCCGTCATATACTGGAAAACCAATAAAAAATTAATTGATAACCGTGTGGCAAAGCTTTCCAAGGTCAAAACTATAGTAAAAGGAAACATTATTTTGTCTCGAATGGAACATCTATTCATTTCCTGATATGTTCTTATGTGATTGACTTCGACTATAGCTTGTAAGTTAACCATGTAAGGTCATATTTTTCATAATGGTAAGATAAAAAGTAAGAAAAATAAAGTACTTTTTCCACCAGATTTGTTTGGTGGATTTTTAAGAGGCTATAAAGTAGACATACACTTCCAAAAGAAGGTAAAATTGTAGTGGGATTTATGGAAATTCATCTTGCTGTCAAAAAATATCAACGTGAATATTCACTAGAGCCAGAAGAATAAAGACTAAAGAATCAAAAATTCCAGTTTCTTTCTTTGAGTCACAAACAGTTGAAATAGCCAGATTAGATGTAAAAAGAAGTATTGAACTAGATATCACTAATTATGATCGTTATTCAGAGTTTGATAAGACTTATTTTATTTTTGTTGTGTTTCAAACTAATCGAAAAAATAATAAGCTAATTGAGTCTTCTTTATTCGATAATGTTAAGTTACAGAAAATCTATATAATGAATGAAATAAAGAAGTTTTTCCTCAAGAAATGTGGAATCTAGATCCATCAAGTAATTATCTGAAAGCAAATGTGCTTTATTTCGTTTTAAGAGAGGTGTTCGATTGAATGATGATGTCATTGTAAACCTCTTCAGTTTTATTCAAATTATCCTATTTTTGTCATAAATATGTCTAGAAGGATAAATGTATTACCCAAGCAGAAAACTGCAATGAAATTAGTTGTCATTTTTAGTGTTACCATTCTGAAAGATACAACTGCCTACATAGTCAGGTCTAGTAATAAAAAATTTACATATGATCCTCACCATAGAATTTTGAGTGAATATTCTTAATATTACTATTTTTTATTCTATATAAATTAATTCTTAATAATGTTGTTTAAAAAATATTAGTGAACTAAAAGTAAATGAAATGTATCACATTACAGGATGTGAATATTTAAAAACTAGATATGGAGAGAAAATTCGTAGGGAGCTTGACAGTAAATTTAAAATGATTTTCCCACATAGGTTTAATAAAATAATAACTATCATGGGCATTCATCTTTTTAAAGATGGTAATATCAAACTAAAATATGAAGTAATGAAGAGAACTAAACATAATTATATCGAATTTCACGTTCTGAAGTTCATTATGTGAGTAATTTTTGGTTGATTTAATATTTATATTTATTTCAGCAGGTGGAGTGCGTTTCATCATCAAATAATGCCTTAGGAGCTGAAACTGCCCACTTACTACTTGCCCACGTGAGTGACTTACCAGTATCTTTACCTAAAATAAACGAAAAACTACGAAGCATTCTTCCAGGATAGATTGTCACATGTGTTAAACATCTCCAAAATTTTTGTATGACAAACTGTGAGCATACGAGGGTAATACCAAAAGTAATGTCTCCTATTTTCTTATAAGTACATAAAGCTGTTTATTTCTACAATGGTTTACATCAGATTACAGCTTGAACATTTAGCTATTTTCGACATAATCATCATTTCTGTCAATGCATTTTTGTAGACGCTGTGGCAGTTTGTGTATGCCCATGCCATACCAACTCGCCGCCATGCTGTTCAGAAAGTTATGAACCTGTTCTTTCACCTCGTCGTCGGAGCTGAATGGCTTTCTGGCCAAATGTTCTTTTAACTTTAGGAATAGGTGATATTCACTGGGCGCCAAGTCAGGACTATAGGGGTGATTATGTTCCACTGAAACTGTTGTAGGTGAGCAACGGTTTGCCGAGCGATGTGTGGGCGAGCGTTGTCATGGAGAGTGTGTACGCCCTTGCTCAACATTCCTCTTCTCCGGTTCTGAATGGCCCGTTTGAATTTTTTCAGAGCCTTACAGTACCTGTCAGCGTTAACTGTGGTCCCAGTGGGCATGAAGTCGACCAACAATACCCCTTTTCGATAGCAAAAAGCCACTGTCAAGACTTTACCGGCGGCCTGTGTTTGTTAGAATTTCCACGGCTTTGCCGGAGAAGGATGCCGCCACTGGCATGATTGTTGCTTGGCCTTAGGTGTAAAGTGGTATGCCCAGGTTTCGTCACCCGTGACAACTGAGACCAAAAAGTTGTCCTGTTCGGCAGCAACCCCGCGGTGAGGAAATGCGCGGGAACTATCAACTCGTTGTCGCATGTGATCCTCAGTCAGCATGCGTGGCATCCATCTTGCGCACGCCTTCTGGTAGTTCAATGTTCCCGTTAAAATCCTGTGAGCGGAGCTTCGGGAAACCCCAGGAACCAACGTGCAGAGATCATCCAGAGTGATCCGTCGATTTTCACGCATGCTTTGCTCAACCTTCAACACTGTCTCATCAGAAATTGACGGTCTCCCGCTCCTTTGTTCGCCGTGAATTTCGGTCCGATCAGCTGTAAACTCTCTACACCACTTACGAACATTTTTGACATCTGTGCACGACTCACCATATACTTCCGTCAAATAGCGATGGATTTCAATCGGCGCAGTGCCCTTTGCGTTCACAAACCAAGTAACTGCGTGCAATTCGTGCTTAGCGGTAACATCCAACGAATGCTCCGTTCACAACGGCTGCCAAGCCAAGACTGAGCGCCTCAGCGCGGCGTGCGCATGTTTACACACAGCGCGTGAAGCAGTCTTCATAACAGTGTGACCAACTGCCACACAAACAGAGTTCTCTACTTATAAAAAATAGGAGACTTTACTTTTGGTATTACCCTCGTACATTTCAGACAAAAACCGAAGTGGAAAACGGACCTTGAACCTAACCTCAATGTTTATGCAAAATAACGTAGTGCCAATGCAAAATAATGTAAGTGGCGATCAAAAAGCTTTCGTTTGAGGACGTTGCTAAAGCGTATATGAAACTTATGGCGATTCCCATGTTGATATTTAACTACCGACATGTAGGCAACGTGTCTTTACTACGTCTGAGATATATGTGCCGAGCTATGGCGACGTTATTACCAAATGCGTCCAAATAGGACCAATGTGCTGTTGTTCATCTTGGCTGCCGAAGGACAGACACCGGTACATATCCTTCGGAGAATGAAGAATGTGTGTGGAACAGCATGTTTCTCGAAACCCAGCTTTGTGAAATGGTACGTCAACTTCATGATAACGCACCTTCCTATATCTCAAATGCCGTAATGCAGAAGTTATGCCAAGAGACGCGAATCACAAGTTTTGTTACTATAACAGAAAAAAGTCAAGTAACCGTACTTGAATGTTTCGAAACCAGAACGTCAAGTTTTCTAAAATTTAACTCTTAAGTTTAACCTAATTACAACTGAGTGATGGGCCCTACGCAGGTCATTAAATTGAAGGATAATATTCTCACAAAGGATAGCATTAGTCAGAACTAAAACGAATTCCCACAACCAAAAGACGACAACAAGTGTGTGTTAAGATATAGGCCATCATATTCCTGTGACACTGCAGGAGTTTCTTAATGTGACTACTACTCACTCGTACACATCCTTTAGCACTCCTCAAAGAATTACAAACTCTTGCAAACTTGCCTGGCTGCCCTCATACACTCCTGGAAATGGAAAAAAGAACACATTGACACCGGTGTGTCAGACCCACCATACTTGCTCCGGACACTGCGAGAGGGCTGTACAAGCAATGATCACACGCACGGCACAGCGGACACAGCAGGAACCGCGGTGTTGGCCGTCGAATGGCGCTAGCTGCGCAGCATTTGTGCACCGCCGCCGTCAGTGTCAGCCAGTTTGCCGTGGCATACGGAGCTCCATCGCAGTCTTTAACACTGGTAGCATGCCGCGACAGCGTGGACGTGAACCGTATGTGCAGTTGACGGACTTTGAGCGAGGGCGTATAGTGGGCATGCGGGAGGCCGGATGGACGTACCGCCGAATTGCTCAACACGTGGGGCGTGAGGTCTCCACAGTACATCGATGTTGTCGCCAGTGGTCGGCGGAAGGTGCACGTGCCCGTCGACCTGGGACCGAACCGCAGCGACGCACGGATGCACGCCAAGACCGTAGGATCCTACGCAGTGCCGTAGGGGACCGCACCGCCACTTCCCAGCAAATTAGGGACACTGTTGCTCCTGGGGTATCGGCGAGGACCATTCGCAACCGTCTCCATGAAGCTGGGCTACGGTCCCGCACACCGTTAGGCCGTCTTCCACTCACGCCCCAACATCGTACAGCCCGCCTCCAGTGGTGTCGCGACAGGCGTGAATGGAGGGACGAATGGAGACGTGTCGTCTTCAGCGATGAGAGTCGCTTCTGCCTTGGTGCCAATGATGGTCGTATGCGTGTTTGGCGCCGTGTAGGTGAGCGCCACAATCAGGACTGCATACGACCGAGGCACACAGGGCCAACACCCGGCATCACGGTGTGGGGAGCGATCTCCTACACTGGCCGTACACCACTGGTGATCGTCGAGGGGACACTGAATAGTGCACGGTACATCCAAACCGTCATCGAACCCATCGTTCTACCATTCCTAGACCGGCAAGGGAACTTGCTGTTCCAACAGGACAATGCACTTCCGCATGTATCCCGTGCCACCCAACGTGCTCTAGAAGGTGTAAGTCAACTACCCTGGCCAGCAAGATCTCCGGATCTGTCCCCCATTGAGCATGTTTGGGACTGGATGAAGCGTCGTCTCACGCGGTCTGCACGTCCAGCACGAACGCTGGTCCAACTGAGGCGCCAGGTGGAAATGGCATGGCAAGCCGTTCCACAGGACTACATCCAGCATCTCTACGATCGTCTCCATGGGAGAATAGCAGCCTGCATTGCTGCGAAAGGTGGATATACACTGTACTAGTGCCGACATTGTGCATGCTCTGTTGCCTGTGTCTATGTGCCTGTGGGTCTGTCAGTGTGATCATGTGATGTATCTGACCCCAGGAATGTGTCAATAAGGTTTCCCCTTCCTGGGACAATGAATTCACGGTGTTCTTATTTCAATTTCCAGGAGTGTATTTGGCATCATACATGTGACAAACGCTCCTCTAACAAAAGCACATTTTAATTTTGTCCTCTGTCTCTCTCTTTTTTTTATCTTACGCAGATGTCCCGACAGAACAGAATGAGTGATCTACTGGAAAATTCTTCAGTTCTTGACTTTAAAGTGCGAGAATTATTGTTAAGACTTTTTTTAAAGTTTTGTATAGCTTATTGCAAATGAATGCAGCAGAATACTGGACGACTTTCTGCACAAGAGTCAAGAAGATGTGATACAAATGCAGACTGGATTTCTGTCTGATATTATCTGAACGATAGCTGCTAATTCCAGAAAGTAAGCCCGTAGTGTTAACAACAAACGATATTAAAGGAAATGAATAATGGAACGCTGATGTCAGACTTGCCAGCCTCCTTAACAGGGGGTCGGCAAGCGGTTTGGGAGATTACGACAAATATTGTTAGAACTGGTCGCTACTGAATAAAAAATATCCTTTGTGAATGGGAAGAATAAACCAGAATTTTATGTCTTGTAACGTAAGCGTATGACTAATTTTCGTGTTGTACTATCACTTACAACAAACGCTGCTCAGATGTCAAATGTAACAGCATTCAGCTTTTGAATAAGTTCCTGATCATGGCCTTTCCATGTCAGGTTACTGTCTACCTGCACACCTGGACAGCTTGCTAATGATATGCCCAATCTGTGTAATCAAAATGTCAATTTTAGTTTAATTGTGGATTACAAGATGTAAAAACTGAGTCTTACTGTTTTTAGCAACAATTCATTTTCTATAAACCACGAACTTACATCTTGAAATGCACTGTTTGACACACAGCCTACGTTGCACACAACGTCCTTTACTACCAATCTAGCAAACAGAAATTAAGATTACCTGTCACGTTAGAACGCATATTAGTTACATATACATATATAAGAAACAACACATATGGAATGTCTCCATAACAAAATCCCTATGGCCTCTATACTGCCTGACCTCCCAGACAAAGCCATCACACACTAAAAGTTTGTGTTAACTAGAGGTAGAAAACGGGGTGGTGCATAAATCTCATTCGTTGTCGTTCACTAAGGGTAAAGTTCAACACCGCGAGTTATTTGCTATGTTTCGCGCAGAAACTGGCGGTAAACAGTGTCTGTTAATTTGATGAGTAAAGCGTGCAGCCCTGTGAGTGTCGCCGGCAGTTTCTGCATACAAATTGATACCAAACGGAAGCTGATACTGTGCCTGCTGTTTCTCGCATGCAATAACAGATTCTATTTTATGTTTACGTTGTTCACACTACATGGAGTTAGTAATTTTGCTCTGATGCAAGCACAGTCTAAAAACAATACTTACAGAATGAGACATGTAAGAGACACTTCGCGTGATTTTAACAATGCTTAACAATGCAGGTAACCATTTTTCACGTAAGACACAGTCTGCTAAAAGAGGATATCTAACGCATTACTACTGGAATGTATGTAAAAGCTCTCGTAAGCAATCTCGAAATAACTAAAATTTCAAAATGTGTATGATAACACTGACTTGGAGCGAAATTATCACTGGTGTTCACCATAAAAGTAAGTAAGTTCCCACATTGGCTATGAAATACTTCAGAATGTCAAGTTCTGAGATGTAAACAAATGCTACTCAAAACTTAACTGCCAAGTTCGAAGCTTTGGCTTGGACTAAACCAACCTACTCTTTACTGAATGATTGTACCCAGTTGGTTTAATGGTACATCCTAAATGATGTGCAAATCTTAACTAGATCAGTACTTAAAATACCACTTAAATTCACATGAATTTTGTATAAACACAAAAATTAGGGAATCACAAACACTGCAAATACAAATGTATATACAGAACGAGTCACCTTCATTTTTAACTGTTTTCTACTTGACGAACAGTGACGAAGGGCTCATGAAATAAACAACAACGTGTTCTTGCAGCTCTTTATAAATAGATATACAGGTATCAATTTTGATTTTTCTAAGTCATCTATGCTATATTTGCAACCAAAATGGCATATCTTGGTGAGACAAATACACCATTATAACTTTCTTTGTAGATCTTGCTAGATCAACGAATTGAATATAGGGATTTTTGTGCAGTTATTGCAGCCGTTGAATGATCGTCCACCAGATAGCTTACATCACACTCGAACGAAACTCGCGCCGCTGTGATGCTTACCCTACTCTCTACTGAAACTCGTGTTGCCGAGGCAAGAGATACTTCGCCGGTTGTGTGTTGTCCTTCGAAAGAGTTAACTGGAGTGCAGTGGAGCCGCTGTCTGTGTAGAGCGGGTAAACACCGTTCAACTCTTGACACCTTGGTTACTGACATCAAAAAATTCTGAAAATCAAAGTTTTGCCCCCAGAAAATTTATAAGGAATGAAGACTGCTACCAACGAAGCTTCAGAAGTAGCGGTTCCTACAGTTACTGCACTAAATCTCCAAGCCAGTTCTCGTCTCAAACACAAAGAGAGGCAGGCATCTGTCAAAGAAACTGTCTGCGTAATCTTCATAGGTATAAATATCACTCATACCATATTTCTCTACATCAACAGCTGCATGACAGTGATTTTCAGCTTCTCTCTGAATACTGTCAGTGGATTCCCCATCAAGATAATGATTTTGTTTGGAAAGTACTATTTACTGATGAGGAAACGTCCAAAAATTATGGGAGTGTAAATTGTAGAACGATGGACTAATTGTAAAATTGTAACCTTCCAGTATAAAATTAAAAATGATTTTTTTTGTTAATATTTCAACCCGTGAAAACTGATAAATTTTGACATAAGCAGCGCCACGCTATGGTCCTGTAAAATCCATCAGAAAAAATGTTACCTCATGATTGTGTCGCCCGATAACGCTGTCTATATATCTGCTGGTAAATGGCAATGCTTAGTGCAATTCCTGGCCTATCTACTAATACTGGACAACATTTGTCTGAGATCAGAATTATTAGGAAAACTAACCTTGCTTGTTGACACAGCTGCACAGCTAGTAGTCTGATTAATAAAGAACACATGACTATGATCTGAGAAAATTTCTGAAATATTTAAATTTAAATAAATGACTGGATAGGGACTGGTAATGACTCAAGTCAAAATTGTTCCTTCCTTTTTTGTTGACTTGTAAAAATTATATTCTGAAAATGTTGTACATTATTGATAAAGATCTCCATTCCATTATATGAAAAATTCAACATTACAAATCTTGGTCAATGGTGCTGACGAATCAAAAAAAGATTGAAACAAACTCATATTAACATCTCAGACAAGTGACTTAACTTTGCGCATGCCAATAAAAAACAATAAAATTTACCTTTAAATACATGGCTGTGAAGTGCGGTGTACCAGCGATAGACTACTTCTGCGTTGTAGCAGCGAGCGACTGCAACAACTTCCGAGACTGCTCCGACCTGCGACTCTATTGCAGCAAAGATATTTTCTGTCGCAGGCAGCGCGTGAGCAATACATAGAAATTACATTTGCTCCAGCAGTGTGGTGAACCCCTTACATAATGGTCAACGTAATCGAATATTGGATTCGTCGGGTGATCAAACCAACAAAAGTGAAGTGTGAACTGTGTGGAGTGACACAATCTAATAGCACGTGATCGGCCCTTATTTCGTTGAAAGTATAGTGGACAGTAAAAAGTACAGAGTCTGTTGATAAATATTTTACGCCAATTATTAGAAAATACATCATTAAGCGCTCGTCAGATGATGTGGCTCCAACATAATTTGAAGCCATATTGACCGTTAATAGACCGTGACTGTTTCAAAACTTTGGGAAGTTTTTCAGATACCACTACCACTCACAAAATTTGTTTACTACTCAATTATTTATTTTTTGATGTGATGAATTCTTTTTAGTGCCAGATCATGAGGTATCACCTCGAAACATGACGCAAAATAAATAATTTAGCTGTCAACAAATCATGGAATCGATAGCGGTATCTGAAAACTTTTTCATATGGTTGCAGCATGATGGATATCCTGCACTTAATTAGTCAGAGGCAAAACCAGCATACTTCAAACCGATGCCTATAAAGAGGCAGTCCTGTTCAGAGGCACGCAACACGATTTCCTGACCAGGAGCTGTTGTTTTTCTTCCTCTGAGGTCATGTGAAGCATGTAGTCAACAACGAGGTTCCAAGGACTATGGAAGACTTAAGATAGCGAATTACTGCAGCGTGTAAAGCGATTACTCCAGTTAATTCGACAACAGTGCATTCATCAGTGATTCAGGGCGAACGAAAGTGTCCCATTGCAAATGTTTCTGTCTTCGCACACTTCTTTATTACTTCTTTTTATTACGATCACTAGTTAATTTTGTGTGTTGTGGGCTTGCTGTACTAGTTGAGTGTACGATTTTTAATCCTACTGATGCTCATGTTTATGAGTGGACATTGCAGCTCAAACTGGTATTCGACAGCTATAACGACCAGATTTTTGGACTAATTATTTGAAATGAGTATTGAAATACACTCTAAGAGAAAAAAGCAAAGGCGACGAGCACCACGAAGGAATTATCCGGATTCAGTGGAAATCGGAGAGTCAGACTAATGATTAAAATTTAGAAAAAAATGGATTTATTCGAGAGTAGGACCTTTACAAGGTGGACAAGTCAAAAAAATTGGATTTATTCAAGAGTAATAACTTCGCGTTGCTCTATGGAGAGCGAAGAAAAGGAAGAATATCGGGATGTGAAATGACTTTGTTACGAGACAGGATAACGAGAGGACGGGTATGATGTGTGTGCAGTGAAACAGTCATTGTTAGCCACCATCGCATTTCAAAAGTAACTGCGCTTATTTAATTTTGATCAGAGGATTCTGTGATGAGGTGTTATGTACTACAAGCTTGCATAGGACTTGTAACATTTGGTGGTCGATGTTTGCTGTTGAACCTGCTTCAGTAACACTTTCAAAACCGTTGAGAAAGTTTTCTCTGCTAAAACGAACTCATATCACTCTCGGACAATCATCTAATGACCAAATGAGAATGGCAGTGTTCCAATTCGAGAAGATCCTCTGGAATTTTTCTTTCTCTTACATTTCAAGAATTTTACAGGCAATAGTCGCAGCTACTTCTAAACCACGCGAGTAGCTTGTCTACAGGTACAAAATTATGTACAGTGTGGGAGTAGTCGACGCCGCTCGGGATATTGTCCTTAGACATACAAACATGACTATGATCTGAGAAAATTTCTGAAATATTTAAATTTAAATAAATGACTGGATAGGGACTGGTAATGACTCAAGTCAAAATTGTTCCTTCCTTTTTTGTTGACTTGTAAAAATTATATTCTGAAAATGTTGTACATTATTGATAAAGATCTCCATTCCATTATATGAAAAATTCAACATTACAAATCTTGGTCAATGGTGCTGACGAATCAAAAAAAGATTGAAACAAACTCATATTAACATCTCAGACAAGTGACTTAACTTTGCGCATGCCAATAAAAAACAATAAAATTTACCTTTAAATACATGGCTGTGAAGTGCGGTGTACCAGCGATAGACTACTACTGCGTTGTAGCAGCGAGCGACTGCAACAACTTCCGAGACTGCTCCGACCTGCGACTCTATTGCAGCAAAGATATTTTCTGTCGCAGGCAGCGCGTGAGCAATACATAGAAATTACATTTGCTCCAGCAGTGTGGTGAACCCCTTACATAATGGTCAACGTAATCGAATATTGGATTCGTCGGGTGATCAAACCAACAAAAGTGAAGTGTGAACTGTGTGGAGTGACACAATCTAATAGCACGTGATCGGCCCTTATTTCGTTGAAAGTATAGTGGACAGTAAAAAGTACAGAGTCTGTTGATAAATATTTTACGCCAATTATTAGAAAATACATCATTAAGCGCTCGTCAGATGATGTGGCTCCAACATAATTTGAAGCCATATTGACCGTTAATAGACCGTGACTGTTTCAAAACTTTGGGAAGTTTTTCAGATACCACTACCACTCACAAAATTTGTTTACTACTCAATTATTTATTTTTTGATGTGATGAATGTCTTTTTAGTGCCAGATCATGAGGTATCACCTCGAAACATGACGCAAAATAAATAATTTAGCTGTCAACAAATCATGGAATCGATAGCGGTATCTGAAAACTTTTTCATATGGTTGCAGCATGATGGATATCCTGCACTTAATTAGTCAGAGGCAAAACCAGCATACTTCAAACCGATACCTATAAAGAGGCAGTCCTGTTCAGAGGCACGCAACACGATTTCCTGACCAGGAGCTGTTGTTTTTCTTCCTCTGAGGTCATGTGAAGCATGTAGTCAACAACGAGGTTCCAAGGACTATGGAAGACTTAAGATAGCGAATTACTGCAGCGTGTAAAGCGATTACTCCAGTTAATTCGACAACAGTGCATTCATCAGTGATTCAGGGCGAACGAAAGTGTCCCATTGCAAATGTTTCTGTCGTCGCACACTTCTTTATTACTTCTTTTTATTACGATCACTAGTTAATTTTGTGTGTTGTGGGCTTGCTGTACTAGTTGAGTGTACGATTTTTAATCCTACTGATGCTCATGTTTATGAGTGGACATTGCAGCTCAAACTGGTATTCGACAGCTATAACGACCAGATTTTTGGACTAATTATTTGAAATGAGTATTGAAATACACTCTAAGAGAAAAAAGCAAAGGCGACGAGCACCACGAAGGAATTATCCGGATTCAGTGGAAATCGGAGAGTCAGACTAATGATTAAAATTTAGAAAAAAATGGATTTATTCGAGAGTAGGACCTTTACAAGGTGGACAAGTCAAAAAAATTGGATTTATTCAAGAGTAATAACTTCACAAAGTTGCCAAGTCAGTAACGCATTAGTCTGCCTCTGGCCTTATGTAGCATAATACACCTTAGCCAGTACCAGCTGTCAGGAGTTCTGGATCAATCAGCTGATCGGTTTAAGGACCATCCTATTGTTATTAGATTAAAGTTAACATATATTGCGAGGTGGTGCGTTTCGCCTGCCCGATTGAAATATTAATTCCTTGACTTCGCGTTGCTCTATGGAGAGCGAAGAAAAGGAAGAAAATCGGGATGTGAAATGACTTTGTTACGAGACAGGATAACGAGAGGACGGGTATGATGTGTGTGCAGTGAAACAGTCATTGTTAGCCACCATCGCATTTCAAAAGTAACTGCGCTTATTTAATTTTGATCAGAGGATTCTGTGATGAGGTGTTATGTACTACAAGCTTGCATAGGACTTGTAACATTTGGTGGTCGATGTTTGCTGTTGAACCTGCTTCAGTAACACTTTCAAAACCGTTGAGAAAGTTTTCTCTGCTAAAACGAACTCATATCACTCTCGGACAATCATCTAATGACCAAATGAGAATGGCAGTGTTCCAATTCGAGAAGATCCTCTGGAATTTTTCTTTCTCTTACATTTCAAGAATTTTACAGGCAATAGTCGCAGCTACTTCTAAACCACGCGAGTAGCTTGTCTACAGGTACAAAATTATGTACAGTGTGGGAGTAGTCGACGCCGCTCGGGATATTGTCCTTCACAGACATACAAACAGAGAGACTACACACCCTAGTTCAATACAATGAATTTAATATTGCCAGCTTAAAACGTTTAATGTCTTCTTTTGAGCAGCAGTAATATTCTACCAAGCAACTATTCGGCATGGCAATGATTAACAGAGTTGTTGGGTGACCTCGTAAGGTATATCACGCCAAATTCTGTCCAATTGGCGCTTCTGATCGTCAAAATCCCGATCTGGTTGGAGGGGCCCACCCAGAATGCTCCAAAAGATTTCAATTTGGGAGAGATCCGGCCATATTGATGGCCAAGGTAGAGTTCGGTAAGCATGAAGACAAGGAGTAAAATGTCTCTCCGTGCGAGGGCGGGCATTCTCTTTCTGAAATATATGCCCAGGACGGCTTGCCATGAAGGGCAACAAAAGGGGGCCTAAAATATCGTTAACGTACCGCCGTGCTGTCTGAGTGCCGCGGATGACAACCAAAGGGATCTTGCTATGAGAAGGAATTGCACGCCAGACAATCACCCCCAGACAATCATCACTCGTGTGTAGTCGGGCCGTATGGTGGACGACAGTCAGGTTGGTACCCCAACGCTGTCTGGGACTTCTCAGACACGTTTTCTGCGTGGAATATCATTAACTGGAGTAGAATTGTTTTCAGTGATGAGTTCCACTTTGAACCGAGACACGATAACCAGCGAAGACGTGTCTGCAGACGCCCCCAACTGGTGTGGGACACCACCCTGACTGTCGCTCCCTATATGGCCCAACAGCCAGGAGTGATGGTCTCGGGTGCAATTTCATTTCACAGCAGGAGCCCTTTGGCTGCCATCAGCAGCACCCTTACAGCACGGCGGTAAATCGACGATATTCTACGCCTCGTTTTGTTGCACTTCAACGGAAGTCGACCTGGGCTTCCATTTCAGCAAGATAATGCCCGCTCGCACACGGCGAGTGTTTCTTCTGCTAGTCTTCATGCTTGCCAAACCTTACATCGGCCAGAAAGGTCACAAGACCTCTCCCAAACTGAGTACATTTGGAGCATTACAGGCAGGGCCTACCAACCGACTCGGGATTTTGACGAACTAACGCGCCAGTTGGACAGTATTTGGCACGATATCCCTCAGCGAACTATCCAAGAACTCTGTGGACCACTGCCGAGCCGAATAACTGTTTGTACAAGGCCGAGAGGTTGACCAAAGCGTTATTGACTTGCTCACCTTTTGACGTTCTTTCTCGTGAATACATCAACCAGTTTTGTTGAAATTATACTCATAGGCGGTTCGAGGCGCTTCAGTCCGGAACCGCGCGAGCGCCACGGTCGCAGGTTCGAATCTTGTCTCGGGCATGAATGTGTGTGATGTCCTTACTTTAGTTAGGTTTAAGTAGTTCTAAGTTGTAGGGGACTGATAACTTCAGATGTTAAGTCCCATAGTGCTCAGAGCCATTTGAACCATTTGAACACTTCGGGCACACTACCTACCATGCACTGGATGCTTGTTGAAGTTCTGTGTGAGGGGCACGTGACAGACCTTGTGCAGCTCAGGCATTGGCTAGCGTGAACCAACCATACGAGTCGTCACGAAGTTGTGGGGAAGCATGGTCAGCCGGAAGTTCCACGATGGTGCTTTATTATGTTTAGTTCTGACGTAACTGGAACCGATTTGCGTACTATCAGGTGTTGGACACCGACTGCGGTTTTGCTCATGGCGCATCACACTTGGGTGAGATTGTAAATTGCTCTTAGATTAAACAAAAGTTTCACGTGTATCCAAATGCACTCATGTTGGTCCATTTCTTTTTTGAATCATGGTTAACCACAGCAAATTCTCGAGCGGGGTTCTTGATCAGTTGAAGTGTAACATAGCCTTCCTTTGTGATCAGTTCGGAATCATGTGCTCACATGAATAGCGATATACAGTCTTAATTTAATCATTTGTCAGTATTTGTAGCATCGAATCCCTCCCTGTTTCAATTATACTCGTATAGGAGCAAACTGCTGTAATGAAAGTACTTTTGCGAAGATTTCGAAAACTTGGTATATTATATTGCTTTGTTTAATGTCGGACTTTAGTCATAGTCCCCTTTGTAAAACTCCTTGTTACGTGTCTCAACTAACGAACATTATATTGAATTTTCAGGAGTCTTCCCATTCGTCCGCTTTGTTAAAGCGTCCTTTGTTCGTCTTTGGAACCACCAGGTATTTCAAGTTCACGATCAAAACTGGTCATACCTGAATCTGCCATGTTTAACGGCTCCGTTTAAACTGGAAAGGAACTCGGTTTCTACCCCTATTTTTAGGTAATATTTCAGTTTTCTGGTTGTTATTTTTGTTGCAGTTCGGTGATGAATGCAGTTCTACCACCAGCTCCGTTTCAGATCAGCTGCCTTAATAAGTTATTTCGAAAAATCACTGGAACTTGGAGATTAATATTTTTTAAGGCGGTTTATCAGATTTCTGTGCTAGTTAATATCTAACAAATGGAATGTAGGCACTACACAAGCATTCGCCTATAAGGCGAAACGTCTTTAAACTAGGAATCTATTATATGGGTGCCAACGGTTTAACAGATGTTTCAGAATTTAGCTGACTATTTAAATTAAAGTTTCAAGACAACCTTCAGCTTCCAAGCATTTCACAGTGAACTGCTGGAAAAAGGAGGAAACGTGCTCGGTACTTATTAAACCGAGCTCATCCGGTCGAGATCGAATACTAGTGATCAAAGGGCTTCTGGTATGCAAATGTGTGCATGAAAGTCATCATACAGACTGATTAAAAGTGAAAGTTAATTATTTATTATAGAAAAAATGATTACTGTTTCCTCACAAATTATAACTAACATTTCATTGACAGTTTTCATTAATTTATTATTTACAAAACTAATAAAGCTGTTTAATTTTGTATTGGTAACAACGAGGTATGTATAAATCCGAAATGTGTATTTTGTTGCACACAAAGACACACAGCTGATAGAATCATATATTAATTTTCATTCTAATGATTTTATCTTGTCTTACTATGTTCCTCTTCGTGTGTAATTTTTGATATCTATTAATAAATTCCTCATATCTTTTTTGGTTGCATTTATCACTACGAGGCATTTACTGTGCATTACAATCTACAGTAATTTCGACTGTATTGAGTATTGCAATTAAATGACGTATTAGCGCCTCCTATCGCAACATTTTTAGTGACTATTGACTTATTGAATAATTTAAATTGCCATTGGTTTTGCAAAAATCTGGCCACGTCCGGAAGACTGTTGTAGTTATTTCTATGTCATATGGAGGTGGAAGAACGTGAAGGATTCAACGACCCGTCGATGACGCCATTAGAAACGAAGCACATGCTGAGACTGAGGAATGAGAGTGGAAGAACTCAGCCAATCCTAAGTAACTAACTCAACATTTTCGTTTAGCGATTTACGGAGAGCACACAAACACTCAGTCTAGAAGATCAGACGGGGAGATGAATCCCCTTTCTTAGGGAAAGTGGTACATCTCCTATGGTATGTGGTCCAGCTTCTTAACCACTCAAGCAGCTCATTCGGCGAAGCCTTAGAATAATCTGTTCCGAGACAGAGAATATTAATGGCCAAAAGGGCCACAGTCGTATCGCGAACAAACGCCAGAAACCACACTGTGAAATCGAAGTGTTAGAAAACAAGAAACACACTTAGAATCAGCAATTTTCAAATCCACTCTAACACTTTCTTCCGAATGAAGTTTCTACATATGGCATTCTGACGACGATGACTTCATTGGCTACGGGTAATGAAACACTCATATTGTGGTCGTTTGATGCCTGGAACGGAAGTTTCAGCCTCATGTGCATTGCTTCATTGGTGGAGTACGGCCCCGAAACAAACGCTCGATAACTGATTCCACACAAGAAAGACAGTTATAGTGTGTCGTTCTCAAATTCCCTCTAACACCTCCTTCAAAGTGAGGTCTCTACATACAGGCTGTTAACAGTGACAGTATGAACTACGGATAATGAGATGCTAGCAAGGAGGAAATGCTTCTCCACTCTCGGCGAGTTAAAATGAATATTAAATGAAACTTTTATTAGGAAACGATTGCTTATATAACGAAAATGAGAACGGACGAGGTGAATAGACTTCGTGAGCGGGGAGACAAATGGATTTTCCATGTAACGCTTTCATGCCGCTGTCGCACCTATTGAGTGTTGTCTTTCGGCTCTCGTCAGCAACCCTACGTGTAAATGTTTATTAACGCCCAAACTAGCTGAAAGGGTATTAATTATTTACGTTCAACTAGAGTGCAACGACACACAGAAGATCTAATACCATCTCTCCGAGTTTTCCAGTAAAGAAGTGCTCCCTCCTCAGACAGAAACCCTTGTCGTACTTCACCCATCTGATATGTTGTGGAAAATAAATTGAAATGTGGAGGACATCGGACAAACTAGAGAACTTTCAGTTTTTGTTCTTTCGTATATTCCTATGCGGTATGTAACAGAATGCAATTACCTATTTATAATTGTGATCAATGTCATTGACGTGCTTATTCTGCAATAAGATGAATGAGATGTACGTACTCTTTTTTATAAGAGATGATCTAAGTTATTAATAACCTTCTGATGGTCAAGGTTAAGCAGTCCGCCGCATGTCAAGAATGTATCTGTTACCAACAAGAATGAAATATCATCAGATTCCTGTGTTACAATGAAATATTAAAAACTAAAATGTGTATGTGAACAATTAATATAATCAAATGAGAGGAGTACTGTCGGAATGATTGCCGTATCTGGATTTAGTATGTATTCACGCCAGAGCAATTAAACAAGAAGAAAGGATGATACATGAAGGATTCACAATGTAACTGAAGGTAATCGGAGAAATAACTCATAAGTGTCTTGTAATCCTACATCAGTTGCCTACGTGGCCTATATACGCCCTGAAGATCAATGAAATTATGTATAAAAATACGTCGTAGAAACCAGCTGCTTACAGATCAATTACACAATAATCAAGGATTTTACCTGCTCCATATTTCAATAAATAAAGAATATGAGTATTTTGAACGGGTAATCTAGTACGTAAAGGGTAATGAAAATCTTATAGTCATGATGGATTGTAATGCGGTTGTAGAGGAAGGAGAAGAAGAAAGGATTACGGAATAAAATACGCTTGGTACTAGGAGTGAGAGAGGAGAAACACTAATGCGTTCTGCAACAAATTTCTGTTGCTAACGGCGAATACTCTGCTAAAGAACTACAAGAGGGAGAGGTATACTTGGAGAAGTCCGGGAGGTATACGACTATTTTAGTTAGATTACATTATGGTCAAGTAGAAATTCTGAAATCAGACACTGGATTGTAAAACGTACCCAAGAGCAGATGTAAACTCAGATAAAAATTTAGCAGTGATAAAGAAGATGCTAAAGTTCAAAACTAGACAGAAAAAATCAATATGCAAAAAAGTGGGATACGGAAGTACTAAGTAAAGAAGAGAAATGCTTGAAGTTCTTTAAGGCTATAGATACTGCCATTAAGAATAGCTCAGTAGGCCGTCCAGCTGAAGATGTTATCACAGAAGTTTGAAAGAAAAACATAGGTACAATGAGGACAACTGTGAAGAAACCATGGGCAACAGAGGATATACTTCAGTTGATCAATGAACGAAGGAAGCACAAAAATTTTCAGGGAAATTCAGGAGTACAGAAATAAAAGACGCGGGGGAATGAAATAAACAGGAAATGCAGAGAGGCTAAGACGAAATTGCTGCATGAAAAATGTGATGAAATCGAAAAAGAAGTGATTGTCGGAAGGACTGTGTCAGCACACAGAAGAGTCAAAACAACCTTTGGTGAAATTAAAACCAAGGATGGTGACATTAAGAGTGTAATGGGGATTCCACTGTTAAATTGGTTGGTTGGTTGGTTTGGGGAAGGAGACCAGACAGCGTGGTCATCGGTCTCATCGGATTAGGGAAGGATGGGGAAGGAAGTCGGCCGTGCCCTTTCAGAGGAACCATCCCGGCATTTGCCTGGAGTGATTTAGGGAAATCACCACTGTTAAATGCAGAGGAGAGAGCACATAGGTGGAAAGATCACATAGAGAAGGAAAGTTTGTCTGATGTGACAGAAGAAGAAACAGGAGTCGATATAAAACAGTAAGACGATCCAGTATTAGAATCAGATTTTAAAATAGCTGTGGAAGATTTAATTTCAATAAGTCAGAAACGATAGATAACATTCCATCAGAGTTTCTAAAATCATTGGGAGAAGTGCCAACAAAACAACTAGTCACGTTGGTGTATAGAATGTATGAGCTGCGAGAGCTGACAAGTGCAAGAATTATCGCACAATCAGCATCCAAGTTGCTGACAAGAATAATACACAGAATAATGGGAAAGAAAACTGAGAATGTGCTAGATGACGATCAATTTGGCTTTGGGAAAGGGAAAGAAACCAGAGTGGCAGCTCTGACGTTGCGGTTGGTAATGGAAACACAACTAAAGAAAAATCAAGACACGTTCACAGGATCTGTCGACCTGCAAAAACCGTTCCGCAGTATAAAATGGTGAGAGATGTTTGTAATTCTGGGGAAAATAGGAGTAAGCTACATGGAGAAACGGAATAAGACTGCAAGACAAAGAACGAAGTGCTCGGTTTAAAAAGTGTGTAAGATAGGAATGTCGTCTTTCTCCCCTGCTGTTCAATCTATAGATCTAAGAAGCAATGACTGAAGTAAAAGAAAGAGTCAAGAGCAGAATTAAAATTCAAGGTGAAAGGATATCAATGATGCGATTCTCTGATGACATTGCTATCCTGAGTGAAAGTGAAGAAGTATTAGAAAGTCTGCGGAATGGAATGTCAGTCTAATAATTACAGGATATGGACTGACAATAAGTCGAAGAAAGACCAAATTTGTGAGATGTAGCAGAAATGAGGACAGCGAGAAACTTAACATCATGATTGATGGTCAAGTAGTAGATGGAAGTTACGGAATTCTGCTACCTAGGCAGCAAAATAATCTATGAGAGACGGAGCAAGGAGAACGTCACAAGCAGACTAGGCAAAAATGGCATTTCTGGCCAAGATGATTCTATTAGTATGAAACATAGGTCTTAATCCGAGGAAGAACCTTCTGAGAATGTACGTGCGGAGCGCAAAATTGATGGTAGTGAAATATTGACTGTTGGAAAACCCGGAACAGGAGAGAATCGAAGCATTTGAGACGTGGTCCTACAGACGAATGTTAAAAATAGTTGGACTGATAAGAAATAATGCTCAGAACTGCAGAGGAAAACACTGACAAGAAGGAGGGACAAGATGATAGAACTTCTGTTAAGACGTCAGGGAATAAGTTCCATGGTACTAGAGGGAGCTGTAGACTGAGATTAATATACAGCCAGCAAATAATTGAGAACGTGCTACTCCGAGATGAAGAGGTTGGCACAGAAGAGGAATTTGTGGCGGGCCGCATCGAACCAGTTAGAAGACCAATGATTCAAAATCAAAAATAAGACAGAGAGAGAAAAGTAGATGGTCCAATATGTTGAGGGACGTTTCGTCACGGGATCGTTCAGTGACCTCGAAAGTGACACGGAGGTGATCCATCTCCAGTAGTAGACGCCTCAAGGGAGGCAGCGGGGAATATGGAGGCTGCTTTTATTGAAATTTCGAGAAAGTGCGCTCCAAAGAGAGTCAAGCAACATATTTCGCACAAGTTGGCTACGCACAATTGGCCAAGGAAACAGAAATAGGGAGACATCGTAGTAGTACCAGAAGTACCCTCTGCACACACCGTGAAATGAGCAGCAAAGAGTAGATTTAATATCTTACAAACTAACTTTATGGGGTAGCTAGTCTTTAAGAAAAGAAAGGAAGTCTTCATTGCACATTAATGTGCTGTAAAAGTAATATCTGGTTTGCAGCCATGCTAACTACTACATATTTTTTTAAGATTTGAATATTTTCACTGATGCTTCACAGTTTATTCCATCATGAAGATTCTTGTAAGTAACGCACTGCGGTTCAGGAGGAACGAACACGCCCGTAATTACAAACCAGAAGAAACAATGACATTCATTACTCCGCGTTTGAGGTTGTCATTCGCACAAAAAGGGTGCAAAAGCTGCCAAAAAAAATTTGATCACGTACCCAGTGAGATAGAATTCTTGACGGATAGCAGAATTAAATTTGAAAACAAACTGAAAAAGGTTCTCATTGACAGCTCCTCCTATTCCGCAGAAGAAATTCTATTTTTGTAATATGTAAGAGGTGACGAACAGGAATTACTAATTCACGTGTGTATCTTTTTTTTTTTTAAGAAAAACTTGTGAATGGTCATCACGTAGCCATATTTATGTACGAGTGTGTAATATGAATGTGAAATTACTCGTTCCACATCACTACGATTAATCGTACAGAGATCAATGGAGCTTAAAACTAACAACAGAATTAGGCATACATAGCCTAGAGAAAGGAATATCTGCAGTCCGATACGACAACCAATAAAATACAAGGGAGGAAAGGTTTGATATTTTGTCGCTGATGATGATGTATAACATTCTAGTGGGTATGGTACCAGATTGTTGAATCTTCTTAGCACAATATATCAGTAACCTAGCTAGTTATCGACAGGTAATTCCTGACGTACTGAAGCATCGCGAGACTGACTTTTCCTTACAAACAGTCCCGGCCATCCTTCAGTACGCCATGGTGCACCTATTGGTGGTAACAAGACATTACATTGTCGAAATATTGTGCCAAGCAGATTCAACAATCTGGTAACACAGTGCGAGAGTGTTACTCAGACAAGGAACAATTTCTTTTCGATATGAACGGTGATGAGGGCGTAGGAGCGGACAGGGGTTCAGTGAACGTTCTTGTCCTTGGGATAGGTTGGACGCCATTACGATGCAGAAGGCAACGGTAACTACTGCATTGGAGACACGTAACATGTATCCACAGCACATGTGGCCTGTGATTCAAAAATTGTCATCATGATCTCTCCAGTTGCAAAGGATTCCGGAATAGTCCCCCTTTCGGATCTCAGGGAGGGGCCTTCCACGGAGAAGCTGACCAAGAGACGAAGATTGAATAATCAATGAAGAGATACCGTTCTACAAGTCGGGGCGTGGAATGACAGAAGCTCGAACGAGGTAAAGATTATAGAAAACCTGAAAAGGGAGATGCAAAGGCTAAATCCAGATATAGTAGAGATCAGTGAAGTGAAATGGAAAGGAAACAGGGATTTCTGGTCAGATGAGTATAGGTTAATATCAACAGCAGGAGAAAACAGTATAATGGAAGTGGGATTCGTTTATGAAAAGGATGGTAGGGCAGAGAGTGTGTTACTGTGAGCAGGTCAGTGATAGGGTTTTTCTTACCAGAATCGACAGCAAACCAACACCTACAACGAAAAATGGTTCAAATGGCTCTGAGCACTACGGGACTCAACATCTGAGGTCATCAGTCCCCTAGACTTAGAACTACTTAAACATAAGGACATCACACACATTCATGCCCGAGGCAGGATTCGAACCTGCAACCGTAGCAGCAGAGTGGTGTCAGACTGGAGCGCCTAGAATCGCTCGGCCACCGCGGCCGGCACCGACAACGATAGTTCCGGTATACACGCCCACGTCGCAAACTCAAGATGAAACGATAGAGAAAGTATATGAGGATATTGAAATGGTAATACAGCATGTAAAGGGCTATGAAAATCTAATAGTCATGGGAGACTGGAATGCAGTTGTAGGGGAAGGAAAAGAAGAAAAACTTCAGGAGAAAATGGGCTTGGAGCAAGAAATGAAAGTGGAGAAAGACTGATTGAGTTCTGTAATAAATTTCATCTAGTAACAGCAAATACTCTGCTCAAGAATCACAATAGGAGGAGATATATTTGGAAAAGACTGGGTGATGCGAGAAGATTTCAGTTAGATAACCTCATGGTCTGACAGAGATTCCAAAATCAGACACTACATTGTAAGGCTTACCAAGGAGCATATGTAGACTGAGATAACAATGTAGCAGTGATGAGGAGTAGGCTGAAGTTTAAGATATTAATCACGAAAAATCTATATGCAAAGAAGTGGGATATGGAGGCACGAAGGAATGAAGAGATGCTCTTGAAGTTCTCGATGGCTATAGATATACTAATAAAGAATAGCTCGGTAGGCAGTACAGTTAAAGAGGAATGGACATCTGTAAAAAGAGAAATCACAGAAGTTGGATAGAAAAACATAGGTACATAGAAGGTAACTGAAAAGAAACCATGGGTAACAAAAGAAGTATTTTAGTTGATCGATGAAAGAAGGAAGTACAAAAATGTTCAGGGAAATTCAGGAATACAGAAAATAAGGTCGCTGAGGAATGAAATAAATAGGAAGAGCAGGGAAGCTAGGACGAAATGGCTGCATGGAAAATGTGAAGAAATCGAAAAAGAAATTATTGTCAGAACGACTGACTCAGCATATGGGAAAGTCAAAACAATGTCTGGTGAAATTAAAAGCAATGTTGGTAAATGTTGGCAACATTAAGAGTGCAATGGGCATTCCATTGTTAAATGAAGAGGAGAAAGCGGATAGGTGGAAGGAGTAAATTAAAGGCCTCTTGGGGGATGGGGGGAAGGTAGTATTGGGGCAAGAGGGGTATAGACCAAAGTACCGTTATCCAAGATGGCGGCGATGACGTCACCCTAGATGGCGGCGATGACGTCATCCAATATGGCGGCTGAGACGTCCTCCAATATGGCAGCTGTGACATCAATCAAGATAGGGGGCTTTGAGCAGGAATTTTGAATTTTGGCAGGAAAGTGCCACGCCTACCTCCCCTAGAAAAATGACGCAAGGTTCAAATTCCTACAGGATAATGCACCTCACTACGCTTATCTCTACTAGGCAAAGTAAATGGAGAGAGAAAATGATACTTGTGCTACCTCCACTAACCTAAGTTGCCTGACCACTGCATTCTCCTACAAACAGGCACCAATTTCAACCAGGTGTGTTCGCCACATGATTCGACTTCATAGAAACTAGGACTTGGAATCAATTCTCGCGAATGCCACACCCACCTGGACTTGGAATCAAATAGTTAAAGTCTCCACCACGATCCTCAACATAGCACCACGTCCTCATATCAACCCGTGTTGTTGGACTAATGTGCACTAACGAGCACTACTGTACTAATATTGTACTAACGTGCACAGTGCATGTCGTCATCCAAGATGGTGGGACGAAATGGCGGGAAAACAGATCTGAACACAAGCCTTTATTTTGCAGGCTGTGTCTCCACCACGAGATTTAGTGTCCAACTGTCCTAGTACACATTACTGCCACCAGATTGTACTGCCATCCCTCCTATGACCTGATCCCAGATGGTGGTCCTTAGAAGCGAGAATGGTGCCAAAATGACTCAGGCTGCGCTGGGCTGCTGGGAAGATTAAAGAAGAAGTGCACTCTATTTATTTTCGAATATTTTATTTACGTATGGAATATATTTATAACACTGATACAAAACACATTCTTGGGGTCACGTCACACAGCCCACAGATCTGGAAATTACTCCTAAATAACGCTCTCCAGACACACAAACAGCTCCTAATTTACCCAAATATTTTAAGTACAGACATTCAGACACCCCCTAAATAATGCAGTACAGTGATGTGTAGACATGCTTAGTACACATAAACTGTCCAAATAACGCATAGCACAGCCTACAGACCTGCTTGCAAAATAATCCAACAGACACGCACCCAACATACACAGATACTGCCCCCAGTCCACTAGAGCGCATAAGAAGCTAAAAACAGCCACGCCAAGTGACACGGCGGTCAGCTATCAAACCACACACAGCTGCCCACAGGCATGATGTGTATACATCCCTTTTCATACTTGACACTAGAGAAATTCCTAACCTAATATGTGTTGTAAGTAGGCTGTCTAGGTTTTTATATTGGTAACGCCACGTAGCGCTCTGTATGAAAATCACTGGCTGTGCTGTGTGCAGTCTGTGGCTGGGTGGCATTGTTGGAATTTGCTACTGTAATGTTGGGCTGTTGGCTGTTAACAGCGCGTAGCGTTGCGCAGTTGGAGGTGAGCCGCCAGCAGTGGTGAATGTGGGGAAGTGAGATGGCGGATTTTTGAGTGCGTGTGATCTGGACGTGTGACCATCAGAAACAGTACATTTGTAAGAATGGATGTCATGAACTGCTATATATATTATGACTTTTGAACACTATTAAGGTGAATACATTGTTTGTTCTCTTTCAAAATCTTTCATTTGCCAACTATGCCTATCAGTAGTTAGTGCCTTCAGTAGTTTGAATCTTTTATTTAGCTGCCAGTAGTGGCGCTCGCTGTATTGCAGTAGTTCGAGTAACGAAGATTTTTGTGAGGTAAGTGATTTGTGAAAGATATAGGTTAATGTTAGACGGGGCCATTCTTTTGTAGGGATTTTTGAAAGTCAGATTGCGTTGCGCTAAAATATTGTGTGTCAGTTTAAGCACAGTCATGTATAATTTTTCTAAGGGGACCTTTCGGTGTTCATCTAGACGCCGATGATGACACGATCGGACGGGAGTGAAGACTCACAGACAGAGCGCAAATGCTTCAAGTTTACCACGCGCATGTGCGGTTGACGCGGACGACGCACGTGAAATTTGCGTCTATACAGCTTCCCTTATATCGACGTCACAGATCTCCAAGGCGCAGCCGCCATACTTGAGACACCTCAGGCCAGCATTGTCTTTACCGCAGATGGCTGAATAGCGCAGGCTGCTTCCATCTAACGGAACATACGTGATATGTTCAGCTGTGCTTACCTGCTCAACCATTCAAGCATGGCTCACGCCGCATCTCCCAGCGAAACGTCTGCATGGCAGCTCGCCATCTAACAACGTTCCCAGTGTTATTCTTATGTCACATGGCTTTGTAAAAAAAAAAAAAAATCGTCAAGTCGACCTCTTGGGAATTGTATATTCTCCCAGAAATAGTTTACGCTAGTTTTCTAGATGTCTCATCTTGTATGCACGGAAATTCCTACTCTGACAGAACCTGTTTACGAAAATAACATGGAATGCACTCATCCCAGCGCTCCTAACGTCTTACCCCTCCAGATTTCAACATATGCAAACGTTCCCTCCGCTGTGTACAGACCCATATATCCAAGCACAAACGATGTCAATGAATCGAGCATTCTGATTGGCTCTTATCGAATTTACATGCCGAATTACTTATGCCGCCAGTATTGAAGCACCATCCACCTATTCTTTCTGTGGCTTTCAGCGCTTATTTTACACAGATCGCTAAATTTCATTGACAGTTAAATTGTCTCCACATTATCAAATACATACCACACTCACAAGAATATTTCAAGCCAGGAAGATATTTACCACTGTAACTACAATTAAATATTACTGTTGCTGCTACAGTCTGAAGGCAATCAATGTACAGGCAATCTCTCCTCTTGACAACTGTGGTTCAAATGGTTCAAATGGCTCTGAGCACTATGAGACTTAACATCTGAGGTCATTAGTCCCCCTAGAATTTAGAACTACTTAAACCTAACGACATCACACACATCCATGCCCGAGGCAGGATTCGAACCTGCGACTGTAGCAGTCACGCGGTTGTTCACTGAAGCGCCTAGACCCGCTTGGCCACCACGGCCAGCTGACAACTGTGCTTCAGTATCTATAGTGCATATAATTTTCCACTTAAAAACTCTCACTCATACCATCGTCGTTATCAGTCTGCTCAATCTATACATTCCTCATGATAGGACACACAGTCATCGTCTCTAGTCATGCCATATTATAAATCACCTAAATTTACAATGCAATATATACACGTTTTACACACTAACTTTACAATACAATATATACACATTTTAGACGAACAGTGCAGTTATCTTTTATATCTGTACAGCACGCAAAAAAATTATTGTACGCCTACACTCACACTGGTTATCTGTTACCATGCTCCCCAGTACTATGGAAGTGCCCTCAGCCTTTTCTTTCTTTCTACAGACGCGACATTCAGCCATAGTAAACTACTTTACACTGATCACCACTTTGCACCGACAACTAAATTTCGCAAAGTGCGATACGTAGCGTCAAATACGTAGACACATCTACTCACTTACACTGTACATTTACATCTACATGGATACTCTGCAAATCACATTTTAGTGCCTGGCAGAGGGTTCATCGAACCACCTTCACAATTCTCTATTATTCCAATCTCATATAGCATGCGGAAAGAATAAACACCTATATCTTTCCGTACGAGTTCTGATTTCCCTTATTTTGTCATGGTGATCATTCCTCCCTATGTAAGTCGGTGTCAACAAAATATTTTCGCATTCAGAGGAGAGAGTTGGTGATTGGAATTTCGTGAGAAGATTCCATCACAATGAGAAATGCCTTTCTTTTAATGATGTCCAGCCCAAATCCCATATCATTTCAGTGACACTCTCTCCCATATTTCGCGATAACACAAAACATGCTGCCTACTTTGAACTTTTTCGATGTACACCAACAGTCCTATCTGGTAAGGATCCCACACTGTGCAACAGTATTCTAAAAGATGACAAACAAGTGTAGTGTCGGCAGTATCCTTAGTAGGTCTGTTATATTTTCTAAGTGTCCTGCCAATAAAATGCAGTCTTTGGTTAGCCTTCCCCACAACATTTTCTATGTGTTCCTTCCAATTTAAATTGTTCGTTATTGTAATACCTAGGTATTTAGTTGAATTTACGGCTTTTAGATTAGACTGATTTAGTGTGTAACCGAAGTTTAATGCGTTCATTTTAGCACTCATGTGGATGACCTGACACTTTTCGTTATTTAAGGTCAACTGCCACTTTTTGCACTATTCCAATATATTTTCTAAATCTTTTTGCAGTTTGTTTTGATCATCTGATGACTTTATTAGTCGATAAACGACAGCATCATCTGAAAACAACCGAAGACGGCTGCTCAAATTCACTCCCAAATTGTTTATATAGATAAGGAACAGCAAAGGGCATAGAACACTACCTTGGGGAACGCCAGGAATCACTTCTGTTTTGCTTTTTTACTCTCCTCCTGCTGGGGCCAGGAGCTTGAATATTAGTGTGTGAAACCGATCTCCAACTCAGCAATATATCAACACATACCGTATCGATATAGTAAATATACAACTCATATTCTACACCATACAAAATCACTTATTGTACATCAGAAAGCCATCAGTGAATCCAAGTCACTCTCAGAATGATGTACAAAGACAGACTCGTTTTCCCCTCGGTACAAACGCGCTACTGTTTCTGGTCCGGATCTGCCTGCTTGCTTGCGTTTCTACAGACATCTCAAGACTGTGGGTTACAGGAACACACCTATTTTCGCCATAATACTCTATCATTTTCGCCGTACTTCTCGATAACAAACACACAGCAGTAGCCTACTGATCGCTAGCGCAACATAATTCCAAAGATATAGACTGGAAATTATTTCTCTACGAGTTCCAAACTTTAGCGAGGTGCAGCATGCTGTAAACCACTGAGTAACTAGAAACAAATAGAGGAAGCTGATATTTCCACTCTCAAATACCGATGTCGGTGATGTAACAGATTCCAAACCATCCCTACAATTTACAAGCCAACTAAGGTCTTTTCCATGTCTAGAGAACAGGCAACCATGTCTTCCACATGCCAGATGCACACACCACAATTGAACTTCTCTCAACTAAATAAAGGCGCGAAATGTGCAGAAGGAGTGAATGGAACAATTTACATGGCAGCAAATAACGGTCGAGCGCAAACGCACCTCCATACACAATCTTCTCAAATTTCCACTTGATGACGACAGCAACCCAGCTTACGATCGTGGTCTCAATTGAGCATCATTCGACAATGAGGCAAGTATCGGAAATACACCATGCTGTCGGCAGTCGCTCTCAAAATACAAAAATCAATACCTTTCTTATGACTCGATATACTCTTCCCTTTGCTATCGCAGTACTCCAAGTCAAATCCATATCCTCCTTACGACTGGACATAGTCATTTCGTTTGGACAAACACAAACTTTATAAACCTTATACTCAAATGTGAACATATCACACACCCACCATTACTAATTATAATGCTTTGTCAATGGATAATTGCGTAGTATAGGAAATAATGCTGACCCAAATCCAATGATTTGTGTGCTTGTCTCTTAGATTTCTTCCTGCGAGTGTTACCACCATGTTTTAGAAAGATAGACGTAATTGGCCAGATGTTAAAGAAAAAACTCGATTACAGCAACTATCATACCTTACTGTCACCACCAATCTTAGTTCTACAGATGCACACAAGTATCCGGGTTAAAAGCTATACCTGCTTTACAAATGGTGGTACGACATTACTTCTTAATGAGGTAGTTTTATTCAGAGAACTGCCGTGACAGTGATCATATGAGTGTATAAGTTCACGATGCACCCTCGGGATAAAATTACCACGTTTTGAAAGTTATTCGGCTCAGGAACGTAGTATTTAAGCGGCATTTGCCACTCCCTCAAACGGATAATTCTACACTATTTCAAGCGCATTCGCTGTCGATACAATACAACACGTTCCTTGATATATCTACGGAGTTACAGTCGATGACTGATTGAGGAGGAGCACAACCAGTAGTAGTAGATGATGTGCGGATCGAGGTCGTAAGATAATGTACACTAGCTTCACAAATCTCTAGTGTTACACTATCCGCTAGAAATCATGTCCATCATTTGCAAACTGGTCTTTCTATTCGAGTACATACCTGCATATGCTCACAGCAACAAGTGAATCATATTTCAGGCACTCTCAAATCTTTAAACGAATCACCTTCCTTCTGCTACAGTAAAATTACAACATGCTTTTAGTCACAACCTACACATCTTTCAGCCGCACCCATTTTTACAGTTTCGCGCATGTGGTCGCTCCAATTTAAGTCAGAACTGAGCATAAGCCGGGAAAGGACATATACAACACACTTAGCACTCCATATAGAAATAGAACGACCACATTTACTGCAACAGAACCGTATTTTGACCATTCGACGGAAATGCGCGCAATGTCCTACGTCCCCAAACTAGATACAAGTACTACAGATCCGCGTCCATTCAAATCAATCAGCCAGACATCATATACTCATTATTCTCTACCCCCCAACATAGAAAAATTATGAACTATAAAAGCCCATTCTATTTACAAGTCACCTAGGCAGCGATGAGCGTGCAACGATGTATAGCTGCGGTGGTCCTCCAGTGCGGAGAAAGACATTTCACAATGCTTCCCCAGAATAGCGTAGCATGCAGTCATCCAAACATTCCTAACAGTGTACCCAGACCCCCGCATTAAAATGCTACTGCTACTGCTGTTGTCTCTATGACACAATCCTATTAAATATACAGACACCGCAGAGACTACTTCAAAGTTTGTTCACCTATAGACCAAAGATCGTATGAGACGCTCCCTCTGGTCCAGTTAGTTGTTTCAAACACTGTTTCCTAACAAGTTTTTGTACAACACCAAACATTTCATTTTTTCTGCAACGACTTCGATGCCTGTGTCAGGCTCTAAACTGACATTAAGACGCTCTGATCGTCGGCCTCTCACAGAAAACTAGACACCTCACTGTGTAAATCATTTTCTTACTGTAACTACGATAACACGCGACACACAGTGGATGTATTAAATAAAAGACACTTACAACATAAGGAAACTAGAAGACTTTGGCTGTGTTGTGGAGAATTTCCAAACTGATGTCCGAAAGCTTTTGACGAACTCTACATTTAAACTTATATGTCACAATGACGGAATATAAGATGGCTCTGCATTCCATTTCGAGTGATTCATCATTTTGCACTCATGTACGTGATCACTGTTTCACTGCTAGCAACCCCCAGAAGCAGTCACCCAACCACAAAACTTATTCCCGAGCTCAAACAAGACTTGTCAGTCAATCATTATGTGGTAACCAACAGCGCACCAATGCACGGATGCGATGGAAAAGACACCATCGATGTACTCTAATAATAAGCATCACAGTTGATAGTGCGAACAATTTTACAGTAACTCCAACACTGGCCAATCATGTGACAGCATGTTTCTCTAATTTCAGTATCATAGCTAAACCATCCCTTCTCTACTTTGCGAGTATCATTGCGGACATGCATAGATCACTGCTCAGTACACCCATTCACTGTTAATTCTCAAACACACAAATCATCAAAGTATACCAGACAGCGCTCTACATATTTCTAAGACCTCGAGCATAGTACTTAATTTATGATCCATCTTTCTGTGTATGGGAGTCACATAGCATTCTCCCTGTCTTACGGTAAAATCAGAGAGTGAAAGACCATCCTCACACCGTCATTGACCAACCTGCCATGCAGCACAGTTACCGAATTAATCTGCAACTGATCAGAAGAAGAAGACCGCTACACTCCACGTCTCGTGTATTAATCGAGCTTTCCGAGTCCTAACCCGTCCGAGTACACCAGTTTTCTCGAGATGGGACCATGTCGACGATCTTAGCACTCCTTATCGATGTATAGTAACAGATTTCAAAGAGCCATAATGTAACAGCAGATATTTAAGAAGAACAAGAAAGTACTCATGTTTATACACGATGTAGTTCCAGACGGGTGGAGTTCGACACACTTTTACGTAAATCATCCAAGCTATCAAGTCGAAAGTATTGTTCTAGAGTCTAGGATCGGTACCTGGAAGATGTTGGTAAGAGAGAGGACATAAACACACACACACTCCTAAGGCTACAACGTTCTGCACTTAAAATGGGTCTATAATGTTAGATCGCCTACGTTTCCGACCTATCAGTCGTATGGAATGTAGCATTGTTAATACTGCATTGTGAGAAATATATTTCAAGTGCATAACATACACCCTTCTTCCTGGTTTCTCTACGATGAACTATCTTATCGAACCATAAAACGAAAAACAAAGTACTTCGGTAAAACGCTCGCTCTGCGTGTTACGAGCTCAATATAGCTTTATGGAGACGTATAGCGTCCGCTGTTCACATCCGATCACGGTTCAGAAATTATACGATCCCTCCATAAGGTCTATATAAAACGATCGTTAGCAGTGGGGGATACATCCTACATGGAAACAGATAAACGCATAGCAGCAGCGTTCTACAAGTGAAAATTACAAGTCATTCTGTCCCTAACTCGTGAGCTCCACATCTGTCGGGCAATTGTGTACACAGGAAATGCAGCGCCTCACAAGATCCTATCGCTAACTTCGTTATGACGCTGAAGTCTCTATTTTACACCCAAGATGCGACAGGGGGGATCGCATAAATCAAAGTTCGTTTAGAGGACGGTGTCAAGTTTCATCACACATGAGATGGAAGTCCTGTGATGACCGACACGTTTAAAGATAACTTCCGCAAGTAGATAACCACATGGTATGGTCAAAACTTTAATAGCTGCTTGGTTGCTATTTCCCCCAGTGATTTTAGAAATTGCAGTGTATTGTTATCATGTTCAGCCGTATTTGATCTCAAATCTTCCAAACTATTTTTAGTAGTAACTCCAGTCCTGTATCCCCAAAGTCTTCCTTATCGATGTGAATTTCTTCTTGTATCAAGTCGTCAGACAAGTTCTTCCCCTCACAGAAGATTTCAGTGAACTATTTCTACTTATTCGCCTTTTCCTGTGCGTTTAACAGTGGAACTCCCATTGCACCCTTAATATTATCACCCCTAGTTTTAATTTTACCGAAGATTGTTCCGTCTTTTCTATGTTGTAAGTGTTTCCAACGATAATTACTTTTCCGATTACTTCAAATTTTTCCTACAGCTGTTTCGCCTTGGCTGCCCTGCATTAATATTTATTGCATTGTGTTGCAGGATTCCTGTCTTCCCCTGAACATTTTTGTACTTCCTTCCTTCGTCCATCGATTGAGTTATTTTCTAGCCAAGGATTCTTCGCACTAACCATCCTTGTACCTGTATAACGTCTGTAATTGTCCTTTTTTTAGAGATGTACGATTTACTTCAACTATACCGCCTTCTGTGAAACCTCATTTCACAGTATCCACATCTTCACTGAATTTCAAGCAAGTGTCATCATTCCTCTGTACTACATTATTCACTTCTACCCACGTTGATTCTTCCAATCGATTCCCTTTGCCTTTAGTATACTTTTATCATTATTAAATTGTGATTTGAATCTATATCTGATTCTGAGTTCGCTTGACACTCCAGTGTCTGATTTCGGAATCTCTCTTCAATTACGATGTAATACAGCTGGAGTGTTTCCATATCCCCGCCTTTTTCCAACTATACCTCCTCCTCCTGTGATTCCTGAATAGAGTTTGCGCTGTTACCATCTGAAATTTATTGCAGAATCTAATCATTCTAGTTTCTCATTCCCACTGCCAGACCACACTCCCCCAGAATCCTCTCTTCTATTCCTTACGCTACAGCCACGTTCCAATCCACAAAATTATTAGATTTTCGTCTCGCTTTACACATTGAATTACCTGTTAAATATCCTCATACATCTCGTCTTCTGCTTGCGAAGTCAGCACAAATATCTCAGCTATAATTGTCGGCGTTGCATTCCTGTCGAATCTAATGAGGAAAACCCTATCACTGAACTGTTCACTGTAGTTCACTCTCTGCCCTACTTTTCTATTCGTAACGAATTCTACTTCTATTTCGCCGTTTTGTACTGCTGTTGATATTACCCTGTATTCATCTCACATGAAATAATTTATGTCTTTCCATTTCACTTCACTGTCCACCACCGTATTTAGAGTGAGCCTTTGCATTTCTTCAGATTTTTTAGCTTTCCTTTTACGTTCAAAATTGAATATTCCTTGCTCCGAGTCGTAGAATATTACCTCTCCGTTGGTTATTCCATCTTTTTCTTTTTACCACCTACACCTTGGTAGACATCTACTAGAGATCCGAATGTGGGACTAATTCGGAGTTTTTAGTCAGTGGAAAGATCATTGACACTTTCCAACCAAAGGTAGGTATGGAAGATATCACAGCGTGATAATAACATAATCAATAGCCTGCAGAATAATACAAACCAGCGGAAAAATGCCCCTAACGGAGCACAAAAAAATGAGAATACGTTCATGTTTACTTTAAACGACACTGATTGAAAAATGTGGTGCCATATGCCTCTTTCTACTTCTTCAGCACCTTAAAAAATTTTCATACCCACTAGATCATCACTGTTATGCTCTCATAACAATCCACTCCCAGTCGCCTTTCTCACTCATACATTCATCCGAAGTCTTTGTCATTTTCTGTTTGTGTGTCTCTGTCATTGTCTTCTGTGTCACAACCGCAGCCCCCTTCGTTCTGGCCTACTACTACAGTGTACTCTTACTGTCACTGTCACACTCGTGCTCTCTCTTACTGTTAATGTCTCATTCCTTCCTTCCTACTGCTACTGACACTTCTCACTGTCACTATGTCTCTCTTACTCGTTGTTTTTGTCATATACATCGTCCCCTCTGTCCGCAGCTCGTGGTCTAGTGACTAGCGGCTGGGTTGGGGATTTTCTCTGCCCGGGATTGGATGTTCGTGTTGTCCTCATCATTTCATCATCATCCTCATCAATCCTGTCAGTGCCTAGAGTTGTACGAGGGCTAATGACCGCGCAGTTGAGCGCCCCACAAGGCAGACATCATCATTGTCCCCTCTCATTATCACTGGCTCTCTCCGATCGATTTCCACTTTCTCTTTCTCTTGATTTCATACCTCTCCCCTGCCTCTGTCTCCTTCACTCTCTTCTCAACACGGTTCTTTCACCGTCAACTACAATGAAGCGCCAATGAAACGTATAGGCATGCGAATTCAAATACAGAGATACGGAAACAGGCAGAATAGGGTGTTGTTGTTGTCAACGCCTATATGAGAAAACAGGTGTCTGGCGCAGTTGTTAGATCGGTTACTCTTGCTACAACGGCAAGTTGTCAAGATTTAAGTGACTTTGAACGTGGTGTTATAGTCGGCGCACGAGCGATGAAACACAGCATCTCCGAAGTAACGATGAAGTGGGGATTCTTCGGTATGACCGTTTCACGAGCGTACCGTGAATATCAGGAATACGGTAAAACATCAGATCTCCCACATCGCATGGCCGGAAAGAGATCCTACAAGAACGAGACCAACGACGACTGAAGAGAATCGTTCAACGTGACAGAAGTGCAACCCTTCCGCAAATTGCTGCAGATTTCAGTGTTGGGCCATCAACAAGTGTCAGCGTGCGAACCAGTCAACTGATCGATATATGCTTTCGGAGCCGAAGGCCGACTCGTGTACCTTTCATGACTGTACAACTTTACGCCTCGCCTGGGCCCGTCAACACCACCATTGGACTGTTGATGACTGGAAACATGTTGCCTGGTCGGACGAGTCATGAATCGATGGACCCTGCATGTCAGCAGGGGATTGTTCAGGCTAGTGGAGGCTCTGTAATGGTGTGGGGCGTGTGTAGCTGGGGTGATTTGGGACCCCTAATACGTCTACATCGGACACTCCGACAGGTGACACGTACGTAAGGATCCTATCTGATCACGTGCATCCATTCATGTCCATTGTGCATTCCGACGGACTTGGCCAATTCCAGCAGGACAGTGCGACACTCCACACGTCCAGAATTGCTACAGAGTGGCTCTAGGAACACTCTCCTGAGTCTAAACACTTCCGCTGGCCACCAAACTGCCCAAAAAAGAACTTTATTGAGCATATATGGGATGCCTTGCAACGTGCTCTTACGGATTTATGGACAGCCCTGCAGGATTCATGGTATCAATTCCCTCTTGCTCTACTTCAGGCAATAGATTCTATAGTTGCAGTCTCCCCACTTACATTGTTTGACACGGGCTGAATGCAAGTATTCATACACTATTCTAATAGATTTACATTTACACTACCTGCATGCAAATACTCTTCAAAGTCGTAGTATGCAGGTCTGACGCACGAATACCAGCTCGACTTAGTCCTACGCCTTCAGTACCTAAAATATGCGTGAAAAGTATGACGAGACAGACGGCTTAACTATTTCCTACTCTACCGTCTGTTCAATAAACTATTTCAGTTGGTTCATCAAGAGTGGAGAAAGCCGATAAGGAGGAAGCCTAAATTGTATCTGGTCCATGAGCTGAATTTTGTATTCACTTTGCTTGGCCAACCGTAATTTATTGGCAGCATTGACTTGTATGACTTCCACAAGTAGGTAGCTTTTTGAGGGAAGAGGTAATCATATTCAAACTCCTCGCAGTGACCAACGTTAACCAAATCAAGCAGAGCCGCTCACGCTTCTTACTCCTCAAAGTGTGCTTCCTTAGTTAAGGAATGTAAAATCTAGGATCATTGGCTCAACGTTGACTTTTACAGTCGCACAAGTAAATTAGACTATGTGGGAAATACGTTATCTTCTCTTGTAGTTTCTCAAGGTAATCGACTCCCCACAAGCTGGAAAAGCAGCACCTCCTCTGAAATCAACTACAACAGGGCTTTCTTCCTGAAAATCTACAGTACAACGACCTGACGCCAGTAAGCGGTTGAAGGGGACATGGGCTTCTGATAGTGGAGAAGCCCATACAAAAGTCGTGACCCTCTACAGTAGTTAAGGAAGGAAGAAGAAATCTCGTGAGAAGGCCACTCCACAGACTCCAAAACAGCAAGATCCTTCCACGGCATCGAACTCAGAATTTATATTCGTCGTTATTGTTCCACCACCAGCAGTGGCAGACACCCTGGGGCTAGCATGTCCTCTTAGCCTCTTCACGTCTGACCAGAACGACCTTAGTGTAATAGTTCAATTAAAATATAGTGGATATTAGTATTACCTGCCTAAACTGCGACAGCTAATGTCTTTCTTTTCTTCTTTCTGTGTTACCGTGCCTTCTGCTGGAGCCATATAGACCCCAAGAAGAAGATCTGGAGGGGTCTGTATATTGGTATATTGGGAGTCTGTAGTTGGTTTCCCCACCCTACAGCAGTGGAATCTGCAACGTCTATTTATCCCAAGATGGATACTTATGCACCTTGAGACAGCCAGATTAATTCAATAATTCTATCCCCATTCCTCCTAATTGGCGACCTCGTTTGACACCACCCTCGGTGGAGGAGTACCATTACATCTGATAGGGGCCTTCTGATTGACAAATTTCTCTCCAGTCCTGATGTATGTTTTCCAAATTACAGTACCCGTACACACGTTAGTCACTCATGGCACCTTTACGACCACAAATCTCACGATTTATTATCCGAATCTCGCGGTGCTATATAACGATCTTAGTGACGGTTATCACTTTCCAGTCATCCTGTCACTTCCTTATCGTCACCGACAAAACAACGGCCATACCGGGATCTCTGGTAATTCTATATCTCTTCTGTCAGCTTCACCCCCTCTCCACCACGCGATATCGGCGACACTGTTATAGAGATCTCCAACAAGATCCCTGCTCCACTGGGACTGCTATTCGTCTTTCTACACGACCCTCCATTGGCAGCCGGTATAATGGTCCTCCAAATATATTACAACAGCTGTTCAAGACCGTTGAAGGGCTCGCCAACCCTTCAAGCAACAGCCTTCACGGACTGTCATCACGCTTAAGTTACTTCGCGGAAAGGCTCACTATCTAATTAAACAAAGAAAGAAGAAATGCTGAGAGTGCGACGCCTCCTTGTTGAAAATGTAAGCCTCTTCATCTGCAGCTGTCGGCCAAACTCCGCAGTTTACTGGACTGCCGAAGATTAACAACTGTTCTGGGTCTCTTCTTCCACGGTGGTGTCTCTACAAATACTTCGGTTCTTGGCACGTTGCGTTGCGGCACTTCTGCGAGCTCGCGGGGTCCCTACAAGATATTAGGCACGTGCACCAGTTTCTTTAGCTCCTTAGTGTATGTTCCATTGGAACTGTGTTCCTCTCGCTCTCTCTCACCGTCATTATCTCTTTCTCACCTTGTATAACGCAAACACTGTCTACTGTCTTCCACTATTTATTACCTTTACGTCTCTTTGCCACTGCCGCTGTCTTCTTCTCCCTAACAATGAAAAATCGCGAATGTGTTCGCATACCAAAATTTTTGGGAAAATTTTTAAAGGTGCTGAGGATGATAGACTGCAGCAGCTGGTACCCTACTTTTCGAACAGAGACTTTTAAAGTAAGCGGGAACATATCTGTGTTCCGATAGACACATTTTTTCGCTGGTTCCCTTCTTTTCCCTGCTGCAGTAGGACATATAACACACATGTAAAGAAATTTATCGGTATCTAAAATTTAGATAGTTAATATGTGAAAATGAAATAACGCAAAAATAATTTCAGACCTCAGACCGGATTTAACGTACAAAAAAATTTTGCATGCGCTTCAGTATTACAACATGGGGTTCCTAGGTGATAACGGCATTACTTCACAGCATATTTCTCCGTGCTGTCACTTTATAAATTACGGTTCGGCCTCACACTGCATTTTATGTGCCTATTTTACTTGTACAAGTAGCGGAACTTTTAAATTATATATCTTGAAAATGGATACAGATATGAAGAATCTCCGGAATACATAGTAAAAATTACAGCCATTTGCTTCGCGTAGCCGTCTCGGAATCTGCGGCTGTGTGTTGGTACACAAAAAACAATTTTTTGGGGTGTTTCTCGATAACGGATAAGAATTTTGAAATCGGGGAGATGTCTCTTCTACACACATGGCTTGAGAATATACCGTTAAAATTTGAGCAAACTGCTGTGGTTATTTATTATTTAGATCTCGCTTAGTGCCTGAAGTGGGTTTACTTTGAACCTCGGTATGTTCGAAACAGATGGTAAGAATTTCAGCAATTTGCTGGTTGTAGCCTTCTTGCAACCCTCGGCTGCGTGACGGTGAAAATATAGTAAAAAACCCTTTCCTTGCGGTTTTCCGAGGAACTTCCCATGAATGGCGCCTCCAAAAGTCCCGTCAAGTCCACCATAGACAACATCGAATTAAAAAAAAATAAAAAAAGTAAAAAAGTTTGCTCCATTTGCCTAAGCAGGAGGATCCTGTACTGTAGTACAGTGGCACCGAGACTATCCTTCTGTTGGGTATAAGAATGGTCCCCCAGCCCAAGGGCTATCCAAAATACTTGACCCTATCTTTTTATCACCAATAGAATCCGAAGTATGACCACCGGGAAATCCCGCTTTTCAAAATGTTTAAATGTGTGTGAAATCTTATGGGACTTCACTGCTAAGGTCATCAGTCCCTAAGCTTACACACTATTTAACCTAAATTATCCTAACACACACACCCATGCCCGAGGGAGGACTCGAACCTTCGCCGGGACCAGCCTCACGGTCCATGACTGCAGCGCCTTAGACCGCTCGGCTAATCCCGAGCGGCATCCCGCTTGTACGCTCGGAGTTTTGGAACATAGTAGGTATGTATACTGTCGCATGCATACCGACTAAAATGCGGTCAAGGGAGTTCTGTTTACTAAACATAGATCTCCGTTAATGGCTATCAACTCTGCCGTAAATAACGTTACATATTGCCAACAATATACATTGTTTGTGGACAGCGGTAGACATGAAAGTGTATCCCGTCCTGTTCATGTTTTAGAACTGTCAGTGCAAATGATGGTAGCACTCCTATATTTCTAAAAAACTGAGAGGAACAGACGCGTAAATGTCAAGGGGGCAATTGATACTCCAGGTCCTTGAAACAGATCTTGTAGTCTTGGTAATAACGAATGTGGAGTTTTTTCTGATGCACTGGAACATATAATAAAACATTTGGATTTATGAGCTTGAGCTGTAACACTGCCAACACCGTGAACGTTAAAGCGGGCTTCGCAGGCGAACTGTTTCAGAAAACGACCAAATCGTCGTACGGAGAACCAGAAAGAGATACAAAAGTCGTATAGGCCAGTCGCAGAGTTCCCAACGAGAAATACCAACAGCATAGCTGAATCGATGTACTGATATGGCTTGTTACGAATAGCATTATACAGACCACATTAGTACACCGTATCAGGTGGCTTCATACAGTGATCTCCGGCACATAGCGCCGCTCCTTGCCCCGCTGCGGCCGAGCGGTTCTAGGCGCTTCAGTCCGGAACCGCGCGACTGTTACGGTCGCAGGTTCGAATGCTGCCTCGTTCATTGATGTGTGTGATGTCCTTGGGTTAATTAAAGTAGTTCTAAGTTCTAGGGGCTGATGGCCTCAGATGTTAAGTCCCTTTGTGCTCAGAGCCATTTTTGCAGGGCATCAACCCTAGATCGCTGTAACTTGCAGACGATACCATTTGTGTTGTGGGCAAACATATTACAACCTCTCACATACGTCTCATGAAGTGGCTGCAATAAGAAAATGAAGTGTTAATACGAAGATTTTCACCGAGAGACAATCAGCAGCAGAAGTCATGTCTTTCGTTTTCTCGATAAATAAAACATTGTTTCAGGAGTTTTGTGTGCCTATAAATGGATGGACTGACATCTTAATATGTAGATTGAATTTCCATCTATTTGCGTACTTCACAAGTCATCATACAGTGCGTGGCAAAGGGCACCCCGTACCACTACTAGTCATTTGCTTCCCTATTCCACTAGCAAATAGAGCGAGGGGAAACGACTGTCTGTATGCATCCATATGAGCACTAATTTCTGGTACCTTATCTTCACGATTCTTGAGCGAAATGTATTTTGGTGGCAGTAGAATCCTTCTGCAGTCAGCTTCAGACATCAGTTCTCTAAATTTTCTCAATAGTTTTCCTCAAAAAGAACATCGCCTTCTCTCCAGGAACTCCCATTTGAGTTGTAAAAAACATACACCAACTATTTTGTCAGGAACCAATAGAAACTCTTCTAAAGAGCTGTATTCTGAGGGAAGCTCAAGTCTGTAGGATCATACATACTTGGGATGGTGTGGAATGTATACAAATATTTTGTTACTGTTCATTGGGTCAGCCTCTCCGGCATATTTCGAAAACACATCTCAGAATGTTTCGATTTGCAGACGGGATGAGAGGAAGCACATTGTTCAACATCTTGGTACTTAGCCCAGGGACATTTAAGCTCCTAATCCTTCTCAGAAGACTAGGACAACTTTTGCGAGTCTGAAATCACTAACATTTCTCTGCCACTGCAAGCAGTGGCTTATCGGTTGGGAGTGGTACAGCCCTGACATACAGGTTGAGGTTCGCGACCAATAGCAGTGGTGGCACCTGTTCACGTGCTGTCCGCTTGTAGAAGCCGGGATGGGGCTGGAGGTGTTGCAGGGGTGGAGAAGAGAATGAAAAATCCTAGTGTCTACAAAGACCGACAGATGTCAGCAGTATTAGTCACGGAGCAGTAAACTGAAATTCTATGTGACTTACTTCAACCAGCATGACATGACAACCAACAGGCAGAACTTAATTAGCATTGGATGTCTTCAGCTATCTGATGATGGATATCACCTCATTTGTTATCGGAGGAAGTGACTACCTAGCCTGTGGGGAGCCCACAGAGATATCACAGAAGCATTTGTAGTGGCTACCCGGCGAGTGTAATCCAACTGGAGAAAAAAATTACTCACCATGCAAAGGGACTTCCATGATCAGTTTAAATAACTAGTCAATCAACTTCATATCAATGATGGGCTGCTGGGTGGGTGAAGTCATGGGCGAGAGTATCACGGATATAATTTGTGAGTTGGAGAAGTGGTACTCAGGCGTTTTTTCTAACCAGTACGCTGGTTGAGCAGCAACAAGAGCAAACATATGTGTCGGGTTTTTACATGGGAATTTGAGAAGATTCAAGATGGTAAGTATTTGCGCTGGACGATTATTCCCCCTATGTAAACTGATCAGTTGATGGCTGGGCGGTCGTGGTGACAGTCTGTCTGGTCTCTGAGCATCTGGTACAGCCTGGGTACACAGCTGCCAGTGTGGCTGACACGAGTTCAGGCCTCAAGTCCTCTACTGGCTGATGTGGCCACAGCTCCCATCATTCCTGCAGTCTGTAGGCAGTGTGTGCTTTGCAGTCATGAGAGTGTGTGATCAAATTGTTATTTTGGCTAGATATGTTCAGTGTAAGATCAAACATTGTGGTGGTGATGAGTAGGACAGGTCATGGAGGAGGGTACTTGTTTTGTCAAATGTTGGTGCACACAAGACCTCAGATATGCACTATTTAGCACTATGATCTATTTGCGGTGGAAATTTAATAAGTCAATTTGCAGATTGTATGAGTGTGATTCTCAAACGTTGAATATACGTTTTATAACAAAGAAGAATCATTGTAACATGGTGGAGAGAGTTTTAGCGATCTACATGATTTACATATGCCAGAGCTTCTTTCCCTACCTCGTGTCCTGTAAAATGTTGAAAAACCAAAGGAAGTAACCACCTGAGAGAAAGAAGGTGAGAGAAAGAGACAGTGAGACATAGAGAGAGAGAGAGAGAGAGAGCAAGAGAGAGAGAGAGAGAGGGGGGGGGGGGGGGGGGGAGAGAGACTATCGGACTGTGTCGTCACTGACAGTGGTTTCTCTGTGTGCAGTGTGATCTCGCACTCACCACGAAGTTCAATGTGCAACCTCTGACAGTGGTTTCTTTGCAATCTCGCAGTTGGCACAGTGCACCCTCAGTCCATTCCACCGAAAACCATTCTTTGTTGAAAAGTATTCCCCCTACACTTGTCCATTACCACCTCCTTCCATTCCTCATGTAAGAGGCTATCGATGCAGTCTTCATCTGTATGGTTGCACGCAATACACATATTAAACTTATCTCTGTTCAACACCAACATCTCATCATGTGAAAACATTTCCCACCAAAAATAAAGACCTCACCTTACTCTCCAGCTTTTTTCCTACCTATTCACAAGTGGCGGACAGGAGGGGAAATGGGGATGGGGGAGTGGGGGAGGAGTGGGAGGGCGGGGGAAATTTCCCAGGAGGGGGGACATGGCTCAGAACTGAATTGTGGAGGGGGTGCAGGAAAAAGTGTCCCAGGATAGGCATCCCTTTTCCCAGAGAGCTGGGGGAGAGGAGGAAGAGCAGGAGGGTTGGGGGTTTCTCATAAGGACAGACTATCTCCAGGGAGTCATAAATCAACCCTACAGGCTCATTAATCAACTATCATAGCAATAGGTTAAGGGATGGTGGCAGTGGCATAATGAGCCCCAGATGGTTTGCTTGCACCTGAACGTACGCACTCTTCACAAATAAAATGCACCACAATCGGCTTTATCCCACTACTGGTAGCGCTGTTGGCCTTTGTCGAGTAATCAGCAACAGCAGAGTGGTCGACTAGCGCATTCTGTGCGTCTGCAAGTTGACAGGTTTCTAGCCTAAACAATATATTTGGCTCATTACTTGCAAATTGCTATGGTGGTTGTATAGAGTGACTGATTCTACCCTTCATTCACACAGTGCAGTTTATGACAGATTTTTAACTGCGCTGTATCTTTCTAGTGGTGTTCACTCCCGATCCTTTCTGGTGCTAGTTAATGTTATCTCCACACCAGGTGTTGGTTATCTCAGTATTTGGTAGACATTATAGAGGCCCATGTATTCCAAGATTCATTCATATTCAATTTTGATGTATTACTTTTTGTGAAGTCAGTTTCAAATTGTTTGGGTTTTTAATTTGTTAAAGGTATGTTTGTGAAGTCTGTCTCGTAAATAATGTTGTCTAACGTTTTGTATGTTGAATGACTAGAGCGATTAAGTTAGTTACCTGTAGAAGTTCTACAGGAAAGAAGTTAGTTAGAATGCGAAGAAATATTGGGAGCCAGAAGTCGTCTATGTGTTACGGTGGTAGGATACCGTGACACAAGTCGATCGGCGGAGCGAGTTAGGCAACACGAAGGGGAATGTTGTATCACCGGCCAGCGGAGGACGTGACGAGAAACAACTCGCCACACACTGGGATACCAACATCGAGTGCAGTAATTGGGTCAGTTACGCCAGCCGAGCAACCCCAGTGTGTCCCACCGACCTACTGGTGAAGAAGAACAGCAGACATCAGCGGCGAAAAGCCATATTTAAGGAACAGCAACGAGCTTGTCATCATCGTGCGTCATGAGTCGTTGATGTGTCGCAGAGCCTGTGTCAGCGTCGTCCTCGAGAATATTACACCTTCTGAAAGAGCGATTGTTATTTCAAGTCACGAGATGCAAAAGTTATAGTAACCTCAAAATCGGTTAATATCACGAATACTGAAAGATTAATGAAAATAGTAAATAACAACTTACAGGGATGAGCGAGCACTCATTAAAAACTTTCGTCGTAGCGGATCGAGTGCCGTAGTCGTATGTTAATATTCGTAACTAATTAAGTCCGTAAAGAGCAATAAACAGACTTTGAGGGAAAATTATTTACAAAATTCAACAGAAAATTCATGACGTAAAGAATATCACTACATAATATTTTGGGTGGCATCACACGTATTTTAAACTAGTTAAGTTATACTATGCCCTTAACTTGCAATAGTTTTCATTGTTTGCAAATCATTATCAACATTTATCGCCCATAATTAATTAATTATTATAGATATGAAGCAGCGCAATGTATAGATCGCTATAGATTACGAGTAAAAAAGGTGCTATATGCAGTTCTACGTTAAAACTTTGCAGCACAGATGTCAACAAACAAATTTGCGCAAACTGGCGAAATTTTGCAGAAACTGAAACTTTATTTACGGGCGATAGAATAATGCTAGAAATTAATGTAACATAGTAAATAAAATGTACTTTTTAGCGTGGTTCCGATGGTGTACTTATTTCTGTCGAGGGATGTATGTATAAAAATTTGTAACCTTAACTGGTGAGATTGGTACTTAAATAACCAGGGGGTTGGACATCCGAGCCCATGTAAGCGAGCGACCATCTTGGTCAGAGGGCAGTCGTTGGTCAGTCGTTTTGGAGAGTGGGTGGCGAGCAAGCCCCACTTGAGGGTGGCCCATGTGGTCGTTTGAGAATTCTTTTTCGCGCCGATTTATTTCGACAAGGAGTATTGTATAATAGTGCAAGTGTGCAAGCATATATTTAGTGAACTGAAAGTGCTACGATTATTTGTGTGAGTACGATTTCCAAGGTCTACATCGTCGTAAGTGAACATGTGGCGAATTGTGATTTCGCGCCAAAACTGCTAGAGCAAAGAGAACGGTGGGACTTGTGGATCTGTTCGAATTGAGTGAATAATTTTCGTTTATAGCAGCCTACATTACTGCTATTGGGGGCTCGGAGTCAAATTATTATTAAAGAAAAACTGTAAACCGTTTCAACAGTGCTTATTTCATTGTGTGAAATAAAAGGACAACGCCAATAAATAGTAACTGAACTGTGTCGTGAAAAACTGATTTTGCTATAATAATCGCCTAATTTTTGTTCCCTAGCATAAATTGTACTCATGTCTGAGTGAATAATTAATTCAGAAACTATAACTAATGCGCAGGTGTGGAACAGTGTACTAATGCACCAAGTGTGGAAATCATCCCCTGAGACTTACGTGAGAGCCAAAATTTTGCAATAACATTTTAACCAACATTTGTGTATGCACATTCATGTGAACTCTTCAACCGCACTTCTTTATTTTACCGCCCCGTCGCAGCCCACAACCAATGTATTTCAGTTCGTCAATAAATGTTGTTATTCTGTCATCAGGAGCCATCAGTGGACACACCCTCACCATCTTCTTCCTCTGTCCCAGAAGAGGACCCGCGTTCGAATTCGGCTACAGGCAGTGGAGTCCCCTGGCTGTTAACATGGTAGGTTTACACTGGTGTCGGAAGTGGGAAGTTTTACTAAGTGCACTTAGTCATAGCTAAACTCAGTCTTACTCATACTAACGAGATGGCCTTTTAAATACTGGTAAATTTTTGGTACCCCTACAGGCCTGATAAACTATGTCCCAGTTCTAAATTAAACCCTGTACCGCCGGCCGAAGTGGCCGTGCGGTTAAAGGCGCTGCAGTCTGGAACCGCAAGACCGCTACGGTCGCAGGTTCGAATCCTGCCTCGGGCATGGATGTTTGTGATGTCCTTAGGTTAGTTAGGTTTAACTAGTTCTAAGTTCTAGGGGACTAATGACCTCAGCAGTTGAGTCCCATAGTGCTCAGAGCCATTTGAGCCAAACCCTGTACCCGGTTGAAGCTCTGACGGAGTGTTAAGGTGACAAGTTCATACCAATTTGTTGAAACAGAATAGCACTCAGAGCTGGATGTGTTGTTTTAAATAAAGTGGATCATTTGTTATTTTACTGAGGGATGAGACTCCACCAAACACATATTCGATATTATCTGCGAAGAATGTAGGTTTAGTAGATAGAAAGAACTGGGTGCAAATCAGGTTCTGAGGAGAGTGAGTTTCTGAATTTCGGTTGATTTAGCTTTCCTCCCACGTCCAGCAAGGGAAAGTTCTTTAGATTGTAACGATCTTCATTGAAGCACTCAAGCCTCGTGACGAAATGCGTAATATATCCGCCAGGATACCGCCTACTCTAGACGAGGGCACTCCCACAGGCACTACTATGCCAGGGGAATGGACCCTTAGCTTTATGTCCATTGCCCCGAAGCCCAGTGCCTTCCCAAATGGAAGAAACTCACTCCTCAGCATGTGTGTGGAGCTAACGGCTTGCCCAATAAATATATTGTTCCCTACATAGTCACGCTTCTTCCACAGTGCAGGTATCTGATGACACCAACATATGCTGGCTACCACTGGGCAACCTCCACTGCGTGGTCCACACTATTTTTTCTTTAAAACCAAAAGAGAGAGAGGGAGAGGAGACAGAGAGAGACAAAATATATGGTCTAAATAAAAAAAAGTGGAAAAGGATATTCGATGTCCTACAGGCAAGCTATGTTTTAACAGGAAATCTGCCCTGGAGATGAAGTCTGCTAAAAGATACAGAGCATACCTGCATCAAAAGAAATGATGAAGCGCTGCAACATCTTACGGCCCGTGCTCGCAAAGTACGCACTCACAATAGAGTTGTGAACTGTCTGGGGGGGAATTCACTAGGATCGTGGCCCATGTGGATCACTGGATCACATCGCATAGCCCTTTTCATGCTTACGGTTCAATCGGGTCGACATCTGCGTTGCTCTCAGAGATGTAGCAAAATCTGTAGCGCATGTCATGCTGCTGTTTGACGCATGCTAATGGCACCAGCAAGACAAACACAGAGATCGTAGTTGTCAACAGTACATCTGTACCAGATGGGTCCTAATAAACTTGAGGCTTTACTATTTACAGCCCATAGTCTCGCCAGATTAATAAAGGATGCTTCATTGAACAAGTTAGTGTTCTCAGAAAAGTATGTGTCATTCATTAAATTTGCATGGGACTTTCAAGTTTAGTTGCCGTATTCCTATTACCCAGTGCCGCTTTTGGATCATTAGAGGCGAGAACAACACAGAACACGAAACAGACAATGAATTCCAAGCCTAACTTGGTATCGATCTCGGAAGCGCTGAAGTTGAACTCTATCAGACCCAACAGAGGCGCCTGTCATTTTGTTACCAATTGTTACAAAATGTATCATTTTTCTATTACGTCTACAACTTTGCTTCCGCTATTTTGCAATAGATGGCAGTAGCGGCAAGTGGTGATGCAGGCCGTAAGTCGTAAGTGTCATACAACAAGCTTAGGTATTTGTAAACATAACGCCATCAAAATATTAGTCGATTTGTGATTGCATCTTAACTACGAGGCCAGTTCTCGTCATTTGCAGGAAGTTTGGATTTTCCGATTTAACACGATGAAATATGCGTCTGAGGCTCACAAAATGCTGGATAACACCTATGGAGGTGCACATATTTGTGAAACAACGTGCAGGTAATAGTTTTAACACTTCAAATTCGGTGATTTTGACACCAAATACCAGTATGGTGATGGAAGAGGAATGGTTTTCGAAGCTACTGAAATCGTCGAAAAAATTACCGGAGACCGTTATCGAAAGAAACTGAACCGTTTGGGCCGAGCACTGTAAGCCGAATGGCCACAAGACAGCGGTAGACACGAAAAGGTGATTTTCCAGCACGACAATGCACGACCTCATGTCGCAAAACCCGTCAAAACATGTTTGGAAACGTTGAAATGGGAAGCCGTATTCCCCATTGCTCCCTCTGCCAACCGCCTATTTCGATCAATGGCACAATGCCTGGCTGAGTAGCACTTCCGATCATCGATTCATATCAAAAGACACCCAGTTCTTCCGTCGCCTGATCTGCATGCTGCCTGAAAGGTGGAAGAAAGTAGTGGCCAGTGATGGTCAATACTTCGAATCGTAAATATTTTTGTATGTTTTTCAAAATAAGAAAGGAAAAAAAGGGCGGAAGCAAAGTTGTAGCCCTAATAGACTCGTGTCTGCTTGGCTGTGGAACATTTCCAAGAAAAGATCTGGTTGACGTTCGTGCCTTTGGGGCTTTGAACGAGGAGCTGTTTATCAGCGGCGCGGTACACAACCTCCCCTGCCTCTAGTTAGCACTGCGTTACAAATCGGGCTCCCCGGATTAGCGCTAATACCCTGTAGCGGCATCCGCTCTCAACGACCTGAAAACGTGCTGCACTGTGAAACAACCCTGCCTGACGATAACATTACACGAAGCTCGTTAGGCTAAATTTACGATGCGGTTGTTTTATTCAGCGGTGTGTATTTGACTCTATAACCTAACAGCCTTATTTTCGAAAACATTGTATGTTGATACCGCACAATAATCCCGTAAATCAGTTGTACCATGTTAACAACTGCGTTCAGAAAGTAGGTTAGATAACTTCTCAAGTGCGATATGCAAGTGACCACGTGATGTGTGGAAGAGGTCGCATGGTATATCAGAATCGTCTTTCATCTGTTCCCTACCTAAAACAAAACTGTGGTTGGAAGTTTTTTTTGTGTCCAATAAAGAGGTCATGGCAACTCTAAAAGGTCACTCTGAAGACCTTCTATAGTAGCACTTGAGGGATGGAATCCGCTTGCTACAAATATTTGCCACAGTACGTTGTCCTAAAAAGAAAACTGTATAGAAAATTACTTGCACTTTAAACGGCTCTTAGGTCTCGACGTTGTCAAGCACAGTTCATCACCGGGAAAGTCTGCATTTAAACTTAAAACAGAAGAAAAATAATCTTACTACCTACTCGATCAATTACTTCCTCTCGCTCTTATCTCGCAAACAATGTAATATCGTTGGACTGGGAGTGTTATTGGTACTTCAGACCTAGTGTAAATGCTCAATATAAGGAGCGTTTCAGGAGAAACCGCACGTACGCTAAGAGATGACAGTACCATTCCAAAGAGAAAATATTAGTGTATGATCTTCTCAATGTAATTTTCAAAGCCTCCTATTCGAAACTAATAAGGTTTGAAATGTTGGTGATGAGAGTAAATTAAAAGATATTACTTTTTAAAAGAGATTATTTATTACAGTTACAGTTATCGGTTGATGAAGGTTAACATACCCATCTTTAGGTCTGAGTGCTTGGTTACAGTGCAAGAACAGTAAAGTTTATTACAGTTAAAGCCCACGTAATATATTTCTGTGGCGCCATCGGTTTCCGCGTGTCAGTTACTCACAACAGCCCATTAGATAATTAGGAAGCACCCATAAGTGACGAAGTTGGACATATTATGAAGCAGACTTACCACAGTCATCATTCCATGCGATGTTGTAAACGACAGTCCTGTTGAAACCGATACAGCCGCAAAAATATTTTATGCGGGTTTTAACTGGAACTACCATATTCGTCCAAAAGTTGTTGGGCGAAGGTGTTTTAGATGTTGGTTCCGTCAACATTTAGAATCCTGAATGAATTTAATACCACGAATAGATTAAAGCTGTAAGCCAAACCGAACCTCATCTAGACCGAGCGGGATGGCGCAGTGGTTGGCACACTGCACACGCATTCGGAAGGACGACTGTTTAAACCCACGTCCAGCCATCTCAATTTACGTACTCAGAGTAAATATCGCGTTGACGCGTTGTTGAGACACTGGACCAACATTCGCGAGGACGGTTCCCTACCAGCTCAAAAAAATGGTTCAAATGGCTCTGAGCACTATGGGACTTAACTTCTAATGTCATCAGTCTCCTAGAACTTAGAACTACTTAAACCTAACTAACCTAAGGTCATCACACACAGTCATGCCCGAGGCAGGATTCGAACCTGCGACCGTAGCAGCCGCGTGGTTCAGGACTGAAGTGCCTAGAACCACTGGGCCACAACTGTCGGCTCTTTGCCAGCCATCCAGATTTAGGTTTTCCGTGATTTCCGTAAACCGCTTGACACAGTGACTGGCATAGTTTCTTTGAAAAGAACACTACTCATTAACCCCGTATTCTTGCCCAAATCTAGTTCCTGCTCCGTCTCTAATGACCCCGTTAAACCTTAATTTTCCTCATACATTTATTTTCAAAGTGTACTACATTGTAAAAGAGAGAATTCCACAACTCTAGTTACCATCACGCCTAATAGCTCTCTACTCAGTTTAAGCTTAATTCAGAACGACTTCTGACCAGCCAGTATAAGAAAACTGAAGTGCTTATTTTTGTTCATCTTCTCACCTTACCCCGTGTTCTGTATGTGCTGTAAGCGTCAACGAGTCGCAAACACAAAAATCACTTACCCAAAATACTGATACGCATCATTTGCAGTGGAAAGAACTGAAGTGTTTCACCACATAAATTTATTCATCACATTTCTACACGTCTTTATATGTCGACAATGCTGTGTCGATAACGCCTTTCGTTCACCAACATTTTTTCTTACCGGAATGTTTCACTGGATCCTACGGCTTTCGCTGGCATGAGAGACCTGCGCACCAAAGTGAGGACCTGGAGAAGCATTACGAAACGATGGCAACAGCCGTAAGTTTACTTCCAATCTTCATCCCAGTTAATGGCCGCCGTACCGACGAGCGATCGACGGCGGCCGCTCTCTCGCACGAACGCATAATCGGATCAGAGGAGCAGCGTGAAAATTCGCGCCTCCGCGCCCCCAGAAGCTTGCACGGTGCGATAACGACGTGTTGTGCGAGCACCGTCGTTTGTTTGTTCGTTGCGCCATCACATCGTCCGGACGCTTCCGGCTGTGTAAGCAACATGCTCTGTTTAACAAGTTCACGCGAGCTACACATAATGTAAATGCGACAAACAATGTATATATCTATGATGGCACGAACAGTGCGTGCACGTCGAACAGCTAACAGTTTTAATATTTTTGCAAGAATACAAGAGTAGGAAAGAAAATTAAATCAAAAATTATTTCATGGCCTGACACCGACGCGATTGAAAAAAGTTTTAAAAATATCTTGAATAAATCTAGTAGGCATTCTCATTTAACACTAACATTTAGTGTGTAACTGTTTTAAGCATATGTTCCGTATCTTTCAAAGATTATCTTCAGTATTTTAATGTGCCCTAGTAACTATCAAAATCCTAGTCCAGTGGTTCTCAAACGGCAGGGTGCGACCCACCATGAGAGGCAGGAAAGCTGGGAGCAGGGCGAAGGTTTCAAGGAGGGGCGGCATACTAAAGAAGAAACAAAAAATCTTAGTAATAAAGAATTACGTTTATCTTTTCCTTTTGAAGAAATTGACAAAGCACTGAAAGAGTTAAGTCGAAAGAACGACCAGGGAGTAGATAACATTCCGTTAGAGCTACTATTAGACGTGAGAGAGACATGACAAAACTCTTCTATCTGGTGAGCAAGCTGTGTGAGACAGGTGAAATAGAGTCAGACTTCGAGAAGAACATATAAGCCCAGTTCGAAAGAAAGAAAGTGCTGCCAGGAGTGAAAATTACCGAACTATCAGTTTAATAAGTCACGGCTGCAAACTACTAAATCTAATTCTTTACAGAAGAATGAAAAAACTGGTAGAAGCTGGCCTCGGGGAAGATCAGTTTGGATTCCGGAGAAATGTAGGAACACGCGAGGCAATACTGACCCTACGACTTGTCATAGAAGACAGGTTAAGGAAAGGTAAACCTACATTCGTAGCATTTGTAGACTTAGAGGAAGCTTTTGACAATCTTGACTGGAATACTCTCTTTCAAATTTTAAAGGTGGCAGGGGTAAAATACAGGGATGGAAAGGCTATTTACAATTTGTACAGAAACGAGACAGCATTTATAAGAGTCGAGGGGCACGAAAGGGAAGCAGTGGTTGAGAAGGGAACGAGACAGGGCTGTAACCTATCCCCGATGTTATTCAATCTGTATATTGAGCAAGCAGTAGAGAAAACAAAAGAAAATTTGGAGCAGGAATTAAATTAAAGGGAGAAGAAATAAAAACTTTGAGGTTTGCCGATGACATTATAATTGTCAGAGACAGCAAAGGACCTGGAAGAACAGTTGAACGGAATGGGCAGTATCTTGAAAGGAGGATATAAGATGAAGATTAACAAAAGCAAAACGAGGATAATGTAGTCGAATTAAATCAGGTGATGATTTGAGAATTAGATTAGGAAATGAGACACTTCAAGTAGCCAATGAGTTTTTCTATTTGGGAAGCACAAAAACTGATGATGGTCGAAGTAGAGAAGGTATAAAATGTAGACTGGCAATGGCAAGGATAGCGTGTCTGAAGAAGAGAAATTTGTTAACATCGAGTATAGATTTAAGTGTCAGGAAGTCCTTTCTGAAATTATTTGCCTGAGGTGTAGCCATGGATAGAAGTGAAAAATGGACGACAAACAGTTCAGACAAGAAGAAAACAGAAGCTTTTTCAATGTGGTGCTGCATAAGAATGCTGAAGAATAGGTGGGAAGATCACGTAACTAATGAGGAGGTACGGAATAGAATTGGGGATAAGAAAAATTAGTGGTACAACGTGACTAAAAGACACATTCTGAGGCAGCAAGGGATCAGCAACTTAGTACTGGAAGGAAGCATGGGAGGCAAAAATAGTAAAGGGAGACCAAGAGATAAATACAGTAAGCAGATTCAGAGGGATGTAGGTTGCAGTAGTTACTCGGAGATGAAGAGGCTTGCACAGGATGGAGTTGCATGGAGAGCTGCATCAAACCAGTCTTTGGACTGAAGACCACAACAACAGCAACATCTTTTTTTCGAGCAAAGAAGACAACGTTGGTACGAATTGGATTTCACCCGATGTCGGTGTTAAACGCGCCACGATCGACGACAGTGAAACCGCGGTGACACTTTTAGCATTGTTTGAAACGATGTCGCAAGCTGGGCGACGTCGGTCGTCGGCGGAATCACCGGTTGTAGGCTTCATTGGGACGCTATGCATCCGTTACTACTGCGCACAATGCAGGCTTTGGCTCCTGTATCTCGACACCTTCTTACGATCTTTCACATATCCCGAGCAAGACTTTACTGCATTATGAAGCGGTTCCTGTTTGAGGGGGAAACTCCAAAGGCGAAAACGGGAAGGTATGGCGATAACTACTTATTGCTATGTTTCACTAAAACTATAATCAATGGTGAAGAGCATCCTCTGTGCGTAATCTGTTGAACCATTTGTGCTGCCGATAGTAGGCAGTCTTAGTTAAAGAAACATCTTGAATTAACGGGAAAACAAAAAGAATATTTTGTTAGGAAACTAAATGTTTTATTGTCTACCCAGAAGAACTTTGCCAAATTGCCGAATGTGACTACTGAGGTGCTAAGTTGAGGAATATAGCTGCTAAGATCCTTTTACCCTCTTGGCATATTTCGCACGGGATAAAAGAAAACACATACGGTTGTAGGTGCTCTCTGGTTTTATCAGCAGAGACTGAATAGTGTCAACAGTGTGTGGTGATTTCTAATGACAAAGTGCTGAAAGTACTTTAAAACTTTTTGACGATTTACTCGAGCAGTTAATCGATATATTGTGTAACAAATATTTTTCACTTCAAGTGGATGAAGGGACTGGTAGTCATAAAAATGGCCCAATTGATTGCTTATGTTCATTTAGTTGACAAGTTTAACATTCTAGAGAAACTGTTTTCTGCGAGCCAGTACTGAAACCAGTTATATCTCAAAGCCTCTTTGATATAATCAATATTTTTTTCAATCAAAACGGTTATCATGGAATAGGTGGATTGCAGTATGCACAGATGGGGCTCGCTCACTCTGGAATTCGTGGTGGATTACAAGCGAATGTTAAAGCTGCGGTTCCTGATGCAGTATGGACTCACTGCATAAGAGATCGGGAGGCTCTGATCGCTTAACAACTTAGCCCACACCTTCACGAAATGATGCAACCGGTTATAGAAACAGTTAATATTATTAACGTAAAATCTATAAATTCGAGGCATTTTAAAGCGCTATGCGAGGAGGTAAGTGCTGAACACACTCATTTGCTCTGTTTTAGTAATGCTCGGTCGCTTCCAAGGAGTAAAGCACTAAAAAGAATGTTTGAACCGGGGAAGACGTATTCTGTTTCCAAAAAAGAGAAACGTTGCGTTCTGGCAGACTGTATCAGCAACGGAGATTTTCTACTGAAAATGGCTTATCTCACTGACATCTTCGAGAAACTAAATATTCTTAACAAATCACTTCAACGTAACCAGGTGAAGCATTGTTTTAAGATTGCATATGGCGTGGGCATTGTCTCCGAACTGCGAATCTGCTGTTCTCGTTTCTATCAGATGTAGTCTCCACAGAACTGATAGTGGAGTTTAATTACTAAGGCTCTTAAATGAGAAATAGTTCCGGAGCCAATTTTATTTAGAAATCAATGTATTTTTCTTCGTTGCGTATCAGGCGCAATACTGAAAATGCGCGCTACCATCAATAATGATTGTTGCCATAGTGTTCAATGAGAAAGAAACTATACGCATTTCACAATTTGATTTTCACAAATTCTGTCATTTTGTTTCAAATATCGGACAACAACGCGTCATTCTTGCTCCCCACGTGGGAGGTGAGATACAAATTTTTTGTATGTCTAATGTGTGTTCTATTTTCCTTTACATGTATCCAACATGTGGGAAGACCAATCTGATGTGAAGGTATTGATGTTAGATTGATACGTATCAAAAATGAAAATTTACTGTCGACACGACAAATTAGCTGTAGTGGAAAGGTAAGAGGTGCCAGCACATCTATCCCGCCGTAGGATCTTCGACAACTTAAAGATTCGAGCAATTAATGTATGGCTCATATTTTAAAGTTTATAAAAATCTATTTATTGCCTTGAAACTGTAAATTATACAAAGCATTGATAAAACTGAAACTGTCCAACATGGTCGCTACAAAGCAACGCATCGACAAAGTGGAGTTCTAGTTATACTTCTGTATTTTAAATGAGCGAACATCTTGTCGTGCTAGATTACGTAATATTGTTGCGGTGCACGTGCTTTTAAGTGTAACGTGGATTCAGTCATTAGCCTTTCTTTCGTTTTGCAAATAATATTGAAATTCAATGACTCATTTTAATGGTATGATAAAGTCGAGAGAAAATATAGATGGATCCCGACACACAAAAGCAAATTCCAGTCAATGGCGACAATACACTCGAGGCGATTAAGGAAATGGCAGATTCCGCTATTTCTATTCATGACCATTTGTGTCATTCGGTATTGCTGACGTTTTGTTGTACAGATTTCTGCATTTCCTTCTGTTAGGAGCCTTATATGATGCTATTGGTGGACCTACAGAACCTGATGTCCTAACCTTTCCTATAAAAGTAATTCCAGTCGTAGAGTACTGGGCCAAGACAAAAGTATCTGACCGAAATGTTCCACACATTGTGAACTGCAAATATGTAGGTGTTCTCATTGAAGAAAACAAATGGTATAATATCACTGTACTAGAGACAAAAAACTTGCATATTGAACTGTATCCTGTCAATAATTACCACGATCTGCTCTAACAACAAAAACAGTACTAGTTCCTCAAAAAAAATCTGTGTTGGATGCAAACGTACAGACAATGTAAATAGGAAATGTACTTTCGGAAACAAGATGGGCAATCAAAAATTCACTGAAATTATTTTAGAAGAGAAATTTTAATGCGGCAGGATGACGAAAAAATCAGTCTTTTATCTCCATTTATCTGTTTCATGTAACAGCGTCACTAGAAAGATGAATTGTGGCACCTCTTTATGAACCGCTTAGTAATTTCAGAAGGAACTTCATTTTTCAAACTAATTCTACGTATGTAATGGAAGGAACTGTATTCTACAGTGTTATGATTTATGTGAAGTGTCATGTTTGTCTAAGAGTAAGGAATACAGTAAGGATCTAGGGTTCTTGGTTTGTTTCATGTTTAAGTATATACAGCTATTGACGACGATGACCGTCCAGTCGATGGTGCTCCACTCTGCTATGTCTGTCTTTATGATTACCATTGCGGTTGTTGCCTTTGTTCTGATGTATCTGTTTCTTATTGAAATAATAACATTTGAAAAGATTCTTTCAACCAGCTTTACGTCATTTCCTATCCCTTACTGTTCCAAAACATTAATGTTAAATGTGGCCACCGCAGTTGTACCAGTGGAAGCTAGTGCTGTTACACAAAGGACGTAGCTTGACGGATAGTGTGTGCTGTGTGGGGTCAACGGGTTAGTTTGTTTTTGGTTACAGACAGGGCTGCGGAAGTGTATAAGCAGGGTTCAGTCTCAAAGAGATCAGATCATGCACAGGACGAGGGTAGAACTATGAAATCTTTGTTTACAGTTATAAATTGTAGTAGCTGTATTGGGAAAGAACTGCATATCCAAGCTCTCATAGAAAGCATTGAAGCATAAATATTTGAAGGCAGTAAAGCCGGACATACGTTCAGCAGATGTTTTTACCAAGGAATTTATGGCTTTTAGAAACAAAACTCAGTCCGAACAGTTCTTGAAGGCACAACGTACCGACTGACCGCTGCGTCATTCGCAGCCCATAGGCGTCATGGGATGGTAATAAGGAGGAGCATGTGATCAGCACATCACTCTCTCTGTTATAGTCAGTTTTCCTGACCAGAAGTGTTTAGGAAAAGTAGATGAAATTTCAGTTGGTTATTGCGCGTCTGGTTTGTTAGAAATAGTTTATCTGGTTGAAGGATATTCAGTCATTTAGTGTAGTTAGTGGTTATAATTGACAACCGGAATAAATTAAAAAGTGGTGGACCAAATAGGGAGCATCATTACGGATACAGGGATTAGTTATCACAATATTGTTGTACCCATACTGAATACCGTATCATCTATAGCCATGAACATAATTCGAAAGTAGGTCTGTTTAAAAAAGCAGATAAAAATTCTACTGATGCCTTCCTAGAAGACAACATCCGTTTCTTCCAAACTGACTATCTATGCGTAGACCAGATGTGGCTTGGAATGGAAGAAACAGTATCAACGGCAATTGAGAGATATACACCAAATAAGTTATTAAGATATGGTACTGATCCTCCGTGGTATATAAAACTGGTCATAACGCTGACTCGGAGGCAACGTAAAAAGCACACCAAATTTAAAAGAACACAGAATCTGCAAGATGGTGAAGATTTATTGAAACTCGAAATTTAGTGCTCGCTTCAATGCGAGATACTTTTAATGGTTTTCACAAAGAAACTCTGTCTCATAATCTGGCAGAAATTCCGACGAGATTGTGGTCGTGTGTAAAGTACATCAGCAGCAAGACAAAATCAATACTTTCAATGTGCGATAGCAATAGCAATGTTACCGATGGCAGCACTTCTAAAGCGGAGTTACTAAAGACGGTTTTCCGGGATCCCTTCACCAAAGAAGACGAAGTAGGTGTTATAAAACTCGAACCAAGAAAGGTTGTAAACATGAGAAACCCGATTTAGCAAAGCAGCTTAAATGATTTAATGAAGGCAAGTATTCCAGTCCACATTCTATGCCAATTGTTCCTTTGACAGTATGCTGATAAAACTGCACCATGCTTAGCAGTTATATACAACCACACCCTCGGCGAAAAATCCGTACCCTTAGACTGGAAATCTGCACAGGTCGCACCAATAATCAAGAAAGGAAATTGAAGTAACCCGCTGAATTAGAGATCTATCTCACTGAAGTCGATTTCCAAGAGGATTTTGGAATATACAGGGTGAGTCACCTAACGTTACCGCTGGATATATTTCGTAAACCACATCAAATACTGACGAATCGATTCTACAGACCGAACGTGAGGAGAGGGGCTAGTGTAAATGGTTAATACAAACCATAAAAAAATGCACGGAAGTATGTTTTTTAACACAAACCTACGTTTTTTTAAATGGAACCCCGTTAGTTTTGTTAGCACATCTGAACATATAAACAAATACGTAATCAGTGCCGTTTGTTGCATTGTAAAATGTTAATTACATCCGGAGATATTGTAACCTAAAGTTGACTCTTGAGTACCACTCCTCCGCTGTTCGATCGTGTGTATCAGAGAGCATCGAATTACGTGGGGATCCAAAGGGAACGGTGATGGACCTTAGCTACAGAAGAGACTGGAACAGCACATTACGTCCACATCCTAACACCTTTTTATTGGTCTTTCTCACTGACGCACGTGTTCATTACCATGAGGGGTGAGGTACACGTACACACGTGTTTTCCGTTTTCAATTACGGAGTGGAATAGAGTGTGTCCCTACATGTCAGGCCAATAGATGTTAAATGTGGTGGCCATCATTTGCTGTACACAACTGCAATCTCTGGCGTAATGAATGTCGTACACGCCGTAGTACATCTGGTGTAATGTCGCCGCAGGCTGCCACAATACGTTGTTTCATATCCTCTGGGGTTGTAGGCACATCACGGTACACATTCTCCTTTAACGTACCCCACAGAAAGAAGTCCAGAGGTGTAAGACCAGGAGAACGGGCTGGCCAATTTATGCGTCCTCCACGTCCTATGAAACGCCCGTCGAACGTGTACCTCACCCCTCATGGTAATGTGCATGTGCGTCAGTGAAAAAGACCAATAAAAAGGTGTTAGCAAGTGGACGTAATGTGCATTTCCAGTCTCTTCTGTACCTAAAGTCCATCACCGTTCCCTTTGGATCCCTACGTAATTCGGTGCTCTCCGATACACACGATCGAACAGCGTAGGAGTGGTACTCAAGCGTCAACTTTAGGTTACAGTATCTCCGGATGTAATTAACATTTTACAATGCAACAAACGGAACTGATTACGTATTTGTTTATATGTTCAGATGTGCTAACAAAACTAACGGTGTTCCATTTAAAAAAACGTAGGTTTGTGTTAAAAAACATACTTCCGTGCATTTTTTTATGGTTTGTATTAACTAATTACACTAGCCCCTCTCCTCACGTTCGGTCTGTGGAATCGATTCGTTAGTATTTGATGTGGTTTAAGAAATACATCCAGCGGTAATGTTAGGTGACTCACCCTGTATATACTGTATTCGAACATTATCATTCAACTACAAAACTAAGAGATGTTTTCACCCGACGCATTGCGCTTTGTTGAGGTAAAGCATCATCAGTGGTCTGCAACTAAGTTATTTATATTTTGATTACCTTTTAGATCGAAAAACAGTTCGTTAAGAATATGTTGATTTGTACTTACGGTGATTTTCGCTTCATTTCTCGCTTGGATCGGGAAATGTCGTCTGTTTGCACATCGTTGTTTTTCTGCTTTAGACACTGATAATTTTTGTGTGATTTTTAATTGTTCTGCAGCATTATGCATGTCTTATTTTTTTACAAAACACTTTTATACACACCACTGTATTCTGTTTGTTTTTGCACTTCTAAGTATGTGTTGTGGTTTTATATTTTGTAATGTTGCCAACATAACCTTTCCACTACTTTGATTTTCGACTTAAAAGCAAATCAAAATGTAATTAAGTTAATTACGGACCACTGATGATGCTTTACCTCAATAAAGCGAAACGCGTCTGGGGAAAAAAATCGCACATTTTTGTAGTTGCCAAGACATAACAGAAATATCCTCAATAATTGTAAAGCAACTACGGACACTATGGCCACACAAATGAAGAATTTATTTATCATTCAAATAGAAGAAAATGTCTATTGACACTGTCAGCACGAGTGCAGAAAATATCGTTCTTGTGAAACACTACTTGTTCTTTATTCGCACTAAATAGTGGGTGCTATGGACAGGGCATCTCAAATTGATTCCATGTTTCTAGATTTCCAGATGACTTTTGACACTGTTCCTCACAAGCAGCTTCAATCAAACTCCGTGCCTATGGAGCATCGCATCAGTTCCGCGACTGTCTTCTTGATCTCCTGTCAGAAAGGTCACAGTTCGTGGTAAGTGATGGAAAGTCATCGAATAGAACCCAAGTGATACATGGCGTTCACCAAGGTATTGTTATAGTCCCCAAGCTGTTCCTAATCTACATAAATGATTTGGATGACTTTCTAAGCAGCCCTCCTACATTGTTGGCAAATGGAGCTGCCTTGAAGGCACAACATACCGACCGACCGCCGCGTCATTCGCAGCCCATAGGCGTCATGGGATGGGAATAAGGAGGAGCATGTGATCAGCACATCACTCTCCTTGTCGTAGTCAGTTTTCTCGACCAGAGGTATTTAGGAAAAGTAGATGAAATTTCCGTTGGTGATGGCGTGTCTGTTTTGTTAGAAACAGATTATCTGGTTGAAGGAGATTCTGTCATTTAGTGTGGTTAGTGGTTATAATTGACAACCGGAAAAAAGTGGTGGACGAAATAGGGAGCATCATTACGGATACAGGGATTAGTTGTCACAATATTGTTGTACCCATACTGAATACCGTAACATCTATAGCCATGAACATAATTCGAAAGTAGGTCATCAGAATGGCTCAGCCGTTGATTTCGGAGGTCTCTGGACAATAGCTGAGGAAAATGGCGTCAGTATTGTACGTCAACGAGCGATCAAGGCGTCGCGTAGCAGAGGAGAACCTCACACGAGGCATTTAGTCCAAGACTCGCTCTCGGATAACGTTGACATCTTCTAGTGAACGGAGTTCTGGCCACCGAATATCCCGGTTGTGAACCCCTTCGACTACTATTATTGGAGCGTAGTCGAAAGAGTTACCAGAAAGACGAGGCAACTTAATGCCGCATCTCAACGCACAGCTATCGAAGCAGCATTCACGAATACGGACAGTGCTGTTTTAAAGAGTGAGTGCGATCGCTTCAGGACAAGATTGGAGGCGGTCATTGAGGCTGAAGGCGGTCACATCGAGAAATGTTATTCTTATAAGATATCACTACTTATTTGTAAAAGGATTATCATTTGTATTTTGTTTTATTAAACTTGCTTTGAAAAATAAGTTTCATTTGCCCAAATTTAAGCGCCGCAGCCTGTAGGTCCATTCAACTAAATAGCTAGGGATTACAATTATGAACAACTTCAATTTGAACGATCACTTAGAAAATGTTGTTGCAAGGTGAACCAAATAGTGCACTTTCTCGTAGGACATTCAGAAAATGCAACAGACTGCCAGCACAATGCTTGTCCGTCCCCTTCTGGAGTATTGCTGCGCACTATGTGATTGTTACCAGATAGGGCTGACGGAGAACATTGAGAAAGTACAAAACACGGGCAACTCGTTTTGTGTTACAGAACGCGTAACGGATATGATAAGGAAGTTGGGATGGTAATCTCTAAAACAAAGGCGCTTTTCGTTGCGGCTAGATCTTTTCACGAAATTTTAATCAGAAACTCTTTGCTCCGGTTTCTATCGGTCCTACTTGTTTTGTGTTCATGATCGAAGAATACTCAGTATTGTAGAACACTCAGTATAATGTCGTTTCTTGAGACTGAACTACACTTCCCGAACAATCACTATATACACACAAAGAAAACAAATAACATGTAGACGACTATTCATCAAGGGCTTTGGTGAGGTCTGTCGGAGCTGATCCTAGCTCGGCGAGGAACTGGCTGTACTGCTGCTGCGCTGGCTTTATAAAGCCGGCGGAGGGTGGCGGAGTACTCCAACTTTCCCGGTGTCTGTGAGGCGGCCTACGCAGAAAAAGGTTCGCATTAGCCTCTAGCAAGTTCTGTTTATTTTGAAGAATTGTTTTCCTCTTGGTTGCGCCTGCAAGTGTTTGTGTATGTTATATGGTACACAAGAGTGTCTTGAGTGTAGTCTACCTGACAGGGGCCGTCTGTGCCAGACGTAACATACCTCCCTTCCGGGGGGGGGGGGGGGAGGGAGTCGCGCGAAAGATCGATAGCTGCTACGTTGTGGAGATCTGCGGCTCTGGCTCCCTGGAGGAGGCTCTGGAGGCTGCCTCTTGGAGAATATGGTGCTGTACATCCTGCGATGCGGGATGACTGGCGTACAAATTGTGATGGTGGCATGGGTGGGACCAGTGGCATCGGTTCATCTTCATCGGTTGCCATCAGCTGTTGGGGAGACGCCGAATAGGGGCCGGGCAGCTGGTCTGTCAGCTGCAGCTGCTGTGTTGGTGGTGCTGGTGGTGGCGACTGATGCCCTGAAACGTTACCCATGCAACGATAAGATGGCATTAGTGAAAGGGTCTGTGTACGTGGTCCAGAATGGGTTGTAGAGGTGGTGTTGATCCATGTCGTAGGGTGTGGTGCAGGTGGCGCAGGGTAGCGAGGACGCAATTTATTTCGATGGCGACGGACTATGTGGCCATCCAAGACGACATCAAAAAGTTGGCGACCCGGGGAACGCTGGATGACGGCGAGCAGCCAACCTGCGTTAGTGCCAAACCTCGGGTCCAGACTAAGGAGCCAGGGAAGAACCAGGACTGTCCAGGAGGAATCCGAATTCTTGGAGAGGGCAAGAGAAGATGTAGGAGGGTCCTGGGTTGGCGGCCATGGAGTGCTTCCTCTGGGCTTTTGTCCCCTATCAGAGTGGCTCGATAGGAACTGAGGAATAGCGTCAGGTCTTTGGTATATTTGAGCATTTGTGTCTTGAAAGTTCTGACCAGGCGTTCCACTTCCCCATTGGATTGGGGATGGAAGGGCGGGGTAAGAAGATGCTGGTTGCCATTGTCAGTGCAAAAGGAGAGGAATTCCTGGCTTAGAGATTGTGGTCCATTTTCCCTGAATATGGCTTTCGGTAATCCTTCCAAGCAAAATATTTTTGTGAGGGCTGATAAGGTAACGTCCATGGTGATTGCTGAACACCAAACGATATATGGGAAATGGGAAAATGCATCCGTGACCAAGAGCCATTGGTGGCCCAGATATGGTCCCGTGAAGACAAGGTGGATGCATTCCCGGGGACCGTTCGGCATAGGCGAGGGAAGAAATTTTTGTGGGGGATGGGGCAATTGTCGGGCACAGATGGTACAGCGCTGCACCATCTCTGTGATGTCAGATGTGAGGCCGATCCCTTCTTGTGAGGGATTTGGTGCGAACGAACCCCCAATGCCCTTGGTGAGGAATGTGGAGGATCGTCGGCTGCAGGGATCTCAGAACAATGACCCTCGGTTCTGCTGAATCTAAGCGAAGGAGGACTCCATCCACCACTGAAAGTTGGTGTCGGATGGAATAGTACAACCGGAGGTGGCGTTGATCCTGAGGAGGCAGCGAGGATGGCCAACCTTGCAGAACATGGTGTCGAACAATTTGGAGGAGGGAATCTGCTGCAGTGGCTGCAGCTACTTTGACAGCTGTAACGGGAAATGACTTCAGGGCCTCTTGGACATCATCATCAATCTGAAAAACGAGGAGGTCCAACTGGTCAAAAGCAGGTTCCGGACCTTGGTGGTAGACGCGACAAGGCGTCCGCGTTGGCGTGCTGGGAGGTGGAACGGAAATGCATGGTGTAGCGAAATTGGGATAGGAACAACGCCCAACGCTGGAGACGTTGGATGTTTTGGTCGGTAATCGCGCGGAAGGCGCAAATAAAGAGAGGAACGGTTTGTGGTCAGTAATAATGTGAATGGACTTGCCATAGAGAAAGGGATAGAACTTGGAACAGGCAAAAACCATGGCAAGTGCTTCTTTCTCGATTTGGGAATATTTGATTTGTGCCATGGAGAGAGCTTTTGAGATGTATGCTATGGGGCACTATGTGCGATCCGGCAATTTGTGAGACAGGACGGCGCCCACACCATACTCAGAGGCGTCGGTACCAAGTATAAAAGGAAGATTTGGAACAGAAGGCATGAGACATGCAGCGGATTGGAGCTGCTGTTTGAGGGTATGGAAGGCGGTCTCGCAGGCTGGGGTCCAACAGAATGGGACATTTTTGTGCAAGAGGTGGTACAGGGGTGCTGCCACTTGAGCTGCAGAAGGAACGAAATTCTGGTAATACGAAATTTTGCCCAAGAAGGATTTCAACTGATGAAGGTCACAGGGACGGGGCAGGTTGTTAATGGCGTCGATATAAGAGAAAGATGGAGAAATGCCATCCTGGGAAATGATGTGACCCAGATAGGAAACAGATTGTTGGAAAAATGAACATTTAGACATATTACATTTCAGACCTGCAGTTCAGAGGCAGAGGAAGAGGAGGTGGAGGTTGGCTATGTGCTATTCGGAGGAGGACCCTGTGACGACTATGCCGTCTAAGTAATTTGTACAGCCCGGGATATCAGCGAGAAGCTGTTCAAGGTATCATTGAAAGATTGCAGGATCACTGGCTAAACCGAACATGAGTCGATTTAGTTGGGAGAGGCCAAGAGGAGTATTAATAAAAGTGTATTGTCGGGAGAAAAGATCAAGAGGAATTTGGAGATATGCTGCCGCTAGGTGGAATTTGGTAAAGTAGGAGCCCCCTGTCAATTTGCGAAAAAGATCTTCTGCTCGTGGAAGGGGATAGTCGTCAACGAGAAGCTGAGGGTTGACTGTTGACTTAAAGTCACTGCACAGGCGAAGGCGGCGGCCTGGCTTCTGCACGATGACTAAAGGCGTGGATCACAAGCTGAACCGCATGGGCTGGAGAACCCCTTCATCTTGAAGACGTTGGAGTTCTTCTTTCAGCGGCTGTTGTAGTGCCACTGGTACCTGGCGTGCCAGGAAGTAGCGGGGCCGGGCGGTGAGACGGAGTTGCAGCGAGGCCTCAAAGTCCTTGGCGCAGCCTATGGCTGGTGAAAACGGGTCCTGGAATTCATTACAGAGTTCATCAACTTCAGGAAAAGGAACGCACTGAGACGCTAGGTGAACATCGTCCACAATGGAAATTCCGAATAAGCGGAAGGCGTCCAATCTGAATAAGTCTGCTGTGGAGGAATGGTGGACAACCAGAAACGTGACTGGACAGTGAACCGATTTGTACTTGACTTGAGCCGTGAATTGTCCTAGGAAAACTATCTCTTGCTTATTGTACGCCAGTAGGCACTTAGGGGCTGGAGAGAAGGGTGGTGAACCAATGTTGGCACATGAAGTGTAATCAATCAAGGATACTGCTGCGCCTGTGTCCACTAACAGACGCAGAGGCTTGTCATTGATAGTGACGTCTATAAAAATTTTTGATGTCGAGGAGGTGTCTACCTGGTTGACGTCCATTGGGGTGTTGTTCAAGCCGTCTGGATATGGCCTGGGCTGACGGTTGCTGGAGTTGGTTGTTTTTGCGTGACAAACGGACGCTAAATGGCCTTCCCCGCCGCAGTGCGTGCATTGCGCCCAGCGGTCTGGGCAATGTTCTCTATCATGTGTTGAATAGCAGGTGGGGCAGGAGGGCAGCCGGAGACGATTCCCACGACGACGTTGCTGGTTGTGTTGTTGCTGCAGTAGCTTCTGGCTCCGGCTGGGATGGTGCGACTCGGCGCCTTGTTGTGGAGGTGGTCTCCGACCGCGGCGGCGGGAGGAGCGCGGCGTTAAGCCCTGGATTGCTGCGACGTCTTCGGTGTCTGTCGTGGCGTCGTCACGGATTGCTGCTATCTCTGCCCAGGATTCCAGGCGACGATCGGTGGCGGTAGAAATTTCGAACATATAGGCTAGTTCTATGACCTGCTCGAGGGATGGGTCTTCTAACTTGAGGGCGTCGTAGAGGAAAGCGGCGTCTGGTGCTGCCTGTATCAAGTGGTCATGCATCATGTCATCAACGTAGGATTCCTTGGAAAAACGTGTGTGAAACTTACATTTCCTGCTGAGACCTTGCAGCTCGGCGGCCCATTGGCGATAAGTCTGCTCGGGTTTCTACCGGCATTGGTAGAACTCGACGCAGGCTGCGAGGACATGATATCGGCGTTTGTAGTAGGCATTTAGCGTCGCACAGATGGCGGTGAAGGTGAGGGAGTCGGGGTCTAGCGGCTGTAGTTTCGTGAGCAGGACATACATCTTCGATTGGTTCCATGACAAGAAAAAAACGCGCTGCCTGGCTTCTTGGGTGACTTGATGAATCGTGAAGTGTTTCCGGATACGACGTTCGTATGTTTCCCATTCTTCAGCTTCATCGTTGAACGCTTGGACCGGCGGTGGCGTCGCGGGGATGTGGAGGCTTCGAATTTCGGCGATCAGCTGTGTCTGAGTTTCCAAAAACTGGTGCAGAAGTCCTTGAAAGAATTGTTGCCATTCCGCAGGTGCTGCTGTCGTAACCATGATGATCGTCGGTTCTTTCCACTATACTCGTCGCCACTGAAGAATAGTCAATATTGTAGAACACTCAGTATAATGTCGTTTATTGAAACTGAACCACACTTCTCGAAAAATCGCTATATACACACAAAGAAAACAAATAACATGTAGACGACTATTCATCAAGAGCGTCGGTGAGGTCCGTTGGAGCTGGTCCTAGCTCGGCTGCTGCTGTACTTCTGCTGCGTTGGCCTTACAACGCCGGCGGAGGTCGGCGGAGTACTCCAACTTTCACTGTGTCTGTGAGGCGATCTCTGCAGAAAAAGGTTCGCATTAGTCTCTAGCAAGTTCTGTTTATTTTGAAGAATTGTTTTCCTCTTGGTTGCGCCTGCAAGTGCTTGTGTATGTTATATGGTACACGGGAGTGTCTTGAGTATAGTCAGCCAGGCAGGGGCCGTCTGTGGCACACGTAACAGTGATTCTGCTGGATCCCACTCCACAGGGGAAGTTCAGATGGGTATAAGGGATTTAAAATCTAGTCCCTCGAATATTTCAAAGTAAACAGTAAAGACACCAACTTTGATACGCTGGGCTAGCAGACAAGAAACCATAAGCATAGTTAGAGATTTATTGATGTTCTTAAGTCTCCACCAAATATAATTTGTAAGAGTAAGAAATACAACGAACAATGTGTAGCAAAATGTCTTAAAACGTAATAGTACTCTTTTCACCTTCAATATGAAGAACTGCGAAGAATTAAGGTCTTATAATCTGAGGGTATAGACGATAATGCGTCATAAGACTTCTTAGGAACGGCAGTGGTAGAAAAAATGTGAGAGATTAGGCTTTAACGTCCAGCAGGCGGCGGGGTCATTTGAGACGGAGAACAAGCTCCGTTAGAAGAAAACTGGGTAAGGTAATCGGTCGTATCATTTTCAAAAGAACCATTCTGGCATTTATCTCAAGGGATTTTTTTTTTGGGGGGGGGGGGGGAGGGACATAGAAAAACTTCAACCTGGTTGGGAGGAACATATGTATAAGGGGCAGTCATATGGAAACGAATCACATCTAAAAAAAGTAAGTGCACTGTTTATTATCTGAAAAGTAATCACCAGAACTGTTAACATAATTACCCCAGTGTGAGACAAGATGGTCAATGCCTTCATAGAAAAACGTTTGCTGTTGTCTATGAAAACATCGTTGTAATCAGGCGTGCACCTCTTCGTCTGATGCAAATCAGGGGCCACTGTCTTTCTTCAGGGAACCAAAAATATTGGAATAGCGTGTGGAGGGATCGGGACAGTATGGATGACGTGTAAGGGATTCCTAGCGAAACTTCTGCAGAGAAGTCTAAGCAACCTTGGCAGCAATGGGGCGGCAATAAGTCGAGGTTGTTTCGACTATCCTGTTGAAGTTTCGCTGGGAATTCCTTACACATCCTCCATACTGTCCCGATCTCTCCCCACGCGATTCCAATGTAATATAATGCCTGGAGAAAGAAATCGAATCCAACGATTTGCTTCGGACGAAGAGCTGCACGCTATAGCCGACCGGTTCCAGGCGCTTCAGTCCGAAACCGCGCGACTGCTATGGTCGCAGGTTCGAATCCTGCCTCGGGCATGGATGTGTGTGATGTCCTTAGGTTAGTCAGGTTTAAGTAGTTCTAAGTTCTAGGGGACTGATGACTTCAGATGTTAAGTCCCATAGTACTCGGAGCCATTTGCAACATTTGAAGAGCTGCACACCTGAGTACTGATGTTTCCATAGGCAACCGCAAACATTTTTCTATGAACACACTGGCCGTCTTGTCTCACAGTGGGATAAAGGTATTAAGAGTTATGGCGATTACTTTTAAAATAACAAACAATTTACTTACTTTTTTCTGTCTGTCTCGTTTTCATTTGACTGCTGCTTATATTTAATTGCTGTCCTCAAGATTACGACTGCACTGTTTTACCACTGCGACATAGGCTATCATTCTGTTGTTCTCAGAAATAGCTGGCGCCAAAGGATCATGCACCAAACTACATGAGGAAACTTTCAACGTACCTGAAATGAAGGCCATTGAACGTAAATTTCCTAACAAAGGAATTAAACACGCTTCAACGAGGCCTGTGATGACGAAAGGCTGACAGAACTCGCAACTGAGCTTCGAGTAACACCTTTTCATCCAATGATTGACAATGTTCATTCACAATTAAATATTCAATTTTAAGGAAATACGTATGTTACTGATTTTCGGATCAAGTTGGTACAGTAGCACCGCTTCATCACAACATCGCTAGATGGGCAAAAGAATTCAAGGAGATAGAATGCATATAGCTGGAGAAAGCAACAGGATGGTTATCCGTCAAGACTGAAGTGGTGGAAAAGATTCATACAGAGCCCCGGACATCCACACTTCGTGCCAGCAGAAAAGTGAATGTGTCGCTGACAAAAGAATGTCGCAGAAGTGATTGCAATTCAAGACTTATAGAATTCAAATGTTCCAGGCGCTAAAACCAGCCAATAAACCGAAACATAAACAATTATGCATTGATTTTTAAGTGGCACAGCAAACAATAATGATTTGAGAACATGGGGTACACAAAACCTGCTTGGTTCTCCGAAACTTAATATTTCCTGTGCCATAACCAATCGCAGAGTCTTTGGTCCTTCCTTCTTCGCAGAATCTACCATTACAGACTCAAACTACCGCGATACGCTTTTTCTCTGGTTGTCGACTCAGCTGACAGAAGAGGTACCCGTCAGCAGGAAAGGGTCCCACCGCATTGGCGTAACCTTGATCGTAGTCACCTCAACGAACATCTTGCTGTATTGGTCATGCTCGGTCGAATAATGTACCTTTCACGTTGTGGTGCCCCAGTTCAAGTGACCTTACTCCAATGGATTTTTTTCGTTTGGGACTGTGTGAAGGACATTGGTAACGTACTCAAATTTCCGGAGGACTTAACGAAATTAAGTCGCGAGTGAGTCGGCGTAGTAGCTCGATTGATCGGGCTGCGTTGGAATGGGCCTGGCAGCAGATATAGTAGTATCGGATAGACAGCTGCCGTGTCACAAATGGATCCCATATCAAACATCTCTGAATATACATAGAAACTGTGAGAGGTGACATTTCAGTGTATATGAGGATTTCTAAAATAAAATATTTTATGTAGTCACAGTAATACTTCCTTTTTGTCCCATTCTTTTTGAATCGCCTTCTACTTACAAAAAGATACTTACATTTTGTGAGTCAGGAATGGTTTGCAAATACTGTCAATAGGAGTAAGGTGGCACGACTGGCCACAGATGTATATAACTGGCAAAAAATTGTAACAGCGATACTGAAAAACATTAAGTGGCAGAACTGGAAGCAATAAGCCGGACTTCTCTAAAAAGTGTGCTTGAAAAACTGCATGCCTCATCTTTCAACGTAGAAAGTGCGAATTTTCTTCAGCCGCCTACCCACTAGAGACTGCAAGTAAACTCATGGAAATAACAGCTCTCACAGAGGCGCAGAAGCATTCAGTCTCCTCACACACTACTCGCGAATGAAAAAGGAGCAGACTTTAATGTTGCTGTGATTGTGGTCTTCAGTCAGAAGACTGATACGATGCAGCATTCTACTCTATTCTGTGCAAGCCTCTTCACCTCCGAATAACTACTGCAGTTTACATCCTTCTGAACTTGCTTACTATATTCATTTCTTGGTCTCCGTCGATAATTTTTTTCCTCAACACTTTCCTCCAAATCTAAACTGGAAATTCCTTGATGTCTCAGAACGTATCCTATCAACTGATCTCTTCTACTGTAGCACCACATTTCAAAAGCTTCTATGTCCTTCATCTTTAAACTGTTTGTCATCCATGTTTCACCTCCATTGTTGGCTACACTCCATACGGTTACTTTCAGAAAAGACTTCTTAACACTATGTATTCGATGCTAACCAAGTTCTTTTCTGCATAAAACGCTTTTCTTGCCATAGTCAGTGTACATTTCATATCCTCTCTAACTCGACCACCATAAGTTATTCTGCTCCCCAAACAACAAAACTCGTCCACTACTGTGTCTCGTTTCCCAGTCTTATTCCCTCAGCACCACCTGATTAAATTCGACTACAGTTTTGCTTTTGTTGACGTTCATCCCATATTACCCATTCAAAACACTGTCCTTTCCGTTCAAGTGCTGTTCTAAGTCCTTTGATACGTCTGACAGAATTTAAATGTCATTGGCAAACCTCAAAGTTCGTGTTTCTTCTGCCTCAACTCTGATTCCTACTCAAGATTTTTCTTTTCTTTCCTTTACTAATTGCTCAGTGTACAGATTTAGTAACATTCGCGATAGGCTACAACCCTGTCTCACTCTCGTCTCAACCACTGCTTCCCTTTCCCTTTCATGCCCTTCGACTCGTAGCTGCCATCTGGTTATTATATAAATCGTAAATAGCTATCCGCCCGCTGTAATTTACCTCTGCTCCCTTCAGAATTTGAAAGAGAGTATTCCAGTCAACAGCGCCAAAAGTATTCTCTAAGTTTAGAAATACTATAATCGTAGGTTTGCCTTTCCTTAACCTATCTTCTAAGGCAAGTCGTAGGGTCAGCATTGCCTCGCGCGTTCCTGCATTTCTCCGGTATCCAAACCGATCTTCCCAGAGGTCGCCTTCCACAGGTATTTCCATTCTCTTATAAGTAATTCGTGTCAGTATTTTGCAACCATGACATATTTAACTGATAGTTCGGCAATATTCACACCTGTCAGCATCCGCTTTCTCTGCAATTGGAATTATTATTATCTTTTTGAAGATCTGAGTGTATTTTTCCTGCCTCATACCCCTTGCACACCTGATGGAAGAGTTTTGCCATGGCTGGCTCTTCCAAGGCTATCAGAAGTTCTGATGGAATGTCGTCTACTACCAGAGACTTACTTTGACTTACGCCTTTCAGTGCCCAGTCTCCCATCTTATCTTCATCTAGCCCTCTTACATTTCTAAAATACTGTCTTTAAGTTCATCTCCCTTGTACAGACTCTGTATGCACTCCTTCTATCTTTCAGTTTCCCATTTTTGCTTAATACTGGTTTTCTGTCTGAGCTCTTGATATTCACATAATCTGTTTCTCTTTTTCCCAAATGCGTCTTTAACTTACCTGTAAGCGGTATCTGTCTTTCCCCTAGTGAAATAAGCTTCTACATACTTACATTTGTCCTCTTAGTCATTCCTGTTCAGGCATTTTGCATTTCATGTCAATCTCACTTTTTAGACATTTTTATTCCCTTTCGCCTGTTTCATTTACTGCACTTTTATATTTTCACCTTTCGCCAGTTACATTCAATATCTCTCGGTTATCGAAAGAATTCTACCAGGCCTTGTATTTTCACCTATTTCCTGCTCTGCTACCTTCACTATCATCTCTTCAAAGCTACCCACTTGTCTTCTGCTGTATTCCTTCCCCCCTGTTCAAGTCAATCGTTGCCTAATGCTTCCCTTGAAACTCTCAACAACCTGTCGTTCTTTCAATCTATCCAGGCCCCATATCCTTAATTTCTTTAATTTTTGGAATTTATTTAGCTTTAATCTACACTTCATAACCAACAAATTATGCACAGAGTCCACATCTGCCCATGAAAAGATCTTACAGTTTAAAATCTAGATAAAAAATCTTTTTCTTGCCCTTACATAACAGTCTTAAAACAAGTGTTAGCTATGATTAAATAATACTCCATGCGAAACTCTACCAGGAGGCTTTCTCTCTCATTCCTCTCCCCCGCCCCCTACCCCCTGCCCCCAGTCCATATTAACCTACCATTTTTTCTTCTCTTCCTTTTCGTATTGTCGAATTCCAGTTCCCTATCAATAATTTTCGTCTCCCTTAACGATACGAATAATTTCTTAATCTCATCATACATCTTCATCATCAACGGAGCTAGTTGTCATATAAACTCGTACTACTGTGGTAGATATTGGCTTTGTGTCTATTTTGGGTACAATAATGAGTTCACGATGATTACCCCATTTCTATTTTTGCAATCATTGTTAAACCTACTCGCGCATTACCCCTATTTGATTTTGCATTTATAGCCCTGACCAGTTGCTCTGATCCTCCTGCTATCGAACTTCACTAATGTTCACTATAACTAACTTCGATCTATCCATTCTGTGTTTAGGTTTTCTAGCCTATCTGTGCGATTAAGGGATCTAATACTCGACGCTCTAATCAGTGGACCCCAGTTCTCTTTTCTTCATGAAGTCACTCTCCGTAGAAGTCCCCGGCCGAAGATTCGAATGGGAGACTATTTTACCTCAGTAATATTTTACACAACATGATGCCATCGTCATTTACCCATACAGCTAAGCAGTACACCCTCCGGAAAAATTCCCCTTGCTTTCAGCCGTTCGTAGTGCCAGCACTGCCAGGCCGTTTTGGTTGATGTTACAAGGCCAGACCAGTCAGTCATCCAAACTGTTCCCCTACAACAACTAAAAAGGCTGCTGCCCCTCTTCAGGAACCGCACGTTTGTCTGGCTTCTCAACAGATGCTGTTGTTGAGGCACGCCACTCCACCAACGGTAAGGTCCGTGGTTCATGGAGGGGACTTTAATGTATGGTTCTGTAAAAATTATACTCTGGCAGGCAGTTTTCTGTGATCTGCAGATTTTAGATGAAGCTGTAGATGTATGAGTTATGTATAAAATGGAAGAGGCCGAAATATTGATTTTTTTAAAACAACGGAGCGTTTTGCACATATATGAACGAAGAAAAGCTCTTATAAACGAGATAAGAATTTAGATCATTAAGCATACAAAGTTCATTTGCAGTTTACTTTCTTACATGAATATTAAAACTAACGTACTACTTTAAAATTATTTAGTCATTATTGTTTTTACACATCTCCAGCATTCCGAAAGTGAATCAGCGCTGCACCTTTACCTGTAATGAAATAAATGGTTGGTTGCGTTAGGAAGTCTCTTATATTTTTTCATGGTGACTAGTTTCGGACTTACGTCAATTCCGAAACCATACTATGGGAACAGAATTACAGCAGATGTTCCAGTCATTTATTTCATTACAGGTAAGGTTGCGGCTTTGCTTCACTTCCGGAATGCTGGACATGTTAAAAACGATAATGACTAAATAATTTTAAAGTAATGCATAAATCTGAATATTCGTGTAAAAAAGCAAATAGCCAAAGAGTGTGTAATAGTTCATATTTCAACATAATACAAACAGGGTTACATACAGCCTTCATAAGTGATTCAAATAAGTTATTTATGCAATTGAAGCAAATAAAACAAATGATAATACAGTACTTAAGTATACTGTAGACAAATAGTGCGAAGATAACTAGTGCTGGAGGTCACCAGCAGCTGCCAAGTGGTAGCGCCGGAGGCTGGTGGTGGTGTTGAGTGCGTGGGAAAAAATGTTTAATACCTAGTAAACAGTTCTAACACTGTAATGTTTTCATTACAAATTATGTAACAGTAACTGAAACATATTGCACCCACCTATTTCTGGTAACCAACCAAAGTTCTATTAAAACAATAGACTGCAATAAGATATAGCGCCACATGCAGCGTGATTTGTAAGTACATACTCAGGTTACAAAATGTGTAACATAATAAATGAACATTACAAAATAACATACTCCGTTAAAAAAGAATGCCACACGCGGCGTTGTTCAAAGTACACATTCAGGTTGCCGTTCAAAGCAGTTACGGGGGATATCATCAAACATACAACAAAAATAAATCGGCTCCAAGCGTTAACATAGGTCTTATGATATTACAATGGCGTAACATACAGCGTTATAACACCTGTATGATTTAGTCCATATTTACAGGCACCATATTTCTCATCACTGCATATCAATGTTTTTAATGAAATAAACAGTAAAAAATACAAAAAAATATTTGCATACTAGTGATTAATAGTTGCCGCTATTAGCGGTGTATGCAAAGATCCAAATATTTATTCTACAGCCAATCATCACTTTTGTTAAAAGGCCACACCTAAAAAAAAAAAAAAAAAAAAAAAAAACACGATGGCAAGTGGAGTATGACCACTTTCATCTCAGATCGACCTAATATCCACTAAGGTAACGCAAATCATAAAAGACTGTTCAAATGGCTCTGAAAACTATGGGACTTAACTTCTGAGGTCATCAGTCCCCTACAACTTAGAACCACTTAAACCGGACTAACCTAAGGACATCACACACATCTATGCCCGAGGCAGGATTCGAAACTGCGACCGTAGCAATTACGCGGTTCCAAGCTGTAGCGCCTAGAACCGCTCGGCCACTCCGACCGGGCATAAAAGACTGTAATTATTGTTTTGTCGTGCAGCACAGTATCAGATATTATTCCACTTTTTGTGTCGTTGTTGAGTTTGTCATTTAATCAGTTTTTATGGTTTTATTTTGTACGTAAGAAGATTCTCTTACAGTTTGGTTTTATATCAAATCAAAATTTAGATAGCACTCTACGTTTGTTATGTGCAAGAGTGCACCAACGAATAGCTGCTTCAGTGATGAATAAACGGGCGGATAAATGGTTGAAATTATATTTCGTTACACCAAAGTATTTAAAATAAAATGGGATGTAATTTTTGTTTTTTTGACTCAAGTGGTAGGAGGCGGGCGCGGAAATCGTGTGTGTGTGTGTGTGTGTGTGTGTTTGTGTGTGTGTGTGTGTGTGAGGAAAGGGGCAGGGGGGACTGGGGTGAAGTGGGAGTTGGCATGTTGGTGGGGGAGTCCCAAATTTGTGTACTTGCTCCGGGACCCCCAGGAGTGCACTTACGTGGTTGAAGCACAGTACGATGGATCGACGAGCCATTGCATTGTGGACTAAAAGGCATCGGCTTCACGATGTATCATGAGGCATCACGCAATAGCCCATTTAGTACTGAGGGGAAGTGCGGTGGAGGAGAATGGTGGGAAGGGAGAGAGGGGTGGCGGTTGTAGAGAGAGAGACCAAGGCTCGATAACAGTAGGCCGGTTCTAGGAAATTGAGGTTGCAGTAGTATTGCAGAGATTTGGTGGCTGGCAATGGACGGTCTAGTGGAGTTCTACTTCAAACCAGTCTTCAGACTGAAGCTCACAAAAACAACAAATAAATATTTCATTGTCATTGCGTAAGTTACTGTCCAAAAAATTAAGCTCAGTCGCATACAACTGCAGATATGAGTCATAGTGGCTGGTTCTGTATAGGTGTTACTAAGCAATTATTTGCCACTGCAGGCATCCACGATATGGTTACTCTCAATTTTCGAGACGTGTAAGAAAAGTTTGGACCTCCTCGCCTGTCGACACTACATGGACCTAGCAGAACCCTCATAAGCGCGGGAGAGAGATTAAACATGGGTGGATGTGTGCGAAACGATGTTCTGCACGTTGAGAAACCCAGAAAGCCAAGCGCTGCCTGCCTTGAGTCGCGAAACTGGTATGGACCCTGCTGTGCTTCGTATACGTCACGGCACGGGGTACGCTCTCCGTTCATGCAAGGCTTCCCACGCCTGCTGGAAGACCCACCTGTGCGTGATGTTTGTGCCACACTGCTTTCAATACGAGCAGTATATTTCCTCTGTAAACAGGAAGACAGCCGTAGCTTTGTGAGGATCTGCTCGCTTTGTTAGCTAACAGTGGTCTGACACCTATGCAAAATATCATTCGTTTATTTCGCTCTATACATTTCAAATTGTTGAAAACAGGGGTTGGAGAATATAAGGAAACACCACGAGAAATTAAAGCCTGACAATAAATGCGATTGACAGCCAAGCCTTTTGGTAGTGCAGATGTGTTTGACAACGAGCGGTAACTGCAAATGCCCTTAATAAGTTAAAAGCGTCAGTCGTGGTCATAACAGAGTTCTGTGTACTTGTGAATGGATTATATTGAAACTAAAAGACTTCGAGTATGGTAAAATTGTTGGTGCTCGCATAGTTGGTGCTTCAAAGTTACAAGAAGTGTTTTGTGTTTTAAAAGGCACAACATCGAAGATGTATACAGTATACAAGAAAAAGGAAAGCGTCATCCACTAAGTCATAGTGCGGACGAAAGTGTGAGTTGAACGATAGAGAGAGATGGTCAGTGGAGAGGACTGAAAATATGAGGGCGGAAGCTGCAAAAGTCACTACAGAACTGAATGTCGCACTCGCGAACCCTGTTAGCATTACTACAACGCCAAGGACGCTCCATAATACGGGAATCGCAGAGCAAGCTGGAATTTCAAAACCGCACATCGGTGATGCAAATGCCCATAAGAGGAACATTTGGCGCAGAGGCCATACAATCTGGACTATGGATAAATGGGTAAATGTCATTTGGTTGGATGAGTCTTGTTTCAACCTGTTTCTAGCTGCTGGTCGAGATTACGTCCCATTCTGGGGTTCGGTGATTACCTGAGCAGCCATACCGTGATATTCCATTGGCCTCGTGGTTACTCTGCGAGACATCATTACTGCCAAAGGCTACGGTATCATTTTCTCTGATCAGATCCATTCCATCGTACAATGTTTGTTTCCCAACGGTGATGGTGTATTCCAGAACGCCAGGGCCCCTATCCACAATATCCACGTCTACCTCCATCAACGTTAACTGAGCATGCCACTATTTTGCGGGAAGAATAGTATAAGATACCCTTGAGAACCATACAGGACCTCTATTTGTTCATTCCTAGGCGACTGGAAGCTGTTCTGAGTGCTAGTGGTTCTCCTACACCGTATTAGACAAGCTGATGTGTTGTGTTTTTGGTGTTCCATATTTTTGTCCATTACGGCAAGAAAAAAGGAATAAAAGTGAGATAGTGTTAATACTTTCATCCTTCTTTACCTCCTCTTCATTACTGCAGATGACGTGTCACTGAGCACATTTGTACTGTGCATGCAGTACACGTGAGGTGCCTAGTTGTTTCCACTGCCCCCTGTGGAATACATAAGTTCTTGTACGCTTCACTAACCTGCTGTCTTCATGATGATGATGTCCTCAGCGCAGAAAACAGCACGCAGGTCGTGGATTCTTTTTCTTGAGGTTGAAATTAACTTCGCAAGGAACTGCTGCTACGAATAAGCTATAACTCATTTGGGATGCCACTCGCGTTTTTATTTATATAGACACGAGAAACTATTCTTGATCACAACGTATTGAACATGTCTTTCCACAGTCATTATATCTGGTTAAAATAACATGAAATACATCCTGCCACAGACAACATGTCTGTCTACTGGAACGTCAGAACTGGAGAATAAAAGTACATGAATCAAATACTCGTACTACTACCACAGACAACATGTCTGTACCTAGGGACGGTCGCAACTGTAGTAAATAAAATTGCATGAAACAAATACTGCTATAACAGACAACATGTCTGTCTACTGGAACGGTCAGAACTGGAGAGCCGGACTGCCCGAGACACTTCGCACGCCAGGCCAGCCAGGCGTGACCCGAACGCCACCGAAGTGCATCGGCAGTAATATCGTCAGTCTTTTGTTCTAGTAATACTTTGATTTTAATAATTTTGAAATGACTGATTGATAGCTGGCTGTTGAGAGATGTTTATTCAAAAAATGAAGTAATTTGGATGACAGGTTTAATTAATAATAGCAACTAATGTTTAACGTATTGGCGCCCTACCGTCGAACACAGTAGCCAATCACAGAGCAGCAGCATCATGCAGGCGGTCTTTCTCACGGGAATGGTAACGAATCTAACATCTGTCACCGGTACCTCATCCCACATTGCGTCATCTCTATGCTTCTTGCATCTCCACTGCCCTGGGAATAGCTTCCTAGAGCCTAATATGATGGCTGAAAAATCAGAAATATTACACCATCCCTGAACGTAATGCCATATATGTGAAGAATTTCGATGAAACAGGAACGATCTATTAAGGCCACATTCATTTCTTTTTTTTGGGGGGGGGGGGGGGGGGGAAGCCGGGGGGAAAGTAATTTCATTTTCACCTCTAAAAGAATTGAAGCCGTATAGTTAGCCATGTACGATCGCTGTGTACTTCCAATTCGCCATCAGTTTGTCATTTAACAAAACCATTAGTGACGCTGATAACAAATCTAAATGTAAGAAGAAAAATAGAAATGTCTTATCCGCGACAGGAGCTGCTCTGATGGTGGAAACAAAGTGTAACAAGTTAACGACAAATATTACTTTCAGGAGAACTCCGCTTAAAATCGACCCAGCACACGTGCGCAGGTATAAAAAATACGAACGGTGGTTATGTGTTGCGAGTATGTGGCGAGAATATTTACTATCATTATCAATGTAGCTGCGGTCAGTCCAACAGGGCATGTCAATAATAAAAGCAGCGCCGTAATTTTGTCACTGTGTCTTTTTTTTTTTTAACTGACCAAATTCTACAAAGATTTCAACATGCTGGAAGCCATACGCCGCATAATTTAGTACTCAGCCAGAGAGGCTAGTATGGCAGACCACAGCTGAGCGCAGCAAAAGCAAACATCTACGTGTATTCTACACAGTGACAACATGGGCATGTGTTTTAAACGTGTGTTTTATTCCAGAAGCCAAGTATCCCCTTCTCTAGAGATAAAAGATAACAGTCTTCCTGTATTAAAACGACGACACATACTTAGATTCAAAGAGATTTTGTGGAAACTGTACACTTACAAAAATGAATTATTCAAAGAGCCGTTCGAACAAGCGAGTTATCTCATAACATATTTTAAAACTAAAAATAAAGGAGAAAACTTACCATAAAAGGTCATATTACAGTTATCTACTACGACGAAAGTAGTGTGGACTGGAGAGGCGGAAGCTCTTCACGGTTTGTAGCTAGTTGACATTATACGTTCCGTTACCATTTAAGCATATTTGTCACATCAATTCTCTTGCCTTTGGCACTGACTGACTGTTCCGTCGGTTCTTGATAGAATATTTTGTACATCGCTAGTTAAAACACGCGCGACACTGATATAATGATCTACCATATTCATCATTTTTACAAACTGAGTTTCCGTTGTCCATCACAATGTACAAAGATAAATATGCGTGGGTGTTCAATTTTTTAGGATGAAAGATTTTAGACTTTTACACGAAGGGGAGAGGCGACCTCTAACTTATGCCACACGGCGACGAACGCTCCTGAATCCAACTATTCTGTATATGAAGTAGAGGCTCTGGCCGTTGTTTTTGCCTTGTAAAAGTTTTGTTTCTATTTGAAGCATAACGAATTTGTATTAGAGATGGACAACCAAGCATTAAGATGGGTCTTGGCTAGGCTGAGGATGGCTGGCCGAATTGCACGTTGGGCAGTCCGTATATTGCCTTTCGTTTTCAAGTCAGACATTAAACCCTCGGATAATGCAATTGCCGATGCTCTAAGTCGTGTGTTTACACCTGACTCCCAGGAAGGTCAGGAGCAAGGCGAACAGGATATAATTATTGGGGCGATTTCGTTCAACCTTCCCGTTTGGTGGGCTTAAGGAGAAGCTGGCGTAGGACCCATGTTGTGGTCCGATTCGAGAAAGGGTCATGGCTGGGGTTTCGGTGCTGGGTTATTGCCTCCAACAAGGAGTAAGCAGGGTAGTGATGATCAACAATGGAGGGTGTTTACCAATTGAGTTAGCACCGATAGCCTCCTGGTATTATCACGATTCTGTTCTTGGCGGCTATTTGGGCTTGTATAAGGCCTTGGCCAGGATCCACGAACATTTTGTGTGGCCCTCTCTTTATCGCGACATTAGGCGACTGGTTGGGCACTGTGATCTCTGCAAAAGGGCGAAGCCCGATTCTGTGGTCTCTTAAGGACTTCTGTTCTCGCAGAGGGAGCAGTATCCCCTCAATAAAGTTTTTATCGACTATATTGGACCGTTGCCGCGGACAAAGAAAGGCAACCGTTACGTCTTGGTTGTCGTGGATGCTTGGATGCTTTCCCCCAGTTAACATGGCTGCTTCCTACTCAGGGGGTCACTGTGGAAATCACGACCCAGCAATTGTCGAAGGTCATATCCTGGTTCGGACCACCGAAATCATTGGTAAGCGACAATGCACCTGCCTTTCTGTCTCGTGTGCTTAAGGCCTTCCGTTTCAGTCAGGGTATTAGACATAATACCACCACGCCTTATTATCCTAAGATGTCATTTGCTGAAAGAGTTAATCAGAATTACAAAACAGCCCTAACCATCTAGCATGCCCAGTCATCTGGTCGATGTGATGTCACCTTGCCTTATCTCAATCAGGCATTTAATACGGCCAAACATGAGGCAACTGACATGACACCCGCTGCGGTAATGTTTGCCTATACAATTAATTCTCTGTTATCAAACTTCTAGAGTATAAACGACGTCGTACCAACGTCCATTACCCCTCAGTCTCATTGAGAATTGGCAAAGGGCCAGACAGAATACCCATGCAGCCCACTGGCGACAGCAGCTTCGATACAACAAGGGTCGTAGACCATTTTCAGGAATGATTGGGGACCTGGTTGTTATCCGTAACTTAGTGGCTCCGTCTAGCCAAGATACCAAGGGAAAATTGAAACCGAGATATTGGCAGGTGAGGCAATATGTTTATGGTACATCTCAGCTAGGTTAAGCTGGGATGAGTAGACAGGGTCTGTACCACCCCTGGGCGGTGTCCTTTCGCTTAGGAGGGCGAGGTTGAGCCGTGGCGAGCTGGCGCCAATGTTTTTATGTTCATGTGTCGTTGAGATCGATTGTGGTTGAGCTAAGCTATTTTTGCTTTTCGCATGTCTTGTCTTCCGGGTTGGCAGGCCAAGCGATTTGTTTGTTAGCCTTCGACAGGTAGCCCTCGAGATCTCGTGACTTTCGCTGAGAGTGTCAACGGCTGCCGAACGAGCGTGATGATCGTTATGTTGTGGTGTGAAACTGGTCGGGAGTTTTGGCGACATGGGCAGATATACATGTACTCTGACTTCACTGGGAACAAAATTTGGAGTGAAGTGGTGAAACTGTGGAACCCACTCATTCGTATTATGTACGTGATATGAAGTAAGTGGTCATAATTGTGTTTTGTTGACCGACACACTCAGAGGCATTTAAATTTTATTATTATGGTGAGACTTTCATGGTCGAACTTTAAGGTGGTGTGGAAGAGATCAGCTGGCCTAGTTAAATGGTGGCTGTTATTTGAAAGTTTTCTCAGAAGTTTTAATTGTGCTCTGTGTTTCTTGTAATCAAGTGATTTTATGTTGGTGTTTTCAAGCCTGCACTCTATTAATACAGTTGTACATGTGTAAAATGCTTAAGGTCAAATGAAAGTTGCGAATTTATCATTAGTGTAATGTGTTGCTTTATGCGCTTACCCATATATCGAGTCAAAGGTTCTGCCGAGTGTTTCTATGTTTCAGAGTTATTGGAATGTCTTTGTGATTCTGGACAAAAAACCTTTGATTGTGTCAGCGCCTTGGCGGGGAGTGTAATTCATCAGAGATCTTGGCCTAGCAGTGTGTAAGAACCTGTCCACTACCAGGAGTTCACTTACTGCCTTCCAAAGTTTAGTATTTATCTCACTTCGGCCAAAGCGGGTTAAGCTGGTAGATATATAAATATATATTGCATGTAACCTGATCCTTAAATATTAGCGACTGCCAACTGGAAAAACTTTAAATTGCATAGCGTCTGCTGAGTTCCTTGTTCAGTTCTTCCTAGTAGTCTTTTTTAACACGTGTGAGCACGTGAACATCCATTTTTAAAGATCACTGATTCTGCTGTAGTTTTTTTTTATGTAAGTGGTTCTATCATGATAAGTAACTGGATCGTAGCTTGTCACTAGTGTTGAAGTGTCATTAAGTCACCCTTTATTGGTAACTGTTTCCATTGTACGTATTTTGAGGGAACTCCTATATGGGAGTTGGAATTTCTGAAGTTTGTCAGTAATTCTGTTTTCTTAATAAGGGAAAATAAAGCGAGAGGTATTAGTGCCCGGCAACGTTAAGTTTGTAGTTGATCTTTTAACAAGTGCTTCTTCAACGGATTGAAATAGTAAGTTTGTAAGGGTATTTTAGTGAAGAATATTCAGGTGTGGCCATCTTCCTGTAATAACCGGTTTTAAGGAGTTTTATGAATTGACTATGTGAAGTAATTGGTAATTGGTATGCTTAAGGTTTCTATAAATGCCTGTCAATTTGAGTTTTTTATAGCTTTCTGTTATAGTACTGTTCATCGGAGTACGGAGTACGTTGGGTTTCTAACTCTATTTGAAAAGCTTTATCTAGTGGTTCGTCCACAATTTTTAATTGTCAAATTCCTTAAAAGGCGTAATGTCAATAAACTGTCTTAATTATAAATTGTAACTACCAACCATGATACCATCCCGATTCTTCTTTTATGGTATCTAAGATATGGTGGGTAAGTGTGGTACGATTAGGGAACCCACGTACCAATTACAGCAGTGTCGTGCGTATTTCCATTCATTATCTTAACTTTTAGTCTGGTTTGAACCCTTACTGTTTTAGATAATTGCCAAAAAGAAATACAGAAGATAGTTTTATTACATATTTCCGAGAAACTTTAGTTGGAACAGCAAACAATGCAATACTGAAAAAATATTTAATTTAGTCTGTAGCCGGAATTTATTTACTATAATTGGTCACACCTGACACGCGGATGTCACTCTTGCTTCTGAAGTAGGTGTGTCTAATAACTCGAATGTCTTATTCTGTCTGACTCGAAATAGTCTCTGTAGCGTTCATGTTGAAATGTTCCGGTGGTAAAATAATGACATCGTGACTCATAGCCTTTCCTACTTCATCTATAAATTAACGGCGTACACCGCTAACATGAAGCTAAGTATTTTGAGCGTAATTGCAGTAAGTAACTTTGTTTATTTTTATCAGTTCTTTTAAGTCCTGCTCTTTATATCCTGTATTCATTCTCGTCGGCATAAAACTATACATTGTTCATGATTATAGGGGTGGTGGGCACTAATGTCAGACCATCAAATACGCATCCTCCAAAAAACCATACATACTATAAGTGCAGTAAATTACATTCTACCGTCCGATTTGTATCAACTATGACATGTCAGTCACACAATCTGAGTGCTTGTCCTGCAATAATTCAAATCTCATCAAAGAAACAATTTTTACGTTTCTCGCATCTTGAATCTGACTTTGGTTCAAATGGCTCTGAGCACTATGGGACTTAACAGCTATGGTCATCAGTCCCCTAGAACTTAGAACTACTTAAACCTAACTAACCTAAGGACATCACACAACACCCAGTCATCATAAGGCAGAGAAAATCCCTGACCCCGCCGGGAATCGAACACGGGCGTGGGAAGCGAGAACGCTACCGCAATCTGACCTTGATAACGCCTCTTTCACACACTAGTATTGCGTCAGTTTGTTATGACACAATTTCTTTTCGTGTTTTCATACTGAAATCAAAATCTTCCAGTAACATGTGTAAACTAAATCTGTTAAAAGTAGGAAAGTCATTATCGTCTTTTGCCTTAGGTAGTACCTTATTCATTGTAAGTGCTTTATTTCTGAAGAAAAGTTAGTGTAATGCGCTTCCCACAGATTCACAACATTTTCCCACACATGACTACCTTGTTACTGATTTTCCTGGAGCGATCAGTTTACTCATGTTCAATTTTGCTTTCTGCACATTTGTTATGTTCGCAGTCTGATATGTTGGTAACAATGGAAGCTCTTTCCAAAACCTTCTCTAAGACATTTTGGACAATCTGTCACTTTTATGCAATTTTCTGCGTCTGTATTTCACTACAGAACATAATGCATCCTACTGACCACTATAAGGAAGATAATCACGCAGACAAATGGTTGAAAGCAAACTAAGTGAATTCATGCTGGTGTGCTACGTATGTCTTATGATTCCATGTTATCCCTCCACATCTTAACGTGTAGAGTATCGCTACAGCAAACGTTTTATTTTTTACAGATCTCGTTCATCTCTTAACTTCTGAATATTAGTATAAATATTCATAAAAATGATAATAATGAGCGTACCTAGGCTGGGAGCCCAAGCTGCGCGGATCCAGGCCACCTGGTGCAAGTGTTTTTAGTTGACACCACTTCGGCGACTTACGTGTCAGTGAGTACGAAACGAGGATGAAGACAACGTAACACCCAGTCACAGAATGGAGAAAATCTCAGACGCAGCCGGGAATCGAACCTGCCGCCCTCGCACGGGTCTCTGCCGTGCTGATTACTCAGCTATGAAGGCGGACATAGAAATCAAACGTGATTAATGAAGGTGAAAACTCAATTTCTTGTTACCCAGAGTCTAACGCAATTTTACTGCTTGTCGACGTGTTGTCTTACTTGTATGTTGAACTGATAAACGAAGTCTATCAGTAGACCGGGTTTCACTAGTTAACCGCTTATAGATGTTGACTCTGAAATTATTGGTATATAAGAGCACCACTTAAATGATTTGACAGTTCAGAGGTTTCCTTTATCAGGAGACAGATCAGCTGTCTGTTTCTCAAGGAGTTCCTTGTTGGCCGGCCGCGGTGGTCTAGCGGTTCTAGGCGCGCAGTCAGGAACCGCGCGACTGCTACGGACGCAGGTTCGAATCCTGCCTCGGGCATGGATGTGTGTGATGTCCTTAGGTTAGTTAGGTTTAAGTAGTTCTAAGTTCTAGGGGACTGATGACCACAGATGTTAAGTTCCATAGTGCTCAGAACCATTTGACCATTTTTTTAGTTCCTTGTTGAGTGGGGGAATGGCCATGTACGTAAAAAACAGTATTCCGTTTGAGTCTATAGACGTATCACGGCGCTGAATGAACAGATATTTGATTGTTTTGCAGGGGCAGTTGAACTTAGTGAAACTAAACTTCTAATTTTTGTTGTTTATAGGTCCCCTAACTCTGACTTCAGAGCATTTCTGGTCAAGCTAGAGAACTTCATAGGACATACCAGAAATAAGTTATATGTGATGTCTTCAATATTAATTTTTTCTATGACTGTGCGAGAAAAAGGGTGTTGGTAATCTCCTAAATTCATATGATCTAATGCAGACTGTTTTTCCAGTCATGGTGTAGGGGAACAGTATCACAGCCACAGACAATTTGGGCATTCTGTTTTTAAAAGAGTGAATGACTTTCAGACCATGATGCACAAATTTTAACACTAAAAAGCTTTTGTACTCAAACAAATGTCACATATAATTACAAACTATATAGGAAAGCTAATCCAACGGCAATAGTTTTTTAAACCTCGTCAAAGAACAAGTGACAGGATGTTTATAGTGCCGATAACATGATGACAAATATAATGCTTCCCTTAACACATTTCTCATGCTCTTTGAGAGTTGCTTTCCATTAGAACGTTCTAAACGGGGTACTAGCAGTAAAAGGCAGCCTGGCTGGCTGACTAGTACGATAAGGATATCATATAGAAAAAGTGGGAATTACATAAAAATATTAGTAGTCACAATCAAGCTACGGTAACCCATTGTAAACCGTATTGCAAGGTGCTTAAAAATTTTATTAAGAAGGTAAGGAGTACGTGGTACGGAAATAGAATAGCTAATTCACAGGATAAAATTAAAACCGTATGGTCATTTGTGAAGGAAATGTCTGGTCATCAGCACAAGGTCGACGATACAAAGTCAGTTCGTAGCAAAATTGTTACTCATAAATCAGATATATGTACAGTATTTAACAATCATTTTCTGAGCATTGCTGGGAAATTAAATACAAATTTATTTTCTACAGGGAATCATATAACTCTCTTGGCAAATGCCTTACCGAGATTGATGGTGAAATACTTCTCTGGGATGCAGACAAGGGGGAGATTGAGTCAGTGATTAAATTACTGAAGACTAAGGACTCTCATGGATATGGAGTGCGTAGCAGAATATAAAAGTACTGTGCTGCACATGTTAGCCCTATACCTAGCCGTATTTGCAATTTATCCTTTAGTAATGGTCAGTTTCCTCAGCGATTAAAATACTCAGTAGTAAAACCGCTTTATAAAAAGGGAAAGGAATATTGTAAACAATTTTAGACGTATTTCTATGCCATCAGTGTTTGCTAAAGTTACTGAAAATGCCGTCTATGTAAAGATGATTTATCATTTTAGATTATATAATTTGCTAGAAAATGTACAGTTCGGCTTTAGAAGTCGTCTAACAACTGAAAATGCTATATTCTCTTTTGTCTGTGAGGTGCAGGATGGTTAAACAAAAGTTCCGGGCTAGACATATTTTTTAATTTGACTAAGGCATTTGATTGTGTTGATCACAACATGTTGCTCCAGAAGTTGGACCATTACAGAATACGGGGCGTAGTTCACAATTGGTTCACCTCTTACTTCAACAAAAGACAGCAAAAGGTCGTTATTCAGTGTTGAAAATGGCTGTGATGTGAGGTCTGAGTGGGGCATGATCAAATGGGGATCAGTGTTGGGGACGCTCCTGTTCCTTACTTGTATAAATGCTATGCCCTCTAGTATTACGGGTAACTTCAAATAGTGCAGCTCATGACATAGGTTCATGGCTTGTAGAAAATAAACTAACGCTAAATCACAGTAACACTCAGTTTTTAAAGTTTCTAACAAGAAAACAAAACCCGACGATTTAATTTCACAGAATGGGCATACGATTAGTGAAACTGAACAATTGAAATTTCTAGGTGTTCAGATAAATTATTACGGAAAGCCTATATTCAGGAGCTTGTTCCAAGACTTAATGCTGCCATTTTTACTAATGGAACGCTATGTGAAGTGTTCGTTCGACACAAAAAGTAGTCTATTTTGTTTATTTTCACTCGCTAATGTCGTATGGGATTGTATTTCGGGGTAACACCTCCCATTCTCAAAGGATATTTTTGGTTCAAACGGGGGAATTCGGGCAATAAGTGGTTACGTTTGCGAACCTCCTGTAGACCCCTGTTCATTGGTCTGCGTATTCTGACATTGGCCTCTCAATATACACATTTTTTACTGTCGTTTCTTGTTAACAATATCGGCATATTCCCAAGAATTAGCAGCTTTCACCCATTTAATACTAGGCAGAAATCCAATCTACATTTAGATTGCACTTCCTTGATTATTCGGCAGAAAGGTGTGCAGTATACTCCTGCATCCATTTTCAATAAGCTACCACAAGAATTCAAAAATCTTAGCAGTGAATGAATGTCGTGACTAGGGCCTCCCGTCGGGTAGACCGTTCGACGGGTGCAAGTCTTTCGATTTGACGCCACTTCGGCGACTTGGGCGCCGATGGGGATGAAATGATAACATAACACCCAGTCCCTAAGCGGAGAAAATCTCCGACCCAGCCGGGAATCGAACCCGGGCCCTTAGGATTGACATTCTGTCGCGCTGCACACTCAGCTACGGGGGGGGGGGGGGGAGAGGGGAGGGGGAGGGGGCGGCTGAAGTCTTATCAGTAACCCACACGCTTTCAAATCGAAATTGAGGAGTTCCTTCTGTTCTATTGAAGTTCCTTGAAAAATTAAGATGCTTCTTATGTTACATTGTTGATTGCGTTTACTTAAACTTATGACTTGACTTTCTTTTGGGTTCATGGACATTTTGCTTTTATCTGTTATTACTTTTACGTTGTAATTTCATGTACTGATACGTTCCATGCCCTTGGAGATTTACTCCTCAATTTGGTCCTACAGAACTTGACGTATAAATAAATATATAAACAAGTTAAAGAACACTAAGAAGTATTAGGAATATGGCGATGAAGACATGCAGAAGCAGTAAAACGCTTCTGAGTAACATAATTTCGTGGCTGGAAGTAGAAAAGACTTGGATGAATTGTTGGATGTATTGGAAAGCGTACGTAGCAATGGATTTAGATTAAAAATAGACCAAGCAAACACGTAAATGAAGATTGGTCACCATGAGAACAACTAGTTTGTAAAACCCTGCTGCTGTGTAAGTGAACTTCACTGGCTCGGATTTAATCATGACATCGCCTCGATGCTGAATTAATGCGCATAAACGGGTTGATTACCGCTATGAAATATTGTGGATCTAGCACTGATTCTTAATGTGATGAATTTCCATGTTATTAGTAAAGAGTTAAATCTGACAATAAAACGAGATCTAAATGACGTGTTTAGTTTATTACAAATTAAAGAATTAAAATGAAGGTGCATCTCTATTATTGTTAATCCACCGAAGTTACAAACATAAAATTAACCATGAGATTTAGAAAATTGGGACTATCGGTTGGCAAAGTTTCTCAAAGGGTTCGAAATTCCCGATAATAGCGCATCTGACTTTGTGAAATTTATCTCAACCTACCTACACATTAGAGTGACTGTGTCACAGAATCAAAAAGTGAAGAAGCCTATGTAACTGTTGATGCATTGACAAATGTGGGGCAGTAATTCCTATTATGAACACGAACTACAGACCTAGAATTGTCTTAACATTCCAGGGGTGCTAGGTAAGCTCACCATAATCTTCAATTGAAGACAAGGTGAGCTGCAACACCATATCTGGCTGCCATGAAGTACAGCGCTAGAACGCACTTTCAATTTCTCGAACACGGGACGGCAGTCAGCAGCTCCAGTTTAGAGGGCGGCCTGTGGAGAGTCGATACATCCACCGCCAAACACATTCTAATACAACAAAGCACAGACTGCTGCTTTGTTCCACCAGGAATCCTCTTAAAGTTACATCTGTCCATCACTGGCATAATCATTTCTTTAGCAAAATATCCCACCAAGTAGAGACGAAACGTTGAAAGACCTATTAACTCAATTTCTCGCGTCTTCTCTAGAAAAACTTCCCTCTGCATGGTACATCCTCATGATGTTACATAGATTTCACCAATCGGTGTCCCCTCATCCAGCAGCTAACCTCGCATCATAGGTACTGGGCATCACAGTACTGGGAAAAGCTAAAAGACTGTGGTCGAGGCTAACCACCTGTTCTGCAGCATCTTCTATCCTTTTAGTATGTCAGAGCTGTTTCGTCGTGTTTTTTTGGAAAGTGAGAGATGTTTATTTGTTGAATGCACATTTCCTAACATGGCCAGGGTGTGACAACCTCTTGCTTGCAAAGTTCCATCATTATTCAGAACGAATGCTTTCAGCTCAGCCGTCAAGGGTAGAAACATGCCATAAACAACCCAGCTTGGCGCTCGTCGAATTGACTTCCACCCCAACAACATACGATCCGCTATACCTCAAGCTTCCCTTGTCCATGGTTCTGTAATCGTCCACGTTCCTTCGGCTCACCAGGATGCATTTTGCCGTGCCTGTGACTCCTGCCCCACATCCTAAGTGCTTAACTATTCTAAAGCTCACCCAGAAAAGAAGTTAACACAGCCTACACCAGGTTAAATTAGATCATTTTTTAAATGAAGTCACTAATCCGGCAAAGCGTTTATACTGTCAGAGCCTGACCAACTCCTCTCCAGTCGAATTATCATAAAATAAAATAGAGGTGACCTGAACAGCTTGTCGCTGTTCACATAGAACAGCAGATTTTAAATAAGAGTAAAAAAAAAAACAGTTCTAACAAGAAAGCAAGATTGCATCAAATCGGCTGAAGAAAGCTTTCCTCAGAGGAAGAACTACAGCCCTGTCATACACATCTCAAAAAAAAATTTTGCGTCAGCCCGGTTCCCAGAAATCCTGGAGACAGACGTTGACTTTGGATGTTGTATCACAGACACAGTCCCTTTGACTGTTCAGAGACGTCACTAAACCAGACCAAAGATGTAAACCACCATGCATGAGCACCGGCTATTAGACGGAGGGGGTCCGACAGTCGATCAGATCCAGTCATTCCACCAGGAAGGACGTACACCGCTCATATTGTCTGTAGTTCAACCATGCCTAGACGATCAATACCGCGGTTCCATCGCCTCCGCATTGTTACTTTGTACCAGGAAGGGCTCTCAACAAGGGAAGTGTCCAGTCGTCTCGGAGTGAACCAAAGCGATGTTCGGACATGGAGGAGATACAGAGAGACAGGAACTGTCGATGACATGTCTCGTTCAGGCTGTCCAAGGGCTACTACTGCAGTGGGTGAGCACTACCTACGGATTATCGCTCGCAGGAACACTGATAGCAATGCCACCGTGTTGAATAATGCTTTCCGAGCAGCCACAGGACGTCGTATTACGACTCATACTGCGCGCAATAGGCTGCATGGTGCGTAACTTCACTCCCGACGTCCATGACAAGGTGCTTCTTTGCAACTACGACACCATGCAGAGCGGTAGAGATGGGCCCCAACAACATGCCGCATGGACCGCTCAGCATTGGCATCACATTCTCATCACCGATGAGTGTCGCGTATGCCTTCAACCAGACAATCGTCGGAGACATGTTTGGTGGCAACCCGGTCGGGCTGAACGCCTTAGCCACACTGTCAAGCCAGTGCAACAAGGTGGAGGTTCCCTGCTGTTTTGGGGTTGCATTATGTGGGGCCGACGTACGCCGCTGGTGGTCATGGATGGCGACATAACGGCTGCACGATACATGAATGCTATCCTCCGACCGATAGTACAACCATATCGGCAGCATATTGGCGAGGCATTGGTCCTCTTTGCGATTATTCGCGCCCCCATCGTGCAGATCTGGTGAATGACTTCCTTCAGGATAACGACATCGCTCGACTAGTATGGCCAGGATGTACTCCAGACATTAACCCTATCGATCAGGACTTGGATAGATTCAAAAGGGCTGTTTGTAGACGACGTGACCCACCAACCACTTTGAGGGATCTATGCCGAATCGCCGTTGAGGAGTGGGACAATCTGGATCAACGGTGCCTTGATAAACTTGTGGATAGTATGCCACGACGAATACAGGCATACATCAATGCAGGAGGACGTGCTACTGAGTATTAGAAGTAGCAGTGTTCAGCAAACTGGACCATCACCTCTGAAGTTCTCTATGTATGGTAGTACAACATGCAATGTGTGGTTTTCATGATCAATAAAAATGGTGGAAATGTTTATGTTGATCTCTCTTCCAATTTTCTGTACAGGTTCCGGAACATTCGGAAGCGAGGTGATGCAAACTTTTTTGGTGTGTGTATATTTACAAGAGAATGAGTTTTCTCTTAAAGTGATGATCCTGAACACGTTATTGAATGGAAGTGAAATAAACCACTTTGGGATATCCACAGAATACACTGGATGCCTTTTGAACTGTGATGTTGCAGAATTATGTTAAAGTTAGATAGAACGATAAAATACGAAAAGATAAGGTAGCAGAAAAAACAGACGACGAAACAAACTTTGCATTTACCTATCAGAAGAAGGTACTTATACAATTCAGTGCGAGATCCGCTTTAGTACATCGAGGAATAGCTGTCATGGCAACGAAAGGATAGCGGTAAAACAACATTAAGTGTCTACAACAAGTGTTCATTTTATGGATATAGAGTGTTCAGAGTTGAAACGATCAGTACAACGTAGAAAGAGGTGTAGGGCGGTATAAAACCCATTCCATAGGTAGACACCTGGAAAAACGTACAAGTAATTTTATTTCTTTGTAAACAGCGGATCATTTGTTATATGATGTCGGCTCTTAGCAGGTACGTATTTGTCCGATTGCGATTCATACGACGAAATTTCTTATTAAACTGCGTTGCGAGTTTCACGAGAGATTCTGCTTTGAAGGAAGTAAAAGAAGATTAAAGTTTAACGTCTCGTTGACGACATGATCATCAACGATGGAACAACCTGTGGAAGCACAGAGAAGGAAATCTGCCTTGCCCTTTTAAATGAACCACCCAGCATTTCCTTAACCCTTTGAGTCCCAATAACATAAAAGATTAAGATTACATTTATCACAAAATTACTTTTATTATCATAGTTAGCAACGAATGTAAGAAGAAACTGATAAATAACTAACCACTGGAACTTATAATTTTGAACCACCTATCATTTCGTGGGATGTATTTGAAAGCAGTTTCTCATTTTTCCTATATACAATCCCACATTTCGAAATTTATATGAACTCATCATGCCTAAAATAAATTATATTTCGAAATAAAAAAAACTGGACTAAATTTAATAAATGTATATCAAAAGTACATAATGCTCATGTGGTGTCATTTCGAAACTACTCATAACTGGTGTAGTACGAACTTAGACTTAACTTACGATAACTCGTTCTTTTGAACATATTCCAGAAAATGACTGACAGGTAGAAAAGCAAGTCTTAAATCTAATCTAAAATATTTTCTCCCAGACCACTCCTTCTTTTCCATGGACGAATTTCGATTTAAATACTGGCAGCCTGAATAAAAAACAACTCTTAGTTTTTTACGAGTAGTTGCGTGAGTGAGACTAAAAAATAACGTGTTCATTAATGTTAACACTAACCATGTGTACGCATCCCGTGAAATGAATCTTTCCACATCATTTCGATGAAAGAACAGTTCAGATGGTCTATGGAAGATGTAACTAACTAACCAGCTCTAGAGAACAGGGCGGGCTCTTGTGGAACTTGGCTCTATTGAGCCAAATATCCCAGCAGACTGGGAGTTGGGCAGAGAAAGGGCCAATTAGGAATACTTGGGATGTCCAGTTCCGACATTCGCCTGATGACCCAGGGAAACCTCCCAGAAGCCCTGGTCAGACAGATTGGAATGATTGTAGAACATCTAAAACGGAAACAGTTTCCAAATGCCCGTTATCTGTAGATCAGCCCCAAAGTGTGAAAAGTGCTTCTCTCTTAGAAACACACTACTCGTAAAGCTGTATTGCAGACGCCTTGATCCTGTGAGAATACCATGGTAAAAGGTATGAGAACTTCACTATTTATTCAGCAAGAGGCGCTGTGTCCCACTTGCTAATGTCCTCGCAACAGACAACAATAATTATCCGCGAACAAATCTCAGCTATTCAGAATGGGCCCCGGGAGACCTAACACCTAAAGGCTTTCTCAAAGTTACGTTGCACTTTACGTGAGAAAATTTACGGGAATGACGTTATCTTGGGAAGTTAAGTACTGCTCATTTCTCACTTATTACAGCGCCAAGAGCCGGCGGAGCTAAACAGAATAATACGCTATGTACGACGACATAGCTCAAATAATTCTCTTTTACTGCGCAGCTTTACTTTCTTTATAGTGCCAAAAATGATTTGTTAAAGACTTAACGTGAAAAAAGTCTGAAAGTGGAGATGGGCAAATATCCTGTTAACGTTTCTGTTTATGGTCGGCGCAGACTTACGGTCTGGCAAGATTCTATTCATTTTCCAGCTTAGGAATTTAGTAATAAGCATTACAAAGGATAATCACATTATCCCTCCGATAGTACCAGCAAAAATAATTGCTACGGAATAGCAAACACAGTCAAATGGACGCGTTGTATGATACAGTAAGTCACGGTGACACCATTCCATGAGTTTTGGAATTGCAGAGGAGTGAGTTCGATTTCTTTTCGTAATATTTCCACTGACAACCAGGTCTCTCAGTATTTGATTTCGATACTTTTGCGCATTAGCCTACTTTCTTGTAAGCATGGACATCGTCAGCGAACAGTTTGGTGGGTACTGCTTAACTTATTTGTAAAATCAGTTATACTGCATACGAGTACACTAAGAATATTAGAAGTCCTGTAACGGTTCTTTGGGGCAATCCCTATGATACTTCTGCTTCTGTAGATGTAGACACTGTATTGAATGAAAAGTGTCGATATTTTACTCATCGGTAGGAAATTAAAAGAAAATAAAAAACTACCGTACCCATAAAAATACCGAATTAAATATATTGTTGCCTTGTAGATACTTACCTTTGATAAAAAGTTATAGTAAATATTATCGATTCCAATCTCGCCATCTATGTTTCTAAAATCAAGTCTGTCTATAAGAGAGAGGTAATAGTTTTTCACAAGTTTTACTTAGAATAATACAAGTGTTAAATCAAGCTATGTTTCTATTTTCGTTACATATTACAACTTCTACAAATTGGGAACGGAACGGCCACCAAGGGCGTGTACCTAGTTAGAGAACGCAAACAGGCAGCTCCTAGAAAAGGGTTGGGGAAAAAACAGTGAACATATTTTTTTTTTACTACGTATTCCCTCCAAATATTTAATAATCAACAACAAAATTATTTTTCAAAACAGTAGTAAGGTATAAAAGAAAACATTGACGTATCCTTTTCCAATTGAAGAAGTGAAAAATATTAAAGATCAACTTTAAGAGAAATTACTGAACTCAAAGTATCAGATGTTAAATAATCTACAAATTCTTCACAATTCTAAAAGTATTACAAAAGAATAGTCACAATAAATAGTGATGAATTAAGAGTTGCCAGCCCTACGTAGGATCTGGGCACAAACCCGTTGGCAGCACGACGGGTGCCAGGCATAGACCTCCGGCCCCAAACCCGGCGACAATAAGGCAAGCGAGAATAAGTTGACCGCACACAAACACTCTTAAAACAAGTGAAAGGGTAAAACAAAACTAAAGCCTTTGGCCCAGCTCTGAAATATTTCACACTTAGAGTAGGTATAAACCCGTAAGAGACCTAAAATCAAAGGTTATTTATACTTTAAATGTAAAACAAGTATTTGAGCAGCATATAAAATATTACACTTATTTCACTAAAGAGCAAGGAGGAATATACACTCCTGGAAATGGAAAAAAGAACACATTGACACTGGTGTGTCAGACCCACCATACTTGCTCCGGACACTGCGAGAGGGCTGTACAAGCAATGATCACACGCACGGCACAGCGGACACACCAGGAACCGCGGTGTTGGCCGTCGAATGGTGCTAGCTGCGCAGCATTTGTGCACCGCCGCCGTCAGTGTCAGCCAGTTTGCCGTGGCATACGGAGCTCCATCGCAGTCTTTAACACTGGTAGCATGCCGCGACAGCGTGGATGTGAACCGTATGTGCAGTTGACGGACTTCGAGCGAGGGCGTATAGTGGGCATGCGGGAGGCCGGGTGGACGTACCGCCGAATTGCTCAACACGTAGGGCGTGAGGTCTCCACAGTACATCGATGTTGTCGCCAGTGGTCGGCGGAAGGTGCACGTGCCCGTCGACCTGGGACCGGACCGCAGCGACGCACGGATGCACGCCAAGACCGTAGGATCCTACGCAGTGCCGTAGGGGACCGCACCGCCACTTCCCAGCAAATTAGGGACACTGTTGCTCCTGGGGTATCGGCGAGGACCATTCGCAACCGTCTCCATGAAGCTGGGTTACGGTCCCGCACACCGTTAGGCCGTCTTCCGCTCACGCCCCAACATCGTGCAGCCCGCCTCCAGTGGTGTCGCGACAGGCGTGAATGGAGGGACGAATGGAGACGTGTCGTCTTCAGCGATGAGAGTCGCTTCTGCCTTGGTGCCAATGATGGTCGTATGCGTGTTTGGCGCCGTGCAGGTGAGCGCCACAATCAGGACTGCATACGACCGAGGCACACAGGGCCAACACCCGGCATCATGGTGTGGGGAGCGATCTCCTACACTGGCCGTACACCACTGGTGATCGTCGAGGGGACACTGAATAGTGCACAGTACATCCAAACCGTCATCGAACCCATCGTTCTACCATTCCTAGACCGGCAAGGGAACTTGCTGTTCCAACAGGACAATGCACGTCCGCATGTATCCCGTGCCACCCAACGTGCTCTAGAAGGTGTAAGTCAGCTACCCTGGCCAGCAAGATCTCCGGATCTGTCCCCCAATGAGCATGTTTGGGACTGGATGAAGCGTCGTCTCACGCGGTCTGCACGTCCAGCACGAACGCTGGTCCAACTGAGGCGCCAGGTGGAAATGGCATGGCAAGCCGTTCCACAGGACTACATCCAGCATCTCTACGATCGTCTCCATGGGAGAATAGCAGCCTGCATTGCTGCGAAAGGTGGATATACACTGTACTAGTGCCGACATTGTGCATGCTCTGTTGCCTGTGTCTATGTGCCTGTGGTTCTGTCAGTGTGATCATGTGATGTATCTGACCCCAGGAATGTGTCAATAAAGTTTCCCCTTCCTGGGACAATGAATTCACGGTGTTCTTATTTCAATTTCCAGGAGTGTATATAACTGCTTATAGAAACCAAGTCACTGCAACAGATTAAAGTGGATCCCCTTTCTTAAATACAACATAGTAGCAAGATGAAATCCAAATTTAAAACTGAGCTAAGCCTGTAACAACAACGCCTCTGTACTATTGTACATTTAAGTAATTCTTTTCATCTGATTTTGCGATAAACTTGTGTAATTGAGGTACTGATTTAATTTCTTTTTGTTTATTGCCATTATGTTAAGAATACTGTAAATAAGTTTCAATGTGAATATTAATGTTTATGTCAAATTTCAAGTAATATTGTAATATAATTGAAATGTAACAAATGTTGAAACTGTTGTAAGATGTTTAAAATTGTAACTGTGCGTCTGGTCCATACGTAGGCAATGTGTTAGGATACGTAGAATGCAAAATGTCGGGTGAATACCCGGTCCGTCAGGAAGCGGTAAAAGGTGGATGGCAGGCGAGCGCGGGAAAATGCACGCGGGCACTGCACGGAACAACGGGCTCAGCATTAGTTGAAGTTTGGTACTAGTTTGAGCAACACCTTCTGGAGCGAGGAGGCTCTCCTGGAAGACATAGCTTCACTGAGCCTCGGGTATGCCGTTCCAACGCCCACACAGCATGGCAAAATTCCATAGGCACTAAATGGAAAAGTATTGCGACACTAAGAAGAGTTAAAGTGCCGATACATCAAGAGCCGTAGCTGTGGTCGTATGTGTGCTCTGTGCCTCGCGTTCTTGCCGCTCGCCAACCGCCGCATCGATACTAGTAGGTTGAAACTTTTAGTACTGTATTCGTATGGATCAGAGAGTGAACTGTTTGTTTGGTGCAATAATAACATAAATTTTACCAGAACTTTTCCATCCAGGGTCCTTTCCAAACGTTGTGCAATCCGAGTGTCCCGAGATGAAAATTAAAAATTATGTTAGTAATAATTATTTGCAGAACTAGCTATATTAGAATGGTGTTTAAAGAAATGTTTTGTTAATGAATCAGTAAATGAATAGCGAAGGTCTAACGAAGTCGAAAGATAACTTTAGTATTGATATAGTAATGAAGTTTATTTCGAGACAGATTTAAAGGTATTTAAATGAGCAGTAAATAAGATAAAAAGAGTAGTAACTTATATACTGGAAACCTTGAATGAATAATAAATTCAGTAATCATTTTTTTTTAGTACAAGTATCTTAACATTTTGGCAACGGCCTTGCCACAGTGGATACACCGGTTCTCGTGAGATCACCGAAGTTAAGCGCTATCAGGGGTGACTATCCAGCCGCCATGCGCTGTTGCCATTTTTCGGGGTGCACTCAGCCTCGTGATGCCAATTGAGGAGCTACTCGACAGAATAGTAGCGGCTCCGGTCAAAGAAAACCATCATAACGACCGGGAGAGTGGTGTGCTGACCACACGTCCCTCCAATCCGCATCCTCAACTGAGGATGACACAGCGGTCGGATGGACTCGATGGGCCACTTGTGGCCTGAAGACGGAGTGCTTTTTGCTTGATCTTAACATTTTCAGGGTCCTCCCGCCGTTCATTTGAATTCTGAAGTGTTCTAAATTAGTTTGACCAGCAAAAGTTAGTCAATATAAAAGTCAAAATTTATCAGTGTTTTATCTTTATCAAAACTGACATTTTGTGTGTGGCATGAAAGTACAATTTCTAGGGTAACCTATGCCCGATTTCAATCAGATTAATAGACAGTATAAAGCTTTGTAGTAAACATTATAGTGTAGTGTTATGTATTCATGATTTTCCATATCAGTACAGAACAGGAAACTATCAGTTCAATAGATTTTCTGGTTTTAAAATTCTACTATATTATGCAGTGTTACAACTTGTTGTTTTGCATGAATATATACCACCTTCTGCCGGCCAGAGTGGCCGAGCGGTTCTAGGCGCTTCAGTCTGGAACCGCGTGACCACTACGGTCGCGGGTTCGAATCCTGCCTCGGGCATGGTTGTGTGTGATGTCTTTAGGTTAGTTAGGTTTAAGTAGTTCTAAGTTCTAGGGGACTGATGACCTCAGATGTCAAGTCCCATAGTGCTCAGAGCCATTTGAACCATATACCACCTTCTACAGGGAAGAAACTCAGTTAATGCCCAATTAGGCTGGCGACCGTATTATTGGCACATTGGTAGCATCTTCTGGTTTAATTTTTAGCCATCCTGACGTGTGATTGCATTTCGAACTTACTTGACGTATCATTGTTATTACAGAGTGGATGTAAGTCTGATTTGCCACCCTTCAGGTACACGTGGTCGATATCTATGCGAAAAACCTTTCTCATAAGGTGAATCCCGCTCACTTACCATAGCACAGGCTTTAACGAGTACTGTGTTAGGGATTACAAGCCCACAAGGCCTCTAAATCAAAGCCACAAGGACACAACGGTCTGAAATTTTGCTACTTCAGATTGGGCACCCGAAATTAAAAAAAAAAGTTATCTAAACAGATAAGCCTCTTGCCACACAGGAGAGAGTTGAGCACATGCCAGCCGTACCATCAAATAATCACCAACTACATGCGAAATGCTGGAACTTAGCACACATGAAGTTGAGAACCAAGGGGAGGAAAAGCGCCAAGCTGCTTCAAACAAACTACAGGCAACCTAGGCAAGTCTCAGGCGAACATTAACAATGAGACTCACCCAGAAACAAAAGGAGGCAGGACGTGAATCTGTCCTCTATCGGAAAACGTAAGAAGGTGTCCGCCTAGTGTCCTGCAAAATCCCACGATGGAGTCCCAAGCGAATAGGGCAGCCCAGGGCACGATCCGTGGGTTTCGCTGAATCTCGTCGGCTTCTGCAGGATGAACCCCCATAGCAACCGAACTAGTGCCGCCAAGAACCTCCTGTCAACAACCGCACTGTCCTGTGCGTTAAACACCAGCTCACGGCGCTCGCACCTCAAAAAATCCGTGCGCCGGCAATATTGGCCAGTTGCATCCCAAATAGCTCATACGTTCCGCCGGGCACAACTACCCACCAGCTCTGGCCACCTTCTCCTCGAATGCTCCACTCCTTCTTTCCTACCACAGAGAGAGACCAAAGATCCTTGAACCTGCAATGAAAGTACTCAGCTCCTCGGACGGGAGCTATCGACCTCGCAGCACGGCTCAGCCTCCTCCCTGTGAACTGAACTCCCAGGATGGGAGGTCAGTAAGGGAAAACAAAATTGTATCAGTTGGTATCAGCAGGTTTAACCTGACTCAAACGTGCCCTTTGCACAAGGTTGGATGCCTCATCCATAACTCGCAATGTGACTGGAAAGGGTACCTCAAGGATGCACTGCACCACAGACCCACAAAACGTGGCATAAATTTTCTAGATACCTTGGCGTCTTTGTCACGAGTTCCAGAGTTGCTAATGCAAACTGTCCCTCAGTTTAAAACTGGCAGGCTGTCTCCCACAGATGTAGCGCACCGCTTCTCTTTTATGGGACCTCGCAGTGTTTAGTCTCGCCCTCCACCACTTGTCCCTAAGGACCTTGAGAGTCACCTGATCAGGAAGCAGGTCCACTACTTCCCACGAGTTGGTCAGTGGTGATTTAACAGGACCGGCGAATTTTAATGACGTCGGTACGGCCTGGTAAACTTAGTGCCTTTGAAAGCAAAAGTCAACAACAGGAGGGAATGATCCACCTCCACTGCACCTCTGAGTGGTAAGTAATAAGTGCAGTTTTCAAGTTCCTATTAACCCTCTCCGTGAGGAACGGTAGAGAGTAATAGAGGGTGGTAGTTAAGCGACGGATCCTATACCGAAAACAAAACCTACAGAATTCCCGAGACACAAAGCATGGGACGTTATCGCTGACTAGAGTGACAGGAGGACCAAAGAGTGAGGTAAGGTCACTAAGATGTTTACTGTTGGCCCCCGCGATTATCCTCTCACCCGGCATCAACCATACAAGCTGCGAAAGGCGTCCACTGCTACGAAAATATAACGGTAACGTCACCTGAGTCCAGGAAATGAGGCTGACGTAATCAGTGAGAAGAGGTTCCACATGACGTAAGGCGAGGATGGAATGCAGCAATCGCTCTTAAGGCCCGAACTTGGATTTGCCAACTTACATTCTTGGCCCTACCCAACCAGCGATCTTATATCTTTGTAGAGAGAGGACCACGTCCGTGTTGCATGATCTTGTGTATGGTTTTGCAGATATCTATGTTTCCACATAGCCGTGATTGATGATAACATGTTAAGACGGCAGGAATGAGAACTGGAAGCAAACAAATTTTCCACTGATCACCCCTTGTCTGCAAACACAAAATTCCCTTTTTAAGCAGGTACCAGGACACTTCGTCCCTTGACTGAAGATACTGTTTAATAGGTGACACCCCAGTTCGGAATTTTGTTGATGACCAAGGTCACCAAACAATTTAGGGACCTCAGTCAAGATTGTACTGAGAGTGGCTGCATGGTTGGACACTCATCCAAATGAAGTGTCCTACTGGCCTGACTGAAACATACGACTTAGTGCGTCACTGACGTCGTTTTCGCGGTCACTTATGTGCTCTACTAAGAACCTGAATGCAGAAATACGCACCTCCCACGTTGCAATTCGCTCCGTCATAAGGGCGCACACTAGCACCCCTGATTGAACTTGTTTGTCAGTTTCTAAACTAAACTGACTGTGATGTAAGTAAAATTCTAATTCTTTGGTCCCAGATTCGGCAGTGAGGGACTCAAGCTTGTAGGTCGAATACTTGGCCTTTGGAGTCGTTAAAGCACATGACGCATAAGCAGTGGGGCAACATTCTCCATCCTCTATCCGCAGCAACACGGTTGCTATTCCCGAATTCGAAGCTTGCGGTTTGCGAAATAAAGCGTAGGTCAGTATTTCGGACGATAAATACTGAGGGGACTCTTCAGTGCGTCAAAGGCAGGATGCTCACTTTCGGTCCATCTGATTTCTTGCCCTTTTCTACGCAACAAATTCAATGGTGACGCCAACTCGGCGACCTTAGGTATGTACTTAACAAAAAATTTATCATACCTACAAACCGAGCTATTCCCTTTTTTGGTTATATGAGAAAGAAAACTGTGAATAGTCCTAGTCTGCGAATGGCCCTATCAGCCGAAATTAAATGACCCAAAAGGAGACTTCAGACCACACTAATTTAACCTTTGAGGATTTCACAAGTACCCCTACCTTCCTCACCCCTTCCAGTGACTGGCGGAGATGCTGCAAATGTTCAGAAGAAGTCTTACTGTAAATTCATCCAGCTGATTATAAATGAAATGGAACTTGATATAGTCTAAAACAGAATCGAGCAAATAGGAAAGGACCGCTGCTCCGCTATAGAACTTGAAAGGGACATGGTTAGATTCACACAGATTTCAGACTGTAACAAACGCCATCACGGATTTCGATTCCTCCACCAGGGAAGTTTGATAATAGGCTTGGTTGAGGTCCAGGATGATAAACTATCTTGCCCTGGCAAACCATGTGAAACAATGGTGCAGATCAGGCAAGGGGTCCGATTCATGTACCACGTGTCATTCAAAACACAGTAATCAAAAAGGGAACTAATCCCTCCTCCAATGGGCTTTTTCACTAGAAAAATGGAGAAAGCATAAGTTGAAATGGATGGTCGGATGATACATTTGGCCAACATTTCCTGTTTCCTGGTGCAATGACTTCGTATTCGGTAATGCCAGGTGGTAGGGAGACTGCCTGGTGGGAAGCTGACACATCAATTGGATCCAGTTCTCGAGCCTATTCGTCATGCCCAATTTATCGGAAAGTACACGAGAGAAATGGTATAGCACTGCGCATACCTGCTTTGCCTCTTCAATTGAGAGGTCGAAATCACACTACCTCTACTAAACCACCACCGAATATACGTCAGACTTACAGGCATGCCAGCAAAAGGTAGTTTTACGGAGGGCACGAAATTACGATGATAATGCCATTGGCCAGTCTTACTAATAGAATCACAGTCCAATTGGAAATCTACATTCAGACCTTTGATGACCAAGACTTGAATACGACAGGAAATAAATCACCTACCCCACAATAAATTCACAATGAGCCAAGGCCAGCTAGCTGCTCCCCATTAAAGGTAGAACAACCGTCAACCACATTTTGTAACTGCCAAAAGTTTCAAATAGCGTGATACCTGAGATACCATTCATAACTGAATAAGGGAACCGAACTACCAGAATCAAGACGACCACACGCAGGTTCATAGTTAATACTTGTGCAATCATAGGGAAGGGATTGCAAACTGGCTGCACCTAGGTGGTTGCAAGTGTGGGGAGTAGAGACTGGGCTTCATCGTCTCTTTGTCCTCTGCCGTCAGGTATTTTGCGTCGATTTAGATTTTCGGTGTTATTTATGGGCAAAATGTCGCAGCTCTCCTCAATAGAAACGCCATTCCTTAATGTACGTTACGTTTTAGTAGCTGTAGTCCTATAACCCGGAGGATGCCTGGCTTCCCAAACATGCTCATGTCTAGCATCCACTTGAGTAATGCCGGCTTCAGAAGCCAGGCTAATCTTGTTCTTGTCAGACCTTCCCGGAAACAAATCCAGGGGCAATCCTCTTCATTAATGCTATGTGAAATGGTAGTCACTACCTCTGCATCCTAAAGATGCACGTTGAACGCAAGGGCGGCAGTACGCATTTTCCACATGTAATCAGTAAGGGGTTCCCCAAACTGCTGTATGAGAAACACAAATTGGTTAATTAACTCCTTCCTGAACCGAGCAGACAGTCTTTGCTGAATGATCATGGAGCATACCTCACGCCTCACACATCACCATTACGGGCCAACACACTGTTCACCATTTCAGCTAAATAATCGTTACAAAAGGGGTAAATGACCTGAAATACCAAATCGCATGTACTTTTAAGTACAATGACTTGCTTCTCTGCCTTTAAAGAGTAACACAAAAATTTCACGAACTATAGCAAGACAGTCTATTGCCTTTGGGCGACAAGATTGGGAGGCAGGCGGTGGGTCGTCGCCATTCGCGCATCTTCTGGCAGCTGCAAGTTTTTCCACGCCCTTCCACGCCCTTCGACGTCTACTGACGATGTTCGTGTCAGGAACTTCAACAAAATTGTGACTGACTGTCCTACAGACTGCAGAAGACTGTAACATTTCAGTTGCGTCATGTCATGAAAGCCTGATACACCATCTTGGAACGTATGGTGTTGCCGCCAAGTTCGTCCCACGCCCCTTGAGTCAAGACCAGAAAGGACTTCGCTTCGCAATCGGTGAAGAGCTTTTGAATCGCGAAAATGAGATCGAGATGTTGCTTGCGAGAATCATAACTGGTGATGCGACATGAGTCTACGGTTATGAGGTTGGGATCAAGGTTCAGTCTTCACAATGGGTCAGGAAAGATTCTCCAAGATCAAAAAGCGCTCGTCAGGTCAGGTGAAATGTCAGAGCAATGCTGATAGTTTTCTTTGACTGTGAAGGATCAGTTCACCATGAATTCGTGGAGATCTCTTCTGATATACTTCACCTTAAATTTTAATTCCACTCTCGTACCTTTATTTTATTCGTATCATTGCTTTTTTTATGTGTGGACTGAACAGAAGGGGTGAAAGACTATGTTCTTATCTTACATCCTTTTTCATCTGAGCACTTTGTTTTTTGTCTTCTACTCTTTTTATTCCCTCTTGGCTGTTGTACAAGTTGTATATTACCCTTCTTTCCCTATAGCTCACCCCTATTTTGTCTCAGAATTTCTTACATCTTGCACCATTTTACATTGTCGAAAGTTTTTTCCAGGTCGACAAATCCCATGAACGTGTCTTGATTTTTCTTTAGTCTTGCTTCCTTAACAATCTCAACATAAGAACTGCCTCCCTTGTGCCTCTACCTTTCCTATAGCCAAACTGATCGCCTTATAATAAGTCCTCAATTTTCTTTTCCATTCTTCTGTATATTATTCTTGTAAGCAACTTCGCCGCATGAGCTGTTAAGCTGATTGTGAGATAATTCTCGCACTTGTCTGCTCTTGCAGTCTTCGGAATTGCGTGGATAGTATTTTTCCGAAAGTCAGATGGTACATCGTCAGGCTCACACAGTCTATACACCAACGTGAATGGTTGTTTTGTTGCCACTTCCCCCAATGATTTTTGAGATTCTGTTGGAATGTTATCTATCCCTTCCGCCTCATTTGCTCTTAAGTATTCTAAATCTCTTTTAAATTCTAATTCTTATACTGTAGCCCCTGACTCTTATGTATCGACTCATTATTATAAGAATAAAATACGTACACAAACCTTCCTCCTAAATCGTTCTATTAGTGCCAATTGTATCAAAATCCCTACAGTAATTTCTGAGACTGCCTTCACATACAGACAGATAAACGCCGCTGGGTACTTTAAATTATATCTACATAAAGATATAATGTTGGCTGTATTATTAAAAAAGCTTGATTCCTCCTGGTTAGGTGATCAATAGAGAGTTCTATCGCGTGGTTCTAAGGTATTTGAGGGAGAACATCAAGAGCAGGCGTCCGCAGAAGTAGCGTACGAACGACAGTGAACTCCATCACGAAAACGCGCGACTACGGAAGGCGTACATTATTCAAGAATTTTTACTAAAAGCAACATGAGGGTTCCTCATCCTTCGCCGTAGACACATTCCATGATTCTTCATCTTCCCCAAGATGAAAATCAATTTGAAAGAGCGTAGATTTGATAAAGTGGAGAAAATCGAAATTCAACAAAGTAAGGCTTCCAGAATGCATTTCAAGACTGGCAGAAAAGTAGGGTTCGGTGTAGTCACAGACAATGGCACAACTTTGGTGATGGTGCAGAACAACGACTGGACGTATTAATTTTAATTAATATATTGTTAGAACTTTTGGATATCACCTCGTAATTTTGACAGCCAACGGTGTATGAAATTTTATCAGCAGACTGTGATACAATCATCTCGTGTAGCTGCAATGAAATTTAAAGTTAAAAAGGTGTGAAATACGGAATAGATTAAAGAAAACGGTTTGATAGTCTTTATATTGTTCCACTGGTTCTATTTATCCTAGTCTGAAAGAGATCATGGAGCAAGAGATCATATATCTAGTTGAGAATTTTTGTTTTTCCGCTGTTCCTGCAGCCGACAAGAGACAATAACGTATTACATCCAACAGGTTCTTCGCTGCAGGAAAGATATTACTCCGCTGTTCCTGCAAGTCACTTTCAGAGGCTGCGAGTGCTTCCGTCTGTCCATTTCCTAAGTGGGACAGAGAAAAACAGGAAGAAAACAACACTGAGGCATGGCAGACGGTGATCGAGGGTGTTCTTCCATTACGCTGAAAGTCGACTGTTCGCGACAGTTACTGCGCAGTATAAAACAGATGCAGCCGACACTGATTCTCGTGATGACCTAAGCTTGTAAAGTGAACCGGCAAAATTTGAGAATGCCTTCAGAGGATTGCCGAACACATCTAAATGACTCTTAGATTCACAGTGCAACAAAGCCCTATTTCAGACATCATGTTGACTTTCTCGCACCATAACTACATTAATTTAAAAAAAAAAGAATACTCCAACAGAAAGGAGTGTTTCGGGAATCATTGCCCATCTTCAGGTACTTACACACGTTTGTATAAATATTGCAGATAGCCAAAATTTTATAATCAACTCATGTCTTCCGTATATAGAAAGCTGCTTTGACAAATGTTTATCGTACACTATTCCGCCAGTACAGCACAAGTCTGATGACAGTTGAGATGATTCACACACGTGGAATTCTTTATCAGATAAAACGTTGAATTTAGCAAACTGAGCCCAGAGACCTATTACGATGCATGTAAAATTATCTCCCTCCCAGAAATAATTTCCTCGCAAAATCAGTTTGAATCAATGAATGCATTTACATCATTATTATTTTTTAATTCTATAGCAGATTTCATTACGCTTGGTAGCTGGCGTAATTTCACGCGCTGTGCAATGTGTGTATCGTTGCTCAGCTAATGGTTAACGCCAAAAGGTTGTAAGTCGTTAGTAGGAAAGAACAATGACGTAATTCGCAGGCTCTAGCGCGCTTTAACATGATCCAGCAATTAATACCATACCACACATGCTGTTTCATGTAACAGAGAAATGACTGATGTTCAGGTTTTTAAATCTCAAGAAAACAGTTAACTACGTGAAGTAGTCGAACCACAGTGATTATCCCACCAAACTTTTATGTATATGAAGAACAAGCACGTCAATATTATCCGTGCAAATACATCGAATACATTTGGACAAAAAGGCGGTATATGCCTCTAATTATGAACATGTGTACCTCTATCGAAACACAGGGCTATAATAAATACTTAACATATTACTTTTTATGGTAAGAAATCGTTTATGCCCCTCAAGCCTGTGGCAAATGTTGTTATAGGCCTTACAGTGGTATTACTCTATCTGACGACCTCTTCAGTGCATCCTCTAGTTACCATAGTGAGAATTCGTTTTGGCTGTTACAGTTAATGACTCTTGTGCTCTTGTGCATCTTAAACTGTACAGTGATCGTTGCTCCCAAGTTTCTGGTAATCGGTTATGTATTATTATCGCTTTCCGTAGCAAACAGCTCAGTCATATGGCTGTATGTTACTATCAGAATCTTTTTTATGTTAATAATTGCGATGTAATTAATGGTTCCCTAGAATGCTCTAATCTGGTGACTCCTCTGTCAATATTACCTTTTATGCAGATATTATTGTATAGTGATTTACATTTTCGACCTTACGCTAATGTCATGGCTGTTACCCCTCAGTACTCTGGCATTTTTATTTATTTATTTATTTGCCACTCCAAATTCTGTTCTCTGAATGCTGCTCTTTCTGTTCAGCGGGTCCTGTAGTCTTTCTCACTTTCATAGATAACAGCAAAGTCAACAATGAACCTTGTCTTTGATATCCTTTGACAATGAATGTTAATTCTTTTTCTGAACTTCCCATTATTTACTTCACTGCTTCTTCGAAGTACAAGTCGAAGAGTAAGTGAGACAGACTGCACCCCTGACTTCTGTGTGTTAATGCCTCAAAATGCATCCTACCAACCGATCCTTTCTCTTAATCAAGTTGTACTACAAATTTCTCTTCTCCTCAGCTGAGTTCCGCACCTCCTGATTAGTTATTCCATCTGTCCCACCAATCTGCAGCATTCTTCTTTAGCACTCCATTTTTTTCAGTCATCAGTCTTCTGACAGGTTTGATGCGGCCCACCACGAATTCCTCTTCTGTGCCAACCTCTTCGTCTCAGAGCACCACTTGCTACCTACGTCCTCAGTTACTTGTTGGACGTATCCAATTTATGTCTGCCTCCATAGATTTTGCCATCTACAGTTCCCTCTAGTACCATGGACGTCATTCCCTGATGTCTTAACGGATGTCCTATCATCCTGTCCCTTCTTCTTATTAGCGTTTTCCACATATTCCTTTCCTCTCCTAGTCTCAGCAGAACCTCCTCATTCCTTATCTTATTGGTCCAGCTAATTTTCAACATTCGTCTGTAGCACCACTTCTCAAATTCTTCGATTCTCTTCTGTTTCGGTTTTCCCACAGTCCATGATTCACTGTCACCCAATGCTGTGCTCCAAATGCACATTCTCAGAAATTTCTTCCTCAAATTAAGGCCTGTTTATGATACTAGTAGACGTCTCTTGGTCAGGAATGGCCGTTTTGCTAGTGCTAGTCTACTTTTGATGTCCACTTTGCTCCATCCGTCATTCGTTATTTTGCTGCGTAGGTAGTGGACTTCCTTAACTTCATCTACTTCATGGTCAGCAATCCTTCTGGCTGTTCTCATTTCTGTGAAGAAACCATGGGTGAAGCACGACATTACATATGCCTTTCTTGGCTGAACTGCTTGCCATCGCGTTTCACATCCGTTCAAAGATTGACTCTAGACATTTAGCTTTAGAAATTTTTCAAAACCAGTTTCCTTTCTAGAAAAATAATATATTTATATAACCAGTTACACTACTATGAATGTTATTTTGTTTGAACTGCAGACCTATTTAAACTATACAGCCATCGCCATGTTATCTATAACAGAACATCGTTTAAATTTTGGTACACTTCTTGTTCTACCTCTAAGTTATAGTATTATAATATGATTTTACATACGTTTTCAAGTCCTGAGTTCCAAAAAATATCGTTGTTTCTGTTGCTGAGTATCTATTACTGGTTATATTTTACGATACTGTAGCAGCAATAATCAGTTCTGTAGTATGTTCTGACTTCTGTTTTAGCAGTGAACAGAAATAAATCTTAGTCTTTGGTGACATTTAGTGACAGCTGTTGTGACGGATTAGCAGTGATTTTGTTATTTCTGTTGCTGTCTATTTATTTACTGATTATATTCTTCCGTTGCTACTCAGGAACACAAAAGGATTGACAATAAAAACAAAGAAAGAATATATTCACTAAAGAAATAGATAGCAACATAAATAACAAAATCGCTGATCATCTGTCACAACGGCTGTTACTATATGTCAATTAAATATTAAGATTTATTTCTCACATCTAAAGAAAAGTACGAACATTCTACAAAACTGATTATTACTTTCAGAACAACGTAAAATATAATCAGTAATAGCCAGGAACAGAAAAGATATTGCGAGAAAGATACTAAATTTTTTTATGTCTTTCATCCGATCTTCAATTTCTTTTCCAAACTTCTCCATGATTTCCTTAACGTCTTGCTCGCTGACATCGCTGACTAACGGCCTTTTTAATCGGAGCAAGTATCTCTTTCTGCCCTGTTCTTTTTGTTCTGTCTTTGATCTTATGCATAGTGTAACGAAATTACGATCAAGAAAAGAGACCGCAGACGTCCGTAGTGTTAACTCCAGGCGAGGAACCGGAGGTCAGCCACACGCAGGTCGCAGCCCGCCGGCTCGGCCCACGGCGCTGGCGGGCTTATCTGCAGCCAGCAGCCAGCAGACACCAGAAATAGCGGCCCGCCGCCGTCACGGAGCATTTGTCGGCGGCTCCGGCCGGCTCCTCCTGCGCTCCCGCCTTCCGCGTCCACGGCTGGGTGGCTTCACGTGGCACAATGCCAGACCACCGCCTCCTCGTTCTCCATGCACACTTCTCGCGGTCAGGCACTCGGTTACTGCCTGGCACGAAGCGGTAGATGACAGACAGAAGACTGCAATAATTGTCCATTTACACTACTGGTCATTAAAATTGCTACCAAGAAGAAATGCAGATGATTAACAGGTATTTATTGGACAAATATATTATACTAGAAATGACATGTGATTACATTTTCACGCAATTTGGGTGCTTAGATCCTGAGAAATCAGTACCCAGAACAACCATCTCTGGCCGTAATATGCCTGGGCATTGAGTCAAACAGAACTTGGATGCCGTGTACAGGTACACCTGCCCATGCAGCTTCAACACGATACCACAGTTCATCAAGAGTAGTGACTGGCGTATTGCGACGAGCCAGTTGCTCGGCCACCATTGACCAGACGTTTTAAATTGGTGAGAGATGTGGAGAATGTGCTGGTCAGGGCAGTAGTCGAACATTTTCTGTATCTAGAAATGCCCGTACAGGACCTGCAACATGCGGTCGTGCATTATCCTGCTGAAATTGGGGTTTTGCAGGGATCGAATGAAGGGTAGAGTTTTCGGTCGTAACACATCTGAAGTGGAACGTCCACTGTTCAAAGTGCCGTCTATGTGAACAAGAGGTGACCGAGACGTGTAACCAATGGCACGCCATACCATCACGCGGGGTGATACTCCAGTATGGCGATAACGAATACACGTTTCCAATGTGTGTTCACCGCGATGCTGCCAAACATGGATGCAGCCATCGTGATGCTGTAAACAGAACCTGGATTCATCCGAAAAAATGACGTTTTGCCATTCATTCACCCAAGTTCTTCGTTGAGTACACCATCGCAGTCGCTCCTGTCAGTGATGCACCGTCAAGGGTAACCGCAGCCATGGTCTCCGAGCTGATAGTCGACGCTGCCGCAAACGTCGTCGAACTGTTCGTGCAGATGGTTGTTGTCTTGCGGACGTCCCCATCTGTTGACTCAGGGATCCAGACGTGGCTGCACGATCCGTTACAGCCATGCGGATAAGATGCCTGTCATCTTTACTGCTAGTGACACGAAGCCGTTGGGATCCAGCACGACGTTCCGTATTACCCTCCTCAACCCGCCGAATCCATATTCTGCTAACAGCCATTGGATCTCGCCCAACACGATCAGCAATGTCGCGATACGATAAACCGCAATCGCGATAGGCTACAATCCGACCTTTATCAACGTCGGAAACGTAAAGGTACGCATTTCTCCTCCTTACACGAGGCACCACAACAACGTTTCACCAGGCAACGCCGGTCAACTGCTATTTGTGTATGAGAAATCGCTTGGAAACTTTCCTCATGTCACCACGTTGTAGGTGTCGCCACCGGCGCCAACCTTGTGTGAATGCTCTGAAAAGCTAATCATTTGAATATCGCAGCATCTTCTTCCTGTCGGTTAAATTTCGCGTCTGTAGCACGTCAGCTTCGTGGTGTAGCAATTTTAATGGCCAGTAGTGTATTTTACACAAGCGTTATGTCGGTTTTATAACCATTCTTTCTTAAGTTCATGTTGAACTTAAGTTTAATGAAGTGTACATATCAAACAGTGTAGAGCATAGGAATAAGAAGTTATTATGTATTGGAAAACATTACTGTGTGACTGTCTGTGACATTTCATCGTCGAGAAAAACGTTTTTCTCATCTCATTGATCAGCTGCCTTATTACAGAATATTAATACATATCGTAGATATTCGTACTTAATATGACTGGTATTGCGCACAGTGAAATACCATAAAAACACAGTATGGCGTGTTTAACTGACAATGTATTCCTGTGACCTGCATTCGTCACTTCTGGTCATCAACTGACGTTAACACATGTGAAAACAGTGGAACAGATCGTAACAAAGCGGCACCAATGTGTGAATCATATGATCTTGGCATTACCAGAGGTATTACCAGAAACGGGAAGATGGATATTTATTTACCTAAACTCTTCTCAGAGTATAAATATAACCATTTTCAATGCACAGTAAAATTTTGATCTCAGAACGGTGTTGTGGCTGCAATATTATGAAATCGTAATTCACTGATTCACGGAGACTTACATAAGAGACAACTTATGCGACCCACTCATGTCCAAGTTCTGTTTTTGTTTCCAAGTTTTTTTCTCAAATTTCTTCAACATGTACCTATAGTGGATACCTATAGCGTATTTCTACAAAGAGCGTCTTAGATACATCCAAAATAGTCATTTCCGTAGCTATGAGTTTGTCAAAAACCGTGTTAAATCTACTTAGATCAATATGAACAAAATTTTTCTGAAATAAGGCACTGTGCTTGAAACTCTGGCTTGCAGTCAGAGAAGCAGCTCTATGTCCAACTTCCCACTCGTTTTTCACAAATTCTGTATAGTTTTGGCAAAAATACTGTTATGCATTAGTTTGACAAAATCCTGGGAATACAAAAAATTGTTTTTACTAAAATGCAGGAATATATCACAATTTCAAGCAAGCTGATTAACATAGAATAACATTTATAAAATCAGTAATCGTTAGACTTTGGATGGTAAGGGACATGCAAGTGTGTGAAAGCTACCACAGATTAATTCAGCCACGTGTCCGTCCATCTAGAGACGCAAGCTTCCATTAAGACATTGATAGTGGACAGGATACATATCGAGAGAGAGTGTATCTATTAGAAGTGTGACGTGACATTGAGACAATCACTTGGGATTCAAGTGGTTGTGGGTCGCTGTCCCGAGGGTATATATCTTCCCCGTTCCCTGTCTTTAAGTTTTTGAACTTAATTGCGGAAGAGAGATAATTGAAATGTTCTCATTTACTTTGACCACATGTTAAGTTCTAACCTCCATTGTTTCTGCAGTCGTTTAGCTAGGTGCCCCGTAGCAACGTTAGTGGACTTGGTTTCAGAAGAAAGATTTTGGATGTCTATTCTATCGGGTGGTGTTTGGTCGGAAAGAACACCCTAAAAATCGTAGTTTTAACACTGGTAATCAAAAATCTACTCACATGGCAAAATTAGGATAACTATGACGTCTCATGAAAAAATTATTAATCTAGATGACCAATCCACCACTCCTGGAAGGAGTATACGCGGTAGTTACGATTCTGGAGTGACTGTGCCATCATGTAAGCAACAGCTATGGGAACATGAAAACCTCTGTAATCAGAAACTGAAATTTAAGAGTAAATATAAATTTGCAGCGTAAAATAACACACTCATCTGCGGAGATGGGAAACTCCAACAAATAAACTTTTCAAACAGCAACAGCATCCCGCTAGCAGCCATTCAATAAACAAGGTATGCTTATTCTGTGAATGGCTCTCTGTTTCACCAATCAATTGCAAGATTAAATCTTACCCAGTATTCAGTTGTCATGCACCAACAAATGAAGACAAAGAAAAACCGAGACAAAATAGGAAACTTCTGGGAAGATCTGGAAAATAGGCTGTCAAAAGTTTGCCAAAGCAACATAATATTCATAATGGAGGACTTTAATGCCCAATTGGGTCACGAGAAATCATTTCGAAAAGTTACTAGAGACCATCCAGCTCATAAGGCAACTAACACAGACTGCTCGAGACTAGTACATGTGGGAAAGTCATTCGAATTTCATATTATGACAACACCAACAAAAGTACCTAGTAAGCAAATACCGTGGATTTCATCGTAGCCCAACTTGGGAGAGTTTCTAATTCATAATGTCTCCATCTCCCGCTATAATTTTCAAGAAATCAATAACATTAGAATCCAGAATGAGATTTTCACTCTGCAGCGGAGTGTGCGTGATATGAAACTTTCTGGCAGATTAAAACTGTGTGCCGGACCGAGACTCTAACTCGGGACCTTTGCCTTTCGCGGGCAAGTGCTCTAGTAACTGAGCTACCCAAGCACGACTCACGCCCCGACGGAGCCGCAGCACGAGGCGCCTGGTGGATCGCGCTATAGTTTTAACTAAGCGCGATCCGCTGGAAAGACCTGCTTCCGGTGCCGCCATTGCGGTTTATCAGGGCCTCACTTCCTGCCAGAAAGTTTTAACATTAGAATCAACAGAGAAATGGATGTTGATTCAGGTCTCTACCCAACTGAGATTCACGTGAGATTTATTCCAAAAAATAAACTCGTGACACAAACCTTTACAACTGATAGTATTAACAACGAAATTTTTAAGGGTAAGAATAGGATCTTCAGAAGAAGCTGAAGGGAGTGAATACTGAAGCCAGCAACCTTATAGAACCAATTAAACATATTCTATTTGTTATAGCTCCTGAGAAGAAAGTGCAAATGGCGCAAAACTAAATGTGTAAAACCACTTAGACAAAAAAGAAGAAAGCCTGGTATAACTGCTATATGAGGAAAACAAACGGTAACTGGAAAATCGATTAGTACAATAATCGTATGAGAAGACATGAGCAGATAAAATTATTAGGGGACAAAAGAGTTACTCTGAAAGAGAGTAACTTAAAAGGATCGAAGAACACTTTAAAAATATAACATACAAGAGAATTACAAAACATTTAAGAACGGCATGTCTGGGTAAATTCCGCAGTCGCTATGCTTCAGGAAAGACTTTCATTTAACAATGAAGAAAACTGTAGGATACTTGCAGCATATTTCGACAGGTAATTTAACTGTGCAAAACGACCACCAAAAATTCAGAATTCAGGATAACTTCCCAGAGGAAATTTTAAAACCATCAAGTATCAATGTGATTACAAGCTATACTAAACAACTGATACACAACAAAACTGCAAGTGAAGACATTGTCACAGTAGAAATTATAAAAGCTTGTGGAGATCTAGATGTTACTGTTATAAAAGAAAAAGTAGAACAAATCTGGGAAGTTGAAACAACTCTTGGTAACTGAAAGGTTGCATTTATCCGAACAGTTTATAAAAAAGGGGACAATAGAGATATCAACTGTACAGCAATTTCATTACTACCCTTAGAATACGAAATCTCTTTTGGACTTATTAAATCCTCAGTTACATAAACAAATTGGAGAGTATCAAGCTGGACTTAGGAGTAACAGATTCTGTCCATACCAATCATAAATCTTAAACAAATAAGTATGTCTATGACAACATCAAATAAAAAAATGGTGCTACTATTAGTCGATTTTAAAAATTCAAATAATTCTAATAGACAGCGACTGTCTCCTGAAAACCCTTAAGCAAATTCTTCCAAACACGATATTTAAATTTAAATTTCTTGGAAGAGATCTAGTCCCTCCCAGGTCGTGTCAGGAGTGAGACAAGGAGATGTTTTAACATCATTATTTTTCAGCTGTTTACTGGAACCTCAAAGAATGCAAAAAAAGCATAGAACTTCTGAAGGAAGGTCTACAAATATTGTTTGGAAAGGCAGAATACATGACGATGAAAGTAACTCAACAACAATTTTAAAAAAAAGTACGGCAACACGAAGAAAATTGACAACTTTAAATATCTGGATGAACATATAAAAATATGAAGTGAAAAAGAAGTAATTAAAATCAGGACTGAATAAATGAACAAAGCTTACACGAAAGTGAGAAATATGTACAACAAACACTGTTTTTCTATCTAAGGCATGTAGCTAAAACACTACTTTTATCTGGATGCAAAAGGCATTAAAAGATTTGGTTGTGATAGAGAGAATAATACTGCGAAAAGTATTAAGTTCAATAAAGAATAAAGGTCACAATTAGGTTTCAAGACCAAATTAGCGAATATACTCGTCCTGTTTTAAAATAAGACACAAGCAGGAAAAGTGTCTTAACTCTATGCACATATGCAAAGAATGAAGGAAGACAGACTAACAAGAAGTTCCAAGCATTCTTCCAAAATAGGAAAACAGACAGAAAAAGGGTGGAGAGGCAAGACAAAAAAGGACTTACATCAGAAGAAATACAGTCTGAACAGAAGACCTTCTTCAACAGAGAAAAATTCGGTTTTCAGGACGCTAAACAAGGAGGAAAACAACTGGTGCTAAATAAGTGGAAAAGGTCTCATTCTGGGAAAATGAAGGAGTTCTGGATGAAGATAAAGGAAATGAGACATAAATAGTTATTTCGACGTAGTAATTAGTTGGCTTGTAACGATATAAAAATAGTAGATACTGTAACGAGAGCATGGAATTTATAAAATATCAGTCTTATTAACATTGTGTCAGGAAAACTACTCATTGCGTCCTTGGAGAATGTGAGTGATGACATCTAACAGCACAGAATGAAACGAATGTGGATATGTTGTCTAGTGTGAAATGAGAAACAATAGAGTTACTTTAATGGAAGAGATGGTAGGAAGAAAATAAAAATAAGAGTGAGAAAGCACAGACAGATGGTAGTACTGACAATGTGACTGGACACTGATTCACTGTTGGACAGAAAGAAAGTAGCTAACTGCGTTATGCTGAAAGGGAAGCTATACTGGTGATGATGCAGGTTTAATCTTCTCTTAAAGGCTGAGCGGTTCCTCGTAAGAGGCTAGTTACAGAATATTTTGTATCAGAATCGTGTAGCTGACATGCAGAAGGGGACAGAGAGAGATTTAATATGACGCAGAGACAGAGTCAAGTTGCTGGACGTATTCAATCTGGCACTGCAGTTATGAAATTATGATAGATATCTGATACGATGAGGTACCAGTGAGTAAGAAGCAGAAGAAGGTAACAGACCGTGTTAAAATCATCACCTATCTGTTCGCATCCAACCTAGCAGAGCTGGAGAATGACTTACACGATTAAACAACTGAATGTTGCACGCATACCCCACGCAAACATTCACGCTCGAGTCATCTGGAACTTTCGCTGTTTGTGTGGTGTTACACTACGTCACACTAGCAAAGAATAGACAAGATTAAAGAGTGTACTAATAATTGATTTACCTGAGGTGGAATTTTTTTTAAATGTTGGTATTGCATTAAGGCATGAGAAAGGTTTATTGCATGCTGTAACTATTTGTTTTCCAGTTTAGGATGCTCATCCAAGTCTGTGTTGAGATCTTTAGTTGCTTTTTGACAGAGATATTGGATACCTACATGTAGGATCGTCGGAACAGTTTCACAAAAGTATATCTTTCGGAGTGATATGAGAACAATCGAAGATTTAATGAAAGAAGTAAGAGTAGTAGTGAAATTCAGGGTGAAGAGAAGTAAATGATGAAATTCTCTGAAGACAATGCTACCCTCTGCGACAGTGAGACAAAATTACAGAATCTGCTGAATGGAATCAAATATAGAGCTCAAACATAGATTGAGAATACACCAAAGAAAGACGAAAGTATTAAGAAACAGCAGAAATGAGAGTACTGACAACGTTGACATAAAACTGGGGTCTAGTGGTATTCTGCTATGGTGGAAGCAAAACAACGAGTGAAGGGACGAAGGAAGGAGGACATAAGAAGCAGACTAGCGCAGGCGAAGACAGCATTTCTCGCGAAAAGAAGGCTACTAGTATTATAGACCTTCGTATGAAAAAGTAATTTCTAAGAATGTGAGAAAATCGGGAAAAAGGAGAAACAGTTGTTTGAGATACGGTGTTGCAATAAGATGGTGAGTTGTAAGTGAACTGATATGAAAGGAAGAGATTCACTGCAGCATTAGCGAGGAAAGCAATAAATGAGAAAACATTTATTAGATAAAGGGGAAAGATTATAGAATATTTGTTAGGACGCCAGGAAGTAGCTTCTATATTACTAGAGGCTACGATAACAGACAAAACCTCTAAGAGAAGACAGAGATAGTAATACATAAAACAAATGAGGACGTTGGTAGGAAGTGATACCGTGAGGCAAGGAGATCAGCATAGAAGAGGAGTGGAAAAGGCGGAGGAGAAAATTAAAAAAATAAATAAAAATAGCAAAGAAAAAAGCAGACCGTACTGCGAACGACGCGCTGATCCTACCTTTAAAACCGATTGCCGTCCAGACTCCTCGTGAATAAATAATTTTTGACGTCATTGTGGAACCACAGCGATCTAAAGTTAATCTCTATCAAAGAGAAACATTCCAGATCCCAATAAATTATTTATTTTTTAGTCCAGTATTCGGTTTCGACCATCTTTAGATAGAGGTTCGGATTTTGTGAAGTCGGTACACAGAGCTGACGTGAATCCCATTTGCTACCTGTCGCCAACTGTTCAAAGAGGTAGCGGTTGATGCAATAGTTCCTTTACTGGCTCCTCGCTTCATCAGAGCCTCTGAACATCGAGACCGAAACCGGTTACGGAAATTAAAAATAAATCATTTGTTGCGATCTAGACCGTTTTCCTTTGCTGAAACTTAATCCTCGGTAACTGCCTCAGCAAAAGTGAAAACAGCGGTCGCAACGTTTCATAGCTGCTTCAGAAGAGAACAGATAACGCGACTCCACAAGGTGCCCCAGAAAGAATGATCAATATGCAGGGATATATCAGAAACAGAAAACTTTATATAGATATAGCTCTATTCGGTATGGTTTCTGAGAGAGATAACATTTAATGTACATTTGCTTTTGAGCTACTGGCAGGCACATATATCATACCCACCCAATGTCTTTGGCGTTTTATTCATGTCCAAACTATCTCGTAGCTTCCAGCGTCTTAGTTCGAGATGTGCTTCTGCCATTAAACTAGCCCATTAAACACACAGTTGTACATTTTACCAGACCAGTGAGTGAACATCTCAACCCTAGTTATCTTAATTGCTGGATTGGGCACGGTAGTACAATTAATTGTCCACAAATATTGCCAGACCGTACACCGTTACATTTTTGTTTATGGGGTTGGATGAAGTGTGAGATGTACACATGAAAAGTGTATGCGCTAGATGAACTACAAGGCCGCATCATGGACGATGCTGCCCACATTAGGAGGTGTCCAACAGGCAACACATCATGTTCTCCCAAGAGTGCATAAACGCACTGAAATTGGCGGTGGGATATTCAAACATTTACTGCGAACTATATAACACCTGTGATGTGACATGAATGATAACGCTTACAGGTGAATGTCTTAAAAATACGTATTTTAGTTGATACTTTGTAACACGCATTTTTAATGTTTACTTACTGTTGTATATGTAAACATTTGCAGACCTGACAAGGTAGTGAATAATGCAGAGAATAAATATCAATGTACATTAAATGTGTTGTATCTCACTAACCATTAGGAACAGAGTATAGGCCCGCACGATTTTTTTTCTTCAAATGATCTTTCTTGTCATCCCCAAAATAATGACCATTCCGAGGAAGGAACTCTGTATATTCGTACTAACGTCGTTGTTGATTTATAGGTCCGCACGATTTTTTTTCTTCAAATGGTCTTTCTTGTCATCCCCAGAATAATGACCATTCCGAGGGAGGAACTCTGTATATTCGTACTAAGGTCGTTGTTGATTTAACGCGGATGGCGAAACTTCCTCAACAGATAAAATCTAACAAGGACAAGAGAGTGGATGTGAATGCCTGTTCAAAGGGCTTCTAGTGTAATCTGAAAATGTGGGACGCCACGCACTTCGGAAATTCTATTTTCTGCCCGCCGATATCTTGCTAATACCGGGCGGGATTTGTTTGCAGAAACGCCTGAGAATTCACTCTTCGCTTCCAGCCAATCACAACATCCTGTTGTCATTTCGAGGGCGATGGACTGCGTCCACGCATTTTCGTCGAACTGGGTTTGTTGCTAAAGATAACATCTCGGGCTACTTCTAAATGTACGAACGAGTCCTGACGGATCAACAGAATGGTGATCAAGGGCCTACGATTTGAGGTGCTGTTAAAAGATGGCTATCAAACTATGTAACGGGAAAGCACATCACAGAACATGTTGACCCCAATTGGAGAAAATATACAGAAGAGAAATGTGTAAACGACTGAAAGTCAGATTTGACTGTTACGTGTCATCCATAATCTCCTTAGCAGCTGCACGGGAATTATTCGAGAAGTCTCCATACAAATATACAAAAGGAAACAAACTTCCGGAGAAGAATTCCGCTACCGTCAATGTCTTTTGGTGAACAACGCAACCAGCCACAAACAGTTTTAAAATGCTTCCCTCTCAGAGCCATAACAGGTTTCGGACGTATGTGCCCATTTTCTGATAGCTCACGTTTCCAATTATAAAAATGTTTTCAACTGCAGCACGTCGACTCCAGCACGGCATAAGAATATCTGAATATTTAAAGACACTTTTGCAAAAACATGATAAAATGTCTGAATTCATTTAGATATAAGTTGAAACAGTTGTGGGCACTTGCATTGGACGCAGATTCGTCTTACGATGGCTGCTATAAGCTTCCAGGACAATATACAAGCTGTTGCATTGTTCCAAACAAATCACTGTGACACGTGAAACACATTTCTTCATATCACTTTGAGCTTCACATATGTGCTTTACATGAGATGTTTTTGTTTACTAAGCAAAGATACCATTGATTTCTTATTGAGCGAAGATCTTAGTAGCAAAGAAAATATGTGGAAGGTGCTATCTACATCTATATTTATACTCCACAAGTCACCCAACGGTGTGTGGCGGAGGGCACTTTACGTGCCACTGTCATTACCATTATTTCCTGTTCCAATCGCGTATGGTTCGCGGGAAGAACGACTGCCGGAAAGCCTCCATGCGCGCTCGAATCTCTCTAATTTTACATTCGTGATCTCCTCGGGAGGTATAAGTGGGGGGGGGGGGGGGGGGGAAGCAATATATACGATATCTCAACCAGAAACGCACCCTCTCGAAACCTGGACAGCAAGCTACACCGCGATGCAGAGCGCCTCTCTTGCAGAGTCTGCCACTTGAGTTTGCTAAATATCTCCGTAACGCTATCACGCTTACCAAATAACCCTGTGACGAAACGCGCCGCTCTTCTTTGGATCTTCTCTATCTCCTCCGTCAACCCGACCTGGTACGGATCACACACTGATGAGCAATACTCAAGTATAAGTAGGATGAGTGTTTTGTAAGCCACCTCTTTTGTTGATGGACTACATTTTCTAAGGACTCTCCCAATGAATCTCAACCTGGTACCCGTCTTACCAACAATTAATTTTATATGATCGTTCCACTTCAAATCGTTCCGCACGCATACTCCCAGATATTTTACAGAAGTAACTGCTACCAGTGTTTGTTCCGCTATCATGTAATCATACAATAAAGGATCCTTCTTTCTATGTATTCGCAATACATTACATTTGTCTATGTTAAGGGACAGTTGCCACTCCCTGCACGAAGTGCCTATCCGCTGCAGATCTTCCTGCATTTCGCTACAATTTTCTAATGCTGCAACTTCTCTGTATACTACAGCATCATCCGCGAAAAGCCGCATGAAACTTCCGACACAATCTACTAGGTCATTTATATATATTGTGAAAAGCAATCGTCCCATAACACTCCCCTGTTACACGCCAGAGGTTACTTTAACGTCTGTAGACGTCTCTCCATTGAGAACAACATGCTGTGTTCTGTTTGCTAAAAACTCTTCAACCCAGCCACACAGCTGGTCTGATATTCCATAGGCTCTGACTTTGTTTATCGGGTGACATTGCGGAACTGTATCGAACGCCTTCCGGAAGTCAAGGAAAATAGCATCTACATGGGAGCCTGTATCTAATATTTTCTGGATCTCATGAACAAATAAAGCGAGTTGGGTCTCACACGATCGCTGTTTCCGGAATCCATGTTGATCCCTACAGAGTGGATTCTGGGTTTCCAGAAACGACATGATACGCGAGCAAAAAACATGTTCTAAAATTCTACAACAGATCGACGTCAGAGATATAGGTCTATAGTTTTGCGCATCTGCTCGACGACTCTTCTTGAAGACTGGAACTACCTGTGCTCTTTTCCAATCATTTGTAACCTTCCGTTCCTTGCGGTGCACGGTTGTTAGAAGGGGGGCAAGTTCTTTCAAGTACTCTGTGTAGAATCGAACTGGTATCCCGTCAGGTCCAGTGGACTTTCCTCTGTTGAGTGATTCCAGTTGCTTTTCTATTCCTTGGACACTTATTTCGATGTCAGCCATTTTTTTGTTTGTGCGAGGATTTAGAGAAGGAACTGCAGTGCGGTCTTTCTCTGTGAAACAGCTTTGGAAAAAGGTGTTTACTATTTCAGCTTTACGCGTGTCATTCTCTGTTTCAATGCCATTATAATCCCGCAGTGTCTAGATATGCTGTTTCGAGCCACTTACTGATTTAACGTATGACCAGAACTTCCTAGGATTTTCTGTCAAGTCGGTACATAGAATTTTACTTTCGAATTCTCTGAACGCTTCACGCATATGCCTCCTTACGCTAACTTTGACATCGTTTAGCTTCTGTTTTTCTGAGAGACTTTGGCTGCGTTTAAACTTGCAGTGAAGCTCTCTTTGATTTCGCAGTAGTTTCCTAACTTTGTTGTTGAACCACGGTGGGTTTTCGCCGTCTAAAACGCATTTTACGATTACCTTGAACTTTTTCCATAAACAATCAACATTGTCAGTGTCGGAACAGAAATTTTCGTTTTGATCTGTTAGGTAGTCTGAAATCTGCCTTCTATTACTCTTGCTAAACAGATAAACCATCCTCCCTTTTTTTATATTCCTATTTAGTTCCATATTCAGGGATGCTGCAACGGCCTTATGATCACTGATTCCCTCTTCTGCGCTTGCAGAATCGAAAAGTTCGGGTCTGTTTGTTATCAGTAGGTCCAAGATGTTATCACCACGAGTCGGTTCTCTGATTAATTGCTCGAGGTAATTTTCGGATAGTGCACTCAGTATAATGTCACTCGATGCTCTGTCCCTACCACCCGTCCTAAACATCTGAGTGTCCCAGTCTATATCTGGTAAATTGAAATCTCCACCTAAGACTATAACATGCTGAGAAAATTTATGTGAAATGTATTCCAGATTTTCTCTCAGTTGTTCTGCCACTAACGCTGCTGAGTCGGAAGATCAGTAAAAGGAGCCAGTTGTTAACCTAGCTCGGTTATTGAGTTTAACCTCCACCCATAATAATTCACAGGAACTATCCACTTGTACTTCAATACAGGATTAACTACTACTAACAGCGACAAACACGCCACCACCGGTTGCATGCAATCTATCCCTTCTAAACACCGTCTGTGCCTTTGTAAAAAACAGGAACAGCTTTTATTCGATGAATGAACTTACTGTATTGTAGGCTAAGTTATTTTCAGCATAATTTTCTTAAAAAACAACTGGCAGCGGAAATTTTAACAAAATATTATGAAGCCATCAGATTGCAAGCTTTATTCGCATATATAATGTATGGGCGGCTATAGTGGCCAGGGCGGGTAAAATAGCCACTTGCTTTTATTCCCTTCGAGAGTGATGTAGCCTATTGGAGAACACTTGAAACTATTCAAAGAGACTTCTTTGGTATTGACAGCGAATCTCGTGGAGATAGACGGGCGCACTCGTCTGCAGTGACATATTGTGTGTTTTCTGGGGGGTCAGGGATTTTCTCTGCCTCGTGATCGTTGGGTGTTGTGTGCTGTCCTTAGGTTAGTTAGGTTTAAGTAGTTCTAAGTTCTAGGGGACTGATGACCATAGATGTTAAGTCCCATAGTGCTCAGAGCCATTTGTGTTTTCTATACGTCTGATGCAAATATTGCATATATTTATTATGTATGTAGTACGACATTTAATTGTTATAGTGTTGCTAAAACGCTATATTTTAACCATGGGAACTATATATTTATGAATTTGGTAGTTACGTATTGTCGTTTTCAGACAACAATCAGTGTAATTTCGTCCAGTCGGGTGAAATGTCCAGTCATCTGGCAGAGGAAAGCGGCCAACCGGCCACTTTGCACGAACATACTCTCTATAATTTGCTTAGCCTATTTATTTTAAAACAACCGATTGATAATAAGAAAATTGTCAGAAAATACGTAGGTATACTGAAGCATTAATATATTAACCGATATTTGAAAAGTATATTCTATTATTAAAGGAATGTGCTAAGATGCCGTCAAATTATTTGAGAAAATCACTGCAACAATCGTGGGATTCCCAGGCTATGCAACAGGCACCGGAAGCTGTAAGAAAAGAAATGATGCCCTTTGCAACCGCAGCCAAACAGTTCAATGTTCCAAGAAACAACTTAACCGAAGATTCCAGAAGAAAAACCGTGATGCTATTGAAAATAAGAACATTCTTGGAAACTTTAGATGTGTTTTCAACGACAAACAAGAAGAAGATCTTGTCAGCCATATTTTTGACATGGAACGAAGATATTATGGCATATCAGTAACTGATTTACGACACTTGGTGTTTCAACTTGCTGAGCGGAATAGTCTACCACTCCCATTTAATAAAGAAAAATAAGATGGCAGGCAAGGACTGGGTAGCACAGTTTCGGAAAATACATCCAAACATAAGCCTTAGGAAACCAGAATCCACTTCAGTGGCCCGGGCTCAGGGCTTTAATAAAGCTAATGTGCATAGATTTTTCAAAGTTCTCCAGGAAGTGCAAGAAAAACACTTTTACCCTGCTCATAGAATCTACAATGTTGACGAAACTGGTCTAACGACAGTTCAGTCTAGAAATTTCCAAGTTTTCTCTTGTAAAGGCAGACGCCAAGTTGGTGCTATTACGTCAGCAGAAAAAGATTTGCTTTCAACAGTAGCCATATGCATGTCTGCAGTGAGGACATTTATTCCACCCTTTGTGATATTTCCCAGACAAAGAATGAAAGTTGAACTTCAAGATGGTGCTCCTCCAGGAACCACATTTGCCTGCCATCACAGTGGATGGATGCAGATGGATATTTACATTAAATGGTTTGATCATTTCTTGAATTACACAAAAACCTACGGCTGACGACCCAGTCCTGCTTATTCTGGATGGACGCGCCACCCACACCAAAAATATCGACTTCATAGAAAAGTCAGAGAAAATCATATAACGTAGTGTGTTTGCCACTACATTGTAGCCACAAACTGCAATCTCTAGATGTATCATTTATGGCCCCTTTCAAAACATCCTATGCCAGAGCTTGTGAAAAGTTTCTCCGAAAAAACCCAGGAAGTGTAATAACACACTTCCAAATCTGTAAGCTTCTTGGAGAGGCAGTACCGTCTACAGCGATAAATGGATTTCGTAAATGCGGGATTGTCCCCTTGGACCTGTCTGTATTTTCAGATGCAGATTTCGTTGCTGCAGAGGTGAGCATATCGGGCATAGGCATAATCTGTGGAGAAAACTTAAATGATAGTAGAAGGGACACAGTAAATGAGACAAACAAAGGAACTGAAGGTGTTAAAGAGGTAGTTAATAGGCCTATGCAAATTGAATAAGATGAATTTGATGTTGTAGCAGCAAATAGCGAAGAGGCAATTGATAGTCCTACTAATGAAAATGAAGCTGTGCAAGAAGGAGAAGTGAGTGCCAATAACAATAACGAGGGCACTTTCATGGCTGAATAAAATGACAAGGTAACACAGTCAACATCTTTTGCAGTAAGCCCAAAAGACATTATAGGCCTACCTTTACGAAAATTAAAGTTAGGCTGCAGCAACAACAAAGAAATAAAGGGTAAAGAAGGGGTCAGACAACGATAATAATCTCTAGCCCTTACAAAACCGAGCTGTTAGAAGATAAGGCGAAGAAGAAAAAGCAGATCAAGAAAAGAACAAACCATGCAGAAAAAGAAGAAATGACTAATACGTCTAAACCAGCTGATGAAATAAAAAGGCCTAGTAACAAAGCAAAAGTGCAGATAGGAAAGCTAAGAGTAAAGTGCAAAAAGCAGCTTTTTGGAGAATACAGTGAAGAAGAATAGAGCGAGTAAGATAATGACACTGAATGTTTTTATTGTAATGAGGCTTTCTCTAAATCTAAAGACATTGAAGGTTGGATTAGATGCTCTGATTGCAAGCTGTGGGCTCATGAAGAATGTGCCGGGTGTGATGAACATGACGACGTGTTCGTGTGTGAATATTGTAGAGATAAGTGACTTATGACCCTAATTTGACTTTGATCTCACGACAAATGATGCACTGTAATTTGGAAAGTAAAACTATTAACGTTTTGTATAATTTGTTAAATTGTTAATAAGTTTGAATATTTTTTCTCAAATTTAAATAAATTTCATTCTGTAAATGAGTAGACTACGTTCTTCATTTCGCAATTCCTTTATATTCACAGTGTCCTAAACTTGTACTTTGAGTCTTTTTTACCTTTTATCCACCTGTGGCCACTTTGCCCTACCTACTGGTTAAAGTGACCATTTTGCAGACATTAATTTAAGCCCACTTCTCTACTACAGAACAAGGTATTCTAATACAAGGTTCTAGAATGTACATAGCTTAATAAGATACATTCTACATGTTTATATGTCAAATAAGGTAAATGAAACAAAACATTTTTCTTAGGGTGGCCACTTTACCCAGCTTTCTCCTAAATATGCATATCTATTTTAGATTATAATTATTGTTAATAAGTTATTTTGTAAGGCACATTTGCTATGCTGTGCTGTGGGCGATCAGTATTGTTGGAAATGAAGACACTTAGAACGCCACAGTCGCAGTGCAGAAACTTTTATCGAACAATAAAACTGCCTACACTGCAGTCGCGGCTAATGAAGTGTGTTCTTTATTACCGGCTTTATAAGTTAGTTAACGCAATAAAAGTCAAAAAGGTAGAGGTGTGACGAGGTCTACACAGCTACTCAATGTTAGAGCTTAGGCTTAATTAACTTCATGTTAACATCATAAACTGGTTATTTCATATGTACATACTTGTATGTTGTACTTACAATATGTTTCATGAAATGTTCAAAATTAAAAATATAATGAGTATAAGCCACAAATTGTTTACCTCCTTTACAGTTTACCTCCTTTGTAATAAAACTGAAGGTACAAAATTACCTTCGGTAAATTCAAAACCTCCAGCAGAAAATAAAATATTTGCATGGATTCCTTTACTATGCACAGTCATTCCAAGTAGTAAATCTTAGAAGTTCACATAAGTTTCCAAACCAATGAGATTTTTTGACATAACACATTACAAAGCAGCAAAACCACCAGCATACTCTCTGAAAAATCGTTAATGTACACGGTACACGGTAGCTTTTATCTTGGACAGACCAGTAGAAGGTTCAGTACAAGTTGCTGCAAACACGTGGTTGCCTTAAGACTAAATAACTTCAGTAACTTTACAATCGTCACTCACATGTATAAACGTGGACAGTCTGTTTCTAACATTAAAAATAACTTACAGATATTACACCCCCACCAACAAAGATACGAAAATGGACCTACTAGCAGTATTAGAGTTATACGTTCACACCCTCAATTTACACAATATGTTGTAACTGAGCTAATAATGAATTTCTATAGAATTCCCTTGGGCTTTTCACATAAATTAAACACAATGCAGATTCCCAACTGTTAGAAATGGGAATACGAGTATCCTGTACCGCATAACATAATAAGAGCTGATACAGAACAAGAGTAGCGGAGACCAAAATCAGTACACTAAATAGACCTCTAGAATGCCACGTTAACGAATATTTTTAATTTTTTACATTTCCCAAAACATACTATAACTTTAATTTGACTATATTTGTTTTTTAAATAAAACTAATAAACTGTGTGTGATATCAGTATGAAGTTAATTAAATCTAAACCCTAATACTAAACAGCTGTGTTAGCCTCCTCCCAGCTTCCAACTTTTTAAGTTTGTGTTGCCTTCAATTAACTTACAAACTCTAATGACCAGTAAACATTATATAATCAGGGTGAAGAAAAACTGGCGCACTCAGCGCAATTCCTCACATACTGGCAATACAAAAATGACTGTCACAGAATTTCGTCCTGCGTATATTTCGGGCAGTAAACGGACGTTAAAAATTGGCAGACTGGCAATACTGTAATCACATGTACGGTAACAACCTCTGTCAGCAGTTACATCAGTGCTGTGCAGTTGGTACAGTAGACAGTATTTTGATTTGGCATGAAGGAGGCCGAGGATTCGATTCTGCGTTGAGGATCATTTATTTTTATTTGCTAAAAGTAGTCTGCGTGGTATGCTATCTGGCCTCTTAATAGTCATACAGCGATTACTGTGGGTCTTCTACAAAACATCTGGAGTTACGTTTACTTTAACCCAGCTGCATCAAGTGAGCTGACCTTGGATGACCTTACGAAACTACAATCATCCAGTCGTTACTACGTGTTTTTTATTGCTCTGAGAGATGGTTGACCGGAACTACAACACATTAAATATTAGTTTACTTTATTGCAAGAGTGATAAAATGATTTACTTAACGTTGTGCAATCCATGGCCACAGGAGTGTGCCAGATACTTACAACTGCCTTTGAATATTAAAGCATCACTTCTCTCGAAATACGAAATTCTCAGTGTTCAAAGTACATTACCATCTAAGACATCGGTAACACATGAGCCCTAACTAGTCGAAGTCTGCCTGATCAAAGTTCACAAACTGGGGCTGAGCGATTCCGTGCTCGGCTGTATGTCGGCTTTATGTGGTGGTGCTGCAGCCCTGGGAGTGAGGTTGTGGCTCCGTCAGCGCCCCCATTCGTCGGTGCGAATTTCAGGTAGACACCGCTAACTTCCGTAGTATCGATGTGAGGTGCCAATTTTGGTATGGCACCGCCATCTTTGGACGATAGCATGAATACATACTGGTTCAACTCTGTGCCAAACTTAATCAATTATAGATGTTGGCGACTGGTGGACTGCCAGTCTCTCAGCAGCCTATGACCTGAATTTCCAGTGGCCAAGAGATCTGAAGATCAGAGTAACAGTCGATTACCCTCTGTATCAAGCACTGCATGGGTAAAATGCGAACTTGTTGAAAGGTGACGCCACAGGGAAGACTAAGATAGGGCACAGTGACCGGCATTAGCACGCTATGACTGTTACAGCTGCTGTCCGAATTAGTGACTATGCTATCTGGAAGTGATCGTGTTACACTCACACCAGGTGCTAGGTGCTTGTGACGTACGACGACGACATAAGCAATCTGGCAAAGATCTTTGTCTCTGGAGCCTCCACACATGGATGTGTTAATCGCGGTGCTTTATGCAGAACCGAAGCTCGTTTGCCCAGTGTTCTCTCTACTGGCCTATCAGGAGAAGTTGCAACACTGGTTACCGCCCTGACCATCTGTGGTCCTGCAGACGTCATGGCAATGTGCATGTCGACACCTCTCTTGGTGAAAACAATCCCGATTCCTGACTCATGGTACGCGACATAGCTAAATGATGCCGCAAGGTAAGTGAACACTATATCCATTGTCACTTTGCACTAATTGAGTGGGGCCAATGGCTGCTGCAGGGACAGTCAGGCTCGGAACCGTGTTGCGGCTTGCGTTGGTATCATGTAGTAGCGATAGTGGCGTCTCGTTTTCTTCTTGTGTTTACTGGCGCCACTATGTTTGCTAGCATTGTCTGTCCGTGAGTGGCAGCAGCAGTGGTTATCGATATCTAGTATGGTGGTACTATCTTTGGAGGGACGTCATGTGTTTTCTGGGTCAGAGTGTGTCGGGGAGATCGGCTGGGACGGAGCAGCAGTGAGGTTCGGCAGCACGAGTGGATGCTGGGACCGCTGGCGGCACGCAGTCAGGCACGGCCAGATCGAGGGATTGTAGTTGCGAGGGCCAACACCTCGTTGTCCACCCTACCCAAGACGTTGAACATCAACCCAGTAGTGAAACCTCCACTATTCTGAGATCACGCCATATTTTCGCGCGTTGCTGCTCGCAGGGTCGCTGAGACGAAGAGCAATGTGTGGAGTGTTTGAAGTTGACGAAATTAATTAGCTGTCCTCCACATCTTATTATTAATCACTGAATTCCGTGTGTTATTACTGGTGAAGTTCAACCAGCGGTATTTTTCTGCCTAGTGGTCGCTAATATTTTAATTTTGAATTATTACTGTTTGGGTCTTCAGCCGACAAAGAGTTTGAATTTCTTGTTAATAAGACCTACAGCCGTGAGTGTAATTTGTCTTAAGAAATTTTAATTAGACAAAATATCTTAACACTGAAATGTTGATGATTGTTCTTTAAATATTTCTCGAAGAAGTTTGATTTCTTCTCAAAAATTTGCTATCCAGGCCTTCAGCCATCAAATTGTTTTCTAAGTTATTAATATTGGGGCCTTCAGCCGACAAATAATTTGAATTTCTGGTCAATAAGGTCTTCAGCCGTGAGTGCAACTTACTTAAGACGTTGTGTCTTAACAATCAAATTTGATAATTGTTCCTTATTGTCAACTGCATTTATAATTGTTTCCAAGTAAAGTGTACGTGATTTAAAAAATAATTGAGAAACCAACGGTAACTGATTACGGCCCCGTCCACGCCGAATCCTGCCTTTCCCTAAGTACCAGGTCTCAGGCTCGTCTGCCCAGTGTTGTGTCTGCTGGCGTACCTAGACAAGCTGTAACACTAATCACCGCACTGACAGTCCATAGTGTTGCAGACGTCGTCGCACTGTCCGCGTCCACACCTCTCTTGGGGCAAACAATCCAGATTCCTGACTCATGGTACACGACACAGCTGTACGATCCTGCATGGCAAGTGAACACTACGTCCGTTCTCTCTATGCACTAATAGCGTGGGGCCAATGTCTGCAGGGCCAGTCAGGCTGGCCGGTCAAGCACACGTGAATGTCATGCAATAGAATGGGTAGCTCGAGTACATGTTAAGACGTTACACAATGTAAACAATATTGAAGCATTTACTTTGATATCGGGAAGTCCCGTCGCTCCAAGGGGACGACGCTTCACTTCTGCTTTATACTGGAGTCGGATGATATGACTTTTCCACAGGAAACAACAAAATAATTGCATCAATTTTGGCGCTATCATCGCAAAAGGAGGGAATGTTAGTGCAACAAAATGCACTTTGCTGAAAATGCCGGAATCTCCAGGGAACGGCGTTCGTGTCCCCGAGCAGGCCCTTGCATACGATACGTCACTTGCCGTCAATTAAGTGCAGCCATTTTCGTTGGGCAGCGATCCACGATCATCCCCAACGATCTGTGGCGAGCAACCACCATTGCACATGGAAATGGAATGACAATTTAATGAAAACCCCGGCTGGTAGCTAGGTACATTTCCTTTTATTAATGATGCGGGCCCCAGAGAGAAAACAAAAGGAATGCATCATATTCTTGAGCAAGGATATGTCATCGTTAGGACGTAGCAGTACCGTAACATCATCCGTGTACACTTGTACTGAGAAGGTTTCTCCCAATATCTTCCAGTCACAGAACTGATCAGCAATACGGCGAAACACAGGATCTAGGGACAGGACAAAAAGCGATATAGGGAGGGGGCCCCCTGCAGTAAGCCCCGTCGTATTGTAACCTGGGGAATAAGTTGTACATTCACAGTAACAGACGCTTGAACACTAGTAAAAAGACTGGACAATACTTGACACGCAGTACGATTGAGACCGGTCGCCTCAAGCACCTGCATCAAGAAAGTGTGACTGACTCCGCCAAATGTCTTATTAAAATCTATACAAAGTAATGTTCCAGAAATAGAAGTAGCTGCAGCCACCAAGGCGACATCCCGACTGCGGAAGCCAGTATCGTGCATCCAGGCACAAAGATTTGGTGAACTGCAAGAATTTTCTCTAGCGATATCGACGACTATAACCGCCCGCACAACAGTTTTGTGATCGAAATTAAGGAGTGTGATCCGGCGTAATTTATCAATGCTTGGATGACCTTAACATCAACCCCTTCGAGGGCAAGAGATCAGCAAGGAACAATTCACTTCCCATGAAGCAATAAATAACAATTTTTGCGATTAACAAGGAGTCCAACGAATGATGGCAATTCCCAAAATTTATTTACAACAGACAACAAGCCCCAAGGAGTGCAATAATACTAACGATAATAATTCGCCCGTAGAAGGAATAAGATGATGACAATATTGGGAACGCCTCGAGCCAGGAGAACGAGCATCACAATCCCTGCATCTTAAAATAATTTTGAGCAATACGTGATAATCGCTACTAGCGGGGACAAGAGACCCCATACTCTTTGTGGATACCACTGGCGAAATTCTTCACGTCCACAGAAAATTTCAATAAAGCATTAACATATGAGACTTTTTTCCTTTTATAAATACAGGGTGGTCCATTAATCGTGACCGGGCCAAATATCTCACGAAATAAGCGTCAAACGAAAAAACTACAAAGAACTAAACTTGGCTAGCTTGAAGGGGGAAACCAGATGGCGCTATGGTTGGCCCACTAGATGGCGCTGCCATAGGTCAAACGGATATCAACTGCGTTTTTTAAAATAGGAACCCCCATTTTTATTACATATTCGTGTAGTACGTCACGAAATACGAATGTTTTTGTTGGACCATATTTTTCACTTTGTGATAGATGGCGCAGTAATAGTCACAAACATATGGCTCACAATTGTAGACGAACAGTTGGTAACAGGTAGGTTTTTTAAATTAAAATATAGAACTTAGGTACGTTTGAACATTTTCTTTCGGATTTTCCAATGTGATACATGTACCTTTTTGAACTTACCATTTCTGAGAACGCATGCTGTTACAGGGTGATTACCTGTAAATACCACATTAATGCAATAAATGCTCAAAATTATGTCCGTCAGTCTCAGTGAATTTGGCAGTACGTATAACGACATTCCTCTCAACATCGAGTAGTTCGCCTTCCGTAATGTTCGCACATGCATTGACAATGCGCTGACGCATGTTGTCAGGCGTAGTCGGTGAATCACGATAGCAAATATTCTTCAACTTCCCCCACAGAAAGAAATCCGGGGACGTCAGATCCGGTGAACGTGCGGGCTGTGGTATGGTGCTTCGACGACCAATCCACCTGTCATGAAATATGCTATTCAATACCGCTTCAACCGCACGCGAGCTATGTGCCGGAGATCCATCATGTTGGAAGTACATCGCCATTCTGTCATGCAGTCAAACATCTTGTAATAACATCGGTAGAACATTACGTAGGAAATCGGCATACATTGCACCATTTAGGTAGCCACCGATAAAATGGTGGCCAATCCTTCCTCCCATAATGCCGCACCATACATTAACCGGTCAAGGTCGCTGAAGTTCCACTTGTCGCAGCCATCGTGGATTTTCCGTTGCCCAGTAGTGCATATTATGCCGGTTTACGTTATCGTTGTTTATGAATGGCGCTTCGTCGCTAAATAGAACGCGTGCAGAAAAATCTGTCATCGTCCTGTAATTTCTCTTGTGCCCAGTGGCAGATCTGTACACGACGTTCAGAGTCGTCGCCATGCAATTCCTGGTGCATAGAAATATGGTACGGGTGCAATCGATGTTGATGTAGCATTCTCAACACCGACGTTTTTGAGGTTCCCGATTATCGCACAATTTGTCTGCTACTGATGTGTGGATTAGCCGCGACAGCAGCTAAAACACCTACTTGGGCATCATCGTTTGTTGCAGGGCGTGGTTGACGTTTCACATGTGGCTGAACACTTCCTGTTTCCTTAAATAACGTAACTGTCCGGCGAACGGTCCGGACACTTGGATGATGTCGTCCAGGATACCGAGCAGCATACATAGCACACGCCCGTTGGGCATTTTGATCACAATAGCCATACATCAACACGATATCAACCTTTTCCGCAATAGGTAAACGGTCCATTTTAACACGTGTAATGTATCACGAAGCAAATACCGTCCGCATTGGCGGAATGTTACATGATACCAAGTACTTATACATTTGTGACTATTACAGCGCCATCTATCACAAAGCGAAAAATGTGGTCCAACTAAAACATTCATATTAATTTATGTACTACACGGATATGTAATAAAAAATGGGGGTTTCTATTTTTAAAAACGCAGTTGATATCCGTTTGACCTATGGCAGCGCCATCTAGCGGGCCAACCCACTTCGAGCTAGACGAGTTTCATTCTTTGTAGTTTTTCCGTTTGATGTTTATTTCCTGAGATATTTGGCCCTGTCACTATTAATGGACCACGCTGTATATAAATACAATAGTAAAAATACACGAATCTTTATGTACAACTCGTAAGTATGGCAAAATAAATTAAAACGCTTTTTATTAACATAGAATTTACGGACCACTTGGAGAGCACAAGGTATTAAAACAAACACTCAAAACTGTGTCAAAGACTCAGAGGGGTAGCACAAAACCAACACAACTTATCTTACATATGAATTAGGTGCATGGAGTCGGCTCCGATAACACCTTCGCACACGGCAAATACAGCTAATACTTCCCTAGCCCGACAGCTCGACAGCTGGCGGAAGGACAAACTGTGTACTGCTGGACTACTGCAGTGTGAAACAAGGGTCACAACCCCCAACCAGGCTCCCCACAAGCAATCGAGTTCAGCGTGGACACCTGGAGTACAGAGCATACCTCAGTAAGCATTAAGTTACGCAAACCCCAATGGCATCCATACAAAATCAAATTAACACAACTAAGCCCGGAACACCCCAATGAACCCCTAAGTGCTGTGACACAATTTCAGCTGAGTGTAAGAAATATAAATTACAAACACATGGAGGACCTACAGCCAAATCGAGGGAATAACCCAAAGAAACTTAAATCCAAAAACGCTTCCGTCAAAACACATCAAAATTACCAAGAAACTATTTCACAAAATGTCCAGTTATAAATTTGCCTTATACTCATTGTTTATTCGGTGTAGAGGGAACACCCAAAACTCCTCAGAAGATATCCGGTAGAATAAAAAGGCTGTCGAATACGACCTCTGCTCGGCTATACCCCTGCTCATCCTTGAGTAGATTAAACGCCAGTACTGAAATGTAGACGTGGAGGAGAACGGAAAAAAGTCGGATGGATAGGTACTGAGTAGAATGCGAATGCAGCGACAACTACTGAATTTAATAAAAGGAAGGAAACTGGACTTGTTAGAAGATATATTAAGGAAGAAGGAAGGACTTACCAAACCAGTTTTGGAAGGATGTGTGGAACGAAAGGGAAGGCGTGGAGGGAAGAGATTTCAGTTGCTGGATAAAGTGCTAGACGGCAATACATACATCGAAAAAGCGATGGAACGCAATAAGTGGAGATCCAAAAGTCCTGCTAACGTAACAAAAAACTGACAATACGTATCACAACACTCCGAGTGATCTTCTTACATCTTGCTCCCCCTCCTAGTAACTGTTATGAATAAATGGAAAGAAGAATTTAACATAATTACACAGAATTGGACATTGACCCGAACGTCCTCCCCAGAAGCCCTAGGCTGAATTCCTGCCTCTTGTGTCGGCGGACGTTGCGTTCAGCTTAGGTCTCGGATTGCCGAGTGATCGTGTTTAAGCACCTGTGCAGTCGGGCGGGCCATTCGCTTCCCCTCGCCTCCTCGCTGCGGTCACGCCGCCTGTTACTCCGGCCCGGCACGCTGCCGCGTCGCATCCCATCCCGAATTCCGAGGGCGGCGCGCGCATGCGCACAATCTCCCATCATTCAGCCGCGGTGATTCCCGTGAAACCGCCACGAGCCTGCTGCATACGAATCGTGCCGAGCAAATCGGAGTTTCGTCGGCCCTAACCGCGTCGGGCCGCCAGCCTGCTCTGAAGTCCTCGCAGTAAGCCACGAGGCGCGGACATTGGAGCGGCGTGTGGCGCTCAACGGGTGAAAGCAGTCGTCGCTGAAATCAACGGCAAATCCTACACAGCGGGCTTACAACCTGTGCTCCACTTAGCCAGTGATCATCAGCCCTAACAAAAACAAAAAAAAAAGGCCGGGAGGAAGGCAGAGGGAGAGGAGGGTCTTTTCAACAGCAACACACAGCGCCCACCCAAAAAGTTCCGATACTGATTTTATTCCTGGCGTATAAACGACGACAGCACAGCAGTAACTATTGTAACAGCTTGAGCTAACGATTATGAAAAACGTATGTTTATTTGACCAGTCAGTTGTGAGCAGGCAATTTTAAGTAGTTGACATGTGACTGTAATGTGTCAACAAAGCTGAGCCACAAAACGCAATGAAGTAACATCTCTGTATCAAGTGATCAAGAGATTCTCCACAATGTTTTGAAGAAGAGAAAAATGTGTGGAAAGTTTAGTCGGCATGTATTGACTCCCAAACAGAAACAACGACGCGTGCACACAAGTGAGACGATGTAGAACACCTGAAACACTAGAACCACCATTTTCACTTCTCTGATTTTTTATTAATGCAGTCTCAAAACTTTTTGGATATACATAGTATGGCAAATGAATCAGAATATTTGTTAAACTGACAAATTTCAGACATCTAAGGTTGTCTATGACAGAGTTTCTAGGATTCTAGTTTCTTTGCCCAATGTGACCATTTTACCTCAACCTATTCTCAACGCTGAAGGCTTAGACTGCTATGCATTCCATGAAAACAAACGTACAAGTACACGTCATACTGGAAAATTATTTACTTTTATTCATCACACAGTTTTTTGACGTATTGAAAAAAGTAGAATGTACAAATATTTACAATACAAAATCTTACAAAAGAACATCTAGAGCACTGATGTAATCTATCGATCTCGGGGTCGCCTGCAGGAAGCCTTCTGGTCCACCACCGTATGATCTTGTGGGGCATTCTTCTGTGAAGTGTCCGATGGCCTGTGGTTCTCCGCAGTTACAGAATGGGCATTTGCCCTGTTGGCTTTTAATACTGTTTAACATCGACTATGTTTTCCTGGCAAGTGAAATACCAATGGTTTTTGGATCATAAACGTCATATTATTATTTCGGTGTCCAGTCCATTCTTGAACTCATGTTCCACAGTGACACTTGCTGGTATTGTTGATGATCGGCGAGAGCAGAGTCGGTTACTCTTTGTATCTTCGACATCTTGATGGATTAGTAAGTTTTTATCTTCGATGATATTTTTTATACTTGTTCGTGAGAGGATTTATGCGTCGTAGTTGAAGGGGTGGAAATGTGGCTGATTTACTGTAAGCCATTCTGAAATCTTTGATTTAATAATGCAAGAAGTCATTCTGATGGCATTATTTAGCTTGGCCTCTATCTTTTGTACATATGTGGTGTTTAGCCAGCGATTCAGGGATTAAGAAGATAAGACCCAGAGCAGAAGGTGGATACCGATGCTTCCCAGGCTGTACCACTTAGATTTTGAATGATGTTGTTACTTATTTTAAATATTTAGGCTGTTTTCGTTAAATGCTCCCTGAAAGAAGGATTTCTATCAAGGAATATCTCCAGGTTCTTTTGTGTTTTATTATATGTGTAGTGTTTTGAATCTATGTTGAGTTTTTCTTCCGGAAAATTTATTATTTAAGTGGAAGTAGTAAACCTCAATTTTAGTGGCACTCCGTTGGAGTACAAAGGTAATTTCTCACTACATTTAGGTTCTCCATTAGTATGTCTTCTGACTGTTCGCTTGACGTATGCATTGTTGCAAGTACCCAGTCGTCGTGCTAACCAAACTTCGTTGATTTTATTTTTGGCATGTCAGCAATGTACAAGATGAAAAGAAGTGAAGGAAGGACCAATCTGTTTGGTAGACCCTTGTTTTTCACTTTATTGAGGAGCTGATATTGGATCCCATGACTGCTAGGAACAGCGGATCGTTTTGCATATTTTCGATTAGGCGAGAGACTTGTTTCCCACGAATTATGTGAAGAAGCTCGAATATGATGCCTTCTCTCCGCATTGTATGACGGGCTGCTGATAAGTAAATGAATTCAACTGTATTTTAAGCTTTCTTTGAAATCCTACCTCGATGTAGGTGGCGAATGACGGAATTTGATTGGTGTAATCTGGTTGTGCTGTTACTCTTATAGATAAGTCCTCCTAATAGCTCGAAGGTCAGACAGCAAGGCTACAGGCGTGAAGCTTTTAAAGCTATAGCCTGGTTTGCCAGTTTTTATACAGCGGCTATCTTCGAGCGTTTAAATTCTTGTGGTACATTGCCGTCTGCGAAATGTCTGTGTAGGAATGAGCCAACATTACTTTGGCGTACTTGCCACAATTTATTAGGAATTCAGCGCGGGTATTGTCAAACACTCGAGTTTTTCCTGGCTTAACGTATTTTATATCTGTTGAGCTCTCTTCAAAAGTGAGGGGGCAGAAATGTTCGCTTTCTGTGGCTTCGACTTTTATGGCTCTGTGTTCTCGTTTCATCCTAATGGTATATGCTTTACCTTTTGCTGCTCTGGTTTTCATTACTGTACATGAAGCTTTGACATTTTCGTTCACGTTGGGCCCCCAGTTTCTACTTCTTTGGCAACGTCTACACTTGTCTATTCGATGTTAGAATATTCAGGCTTTCTTCTGCTTCCACCCACTTTTTCCGTCTTGCCACATATAGACTGTGTAGTAGTTCATTTAAAATTGCTTCATCACAAGTAACGATGGTGTTTTGGTACAACTCCTCCCTGTTTTGGGACCTGCCAGAGATGTATTGCTTCCGGTAGCCTCGTGCTCTCTGCAGACCCAAATATAATCTAATCTTCTGTAGTTTCTTCTGGTAAGAGGTATCCAGCTTAAGCACATGTCTAGTTGGCCTCCCTTAGATTCCATGTCGGGTGAGGGATAGATGAGATTACAGGGATTTGTGTCCCTATACCTACTGTGGGTCTGTGATCTCTGTGTGGGAAGAACTCCTTTCGTCTCCTGTATCAGGTGGAAGATGCATTAATGGAAGTTTTATCTTCTTTTGTTCAGAGTGTGTCCTAACTAACAGCGAAAAACGACGTGAGTGACAGTGTCTAGAGCCATCCGAACGTTCTGTGTATAGCACTCCTGATGGTAAGGTTTCAGAACTGGAGCAGCGAATAGTACAGTTTTGTATATATTTACGAGAATGTAAAGGGATGTTTGAAAGAATTCGTGGCTCGTTGCAGAAACGAGAGGAAAATCGCATCCAAATTGCTAGGCTATCATATGGAACACCGCCTATAAGAGACAGGAGTGAACATTTAATTGTAAAATGTAATGTGCCCAATTATAGTCTGATTAACATTACTTCACTGTTGACGTCTGTCACTAACCGCTACGGTGTTGCCACATCTGCTGCCGGCTACCACTGGGCTACAAGCGACGCACAGAAACACAGCAGGTCACTTCAGAAATGTTGTTAGTGTGTTATGCGAAGCAATATTGTAAGCGACCGCCACGAGATATGACGGATAATGCGAGATGCTCTGTCCGCAGCAGATATTAAGTGACCCCAATGACTGAACTGCGGCAGACGACACGTTTTGTAGCCCTGAATTCAAACTTTTGCCCTAACCTAACCACAGCTTCGAGATGTGCAATGTATCCGAAAAAACGACGGTCAACAACCTGCTGCAGAACTACAGTCGGATTCGCTTTGTTCGTTGCGATTAAAAGCAAACCTCTACGAGCAGACTCAAGACAGAAAAAATTCAGTTTCAGCCCTAAAACCAAACTGTAATTTCTCGCTGTCACTGGTTTTCTGAAGCTGTCCTCACATTGGCTACACGAGCTGTCGCGTTGCAAATCGATGGACAGTCCAGGTTGGAACTTGTTTGTAGATTATAGGCGACACAGGCAGATCCCAAGTGAAAAAATAACAATAGGGAGCCAAATAAAAGCAAATAAAAAAGTTAAGACGATAATCAAAAAGATTCCATTAATTGAATAAAAATAATAATTTGAGTCTTTCGATTAGATTTAAAAGTATATTTTTAGTTTATTTTTGGAGGATACTGGAGTTACAATGTTTAATCTCGCTACGACAACCCTGTGTTCATTAGTCCCTACGTCGTTATTAGTTCAGGATTATCTGTCGCTAGGAGGTCAAATGTGTTTTCAAAAACGTTTACTATTCGCGTGGGCTCGTGAACTAACTCGTGAACTAACAAGTGGTTCAAATGGCTCTGAGCACTATGCGACTTAACTTCTGAGGTCATCAGTCGCCTAGAACTTAAAACTAATTAAACCTAACTAACCTAAGGACATCACACACATCCCTGCCCGAGGCAGGATTCGAACCTGTGACCGTAGCGGTCGCTCGGCTCCAGACTGCAGCGCCTAGAACCGCACGGCCACTCTGGCCGTGAACTAACAGCTCGAAATAATTTTCAGAGAGCGCGTTTAGCACAATTTCGGATGATGTTTTTGGATGTAAACATGTATTTTCGCCAGTATATCGAGGGTAATTGTGTGAGTCGTGTGTGTGTTTGAAATTATACTCAAATTTTCTTTGAATCTTTCAGCAATTCTGCCATCTGAGTTGGAAGGTCGGTAAAAGCATTCAAACCCACAACCCTCTGTACGTGAAGTTTTTACGCCAACCATTGCGCTACTGTGATGCGACGAATTGTAATCTTATATTTACGAGTTTGGTGATCAGTCGCAAACATGAACTAAAGTTTCAAAAATTAGGCTTCAGGTATTGTGAGCGAAGCCTATCTCTGTGATGATAACAACTGCACATGTGAAGCTGAGTCGCGGCTTGTCAGAAAGGATCCATTAGTGTCTGCTTCGTACTTTGTATGAAAGGTCTGTTTTCCATTAGCATAGTTGAGAGCGCGTGTTGTTTTTGGTGTGATTATCTTGTGTGACGAAATACTAAATAAAAGGTTCAGACATAGGATTCGGAATCCAAGCACGTCAAGAAAGAAAGCCGGACAAGGCGAAGGATTAGGGAGTGACGCTGAGGGGTATCTGTACGCGAAGAATCTGGCTGGGGATCAGCGCTCGTGATGAAGGTGTCCTCAAAAATGGGGTATCTATTGACATGGAAGATGGGAACATATACATGAAGGAAAAACGTTTGATGTTTAAATGAACTGAGTTGCCTGGTCTGCACACTTATGATAATTGAATAAATATTAAATAAATAACTTGGCCATATTTATCGGTTGCACAACGGATAGCAGTAGGACGTAAAATGTAAGTTTGAGAGGGAATACGTAAGGATGTGCTGTGTTAAAAATATCACATTTATTCAAGAGCAACTGAACAAACTAATAAGCTAACCAACCACTAAATGGGTGATGGTTGCGGTTCTTCATAACACTCTCGGTTGAATTACAAAATTTCATTTACAACTGCGTCTTGAAGATCCCAACCCAATTTATCATTAATTATGAAAGGTTCTGAGGAATCTTTCAATGGCCACATTCACGCACATGTACACATATAATAGATATTCAGGACAAATATAAGAATAAAGAAAAACTCCACCAGTATGCACGTGGTTGGCAAACGGTCGTTCCCTTGGCTTGAGTGCACTAAGCAAGTGAACAAGAATTCATCGAAAAGCATAAACTGTTGATAGTTGCATCATAGAAGAAATTCTGAAACTAATTAGGAAGTTTTACCCCGAGATTCGATAATTGTGACACCTAACGATTCTCATAATTCATGAACACGCGAACAAAAATTCTGCATAAAATGAGTGGTAAAATTCAGAACAGCTGACCAAATTGGACAGGATACATTAGTGCGAGACACGATCTGCGAACTTAAAAGGCTATCAGATCGGTACAGTGCTGAGACAACAAAGACATGTGGGAACTAGATTGAGAAATGAAATCGAAATTAGCGAAGTTTCAGAAATCTGTTCATTTATATTATTCTCGTGAGATCCTTATATTATACTCGTGAGATCACCAACGAGCTAAATCAGACTGAACTGAGAAGATACATCACGAGTCCACAAGTTTGAACAGAGGTAAAGCAGAACAATGGCTTGTATGAGTGGTTAAGTGCAACTGGTTATAATGTTCTGAAATTAACAAGCAAAATTCCGTATACCGCTCAACGAGCAATGAGCGGTGAGAGCAAGGTTAATTTTGACTGAGCTGAAATCTGCAAAATTTAGATTATGGATTAATTATGAATAGACACACTCACACTGAGTAGGTGTCGCCAGTCTCCCGTGTTCCAGAACCCTGGAGAGCGAGCTCTTTTGGATCACACGCGGTCTGTTCCTCCAGAAGTGCCCAGAGAGTGGTGCCAACCTGTACAAGAGCTTCGTCCAAGGCGAACAGAAACCTCTTTGCTACCTGGTACGCGTTTATAGGGTTCGCTATTCTGCCACAGTAGTAGACTACTTTTAATCCCACAGATCTAGATATTGAAATTCATATTGTACACTCTCATTCATACTTTTCGTTCACCATGTGAGAGGGGGAAAGAATATATATACTGACATATTGCACATAGATGTATTGAATATGCGTGTGGAGCTCCACTAGTTACCAAAAATCTTAGTAAAATGTGAAGTGAAATAATGATAGTACAGTATCTTGTGGCCACTACAGACACACTAAGCTGCTCAGTCTTTTTTATGTAGTTTACAGTTTGCGCCCAGATTTGACGTGCCAGAGATGGGTACGTGAAGTTAAATGTTAAGCGAAATGATGGAGGTTCATGTAGAGACCCCTCAACGCTGACCGCTCTGATTGGAGGAAACCATCTCCGTCGCCTGAAGTGTAATTTTGATGTTACTATAGTACGCCGGCCGTTGTAGCCCAGCGGTTCTAGGCGCTTCAGTTCGGAACCGCGCTGCTGCTACTGTCGCAGGTTCTAATCCTGCCTCGAGCATGGCTGTGTGTAATGTCCTTAGGTTAGTTAGGTTTAAGTAGTTCTAAGTCTAGGGTACTGATGACCTCAGATGTTAAATCCCATTGTGCTTAGAGCCATTTGAACCATGTTACTATAGTACTGTTTTCTTGTTAAGATAGGTCATGAGTGAAATTTCAGTCCAGTTGGATGGAGAGTTAATCGAAAAGTTTACATTTCAAATTACGTTAGTACTAACAGGATATGATTTCTTACTAGAGTCAGCGGCGGTTTGTAACGACACATTGACAATTTTCTCCCAAACCGGCTACTTTGCAAACCTGTGTGTAATGGCACGTTTATGCTGTTTCATATCCAGTATTATGTTCCTCTTTTTTTACTTAAATGTCTGTGTGCGACCTTTTCTTTTTCATTTTGTTTAATCTAATTCTGTTGATTATCTTTGTATATACCCCTGTACAATGACGAAGTAGAGGACCGACAGGAAAACTCAGCTGAACGTGTTTAATTACCGACTGTTACCTTTGGCATTCAAGAAGGGGACCGAAATTTCAGATAACAAATGGAAAGCTTCTGGAGGAGGCAGTCTGTTTCCAAGGCAAGCAGGAGGTCGAAATAGGAGACAAAGGCGATCGACAGGTAATTAAAAAAGAACAAGCTGAGCGGTAGGTGTCTGACCTAGATTCAGTTCTTGGTACACCCAAGGATTTATCTTTTCTGAGAGAGACGGCGCGGGGTGTATTCATCCGCATGGGGCCACCTGAAGAGCCACTAGCAAGAGAAAAAGTGACTCCGAGTTTTGGAAAGCTGAAAGATTTTGGGGAGGTCCATATGCTGTCCGCATTCCCCTCCATACAACATCGCTGTTGCCGTCTCTGAGTATCACATGCTCTTCATTATCTGATCGTGCTTTTTCTCCTTACACACCACGGCCCTCTTTAGCATAAATGAGTTGTTTCTGAGAAGTGGAATTATGAGGTCCTGCTCTCAAAAGTGCGTATGAACTCCAAAAGCTCATGTAAGTCGCCGTCAGTTAAGCGCCTTCACTTATTCTGGGCGTCTCACTTCATTACTTGCCCTGCACTACAGGTGTGTCAGAAGAAACTGAAGAAGTTTGTAGATAAGTCAAATCATGCCGATGCCACAGCCTTACACTAGAACCGCGGCTGCGTCACTCGTGACCCACTTCTCAGTTCTCGCGTTTGTCACTCTTTTGCGCTATTGTCTATAGTGCAGAATTTCTGTGGCTTTTTATGAAATAAGGTAAAAACCGATTATACTTAACTTTACATTTTATGAGAAAGCCTTAAAAGAGAAATATGAAGATTCACCTAACCGCGCACTGGTCAGTTCTGAACCCTGTGCTGCAGCCGCTATAACAACCGCATTTTTCGTGTAACTTCGTGCTTATCTTTAGACTGTGTCTGATCAACAATCGCAAAACTCCCTTTTATTTCACTGCTTGATGACGTTGCAGTTTTCCAGCAAGGGAGGAGAGGGAGACCAGGTTGAAACAAGTCTGACCTTGTATGCAATTAATGCGCAGCCAGTGCTTTGTTTCATGAAATACGGTTTTAGTAGTGCATTCCAACTGTGTAAGTAGTGCGCGCAGCACACAAATTTATTATGGCCAAACGTCAACGAACAGATACGCTAAATGAGATTTTGGATCGTGAATCTGAGGGCGAGCCGCTCGAGGAAGAAATACCATCACCTGTAGTTCCAGATTGTTCATCAGAAGATGATGTTGCTCCTGAGGATTTTCAACTGAATATTGATGAGGAAGGTATGCATGTTTATGTGTTTGTTTTTATAATAGTTACTGTTCACGTGCGCGCTGCATAGACGCTGATCTCGATTGCAACGCTTATGTTTATACGTTGTTGCTTTCTTGAAGTTTTACAAATCTTACATTACATTTACGAATGTGTGTTTTTTGTTCTAATATTCCAAAATATATTGAATACCAGTAGGTGTTGTAAGATTAGTTACTACTATTACAGCAACAGCTGCCGAAAAGGCTAGGTCAGCTCGTGGCCTTTGACGTCGTGGACAACGAAATTATCAAGGTTGTGGACTATTTCAGTTTCCTCCAGGTAGAGATATTGTAGCACCAGATGAAACGACCTGTAAAGTGATAGTTACAGGCGACTGTTCAACTGCAGATATGGACAACAGAATGTTTTCAAAGACCATGCAGGACCATCACTGCAAGCAAATCGAAATGTGAATGAGACTTGTTACAGTGCTTGACATTTTATGATAACGGGCAAAATTTTGAAATACTTTGTAAAATGCTCTGAGACCGAAGCTCGTCGAGTATTGGATTTACATGATGGGATATGAACGTTGAAGAACTGGAAGATTTTGTAGCTATATTATACGTCCATGGTGCTATAGGATTGAAAAGCTTAGAACTAAACACATTGTTTCAATGATGTGGGAAAATAATTTTTCGAAGTCAACAATGGCTTGTGACAGATTCAGGGAGATAATACATTATCTCGCCTTTGACATTAGATCCACAAGACCAGAACGACTGAAAGAAGACCGTGTGATAGTGCACTACCTGTGTTATTCCGAATACGGTCCTTTCGATATGCATGAATGTCCAAAGGAACAGGCACTGCGACGACTACAGCAGTTATGAAATACAGGGTGAGCACAAAGTCATGCCCTGATTTTAACAATTTATTACAGAATAACCGTTTGACATCACAATTTACATTTGATGCCGTTACATAGGTTAGTGTTACTAGTTTGTTGTAAGACCACTTACGTTAGCAAACCCCAACGTGTGCTTCCTTAGTAGCTCGGAGGATGTCGAGGCGGTATTCCAGTTCGTCGACGTCAGCAACTGGTGTGACGAAGACTCTGTCCTTGATATAACCACAGAAAAAAAAGTCAAGGGGCGTAATGTCTGGAGAGTAGGGTGACCTGGGTGTTGGACCGTTCCTTCCAGTCCACCGATCCGGAAATGTTTCATGCAGGAAATCACACAATATCAACTATCAAAGCCCAGTGGGGAGGGGGGGGGAGGGGGGAAGGGAGGGGTGCTCCATCTTGTTGGAAAATTATCCATGGTTGATATTCTAACTGTGGGGCAATTAACTGCTGCAAAACATCTAAGTAAATGGATTTTTCCGCGAAGAAAAACGGTCCAAAAACCTTGTTATGCATGAGGCCGCAGAGTAGCAGACTCTGAACCCCATATACGGACATTATGCATATTTACCATTCCACTGACATGAAAGTGGATTCATTGGTAAAGCATATGCGATTTAAATAATCGTTACCGCCATCAATCCTGCTGAGAATCTCCGTTGCAAATTCAACACGTGTCAGCAAATCATTCGGTTGCAAGGCCTGCACGATTTGCACTTTGTATGCATGCAACCTAAGCTTTTCAGGAGCAATCTTCACCACATTTGCTTGCGGTATTTGAAGTTCACGTGATGCTTGACGAGTTGATGTAGACGGACTCCGCTGAAACGATTGCCGAACACCATCAACAGTTGCATCACTCACACGAGGCCTGCCACTTCGAGGACGATCTTCAACGGCGCCTTTTTCGTTAAATTTTGCATACCATCGCTTTATTGATTTCACGTCAGAAGGGCTGCGTCCACAGGAAGCCCGAAATTGACGATAAACACCGATGGGAGATTTCGTGAAACCAAAGCACAAATTGCGCATTCTCCTGCTTCGACGCCATTTCGCCAGCAACTAACGTGACCTAAGAGACCGCGTCGGTGTTCTGGAGCACTAGCGCCATCTATTGATAACAACAACTAGTAACACTAACCTATATAACGGCATCAAATGTAACTTACTATGTCAAACGGTGATTCTCTTTTAAATTTTTATTATCAGGGGAAGACTTTGTGCTCACCCTGCACATTAAATCCATTCGCAATTGCGAATAATGACAACTATCAGCTGTAGAATAGAATGATGAAAATTTGTGCCGGGCTGGGACTCGAACACGAATTTCCCACTTACAGCAAGCGCTCACCTTAATAGCTAGCTATCCATGCATGATTTACAACCAGAGCCAAACTTCCACATGTCGTCATGCGTCTACGACCTGGACTCGTACATCCATTATGTATATTGTATCGTAGGTCAGACGTTGTACTTGAAAGTCGCTTGCCAGATATCGACAGAGAAATGCGATATTGCAGTGCCTGTGTTATTCTGATTACGATGCATGCATGTCCAAAGGAACTTTGCATCGTAATCAGAATAACACAGGCGCTGCAATATCGCATTTCTCTGCCGATACCGGACAAGCGACTTTCAAGTACAACGTCTGACCCATAATACAATATACATAATGGATGTACGAGTCCAGGTCGTAGACGCATGGTTGACGACATGTGGAAGTTTGGGTCTGTTGTAAATCATGCTTGGATAGCCAGCTGGTAAGGTGAGCGCTTGCTGTAAGTGGGAAATTCGTGTTCGGGTCTCGGCCCGGCACAAATTTTCATCATTCCATTCTAAAGCTGATGGTTGTCATTATTCGCAATTGCGAATGCATTTAACGACAGAAGACAAGTTTACTTTGGTATCAGAAATATGGTACGAGTTCATAGCGAACGCACAAATTAGGTACATACAGGGTCCATGTATAACAATCGACGAAGAAGTTTTTCCTTAAAAGGGCCGTTGTAGATCCACACAGTTCATGCCCTCAAAGCGTGAAAAATTCGGGCAAAAGCATTGGACGGCAGTAGATAAAGACTGCAAAACACTGAAGAGCCAAAGAAACCAGTACACAACTCGACGTGGCATGGAGTCGACTAATGTCTGCAATAGTGCTGGAGGAAATTTACAGTTCACACCATGAATCCTGCCGGGCTGTCCTTAAATCCGTAAGAGTACAAAGGGATGGAGCTCTTTTCTGAATAGCACGTTGCTGGGTGCTCCAGATAAGCTCAATAATGTTCATATCGGGGGAGTTCGGTGGCCAGCGGAAGTGTTTAAACTCAGAAGAGTGTTCCTGGAGCCACTCTGTAGCCCAGGCGAGGCGTAAAGCTTTGTGTCGTGCAGTCATCAAGGTTACAAGAGTGGGCCTTCGGCTGCGAAAGCACATATCGATGATGTTTCGTTGAATGGTTCGCACGCTGACACTTGTTGATGGCCCAGCAATGAAATCTGTAGCAGTTTGCAGGAAGGTTGCTCTTCTGTAACTCTGAATGATTCTCTTCAGTCGTCGTTGGTCCCGTTCTTGCAGGATCTTTTTCCGGCCGCAGCGATGTCGGAGATTTGATATTTTTCCGGATTCCTGATATTCACGGTACACTCGTGAAATGGTCGTATGGGAAAATTCCCACTTCATCGCTACCTCAGAGATGCTGTGACCTATCGCTCGTGCGCCGAGTATAACAACACGTTCAAACTCACTTATATCTTGGTAACCTGCCATTGTGGGAGCAGTAACTGATCTAACACCTACACCAGACACTAGTTGCCTTATATAGGTGTTGCCGACCGCAGGGCCGTATTCTGCCTCTTTACAAGTCTCCGTATTTGAATACGCATGCCTGTACCAGTTTCTTTGGCGCTTCAGTGTGTATTGTGAATGGTTTCCCATATCTAAGAAAGGATGACAGTAGGCCAAGTGACGAACGTCTTGGCTATTTTGTTGAGAAAAAAATGATGCAACCTTATCTCCGTAAAGGAAGAAATGTCACATGTGACCTCCTTGGCTCTCTCTGAAACCTTGAAAGCAAATGCTACAAGTATAGTGGGTACCGTAAATCGATTTCGCAGGGAAATTCCAGCCGTATGAAGAAGGAAAAGGTAGTGTTATGCAGCGCAGTATTGTTGAGAAACTATGATACCACGCTGACAGTTTGCCAGGGAAAGGGGAACAAAAATGTCCAGATTCTCAGCACTATGCATCCTTATGTTAAAAATGAAGATGGCTTGAAAAAGAAACCAGATACAGTTACATTTTATAACGGCTCTAAATATGGAATGGGCGTGGTCGACAAAATGGCTCGCAAATACTCTGTCAAAGCACTTTCAAGACATTGGCCTCTTCACACATTTTACAGCTTGCTGTATTTGGCAGGGATAAATGCCAGGGTTTTGAAAAATGCTCTAAACGAGAAAAGGTTGAAACGCATAGATTTCATACTTGAGATGGGGGAGGAGGATGCTGAAAAGTACGCAGCAACCTGGAAGAAGAGTACCTTCGTCACACCCGAAGACATTCCTGAAAAATAAGAAAAGCGAACACGTTGCCTTCTGAAGTCTAACTGTGAAGGAAACAAATCATTTGTAAAGTGTAGTATGTGCAGGAGTACTGTCTGCAACAAATGTACCTCAAAAGACTATTATTTGTGCTCACTACGTGATGGTAGGCAGTGAAGCCACCCAGCAAATGTGTGTTAGTTTTTTAAAACAATAAATGATAAAATGCGAAAAACTATTTTTTAATCTTGAGGTTGAAGCTCTTTTGTCCGTGCTTGCTTTAACAACACGTATGTTTTTGGATGGGGTCCGCGTTTAGCAGAACACAATTTTGATTTTTCCCAAACATGTTTCCCTGCAATGGCAGCATTATCAGTGGGCTTTTATTTTTCGGCTGTTAAACATATAGAATGTACTTTACAGTTTGTATACATGTAAATACTAGTTGTTAAAATCGTAATTACAAATTTTTGAAGAACACATAAAATTATAAAATTGTGTATTCATACCTTTTTTACCACATGGTGTGGCTTTCCTGATGTGTTATATTTTTATAGTACCTGTTTTCTTTCACAGATACAGAATAATAAAAGGGAAAGACACGCGGATCGTTAGTGACCCAGACGTGGTTCTAGGTATGTCCAAATATCAGCGATTCTAGAGCTAAACTACCAACATCGGCTTACCACGTAAGCTAAGAGATGGTTGTTCACCGCTAGAACTTGTCGACTCGTGTGGCTCATGCACTCAGGTCAGTTTCCTTTTACCACTGCCCCTAGCGGACACTTTGTGGCGGAGCCACAGTAGGTAGGCTGTCCGTGGAAAGGAGAAGTTTTGAAATGCTAAAATGAACATTAAAATTATTTTATAATACTATGGAACGCGTAGCAGGTGTGACATGAAGTAACATATATACTAGCCTGTTCAAGTTCAACATTCGACATTTTAATAACTACACGTGAGAGCATTATTTTATTATAGGATTTAATAATTGTATCAATTTCAGTATTGCGACCTTCCCAAAGACCATGTGGAGTAGTGTATCGTCAACGCCACCACCGCATGCCTGTCTACAAACATATTATTAGTCTTGAAAATAAACTTGGAGGAAATGGAACCGTACAGGCAGTTATATTGAATGGACCAATATTCTTTCGTGGGTGCAGGGTGAACTTTACTTTGGATGTGGCTACTGGAAATTCTGGTAGTGGTTGGTTTGCTCTATCTGTCGTTCGTTGTGAAAACGCCTCCCTTCCTGGACTCGAATCTTTCGCCAATAGAGATGTAATCGCCTACAAGACCTGGCACTGTGGTATTGACCCGAAGGCTCAAAGTAGACCTAGTCATGTTTATAGAAATATGCCATTTACAATGTATACACGCTCTTGTAGAAAAGCTAGTAATGATGAAAAAATACATGTATGGATGAAAGGACTTCGAGTTCTTGCAGAAAATGTAACTGTAACTGGAGATATTACTCTGTATTATAATTATTAATAAGGTGTGATCCCTGACCTCTGTAACCGGGGAGCGTACATCGCGAACTGGGGGGGGCTCAAGGATGCAAGGCTAGTTCTACTTTGAGTCTTCGGGTCAATACCACAATGCCAGGTCTTGTAGGCGAATACATCTCTGTCGGCGAAAGACTGAAGTCCAGGAAGGGATGTGTTTTCACAACGAACGATAGATAGAGTAAACCAACCACTACCAGAATTTCCGGTAGCCACATCCAAAGTAAAGTTCACCCTGCACCCACGAAAGAATATTGGTCCATTCAATATAACTGCCTGTGCGGTTCTATTTCCTCCAAGTTTATTTTCAAGGCTAATAATATGTTTTTAGACAGGCATGCGGTGGCGGCGTTGACGATACACACGTCGACGACGCATAGTGCTTCAATGTTGTTGCAGATAGAGCTCACAGCAGAATGATTCCGCTGGCGTGCACTGCCCGCTTATATAGGAGACGAGTGACCTTGATTACGCAACGCGCTGTTAACGGGCTTAGACTCTGCAGGCACAAGCTGGAGTGGCTTATCCCGGACGCGCGCTGTAGTCTTACTACAGCGTGCTCCACTGTTGCGCCGGCCTGGCGCCGAGCCAAGTCATGCGGGTTGCGTCACCGACTGGCTAGGCGCTCGGCGGGCAGTGCGTCACTATGTTTTCGAATTTTTTCAAACTGTTGCATCCTTCAGCCCCCGGTTCGCGATGTACGCTCCCCGGTTACAGAGGTCAGGGATTACACTTTATGAATAATTATAATATAGAATAATATCTCCAGTTACAGTTACATTTTCTTCTACACTCGTGGAAATGGAAAAAAGAACACATTGACACCGGTGTGTCAGACCCACCATACTTGCTCCGGACACTGCGAGAGGGCTGTACAAGCAATGATCACACGCACGGCACAGCGGGCACACCAGGAACCGCGGTGTTGGCCGTCGAATGGCGCTAGCTGCGCAGCATTTGTGCACCGCCGCCGTCAGTGTCAGCCACTTTGCCGTGGCATACGGAGCTCCATCGCAGTCTTTAACACTGGTAGCATGCCGCGACAGCGTGGACGTGAACCGTATGTGCAGTTGACGGACTTTGAGCGAGGGCGTATAGTGGGCATGCGGGAGGCCGGGTGGACGTACCGCCGAATTGCTCAACACGTTGGGCGTGAGGTCTCCACAGTACATCGATGTTGTCGCCAGTGGTCGGCGGAAGGTGCACGTGCCCGTCGACCTGGGACCGGACCGCAGCGACGCACGGATGCATGCCAAGACCGTAGGATCCTACGCAGTGCCGTAGGGGACCGCACCGCCACTTCCCAGCAAATTAGGGACACTGTTGCTCCTGGGGTATCGGCGAGGACCATTCGCAACCGTCTCCATGAAGCTGGGCTACGGTCCCGCCCACCGTTAGGCCGTCTTCCGCTCACGCCCCAACATCGTGCAGCCCGCCTCCAGTGGTGTCGCGACAGGCGTGAATGGAGAGACGAATGGAGACGTGTCGCCTTCGGCGATGAGAGTCGCTTCTGCCTTGGTGCCAATGATGGTCGTATGCGTGTTTGGCGCCGTGCAGGTGAGCGCCACAATCAGGACTGCATACGACCGAGGCACACAGGGCCAACACCCGGCATCATGGTGTGGGGAGCGATCTCCTACACTGGCCGTACACCACTGGTGATCGTCGAGGGGACACTGAATAGTGCATGGTACATCCAAACCGTCATCGAACCCATCGTTCTACCATTCCTAGACCGGCAAGGGAACTTGCTGTTCCAAAAGGACAATGCACGTCCGCATGTATCCCGTGCCACCCAACGTGCTCTAGAAGGTGTAAATCAACTACCCTGGCCAGCAAGATCTCCGGATCTGTCCCCCATTGAGCATGTTTGGGACTGGATGAAGCGTCGTCTCACGCGGTCTGCACGTCCAGCACGAACGCTGGTCCAACTGAGGCGCCAGGTGGAAATGGCATGGCAAGCCATTCCACAGGACTACATCCAGCATCTCTACGATCGTCTCCATGGGAGAATAGCAGCCTGCATTGCTACGAAAGGTGGATATACACTGTACTAGTGCCGACATTGTGGATGCTCTGTTGCCTGTGTCTATGTGCCTGTGGTTCTGTCAGTGTGATCATGTGATGTATCTGACCCCAGGAATGTGTCAATAAAGTTTCCCCTTCCTGGGACAATGAATTCACGGTGTTCTTATTTCAATTTCCAGGAGTGTATATAAGCGGGCAGTGCAAGCCAGCGGAATCATTCCGCTGTGAGCTCCAGCTGCAACAGCATTGATGCACTATGCCTCGTCGACGTGTGTATCGTCAACGCCGCCACCGCATGAATGTTTACAAACATGTTATTAGCCTTGAAAATAAACTCGGAGGAAATGGAACCGCACAGGCAGTTATATTGAATGGACCAATACTCTTTCGTGGGTGCAGGGTGAACTTTAATTTTGGATGTGGCTACTGGAAATTCTGGTAGTGGTTGGTTTGCTCTATCTGTCGTTCGTTGTGAAACGCCTCCCTTCCTGGACTTGAATCTTTCGCCGACAGAGATGTAATCGCCTACAAGACCTGGCATTGTGATATTGACCCGAAGACTCAAAGTAGACCTAGTTATGTTTATAGTAATATATCACTACTTTCAAGGTTGTAACAGCAGCTGGATGCTATAAGAATACATAGAAGTCTCAGGTTGTATGAACACTACTTTCTTTGATTATGCATTTCGATTTCTACATAATCGGATTAAAAAAAGTTAGGGAGAACACGTCATACCTAGGTATGGAGTCATATGTCCTGTCCATAAGACAATGGGAAACTTGTCGTTTTGTTTTATGTATAAAAACACGCGAAACTTTTCGCATTGTCTTATGAATAAGATACGTGACTCCATACCCATGTATAACGTGTTCTCCCTAAATCTGGTTAATCTGACGATGTATAAACCGAAATGTGTCATTAAAGAAAGTAGTCACAACGCAGCCTGTGATTTCCACGTATTTTTATAGCGTCCATTATAGCTCTGATACAATCTTCAAAGTATAGCACACCTCAACTTCCAGATAACTACCAGTTATTTAAATACATTTTTCCCGAAATGTCGAAGTGACATACAATAGTAGCATAGCGATTCTGAGACCATAGCTTGAAGCAGTTTCCCTTTCTAAGGAAGCAAATTATTACTGATTTCTTTCCTTGCTTCTGTGGCATGTCACTTCTATTTAACCCTCAAACATCACGTGGACAGTATGTAACAGGACACTGGCGCTAAGTTTCTCGACCAGGAACACAGTACCACCTCTCATCAGCATGTTGATCCTATATTGAGGATGACAATTTCTGCCAGCAGCAGGACTCGAATCGGCTATATAACAGCGGCGTTCCAGAAGACAAGCGTGCATTAGCGACATTGTACACGGAAGCGATTTCGTAGTCACAGAATACAGAGAAACACCAGCCAGGAAATTATAGCTCTGGTCAGGTGTGCTGGCGGAAGGCTATTGACCGCTGTTGCCATACCGTGAGTCACATGCACTTCATAGTCACGACACCTCTATTACTCCGTGTACTGTTTTCTGTATTGGTAAAAAGCTGTATAGTTGCGTTTTTGATGGCAAATACTGAGTTAGACCTTGTCAGTCATTTCGTTATGTAAGCAATGTGAGTGTACATTATTTGAATTTAAAAAACATTTTAAAAGCCTTGTCATTCAATTCCTTATTTGCCACATACTGTGTGTAAAATTATTATAGACAACATTAGGTACTGCATATTTACATGCAGTGGAAATGCCTGTAAATCTGAGACAAAAATGAATATCGGGATAAAAATATAACTACGGAAATTTGAAGCAAAATAGCACGCTAACGAAAATGCATAACTGATCTATATGACATATTCTAAATGCACTGATGTCACCTTAAGATACGTAAAATCTAGATGCAGTTTAACCAGACTATTGCGCGACTGATTACTGTAAATGCCTGCCTTGTTTTCGAAGTCCTTGTACAGTCGTTAAGCACACTAGTTCCCTATGAAATCCAGTCTGATAAGTATATGGGTCTTGGACGTGAATGAATACAAAATACTAAAAATACAGCTTGTTTACAATACAATATTTTCTAACATTTTTATTACGAAATGTTGATGTTATAACACCGTGATAAATTGAAAGAAAGGTATAAAATGTGACGGGTGTTCCATCTTAATTGTATTCACTGGGTTCATCCTCCTCATCCCATTTTACTTCTTATTCTTCTTCTTTGCTGCTCTCATCGTCTGTGATTGTAGAGTGTTCATTGCAGTTGATGACTATAGGCTCTGTTATAGTTTCTCAGACAAATTCTTTCTCAGAATAATCTTTCTGTAATTTTCTGCATTCTGAACACATTTCTGCCAGTGTTAGATTCTGCCATTTTTCAAGGCCTCGTGAAGTAAGCGTTCAACATCAGTGCTTTTAAACGTGTTGTTTTTGTCGGCTACTACTCTCTTGACTTGGGCCAGATGACGTCAGTCGGGTTGTGGTGGTAATGATGAGGTGGTGTTCCCTTCCACATGCCAGTACATCCAGCTCATAAATAGGTTCTTCTTCTTTCAAGCAAACCTTATCCAACATCTCTTGTTTCTTAAGGTGAGAAAGTAATATTTTTCGCGGTTAGTCAGGCTGCTATGTCAGACCTCTGTATTTTCGTGTTGGAGCTCGGCATTGTCCATAACGATAATGGAATCTTCCTCCAATTAATTCAAAATATGTTCTCAAATCAATTTTTAAACTTAGCGGTGTTCATTTCCGAATGATAATATTCTGACTTGCTATTTTTTCTACACCTGTAATCTAATTTACTTTCGTATTAACTGGATCATCCGTCGGTTCTTGGTAGAAGAACGTTATAATAAACGAAAAGCGATAGCTTGCTTTTGTTCTACAGCATTAATTTTATTGTGTTAATCGGTTTTCTGCTTACAGGGCCATCTTCAAACGTTTACTTACTACTGTCACCAAAGAAGTTACATTATTTGTAAATAACAAAATGATTCAAATGGCTCTGAGCACTATGCGACTTAACTTCTGAGGTCATCAGTCGCCTAGAACTTAGAACTAATTAAACCTAACTAACCTAAGGACATCACACACATCCATTCCCGAGGCAGGATTCTAACCTGCGATCGTAGCGGTCGCTTGACTCCAGACTGTAGCGCCTAGAACAGCACGGGCACTCCGGCCAGCTGTAAGCAAAATTGGAAAAGAAATTACACATCTAGACTGTAGCATAAATGCACAGTAAATGACATATTTGACAGTGTGGTGGTAATGCAGTGTAAAAATTTGAACAATAAATACATATAAAGGGAGTAAACAGGCAAAAAATTATCACAAAACTGGAACAGCATGCCTACATACCAGTTGGTATTAATAAACAAAACCAATAAAATAAAATAAAATTACTACTTGACAAGGATACTTCAGGAGGTATAACACATGAAGAGTGATACAAAAACCAATTAAAATAAAGAATTATCAGTGTAATAACAGGATATGTGAAGAACTTAAGCAATATCAATAAGATAAACAGAAATGAATAAATGCAGGAAAATTGAGAAGTGTGAGGGAACATACAGTAAATACCATCTTTGGAAGTGAGGTTGTACTATATTTTAAACTGTAAAAAGTTGAACAATGTACAAATATAAAGGAATCAAACAGGAAAAAGCATTGTCACTAAACAAAAAACTGTGCTTTGCATTGCATTGCTTTGCATAAGTGCACAAAGTAAAATAAAAACAGAACTTGACAACTCCAACAGGTATTAAACATGTAAAATAGTACAAGTACCATTTAAAAGAAAGACTTAACAGTAAAATTAACTCAATGAATACAGGAAACTGGGAAATATAAAAGGACAGCCAGTGTGGGAAGTACTGAGAAACAGAGGATTATGTGAAGTTTAGGAGAAGGGAAGCATTAAGCTGTGTCTCGTCCTTTAAGATTATATCTGTACTGTGAGATAAATGATTGTTAATTTCCAGGGCTTCTAGCAGATTGAGTTTTTGGCCTTTTTCTGCTACATGAAGGACACGAGGCTCTTTCTAGTAGTTGTGGCCCCCCTCAGTAATGCTCAGCACATGTGGTGTCAGAATTTTGCAACTGCATTCATGTTCATCCAGCCTAGTTGCTATGTCTCTGCCTGACTGACCAATGTAAACCTTGTCACAATCAGAACAGGTAATTTTCGATACCCCACTTTTGGTTAATAACTAGATCTTATCTTTGCTATTGAAAATAAACTGGGCTGTGATGTTCTTAACACACTAGGAAAACTTATACTTACAGGACTTCAGTGTTTTTGCTGCGATCAGTGATACCTCTCCTAGATATGGTAATGTACAGCAGTTCATGCAGACAGTGGAAGGGGCAGCAGATGGGACTTAGAGGACGGGTATAATTTTCAGTTTTCATTTCCTATGTGTAGGATAGTACGTAAACCAACGTTGCAAGCTGCAGCACAAATAGTATGTAAATTTAGCAAGTTTTTTTCCTTGCAATCGGATTTTTTCGGTAACATCTCACTGCATTTTTTTATGTCATCGCTGTTGATTATGTCTACGTTCTGCAGATCTTTCCTAACAAACGTTCATGTGCATGTTGACACTACACTATCAGTATCTACAAGATGTTTTAAATATTTATAGACATTGTGTATTATGGATTTGTTTGCCACCAGACCTCGTGTCCTTCCAGTTGCCAAAGTGCGTCCTTTTGGAGTTGTTTGTACGCTCGGCCCACATGCCTTAGGGGAAATCTCTCTTCCTTCCTGCTCTTCCATTTTCTTCTTACACAGACACCTCCACTCACTAAATAAAGTGCACAAATAATACCACTGATACACTTTTTTACCTCGAGTCAAATAGCCGAAATAATAACTCAATAAAGAATGGAAAACGAGAACTGCGCGAAATGAACATCCAGTCTCGCTACTGACGCTCAGCGGACGCATGGACAGGGTAACTAGCCATTTTGAGCGTTGCCATTTTTGAAGGTTAGAGAGAGTGCGCTACGCGAGACTAGGCACACATGCGGTATCAGTGCGCTTGCAACCACCCGTCAGTACTCCTGAGCAGAGATAATAGTATACAGAAATATTATTTAAAAACTATTTACAGAATGCCCTTAGGAGCTGTAGAGAAAAATGCTGTCAAATTGGGATGTCCAAGAAAGACGAAACTTTGTACGCTCTTATCTTAGCTATTCTAACCATGCAAAGAAAAAGACAACGCCAATAATATTTGTATTTGTTTTAGAGTGTATGGCTACGAATGGTTCAGAGACATGGTAGCTGAACAAAAAGCAGAAAGGAAGGAGGTGGTTGTACATGGAGAATAAGTGCCATTTACAGGAAGGACCATGTGAAAACTTGTCTATCAATACGGGATTCCGTAAGATGATAAAGCCAGTATTACACTATCAAATATCTTTATCAAAGATTTGATCAAAGATGTGATCCAATATTCCGTCAAATATATTTGATAAAGATCTTTGACGTAGCGCTAGAAGGGGTATTACACTGCCATCTTTTTCGTCAAAGTTCAAGACGGCTGACAACAACAACTTGTTATTAACTGCAGCAGTTGCAAGTACCACAACTGCGTTGTGTGCACATACGGAAGAGAAGCGAGGGAAAAAAAGGGAAACGTACCCAGGGGAAGCCGTGGGTTTTACGACGACATGGTTAAAGCATTCAAAGAAACTTATTACATGAGCTTGTAGTGGAGGACGTCAACTACTTAATAATGGATAAGCATACATTTCTGTATGTGTTCAGTGAAGTATATATTGCAAAGCATAATACTCACTTAATAACTGCTATATCTGTAGAAGATAGGCTCACTGTAACACTGATTTCTTGCTACAGGAGAGAGTTAGGTTAGGTCAGGTCAGTTCTCCAATCTTCTCAATCTATTTTTGTATTCAGGGTGCATCACGTTGAAAAGCGCCTCATCAGCTTCATACATCTCTATTCATTTTGTAGTTGTTGGTACACACCAATTGTATTTACTGGCAATGTTTATAAAACACTACTGATGACAGAATGCTGCAGTGATTCTAGCGCTCCACGTGGTAACATGTCACACTGCAGAGAACAGAAGACAAGCGACTTCTTTGATCAAATCTACAGCGAGGCCCTAGATTTGATCAAATATTTGACGACATTTGACAAAGTTTCCTATTACACCATCAAATATCTTTTACACAATTATTTGACAAAGATATTGGACAAAGAAATTTGATGGTGTAATACCGGCCTAAGTGATGCAATAAAAACCAAATCGTTGTTGTGTCTCGCCCAACTAGAGAAGATCGATCAAGCCTGGTGGCCAAATCGAATTTGGAAATGAACTCCACAAGTGAGAAGGAGGCCAAGACGCCACTATGGACATGAAAGGCAGGCGTCTAAGAGCCAATACAGCCAGAAGACAGCAGGGAGGAGACTAGCTGAAGAGAAATGTGAAGAGAGATGTGAAGCGAAAAGCCGCTACAGCCATAAACAGCACTCGTAACATGATGATGATCGTCTGTGTGAGATTAATAACTCGATTCCTACAACGAAGACGAGCGGATCAATTCTGGATACGGGAGGAAGAGGGGGCGATGGGGAGGAGCGCTTGGTAGGTTAACTAGTGAGGCGCGAAGTACGTGGTTAGAGACTGGGATATACGCGGCAGCTGCGATTTCTGGAAAGACTGACAGACGATCTCGGTGGCGCCGCCCCAGGCCACAGTAAGATTCTCTGCATTAATCAGTGTCGAGTAGATAGATCCCCCAGAAGTTCCCTTTTTCCACTTCCAAAGTTAAATGAGAAGTATCTCCATTTGCAAAACTGAAACTAAGCGAATCAGCTCCCAGAGAAAGCGGAAGTCTATCAGGACACTAGGAAACTTGGGATGATAATAATAGGAATAAATGAAAAGCACTATACTGCTTATGTTCACCGAATTAATTTATTCAGGGTAGTAAAACTTCAGCTCGATGTGGCGATCACTAATGTTGGTACAGACATTGTACACGTCATCGTGCCTACCCTACTGCGCACCAGGACAAACAATTGTCTTTTCTATTTCCCTCAGCTGAAGTGGACGCTTTACACATCTGAACTGAAACAGTCGTAAATGGAAACGGCACGTTTGCAGACGTGGGCTGCTATTCAAAATATTATGTACTCACTCCCTTCTACAAGTTATACAAGTTTTTAACGGGAATTTCTGAAAACCCTATGTTTTTTGCCCGACAGACGGGGAAGAAGAATCGATATGAAGCTTCACGCTTTTTGAGTGCGTGTGATGTTTCAATGAACATGATATTCCGTCACATTTACAAAGAACTCAGCAATACAAGCTCAGTTATCAGCATGATGTTTCATCCCCTCTGGCTGGATGCGTGTACTGATTTACTTGGATAGAAAACTGTAAGGCCGTTACATCGTCTCCTGAGGCAAACCGCCCCATAGCTATTGTAACTGGTCCTTGATGTCCTGGGTGCACGGGAGCAAGGATTGGATTGATGTCCTTGTTGGTAACACACATGATCAATCGGGAGCGAATCTGAGGACGTTGCTGGCCAAGGGAATACTTCAGCAGCATACAAGAGTTGTTATATAGTTTCTCTTTTCCCATACTTCGTTAGCAACTTGTCTGTCTTAACATAAACGTTTGGAGAATTATGATAACTTTTCCTGAGCATGTACGAGAGGAGTTCGGTAATTAATGTAGCACCTTGTTTTTCGTCCAGTGTCGGTTGAAAAAAAAAAGCAGAATTTTTTGTGGAACATCGTTGAATATTCCTTCGTCCTCCCATGTAGTTTCATCAAGTTCTGATAGATGGCAGCACGTTACATAGCCCTAAAATTGGTTTCTGTAACAGAAGTACATTCCAAGCCAAAATCTGTCATCAAGTTTCTGTTGGCGGAAAACAAGAGCGTCGCAGATATTCATAGCGGCTGGCAGAATGTCTACGGAGACCTGGCAGGGAACAAAAGCAGGATGAGTCGTTGGGCGAGGCGTCTGTCATTATTGCAACAAGTTCGCGCAAACCTCTCCTATCTGCAGAGTGCCAGCTGGTTGCACACGGCTGTGACTTCTGGGTTGTTAGAACGTGCGGACACTCTCATTTGAGGTGATCGACGGATTATAATCAAATATCGCGCTGTTGGTAATGCTGAAACACTCGTTTACCAGTTAGGATACTCAAAGGTGTATGCTCTCCGGGTTCCTTGCTGTCGAAAAGGAGACCATAAAGAGCAACAAAGGACTATCTGTGCGAAATTGCTTGCGCGTTACGAGACTGATCTTGAAAACTTTTTTTCGAACATCATCACAGGCGAGGAAACATGGGTTCATCACTTCGAACTTCAAACAAAACTCCAGTTCATGGGGTGGCGCCACACCATCTCTCCTACGCGAAAAAAGAGTTCAAAGCCGCACCTTCAGCCGGTAATGTCGTGACGACAGTTTTTCTGGCAGTCTGATGTCCTCCTTCATGGTGCAACGGTCAACTGTTAAGTGTATTGTGCCACACTTAAGAAACTGAAGAAACGACCCTGGCGTGTTCATTGCCACAAAAATGCAGACGAACTTCTCATTTCCATGATGACGTAAGTCCTCAACAAAGTCTGCTCACTCGAGAGAACCTTACAAAACTTCATTGAACTGTTCTTTCTCGTCCACTCTTCAACTCTCGCACCTTCAGTCTTCCATCTGTTTGGCTTAAAGAAGGATGCACTCCACTGGAAGCAGTATGTGGATTTTGGGGAGGTTGTTGATGCAGCAAGACGTTGGCTCCGACGTCGACCAGTAGAGCGGTACTATGCGAACTTAAAGGCTCTCCCAGTAAGGTGGCTTAAGGCCATCGCACTGAACGAAGATTATGTTGAAAAATTGGGCTTGTAGCCAAAAGACTGGGGAATAATATGATGTATTGGAATCCTGAAGAAAACCAACTTGCTTTCAGAAAAAAGTGTTGCATTACTTGCTGAATGCTTCTCGTAGTAGCGACCACGACTACCAACTATAGGCCCCTGTCCTTCAGTTATCAAAGGACAAAAATCTCCCTGGAAATCAGCAAACATCTAACCCATAGTTCCGATTTATTCTTAAATGACAAAATACTGCTTCACACTTCCGCTCTTCTAAACTTCACATAATCCTATTCGTTTGCCAATACTTCCCACACCAACTGTTCCTTCATAACCCTCCATTTTCCTGTATTTATTCATTGCTTTTGATTCTGTGGTGGTTGCAGATACCCAATATATTGTTGCAATTGTTAATTCTTCCTCTTAATAGGTTTCTGTATTACTTTTCATGTGTGGTATTACTTTTCATGTGTGATACCTCATGAAGTTGTATTGTTACGTACTAATTTTATCTTATTTTACTGTTTTCCCCCTTTTATATTTATTCAGTTTCAAATTTTTACGTTTGAAGTTGCGTTACCACCACACTGTCAACGTTGACGTTTACTGTGAGTTTGTGCCTGAATCTAAATAAGTCACGTCTTTTCCACTTCTTGTCAAATAAGAACCGCTGCAACTGTTGTAAATGTTTTATTAAAAGCACCACCGATTTCGTAATTTCATCAATACAAATCTAAATAGAAGGAAAAAAAGAGAGACCGTAAACAATTTTACTGAAAGACCGTATCACAGTATAAAAGGTGTCCGCAATACTGAATACTTACTGTACATTACAGTGGACAAGCCAGTTATACAGTTCGATCCCAACACTTCCTTGAAAGTTTGGAAAATTTCGCAAAAGGAAAAATTTCATGTATTAATAAACAGCTATGAAATTGGAACCTATGAATAAATGGGACGAGAGTAAACATTATATAACGCACTGGAAAGAGGGTGGGAGGTTTAGGGGCAGAGGGAAAAGATTAAATACAAAGTAAACAGTGCCTCTTAGTGCCTAGACGGAATGTTTTAAGGAAACGGTTGGGAACCGGGGGTACAAAAATAAACATATTAATAAACATAGAAAATGTCAAGTGAATAACTCGTAGACACGGGGATAAAAGACTAGAACCAGCTGTGCGCCATTTATACACATAACATTCCTACAGCTTTCAAAAAAAAAAATTAACAAATAAAATAATTACTATTAAAAACAGTCTTGATCACGATTTATTTAACACGGTGACCGGTTTCGACCACTACTGTGGTCATCTTCAGACCTACAAGATGTATACAAAGCACTAATTAGAGGGCTACATGCATTAATGAAAATACATAGAGTTATACGGCTATAAAGCTATAAAACGTTGAATTACCATTGAGTAGGAACCCCTTTCTGTTGGAGAATCACAACTGGAGAAACCAGTGCACGTCTTACTTTATATAATGGAGGCTCCACCCACTTCTGACTGCATGATGTCATTATTAACCAATGAGTTATAAGTCGAATTACAATTTAAAATTTCTTAGTTAAAAGAACATTGTCAAGAATTAGAAATAAATACACACTAAACTTAGCTTATTAAACAGCTATAGTCAATTAAAAAGCGTTAAAAATATTTAAATATGTAGGAAAATGAACTTCGGTTTGGCAGTACATGGGTTGCCCTCTCGTGGCCTGTCAGTGAACCATTTGGAACCACTGGTTGCTATGGTGAAGTTAGACGCCGTTGCAAAGATGAAGAAGCAAGCTTTTTCCACTGAAGTTGTTGTAGAGTCGATAGTCGAACTAGTGGTTGCCATGGTGAGGACAAACGCCGATGCAAAGATGTGGCAGCAGGCTTCTTTCCAACGAAGTTGTTGCGAAGTTGAATGGAAAAGACTGTGGCGTCAGACGATGTATTATTGAGCAGCAACTTGTCTTTATTGAAACGAAAAGAGTAAGCTACAATAATCTGTAGCTGATATATATACTACATGCTGCACAAATACGCTACGAAGTAGTTGACCGTATATATGAAATATTATCTATGAAGTTAATATGTAGATTACAAGTGCCTTTAATAATTCATTGCTGTTCCTCAAGTTTCATACCAGTCATATAAGCAAATAAAAATGAAAGAAACACCTGACTTTTGGTATCTATTTGAGTCTCCAATTGTGTGTTTCAGTTTCATCTGTAGGGGGTTATTAGTTTTAAATGCTATTGCCACGCTTGTGTTCTTAAATAATTTACTTATTTTATCTGAGATAGGTCCCATGTATGTCATTTGTGTAAATCTCTTCTTGGAATTTATAATGGCATCATTTTTTTCTTGTAATTTTTTATATAACAGATCAACCAGATGGGAATTATAATTGTTAGCAACTGCTATCTGTTTTAATATATCAATTTCCTTTTGGATTGCATCATGTTGGAGAGGTAATTTCAGTATCCTATGTATCATAGTTTTAAAAAATGCCATTTTGTATCTTAATGGATGGCATGATGTAGCATTTATTATTACGTTGGTTGATGTGGGTTTTCTATAAATAGAAATATTATGTCTTCCATTTTGTTTTGTAATTGTGAGGTCAAGGAAATTAATACTATTTTTACTTTCATGTTCTACTGTAAATACAAGTTTTGGATGTAAATTATTTAAGTTGTTAGCGAAAGCGTCAATTTCTTCCTTAGAGCCGTTATATAATAGCAGTGTGTCGTCAACATAGCTTTTGTAGTATATAATTTTAATTGTTATTTCTGGATTATTTTTGAAAAATTGTATTTCAACATAGTTGACGAAGATATCTGCTATAGTGCTAGCCAGGGAATTTCCCATTGCAAGTCCATTTTCTTGTATGTATATTTTATTATTAAATGAAAAATAATTACAATCTAGACTATTTCTTAACAGTTCGATGAATTCTACTATTTCTTTGGAGCTCATGATTTTGTGATGCATTAAGTTGTCATTAATAATAGAGATAGTCTCTTGAATAGGTATATTCGTGTAAAGATTTGTGATGTCCAACGATGCAAACCTTGCGTTTTTTGGAATATCCACATCATAAATTAACTTAGTTAATTCGAAACTGTTTTTAATACTATAATTTTCTTCATAAACATAGAAGGATTTTAAGATTTGATTGAGCTTTTTGTTTAGGTTATAAGAGGGACAGTTGGTATTGTTAACAATTGGACGAATTGGTAAGTTTGGTTTGTGTAATTTGATTTGCGATCTCAACTTAGGTAAAGTGGGGTTCATAACTTTAAGTGTTATTTTATCTTTAGGTGAAAGTAAAGAGTCATTATCATCAATCAGTTTTTTAATTTTTGTTTGAAATCTTGAAGTCGGGTCTTTATTAACCTCAGTTATTCCATTAGCATTAAAAAATTGTAAAGTTTTAGAAACATAATCATCTTCGCTAACAATGACTAGAGTATTCCCTTTATCTGCCTTGATTGCAATAGCTTTATTAGTTATTAACTTCTGGTTGATTTGCTTTACAAGTTTTAATTCATTATTATGTTTATTTTTATCTTTTTCATTAGTAATAACATTCTTAGTTTTACGTGCAATGTCACATATTTCAGACCTACTAAATTGTGCATGTTTTGCAGCAATCTTTACATCAGCAATCACACGTTTAATATTTGCATTGCTCAATTGTGGAGCTAAATTATATTTTAGGCCTTTGTTTAAAAGTGTTGTCTCGGCAGGAGTAAAAGAAATTTTGGTTAGATTGGTTACTCTTGGATGAAAGTGAAGTACATTTGGTGAAACATTTTGTGAACACATATTTTGGTGACTAACAAGAGCTGCAATTTTCCTATTATGCTTATTAAGAATAGTTTCTCGCACTGCATTAATTTTCTCATCTGTAAAGTTAAGTAGCTGTGAAAATATTAATGGTGACAACTAACTGCTAATTTTTAAATGTAAATTGTACACTTCAAGATTTAATGCATCTTTTTCTTTATATGCATCTTTAATTTCAGATCTAATCCACAGAATGCTACTCTTCTGACGTAAAAACTTTTCTATATTTGATCTGGTATTAAAACTAATTTTTACATAATTAGGAATCACATTATTCATCAGGCATTGTTTGTTAAAAGATATTTTGGTATTAAGTTTCATAATTTTAGTGCGTAACCCTCTAAACTTCTTGTAATCTCCCAATACCTGACTAGGCAATAATTGAATTACTTTTGAATGCATTACGGGAACAGCAAATATTTTATCTTTATATTGTAATTGTATTTTACCAAACATTATTTTATGATTGACTATCTGTTTTAGAATTATTGCTTTTATGCTTTTAGACTGCATTTTGCTAATTCACATCGTTTTATTTTATTTTTGACAATGGCTCATAATTTTATAATTTTAAATTCTTTCATTTTTATTTGCTTATATGACTGGTATGAAACTTGAGGAACAGCAATGAATTATTAAAGGCACTTGTAATCTACATATTAACTTCATAGATAATATTTCATATATACGGTCAACTACTTCGTAGCGTATTTGTGGAGCATGTAGTATATATATCAGCTACAGATTATTGTAGCTTACTCTTTTCGTTTCAATAAAGACAAGTTGCTGCTCAATAATACATCGTCTGACGCCACAGTCTTTTCCATTCAACTTCGCAACAACTTCGTTGGAAAGAAGCCTGCTGCCACATCTATGCATCGGCGTTTGTCCTCACCATGGCAACCACTAGCTCGACTATCGACTCTACAACAACTTCAGTGGAAAAAGCTTGCTTCTTCATCTTTGCAACGGCGTCTAACTTCACCATAGCAACCAGTGGTTCCAAATGGTTCACTGACAGGCCACGAGAGGGCAACCCATGTACTGCCAAACCGAAGTTCATTTTCCTACATATTTAAATATTTTTAACGCTTTTTAATTGACTATAGCTGTTTAATAAGCTAAGTTTAGTGTGTATTTATTTCTAATTCTTGACAATGTTCTTTTAACTAAGAAATTTTAAATTGTAATTCGACTTATAACTCATTGGTTAATAATGACATCATGCAGTCAGAAGTGGGTGGAGCCTCCATTATATAAAGTAAGACGTGCACTGGTTTCTCCAGTTGTGATTCTCCAACAGAAAGGGGTTCCTACTCAATGGTAATTCAACGTTTTATAGCTTTATAACCGTATAACTCTATGTATTTTCATTAATGCATGTAGCCCTCTAATTAGTGCTTTGTATACATCTTGTAGGTCTGAAGATGACCACAGTAGTGGTCGAAACCGGTCACCGTGTTAAATAAATCGTGATCAAGACTGTTTTTAATAGTAATTATTTTATTTATTAATTTTTTTTTTTGAAAGCTGTAGGAATGTTATGTGTATAAATGGCGCACAGCTGGTTCTAGTCTTTTATCCCCGTGTCTACGAGTTATTCACTTGACATTTTCTATGTTTATTAATATGTTTATTTTTGTACCCCCGGTTCCCAACCGTTTCCTTAAAACATTCCGTCTAGACACTAAGAGGCACTGTTTACTTTGTATTTAATCTTTTCCCTCTGCCCCTAAACCTCCCACCCTCTTTCCAGTGCGTTATATAATGTTTACTCTCGTCCCATTTATTCATAGGTTCCAATTTCATAGCTGTTTATTAATACATGAAATTTTTCCTTTTGCGAAATTTTCCAAACTTTCAAGGAAGTGTTGGGATCGAACTGTATAACTGGCTTGTCCACTGTAATGTACAGTAAGTATTCAGTATTGCGGACACCTTTTATACTGTGATACGGTCTTTCAGTAAAATTGTTTACGGTCTATCTTTTTTTCCTTCTATTTAGATTTGTATTGATGAAATTACGAAATCGGTGGTGCTTTTAATAAAACATTTACAACAGTTGCAGCGGTTCTTATTTAACAAGAAGTGGAAAAGACGTGACTTATTTAGATTCAGGCACAAACTCACAGTAAACGTCAACGTTGACAGTGTGGTGGTAACGCAACTTCAAACGTAAAAATTTGAAACTGAATAAATATAAAAGGGGGAAAACAGTAAAATAAGATAAAATTAGTACGTAACAATACAACTTCATGAGGTATCACACATGAAAAGTAATACCACACATGAAAAGTAATACAGAAACCTATTAAGAGGAAGAATTAACAATTGCAACAATATATTGGGTATCTGCAACCACCACAGAATCAAAAGCAATGAATAAATACAGGAAAATGGAGGGTTATGAAGGAACAGTTGGTGTGGGAAGTATTGGCAAACGAATAGGATTATGTGAAGTTTAGAAGAGCGGAAGTGTGAAGCAGTATTTTGTCATTTAAGAATAAATCGGAACTATGGGTTAGATGTTTGCTGATTTCCAGGGAGATTTTTGTCCTTTGATAACTGAAGGACAGGGGCCTATAGTTGGTAGTCGTGGTCGCTACTACGAGAAGCATTCAGCAAGTAATGCAACACTTTTTTCTGAAAGCAAGTTGGTTTTCTTCAGGATTCCAATACATCATATTATTCCCCAGTCTTTTGGCTACAAGCCCAATTTTTCAACATAATCTTCGTTCAGTGCGATGGCCTTAAGCCACCTTACTGGGAGAGCCTTTAAGTTCGCATAGTACCGCTCTACTGGTCGACGTCGGAGCCAACGTCTTGCTGCATCAACAACCTCCCCAAAATCCACATACTGCTTCCAGTGGAGTGCATCCTTCTTTAAGCCAAACAGATGGAAGACTGAAGGTGCGAGAGTTGAAGAGTGGACGAGAAAGAACAGTTCAATGAAGTTTTGTAAGGTTCTCTCGAGTGAGCAGACTTTGTTGAGGCCTTACGTCATCATGGAAATGAGAAGTTCGTCTGCATTTTTGTGGCAATGAACACGCCAGGGTCGTTTCTTCAGTTTCTTAAGTGTGGCACAATACACTTAACAGTTGACCGTTGCACCATGAAGGAGGACATCAGACTGCCAGAAAAACTGTCGTCACGACATTACCGGCTGAAGGTGCGGCTTTGAACTCTTTTTTCGCGTAGGAGAGATGGTGTGGCGCCACCCCATGAACTGGAGTTTTGTTTGAAGTTCGAAGTGATGAACCCATGTTTCCTCGCCTGTGATGATGTTCGAAAAAAAGTTTTCAAGATCAGTCTCGTAACGCGCAAGCAATTTCGCACAGATAGTCCTTTGTTGCTCTTTATGGTCTCCTTTTCGACAGCAAGGAACCCGGAGAGCATACACCTTTGAGTATCCTAACTGGTAAACGAGTGTTTCAGCATTACCAACAGCGCGATATTTGATTATAATCCGTCGATCACCTCAAATGAGAGTGTCCGCACGTTCTAACAACCCAGAAGTCACAGCTGTGTGCAACCAGCTGGCACTCTGCAGATAGGAGAGGTTTGCGCGAACTTGTTGCAATAATGACAGACGCCTCGCCCAACGACTCATCCTGCTTTTGTTCCCTGCCAGGTCTCCGTAGACATTCTGCCAGCCGCTATGAATATCTGCGACGCTCTTGTTTTCCGCCAACAGAAACTTGATGACAGATTTTGGCTTGGAATGTACCTCTGTTACAGAAACCAATTTTAGGGCTATGTAACGTGCTGCCATCTATCAGAACTTCATGAAACTACAGGGGAGGACGAAGGAATATTCAACGATGTTCCACAAAAAATTCTGCTTTTTTTTTTCAACCGACACTGGACGAAAAACAAGGTGCTACATTAATTACCGAACTCCTCTCGTACATGCTCAGGAAAAGTTATCATAATTCTCCAAACGTTTATGTTAAGACAGACAAGTTGCTAACGAAGTATGGGAAAAGAGAAACTATATAACAACTCTTGTATGCTGCTGAAGTATTCCCTTGGCCAGCAACGTCCTCAGATTCGCTCCCGATTGATCATGTGTGTTACCAACAAGGACATCAATCCAATCCTTGCTCCCGTGCACCCAGGACATCAAGGACCAGTTACAATAGCTATGGGGCGGTTTGCCTCAGGAGACGATGTAACGGCCTTACAGTTTTCTATCCAAGTAAATCAGTACACGCATCCAGCCAGAGGGGATGAAACATCATGCTGATAACTGAGCTTATATTGCTGAGTTCTTTGTAAATGTGACGGAATATCATGTTCATTGAAACATCACACGCACTCAAAAAGCGTGAAGCTTCATATCGATTCTTCTTCCCCGTCTGTCGGGCAAAAAATATAGGGTTTTCAGAAATTCCCGTTACAAGCTTGTATAACTTGTAGAAGGGAGTGAGTACATAATATTTTGAATAGCAGCCCACGTCTGCAGACGTGCCGTTTCCATTTACGACTGTTTCAGTTCAGATGTGTAAAGCGTCCACTTCAGCTGAGGGAAAGAGAAAAGTCTCACAATTGTTTGTCCTGGTGCGCAGTAGGGTAGGCACGATGACGTGTACAATGTCTGTACCAACATTAGTGGTCGCCACATCGAGCCACTGTTACAAGACATCGGTACTGTTCTGTGCGTTCAGTGTGCTAGGTTCTTTTTTGTTTCTGAATAAGTGTTAATACAAAAACGCGCTTAAATCATAGATATTTCGTTGTGTTTCATTTCGAATTGTTACCGGTATCTAATGACTGTACTGCGTCACGCCAATTTCAGTTCCTCAAGCAGAAGGGGGATGAGTTAAGAATCTGAACTGAAACCGTCGTAGAACGGAAACGGTTCGTTTCCGGGAATGGGCTCCTATTTAAAATATTACCCACTTATTACATTCTAGAAGTCCTAGAAATTTGTAGCGGGAATTTCCAAACATCCTGTATAATACCAGGAGGCCCGTGCCAAATTTCACAATTTTTTTGTTTTAAAGAACGACAGTATTTGGCATAAGTGTAGTCATTGGCATAAGAGCAGTTGTGGGAATAAAGCGAAAACATCATTAAAAATCAACAGATAGACGTGAAATAATAATCACGAATTCATGATAAATCTTTGTATATACATTTCCATGTGTTCAGAAACTTGTTTTGCGCTCGTAATGTTGGTGCCGGGTTGTACGATGGGCAGAGGTCAGGAACTGTCAGCAGGTCCACGTAACCTGTAACTTCGGCTCGACGAGCGTTTCAGTTACAGTAACCACGTTAGACCGTAGTAGCAACAGGTAAATAACAGTGCAAGGCGACAATGGGGTACCCCGTTATCACTGATAACACAAAGAAAACTCTGATTAGAGAAAAAAGGGAGAATTAAACGTTCGCCAGCCCGCTAGAGCAATGAATCTCTAGAATCTTGAGAAAGCTACTGGCAAAGTAATTTAAGCAAATAAACACTGGCATGGCAACAGGAAGCTGTCACGCTTTTTCACAGCTCAACACTTCACGAGAAAACAAATGAATCAGAAAGTACTGAGTTTGCAGTTACTTATTCTGAAATAGTAAATTTTGAAAGTAACTTTAGATGAAATTACTGGTTGAATAAATGACTGACTTGACTTAAACTCTGTTATGCAAAAGAATAACTTTCAATAACCTCAGTGTGAGGTAAGGCAAAATTTAGAAAAAAGCAAGCAATTTACTTTTGATTATTGAAAGATTCAACTGAATGTAGTTTAAGCAAATAAACAATAGGTTTTACTTTTAAAATAACAACAATAAAATACATACGAAGACAGCAAAAGTGACTCGCTAAGATAAATAGAGAACAAGTGAAATTGCGCACTCTTAATTTGTGCTGTATCTTTAGTTATTAGTTTTGCCAGTGAAATTTTACTCTACTTTAAGTAGGCTGTTCTGCAATACAAGAGCTGGGCGCAGTGGCCGAGTGGTTCTAGGCTCTTCAGTCTGGAACCGCGCGACCGCTACGGTCGTAGGTTCGAACCCTGCCTCGGGCATTGATGTGTGTGATGTCCTTAGGTTACTTAGGTTTTGAGTAGCTCTAAGTTCTAGGTGACTGATGACCTCATATGTTAAGTCCCATAGTGCTCAGAGCCATTTGAAACCTTTTGCAATACAAGAATGAACAGCTACTGACGCAGAAAATATAGACTGAAACTGGTCGTAAGTGAACACACAAACTGGCAGTAAATAGTTAATCACTTTTCATATTCTTACGACGCTCGGTGATTGCATGGAAAGGAAAGGGACCCTGCTTGGTAATGTCTTAGGTCAATGGCAACACACATACCCTACAAGTTTTAAACTTTGCATGTTATTACTCAAGTTATTCATACTTTGAGGAAGAAATATTGCTGGGAAATACCAAGTTGAGTTTACAGTTACGATGTTGTTGCTGTGCGGACGAAGAAGAATGTAGTCGACGACAATGTTGAACTGCCGTTGTTGTTGCTGCTGCTGCTGCTGTTCGGTGAGAACCCCGAGTCGTCCCCAGAGCCACGGATAATTAAGGGACAGGCAATAGTTGGAATTGCAGATTCCTCCGCCTGTCCACTCCTACCGTGCGCTCAATACTTGCGGGTTAAGGAATGGTTCAAATGGCTCTGAGCACTATGGGACTTAACATATGAGGTCATCAGTCCGCTAGAACTTAGAACTACTTAAACCTAACTAACCTAACGACATCACACACATCCATGCCCGAGGCATGATTCGAACCTGCGACCGTAGCAGTCGCGCGGTTCCGGACTGACGAGCCTAGAACCGCTCGGCCACAGCGGCCGGCGGTTAAGGAATCAAGCGCGTCAATATTGGCGCGCGCATAGCTGCAAAGCGCGTCTGCGGGAGCTCCCAGCAACCACTTCCGCACTCTTTCATGACTCAAGCTGCTGCGCCCCCTCCCTGCTCGCAACGCGACAGAAACTCTCCATACGCAAACAACGGCAAAGCTACGACCATTTCGTCGTTGCTATCGATACATTTCAATAAAGTTCCCCTGGCTATTACCCAGCAATTTATAATATTTTCATTGTAATTGCAGCCAGTTATATACAGTCAAAAATAAATACCCTGGAGCAACGATTACGTGTTAAAAATAGTTTTTGTAATACAGCTTACAGCTTCAGAATCAAAAGTACAGTGCAAGTTATCAATGGATATTAAACGGCGAAAATTTTGGAAGCTGCAGAAGGTATTTTATCTGCATTTTCGGTGTTACAGCGAGACGTCTAATATCATCCCAACGAGGTCGCGCATACCGGTTCGAGCTCCCGCGTGCCGTCCGGCCGCACACAGTTGTGAGTCCTGCTATGTTGGAACGAATTAGCTCGTTCGTCGCCACAAAAAGCAGACGAACTTTTCGTTCTTCATGATAACACAAGGCCTCATATAAGCCTGCGCTTCCCAGAAGAGCTCACCAAACTTCATTGGATGTTCTTCTTCATCCACCCTACAGCCCGGATCTCGCACCTTCCATCTGTTGAGCCCAACGAAGGATGTACTCCACAGGAAGCAGCACGTGGATAAAGGGGACGTCGTTGATGCAGCAAGACCTTATCTGCGACGTCAGCCAGGACAATGGTTCCATCTGGACATGCAGGAGCTCCCAGTAAGTTAGCGTAAGGCCGTATCACTGAACGGATATTATGTTGAAAAGTAGTGTTTTGTAGCCAAATGAGTGAGGAATGATACGGTGTATTGGAATCCAGTATAAAACCAATCCGCTTTCAGAAAAGAAAAATGTGTTCGTTGCTTATCCTAACGCCCCTCGTGTTTCTAGCCTATATTTACTAGTCATTTTTTCTTGTTTTGGCATATACTGCTGTCTCTCAACATATGGAACATTTTAACACCCCATACACGGGCATATAATCCATGGGACGAATAAGCGTAAGGGGAGGAGCTGGAGGAATGTATTTCTCAAAATCATTTCGTTTGATTCGTGTCTGTGAGAATGTTCCGTCAGATAAGTAGTTCTAAATCTCAGAGAAACTGACATGTGGTACCGTCCTGACGAAAATAAGTTACATCCCCGTCTGCAAAGAATTCCTTAATAGCCAAATGTGTACTGTGTGTAAGGTAGCGTTTCAATGAAAGTGTCGTTTTAAGTTTTCTCTATATTTTAACCAAAGGCTGGAAATGGAGGTCACATTTAAAGTGTGACAGATCCACGTTTTTCTTAAAATGCAGTTTCAGTATGCACCAGGAGCAGACATGATTTACGAACATCAGTAATTAGAACGGAATGTATGTATTTTTTTTATTTTCAGTTAAGGGCAGTGGCTTGTGTCTGCTCTTCGCAGGGGACCATCTGCTGTGTTTTATGTTCGTCAGTCATGTAGAATGAAATTAATAAGAGCAACACTTGACCCGAATGCGAAATGCGCCATTGTGCATTTTAATGTGACGTAATGAGGCCAGCCCTTGTAGCGGTCGTTGTTTCGCCCGTACGTAGTGTTTGTGAAGCAACAGTGCCGTCATTCATTTCCTCTCCGGCGGTACAGCTCCTGTTGACTACTTGATGTAGCCCATTCTCTTCCCGCTTCGCAATTGCCCATCATTTTCCTGATGGCGCGGAGTCACTCGCACCGTTCGACAAATAACTGGCACCGTTCTGAATAGCGGGAGAGATAAGGCTGTGAACACAGCAGCGATCGAGGCACGTTTCGCATACATGTTTACGGCACTCGGACAAAGGACACAGAGGGAGTAAATGCGAGCTGCGAATTCTGTGACTTGAAATATTACGGCCGACGGTTCTACGAAGCTGGGAGTCGGCTTTTTTTTAATATTTAAATAAGTCTGCAGGACCAGGATATTAACTGCGCGGATGCGGAGGTGCGTAAAATACGTGAAATGCGACTGCTCGTGTGTTAACTCGGGCACAGACACACAAACACGCACACACAAAGCGAACGTTAATACAAAAGAATCACACAACCAGCAACCATCCAGACTGGCAAGTCTCAGAATTCGTCCCGTTTTCATTCACAACAGTACGTCGCAACAAGCCTTTGTTTCATTTCGTGTACTGTATCTGGCCCGTGCTATGCAAATGACATAGAATCGGAGAAGGGTATGGTGAAGGTAGTATTAGTTTTTGGATTTCCTGACAGATGACACTGGATATACACTCCTGGAAATGGAAAAAAGAACACATTGACACCGGTGAGTCAGACCCACCATTCTTGCTGTGGGCACTGCGAGAGGGCTGTACAATCGATGATCACACGCACGGCACAGCGGACACACCAGGAACCGCGGTGTTGGCCGTCGAATGGCGCTAGCTGCGCAGCATTTGTGCACCGCCGCCGTCAGTGTCAGCCAGTTTGCCGTGGCATACGGAGCTCCATCGCAGTCTTTAACACTGGTAGCATGCCGCGACAGCGTGGACGTGAACCGTATGTGCAGTTGACGGACTTTGAGCGAGGGCGTATAGTGGGCATGTGGGAGGCCGGGTGGACGTACCGCCGAATTGCTCAACACATGGGGCGTGAGGTCTCCACAGTACATCGATGTTGTCGCCAGTGGTCGGCGGAAGGTGCACGTGCCCGTCGACCTGGGACCGGACCGCAGCGACGCACGGATGCACGCCAAGACCGTAGGATCCTACGCAGTGCCGTAGGGGACCGCACCGCCGCTTCCCAGCAAATTAGGGACACTGTTGCTCCTGGGGTATCGGCGAGGACCATTCGCAACCGTCTCCATGAAGCTGGGCTACGGTCCCGCACACCGTTAGGCCGTCTTCCGCTCACGCCCCAACATCGTGCAGCCCGCCTCCAGTGGTGTCGTGACAGGCGTGAATGGAGGGACGAATGGAGATGTGTCGTCTTCAGCGATGAGAGTCGCATCTGCCTTGGTGCCAATGATGGTCGTATGCGTGTTTGGCGCCGTGCAGGTGAGCGCCACAATCAGGACTGCATACGACCGAGGCACACAGGGCCAACACCCGGCATCATGGTGTGGGGAGCGATCTCCTACACTGGCCGTACACCACTGGTGATCGTCGAGGGGACACTGAATAGTGCACGGTACATCCAAACCGTCATCGAACCCATCGTTCTACCATTCCTAGACCGGCAAGGGAACTTGCTGTTCCAACAGGACAATGCACGTCGGCATGTATCCAGTGCCACCCAACGTGCTCTAGAAGGTGTAAGTCAACTACCCTGGCCAGCAAGATCTCCGGATCTGTCCCCCATTGAGCATGTTTGGGACTGGATGAAGCGTCGTCTCACGCGGTCTGCACGTCCAGCACAAACGCTGGTCCAACTGAGGCGCCAGGTGGAAATGGCATGGCAAGCCGTTCCACAGGACTACATCCAGCATCTCTACGATCGTCTCCATGGGAGAATAGCAGCCTGCATTGCTGCGAAAGGTGGATGTACACTGTACTAGTGCCGACATTATGCATGCTCTGTTGCCTGTGTCTATGTGCCTGTGGTTCTGTCAGTGTGATCATGTGATGTATCTGACCCCAGGAATGTGTCAATAAAGTTTCCCCTTCCTGGGACAATGAATTCACGGTGTTCTTATTTCAATTTCCAGGAGTGTAGTTATTCCTCGAAGGTGTCCATTACTCGCTATGGCTTTATTCAAACCGATTTTGAAACTACATTTTTTTTCTTTTTTAAGAGAGGGAATCTGCCCTTCCCTGTCATTAACAGAAGAAATGTTTTGTGAATATTTACTTTTTCCTTTGATTCTGTTTACATGAATTTCTGACCATTTCATGATGTTGAAAGAAGCTTTTTCCAATCATGTGCCCTCTTCGTTGCTTAATGTACGTCCTAATATAATATCCTCCTTCCTGTCATCATTTCTCTTGCTGCTTCGAGTTATTACTGGTTACAACTATTTTACAAATTTTGAAGGACCTGAGAAATCGTTAATATGTTACCAAATTTAAGCACACGTGACTGCTCTACAAACTTATTTCCTACAATACATGTTCTGGACGAAGAGTGAAGCTCCATTTTCAGCAGTCATTTTGATAAGATAAAGGAACAAGAGCCTAAATTAGCACGTGACGTCACTAGGCGAATACTAATTTGGCAGTCTCACGGTGAGGAGAGGTACAAATTCAATGAAGGAACGCATTTTGAATCGGCAGCCGTACGTATACACCTTTATTCTCAACCTTTTTCAGTTTTAGCAAGCACCATCACGGAGGAAAAGCCTTACAACGATGGATTCGGTGTACAGCTCTTATTCCGTGTAGGTACTTGCTAAAACTGAAGCAGGTTGAGAATAAGGCTGTATACGTAGAGCTAGCGGCTCAAATTGCTTCTTTTCAAATACCTGACAGCCATAAAGTGTTACCTAAAAAAAGTTCTAACAAATTAAATGTTCCTTCCAGTGGGAATGCTGAATGAATGAGATCCACAAGCTGACGCAGGTTGTCACAACTGTGGTTAGACACTGAAACGATGTTAGCAATATTATCATGAAGGTAGATTTTACTAGCAAAGTGTGTAGTCCTCTCTACATCTGCAATACAACAAAGTGTGAATTTAGTAAATACAGATAAGTTCAGCGTATGTGTTGTGAGTCAATACGAATAATATTGATCTCAGGCATCCGTCTTCCCATTCGTGTCTTTATGAGATGGCCGTCAATAACACATACATAGGAAAGTGAGTGTAGTGCTCACAAGATGGTAAAGATTAAGGGAAGATGAAGGAATTTGGCACATTTAAGTGAATTTTGTAACTAATGCCAAGATCGTTTTCCTAAATCGTGGTATTTGTTCCTAAATTTTCATCTGCGTGTCTATAATGCAATGTCAAGATAGAATGGATTCTGGAACACGAATTTTTACATGACACTACGTCTATCCTAATTTTTGCACTGCACCGTTTTGCCTGAACATGGCGATAGAAACAACACATGAAGTGGCGTTAAATAAGGCATTCCAAGATGTTTAATTTCACACTTTGTGTAGTTCGTTTACACTTTCATTTTGTTTTGATTATCAAAACTTATAATTGTGCTTAATACAAAAAAGACTATATCATTGTAAACTACAGGAACAAAGCATTCATTCCACTTCAACTGAAACTTGAGAAATTCATTTCTTGCGTAAACTCAGGTCATGTAAATAACTATATGGGCTGCATTCTGAATGATTCCAATATGGACAGGATACGCATCTGTACCAAACTACTCCGTCTCTTTTTGTGGAATTCATGACACAACATCTTGTTTCGAATCAGCATTTATATGATCAAGTTCATTGTTAACACAACAGCTGGTCAAGTCTGCCTCTGTTTCAGATGACAAATATTCAAGTTTTTTCTTGTAATTTGTACGGTTTGTCTTAGCAGGGCTTGCTTTCTTCGTAACTTTTTGTTGATTTCTGACTTCGCATTTTCTTTCACCTTCCGCTTCTCGCCTTTGAATTTCTATTTACACGGTTTGACCGTCAAAATAGGGGTGTGCTGCTCTTCTCCGCGTTTATACATCTGTCACTACATTAGCCACCGTATAATTATAATGAAAATAAATATATAGTGCTGTGGGATTATATGACACACACAGACATTGTGTGTCGTATCACCCCAGCGGGCACTGTTTGATTAAATATGTTACAAAGAACGAGCATCAAACACACGCCACTAAACAATCTCTCTCTGGATGTAGAAACGTGTAGAATATTCCTTTTATAGTCGGATTTAGTAGTAAATTACACAATCGGTCTCAAACTTTAAAATTCACAGTAGAAAATTACAGCAAACGGTGACGAAACATGTATTCCTTCTACGCACCAGATCAGCGGCGACTGATGGCTTCTTCATCCTGTCGATTCATCTACATCTACGTGATTACTGTGCTATTCACAAAAAATACCTGGCACAGGGTTCAGTGAACCATCTTCAAGCTGTCTCTCTACCGCTCCACTCTAGAACGGCGCATGGGAAAAACGAGCTCTTAAATTTTTCTGTGTCCTGATTTCTCTTGTGTTATCGTGATGATCATTTCTCCCTATGTAGGTGTGTGCCAACAGAACGTTCTCGCAATCGGAGGAGAAAACTGGTGATTGAAATTTCATAGTAAGACCCCGCCGCAATGAAAAACGCCTTTGTCATAATGATTGCCACTCCAATTCACGTATCATGTCTGTGGCACTATATCCCATATTTCGTGATAGTACAAAACGAGCTGCCCTTCTTTGAACTTTTTTGGCGTTGTCCGTCAGTCTCACCTGATGCGGATCCCACACGGCACAGCAATACTCCAAAATAGGGTGGACAAGCGTGGTGTAAGCAGTCTCTTTAGTAGACCTGTTGCACCTTTTAAGTGTTCTGCCAATAACACAACACTATGTATGTGACCATTCCAACTTGGGTTATTTGTAATTGTAATCTGTAAGTATTTAGTTGAATTTACAGCTTTCAGATTTGTGTGACTTACAGCGCAATCGAAATTTAGCAGATTTCTTTCGGTTCTCATGTGTATAACTTCACACTTTTCTTTATTCAGGGTCAATTGCCGCTTTTCGCACATCCCCTTAGAAAATTTAATGAACGATTGTGTTGGTAAACATCTTACGTTATTTGATTTTCAAACAGCTGAGCAGAACTGATAGGCATACTTAGCAAATGAAAGATTTTGATGAAGAACAAACAATGTATTTACCTTAATAGTGTTCAAAGGTAATAATATATATATATATCAGTTCATGACATCCAGTCTTACAAATTTACTGTCTCTGATGGACACACGTCCAGATCAACCGCTCTCAAAACTCCGCCATCTCTCTCCCCACATCCACCACTGCTGGCGGCTCACCTCCAACTGCGCAACGCTACGCGCTGTTAACAGCTAACTGCCCAACACTACAATAGCAAATTCCAACAATGCAAACCAGCCACAGACTGCACACAGCACAGTCAGTGATTTTCATATAGAGCGCTACATGGCGTTACCAACATAAAAACCTAAACAGCCTATTTACACAGATATCGTATCTAAATCATTTTGCAATTCGTTTTCTTCATCTGATGACTTTACAAGACGGTAAATGACAGGATCATCTGCAAAGAGTCTAAGACGGCTACTCAGAATGTCTCCTATGTCATTCATATAGATCAGGAACAACAGAGGGCCTATAACACTTCCTTGGGGAATGCCTGATATTACTTCCCTTTTTCTCGATGACTTTCCGTCTGTTACTACGAACTGTGACCTTTCTGACAGGAAATCACGAATCCAGTCGCACGGCTGAGGCGATATTCCATAGGCAGACAGTTTAGTTAGAAGACGCTTGGGGGAACGGTTTCGAAAGCCTTCTGGAAATCTAAAAATAGGGAATCAATTTGACATTCCCTGTCGATAGCACTCATTACTTCATGAGTATAAAGAGCTAATTGTGTTTCACAAGAACGATATTTTCTGAATCTGTGCTGGCTGTGTGTCCATAAATCGCTTCCTTCGAGGTACTTCATAATGTTTCAAAACCCTAATGCAAATCGACGATAGTGATATGGGCATGTAATTCAGCGTATTACTTCTATTTCCCTTTTTGGGTATTGGTGTGACTTGAGCAATATTCCAGTCTTTAGGTACCGATCTTTCTATGAGCGAGCGGTTGTATATAATTGCTAAATATGGAGCTATTGTATCAGTATACTCCGAAAGGAACCTGAATGGTATACAATCTGGACTGAAGCTCTTGCCTTTATTAAGTGATTTAAGCTGCTTTGCTACACCGAGGATATCTACTTCTACGTTTCTTATCTCGGCCGTTGTTATTGATTGGAATTCAGAAATATTTATTCCGTATTTTATGGTAAATGAGTTTCGGAAAACCGTGTGTAATAACTCTGCTCTAGTGGCACTGTCATCAATGACTTCACCGTTGTTATCGCGCAGTGAAGATAGTGATTGCCTCTTGCCACTGGTGTGCTTTATGTATGCCGAGAATCTCTCTGGGTTTACTGCCAGATTCATAGAGTTTCGTTATGGAAATTATTAAAAGTCCTCGCATTTAAGCAAGCACTATACTTCGAACTTCTGCAAAAATTTGCCAACAACAGCGATCTGACCCGTTTTGTGTACCATGGGGGAGCAGTACCATCACTTAATAACATATGTGGTGTATATCTCCCAATTGCCGTCGATACTCTCTCTTAGAAATCATTCCACGTCTTTTCTACGCTTACATGATCAGATCGGTAGGAATGAAGACTGTCTCTTAAAAAGGCCTTAATAGCATTTCTTCAGATTTTTTAAACAGATGTACTTCGCGTTTCTTTTTGATGGTTGTGGGTGTTACGGTATTCAGCCTAGCAGCAACTGCCTTGTGTTCGCTAATCACTGTATCCGTCATAATACTCCCTATTTGTTCAGAATTATTTCTTGTTAAGAGGGCAAGTATGTTTTCGCAACCATTTACGCTTCGAGTTGGCTCATGAACTAATTGTTCAAAATAATTTTCTGAGAAAGCATTCAGTACAATTTCGGATGATGTTTTATGCCTGCCGCCGGATTTAAACGTATAATTTTTCTGCGTATCGAGGGTAGATTGAAGTCAACAACGACTATAATTGTATGAGTGGGGAACCTACACTCCTGGAAATGGAAAAAAGAACACATTGACACCGGTGTGTCAGACCCACCATACTTGCTCCGGACACTGCGAGAGGGCTGTACAAGCAATGATCACACGCACGGCACAGCGGACACACCAGGAACCGCGGTGTTGGCCGTCGAATGGCGCTAGCTGCGCAGCATTTGTGCACCGCCGCCGTCAGTGTCAGCCAGTTTGCCGTGGCATACGGAGCTCCATCGCAGTCTTTAACACTGGTAGCATGCCGCGACAGCGTGGACGTGAACCGTATGTGCAGTTGACGGACTTTGAGCGAGGGCGTATAGTGGGCATGCGGGAGGCCGGGTGGACGTACCGCCGAATTGCTCAACACGTGGGGCGTGAGGTCTCCACAGTACATCGATGTTGTCGCCAGTGGTCGGCGGAAGGTGCACGTGCCCGTCGACCTGGGACCGGACCGCAGCGACGCACGGATGCACGCCAATACCGTAGGATCCTACGCAGTGCCGTAGGGGACCGCACCGCCACTTCCCAGCAAATTAGGGACACTGTTGCTCCTGGGGTATCGGCGAGGACCATTCGCAACCGTCTCCATGAAGCTGGGCTACGGTCCCGCCCACCGTTAGGCCGTCTTCCGCTCACGCCCCAACATCGTGCAGCCCGCCTCCAGTGGTGTCGCGACAGGCGTGAATGGAGGGACGAATGGAGACGTGTCGTCTTCAGCGATGAGAGTCGCTTCTGCCTTGGTGCCAATGATGGTCGTATGCGTGTTTGGCGCCGTGCAGGTGAGCGCCACAATCAGGATTGCATACGACCGAGGCACACAGGGCCAACACCCGGCATCATGGTGTGGGGAGCGATCTCCTACACTGGCCGTACACCACTGGTGATCGTCGAGGGGACACTGAATAGTGCACGGTACATCCAAACCGTCATCGAACCCATCGTTCTACTATTCCTAGAGCGGCAAGGGAACTTGTTGTTCCAACAGGACAATGCACGTCCGCATGTATCCCGTGCCACCCAACGTGCTCTGGAAGGTGTAAGTCAACTACCCTGGCCAGCAAGATCTCCGGATCTGTCCCCCATTGAGCATGTTTGGGACTGGATGAAGCGTCGTCTCACGCGGTCTGCACGTCCAGCACGAACGCTGGTCCAACTGAGGCGCCAGGTGGAAATGGCATGGCAAGCCGTTCCACAGGACTACATCCAGCATCTCTACGATCGTCTCCATGGGAGAATAGCAGCCTGCATTGCTGCGAAAGGTGGATGTACACTGTACTAGTGCCGACATTATGCATGCTCTGTTGCCTGTGTCTATGTGCCTGTGGTTCTGCCAGTGTGATCATGTGATGTATCTGACCCCAGCAATGTGTCAATAAAGTTTCCCCTTTCCTGGGACAATGAATTCACGGTGTTCTTATTTCAATTTCCAGGAGTGTATTTGAAATGAGACCCAAGTTTTCTTTGAACTTTTCAGTAACTATATCTTCTGAGTTGTGGGGGGGAGGGGCGGTAAACCGATCCAATTAATAGTTTAACCCGATTGTCAGATATAGCTTCTCCCATACTGTTTCGAAGGAACTATCTACTTTTCACAGCATTAAATACTCCACCACCAACTGTATGTAATCTATTCTTTCTGAACAATGTTCGGTCATTTGAAAAAATTTCGGCTGACATTATTTCCGGCTTTAGCCAGCTTTACGTTCCTATAACTATTTGAGCTTCAGTGCTTTCTATTAGGTCTTGGAGGTCTGGTTCTTTCCCAGTGCAGCTACGACAATTTACAACTACAGTACCGATGGTTGCTACAACTACTTTACTGTGTTTTACCTGCCCCCAAAAGACGGGAGCCCCTTCTTTGGTTCTCTGAGACTCTCTAACCTAAAAAACCGCCCAGCCCCTTCCACACAGCCCCCGATACCCGTGTAGCCGCCTCCTGTGTGTAGTGGACTCCTGACCTATTAAGCAGAACCAGGAAACCCACCATCCAATGGCGCAAGTCAAGGAATCTGCAGCCTACACGGTCACAGAACTGGCTGAGCCTCTGATTCAGACCTTCCACTCGGCTCTGCACCAAAGGACCACATTCGGTTCTATCGACGGTGCTGCAGATTATGAGCTCCGCCTTAATCTCGGAAGCAAGACTGGCAGTCTTTACCATTTCCGCTAGCCGCCCGAAACCAGAGACAATCTCCTCCAATCCGTAGCGTCTTGACTACAGTATGCGAATATCAGCACGGTCAAAATATATTCATTCACCAGATTAAAATCATTATCCGATCGACACACAACAGACCTGTACACACGCGGCTCTAAGTCCCTTAGATAGTCACAGACTCCTTGGAAGACTTGGCATAATATCTGAACCTCGTTAACAGTTGGTAAAGTTCGTTACTAGCACTGAAGATAGCATTTTACAGAACGGTGCTTGACACGCTCGAACGCTTTGAAAGTTGGTTCAGATAGTTCAAAAGGCTCTAAGCACTGTGGGACTTAATATCAGTGGTCATCAGTCCGCAAAATTTGGAACTATTTAAAGCCAAATAAACTAAGGAAATCACACACATCCATGCCCGATGCAGGATTCGAACCTGCGACCGTAGCAGCAGCGCAATTCCGGACTGAAGCGCCTAGAACCGCTCGGCCACTGCGGCCGGCTTGAAAATTGGACATCGACTGCCGTCGACTTGCCTCTTCTCCCCTATGTATACGTGAGGTTTTTATGACTACAGAGTAAAACATGAACATGATATTGCATGCATGCCCATGTTGCATGCATATCCGAAGGAACATTGTATTGTATTTCTTAACAACACAGCCTCTGCAGTATCGTATTTATATTCACCGATATCAGGCGGCGACTTTCAATCAGAATGCTTCCCCTAATTCCTGGATAGCCAAAGCGGATAAGGCCACCGCTCGACCTCTCGAGGTCCGCTGGAAATCCGGATCGAGTCCCGGTGAGACACAAATTTGTATAGTCGTCATTCCATTGTACAGCTGATGGTTGTCCATATTCGCAACTGCGAATACATTTCATGTAAACCATGAACATTCTCAATACTGTATTGGTCACTTTTCCACAGACAATGTGTCGGGAATAAGATGATGTATCCATTGTATTGGTCACTTTTCCACAGACAATGTGTCGGGAATAAGATGATGTATCCATATCGACATCCAATTTATTAACTACTGAATTTATCAAAGTGAAGTTGACCTATTGTTGTTTCTTTCCCATAGTTACTGCCTCATTTTGTAATTAAGTAAATGCTAGCTAACCTGAAGAGTTAATTAATCAAATTGCACTATTTTGGCCGGCCGTAGCGGCCGAGCGTTCTAGGCGCTACAATCTGGGACCGCGCGACCGCTACGGTCGCAGGTTCGAATCCTGCCTCGGGCATGGATGTGTGTGATGTCCTTAGGTTAGTTAGGTTTAAGTAGTTCTAAGTTCTAGGGGACTGATGACTTCAGAAGTTGAGTCCCATAGTGCTCAGAGCCATTTGAACCATTTTTTGCACTATTTTGTGACTCTGTACATCTTCACAGAGGACTACTGTGTCTGCGCTTTTCCTGGCGCCTCTCATGATATGATTTTCCGCACAACCACTTTCACCCACGAGCGTTTTCTATAACCTTGCCTCCCTGCAGCAACCTACCGCCTTCTCTACGCATATCTCTGTTCATGCCTGCATGCCGCATCACAACTCCCCGTGTCCTACACAACTTTCTCGGTGGAAAATGAAGAAAAACTATTAGTTCACATAGTTACAGTGTTTGTAATTGAATGACGTAGGCTTATGACGTAAGTGATTCCTCACACATAAATTTTAAACGAGACCTTGGAGAATAGTTATTGATGTGACTCAAATAAAACAAAATTAACCGAATAAGTTCTTGAGTCGGAGGAACGTTCTGATAGTACCAATTTTAGACATACGCTATGTGATCAAAAGTATCCGGACACCTGGCTGAAAATGACTTGCAAGTTCGTGGCGCCCTCCATCGGCAATGCTGAAATTCAGTATAGTGTTGGCCCACCCTTAGCCTTGATGACAGCTTCCACTCCCGCAGGCATACGTTCAGTCAGGTGCTGTAAGGTTTCTTGGGGAATGGTAGTCCATTCTTCACAGAGTGCTGCACTGAGGAGAGGTATCGATGTCGGCCGGTGAGGCCTGGCACGAAGTCGGCGTTCCAAAACATTCCAAAGGTGTTATATAGGACTCAGGTCTGGACTCTGAACAGGCCAGTCCATTACAGGGATGTTGTTGTCGTATAACCGTCCATTATGAACAGGTGCTCGATAGTGTTGAAAGATGCAATCGCCATCCCCAAATTGCTCTTCAAGCAAGAAGGGAAGCAAGAAGGTGCTTAAAACATCAGTGTAGGCCGGTGCTGTGATAGTGCCACGCAAATCAACAAGGGGTGTTAGCTCCCCCCATGAAAAATACGACCACACCATAACAACACACCGCCTCCGAATTTTACTGATGGACTACAGACGCTATCAGATGACGCTCACCGGGCATTCACCATATTCACACCCTACCATTGCCACATTGTGTACCGTGATTCGTCATTCCACACAACGTTTTTCCACTGTTCAATCGTCCAACGCCTTACACCAAACGAGGCGTCGTTTCTCAATTACCGGCGTGATGTAGCTTGTGAGTAGCCGCTCGACCATGAAATCCAAGTTTTCTCACCTCCCTGCAAACTGTCATGGTACTTGCAGTGGATCCTGATGCAGTTTGGAATTCCTGTGCGATGGTCTGGATGGATGTCTGCCTATTACACGTTACAACCCTTTTCAACTGTCGGCCGTCTCTGTCAGTTCAAATGTTCAAATGTTTGTGAAATCTTATGGGACTTAACTGCTAAGGTCCTCAGTCCCTAAGCTTACACACTACTTAACCTAAATTATCCTAAGCACAAACACACACACACCCACACACCCATGCCCGAGGGAGGACTCGAACCTCCACCGCGACCAGCCGCACAGCCCATGACTGCAGCGCCTTAGACCGTCTCTGTCAGTCAACAGACGAGGTCAGCCTGTACGCTTTTGTGCTGTACGTCTCCTTTAACGTTTCCACTTCACTAGCACATCGGAAACAGTGGACCTAGGGATGTTTAGGGGTGTGCAAATCTCGCGTACAGACTATAACACAAGTAACACCCAGTCACCGTTAACTCGTAACTAGACGTGTACGTACAATGAGAATTGAATCTCCTTCTGGAAGCCACTATTATGGAGTCTTGGTGTTATTAGTCCTACAATGACAGGAATTCAAGAAGCCTGATGATAATTTATTACGGCTGTACCGGGGTATAATAAAATTAAAATCATGGCAAAATGATTATCTGTTGAATAAGGCGCCACATCTTGTATGACATGAGGACTGTTAATTAGAAGAGACTAAATGCTATAAACAAGCCGTTATACCATTTACCTCGAGAATTGATCTTAAATTTTGTTGTAAGACTACTAATTAGTAAGACCTTGTAATCGCAGATTCCAGTGAAAGATGCAATCCTCGTTAATACGTACACGCTCGGTTGCGAGTGAACAGGTTTAACAACGCATTTTGTCTGCTGAGCTGAGCGAGTGAGCGAGTGAGCGAGCTCAGACGTACCTGCGTGACGTACGCGCTACGGCCTGTATTTCTCGTAGGCCTCGTTGTCGACAAAAGCACTGGTTTGTTTCCCATTACGAACCAAATGATTTTTAAATGGAATCGAACGTGCCAATTCGACTCATATTCGCCTAATGCGATACTCGGTTTAGCGGTATGTGTTAAAATGGGCAGTAAAACACAAAGAATAACCAGCAGTCCAGCAGCGATTCAACAGCGCTGCACACATGGTGGTAGCCAAGGGGCTACTGAATCTGCGGCGGCGCGGTTCTTTCCGTCCCTATTCGACGAACCAGCACCTACCTGTGAATATTATCTCTGCAGATCATCAGTAGGAAAGCCGAGTGAAACCTACTGTACTTCGACGTGAACCAGGCTGCAATTTAAGTCACTAATCTGCGTTTCGGGAGAAACACGAAACGAAAGGTTGGAAATTTTGTCCTCAGTTAATATATTCTGAAACTTAAGTGAACAAGTATCTTTGCCAAGCCCATGCCAGCCTTAACACAGTCACTCAAAACCCCTTTCACTCACGTTAGCAAGTTTATAGTGTTGCATTTCACGAAAACGTAATAGATACAAAAATACTCATTGTTTTTGATTGACAATACTCGCCAAATATTAAGCTGTCGGTATCTAATGCAGACACAGTTTTTAACCACCGACCTGCTCAATACGCCACGTGGTATATATGTTTTTTTTTTTTTGTCACAAAATTCACTTAAAAATTCCGAAATTTCTACACACACATCGGAATAATTATGCCGTCACCTGCCAACACTTTTGATGTATCAAACACTGCTAGATCCGGCAACTTATCGTTTCTATCGGAACCACTGCCAAACACGTCCGATCTGTTGCATGGCTAGGCTAATGGCTCTGAGCACTATGGGACTCAACTGCTGAGGTCATTAGTCCCCTAGAACTTAGAACTAGTTAAACCTAACTAACCTAAGGACATCACAAACATCCATGCCCGAGGCAGGATTCGAACCTGCGACCGTAGCGGTCTTGCGGTTCCAGGCTGCAGCGCCTTTAACCGCACGGCCACTTCGGCCGGCAGGCTAGGCTTCAACTCTTCCCTAGAATACTCTAAGTCTTCTTTACCAGCAGAGAAAGGCACGCAAAGAATATTGCTTTACCATTGGTCCGTTTACCCAACAGCCAATAGCAAAACAACACTCTCCCGCGTCAGTCCGCGCTTTTCATCCATAAGCATTCGAAAAATTGTAAACCTCACGACTGCACTTTTTACCGACGTAATTATCTAATATGTTGCAGTTTTGCTTACGCATAAAGTTATTTACTGTTGTTATTTATACCTGAATTAACTTTCCCTTTACCATAAACTTACTTTACAACTCTATTATACAAATATACCCTTTGTCCATATCCATACTTCTTCGAAATGTTCCCACACTATATCCTACTACATAACTCGTTAAACAATTATCTCCATATTAAACTTAAAACACACTCACGCATCATTCATACTGCTAAAACACACATAAAAAGACATATAACACTTTATGAAAATACTAGAACAGTTTATGAAAAACATTCAATTACTTTAGTGCACTCTAGTGGGCACAATCGAAACTAAAATCACAGTCCCCCTATCCAATACTGTCCTCTACCGGCTGATACACAAACTACGTGCGCGTCCAGTCTCGCGTCACCATCTGTCACTATCCAGCTCTGAGACACATCTCCCACTTAACCGCCTCCAAGGCAGGATCGTTATACGGCGCTACGCCTCAAATCGCTTCTGGAGTACTTGTTATTCTTCGTGTTTTACTGCCCATTTTAATACATACCGCTAAAAGAGTATCGTACTAGACTAATTTAGAACCGCGCTGTCGACTGGACACATAAAATTACGCTTTAAAAAATCATTGTTTGTAATGGGAAGACAACCTACGCTTTGTATCGACAATGGGTGTCGCGTGAATGAACTGATGAGTAGCATTTGTTTGGGCTGATTCGAACTACACATTGCGAAAACGAAACTGAAAATATCTGTCTAACATTAGAGAAAATGATCCTGACGAATCTTGAGGTTCAAATGGCTCTGAGCACTATGGGACTCAACTGCTGAGGTCATTAGTCCCATAGAACTTAGAACTAGTTAAACCTAACTAACCTAAGGACATCACAAACATCCATGCCCGAGGCAGGATTCGAACCTGCGACCGTAGCGGTCTTGCGGTTCTAGACTGCAGCGCCTTTAACCGCACGGCCACTTCGGGAATCTGGAGGATGACGCCCTCTATGTCCGTCATATTTCCTACGCGAAAGGCTACTTAGTGAGCACGACAACTCCCTATATAGTCTTTCTGCTAATAAATCACAGTTTTACATATATTTGTGGCGTTACAAACGATTCCTGTAATAGCTTAGCCATGGGAAACGTAACCACGGGGCCTTGCCGCATAGGCCATAACCATCCAATATGCATTGTTACTACGAGAACACGATAAAAGGCTTTCATTTTTCTATTTTTCATTCATTCATCGTGTTCCTTAGATCCCATCAGTGTGAAACTTCAGGGATGTGAAGCGAACCAAGGTATACATTACCAAAAGGGAAGTATAAAACAGATTTGATCTGTAAACTGTACTAACGATAAATTATTACAATATTGTTTAATGCCATTTATGTTTCTATTAGCTAACTGTAATCAAATAAATTAAACGTAGAAAGAAAGCTACCACTTTGAAGAAAAAAGTTACCGCCTGATCAGTTATTCTTAATAGTTACTAATTACCTCGTATCGTTAGACTAACATTTACTAGATTACAATGGTATCTTATCAAAGAAATAGTTACCACCATCTGTAATTACTGAGACCTGTTTCGAGTACATCAGTGCTTGCCGTCCAGATCTACAACAAACGCTCCCTTGCTATGTGGTTAACAGAACTTTTCCGTTGTTGCATGTAAGACGTTAATTTTCTTTTGAACAGGTTTGGATGCCCTGTTTCTTGCTTTACGTTACAAAATGGTAGCTTACTGATTACTTTTGCACATAAGTACATAACTACACACTGAACCATAGAATGGAGACAAAGTGTACATTAAAATTATGTTTCTGTCTTGAATTGCGATTGTATAGATCACAGTTCAACGGAATTTTACTTTTATTCTGAGCAATAAAAACTATTTAAGAGTAAAAGTATTGGAGAATAAGCGTAATAACTAGATCCACTGAAAATGTTCAGCAAGATGTACAGCTATCTACTTTACACTTTATTCTTACTGCCCGCATGCCCGCAGACACCTTATTCGCTTTATGTACACTACTCTAACATAGAACAAGACATGGAAACATACAAAATAAGCCAATACTCTTGCATTTTCATCAACACAGTGAGAGGTGCTTCTAAGGGCAAAGTACGCTGAACTTATATATGTGTTGACACTCTAATAGCTTGTTATCAATTGAACCACAAGGAATTTTGTGCAAGGTGTTTAATTTAGTGTGCGACTATTAATCCCTATCTCTGGTGCCATATGTCATTCTTGTTTGTTTGAAACTATATAATGTTACTGTTTGTGAGATTAAGTCTTAGGCTTACTGGTGAACAGTTTTTAGGCCCGCATAATAATCATCTGAGTTCTGACTGTTAAGGCTGAATTTGGATTAATTTCTTCATGTCATCACTAGAAGATTATTCAGGTAGATTACGAGCAAGAGCGGGCCCAGTAGGGGTCCCTGTGAGATCCAACGTGTAACGTTCCTTCATTCAGAGGTTTACTTTCATGCCTGCGATACAGTTGGTCGAAGAGACCCTCTGTTTTCTATTACCGAAGTAAGATTCCTTCCGTGGATATGGTTGCAGTTGGTACCAAGTTTTGCTTGTGAACTTTAGTTTGGCAAGTAGAATCTTGAGATCGACAAAATCAAATACTCGGCGAGATCATACTCCATTTCTTCAATAATATGTTTCTTCGTCTATGGAGAAACATCTCCGAAAGTGAAAGTAAGAGGCAGATACCAAGATAGCGACAGCTGAGCCACCATAAAATTGCTCCCACATGGCACAAACGTAAAACTGATGCCAATGAAATATTATTTTTTGGTTATATTGGTACGAGCCAAGCTCTAACGGAAGTTTCAACCGCAACTACGAAATGTACGAGTTTATAAGAAGTTTTGAAGCAATACCATGACCACACAAAATTATTTTGGACTGTTTACCGGCGGCGATAATTTGCCCGAAGTTGGTGAAGTTTTATAACGAGTAGCGTCCTGCATAATAAACAATGAAATGGGTGGCTGGGTTCTGATGTGGCGGTGATTCTTTTCAAGATGACGCTCATAAATGACGTCCCCAAGAACGCTGCAACCGCGATCGAAAACATCGATGATGATGATGCTGTTTGGTTTGTGGGGCGCAAAACTGCGCGGCCAATAGCTCCCGCACGAAGTCCCAGTTTTTATAGGGTCCAATTTTTTTACAGAGTCCAATCTAGACACTGTCACGAATGATGAGGATAATGATGAAATGATGAGGACAACACAAACACCCAGTCCTCGGGCAAAGAAAAAACATCGATAAGCTGCTTAAGATTAACAGGCGATTAAAGATGTCTGAAATAGTAGATACCACAGCCAAAGGAGAAGGAAAACTACGTTACATTTTAGATGTAGAAGCAATCACGATAAAATTTAATGGAAGATGGGAGCCATATTTATTGAATGCTGATCTAAAACAAATGTGAAAAACAATTTCTCGGCAACATTAGAATCATTTTGCAACAGACGTCAACCTTTATTGTGTATCGATTTGTTACTGTAGTTCGTGATCCTGCATCACCCAGGCGGATTGTTAAATGCGAGAATTGCCCATTATACGTATCTTCAGTATTTTAATTAGCACGTACATTTTAAGTTACAATTTCATAGTCTCCAGCGCTTTAAATCTCGTTATTTCCTTCAGTAGATAAACATGGACCCACTAATGATAATGGAATAAGACTGATCCTCTTCGCAGCCTCCCGGAATATGATAGTGTGATCTACCAGGTTTCCCCATAAGGAGATACATAGGCGCACATGGAAGTCACCCGATGGTGGAACCATTAAACAAATTGATCACGGAGTGATAGACCAGAGGCATAAATCTAACTTGTTGGATGTTCGAACCTTTCGTGGCCCTAATGTGGATTCAGATCATTTTCTTGTAATGGCCAAGATAAGAGGAAGGATGTCAAACTCTCAAAAAGAAAGTGATACTGCGGAAGAACGGTACAATATTGCAGCCCTGCAATTAACAGAAACTTACGAATCACACTATCACAAAGTTTCTCAGGCCCTAGAAAAAGAACAAGGAGCAATGCGAGACAGTAATGACATATAACAAAAATGGCTGACTATAAAAAGAGGTATAGACATTTCACTTAAGGAGACACTAGGGATGTAGAGAAAATCAATAAGGCCCACATGGTTTGATGAAGAGTGTAAGAGAGTGGAAGAAAAAACACTGCATACCAAAGGACATCACAGGCGAACTGCACAAGAAGCTTGTTGGAGGATTATCGAGAGAAAAGGAGGATCGAAAAGATGACACATCGCTGAAAGAAAAAGGAATGGACTAAGGCTGAAATAGAATGTATGGAATTGTCCAATAAGAAGAACGAAACAACGAAGTTCTTTATAAAAGTAAACAATGCTATAAGACAATTTGCTCCAATAACCAGCTTGATTAGAGATGAAGAAGGAAACATAATAAGTGAGATTAAACAGACAGATTGCGGAGATACTTTAATGAGCTGCTGAATTGAGAAATAGAACAAGCAGAGGATATGTCTAGTGATTGTGAGCAAGGACTGGATGATGAACAGCCACTAGATGGCCTAGGGTTAGAGGACGTTATAAAAGCTTTAAGGAAACTGAAGAATAACAAGGTCCCCGGTACTGATAGCATACTTGCATAATTGCTAAAATGTGGAAGAGCAACATTAGAACTGTCTCTCTTTGAACTTATCTCTCTCATGTGGGAACAGGAAAGGAATGAAGGAATATTATGTCCCATACATGAAAAGGGCGACCACCGTGGAATCGCTCTCCTCAGCCTGCGGTACCAGGTGTTGTCCTATATTATTTTTGGTCGGCTACTCCCACAGGTGGATAAAGGAACTGGAATATACCAAAGCGGATTTCGACGAGGAAGGTCAACAATAGACCAGTTTTTCAATCTGCACCAAATTTTGGAGAAAACTGTTGAACATACAATTGAAACAAATCACTTCTTTATTGACTTTCAGGCTGCATACGATATCATCAATAGAGACCAGTTGTTTTATGCCTTACAGGAGATGGGGATACGTGAAAAGCTCTTGAGAATGGTTAAAATGCTAACGTCTGACGCAAGAAGCTGTGCATTCGAGGTCGAGGAAATTACTCAGATCCCTTGTAAATAAAAAATGGGTTACGTCAAGGAGATGCATTAGTAAGCAATGTAGCACACGAAAAGGTGATTAAGGAAGCAGGACTACAGACGAGCAGCACCATCTCCTACAAGTCAGTGCAGATTTTAGCATATTCAAATGACGTAGACATAATAGCACGGACAGTACCAGCATTGAAATAAGCTTTAACAGCCTTAATTCAAGCAAATGAGAAGATTGGTCTTACGATGAATGAAGATAAAACTAAATACATGGTCTATGGGAACTTTCGGTGTGTATGGATACACATTTGAAAGAGTTGATAGCTTGAAGTATCTTGGTTCCACAGTCACTTGCTTTAATGACATTTCAACTAAAATTAAGATTAGGCTGATATCAGAAAATAAGACATATTTCGCCTTGAGTAATTTATTCCGGTCAAGACTACTCGAGCCGCCCAACAAAATTCACTATTTATAAAACCCTTGTTAGACCAGTTCTCACTTATACTCCGGAAACATGGCCCTCGACGGAAACAAATGCAAGGCTGCTCGACGAATTTGAGAGGAAAGGTTTAAGGAGAATAATTGGCCCTGTGTATGACAGAGAACATCGCAGCAAAAGGTACAATGTAGAACTGCACGCTATGCATTCATCGTATTTATCAGCATTTTCATTTGATGGATTCATTACATTATTTAAAATTTGATTTATAATTTTGTTTATTGAACTGTAAGGATGGAGGCTTTTTGTAATACGTAATATTATAAAAAAAGATGCGAATTTAAGTAAGTTCGTATGGCATGATTGGCTTGGAGTCCCTCAAAAGGGATATTGAGCCACCTGTTTCCAAGTTCTATCAATTGGCTGCCACTCCGGCCTAAAGTTTAACGTGAAATCCGAGGCACGACTCGTTCTTGGCGTATCTTCACATGATTGAGAGGTGAAAGCTAGCACGAGAAAGACTCAAAGACTTCCATGCTCCGTCCATGTTTCGTTCCAGCAACCGCTCGGTTTCCAGTCAAATGCGTTACCACTAAACTACCGGGCCTGATTTAAGAAAATATATATTGATGCGGATCTACCGACACCAAGGTTATTACTGAAATAATTATTTAAATAAAAATTGGACTAAAATGTATTAAACAGTTTCTCCTAACCATAACACATTCCTAAACCTAAGCAGATAATTCTGAAAATTTGTGATTGTGAACTTTTAATAGCTATGAAAATGTTTTTAAAATCTGTAATAAAAACGTGCGCACGTCCAACAGATAATAGTACTGTGGTGAACTGTTCGTGCAACTATTAGGTATTGCACATTTCCTATGTTTTAATTACCTTCTGCTTTTAGATGATTCCAAACATTCTGTATATGCCGATGCTCCTGTAACAAAAATAATACGGTCAGGAAGGATAAGAGGGGCAGGTCAAAATGGTTCAAATGGCTCTGAGCACTATGGGACTTAACTGCTGAGGTCATCAGTCCCCTAGAATTTAGAACTACTTAAACATAACTAACCTAAGGACATCACACACATCCATGCCCGAGGCAGGATTCGAACCTGCGACCGTAGCGGTCTCGCGGTTCCACACTGTAGTGCCTAGAACCGCTCGGCCACTCCGGCCGGCTTGGGCAGGTCATATGTCAAGAATGAAGGAGTCTGAGGTGATAAAGATTCTCTTTGGTAATCCAGAAGTACGAAGAGGTCGAGGTCTACTTCGAGCAAGATGGCTGGATGGAGTGGAAGAAGATCTACGGAAGCTCGGATGCAGAAACTGGAGGAGGGTAGCACGTGGCCGTGATGGATGGCGGAAGCTCGTTGGGAAGGCCAAGGTTCATCCTGGACTGTAGCGCCACAGAAGAAAGAAAAAGATTACTGAAATGTTTCATCACTAACTTGTAACTTCCATGTCCTCGATATTTCTTGTCCAGTCAGACTTATTTATTCGTTACCGAATTGCCATCTTCTTTTTTACCCGCGGTTTACCAGCAGCTTCCCACTCATTGCTCCACAAGAATATTTTAATAGATTTTTAATAAGTCACTCTCTTGTCTGTTCGTTACAAATTTTGCAGTTGATTTTGAACTAGCTTCCCGATGAGCTGAATAACTGAAGCTTTTCTTGTCTGTTCGATACAAATTTTGCAACTGATTTCAAATTAAGTTCCAGATGAGCTATATAACTGAAACTTGTAACATGGTTCCGAAGTGTATGATAATATGACGCTAACTCGCCTTTTTGTCACTTGACCATTGCCATTGGCCCTTCTTCCTGTTCCAGTCGTGAATGGCTCATAGGGAGAACGATTGCTGGGAAACCCCCACGTGTGCTCGAATCTCTTTGATTGTTACCTTCAAGGTCGTTAGGGGGATATATTTAGGAGCAATATATGATTCACTCAGGTGAAGAGAAACTAAATTAAACTTGAAATTTACAAGTGTCTGTTTGGTAATTTTATAAAAATGTTTGGAATCGATTGAAAAATTTCACACAAAAGTCTAAAAGCAGAAGATAATTAAAACATAGAGAATGTGCAATACATAATAGTTGCAGAATAGTTCACATCATTACTGTTATCTGTTCGACGCACCCACGTTTTTTTATTACAACTCTTAAAAACATTTTCATAACTGTTAAAAATTCATAATCATAAATTTTCAGGATTATCTCTATAGGCTTAGGAATCTGTTGGGGTTAGAAGAAACTATTTTATGCTTTTTAGTCCGATTTTTATTTAAATAATTATTTCAATAATAAGCTTGGCGTCTGCAGCAATGTAGATCCACATCAATATATATTTCCTTACGTCAGGCCAGGTAGTTTAGTGGTAACACATTTGACTGGAAACAGAGCGGTTGCGGGAACGAAACATGGACGGAGCATGGAAGTCTTTGAGTCTTTCTCTGTGCTAGTCTTCACCTCTCAGTCATGTGAAGATACGCCAAGAACGAGTCGTGGTTCGGATTCCACGTTAAACTTTAGGCCGAAGTAGCAGTCAATTGAAAGAACTTGCAAGCAGGGGGCTCAATATCCTTCTTGAGGAACTCCAAGCCAATGGTGCCATACAAATTCCGCTATCTTTACATCTTTTCTATAATATTACATATTATACAAAGCCTCCATCCTTATAGTTCAATATACACAACTATAAATCAGATTTTAAATACTGTAATAAATCCATCAAATGAGAACGCTGATGAATACGATGAATGCAGATTACTAAAGAGATCGCATCACGTTGGGAGTCAAAATGTCGTAAATCCACCGAAACTCCAATATGATGCGACATGCAAGTTACCTATGACATCGCCACACTCTGGGAGCCAAAAATATAGTAAACTGAACGATCATACAGTGAAGTAAAACAGCAGTTGTTTATGAGATGAAGCGATTGACAACCAAATAAAACAGTTTAATTAGAGGGTGAAAGCAGGAACAGTTTGATGTATTACAGTACCTTGCATACAAATGCAAATCTCAGAACCAAGTTGATAGGGCGTGGGCATGACTCAGTTATTAATGCGTAGGAGGATGGATGAATCACCGTGGTGAGTGGTTGTGTGGTGGTGTGGGCGGCAGACGCCGGTCCGGTATGGCGCACCGCCTCGTAGCTGCGAAGCGGCGATTTCGCAGTCTGTGTTCCTGCAGCTTCGCAGTGAGGCCCGGAACGGTTTCTGCGTTGACTGCCCGCGGTGGTAGCGTTGCAGAAGCAGCGTTATCACAGTGTGTGGGAGGCCAGTGTCAGGCCATGTAACTGTAATGTGCAGTCGAGTGCTTAATTTAAAGGCACTGAACCGCAAGGATTCGTCAATTAAACATAATAATGCAACAGAATGAGCCACTAAGTGATACTGAAGATTGAAGATTCAGATACGAATAAGGATCACAAGCAGTCGGCACACTAAGTAAGGAATGGGTCATCGAGCCCCCTCATTCTTTTGCTTTCACACTGTCTCTTCAGCTTTCCTGACTCTAGTTAGCTCACGGACTACCAGAATTTTTCGTCCTCTTAGTATTGTCGCTGGCGGACAAAATTTCCAGTGCCACCCAGTGGCTGATCGCTTTGTGACCACGTCTCCCAGTGCAGGGCAGAAATTTCCTACCATGCGTGGGCCGGTGTGTGACTCGGGAGCTGTCGTGTTTCTTACGCGTTCTCTGTCAAGGGCGTTCCTAGTTTTGGTCACAATGAAACTGGCATATCGTTCCGATGTTTCCCGCATTACAGAGACACATTTCTGTCTCTGCTTGAATTCACCCGTCAAGCTGGCTACCTATGCTCGTAATAATTAGAAATACTTTGTCCAAGCATAATTCCAAGCCCACTCTTTCCATGACGTTATTAATATGTTGGAGCGTTAAGTTTTTAGCGTTTTTGTTTAGAGTGTTTGTGTTCTGGTTGATATGGGTCTATTTATTGTCTGTCATTTTTTTCTGCTCCTCTTCGAGTTTCTGTACGCTAGGAAATGGAATTCCAAGTGTAGAAATCGGAACATCTCCGACACATTTTGTTTTTGAGTTCAATAGGCCGGCCGGTATCGCCGAGCGGTTCTAGAGGCTTCAGTCTGGAACCGCGCGACCGCTACAGTCGCAGGTTCGAATGCTGCCTCGGGCATGGATGTGTGTGAGGTCCTTAGGTTAGTTAGGTTTAAGTAGTTCTAAGTTCTAGGGCACTGATGACCCCAGATGTTAAGTCCCATAGTGCTCAGAGCCATTTGAACCAGTTTTTTGAGTTCGATAGACGGGTGACTGTAGTGGAGGCAGCCACAAACAATTGGGCTGTGTATGGGGATAATGCCATTGGATACAGCACGGCAAGAGAATGGTTCTCTCGTTTCGAGGATGATCGTTTTGACAATAGTGACCCTCCACGATCAGCAAGACCTTCGACTTTGATGAAAACCGTTCAAACACATCACTCCAGAATTATCCACGTCAGAGTACTCAGAAATGTCAAATGTGATGAACTGTCATCATTCCACCATCGTGCGACATTAGCACGCAGTGAGGAAGTTTCAGAAAAATGGCTCTGAGCACTATGGGACTTAACTTCTGAGGTCATCACTCCCCTAGACTTAGAACTACTTAAACATAACTAACCTAAGGACACCACATACACCCATGCCCGAGGCAGGATTCGAACCTGCGACCGTAACAGCAGCTCTTTTCCGGACTGAAGCGCCTAGAACCGCTCGGCCACAACGGCCAGCGAAGTTTCAGAAATCGGGACTTTGTGCGCCACATACTCTAAGGCAAATTCTCAGTAATCAGCAGATCGCGAAATGTGTAACTCTGCTCACTCGTCATCAGTTGGCTCGTGAACAACACCGACCATTCCTGTCCTGTATCGTGGCTGGTGACGAGTAAAGGAGTCTTTATGCTAACATAAGGAAAATCAGGGAGTGGTTGAACCGAAACAAAGCAGCAACCGCCCTTACAAAGACCTGCCCGCTTGCACAAAAGATAATGTTATGCATCTGGTGCAGCAGCGGTGGCGTGGTGTACTACAAATTGCTTCCCCGAGCTGCAACCATTACTGCTGACATTTATTGTAAGCAACCGATACCTCTTGTAGACGCAGTCCAAAAACAACGATCAGGAAAACGGCATAAAATGATGGTACTTCACGACAACGCCCGCCCACGCCCTTCTAGACTAACGAAAAACACTATACGGAGTTGGATTGAGAATAATTCCGCACCCATCGTATTCACCTGACTTTGCGCCCTCAGATTTTCGCCCTTTCCACTATCTGTCGAACAACAACGATCTCCTTTCCGAATGAAAATGCGCTCCGAACGTGGGTCGACGAGTTTCACGCTCCAAATCCACGTGATTTCTACTGTCGCGGAATCGAAAAGTTGGCCGAGTTGGAAGACTGTTGTAAAGGAGAATAGATGTTGTAAAGGAGAATATATTATTGACGACTAAAGTCTCTCTTAAATGTTGTGTTTCTTATACTTACGGAAATACATTACGAATTTATGCACAGCCCTAATACGTCAACGTAACGAAGTCTCACCTAATGGAGAATCTAATTACATATTTTTGGAAGCTGATTTGATTTAAGTCGTTTCAATATACAACACTTTGTCCAACTGCATCCAGTCTGACGAGGAACAATTCATCAGTTTTGTCTGACATATTTACACTCAAGTTCAGAAAACTATGTTCCCTGTGAAATCCAGTATCCAATTAGTAGCGTTGTTGAGCTACAGACGTGTAGTTACAATCCATTTGTTGGTGCACTGAAGGAGGCATTACGTGGGAAGAGGTTCCAGGACAAGGAGGACGTGAAAAAGTTTGTGAGAAATTTGTTCAAACATCAAGATAAAGAGTTCTTTGCAGCCGGAATAAAAGAGCTTGCAGCCCGTTGGAACAAGTGTATAAATGTTCAAGGAGATTATGTTGAAAACTAGAAAAAATATTGTTTTGTAAATTTTCTCCACACCAATTTGTCTCTTTAATTATTGAATGACCCTGGTATTTGCTACAGGTTCCCCACATTTGAACAATAATACAAGACGTGTCGCACGAGTGTTTTGTAAGCAGTCTTGTTTGTAGATTGATTGTACTTCTCTATTCCACTAATTCACTTCTTAGACTGCCTCTTGCTTTGCCTATAACTGAGCCTCTGCGATAGCTCTATTTTACATTCCTATAAACTATTACACCCAAGTATTTGCATGAGTTGAGAGAGTCCAATCGAGACTCATTTATTTTGTAGTAATGAAAACATTTACTGCAAGTTGCCAATCTTCGCACAACTTTGAAATTTTGTCGAGAGCTGACTGAATGTTTGTGCAACTTTTTTCAGACAGTATTTCATTATAAATAAATGCATCGTCCGCGACAGGTCTGCGGCTACTATCAGTATCGTCTGCAAGATCATCAGTGTACGATATGAACAACAAGGGTCCCAACAAACTCCCCTGGCGCACGTGTCAAGTTACGAGGGGCGTTAAATAAGTAATCGCCGGCCGTTGCGGCCGAGCGGTTCTAGGCGCTTCAGTCTGGAACCGTGCGACCACTACGGTCGCAGGTTCGAATCCTGCCTCGGACATGAATGTGTGTGATGTCCTTAGGTTAGTTGGGTTTAAGTAGTTCTCAGTTCTAGGGGACTGAAGACCTCAGATGTTAAGTCCCATAGCGCTCAGAGCCATTTGAACCATTTTTTGAAATAAGTAATCCAAAACATATTTTCTGGAAGCAGGTTGGTTTTGTTCGGGATTCCAATACGCCGTATTATTCCCCACTCTTATGGCTTTAAAAGTCTATTTTTCAACATAATCTCCATTCAATGCGATAGCCTCACGCCAGCTTACTGGTGGGGCCTGTATGCCCTCATGGTACTTCTCAACCTGTTGCTGCATCCTTTTACTACTTTCGACAAAAAATAGTCGTCGAAGAGCAAGCAATTCCGCACAGATTGTTCTTCAGTGCTCTTTATGTTCTTCTGTTAGACGGCGATGAACCCAGAAGATACCCACCTTTAAGTACCCCAGTTGGTTGACCTGTGGTCAACACTACCAACAAAGACGTCCAGTTGAGCAGGGAAATGTTTGTCATACGCCTGTCACCTCGAATGAGAGTGCCCGCACGTCCCAACATTGCAAGAGTCACAGCCGTGTCCTGCCGGCCGGCACGCGGGAGGTGAGACAGGTTCGCACGACCTTCTTCCCACCATTACGGACGCCTCGTCCAACTAGTCACCGTGCTCTTCTGCACTGCCGGGTCTCCGTAGACATCCTACAAGCACCTATGTATATCTGCGATGCTGTGGTTTTCCGCCAAAAGAATGACAGGCTTCTGCCTGGAACGCACCTGCCTTACAGACACAAATTTGAGTGCTACCTACCGGAACGTCGTGAAACTATAGGGGCTGAAGTGGGAATATTCCACGATGTCCCACAGCAAATTCCGTATTTTTTTGAAGGAAGTCGTCCGAGGAAAAAATGTATTGCATTACTTATTGAACGCCCCATGTACTTCTAAATCTGCCGATAACTATCCATTCAAGGAATCATGCTGCGTCCTCCCTCCCATGAAATCCTTAATCCAGTGACAAATTCGCTTGATATCCCAGACGACCGCACTTCCGATAGTAAGCACATGTGTGGTACTGTGTGCGTCTGCCTCCTTAGCGCGACTGACCGCCATGCGCATAACTGGGGTTCGATTCTCGGTACTGCCAGGAAGTTATTCTTGGTGGGGGGACTGGATCGGGGTGCATTCAGCCTTGTGAAGCCAAGTTAGAAGCTGCTTGACCTAGTAGTAGCGGCTCCAGATAACGAGAGCGGACAACGGCCGGTAGAGCGGTATGCTGACACCACGCTGCGGCATAGCTCTGAATTAGGCCATTAGCAGAGGATGACACGGCACTCGGCCGGTTCCGATAGGTCCGCCAGGGCCTGCGTACGGAGTTCAGTTAGGTGATACTGAGTGAAATGCTTTTTAGAAGACAAGAAGTACTATACCTACCTGACTGTCCCGATTCCAGACTCTCATGATTTCATGTGCGAAAAGTTCGACTAGGATTCCGCATGATCGATGTTATCGAAATCCATGCTGCTTGGCATGGAGGAGATTATTATGTTCGAGGTACCGGATTATGTTTGAGCTCAGAGTATGATCTAAGACTCTGGATCCCATCTGCTGCCCTACTTGTGAGTGTGTGTGACATGTGCTTTCTTCCAACCACATGGCACAGTTTTTTTGTTTGAGGGGTCCAAGATACATTGCGAGTAAAAGAGGGCCTAATTCAAACTGGTAGGGACCCAACGAGCTTTCAACTTTGTTTGATTTTAACGATTTCATCTGTTTATAATTGTTTTTGTTTACTTAAAATGTCTCAGTTAATAAAGAATACCACCGATTGTGTAAAACGTCATTGGTTCTTTTTATCTCCTCCGAGTAACCGAAAGTCACCCGAGGGATTTTTTTGTGGTCTCTCAAAGGCTTTTGACTATATAAATCATGGAATACTTCTAGATAAGCTCAAGTACTGTGGTATGAATGGGACAGCGCTCAAATGCATCTTACCTAACTGGAAGAGTGCACAATGTTGAAATATGCAGTTCACACAATATGCAAAAAACGTGATTTCTCAAACTGGGGAACAATCAAGTATGGGGTGCCACAAGGTTCGGTCTTGGGTCCTCTGCTGATATTAATATCTATTAATTACTTGCAATTCTATATTCACGAAGATGCAAAGCTGGTACTTTTTGCCGATGATACAAGTATAGCTATCACACCCAACAGACAAGAATTAACTGGTGAAATTGTAAACGATGTTTTCCAGAAAATCTATGGAACAAGTACTAATCTAATCTAACTTCTAATCTAATCTAATCTGCTTCAAAAGACGTGGATCGGCGGATGGTGAAGCCTATCATGAAAACAATGTCAGCAATGGTGGATCAGAGTGTGTAAAGAGTTCGCACGAAAATGTTCATGATGAAGTACGAAGTGGGAGACGGTTTTCATCATTAAAGAGTTGCTGCAAAAAAATTACGCTTACGTTCAAGAAAACAGCCGTTTTACGATGTCATCCTAATGTGTTTCCTTCAGATTAAAGAAATTAATATTTCGACTATCAACGCCATGGCTATGGACTAAAAACGGCTGTTCAACTTTGACTGGCAAAACTGATGACAAATTCTTACGATAACGTAATTCTGACGTTGGTTGTTCTTCATGTTTAAGTGCCTTAATACTGATGATGTTGAAAGGTGGGTCAAGAAATAGGTTTTCATGTAATAAATTGTTCAATAAACTCATCTGTCTACATTTAGTACAAAAACGGCACTTATTTTAAGAAGAAACACACCTTACATGTAACGTAATTTTGCAAGTTTCTACCCTGTGCTTCACAGATTTTCAGTTATCTGACACCACTCTATGGTGTCAAAAGCAACAGAAGCAACAACTGCATGTAAAATGTTACTGTTTATTTTTAACTACAACAGGGAAGGAAGGAAAATTTGAGTTTAACGTCCCGTCGAAAGCACGGTCGTTAGAGATAGAGCAGAATCTCGGGTCACGAAAGGATGGTTCAAACGGCTCTAAGCACTATAGGACTTAACATCTGAGGTCATCAGTCCCCTAGACTTAGAACTACTTAAACCTAACTAACCTAAGGACATCACACACATCCATGCCCGAGGCAGGATTCGAACCTGCGACCGTAGCAGCAGCGTGGTTCCCGACTGAAGCGCCTGCAACCGCTAGGCCACAGCGGCCGGCTCACGAAAGGACGGGGAAGGTAAGCGGCCGCGCCCTTTCCAGAAGAACCATCTCGGTATTTGCTTGGAGCAATTTAGAGAAAAGATTCTTTGTATTTTGTGCAACAAGTCGACACACATTCACTATTCACTTCCTGGAATACCTGGGCGCTGCCACTAAGAAGTCAAACAGCAGGTTCCATTAGGTGGAAATTTTTGTGTTCTCTAGACATTGCTTAATGTAACTACGACTCTTTCACTAGCACCTGACTGGAGTTATCCCAAAGATTCAGTTCACCATGGACAACAAAGGAGGGGGAGGGGGCGGGGAGGTCAGTTTTCAAGAAAGGAGATGGTAGTCCAATCCTCTAAGATGTGTAGAAAACTAACAAAATCACGTACTGTTCCATACATCGAGATTAGAATCACTAACCGTTGGAGATGAACGGGATTTTAAAAAGGTTAGCGGACATGGCGAGAAAAATCTGTGAATAGAAGTTGCTTAGAGACATAATGCATTGCCTCATCAATTTTAAGTTACAAAATGGTTACTCGTCCTTCGACATACGAAGAGTGTTACAATAGACACCTTAAGTCACAGCAGTATCCAGGCCTCTATGAAAGCCATGTGAAAACAAGTGACGTCTCATCCAGGAGCGGATGCATCCCATTAAACATTTCACTTGAGTTACTAGAGAACTACTGCGTACAGTGAGTCGTAACCACGACCTTCCTTCTCCCCTATCGTTGTACATAGGGACGAAACTTGGTGTTTATCACGGATATCCATTCTATTGTTACATAATAGCCGAGGAAAAAATAACCGCAACATTTCCAGTTATGAAAGCTTACATTTTTTGATCATCACACATTACCGCTTGAATTTGTGTGTGTGTGTGTGTGTGTGTGTGTGTGTGTGTGTGTGTGTGTGTATTTCTGAATATTACTGTGATGCTAAAATGAGTGATGAATATTTCCCACATATCTGATCCCGTCAGTTTCTCCTGTACAAGAAGGGCTTCATTTCAGTTTGCTCCATAAAATGTATTGATTGGCAATATGTTCTCCCTCAAACAGAGGCCGTTTGTTTTACACGATCGACATTGCTGGACTTGTGTGTATAAGTACCAGTTTGTTTACTGTGAGCTCCGTGTTTGCAGGCGCGTCGTATGTTCACAAAAATAGTAGTTTACAACAACAACGACAACGGTGATAGGAAGGCACACAATCTGTTAACAAAAGGCTAACAGGTATCCAACACCCACATGAACTACCTCTAAAGTTTTACGTAGAGGAGGTACTCTGTCGTCTAGAACACGGTATTATAATTTCTGAAAACACCATAAGTAAATTAGTCTGAATTTTGGTTGATTTTTTTTTTTTATTTGTAAAGAAATACGGGCACTTTGAGTCTTTCCAAAGCTTCAAACTGACAAACAAAATAAAATCACCTTCATTGCGTAATTTGAACTCGTGCACTAGTTTGGCGTAAACGTACTCCATTTAATATGTGGTCACCACTTGGTGTCATCCCTTTCAACACAAATAACCTATTAATGGATTTAATCAATTTAGAAGGCCTTCTGAAGCAAAATGAAAGAGCAGGAATTCTTCTTAGGTACACCAGACAAATTTTTATAGTTGATTAATGGCTGCATAACATTTCATTTCCGACGGTTATGATCACATTAACTTATATTTACCCACAGTTCCTAGTGAAAAGAAGAGAAATCAAAATTGGATAGCTTGATACGTGAAATCGTGGCAGTGTATTGACTGAGATTTGTAAAATGACACTAGATCTGCGAAGACTGCATGCCACGGCAGAGGAAAATACCCAGTTTGCCAATAATTTCTCAGATCGTTTAAACTAGAGCTTCCAATGGCAGTGACAAAAGTTCTCAATAAGGTATGATAGTGACAGAAATGTTAGTGTTCATGCCCACAGAAATACCAGTCGACAGAAGACACAATCTCGCTTGCGACCTTCTTGGTGCCAACCATCGATATTGCATATGCTTACAACAGCTACTGGTGGCCTCCTTTTTAGAAATACTTATGGACTTGGTAGAGCGCAAAGATGCTCTAAAAATGGCTAAGTCACCGCTGTCGTGGTGGACAAACCTCTTTAATACGCCCATGACAGGAATTAAAGAGGGCAGCAAGGAAGCCTGTCCTAGCGGGTTACTGTATGGTCCAAGATTGGTGGACGTCACTCTGGAGTTGATACTAAGGAATTTATACGATGGTCTTAATGTTAGTGGAATGGTGGGGTTTGCAGGCGATGTACGTTCGTTTTAAGAGACAAAACTATAAGGGCTACAGAAGATTGGTGTAACGCTGTAATTTGTGAACTACAGAACAGTGTTAAACTGCCATGCCACATTATAAAAGTTACGCAACTGTTGTTGAAAGGCAAGTTGTCAAAAAGAAATAAAACGAAAAACAGAGCAAACGACTTAAATATTCGAAGAAGAAGTGGGAGTCTTCTATCTCAATGCATCAACTTCACGTATTATACAGGGTGGTCCATTGATAGTAACCGGCCAAATATCTCAGGAAATAAGCAGCAAACGAAAAAACTACAAAGAACGAAACTCGTCTAGCTTGAAGGGGGAAACCAGATGGCGTTATGGTTGGCCCACTAGATGGCGCTGCCATAGGTCAAACGGATAACAACTGCGTTTTTTTAAATAGGAACCCCCATTTTTATTACATATTCCTGTAGTACGTAAAGAAATATGAATGCTTTAGTTGGACCACTTTTTTCTGTATTTTAATTTAAAAAACTTACCTATTACCAACTGTTCGTCTAAAATTGTGAGCCATATGTTTGTGACTATTACAGCGCCATCTATCACAAAGCGAAAAAAGTGGTCCAACTAAAATATTCGTATTTCTTTACGTACTACACGAATATGTAATAAAATATGGGGGTTCCCATTTTAAAAAACGTAGTTGATACCCGTTTGATCTTTGGCAGCTCCATCTAGCTGGCCAACTATAGCGCCATGTGGTTTACACCTTGAAGCTAGACAAGTTTCGTTCTTTGTAGTTTTTTCGTTTGACGCTTATTTCGTGAGATATTTGGCCAGGTCACGATCAATGGACCACCCTGTATATAGGAGGTAGAAACATGGGGAAGGCAGTTATTGTACAATACCATAAATATTGCAGATAAACCATTCCGACTTTGATAAAAAGTAATCAGTGCACACAACCTATCATAACTAGGATCTTCTGAGGAGCAGTACGAGTGTATATAGCAGCTCGTAAAACCAACTTCAGCTCTCAGAAGAGCACAGCGGTTGATTTGTTGAAGTTCACGGACGTTTTCTCTACTACATGAAACGAAGATTTATCTGGTCATTGAGAAAATATGTCTCCCAGACCAAGAGAACGGAGCAAGTGGTGTCTCATATTCGCTAAGGTTCATGGGATATTTGGACCTGATTGTGTAAAAAATCTAAAACTAGCTTAGCAATACTCGTGCTTTTGGCAACATAAACATTCTGGAGCACACCATCGGAAAGGCTCTGTCGTGATGAGGTTTGTGAGTTGTGGTTCTTACTTAATTTTCCTTGAAAGCTTAGTTCAATTTTTGCTTCAGTTTCACATGATTATAAGGCTATCTTTTGCTTCAGGAGAAATAGTTTTGACTGATAAAGCTGAAATTTTTGTTTGTTGTGTCCTTAATCACAATCCTCCTGTTGGTGAACAAACCGGAAAATACGCAGATGTTCATCTTTAACCTTTCTTTAAAGTAAAATGAATGTTTAAAAAAACTAGAACTGATAAAACTCGTGATACCTGACACAATGTTGGTAATAAGATTTATTCTGCATTGTGATGATGATGATGATGATGACGATGATGATGATGATGGGGTTTCCTGGCAACTGTTCGTAAGGGTTTTGGGTACGGAAGATAGTGTAGAGGATTTTATGTGAACAAGAATATATGATGTGGATAAGGCAAAGAACTTATAGAACCGATGTAGGAATCAGGAAATGACTAGGATTGGAGTTGCACAAGAGAAGTTTGTGTTCGAGTCTACAGTTGGGATAGAATGGTTGGAGTACGTTACAGTTAACAGGATAGGCAGCTCAAAGAGATTATTTCACATTCTTGGTGACAGAGGCCCTTAAAATTGCCCTATGCTTTATACAGTTTAAAAATGAAATTAAGATGAAACTTTTTTTCGGTTCTCAGTTTTATGACGCTTTGATGGAGTGGAAGACAGTTGAAGTAGCCCTAGACATGATGCCATTGAAAGATGAAATAAAGATGAGATGTATTGGTTTCTCGGGTCACCAGTCTTGTGACTGGTTTGAATCGGCCGTCAAAAAATCCTCTCCTACGTCCATCTATGTTCATCTCAGAGTAACACTTGCACGCAACGCCTTCAGTTCTCGGTTGGTTGTATTCCAGTCTCCCCTCCTTCTACAGTTCCTTGTCGTACCATTGAAGTTATTTGTTGATGTCTTAACACATGTCATAATCCTGTGCGTTCTGCTAGTTCCCGCTTTCACCATGTTCTCATCCTATCCGATTTTGCAGAGAAGCTCCTCATTTCTTATCAGTCCACCTAATTTTCAATATTCTTCTACAGCACCACACATGAAACGATTCGATCACCTTCTTTTCCAGTTTTTCCACATCCATACAGTGTTGTGCTCCAAACATCCATTCTCAGAAAGTTAAGCTTGCAAGGTAGCAGAGTTCCTTCATTTCGTCTACTTGTGGTCCTTAACTTTGACGTTAAGTTGATAGCTATCTTTACATCAGCTACTCCACATTACTTATGTGTTGATACACGTACGGCAAAAATCCAGGGTTCAAAAGAACGGCGGACACAACAGATAATTTGTGCTCAACTTTACGAGATATTTATGAAACAAGTAGTAGAGGTAAAGTGTCGTCAGTCTTTAAGGAACTTTGAAAACTTAATGAGCTACTACAGACAAAAGGTGCCTGTTTGATGACTATTTCATTTCCTCACCACCAGCTTGCCTTATCCAAGTTCTGTAATACTTATTTTGAAGAGAGTGGTATGAGTAGGATTCTCTTTATGAGACTGTAATTTAAGTTAATTTTCATGAGGAATAATACGTTTATTATTAACGTCTGTTGCAAAGTGATTTACCAGAAAGATCATTCCCCATATCCATACTTTATTTAAACGTGTGTCAAAGAGAGCGGTGCCACCTTGTCGTAATAGCTAATGGTAACTGATGATGTGAAAGATTAAGTTTACTGACTGTGAGTTGGGTTGGAGGTTTATGATAAAATTGAATACTATCTATTTGCAGGCTAGGTAGATTTTCAGAACTGAGTAAGGCAAGCCATGTCGCTGGTCACTAGGATGTTACATGTGGCAACATTGTCACTCAGTTACTATCATTCACGAACAAGAGATACTGGAGCAGTACTGAATGACTCCTCAAATAATTCACTCTGAACTGATGGATCGCGTTTGGTGGAACAGCCCTGCTAAACAGATGATCGCTATAAGTGAGAAAATGACAAACGTCAGCACCACTTGTTACTATCACGATGTTACTTACCCAGCATGGGCACTTTATCCCATGACTATTTTCCTCCCATACAAAACCCTCATCCAATCCAGCTTCACCCACACGTATACAGTACATCACGTACCTCCCTCGTTCTCAGGCTTTACCGTTGCCTCCAGATATTTGGATGACATGCACACCTTGTTTTTTCTTCTACTTTTTCCAATCTATACCCTGTGTAATGTGTGTGTGTGTGTGTGTGTGTGTGTGTGTGTGTGTGTGTTTGTGTGCGTGTTGGGTGTGACTGTGTAATGTGTGTGTGTGTGTGTGTGTGTGTGTGAGAGAGAGAGAGAGAGGGAGAGAGAGAGAGAGAGAGAGGTTCAACCGAGCCCAACAGAAGAGATAAGGGCCTACATATCTCAAAACAACTCCTTTTGATGTGATTGTTTGACTCATCGTTAGAAACTTTTTCATGAAGATTGGGCGTAGATGGGGATATGATGATGATTAGGAGAAAGCAACACCCAGTCCCTGAGCGGAGAAAATCTCCAACCCAGCCGGGAATCGAACCTGGGCCCTTCGGATTGACATTCCGTCCTGCTGACCACTTTTTTTAACCGCTTTTTTATTTAAATTATTACTTTACATTTTGTTCAATATAGTTCGTTGCGTTTGGTCTGTGCGGACGTGACATGTCGTCCATTCAAGTTGATCATTGATTCCTTTATTCAGTTTCTTTATTATAGACGACAAACGCCCCTCTGACCAAACAGGCTGAGCTACCGTGCCGGCGTCCACTCAGCTACCGGGGGTGGACATTAATAGGATGAAGCAGCCATTATGGAACATTACAATCTCCGTCCATTGAAATTGGGCAGGAACTCTGATGCGAAACAAAATTTCAGCAGTTTTCAGGGTGTTGTCTGATAACATAAAATTGAAGTAAGTCCTTCGGTAGACCAATGGCGTCCCTCTTCTCAGCGTACAAAAACAAGATTTTAACACATGATGCATTGTGTGTCCTATTCCACAAACATTGAGATCCGGTGGATTTTCGTGGCGAAATAGGGGTGTGTGTGTGTGTGTGTGTGTGTGTGTGTGTGTGTGTGTGTGTGTCACTGGGCAGTGTTAGATATGAAGTCGAGTGGGGACTACATCTTCCTTCCTTTAAGGCTGGAAGGGAGTGCATTGTGGTGGGATTGTCGGTTTCACTGACAGTAGCTTGCCGTCAGTTCCTGCTACTCTCTCTCCCATTCAGCTCTCACCCTCTTTGTTACCCACGACACTACAATCTGTGACAGGGTGTTATAGCGAATCGTGGTGTTTTCGTGGCAGGCTGCTTTCGGTTCTGTATCAGCTAACTTGTTCTCCTAGATCCTAATGTGCCCATTACCCAGAAGAATCCCACATTTGTTCTGCTTTTGTGGGACAAGAGCAGTGTCCTACATCACTTGAACTATCTCATGCTGCTGCGTACATTTGCAGAATATAAAATTATTGAAAACATTATCAGTGATCTTATATTAATATGGTAATTAAAAAAACCGTCGCGGAGTGACCGGTTTTAATCCTTAAGGATCATCTTCAGACTCCAGACTGCAGTTCAGCGTCGTGGATCGGCGCAGTCCGCTCCATGGAAGTCCGCCTGCCGTTCTGGAGTCTGAAGATGATCCTTCAGGATTGAAACCGGTCACGCCGATTAAAAGAAATTTGCGACCAAGACTGTTTTTTTAAACTTCCTTCCATTCATAAATACGATCTCACCCAGCGCCTCCTTCATAGCCCACAAAGGAAAGACACCAAAGCCCACAAGCTTGTATCCCTGTTAAATCCATCAGTAAAAATCACTGCTTCCCGGTATTTCAGTAAGATGCCGTTAAAAATCTTGCTAACAACAAAAGGGGAAGTATTTATCTTGCTGCACTCCGTCATGGCCCAGTTACGTGTGAGTATGGCAATCATCCGGAGATGCACGCTACGGCTAAAAAAACGACGCACCACGAAGGAATTTTCCGAATCGGACGGAAATTGGTAAATATGATGTACATGTGCAGACAAACAAATAACTGCAATTATATACGTGGTGTCTTTTCTTTCGGATAGCGTTTGGTTTGTGGAGCGCTCAACTGCGCGGTCATCAGCGCCCGTACAAAGTCCCAATTTTTACACAGTCCGCACTAGTCACTGTCACGAGTGATGATGATGATGATCATGATGATGATGACGAAATGATGAAGACAACACAAACATGCAGTCCTTTTTCTTTCGGAGGAGGGCCAATGATCTCTTCAGTTCAGATGCACCCCAGGCTCCAATTTGAGCCTGGTGGGAGGCGTGAAGTTGCAATGACCACTATGACCGGATGGCTTCGTGGCCATAGCAACTGCCAAGTAAGCAGGAGACCCGAGTTCAAATCGCGGTCCGACATAAATTACAGTACTGGCCATTAAAATTGCTACACCAAGAAGATATGCAGATGATAAACGGGTATTCATTGGACAAATATATTATACTAGAACTGACATGTGATTACATTTTCACGCAATTTGGGTGCATATATCCTGAGAAATCAGTACCCAGAACAACCACCTCTGGCCATAATAACGGCCTTGGTACGCCTGGGCATTGAGTCAAACAGAGCTTGGATGGCGTGTACAAGTACAGCTGGCCATGCAGCTTCAACACGATACCACAGTTCATCAAGAGAGTGACCGGCGTATTGTGACGAGCCGGTTGCTCGGCCACCATTGACCAGACGTTTTCAGTTGGTAGGAGGTCGGGAGAATGTGTGGCCTGGGCAGCAGTCGAACATTTTCTTTATCCAGAAAGGCTCGTACAGGACCTGCAACATGTGGTCGTGCATTATCCTGCTGAAATGTAGGGTTTCGCAGGGATCGAATGAAGGGTAGAGCCACGGGTCGTAACACATCTGAATTGTAACGTCCACTGTTCAAAGTGCCGTCAATTCGAGCAAGAGGTGAGCGAGACGTGTAACCAATGGGACCCCATATCATCACGCCGGGTGATAAGCCAGTATGGCCGTGACGAATACACGCTTCCAATGTGCGTTCACCGCGATGTCGCCAAAGACGGATGCGACCATCATGATGCTGTAAACAGAACCTGGATTCATCCGAAAAAATGACGTTTTGCCATTCGTGCAACCAGGTTCGTCGTTGAGCACACCATCGCAGGCGCTCCTGTCTGTGATTTGTGATGCAGCGACAAGGGTAACCGGAGCCATGGTCTCCGAGCTGACACTCCATGCTGCTGCAAACGTCGTCGAACTGTTCGTGCTCATGGTTGTTGTCTTGCAAACGTCCCCATCTGTTGACTCAGGGATCGAGACGTGGCTGCACGACCCGTTACAGCCATGCGGATAAGATGCCTGTCATCTCGACTGCTAGTGATACGAGGCCGTTGGGATCCAGCACAGCGTTCCGTATTACCCTCCTGAACCCGCCGATTCCATATTCTGCTAACAGTCATTGGATCTCGAGCAACGCGAGCAGCAATGTCGCGATACGAGAAACCGCAATCGCGAAAGGCTACAATCCGACCTTTATCAAAGTCGGAAACGTGATGGTACGCTTTTCTCCTCCTTACAAGAGGCATCACAACAACCTTTCACCAGGCAACGCCGGTCAACTGCTGTTTGTGTATGAGAAATCGGTTGGAAACTTTCCTCATGTCATCACGTTGTAGGTGTCGCCACCTGCGCCAACCTTGTGTGAATGCCCTGAAAAGCTAATCATTTGCATATCAGAGCATCTTCTTCCTTTAGGTTAAATTTCGCGTCTGTAGCACGTCATCTTCGTGGTGTAGACATTTTAATGGCCAGTAGTGTATCAACTTTCTCCATTGATTTAAATAAATGCCCACTCGCAGTCGGTATCTGCAATTCCTTTGCGTCTTAATTCATAGTGGATGCTGGATCAGAATGGTCTCTGTTTATTCGATCATGTCCGCAAATACACACACACAAACACACACGCACGCAGACACACACACGCGCGCGTGCCTGCGCGTAGAATGCCGTTAACAGCACAGCAGAAAAGGGTGCCTTTGGAGTGGTGTCGTGACCGGGAAGCATAGATTGCTGACGAATGGCGTCGCCTTTTGCTTAGCAATGAATCGTGGCTCTGCACTACTTCGGATGAGCATCGTCGGCGAGTATGGTGACGCCCTGAGGAGAGGCCTCCAGTGTTCTGGAGAGTCACAGTGGTGTTACTGCTGTCGTCATGGTGTGAGAAACCATCGTGAAGGACTTCAGGTCACGGTTGACATTTATCGAGTAAACTCTGGTAGAACAACTGTACGTGAGGGACATCCTGAAACTTCATTTGTTACTCCTCATGTGATGGAACCGTGATGTCATTTTTGAACAGGACAATGCCCGCTCACATATGGGAAATGTCCCTATGAACTGTTTTCGTAGGTTTGAGGTAATCCTCTGGTCAGCAGGATCCCCAGATCTGTTCCCAACAGGACATGTGTGGGATCGGCTTGGACACCAACTCCATCGCAGTGCCAGTATCCAGGATATCAAGAACCACATACAACGGCCGGTCGATGTGGCCGTGCGGTTCTAGGCGCTTCAGTTTGGAACCGCGTGTCCGCTACGGTCGCAGGTTCGAATCCTGCCTCGGGCATAGATGTGTGTGATGTCCTTAGGTTAGTTACGTTTAAGTAGTTCTAAGTTCTAGGGGACTAATGACCTCAGATGTTGAGTCCCATAGTGCTCAGAGCCTTTTGAACCATTTTTGAACCAGATACAACAGTTGTGGGCCAACTTGCTTCAGCAGGGGATACAGTGGCTTTACCACACCCGTCCTAATCGAATTAGTGCATGCGTCCGTGCCAGAGTGCGTAAACATACTGATAAATGGTCTGAAACTGCCAAGTTCTTTGTAAATTTGACATGATATTGTAATCATTGAAATGACACCACACACTCTGTCACCATGTGAAGTTTTATTTCATTTCCCTCTTTCGTTCTGGGAGCTTACGGTTTTTACTCAGGCCGTGTAAACACGCGTCACATAGACAACGACCATATTGCACCGAATTTTCAAGAGCAACTAAGACAGACAGTATCGACTGCCTTCCCTTATGGTGCTACACGCAGACTACGTTCAGTGTATGAGAGGTAAAGCACAATAGATAAAAGTTTTGTCAGTCCTAGGAGATAACATGCTAATGCTGTGTTGAAATGGTTCAAATGGCCCTGAGCACTATGGGACTTAACTGCTGAGGTCATCAGTCCCCTAGAACTTAGAACTACTTAAATCTAACCAACCTAAGGACATCACACACATCCATGCCCGAGGCAAGATCCGAACCTGCGACCGTAAAGGTCGCGCGGTTCCAGACCGTAGCGCCTACAACCGCTCGGCCACTCTGGCCGGCAAATGCTTTGTAATACCGCCTTCAGTCTTGATAATTCCTTAATTCAGCGGTAAAGAGAGTCCGCAGAATTCTTAGAGTATACAAGATTCATCTCGGGCCACTCATTGGCAATTAGCTCCAGTGCTACAAAAATGTCAGGATGTTGATTGCTCCATTTCATCTGCAGTTCCCAACAGTCCCGGTCGTTTTCTTAACATTAAGATCGAGTGATCTAGCGGAGCAGTCGGGCTGCAGTGGGGTGCCGAATGTTCAACAAACCAGGAACGTATACGAACGCCCTTGTCAACACTGCTTTCGTTATCTTCGAAGACTGAAATTTCCATAGCACACTTATCAGGAAGACGTCAGTGGTCATGTTGCAACAAATTTCTTGGATCATGTATACGGTGCCATCAATCAGTGTGCCCAGTTCATGCTACGAAAACACCCACGGAACATCACAGTACCAACCTCTGACCTGAAGTACATCCCGTTCGTTTCGCGAATTAAACTCCTCGTTGGAAGGTCGGTGCATCCTAATCCTTGAATCAATTTGGCAACAGGCAAAAACGAGACTCGTCGAGCCATACTAAACGCCTCTTCGCCCGTTGCCAGCTATTATCTAGTTTCTTTTGTGTTGTTTGGCCCAATGAAGACGTGCAGGTCTATGTACTTCTATCAGAAGTGGTCTTTTGCGAATTACTCTACTTGAAATGTTCTCCGCATGAAGCTCTCTTCACATTGTTCGCTCTGAATCTGGTGGAGTTGTGAATCGTGTCAGTCCAGCTCTAAGACACACATAAAAAGAAAAAATTTGCACCACGGAGGAAATATTGAAATTGGACTGAATCGGTAGATGTGATGGATATTACAGACAAACAAATGACTAAAATATCAGAAAATCGGATGATTTATTCAAGCTTCACAAATTGAACAAATCATTAAAGCGTTGGTCCACCACTGGCCCTTATGAAAGCAGTTATTCCGCATGGAATTGACTGACAGAGTTGTTGGATGTCCTCTTGAGGAACATGGTGCCAAATTATGTGCAATTGGAGATCGTAGAAACCCCGAGCTGGTTCGAGGGCCCAGCCTATAATGCTCCAAATGTTCTGTATTGGGGACAGATCCAAAGAGTTTGCTGGCCAAGGTAAGGTTCCGCAATCACGAAGTAGTACAAAGTCTCGCAGTGTTCAGTGGTGTAAGCCCTGATGGCTTCCCACAAAGAGCAACACAGCGGGGCGAAGGATATAGTCGATGTCTCGCTGCGCTGTAAGGGTGGCGAGGATGACAACCAAAGGAGTCCTGCCATGAAAGGAAATGGCACACCAGACTATCATCCCTGTTCGTCAGGCCTATGGTGAGCGACAGTCAGGTGGGTATACAACAGTAGTACTCCAGGTTCTGGCTGCGATAACGTTCTTATTTCATTGGTGTCATATTACACAACCGGTGATGGTTTTGGCCCCTTTTTCCCCCACTCCCTCTGCCCCAGGGAACCACAGGGAATTGATCAAGGTCACCCAGTGGTATCACCTAGGCAATTGTGTCATGTGACATTAAAATGGCAGGAACGTCTTTTGACCAATGAGTATCATGCATCCCCTCCACTAATTGGGGCACTTGGGTGGGAGGGATTAAGGAGAAAAATCACGTCGCTTGAGTTTTATTCGTGGAAAACAGTATTCCCTGATTCCAGCAGAGACCATACCCAGGTAAATATGTAAATACTTTCATTTTTACGTATTTTTCCATATTTTTCATAGTTTCCGCAATTTTACATATTTTCCAAAATTTTACTAGTTTGTAATTGGAGGCACTCTGGAGCTGCATAGCTCAAGGGGAGCCTGTGTCTATTTGTTTATAACAGATTATGTCAATCTAAATCTATTTGTTAAGAACAATATTACGTCTCACCAGCAGAGAACTCACCCAGACAGATATATAAGTACTCTCAGTTTTACGTATTTTCCTCAATTTGACGTTATTTTTAGCCGGTTTTCCACAATTTGTCGAATGAAATAGATAGTACTCGAGGTCCCGCCGACGTCGCGATATTGTCAGCTTTTACCCCATTTACGCATCGTTGCTAAGCCACCACTCCATTACTAGTGTGTGACGACATTGTATTAGAAACGAACACATTGGTAGAAATAGTGATGTCATACAGTATTCCACAAGCCAAAGTTATTGTATAAGAAATACCACACTACATTACTAGATTACGTGAAGTCATAGTAAAATTATGACTCCTCCAGCCAAAGATACTGTATTTCTAGCGTACCCCTAGAGAGAGTTGTCCAGTATCTGTACAACCCCAAGGAAAATCATGTTGCCAGCTGGAAGGTGTAATGTACAAGCTATTACGAAATAACATTTGATGCAGTAAGGCACGCAGCCGTGTAGCACGGTTGGCTTCAGGATGGCTGTGTTTTTTTCTTCGCTCTGACTCACAGTGCAGTTGACGTTACCAGCCGTGAGAACGGTCTCAAGTAACATTCAGTCAGTACACAAATTCATACTCTAGCCTGATACTAAGTGACCTAAGAAGGATACCTGCTGCCTGGCTTATGTCACCTTACTGGGTTTAACAGTCAAACTGGAGCCCTGAAACCTAGCAAAAACTGGCTGGATATGTTCCAAATGCTCCTGAAACGAACGGCTGTAAATCACCAAGTCGTCCAAGTAATTATAAACACAGACTAATTTCATGTCGCCAAGAATATTATCCAGCAAACGAGTAAGAACGGCTGCGCCAGTAGCCAAACCAAAGGGAACCCTCTTAAACAAATTCCAATCAGTACAAAATGCTGTAACGTGTTTACTTTCTTTGGCTAATGGAATCTGATAATAGGATTGATTCAGATCGAGCACGGTAAACCAATTAGCGCCGGCAAACCAAGTAAAAGAGTTATAAAGCTCAAGTAAAGGAACTGATTAGAGGACAGCCTTAGTGTTCAGGCGCCGGTAGTCAACAACAGGCCGAAAATCATGCCCCTGGTCCTTAGGAACAAGGAATATAAGGGAATCATAAGCAGATGTAGAAGGCCTAATAACTCCTTGCTCGAGCATTTTAGAAATCTTTCCTCTTAATATCTTCATCTTAGGAGGTGAGAGCCGATTTGGGGACTGCCTGACGGGAATATGGTCAGATAGACGAATATGGTAGTCAAGAACATTAGTAACACCCAGTCTATCACAAAGAAGCTCGGGGAACCTCTGCAACAAATCCACTAGTTCAGACGCCTGCTATGAAGACAGATGGGTGACATCAAACTCATTAACCTTAGCATCAACAACCAGCATGCCGGCATTTCGATGCACCTTACGCTTAGCACATTCACAGAACACAAAATTCTGAACGGAAGCGAACTTGAAGAAGAAGGTGTATCCGGAATAATCCAAGACAAGACCAGTTTTACTGATAAAATCAGATCCCAAAATCAAATCGACTGGCAGCTTCTTAACCAAGGCCAAAGACAAGGGCCAGGATAAATCACCAACTGAGGTACTCCCTCGGACCCACATATCCAGAGGCAACACCTGTCCATTGGCAACCCAACACCTCTGCACTGATGAAGGGACCGACCTATGTCTCGTAAGGTGACCAAATTCAAGAAACCATTCCAAGCTCAACAACGAAAAGGAGTTACCAGAATCTAAAAGGGCACAAATAGGTTCGCCACCTACTAGAGAACAACAAGGTTTAAGCGCTTGATCCCGAGGTCGCTGCCCAGTCCGGCGTAATTTATTGGCTCTGGGTGCGAGCGGTTGAACGCAAGAACGAACTAAATGACCTGTCCGATGGCACCTGAAGCAACGCCGCGGTTCCATTTTAGGAGACTCAGCCGATGCAGATAATCCGGAGTTCTGCTTGATAACGCCCGCGGGCTGAACCTTAACGTCAAGGCCTGGATCGTCCGCCAGCGGTAATGCCGATATCGCTACAACGCCGGCACGAAGTTCTTCCCAGGTGGAGGGACGACCACGAAAAACAAAGTCCGACTTATCCGCCGCTCGCATTCCCCTCAGGACAATAGAAACTAACTCCCGTTCTGACAAGTCGACTAACAAGGCCAAACAGGCCGTCATGACTCTGTCCACATATTGATGTAACTCATCTTTATCTTGCTACATCTGCCAAATATAGCGACACTCGTGCTCCCAGAATGAGATTTTCACTCTGCAGCGGAGTGTGCGCTGATATGAAACTTCCTGGCAGATTAAAACTGTGTGCCCGACCGAGACTCGAACTCGGGACCTTTGCCTTTCGCGGGCAAGTGCTCTTAAGAATTGCTATCTAGGCCTTCAGCCGTCAAATTGTTTTTTTTGAGTTATTACTACTGGGGCCTTCAGCTGACGGATAATTTGAATTTCTGATCAATAAGGCCTTCAGCCATGAGTGCAACTTCCTTAAGAATTTTTTTATTTAGACATTGCGTCTTAATAGTCAAATTTGATAATTGTTCCTTATTGTCAACCTTATTTGCAATTGGTTGCAAATAAAGTGTATGTGATTATAAAAAAAAACTGTGCTGCCAACGGTAACTGAGTAAGGCCCGACCCACACCGAATCCTGCCTTTCCCCTAAGTCCCATGTCCCAGTGGTAGCAGATCGTGGTTCCGATCGTAACATTGCTATTACAGTTACCGTTGATTCGAATTGTAACTCTGTCAGTGTTACACAATATTTGTCTTTTCTATTTGGTTGTTTCAGGTGACCAATTATAATGGCGGTCAGGCAGTGTCCCGGGATCGGCCTGTTGAGCTGGCGATAAGGCGCCAGTCTATTGAGGGTAGTGTCCAGCAGTTAAACTCTTCCAAGAGATACTAAAATACACTCCTGGAAATGGAAAAAAGAACACATTGACACCGGCGTGTCAGACCCACCATACTTGCTCCGGACACTGCGAGAGGGCTGTACAAGCAATGATCACACGCACGGCACAGCGGACACACCAGGAACCGCGGTGTTGGCCGTCGGATGGCGCTAGCTGCGCAGCATTTGTGCACCGCCGCCGTCAGTGTCAGCCAGTTTGCCGTGGCATACGGAGCTCCATCGCAGTCTTTGACACTGGAAGCATGCCGCGACAGCGTGGACGTGAACCGTATGTGCAGTTGACGGACTTTGAGCGAGGGCGTATAGTGGGCATGCGGGAGGCCGGGTGGACGTACCGCCGAATTACTCAACACGTGGGGCGTGAGGTCTCCACAGTACATCGATGTTGTCGCCAGTGGTCGGCGGAAGGTGCACGTGCCCGTCGACCTGGGACCGGACCGCAGCGACGCACGGATGCACGCCAAGACCGTAGGATCCTACGCAGTGCCGTAGGGGACCGCACCGCCACTTCCCAGCAAATTAGGGACACTGTTGCTCCTGGGGTATCGGCGAGGACCATTCGCAACCGTCTCCATGAAGCTGGGCTACGGTCCCGCACACCGTTAGGCCGTCTTCCGCTCACGCCCCAACATCGTGCAGCCCGCCTCCAGTGGTGTCGCGACAGGCGTGAATGGAGGGACGAATGGAGACGTGTCGTCTTCAGCGATGAGAGTCGCTTCTGCCTTGGTGCCAATGATGGTCGTATGCGTGTTTGGCGCCGTGCAGGTGAGCGCCACAATCAGGACTGCATACGACCGAGGCACACAGGGCCAACACCCGGCATCATGGTGTTGGGAGCGATCTCCTACACTGGCCGTACACCACTGGTGATCGTCGAGGGGACACTGAATAGTGCACGGTACATCCAAACCGTCATCGAACCCATCGTTCTACCATTCCTAGACCGGCAAGGGAACTTGCTGTTCCAACAGGACAATGCACGTCCGCATGTATCCCGTGCCACCCAACGTGCTCTAGAAGGTGTAAGTCAACTACTCTGGCCAGCAAGATCTCCGGATCTGTCCCCCATTGAGCATGTTTGGGACTGGATGAAGCGTCGTCTCACGCGGTCTGCACGTCCAGCACGAACGCTGGTCCTACTGAGGCGCCAGGTGGAAATGGCATGGCAAGCCGTTCCACAGGACTACATCCAGCATCTCTACGATCGTCTCCATGGGAGAATAGCAGCCTGCATTGCTGCGCAGGGTGGATATACACTGTACTAGTGCCAACATTGTGCATGCTCTGTTGCCTGTGTCTATGTGCCTGTGGTTCTGTCAGTGTGATCATGTGATGTATCTGACCCCAGGAATGTGTCAATAAAGTTTCCCCTTCCTGGGACAATGAATTCACGGTGTTCTTATTTCAATTTTGCAGGAGTGTACTTTTTTTTACAAAAGATAATCATCACAATTTCACTATTAAGAGACAATATCTAATTGAAAATTCTTAAGACAAATTGCATTCATGGCCGAAGGCCCCAATAATAATAATTCGAAATTAAAATATTAAAAAAAAACAATCATCACAATCTGATCTAACCAAGAGAGAAGTGGGCCCCAGACACTGCTCCAAGGGTCGGCCTGGGAAAGTCGTTCAAACCGTAACCGATAAGACAGGCAGCCAAGAGTTGCATTCATTTAACCGGATAGCAACTCAAACTAGTGAAAACTTTTGCAGACCGACACTCTTGCAAAATCTACCTAATATCTGATAACCAATACAACGATGGAATAACCCAGGCCGTTTAGAATATCCAGAAGCAGAAGGAACCACTACAACCAAAGCAGTCCAACAGAAACAACACATCTGAACCACACTCATGAGGTTGTCTAACTACACGCCTTACCAGACAGCAGCAGCAAGGCGAGGAAAGGTACACTGCCGCAAAAATACGCTAACCTCCAGGGCAAGTAACTGGGACGTTAGTGGCCACTAGGCAGAAAAATAACGCTCGTTGAACTTCACCAATAAAAAGCGGATGACAGCTAACTAATTTCGCCAACTCCAAATACTCCAATCGTTGCTATTCATCTCAGTGACCCTGTGAGCAGCAACGTGCGAGGAACCAGCGTGATCTCAGAATAGTGGAGATTTCACTACTAGGTTAATGTTCACTCAACTCAAACGTCCTGGGTGCAGTGGACAACGAGGTTGTGGCCCTCGCCACTACAGCCCGTCGATCCGGCAGTGCCTGCTTGCCGCCAGCGGTCCTGGCATTTCCACGCACTGCCGGACTCACTGCTGCTCCGTCGCAATCGAACTCCCCAACCACTCCAACCTGGAAAACATTTGACGTCCTTCCAAAAATAGTACCACGGTACTAGGCATCGACAACCGCTGCTGCTGCCACTAGTGGACAGACAATGCTAGCAAACATAGTGGTGCCAGTAAACACAAGAAGAAAACGAGACGGCACTATCCCTATTACACAATGTCAACCTACCAACTCCACCAACGCGAGCCGCAACATGGCTCAACAACTGACAGTGTTCTTCTGGTGTCGGATACCTACATGACTTTAGCTCATCATGAGACATGACAAGCGGGGTCGATGGTCATGGATGCCATTTCTTTTCATAGCAGGACGCCTTTGAATGTTGTCCATACCACCCTTACAGCACAGCAGTATATCGACGATATAGTACGACACACTGTGTTGCCGTTTGCGGCAAGCCACCGTGGGATTACATAATAGCACATGGCGAGAGTTTTTACTGCTTATCTTGGTGCTTGCCAAACCTTACTTTGGCTAGCTTGCTCGTCGGATCCCTTCCCAATCTGGAACGTTTGAAGCATTATGGACAAGGCCCTCCAACCAGCCCGGGATTCTGACGATCTGTCACGCCAATTGGACGTAATTTGACACATTATTCTTCAAGAGAACGCCCAACCATTCTGTCAATCAGTGCCAACCCGAATTACTGCTTTCATAAGGGCAAGAGGTGGCCCAACGCATTATTGGCTTGTTCAATTTGTGAAGCTCTTGCTCTTGAATAAATCTTCCAATTTCTCTGAAACTTATATCACTTGTTTGTCTATGCGTATACATCACATCTACCGATTCACTTCCGATTCCTATAATTTCTTCGTGGTAAGTCCCTATTTTGTCTTAGAGTTTATTCTATTACAATTAATTCTATTCAACTCAATCTAAGTCATACTCCTGCCGATTAACAAATATTTAATGCTGATTATAGGTAACAGCAGTGACTACAAGAGTTAAGCCCATAAATCACACCTTAATATGTCCTTCAATCTGGTGGTAGATCGCGTGTTGCATACTTTTGAAGTCTCACATTTTTAGCTGGGTCTTGATGAGCCGTGAAGCGCAGAGGCATAGTACGTTGACGTGGACCTCCTGTAGTACTCACAGGGGAGCCCGGTTCTCAACAGGTAATGCGCGAGGGATGGCGTTCCATCTGGTCGCCGAAAGCAGCGTTTGTCAAGCCGGGCGCCTGGCCATCGCCGCCCGAACGCGTCTCCGCTACCTGTACCCTGCTCTGTATGTTTATTTATTTATTTATTTATTTATTTATTGTTCCGTGGGACCACATTTAGGAGAAGTCTCCATGGTCATGGAACGAGTCAATACATGAAATTATAACACGATTGTAGAAACACATAAAATGAAACAAGTCGTTAGTTTAAATAAAGAAAATCAAGAATGTAACACTGGAATTTGCTTAATTTTTTATCTCTTCCAGGAGCTCCTCGACAGAATAGAAGGAGTGAGCCATGAGGAAACTCTTCAGTTTAGACTTAAAAGTGTTTGGGCTACTGCTAAGATTTTTGAGTTCTTGTGGTAGCTTATTGAAAATGGATGCAGCAGAATACTGCACTCCTTTCTGCACAAGAGTCAAGGAAGTGCATTCCACATGCAGATTTGATTTCTGCCTAGTATTAACTGAGTGAAAGCTGCTAACTCTTGGGAATAAGCTAATATTGCTAACAACAAACGACATTAAAGAAAATACATACTGTGAGGGCAATGTCAAAATTCCCAGACTATTGAATAGGGGTCGACAAGAGGTTTTCGAACTTACACCATACATAGCTCGAACAGCCCGTTTTTGAGCCAAAAATACCCTTTTTGAATCAGAAGAATTACCCCAAAAAATAATACCATATGACATAAGCGTATGAAAATATGCGAAGTATACTACTTTTCGTGTTGAAATGTCACTTATTTCAGATACTGTTCTAATGGTAAATAAAGCGGCATTTAGTTTCTGAACAAGATCCTGAACATGGGCTTTCCACAACAGCTTACTATCTATCCGTATGCCTAGGAACTTGAACTGTTCCGTCTCGCTTATAACATGCCCATTCTGTCTGATTAAAATGTCAGTTCTTGTTGAATTGTGGGTTAGAAACTGTAAAAACTGAGTCTTACTGTGATTTAGCATCAAATTATTTTCCACAAGCCACGAACTTACTTCATGAACTACATTATTTGATAATGTTTCAATATTACACACAAGATCCTTCACTACCAAGGTGGTGTCATCAGCAAACAGAAATATTTTTGAATCACCTGTAATACTAGAAGGCATATCATTTACATAAATAAGGAACAGCAGTGGCCCCAGCACCGACCCTTGGGGTACGCCCCATTTAACAGTGCCCCATTGGGACTGAACATCATTACCACTCTCAATATTGCGGAGGATTACCTTCTGCTTTCTGTTCTTAAAGTAGGAGGCGAACCAATTGTAAGCTACTCCCCTTACTCCATAATGTTCCAACTTCTGCAGTAATATTTTGTGGTCAACACAGTCAAAAGCCTTCGTTAAATCAAAGAAAACACCTAACGTTCTCAACCTTTTATTTAATCCGTCCAAAACCTCACAGAGAAAAGAGAATATAGCATTTTCAGTTGTTAAGCCATTTCTAAAACCAAACTGTACATTTGACAGCAAATTATGTGAATTTAAATGCTGCAGTAACCTTGTATATACAAGCCTCTCGATAACTTTAGCAAACACCGATGGCATAGAAATAGGTCTATAATTGTCAACATTATCCCTGTCTCCCTTTTTATAAAGTGGCTTCACTACCGAGTACTTTAATCGGTCAGGAAACCGACCACTGCTAAAGGAAAAGTTACAGATATGGCTAAGTACTGAGCTAATATACGTGGAACAATACTTCAGTATTCTGCTAGATACCCCGTCATATCCATGAGAGTTCTTGGTCTTTAATGATTTAATTATTAACTCAATCTCCCTCTTGTCAGTATCATGGAGGAGCATTTCAGGTAACAGTCTCGGAACACTTTTTTCTAAGAGCGCTATATGATTCCCTGTTGGGACTAGGTTTCTATTTAGTTCACCTGCTATATTCAGAAAGTGATTATTAAGTACTGTACATATATGCGACTTATCAGCAACACGGACATCCCCACTACGCACTGATTCTATATCCTCGACCTGTCTCTGCAGACCAGCCACTTCCTTTACGACTGACCATATGGTTTTAATTTTATCCTGAGACTTAGCTATTCTATCTGCATACCACATACTTTTTGCCTTCCTAATAACTTTTTTAAGCACCTTACAATACTGTTTGTAATGGGCTGCTGCATTTAGATTTTGACTGTTTCTAACGTTTTGATATAATTGCCACTTTGTTCTACAAGATATTCTTATCCCTTTAGTCAGCCACCCAGGCTGCCTGTTTGTGCTAGTACCCTGTTTTAAACGTTCTAACGGAAAGCAACTTTCAAAGAGCACGAGAAAAGTCTTGAGGAAAGCATTATATTTATCGTCTACTGTATCAGCACTATAAACATCTTGCCAATCTTGTTCCTTGATAAGGTTTACAAAAGTCTGTACAGCAACTGGATCAGCTTTCCTAAAAAGTTGGTAACTATATTTAACATGTGTTGAAGCACAAAAATCTTTTAGACTTAAAATTTGTGCATCATGATCTGAAAGGCCATTCACCTTTTTGCTAACAGAATGCCCTTCTAATAATGACGAATGAACAAAAATATTGTCTATGGTTGTTCTACTGTTCCCTTGCACTCTCGTTGGAAAGAATACGGTTTGCATAAGATTATATGAATTAAGGAGGTCTACCAGCATCCTTTTCCTTGCACAATCACTTATACAATTAATATTGAAGTCACCACATATAACTAACTTTTTGTATTTCCTATAAAGTGAACCAAGAACCTCCTCTAGCTTTAGCAAAAATGTTGTGAAATCGGAGTCTGGGGATCTATAAATAACAACAGTAAGAAGTTTAGCTCCACTAAATTTAACCACACCTGCACAACATTCAAACACCTTTTCAGTGCAGTACTTTGAAACATCAATTGACTCAAATGGGATACCGTTTCTCACATACATGGCTACTCCCCCACACCGCAAAGAGCTCCTAGAAAAGCTGCCAGCCAACCTGTATCCTGGTAAAGGAAGCCTCTGAATTATCTCCTTATTTAAGAAGTGTTCAGATATACCAATAATTTCAGAGTCAACATCTATAAGCAGTTCACTAACTTTATCTCGAATACCTTGTATATTTTGATGAAATATACTAATTCCCTCATTAATCGGATACCCAAGCTTTGTAGAAAGTGGTTTCTTTGTTAGAGAGACTTCCCTTAAGCAGGAATACCTATCAGCTGACTTCAATCTAAAAAAGGTACAGCTCTAACACCCACAACTACCGGAATTTTCCCATGAGTGATCCCACCACCCCCACCTATGCTGTCACCTATAAGTTTTGCCAACCTCCCCTTCCCATACCTGTTGAGGTGCAGGCCATGTCTAGTGAAACCCGTCCTACTGATAGACTCCACCGACACCACTGAAATGTGACTCATGCCTTCTGTCATCAGCGCACCCCCAAGTCTCATGTTATTACGCCTGACGGCTATATTAAGATGAGGCCGATCGTGACGCTGAAACAGTTCCACGAAATGCACATTCGTGTTGCCAGTCTGAGTGGCTATCTTTTCCAGGTCACCATCTATGTCATACTTCCCATCCCTATCAATACTATTACCAGCCCCACCCACAATCACTACCTGATCCTCTTTAGTAAAATCCCTACATAACCCCCCTATGTTAAAAGTCACCTGAGCCAATCCTGCATTAGGCTTCACAATGCTGGTGACCTGGTACTCACTCCCCAAAACTTCCTGCAACTGCTGGCCTACACCTCTACCATGAGAACTACCTAACAGCAGAACCTTCTTCTTTCTCTTAGACTTTGCAACTGTCCTAGCCACCGTAACTGCTGAGGTCTGCTGCATACTTCCTACATCTACAGCTACTAGAGATTCCTCTCCACTAGACTCTGACAGTTGGTCATATCTATTACAAACACCAATAGTAAAACTATCTGAAAATCTCCTTCTCCTAGCAGATCTCTTGCCAACAGCCAGCTCCCATTCCCCAACCCCCTTCTCCCTCCTCATCCTATCTAGCTCCTCCTGTGCGTTTTTCAACTGCACCTGAAGGGCACAGATCTTACGCTCCTGCTCCTCTATCAACTTACTCTTGCTACATAACCTGCAGTTCCAGGAGAGGATCTCACCAGAATGCCCACTGGCTTCCCCACTGCATTCCCCCCAGTGAAAATACTTCGAACAAGTCTCACACCGCAATCCACTACTCACAAACCTACGGCAAAGCCCACACTTCTCACTCATGGTAAAATTTTACAATTACTGAAACAAGAAAACAACTTTATCTAAGTTCCGCTACTACAATAAGAAGATGTTAAAAGCTGACTACAATTATCACAAACTTGCTCTACAAGGGAAGTAACTACTATTATTGAAAGTATTAATCAACAACAAATGAGAATATAACAAAATACTAACACAGAAAGAAAATCAAACGTCTAATGACAGTAACGAAACTGAAAGCAGTTCGCAAAAATTTCTTCTGAAGTTATTTCACCGGAAAACACCAAGAACACCGGTTGAAGACCACTAAAGTTCCTAAATAAAATACTATACACAAACAATTAATTAGTACTTAGCTTTCGATGCGCCGCTACAGCTGCAACTGGTCAGCGCGGAATGTAAACACGGGTAAGAGGTTAAGTTGCTCGATACGAAACACTCACAAATATCAGGCCACAACACACGAAATGCAGAGGTGAATGAAGAAACCACTAATAAGTCACTTATATAGTAAATATTATCACAAAAACAGTTAAAATATATATCTGAAAACTAAAAATAGATGAAAACTTAGAGAGCGATCTCACACGCAGTCACGCGCTTATGACGTCATGAGTGTCTTCAGAGTTTTAACTGACGAAGTTGTAGATCCGTGACGAGAACCTAGAACTCTGCACAATATTGCCTTTTCGCAAGCCAAGCCTTGTGTCAGAGCAAAGTTTTAAATAATGTGCACTATGTAATCAAAAGTATCCGGACACACCCAAAAACATACATTTGTCATTTAGGTGCACTGTGCTGCCACCTACTGCCAGGTACTCCATGTCAGCGACCTCAGTAGTCATTACATATCGTGAGAGAGCAGAATGGGGCGCCCTGCGGAACTCACGGATTTCGAACGTGGTCAAGTGACGGGGTGTTACCTGTGACATCCCTACGCCCACTCTTTCCGATGTGATAGTAGAAATGTGATGGGACACGTACAGCACAAAAGCGTACAAGTCGGCCTCGTCTGTTGACTGACACAGACTGCCGACAGTTGAAGTGGTTGGTAATGTGTAATTGGCAGACATCTATCCAGATGCTCATAAGCCACACATCACGTCGGTAAATGCTAAACGACGCCTCGCTTGAGTTAAGGAGCATAAACATTGTACGATTGAACAGTGGAAAAACGTTATGTGGATTGACGAATCACGGTGCACCATGTGTCGAGCCGATGGCAGGCTGTGGGTACGGCGAATGCCTGGTGATCACCATCTTCCAGCGTGTGTAGTGACAACACTAAAATTCAGGTGCGATGGTGTTATGGTGTTGTCATGTTTATCATGGAGGGGGCTTGCACTCCTTGTTGTTTTGCGTGGCACTATCACAGCACAGGCTTACATTGATGTTTTAAGCAACTTCTTGCTTCCCACTGTTGAAGAGCAATTCGGAGATGACGACTGCATCTTTCAACACGATCGAGCACCTGTTCATGATGCAAAATGGTTCAAATGGCTCTGATCACTATGGGACTTAACATGTATGGTCATCAGTCCCCTAGAACTTAGAACTACTTAAACCTAACTAACCTAAGGACAGCACACAACACCCAGCCATCACGTTTCATGATGCAAGGCCTGTGACGGAGTGCTTACACGACGATAGCATCTCTGTAATGGAGTGGCCTGCACAGAGTCCTGACCTGAATCCTACAGAACACCTTTGGGATGATTTGGAACGCCGACTTAGTGCCAGGCTTCACCGACCGATATCGATATCTCTCCTCAGTGCAGCACTCCGTGAAGAATGGGCTGCCATTCCCCAAGAAACCTTCCAGCACCTGATTGAACGTATGCCTGCGAGAGTGGAAGCTGTCATCAAGGCTAATGGTGGGCCAACACCATGTTGGATGGAGGACGCCACGAACTTGTAAGTCATTTTCAGCTAGGTGACCGTATACTTTTGATCACGTAGTGCATTTTTCTCCAGATTCTTGCTTCCTAGAAGACAGTGGAGTGAAAGACCGGTCGTAGATATCAACATTTGTTGTCTCGTGGGTATGGATACACCTGTGTTCCGCTTAAATAGTCTTTCACTTTGTAAGGGTGGTGTGCCGACATCACGTTGCTACTCCACACGATGTGAAGAGCCTCACATATGAAAAACAGAGGCTAGGTATTTAACTGGCTAATCCTAAAAAAGTAAGAGCGGGAGACAGGGCGCCACCTTTCTGAGAATTTCAGGCGTGGGAGATCAGTGTATTGGCTGTACTGAAGACTCTACTGTAGAATGGGAAGTTTCCACTAAATTGTTTAAAAACGCTGTACGCAGCAAGACAGCCGCTTACCTGACGTTATACCGGTGGGGAGTAAGTTTGTTCAGACTAATGTCACTGGACAGCATGTAGCAGAGCTTTTTCATTGGGAAAGTAAAATTTATCTGGACTTTGCAGAGGGAAGAAAACAAGTTCTGTTCAAAACATAGTAGAGTTTGACGCAGTTAAACACATTTTAGTTTAGAACAAGGTCTGTGCAGTTCTTTCCTAGAATTTCAGCTTGGGAGAAAGACCAAGTTTATTCTGAGAGATGTTAAAACATCCAGCAGCTGATTTGTTGCGTGCAGCAGACCAAATCAGTCACAGCTTCCGACTTTGCCCATAACATAGTGAAACCTTGCATCATAGGTGAGCAGAGGAATCAAAGTTATAGTTTGTAGGAGCGTGGTTTCGGTTGATCAGTTTCCACAAATTTTTTCTTTATTAGGTAACCGAAGATTTATCAATAATCCAAATAGTTGTTAGCGTGCTGTAATCGTACGCCCTTCTGGCGAAAGTGGAGCAATCACTGTGCAGCCATCCCGGTCTTGTCTTTTAATAGATGACCTGTGAGGCGGTCATTCCATTCACCTATCCCAAACAACTTGGTAAGTTATTCAATTGTTAGTTTAGTTATGTTCAATTATTGTAAACACAGTGACTGTACTCTCTGTTCTTTATCGATTTCAAAAACGTTCTATGATTAATTCATGTTAATGTGTGTGACAATAGAGAATATTATAATAAATTGGGGTTGATTTGCAGCGACCTTTCATTTAATTAATTAGATGGTCCCTTTAAATTATATCGTGTACGGATTAATACTCAGGACACATTTCACCATTTCGCACACCATTATTCCACCGTGTGACAGTTCTCATGATGCATCTGAGTCTATGAGAACTATCTGACACATTCAGGAGGTCTAACCGACAACACTGCAACAGCCGAAGACACATGTCGAGAACACAGTTGGCGTCTTGTAATAGTTGGAAACCCCTGCACAGGATTTTGGTCACTTCAGATATTTTAATCCGCAGTCAGAACATCTTGTAACGTGCGCGTGGGGCACACAATACTCGTTAAAGCCTGTGCTATGGTAATTGAGCGGGGTTCACCTTATGAGAAGGGATTTTCGTATAGATATCGACCGCTTGTACCTGAATGGTGGCAAATCAGACTTACACACACTCTGTAATAACAATGATCCATCAAGCAAGTTCGAAATGCAATTACACGTCAGGATGGACCAAAAGCAACACTGAAGATGCTACCCATTTCGTAATAATACGGTCGCCAGCCTAATCGGGCATTAACTGAGTTTCTTCCCTGTACAAGTTGGTAGATATTCATGCAAAACAACAAGCATTAACACTGCATAATATAGTAGAATTTTACAACCAGAAAATCTATGGAACTAATAGTTTCATGTTCTGTACTGATATGGAAAATACCAAGAATACATAACACTACACTATAATGTATACTACAAAACTTTATACTGTCTATTAATCTGATTAAAATTGGGCATAGGTTACCCTAGAAACAGCACTTTCGTACCACACACAAAATGTCAATTTTGATAAAGATGAAACACTGATAAATTTTGTCTCTTATGTTGACTTTATCTTTTGCTGGTCAAACCAATGTGGAACTCTTCAGAATTCAAATGAATAAAAGGGGGGGGGGGGGGGGGCTGAAACTGTTATGATCACTATATTTAAAAAAAATTGATTACTGAAATTATCATGCGTTCAAGATTTCCAGTATAGGAGTTACTACTCTTTTTATCTTATTTACTTCTCATTTAAATACCTTTACATCTGTCTCGAAATAATTAAACTTCATTACTATATCAATATTAAAGTTATCTTTCAACTTCGTTCGACCTTCGTTATTCATTTACTGGTTCATTAACAAAACAGTTCTTCAAACACCATTCTAACATAGTTAGGTCTGCAAGTAATTATTATTAACACAAAGTTTAATTTTTCATTTCGGGACACTCGGATTGCACAACATTTGGAAAGGACCCTGTCTAGATTAGTTGTGAGGATAATTAAATGATGGGAAAGTTCAGGTAAAATTTAGGTTATTATTGAACAGTTCACTCTATGGTCCATACGAATACAGTACTAAAAGTTTCAACCTGCTTGTATCGATTCGGCGGTTGGCGAGCGGCGAGATGGCGAGGCACAGAGCACACATACAACCACAGCTATGGCTCTTGACGTATCGGCACTTTAATTCTTCTTAGCGTCGCAATACTTTTCCACTTAGTGCCTATGGAATTCTGCCATCCTGTGTGGGCGTTGGAACAGCATACCCGAGGCTCAGTGAAACTATGTCTTCCAGGAGAGCCTCCTCGCTCCATAAGGTGTTGGTCAGACCAATGCCAAACTCCAACTACTACTGCTGAGCCCGTTGTTCCGTGCAGTGCCCGTGCGCATTTTCCCGCGCTCGCCTGCCATACACCTTTTACCGCTCCCTGACTGGTCGGGTATTCACCCGAGGTTTTGCATTCTACATATCCTATCACATTGCCTACGTATGAACCAGACGCACAATTCCAATTTTAAACCTCTTACAGCAGTTACAACATTTGTTACATTTCAATTCTATTACAATATTGCTTGACATTTGACATAAACATTAATAATCACATTGAAACTTGTTTACAGTTTTCTTAACACAATGACATGAAACAAAAAAGAAATGAAATCAGAACATCAATTACACAAGTTTATCGAAAGATCAGACGGAAAGAAAAATTTACTTATATGTACAACAGTACAGCGTCGTTGTTGTTACAGATGCCCCTGTTTTCCAGTAAATTTCACTAAGTGCAAATTTGATGGGAACACTGAATTTTATATTTATACAAGGGTTCTGAATCTTTGTGTGAATGTACCATCATAAAACTTTGTATCACTAAACTTCCTTTCACTCACATTATAGAGGTCTATACTTTTTAATATATCGAGAACATTTACCTATCATTTACTTATGTGCCTTTGGCACAATCCAACCTCCTATCACAACCTGATTTAAGTAGCAAATTACTCATTATTACTAAATTTCTCAGATAAATAAAATCAAAATTTGGAACACAAACACTTAACTACAAAGCAGATACAAATACCTATATCCACTATAAAACAATTTGTTGCTGCTTGCATTGAATGGCAGTCATTTCCTTATTTTTCTAATAAACACACAGTATTATTTAGAAAAATCACTACATATATTTGCTGCCTATCATTCAGATTTGAGCAGTCCATTTCGCATCATTTTACCACATCACCTATAACACACAACTCTCCTTGGACTATTTATCTGTCTTCTTTGGTGTTTGGCAGTCCTTTATATCACGACTCACATACTGCCCACTTTGATTTTTGGCAGTCCCATCTTTTATTTGTCTTGCGGCATTTGCTTTTCTTTTCAGTCCTTTTTTTCCATAAACCTTTACATTTATAGTACATTTGGTAATCTGAAACTTACATAAGTACATTAGCACACTGACATTAGTATACATACATTTACAAAAATTTGTTACGGTTAGAATAAAATAGTTTCATCGTAAGATACAGCACATTTACTGCAGATTGCCTTCTGTGTATACTTAGGTCACTCACTCCTAGGAACATACAGTTTCAGGTCCACAACGTTTCTTACACCTAAAGGTATCTTGGATTTTGGGTAGATCAGGTAGTAAGCATTATCATGTGGAATGTTCTGTATTATATACGGTCCATTATAAATATATTTAAATTTGGAAATTTCATGGTTCAGTTCACTAGATTTTCCGCGGGTTTTTAAAAGAACATAATCCCCAACTTTAAATTTTGAAACTTTCAGGTTTTTATCATGTCTTTTAGATCTAGATTCAGCTTTTTGCTTTGCCCTTTTTCTGACTAATTCTTTCTTTTGACTCAACCCCAAGTTTGCACAAGGTGGAAACTCTAGTTTTTCCTCAATTAAACTTTTACTTCTGCTGCCTAACAAAATTTCTTCCGGTGGAAACCCAGTAGACTCATGATGTAAGGTGTTCATGACATTCTCAAAGTCCGATATAAACCTGCCCCAGGCTTTATGGTTATGACTGCAGTATGTTCTACACAATCTCAAGATTTCTCGCATGTACCTTTCAACCGGGTTGCTAGCTGGGTGGAAGGCTGAGATATATTTAACCTCCACACCATTTTGCTCCATTCCTTCTTTCCAAATTTTGGATATGAACTGGGGTACATTGTCAGATAGAACTGCCATGGGTTTCCCGATGGTTCTGAAGTATTCGACCATCCTATTAAATACAGCTTTAGCTGTTGCCTTTTTCAAGGGGTATAATTTTACAAATTTTGAGAATACTTCCACAATTACTAAAATATATGCACAATTTCCCGAAGTCGTCGGAAGGGGACCATACAAATCTACTGATAATAATGCTAGGGTGTCTTCAGGTAACGTACTTTGCATTGGGCATCTACTAGTTCTGTTAGGTACTTTGGCCCTTTGACAGACATCACACGACTTAATTCGTTCATTTACCTTCTTACTGACACTACCAGCAATCACTATTACATTATTGAGTTTATCCAAACATTTCTTTGGTCCACCATGCCCCAATGCTAAATGTAAATAGTCTATGACATCAGTATCAAACTGATGTGGCCAACATACTCTCCATTCCTCAGTGACTAAATCTTTTCTCCTGTATAAAACGCCTTTAAAGATTTTGTAGTATTTCTTAATTTGAGGATACTGCACACTGTCAAAATTTAGCTTCACGGATTTCCATGTCGGATCCTCATTCTGATGGTACCTCATGTTTTTACATATTAGCTCAACTTTCCTTTTTCCTGAAACCTCTTTCATATACGTTATCTGGAAAGTACCCTCTTCACCATTTTCATTGGGCACTTCACTCATACCATTAGACAATCGAGATAAAACATCTGCCACGTAATTCTCAGTACCCTTCACATAGCAAATCTCATAATCAAACTGCTGCAGGTACAAAGCCCAACGAGTTGGCCTGCTATTAAGTAAACGACAATCTTTAAGAAAAGTTAAAGGTTTGTGGTCAGTATGTATGATGAGATTATGGCCCCACAGATAATTCCTGAATTTCTTTAACCCCCATATAATGGCTAAAGCCTCCTTTTCTGATATAGTGTAGTTTCTCTCATATTTTGTTAGAGTCCTACTTGCAAACGCGATAGTCCTGTGTTCGACTTCTTTGCCATCACAGATTTCTTGAAAAACTTCTATACCAATCCCATAAGCACTACTGTCGGTACTCATGTGAAAAGGTTCTGTCAGTATGGGATGGTGCAAAATATTGTCATGCAAGGGTTCACATTTTAAATTTTCAAAATCTCTCATGCACCCTTCAGTCCAAACAAAAGCACTATTTTTCTTAAGTAGATTATTCAAATGAGGACTACTAAAAGCTTGCCCCTTGACGAATTTTCTATAGAACCCACATAGACCTAAAAAAGCTTTCAACTGTTTTTTATTTCTAGGAGCTGGACACTTTGCTATTGCACTTAACTTTTCCGGGTCCTTGCCAATCCCGGTCGTAGTAATAATATGCCCCAAAAACGTTATTTCCGACTTCACGAATTCACATTTCTTCCACTTCAGTGTCATGCCCCCTACTTGTAGAGGAACAAAAACTTTGTGCAATAATTCACAATACTCTTGCCATTCCTCAGTAGGAATCAGTAAGTCATCTACATAAATAGTTAGCCGGGAACTCAATTCTCTCCCTAATACAAAGTACAGTGCCCTAATAAATACCGCCACAGAAGCCCAAATGACACTACTTTATACTGATAGCATTTCCGGCGAATAGAAAAGCGGTATATTTACGGGATTCTTTGCTCAATGGGATTTGCCACTATCCGGCGGTCATGTCCAGACTGGTTAAATACTTCACATTATAGAACTTTTGGAGCATTTCGTCCAGATTTTCAGGTCTGTCTATTTCCTTCTTTACAATTTTGTTCAAAGTCCTGGCGTCAATGACTACTCTTACTCCCCCATCCCTTTCATTCACGATGATAAGGGGACTATTATATTCGCTGCTACTCCGTTCGATTACACCCCATTCTATCATTTTATCTATTTCCACTTGAACGGCCTGCCTCTTTGATATGGGTACCGAAAACGGTCTCACAAAGAAAGGTTTATGCTCTAATGTCTCAATCTGGTATTCAAAGTTCTTAACTAGGCCAGGTTTGTCCGAAAATACGGTGCTATTACTTTCTAAAAGATCAAGCAATTCTATTTTCTGATCAGGAGATATGTCCTTCAAATTTTCCACAATTTCTTTAAAATCATGCCCCTGCCTGTCTCTCTCATCTACTAACCTCTTGACGTGGTACATTTCATACATGTTTGTCAAACCATAATTCCCTTGGTCGATTTCCAACAATATAGAACCAATTTCTGAATCGAACACCTTCCCATTTTCCTCAAATTTTATTTCCAAATTCGTAGATGCATTATTAATTTTGACCACTTCCTGGCTGCAATCAATAATAAATTTTTCTTTATCTAGCCAATCTATACCCAGAATCATTTCAGTACTCAAGTCTGGCACAACCAAAAAATCGTGTTCAAATTTTTGTCCTTTTATACTAAATTCAACCAATATCTGGTTCTTTACTGGCTTGCTAGTCTTGTCAGTAGCACCAACATCTTTTACACCAGTCACTGACATAATTACTAGTCCAGGCTTATCACAGATGTGATCGAAAAACGACTGGGAGATCACACTTTTCTGAGATCCCGTATCAAGAAGTACTTGCAATTTCACATTATAAATTACAACTGGTATTACAGTTTGTTTAACCGTCAAATGCCTTTCATTGTTGTGTTCTTCCCTAAGCAAATCCGGGTCGACGATAACATCGTCCAAAGATATGCTTTTGACCTGCACATCACCTATATCTGGCTGTTTCTTTTGGTTCCAGGAGTTCAAAGTCATTAATTACTTGAACTCTTTGTAACATTGACACTGAGTCGTCCGGTGGCTCCTTTTTTCTGTGTTCAGTCTCAACATCTGGGTTTTGTTTTGAAACTTCGTCATCAGTAGGTACAAATCGCAATTAGCTGTATTCCCATTATTTTCACTAGTACCAAAATACCCATCATCTGAACTATCGTCAGAATCAAGCCGTTCTGGATCGCTTTCAGGTTCTAACATAAAAGCTTTTCTGAGACAGGCACAAAGTTCTTCCTCTGCATTTTCGTCAGGCTCTGATTTTAACTCAATATCCTTTTTTGGCTAAACGGCCTCATTATCAGCTTTACTCACATCCACTGTTACTTCATATTTAGTGTAATCCTCGTGGACTTCAGTTACTCTTAGGTAATTACCTGCCCCTTCCCCACGGTGCCTTTCGGTAACAGCTTGTACTGTTGGCGGATCGTTTACAGAAGTTACTTCCTCGTCAATGCTTAGGATTTCATCCTCCAATTCCTTCCTATCTTTAACCATCGTCCTATTTTCAGCACGCGTACTTTGCGCGGCGCTATTTACTCTCTCCCCTTTAAATTCGGGCCACGTCACCTTATCGACGTCCCTACTATTTCCTTTTTCACTAATTAACCTCCTTGCCTCATGTTCCTTCTTAAAATCCTCCCACTCACATTTCTTGAGGCCCTTGTACAAATCGTCGATCTGCACACACCAATCAGTTACTTCTGCTAATTCATTCTCGCCATTTACTTCATTGCTAACACTGCTAACCGCACCTCTCTGTGTATCCACTGTTCCATTCACAATTTCCTTCGCCACAGAATTACCACTCGTAATGTATTTGCCAGCTCTTACGGCAATGTTCGTACCTAATTCTGTCGCCTTGCTAGCGGCTTCTCTCTGAACAGCTGATCTGCTAGGCTAGGCCGTTGCCCTATGATGCTCCACTCGCCTGTTAACATGTAGCGCGGTGCGCGGCGAAGATAAGTCATCTGCGCACGCACCTGACGCTTGTTTCGCAACAACACACTGCGTCGTTCCACGCCTGTCCCTAAGCTGTCTCATAACTTCACTGTCAGTCCGGTAATATTTCTTAAATCGGGGTTGGTATGTTCTGTCCGCTTCCGTTTGGCCCGCAACGTTCGCGGAAATCAGTTTCCCACGTCGTTATTATTTTGCGCGGTTTACCCTCTACTGCGACCTGGATAACTCCCTCTTCCTCTTCCTCTGCCTCTACCTCTCTGTATCATGTTGACGCGAAAACCATTGCCGTCATTCCTCTCGTCATTACTACGATTATTACTGTTACTAAAATTCTGATAATTGGCACGACTTTCGCGCCAGTGGTCTTCGTCTTTGACCCTTTCGAGAAACGCTTGGAAGGTGCGATGGTTGCTTCGCACATATCTCTTCGAATCTTCTGGAAGCTTTTTATATAGCTCCCATACGATTTCAAAATTGGATCGTCTCCTTCTTAAGTGTGTCAACTTTCGGTACCAATATTCGCAGAAATCTTTCAAAGAGTTCCTGCCCCTGTTATCATGAAGTTTGGCCATGATAAACTCACGCCGCAACCGATCCTGTTTTTGTTTGGACCAGTATTCTTCTGTAAACTTTTGTTTAAGCTCTTCGAACGTCATTAGTTCAGTATTCAAGTTCATACCCCAGCGCTTAGCGTCACCTGCTAAGGCGCTAATTACTACGTTTATCTTCTCCTGACCAGCCAAGTGTTCAGGAAACATCCTCTCGCAATTTTTGATGAAATCCAACGGATGCCATCCGTTATCTTTTTGGCAGGATCGAAGCGTTCCTCACCTTCCAACAGCTTTGTAAGTGGCGTGCCATTACAGACAGCACCAGGCCTATTTTTGATTTTACTCTCGAGATCGAAAATTTTGCCTTGAATTTTCGATGTATTTTGTTCACACTTTTGTACACATCCGGTAGCTTTTTCGCCTAAATCTCTTTCAGTGTCTGAAACTGCCTTTTTCAACTGTGATATTCCATGTTGGCATTCGTTTACAATCTCAGTTTTAAGACCGAAAACGTTTCCGTCTACTTTTGTTTCAACTAGAGGCTCCATTTTCTCTTGTTGAGAATTTCAACATCAAACCTACTGTTAATTTCGTCAATTTCCCCCTGCATAGTATTCATATTTTTATTAATTGTGTCAATTTCAGACTTCATGGTATTTACTACAGAACTTAAATTACCCACTTTTTGTTCTACCTGTTCGATTTGTTTACTAATTTTAATTCCTTGTTCTCCGACCTGTGCTTTAAGCTGACCAACATGTGTTCTGAGCTGATTACTTTGTTTTTTAAGCTGCTCGTCAACGTGTGTTTTAAGCTGATCATTCTGTGTTTTGAGCTGATCAACGTGTGTTTTAAGCTGCTCATTCTGTCCTGCAATTTGTTTGGTTAAATGTTCAAATAAGTCGTTCATGCTTAAAATTTTCACACTGTTTTGTTCTACGGAATCGGTGTGTTCCGATCCTACTTCAAAATTTTCTTTCGGTTCTTTCTTTATCTGTGGTGAATCAAATATGTCAGTGGATTCGTTCACGTTCCCACTATCATCTGCAAAGTCATCCTCTACTTCCTGTTTTATTCCTTGCTGTGTTCGAGGCAATCTCGACATTTCAGTCTGCTCGTTAACATGTTCGTGGTATTGTATGTACGTCAATCGTCTACCGCTAACGCCATCTGTTATCTGGCCGCGCAAACTCCTGTCATTGCCAGCCGCATCTTCCATTACGCTCGACACATCTACTGTGTTTACGTTCTTATCCATACCGAACGCAAATTACACCTCACTACCGTACTTGACGTTCACTGCTGTTTACTTTACTGAATATTATTGCAATTCGTGTCACTGAACATCCACTGTTCGATATTCACGTTAATTTGTGACCGACAACAACCGGATGTCCTGTCACCGGGAGCCACTTGTAATGTGCGCGTGGGGCACACAATACTCGTTAAAGCCTGTGCTATGGTAATTGAGCGGGGTTCACCTTATGAGAAAGGATTTTCGTATAGATATCGACCGCTTGTACCTGATTGGTGGCAAATCAGATTTACACACACTCTGTAATAACAATGATCCGTCAAGCAAGTTCGAAATGCAATTACACGTCAGGATGGACCAAAAGCAACACTGAAGATGCTACCCATTTGATAATAATACGGTCGCCAGCCTAATTAGGCATTAACTGAGTTTCTTCCCTGTACAAGTTGGTAGATAGTCATCCAAAACAACAAGTATTAACGCTGCATAATATGGTAGAATTTTACAACCAGAAAATCTATGGAACTAATAGTTTCATGTTCTGTACTGATATGGAAAATACCAAGAATACATAACACTACACTATAATGTATACTACAAAACTTTATACTGTCTATTAATCTGATTAAAATTGGGCATAGGTTACCCTAGAAATAGCACTTTCGTACCACACACAAAATGTCAATTTTGATAAAGATGAAACACTGATAAATTTTGTCTCTTATATTGACTTTATCTTTTGCTGGTCAAACCAATGTGGAACTCTTCAGAATTCAAATGAATAAAAGGGGGGGGGGGGCTGAAACTGTTATGATCACTATATTTAAAAAAAATTGATTACTGAAATTATCATGCGTTCAAGATTTCCAGTATAGGAGTTACTACTCTTTTTATCTTATTTACTTCTCATTTAAATACCTTTATATCTGTCTCAAAATAATTAAACTTCATTACTATATCAATATTAAAGTTATCTTTCAACTTCGTTCGACCTTCGTTATTCATTTACTGGTTCATTAACAAAACAGTTCTTTAAACACCATTCTAACATAGTTAGGTCTGCAAGTAATTATTATTAAGACAAAATTTAATTTTTCATTTCGGGACACTCGGATTGCACAACATTTGGAAAAGACCCTGTCTAGGTTATTTGTGAGGATAATTAAATGATGGGAAAGTTCTGGTAAAATTTAGGTTATTATTGAACAGTTCACTCTATGGTCCATACGAATACAGTACTAAAAGTTCCAACCTGCTTGTATCGATTCGGCGGTTGACGGGCGGCGAGATGGCGAGGCACAGAGCACACATACAACCACAGCTATGGCTCTTGACTTATCGGCAATTTAATTCTTCTTAGCGTCACAATACTTTTCCATTTAGTGCCTATTGAATTTTACCATCCTGTGTGGGATTTGAAACGGCGTACCCGAGGCTCAGTGAAACTACGTCTTCCAGGAGAGCCTCCTCGCTCCATAAGGTGTTGGTCAGACCAATGCCAAACTCCAACTACTACTGCTGAGCCCGTTGTTCCATGCAGTGCCCGTGCGCATTTTCCCGCGCTCGCCTGCCATACACCTTTTGCCGCTCCCTGACAGGCCGGGTATTCACCCGAGGTTTTGCATACTACATATCTTAACACATTGCCTACGTATGGACCAGACGCACAATTCCAATTTTAAACATCTTACAACAGTTTCCATGTTTGTTACATTTCAATTCTATTACAATATTGCTTGACATTTGACATAAACATTAATATTCACATTGAAACTTGTTTACAGTTTTCTTAACACAATGACATGAAACAAAAAAGAAATGAAATCAGAACATCAATTACACAAGTTTATCGAAAGATCAGACGGAAAGAAAAATTTACTTATATGTACAATAGTACAGCGTCGTTGTTGTTACAATCTTTTCTCAAAAATTCGGAAACCTGTACAGTTTGCTGTCCGAATATTTTCGTAACTCAGTGTTCACAGCATAACTAAAAGTGTCACTGATTTCAATTCGTCTGGATGAAGTTATTGATGGGATTTAATGATACACTTGCGAATATCACGAGGTCGGTAAGGCTAAGTTAAGCTGCTTGCGCATATAAGTGTTGTTGTTGTGGTCTTCAGTCCGAAAATTGGTTTGATGCACCTCTATCTGCTACTTTATCCTGTGCAGACCTCTTCACCTCCGAATAAATACTGAAACCTACACCCTTCTGAAACTGCTTACAGTATTCTTCTCTTGGTCTCCCTCTACAATTCTTACCCAACACACTTCCCTACAGTACTGAACTGGTGACCCCTTGATGTTTCAGAATGTGTGCTATCAACTGATCCATTCTTTTAGTCACGTTGTGCCACACATTTTTTGTCAAACCAATTCTATTCAGTTTTGGATTATACGTTTCGGAATGTGAGTTATGAATGGAGTGTAGGACCACATTGTACAAATACTTCGTCGCTTTTTCTTTTTTCCGTCGTTTCTTAGTTACTTCAAAATTCGTGGAAGTACGTTCCATCTATGCAACTAATTGAAGGGAGTTTGTTTACTGTCATATGCGTTTCACTTATTTTATTCGCAAACATGCTTCGCAAATGAAATAAGCGGAACGTATGTGGCAATAAACAAACTGCCTTGAATTAGTTACATAGATGGAACACATCTCGACGAACCCGAAAAATTGTTTAAGAGAGTGTCAAAAATAAGAAGATGCATAGAATGGGGTTATGACTCTCTTATAGAGATCCAAGTGATGAAGTGAAGTGTCTATATGATACATCAACGATGTGGTTCATAAAAACAAAATTTAAGAAAACTCCTTCTCGAGAGCGTGTGCATGCATCTGATGAATCAAAATGTTTCATATGTGGTGGTACAGTCTAAAAATATTGTGACTGAAGTCTTTCATCACTGTCTACTGTTGTTAAGGATTCGATTGCAGATAAATACTTGTGGCGATTGGTGCTAGTTTCATCTGCAGTAATTTAAGTTGTGCTCTTAGATTTCTGTCTGACCACATACTCGGAAATCGCTGCGTACGCAGAAAAAAAACATGGTGAATTATTTGTGACAAGAAAAAGTATAAATGTCACTGACAGTGACAGAAATTTCATCTTTCATTTCTTAAACATATGGAAGTCACGAAACTGAAGACGCTCGTTACTGAGACTGCGCGCTCTTACGTGTAAATAACAACGAATATATCAGAAAAATGCTTATCTTTGATTATTGACACAGTGTCAGATTGTGTTAGAAACATGAAGAGAAAAAACGAATTTTCACACGCAGCAGTATACAAACCTACAACCTTTGACACGGCAGTTCGTTACGTAAAAATAACAGACATTTTGTGAGAATATTGACCGAAACCGTTTTTTTATGTTACAATTTTCCACAGTAACAACAACACAAACCATATTTCTAACAAAGGAAAATAGTCTATCATGATCTCACTTTCCACACGGCCGCGTCCTGATAATTCTTCAGTAACACAATCACTAAATCAGAAGCTAAAACCGCTCAATATGTTTAAAATAACAAATTATTGGTGCAAATAGATCACACCGAACCGAACGAGATGGGTATACCGAAAATCAAAACGTCTCGGTACAGTTGTCGAAAAATCGGCAGGAGGACCGATCGGTAACAGGTCCCAGAAGCTTACAGAATAGTAACTTCGAATAAAGAACCGAAGAACCGAAAATGACATCACTACCGAGGTTAACCTACTGCACCGTTCGGTATGAACTATACAGAATAGAGCCCCAGGAGAGACACTGCAGGCGTCACCATTTGGTTAGCGTAGGCACTGGCGTCGGTCGTCCGCTACCACAGACTATTAACGCCGAATTTTGCCCCACTGTCGTAACGGATACGTTCGTCGTAAGTCCCACATTGATCTCTACAGTTATTTGACAAAGTGTTGCTTGTCTGTTAACACTGACAACTCTACACAAACGACACTGCTCTCGGTCTTGAAGTGAAGGCCATCGGCCACTGTGTTGTATGTGGTTAGAGATAATGTCTGAAATTTGGTATTCTCTGGGCACTTTTGACACTCTAGATCTCGGAATACTGAAATCCATAACGATTTATGAAATGAAATCTCCCATGCGTCTAGCTCCAACTGTCATTCTGCATTCAGATTCTGTTAATTCCTGTCGTGCTGCCATAATCACGTTGGCAACTTTTCACATGAATCACCTAAGTACAAATGACAGTTCCGCCAAAGTACTGCCCTTTTATACCTAGTATACATGATACTACGGCCACCTGCATATATTTGTATCGCTGTCCCATTATTTTCGTCTCCTCGTATAATCAATCTGAAACCTTTCAGTGGCTCTAAGCCTCTTCCACGTATACAACCTTCTTTCGCGTTTCTTAAACCATTTGTAAGTAATGATTAAATTATGCTCTGTGCAAAATTCTGCCAGGCGGCTTGCTCTTTCACTCCTTTCCCTCAGTCCATATTCACTTACTATTTTTACTTCTCTTCCTTTTCCTATTATCGAAATCTAGTCCCCCATCTCATAATTTTTCTTTCTCTCTCTTTCCCTACCACAGAATTCTAATCCGCCATCACAACTAAATTTTCTTCTCCCTTAACTGCATGAATAATTCCTTTTCTCTCATCATACATTTCTTCAATCTCTTCATCATCTGCGGAGATAGTTGACATATAAACTTGTACTACTGTGGCAGGTGTGGGGCTCGCGTCTATCTTGGCTACGTTAATGCACTCGCTATGGACATATAGTTAATCCACACATTTCTCTTTTAGCAGTCTTCTGGTTTTGTGTTAATTTTTATTGGTCCACCTTCTTGTTTGTACCGGAATTGTTACCAGCGTTGCACTATTTTGCAGGGGTGACCATTTCAGTTGTATATTGAAATTACTGAGTGGGTTTTATATGCGCGGTAGTGGAGCAAGTTACAACTCTTTGCTGCCGGCCGCTGTGGCCGAGTGGTTCTAGGCGCTTCAGTCTGGAACCGCGCTGCTGCTATGGTCGCAGGTTCGAATCCTGCCACGGGCATGGATGTGTGTGATGTCCTTAGGTTAGTATGGTTTAAGTAGTTCTAAGTTCTAGGGGACTGATGACCTCAGATGTTAAGTCCCATAGTGCTTAGAGCCATTTAAACCATTTCAACAACTCTTTGCCACTGGATTTACTGTTTGGAGATTAGGCGTTCTATGTACTGACTTGAGGGCACATAAGACAATGAGTAGACTGAAGCAGTCGGAGCAACTGATTTACCGAGAATGATTGAGGTGGAAGGTAATACTTGTTCAAGAGAGCAAAAAGGACAGTGGAAGAGTTTAGAAAAAGAGGATACAGATTTGCAGGCTAATGGTGTAGCAGTAAACATGTGGCTAGGAGACATAGAGGAAAAGATGAATACGATTAGTGATGTACAAGTAGCCTTAAGGGAGCTACTTGAATATAATACCTGCACTAGAGAATGGTTGTCACAGTACGACATGACAGTTAGTAAAATTACAGTGCAGGCCCCAGTACTAACTACAGCCATGTGACAGTTATCGCCATAATCTGATGCAACTTGACCAGATGGAACCAGTTGATCTGAAGATGAGGAAGTAGAAGCACTGTTACAATTTAAGGGATCTGAGGCGGTTATTAGCTGGAGAAATCGGGAGATGTTGGACCAGCTTCAACATGGCAGTGAGCGCAGCAGTAATAGGACAGCAGTACAAAATATGTGGGATCGAGTATGTGTGAGGCAGAGAAAGTAAAGGAAGTGAAGTATTACATGACCTCAAGGAGATTCTACGCGACATGGGGGCACATCGTTGCAGCCGCCGCAAAATGAGAGTATAAAATTTCGGCAAAGATGAAAGTTGTAGGAATTTCGTATCTATTCATAAGTACTCATTCTTTCCAAACCCATCAAATAACCTGCAAGCGAACATCTGGATACATCAGTTTAAAAATGCATTGCCAATGTCATGGTCGCATGTACTAAAGATTAATTTTGTGTACAGGAACTTGGACAAAGGACCCGTGGTGTACGTTTGTTTTACCGTGTGACATAGAACGAAGTCACATGTGTTTTTCTGCCCAAGAATAGGTATATATCGAGAAAAAAAATCAGGTTTATTTAGGGATATTAATGCTGGACCCGCATGGTAACTCCCAGTATTAGAATCCTAGAAAATATTTTAACAAATGGTCTGATGGAACTAACCCTTGGACATGGCCTACGATGTGGCACAACTTGTATGGATTTGCCTTACAAAATTACATAATAGCAGGAGGAAACATGGTTGATTTCAAAGCATTTCTGGGATTATTACAAGAGATGAGTCATTATTGTGGTGCAGAGGTGCAGGCACCAGTGAATTATGCACAAAACAAGTTTCCACCCCAAAGCGAGAACCAGTTAATCATAATTGGAGAGCTAGCATCCACCGAGGCGAAACATTTCCTGGTGGAAGAGGAATGCACAATGGGGAATTTAGTCGCCCCGTAATAGGCAGGATGAGGATTAGTGCCCTAAAAAAGGGAAGATAGTGCCTTCAAGAAAGGGGGAGCGTGGCTGAGATTCGAAATCCCAACTCACAACATGACAAGCAACATGGGGCTGACTAATGATATTAGGCCTGGGCAGGTCTAGTGTCGATATGATGATACCCATGACTTTGTACAGGAACTTCGAGAGACATTACTGGGGCAGGAAGATGAAAAACTGAATCTTGGTTTTCCTATAACTGACGTTAAATCATGGCAGAGTAGTGTAATCTGTCTGAAACTTAGGTCTTCAGCTCCCAATGCCCAATGAGCCATGCGATAAAGATAATTTATGGGCTGTATTCAGAATGCAGAGAACAAGTGTGTGTAGAGCTATTAGTGGAAAAAGTATAGAAGTGACAGAGCAGATTAGAGTAGAATTTCAGTGCCAGTTGCACATGGCTGAGATAAACTTTTCAATTGTACGTGGTCTCACAGTGGAAGCAATGTTACAGCGGGATTTCCTCAACAAATACTGATTGTTTACTATCAAAAACAGTCTTGATCACAATTAATTTATTTATTTATTACGGTGACCGGTTTCGACCACTACTGTGGTCACCTTCAGACCTACAAGTCGTATACAAAGCTTTAATTAGAAGGCTGCATACATTAAATAAAATAGATAAAATTATAAAGCTATAAAAAAGATGAATTACCAATGAGTAAGAACGTCCTTCTGCTGGAGAATCACTACTGGAGAAACCAGTGCACGTCTTGCTATATGTAATGGAGGCTCCCCCCACTTCTGACGGAATGATGTCATTATTAACCAATGGGTTATAAGTCGAATAAGAATGTAAAATCTCTTACTTAAAAGAACATTGTCAAGAAATAAAAATAAGCACACACTAAACTTAGCTTATTTAACAGCTATTGTCAATTAAGAAGCGTTAAAAATATTTAAACATGTAGGATAAATGAACTCCGTTTTGACAGTACATGAGTTGCCCTCTCGAGGCCTGTTAGTGAACCATTTGGAACCATTGGTTTCCATGGTGGAGTTGGACGCCGTTCCAAAGATGAGGCAGCTGGCTTCTTTCCACTGAAGTTGTTGTGAAGTCGACAGGCAAACTAGTGGTTACCATGGTGAGGATAAACGCCAGTGCAAAGATGTGGCCGGCCGTTGTAGCCAAGCGGCTCTAGGCGCTTCAGTCTGGAACCGCGCGACCGCTACGGTCACAGGTTCGAATCCTGCCTCGGGCATGGATGTGTCTGATGTCCTTAGGTTAGTTAGGTTTAAATAGTTCTAAGTTCTAGGGGACTGATGACCTCAGATGTTAAGTCCTATAGTATTCAGAGCCATTTGAACCATTTGCAAAGACGTGGGAGCAGGCTTCTTTCTAACGAGTTGTTGCGAAAGTGGAATGGCAAAGACTGTGACGTCAGACGATGAAGTATTGAGCAGTAACATGTCTTTATTGAAACGATTTTCAATGAGTAGGCTGCAATAATCTTTAGCTGACATGTATAATACATCCTGCACAGATACGATACGAAGTAGTTGTGAATATTTATGAAATGAAGTTCGTATGTAGATTCCAATTTTTTTTAATTACATGTGACAATTTTAAAAAGGCATTGCTATTACTTATGTTACATGCCAGTCTTATAAACAAATAAAAATAATGAAAATGGAAGGAATTTAAAATTGTAGTACTATGAGCCATAGTGTCAAATATAAAGGGATGTGAATTAGCTTTATAACTTTATGTATTTTCTTTAATGTATGTAGCCCTCTAATTAACGCTTTGTATACGACTTGTAGGTCTGAAGATGACCACAGCAGCGGTCGAAACCGGTCACTGTAATAAATTAATAAATTGTGATCAAGACTGTTTTTGATAGTAAATATTTGTAACAAATAGATCACTGTCATTCCCATAATGTATTCAAAAGTAATCAGTACTGATTGGTATTGCACTCGACAGAGAGACTTGTTTTGGCAAAAAAATACATTAAACAAAAGTTCACTGGCTGTGTAGGGGAAGAATGTGAATGGGAATTTGGTGCACTGAGGCTGATGGCCATGAAAGATGGCAATGCCTGTACATCAAATCGTGAGTGCATGGTGCAAAAAATTGATGATGAGACGAAATTTCAGCATACTGAATCTGGAGGTGCAATGGAAGAATTGAAGGATGTACTAACCCCACACAGTACAGTATTCTCCCATCAAATGGATTCGCAATTGCGAGTAAGGACTACCATCATCTGTAGAATGGCATGACGACAGTGAAAATTTATGCCAGACCGGGACTCGAACTCGGATTTCCCGCTTATCGAGAGCGGTCGTCTTACCATTTGGCTATCTGTACACAACTCTCGTCGAGACATACACTCACTCACTTTCACTCACTCCGTCTTCAGGCCACAAGCTGCCCATCGGGACCATCCGACCGCCATGTCATCCTCAGACGAGGATGCGGATAGGAGGGGCGTGTGGTCAGCACACCGCACTCCCGGTCATTATTATGGTTTTCTTTGACCGGAGCCGCTACTATTCGGTCGAGTAGCTCCTCAGTTGGCATCACGAGGATGAGTGCACCCCGAAAAATAACAACAGCGCATGGCGGCCCAGATGGTCACCCATCCAAGTGCCGACCACGCCCGACAGCACTTAGCTCCGGTGATCTGACGGGAACCAGTGTATCCACTGCGGCAAAGCCGTTACCACGTCGTGACGTGCATGCAGGCAAGTCCAAATGAACTTTGCATTGTAATCAGAATAACACAGGCACTGCAGTATCTGAGTCTGAGTGTGCACAGATAGCCAAATGGTAAGAAGACTGCTTGCGATAAGCCGGCAATCCGGGTTCGAGTCCCGGTCCGGAACAAATTTTCACTGTCGTCATTACACTGTACAGCTGATGGTAGTCCTTATTCGCAGTTGTGAATTCATTTGATGTGTTCCGTAATGGCCGCGGTCGCCGCAATGTCTGTTCCTTTGGACATGCATGCATGCAACTCAGGCACTGCAATATCGTACAGTATTCTCCGATGCACCGGAACAATCACAGCCATTCAAGGTTAAAGAACATAAAAAATTATTTTTATGGTCCTGCCACATACCTTTTATTTGTTAGGAAATGTTGTAACAGCAGATTAAGGACAATGTTGAGGGAAGGGCTAATTGGTGTCTAGCTCTGTGACCTAATACGAGTGTCACTCCAAAAGAAATGCACACAATTTTTTTTTAAATCCATCTTCTATTCTACATGTTTGAAAGTTTCACAGTGTGTAGATACATCCTTTAGGAACAATATTTTCATTTCTCCACGTAATTTCAATCCCTCTCAACTGCCTTACGCTATCTTGGAACCAGCGCCTGTATACACGCACGATAAAATTCTGGGCCAACCTGTTGGAGCCACTGTTTGGCAGCGTGCACAAGGGAGTCATCATCTTCAAACCTTGTTCCACGAAGAGAATCTTAGAGTTTCCCAAAGAGATGATAGTCACATGGAGTCAGGTCAGGACTGTAAGGTGGGTGTTTCAGTGTAGTTCATCGGAGATTTGTGATCGCTTCCATTGTTTTTTGACTGACATGTGGCCGTGCATTGTCGTGCAACAGCAAAACATCGTACTTTTGCCGATGTGGTTGAACACGACTCAGTCCAGCTTGAAGTTTCTTCAGTGTCGTCACATATGCATCAGAATTTATGGTGGTTCCACTTGGCATGATGTCCACAAGCAAGAGTCCTTCGGAATCGAAAAACACCGTAGCCATAACTTTTCCGGCAGAAGGTTTGGTTTTGAATTTTTTTTTTCTTGGGTGAATTTGCATGATGCCACTCCATTGATTGCCTCTTCGTCTCTGGTGAAAAATGATGGAGCCATGTTTCATCACCTGTCACAATTCTTCCAAGAAATTCATCTCCACCATTCTCGTACTGCTCCAAAAGTTCGCCGCATACCGTTTTTCTCGTTTCTTTGTGAGCCACTGTCAACATCCTGGCAACCCACCTGGGACAAACCTTTTTTAACGCCAACTCTTTCAGTATCCTGCAAACACTTCCCCTATCCCAACGTAGCGTGACAATTCGTTCACTATGATGCGTCTGTCAGCAGTCACCAATTCGTTAACTCTCTGCACATTGTCTGGAGTGTGTGCAGTACGAGGCCTGCCGCTGCGAGGACAACTCTCAATATTGCCGTGCCCGCTTTCATCACATAACCTACTTGCCCACCTACTAACTGTATTGCGATCGACAGCAGCATCTCCGTACACCTTTTTCAACCTCTTGTGGATGTTTCCCACTGCCTCGTTTTCACGGCACAGGAATTCCATGACAGCACGTTGCTTCTGACGAAGTGTAGCAGCCATCTTCAAGGTATGCTGTGACGGCGCCACTCACGGGAACAGGTTGAACTCAGTTTGAAAACAAGCGGGAAGGATGTATCTACACACTGTAAAACTTCCACACATGCAGAATAAACACTATATTTTTACAAAAATATTGTGCATTTCTTTTGGAGTGACACTCGTACGTTACTAAAAAGGACAGATGTACGAGGCTGGTGCTCAGTTCCCAGCAAATTAATATTGTTTTTGAACCAGAGACTGGTACACTCGAGGCTTTGGAGTATCTTCCACGTTTTCATGGAAGATGTGTCTTCACATCCATGGAACTCCTTGCCCATTATTAGCAAGTGGAGCTACACCCTGTGTGTCGACAGTATATGGCATTTTTACGCTATGGGCAGTGATACCACTTTCTGAAGACGTAGTTCAGGATAAATGTGTCATCTGCCTTCATTATGGGGCTGAATATTATGATCCCAGAGGCATTAAAAGATAACGTGATGCTTTACATCGCTGGTGTACTCATAGTGGTAGAAACCTGGCATGATTATAATGCAATATTGAAATTGTTCCTTAAAGCCTTCAAGAAACATGGGGTTACAGCAACCTAATGAATTCATAGTTTGGCCACAAAGAGACAGGCTTTCTGGGGCACATTTTATCGTTAGAGGGGATGTGGTCAGACCTGGGAAAGCTCGAGTCTGTCTACTTATGAAGAGGCAGTTACGATCGCAAAATATCATTTATTTAAAATGACCGGTTTCGACACATGCAGTAGGCTATCTTCAGACTGATTCTACAGTTTTCTGGAGCTGGCGACGAGGTGAGTAGCTGCGTGTTATCAAGACGATAACTGCTGTTTCTTCATAAGTAAACGTCACAAGTAAGATCGCTGGCACTACCAACCATGTTGATTAAAGCCGTCGAGGCTGTCTGAAATTTTTCTGTGCCAAGAACGAAGCGTCATGTATGTGTGTATTTAGGCCCAATGATTTTTTTTACACGAGATTCATAAAGGAGATAATTACTACCATAAATTTTGACGATTGACTGGAAAGAATATCCTATAGACGTCGGCTGAACAAAACCAGTAGGAATTTCAGAATTTCATGGCAACATTGCTGAGCACTCCAAAAGTGTTCCACTCTGACTCGACTAAGGAGTTCTGCATGTCGACTGATACGTCACAGACAGCGCTTTGGTTACTTCTACTCCGAAACATTGACCAAGATGGAGTACTGGTTCAACAAATGAATATTAAATAAATCTGAAAGGAATTATTCAGTGACTGAGCTCGAAGTGCTCGTGGTGAAGCGACTTTTTTTAAATTTAGGTATTACTTATTTGGCAAATTCATTAAGGTTTGCAGCGACCATAAGGCCCTAGAATTTGTAATAATGGAAAACTGGTCCATGGGCGACACGCCCGCTGGACACAATATCTTCAGGAATTTCGATTTCATGTTATTGTACCAGAAGAAGAAAATATCATGTCAGAGGTGTTATCACATATCCCCACTGGCTTGACATCTGACACTGATGATGACTTAAAGGAGACCCACTTTGACATGATGTATTTTAAACAAGTTCCTTTCACAAATTTCGTTAGTGCCACTCTTGCAGGACCCCATTCCCGAGATGCAAAAATGAAGTGGTACAGTGGTGTGCCTGCTAACTATAAGCAATGCTACCTAATAAACAATTATGTCCAATTCAGATGGAGGCAGCAGCGTGAACGTGACTGGGTGTTGTACATATCTGAGGAGTTCATCAATAAGTTGACTGGGTAGACTCAAAGTTACGCTCACTTTGATCTACACAAGTTCTTCATGAAATTGATAGAGTTTGTTTCAGTAACATGGGGAGGCATTTAGGCATATCGGGAGGGGTCTCGTGACTTTTGGGTCATGTCAAAATGGCACATCATGCACCACTTCTCTCAAAGTTACCAACAAAATTACGTGACGTCACTGTCACAGACCTATTCTGACATAACGAAAGGCATGGCAACATATATTCATAACTGTGGAACTCACATCCAAGTTTTCCATGTTCACGCTCACGCTGCTCCAGCGTGCAACAGGAAAGACGGTAACAAGGACATTTGCAAACCATGTTCCAAGTGTTCTCGGAAAGGTGGATAGGGTAATATCTGATAATGGGCAGCAGTTTCGTTCTTTGAGTTGGCACACCTTCCTGAGACAACGGAATAAAGGCAGTTTACATCCTGAGACCACCCAGGCTCCAATACCGCAAGTCGGTAATAAAAGGGCTTGTAAAAATGTGTCGGCTGTATTTTAAATGCTACCATCGAACATGGGACGAGTTTTTGGGCTACTTTAAAGACAAGTTAAATGAGTTACTTCATCAGACAATGGGTATGGCATGGTGCTGGTTCTTAGTAATCGTCAACCTTTTGATAGGCTGTGGGAATTGGTGAACCACCCAACTGCCAGACGTCAGCGGTGTAGGAAAATTGCCAAACTCGAATGCATCCAGAGAAACCCAAGAAGCAAGGGGAGAACCAAAAAGTGCCAATTAGAAAGTTTAAATTATCGGTGACAAAATGCTTTTGAAATCGCGGAGACCTTTTAAGAAGGCTTTACGTCTTCTGTGGAACTTTCCATGTGATAAGAATCACACATGACTACGTTGTGCAACTAGAAACAAATCACACTGGAAAATCAAAAGGTAAACAGACATCATGAACTTCAAAATGTTTAAAAAATAAGAGGGTTGGGTTCTTTGGGGGAGGAGACCAGACAGCGAGGTCATCGGTCTCATCGGATTATGGAAGGACGGGGAAAGAAGTCGGCCGTGCCCTTTCAAAGGAACCGTCCCGGCATTTGCCTGGAGCGATTTAGGGAAATCACGGAAAACCTACATCAGGATGGCTGAAAAAGTAATAAGAACTATGTAGGTTTCCAGGAGTATTCATCTCCCTGTCTGAAGTAATTTATATTTCAAAGTTATGTACAGAGCATATATTCATGTCTTTGTTTGTTACCAGACTTTAATGTACTATTTTTAGTGGTTTCTGCATGGGGAAGACTTAAGTCATAGCTAGGGTCCATTCATAGACACAAGTTGGACAATATATGAAACAGTGAAGTACCATGTTAACCATTGGATGACAGTGCCTAAAGTGAGTAGGATTTATGTGTACGTATTAGGAAGTGTGAGGGATATCGAAGTTTTTGATGCCAGATAAGCCGAGACATATGGGGAAAGGATTAATGGGGTTAGTTGTATGGAACACGCTGTGCCAGTACTGAAGCGAATTAATATTTGTGTACTGACGCGGATTTTAAGCTGTATACACTGTAAATCCAGTAACGAAGTGATGTTTCTATTGGTAGTGTTCTTGATTACCTTGTTGACAGGAAAGGGCCTGCATAATGAAGGAGCCCCAGTCCATTATGAATGATAAGAGAATAATGTTTTGAAATTAATTATTGGATACATCGACTGAGGACGAATCTCAAACAAGTACCAACATGAAGATTAATCAGGCAATGAAGATAAAGAATGGAGAGAAATCATAAGGAATTAGTCACTCCAAGGTCAAAGTGTTGGTAAGAAATAATGTTTGGTAGGTGATATTATGTTTATTGTGGACCTTTCATACCAGTCTAACAATGCAACTATGATGACAGTGTTGCTGTGTTCTTCTATCATGTTGCAGTCAAGCAATAATATTCAACCATGACTGCAGAGCTGACAGTCGAGGTGAGGCGTTCATTAAGAAGCGAGAGAGTTATAGAAAAGCCTTCTCCAGAATTTTGCGAGTGGATCGGATGTTAGTAAAAACAAAGGAGGTTTTGTGGAGATCTAGTAGTAGATGGTGGGACCCAAGTTAGTTGTGCTTTCCTTTTCATTAATGGATTTTCACAGTCAGCAGATTGTCGAATATGTAACAGTGGGACGATTGTATCTGTATCGAGTGACATCTTATAATGAGCAATTTAACAGATTTGTAATTAGTGGAATGAAGGGATTAGGTAATGGTACACTATGGAACTCATTTCAATAGTTACAATAAGTTACATATAATAGCAGTTAGATTTATTCATTTTCTGAATTGTATCGACATTACATTTTATAACGGTGATTCTTTCTGTGTGGAAATAATATGAAAGTCAACTTCATTGTTAGCAAACACAGAACTTGTTCAGTTTGCTGTTAAGTAATGTGCACTTGGCAAGATTTTGCAGTCAATATTTTTTGGTTTAATCACACTTTTCTTGTACCAATCAATCAAATTATGTTCATTTTCTATGTCAGTTTTATGAATAATTATCACGACTTTTGGGTAAAGTAAGGCGAAAATGTAAAGTTTGTATATAATGACTAATGTCCATGTATGTGTTAATGACAATAGCGACTTACACATATTCTGTCACACTATTTGAGGATTTACAGGCTTGGACCTTGAGGTGAGATGTATGTGAGAACCGTCTGTCCAAAATACGCCCATTTGTTGCGGGCTTTACGGGGGTATGCGCTTCGTGGTATTTCGGCTGTATAAATTACAAGACTTTTAGAAATTAGGACTGTCAGCTGTCTACAGGCATTGTAATAAATCAGTCGTAAAGATTGAAAAATTGTGCCGGACCAGGTCTAGAAACGGGATGCTCCGCTTCTCTAGAATTGCTGTCTGAACCACCTCAGCCATAAGACAATGAATACCGTCCGACGCAAATTCTCAACCAGTTATGCGCAAGTAGCGCCCCTGTCCGTTATCCCTAGTGTTCGTAGCGTTGCACTACGTCCCACAGGTGTTCGGAGATTAAAGCGCGTCCTGTATGAGCGAGGACATCTGTTGCTACTGTCTGTGCTTGAGCACGTTACCTTCCGAACCCCTGCGAGACTTAGCACGACAATGGATAGGGGCGCTACTTGTGCGTAATAGGCTGAGAATTCGGACGATACTGGTGTCCAGATGCCCTAGGGGGTTACAGCACTTGTTCTAGATAAGCAGAGCATACGGTTTCGAGTCCTGTTCCACAAATTTTCAGCCGTCACCATTGATTTATTTCTGTGCCTGTATACGCCTGATGGTTTTGATTTCTAAACATCTTGCATTCTTGTCGGGTTTGAGATCGATTGCCATTAACGAGGCGTGGAAATTGTGTGGGTTAGCACATTGCTATGACCATTTTTCTTAGGCCGAGTTAAATGCTAAGAGTGGTGTTTTATTTCATGCACCAACGTAAGCATTCCATGTCGATACACCAACAAATCGGCAGACGTCATTGACGGTGAGGTCATGGGCACTTCCAAACACGACAGCTTTTTTCTGTCATTGCATCATGTCTCCTACACGTCTTATTGTGCTGAAAGAACTGGAACACACACACACACACACACACACACACACACACACATACACATACACTCACTCTGCAACGACATAAGTGGAGGGTCACATGATGGCCTGGTACCGGTTCTACGCCGTCTACGAAGCTTCAAAACGACTCATGCGTTTTCTTAAGCTAGTGACTAATGTTTTTTTCCAGTCAGATTAAGTTTGCCTCTCTCAAAATCTGTTACCCCTCATCCATGCAAGCAAAAACGTAATGGTGCTTCTACGCTGGTGACTAGGTAATTACAGATGGACTTCAGTTCAGCTGCACAATGATGGTCGTTTGGTATCCCTATCCTTCTTTCGCTTGAAGAGAGTTACAGCAACCCGAACGAGGATAACCGAGTGAATATTGAAAACCAGCTATTGCCAACTCGAGTTAAGTTTCCTAAGCACTACGTCACTTCCCTCGATCTCCCGGAATGAACATTATCAGCTGTGATAGTACTGTGTAACACTGCACCTCTTGGAACAGAGGGCGTAATTAGTCGTCTCTCTTACATCATAAATCGTTCTGGCGTAACCGCTAGCCCGCGTTGGAAGTGGACAAATTACTCACATTCGTCACGTGATAAATCGCCATGGCCAAAATGCGTCCTCTGCTACAGCAAGTTTGACAACAAACATTACAGGTCATTGATAAATTCGACATTCACTCCTCAACGAAGAGCGTCAATTGTAGAATTAATTTGAAGAATATACAGGAAATCTAATCGGTGCTTATGTTTCCATGTTACAGATCATCGAATGTCACTGACTTGGTCTTAAACTTTACTTTTCTATTGTTTTCCTGTCATAATACTTTTTTAAATAAAGAGCACGCAGAAATTAATCAGAGACACGTTTACATTCGTTATCGGATTTCTTCTCTCTTAATGTAATATCAACAAAAAAGCGAGAAATGTGGTAAATGTGTGAATACGTTCCTCCGGCACAGAGCAATTTCAGCCTGTTATTCGATAACAGTAATGACATTTTTATATAAACTGATTCCCAGTTAGCAAAAAAATATTTAATTCAGCTTGTGCTGGTCGTATTCCTTCACTACAAGCTTGTTTCGACTCGTACGCCGTTGTCAAGTGTACCTGGAGGCCCAGCAGAGAAGAGAGATGGGAGTATATGCCGCGATGGTACAGGGCAGCAGGAAGCGGCCAGAATAGAGTACACAGTAACGTATCAGTTGCTCATTACCGTTTGCTGACTTTATGGTAGATATACTGTTATGTTCACATGCCAAGGAAACTGAAACTGCATCGCCGCGTGGAGTGGCCATGCGGTTAGAGTCGCCATGTCACTGACTGCGCTACCCCTCCCGCGGTAGGTTCGAGTCCTCCCTCGGGCATGGGTGTGTGTGTCTTGTTCTTAGCATAAGTTAGTTTAAGTGGTGTGTAACTCTAGGGACGGATGACCTAAGCAGTTTGGTCCCGTAGAAATTCACACACATTTGAAACTGTATTGTGAACGAGCTGAGAGGATTGGCATTCACTCCACGAACATCAATCGGATATTTTGATGAAAAGTACGTCGTTCAACGTAATATATGCCTTTCTAGGACGCTTGCACAAGAAAACACAAGAAGCCAATGTGCAAAGATCGAAGTTCATTATATTTACAAACACTGGATAGTATTAGTGCGTTAATGAACCGATGTATAGTGCTTCTAAAGACAGGCGACTCGTTATTTTAAATAAAAATACTAACATTTCTCTTATTAAAAATGGCCTAATTTACTTACGTATTTATGAATGTGTTTTCCTTGTGTGGTCGTCAATATTGTTTTATTAATACATTATAAATTTTCACAAAAAGAATATACTTCCTTCATCTAAATTACAACAGCGATTTTTTTTAACATTTTTCCAACAGCAGTAATACGCCCTTTCATCTTATCTGTTTTCCCATTCCCTTTTGTGCTCACTTTCACTTTAATTTCATTTCAGATATATCGTACGTCGTTTGAAAAGTTCAGCCTCGTTGTAATTATCTGTTGTCAAATATTGCATTAATTTACTCAAAATTTCAAACAGTTGACGATCTTACCTTTCTTATCTCAATAACATGCCATCCTTACCAAACTATTACCTCACGTTCCAGATGATTCAGAATCATCAGACCCACAATAAGTACATTACAGAATCATATTTGTGTTGACAGATGGAGTTACTTCAATAGATAGCACAAAATCAACTTCCTCTCTGTTCAAAACATACACCAAGTTGACACAACACATATGAAACACTACACCTCAGAACACAAGAAAGCCATAACCCATCATCTGCGTAACAGCATCATCATCATCATCATCACCATTACTCCTATCAAGATCATAACTACTTCAAAACTCATTACACATACCGACGAAAAACATATAGACATCCAAATAACTTCCAAAAACTCCATAAGCTTCAACATAATAGCTAAGTTACAAAATTATTCTGTTCATAACTTCGATACAACATTCATGACCCCACAGTACGTATTCCAGACAAATGGCCTCTCTCAGCTTTAACATACCAGCTCTTCCTCAAAATCCTTACATATAACATTTCTTTGGTCTGACAAACAAATTCTTTCTATGATCATTAGGTTTCAGTTGCCACAGGGGTATATATTAGAGCTCTCACAGTTTACAAAAATATAGCTCAAAAGTCGCAATTCTCTACAAAGTTTCGTACTAATGCTTCAAATATTTCCACAATAATCATACTCCCAGCTGACTATACTCACAATGTTAAAGTAAAGTACCATCAAATCTGACATCCTAGCAATTAATAAATAATTTAGACAAATTCCACATTTCTTGAAATGTGTTACGATAGTTCCCTCAACATGGACACCCGCTAAGATACTCATGCGTATTAAAGTGCTGCTTCCAGTATGGAGAGGTGCGCTATCTCTGGATCAAATCCATATGTTGGATTAACGACGTAGATCGGTGTGCCTCCCAGCCTGGATGTGTTTTTAGGCTTCACCTATTTGGCTGGAATCAAAGTCCTGCTTCAGTTACACGATTCACAAACATTCATGACTAATATTACACACAAACAGTTGGGATGTACGTATTTCGCCCCAGGGGGTAATGGGTGATGACAGGAAGGGCATACCGACACCTCTTAAACTAACCATGCCAAATCAATTCATAACAGTGCTGCCTCTACGCTGTTGTCAGCCAAAGGCACAGGAAAAAGACGATGAGTTCTTTAAACATGGCCAAAATCTATATATATTTCCATCTATGTACTCTACCAATTTTCACAAGTACAGATTGCCAAGTCTTCAGGAAAGTTATTCAGAAGAAACATAAAATCACAGATGCGACAAAAAGTCGTTTCCTCCAGCCCAAAAGATGAATACTGGGCTGGCTCAAAAGTCCCGCCTCGGTTACACGATTCGCAAATGTTTAGAAAAACTTTTACTCACTTTCACATCAGTAAACATACAAAAATATGAACAGTTTTCATGATGACACACTATTTTGACTCTAATCATTCTTCAATTGTAGATGGGCTCAAGGGAAACTGACAGTAAAAGATAAAATCCTTTTTAAAAAGGCAGTATTTGTATAATAAAAGTAGTCACATTTCTTTAGGCAGACAAATATTTTCTAGCATATATAATATTTCATCTATACAACATAACAATTTTCAAGTAAGGCAAATATTTCATCACATGATCTTCCTTGGCTTCAAACATCCAGAAATACAAATACACTAAAGTCCTTACACCATGCAGCAGTATTTTCAAACAAATATAATAAGAAACATAATCCTTTCCAAAAATATCATTAGATTTCTGGTTAAACATACAAAGCTGTAAATAATTTTCTTGTCATACTATGGGGTCCCATTTTAACTCCAACCATTATTAAACTCTAGAGAGAAGTAAGTCAGACTGACAGTAGAAGATAATATGTAAATCTGAATAGATAAGTAGGAGAAGACAAGAAACTGTCATTACCATCACCACAGATGCTTTTAATATGTATGATGTAAGTCTCACACACTTTACAAAATCTTTCTCTGTAGCAGTTTTGTAAATCTTCCTTAACAGTTTGTTATTTTGGGGGTCATTAATCTGTAGAGTCCACTCAACACAAGTGTTATTTGGATTAAACTGAGCATCACTGTTCAAACTTTTGCTCTGATGGCTGTTCGCTGTTTTCTGCCAACGTCAACTACAACAGTTCATTTCTTTTTTTTTAACTTTTGCATCTAATTCTTCACTAATAGTCCGTATTAATTTTTATTCTAGTTGCTCTAACTGTTTACTGTTTTCTTACTCTAGCTGTTCAGTTTTTTGAAGAGTATTTTCTTTCATTTGTAATAAAAGCACTCGAACACTTGTTTTGTATCTAATTTCTTTACCTCTCCTGAACTGCCTATGGATTGATCCAGCTCATTTCACGTCACAACACTGTCATCCAGTATTTTTGACGTCTCCATTTTTGTCATAATGATTAAAGTTTCCAAATGAAATTCGAAGAAAGGAATGTAAGTTTAAAGTCATTTATCTTTCTGCCTGAAGTCCAGTTCACCAATTGTGTTCCCATTCCTGCTCAGTTTTCCAGAATCTTTCATGTTCCATACACATAATTTTTCTCTAGTAATCTTCCATTGTACATTTTGGTATTTACACATGCTACTAGAAAAGTAATATTATTTCAGTCTGTGATTTTCATTCCCAGTTCCAAATATGAAACATCACATGGTATGGAAGTCAATAATCAGATAGAATAGTGCTATGCAATTGTAATGTGAAAACTACAACTGCTGCAGATTAATTAAAAATCCACTGAAAGAGTGTTATATAATATTCTATGGGTTAACTTGTCTTTCATTGGCACAGTCATCTAGGGGATAAAATAATCAATTCGAACTACATAATATTCAGGTCCATGTTTCACCAACAGCTTGAAACACACATTTTACTCTTTTATTTCAATGTCTTCATCCAAAACAATCTTGACATATCACAAAAGGATGTTTAAAAATATTGCACTTCATTCCCAAACTTGCAACAGTTATATCAAGCAGTACACAACTTTCACCTAACTATGAGCAGCAATGGTCACCTATTTTTGGGGCAATGGCATGACCAAAGATAATAATGTACAACAGTTGAATTTCGAAATATAAAATGTATTGCTCATTGTGTACAATAATAGTAAAACTCGTGTTTCAAAGTGTAATGCATAGTTATTTTATATTTCAAAATCTATTATTTCTTTAACTTTTATTTATATTACATGTAGAAGAATACAGATGATTCACTTCCTGTAGTTTTCATACTCTTGCATCCCAAGTGTACAAAATGTTCCCCATTTGCTTCAAATACATAAATGACTTTGAACAACTGAAAAGCACATGAAAATATCAAGTTCCACTGCAAAAACCCAGTATCATTGAATTTCAATAAAAAATGGCATCTGTATTTTCATATGAAAATACTATATCGATAGAGTCAGTTTTGATGGGAAGTTAACAAGGCAGAATTTTATACAAATAAATATATTAATTCTATCACTATTACAAAGATTATTAAATTAAATCAAGAATCTTAATACAAAACCTAAAATAATTATAAAATCAAAAAATAAAATAATCAACTAAAACATAATCTTAAAGATAGCTGGCTTAAGGCCTGCTATTATATTTAAAAAAAACCAATTATAGGTTAATAATTTTAAAGCTTATCCCCTAAATAATAAATAATTTAACATTTATACTTAAAAAATGAAATAAAAAACCTTTAAAAATTACATTTTTTCTTAAGAAACTAGCTATCTTAGGAAACAATTAACAGTTCATTTCTATAAATAATTTAACAATATTATGACACATCAACTTCAAATTATTACAAAGATTATTAAATTAAATCAAGAATGTTAATACAAAATATTATCTGTGAAAACCGCAACTGCTGCATGTTAATCAAAAATTATATAGAATTGTTTGGCTTAACTTGTCTTTCATTGACACAGTCATCTAGCAGCTGAAATAATCAATTCATACTACACAATATTCAGGTCTGTGTTTCACCAACTGTGGACATCTGTGTGACTTCTAAGCAGGAATTGAAAAGGCAGGTTACTTGAGTAACCACATGGCAATTTCGTAAAGACAGTCATAGTTGGTTAGCAAGAAACTATATACAGGGTGAACCATTGATCGTGACTGGGCCAAATATCTCACAAAATAAGCGTCAAACGAAAAAACTACAAAGAAGACATTTGTCTAGCTTGAAGGGGGAAACCAGATGGCGCTATGGTTGGCCCGCTAGATGGCGCTGCCATAGGTTAAACGGATATCAACTGCGGTTTTTAAAAATAGGAACCCCCATTTTTTGTCACATATTCGTGTAGTACGTAAAGAAATATGAATGTTTTAGTTGGACCACTTTTGTCACTTTGTGATAGATGGCGCTGTAACAGTCACAAACATATAGCTCACAATTTTAGAAGAACAGTTGGTAACAGGTTGGTTTTTTAAATTAAAATATAGAACGTAGGTACATTTGAATATTTTTTTCGGTTGTTCCAATGTGATACATGTACCTTCGTGAACTTATCATTTCTGAGAACGCATGCTGTTACAGAGTGGTTACCTGTAAATACCACATTAATGTAGTAAGTGCTCAAAATGATGACCGTCAACCTCAATGCCTTTGGCAATACCTGTAACGACATTCCTCTCAACAGCGAGTAGTTCGCCTTCCGTAATGTTCGCACATTTAGATTGCCTTCGATACAATGGGGGCCAATTATCCTTCCTCCCATAATGCCGCACCATATATTAACCCGCCAAGGTCACTGATGTTCCACTTTTCGTAGCCATCGTGGATTTTCCGTTGCCCAATTGTGTATAATAAGCCGGTTTACGTTACCGCTGTTGGCGAATGACATTTCGTCGCTTAATAAAACGCGTGCAAAAAAATCTGTCGTCGTCCCGTAATTTCTCTTGTGCCCAGTGGCAGAACTGTACACGACGCTCAAAGTCGTCGCAATGCAATTCCTGGTGCGTATAAATATGGTACGGGTGCAATCGATGTTGATGTAGCTTTCTCAACACCGACGTTTTTGAGATTCCCGATTCTGCTACTGATGTGCGGATTAGCCGCAACAGCAGATAAAACACCTACTTGGGCATCATCATCTGTTGCAGGTCGTGGTTGACGTTTCACATGTGGCTGAACGCTTACTGTTTCCTTAAATAACGTAAGTATCCGGCGAAAGGTCCGGACACTTGGATGATGTCGTCCAGGATACCGAGCAGCATACATAGCACACGCCTGTTGGGCATTTTGATCACAATAGCCATACATCAACACGAATCGACCTTTTCCGCAATTGGTAAACGGTCCACTTCAACACGGGTAATGTATCACGAAGCAAATACCGTCCGCACTGGCGGAATGTTACGTGATACCATGTACTTATACGTTTGTGACTATTGCAATGCCATACATCACAAAGCGAAAAAGTGGTCCAACTAAAACATTCATATTTCTTTACGTACTACACAAATATGTAATAAAAATGGGGGTTCCTATTTTTAAAAAACGCAGAAGATATCCGTTTGACCTATGGCAGCGCCATCTAGCGGGCCAACCATAGCGCCATCTGGTTTCCGCCTTCAAGCTAAACGAGTTTCGCCGGCCGTAGTGGCCGAGCGGTTCTAGGCGCTTCAGTCTGGAACCGCCCGACCGTTACGGTCGCAGCTTCTAATCCTGCCTCGGGCATGGATGTGTGTGTTGTCGTTAGGCTAGTTGGGTTTAAGTAGTTCTAAGTTCTAAGGGACTGATGACCTCAGATGTTAAGTCCCATAGTGCTCAGAGCCATTTTTGGACGAGTTTCGTTCTTTGTAGTTTTTTCGGTTGATGCTTGTTTCGTGAGATATTTGGCCTGGTCACTATCAATGGATCACCCTGTAGATGTTACCTGTTATTATCTTTGTATGAAGTTTTATCTGTGTATTTAAATAATGGACAGCACTTAAGTATATGTAAATTGAAGGTGGAAGGGGAGAAAGGAAAGGGTAGGGAAGGAAATGATGTGTCAGCTTCATTGGGACTTTATTCTGAGTCTCTGGTGAAGAGTGAAAATAAGTGCCAGACTGGGATTCGAACCCGAGATCGCCTGCTGAGTAGCCAGATTTGTTAACCACTGTGCCACCAGGACACAGCATTAATCACAAATGCGTGGACTAGCACCACTATTATTCACAGTCCCCGACCATGTCGTCCTTGCTCGCTCCTTTTAGCTTCCCGCTGGAGGTCGAATGTAAATGTACAACTGTGTTGAAAGCTGTCGGTTCATTGCCCATCGAGAGATGTCCAAAAGAACATACACCATGTATTCAAATAATTAAAGTTTAAGAAGATAGCTGATCAGCTAAAATACATTGGTTTTAGTTAACTTTCTGTGTGTAAGGGAGTAGTTCAATTCTGAGGACATCTGTGTGACTTATAAGCAGGTATTAAAGAGGCAGATTACTTGAGTAACCATATGGCAATTTCATAAAGACATTCATAGTTGGTCAGTAGAAACTCGATTGATGTTACCTGTTAATATCTTTGTATGAAGTTTTATCTGGTGACATATGAGTGAGTAGTGTCAGACGGCACTGCTGCAGACTGGTAAGTAACACAGTAACAGTGTCATGGGACAGCAAACAGATGAACAAAAGAGAAAGCTGTTCAAACAACAATCTTCTTCTTCTTTCGATTACGCCTGTGTGCCGCAGTTTTCGCTGCGTCGGTGTGGTTGCAGTTGTATTTGGAAAGATTAATGTGAAGGGGTGGCTGGATGCCCTTCCTGCCGCCACCCCATACCTCCAGTACGGAATTAGTGTACCCCCAGCTGTCCGCATCTAGTGAGATTCATGAAATAGTGCTAACGTGTTTCAAATGTATGTGAGTCATGAAACTGAGGCGGAACGTGGGGACCAGCCCGGTATTCAGCAAGTGGGATGTGGAAAACCGCCTAGAAACCACATCCAGGCTGGCTGGCACACCGGCTCTTCGTCTTTAATCCGCCGGATTCGATCCGGGGCCGGCGCCCCTACCCGATTCCAGGAAGCAGTGCATTAGTGCTCTCGGGTAACCTGGCGGGTCCAAACAACATTACTACTGCCATATAATAATTCATCGTTATAGAGCGGTATTCTCAATCAGGGCTCTCCTATTCTCATGCTGAATCTGTGACGTTTTCCCGATGGCTCTTGGCGTGCAGTGTTTGGTGAAGCATATGCCACACGTCTTTTTCGTTCTTCTGACTACTACCTCTCAAGGAAAATGACGTTAAAGTCGGAGTCAGGTTAGCGATTGAAATATTTCGTGGGAGTATTTGACTGAAGAAGACTTCATTATTTACTGAAAAGTGCTCGCTGCTGCTCTGCGTCAGTGACAAGGCAAACATGATCCACACGACTGAGCACATTATCTTGCAGGGTGTAGGTTCACATACAGAGGAGCACTGCTTTAGCACAGATAGCTAAGCTTTCTAGCGACATTATCCAAAGTCCTCTTCACGTGTCTTGTCTCCAGTTCTTCACGGAGAAGCGCCGGAAAGTGTGTCGTGCTTGCAGCCCTGAGGCGGGCCTGGTCTGCCCCAGTTGCTCCCTGTCAGCCGCGACAGGCAGTTTTAAGGGCCGCACGGCGCTACGGCCCATCTAACTTGGGCGTCCCCAACAGGGAAACCTGCCAAACAACTTCCGGCGCGACTCGAGCCGTGCCACTGTTGGTGGTAGTGACGGCTGCTGCCTGCTGTAAAACCACACACCTCGTGATCGGTGTGTGTAATGCGCCAGTTTGAAATGTACCGTGAATTATGGATTCAAATTCTAAAGCTCATTATAGTGCCACACAGCAGCGTTTATAATGCTTTATTTCTAAATGTAATTCATCGTGTCAAGATGTTATATGTTTGTTGTATTTATGATGTTGTTGAAAGAATAAGATGTGGGAGATTACTTCGCGACTGTGGTCGAGATCAAAAATCACCATACGCCACGCTGCCATGCGGTAAAGATGCTGAGGGGCGGTCAAAGAGCTGCCGCTGTCCGACAGCTAGTCGGCCACGAGCGAAAATACATTAACTGTGAACAGTGTGGTTAATGCTGTTCATTTAGTAGCCTAAATGGTTCCAAATGGTATTACATGGGTTACGTAGTAGTGTGGTTTTAACAACGGTGCGGCTAGGAGTCACTGGTACCTTCAGTGAGGTTACAGCTGTGTTATAGATAGAAACCGTTCAAAATAACCGATTTATGAATTAACTGATTTTGCGTTTTTTATTTCTATTATTTCCTGTAATAAACGTGGAAATCGAAAAAATATTGAAAAATTTTGACTCTCCCAGTTTCAAGATATACGGAACCAACATATTAAATTAAATATTGAAATAACAAGAAACGTAATCGGTCCACGGTTCGCTGCTTTTCTCGAAAAGTAGCAAGTGACTGAACGTTTCAAAAAAACCACCAGTATTCTTCTACTGATTCCAAATTTTGAAACTCTTCTCAGAAATCATGTTGTAATAGGGGACCATACCACTACTGGGCTTTACGGATAGTCAGTGCTAAAGGATGAGAACTGCGGTTGAAGAACTCTGTTTTTCGTGTTAATTTGCCCGTCTTCAAGAGCCAGAAGTAGATAAAGACATGTTATGTAGACACAAGCGGCAGATCAGCTACTTTCTGCATTTATTGTACATTATAATTGAATGGTTCTTAAGTTTTTAATTTATTACTCTTTGGTACCATTATGTCCTTTCTCTTCTCTATTTCATAGAAATGGCAGACAAATTTTATCTCTGGCTGGCGTCATTACTCTTACCTTCGATCGAGAGCAATGACGCCAGCCAGAGACAGTTTTACTGTTGACAACACGTGACGAGTGGTGGCGCCCTCTACGCGCTCTATATAAACAGGACCTCCACGGCCTAGCAGCCAGTCGTAGACTCACCTCAGATGATGTTGCCCGCAGCTGGCAACGAAACGTCAGGGAGAAGTAATTCTACTATCCTTACTTTTGAAATTTCTGCATGTTTCTGAAAAGAATACGACGTACAATGAAAACAATAACAGTTATCCAACCAATAAAACTATGTTTTTACTACTGCACACCACTTGTTTAAACTATACCAAATTAGTTAACACGTCCTGTCTGTCTTCAGTTTTCGCAGAGCTGCACTGGAACTCAAGGTGCGTTTACAAGTTTTCCATTTTAAAAGATCCACGGTTGTAGCAGAGGACAGTTCTGTACCTGGTAAAGCTCCTCTCTACATCATAGGACGTAACAGGAGCGTATTTGAAGGCAGCGAAGTCACTGCAGGCCAGCATTGGTGTATTCTCTTCAAATGTTGTGGTATTCCCAGATGGACTGTCGCTAATTTTGCACATTATAAAATATCCATGATTCCGCTGGAGGGCACTTCGTGTTTTGTTGTTCGCATGACAACGAGCTCGACCCAACTCACTCTGCAAACGTTGCACACTATCCAGGACGTCACACAGCTCGGTACCAGTAGCTTCCAGTCGTGTGATGGCTTTTGATACTGCAGAAAAGTTGGTATTGATGTATGCGAAGATTCCGGACATGGTATCCGTAGAGACCTCTTTCATGGTTTTGATAGCACTAGAATCATCGATATCAGCCTCACGAAACATTGTCTTTTTTTGATGGAGTTGCTGCAATAATACTCAGTAGCATTAATCGCAGAATCCTACCGTGTAAGAACAGGTTGAGGGGGGCAGGGGGAGGGGAGGTGGGGGCGGGTACTGAAGGTGCTTGTTCCTTGAATCTCTGCACCGGTAGCGAAGATTTCACATAGGTTTTCTTGCCACAGTAAATTAATTTGTCCTCATCAGGGTAATTTGACAGAACCTCCTCAGTAACTCTTTCTGTCGCACATGCACAGCGACTGACATACGGCATACTAATGAACAGAATCTGAATGCCCTTGGCTACTTTAACCATGTCTGAAGTACCATATGTTACCAGCATCCGGCCACAGTCGCTTCATAAAGATGTGAACAAGATGGCAATTGTCAAATTGCTTACTCAGTCGAGAGGTTCACACCTTAAGAACATTTCTCCAGGTCCGACAATTTTTAGAACACCAACAACATTTGCAACAACGCTCACTCATATCAGTGCTTTCAACTATGGACACCCAGACCTTTTGGTCAGCAATACTAATTCGTATACTTCCTCGTAACACACGGGTAAATAGTTTTTTCTCAATGTAGATTCTTCTGGGACTGGAGTTGTTGCCCATTTCTCTCAGAACTGTCTGCAGCGCGGATTCCTCAACTTCTCCATTGGGATGTTGCAAGATACCATCACCTCACACAAGTCCTTGAAGAATCACTGCACAGTTGAAGACAGTTTTGTCTGCTCAAGTAACAGCGTTTGTCTGTTGCCATTTTCAGCACTTCTCTTTACACAGTTGCTATATTTGGCGGCATTTCAGTGTCGTTGCAAGTTAAGACGCTTTTCTGCTCCAACTTTAACTTCACATGGTTTACAAAATTATATTTCCCCGCTTGTCCTCAAGAACTTCTCTTCAAAATCAAGAGCTCGCAACTTCATGCTGTTGGAGCACTCTACTTTCGGCACGTTGAATCAGTCAAAGTTTGTATTCAAACACGATAGTGTGACCACATGTACGATGTTTATTGCGTCTGAAGCCGCCTCTGTTGACTTCGAGAGCGTTTTATTGGTCCTGTGCAACAATGTCTTACATCAGCGACGGCTAATGTGTTACCCAACCTGTCTATTATAGCCCTCATAAATAAAGCTCTGTAGTAATTGTTGTATTTAATTGTGGGAACACAACGTGAGTAACATTTTCATGTTTTTACTCTTGTCTCCTTAAAGATACGACAAATATATGCATTTTGGCAGAAATTGACCGAAATATAACCTAATAAGGCAAATGCTGGCCAAATTATGGCCTATTAGTAAAGAATATCTAAATAAGACTTTATATCCACAATAAAAGTAAATTTTTGTACACTACAATCTCTGCATTAGTGTGTAAGTTCTTCAGGAAAAAAATATGACGTGTCATTAAGAATCTGGACCTTAGCCATCACTAGCAGAGCACAATACGTTGAAAAATGTCTGTTGTACGTAATGTTAGCTGTATTACCTGTTTTCAATTCGCAGTCAGATCTTATAAAGCAACATACATATGACCATATATTAAGTGCTGTAATACTTCGATTTTGATACATCAGTAAGACATGTCGGATATTTAATGAGCTTTTTTCGTCTTTGTACTTGATAAAGGCTATAAGGACGAAATGGCTATAGTTTGAAGCAAAAGAATAACAAAAAACTTACAGTAAAATGGCGGCAATTTCATTCAAAAAGTACGAGGGTTGGAACTTAAATAGTGGCAACTATTTATTCACAACCGACACAAAAGAGTTACATGTTTGCACCGTTACTGTCCTTCAAAGTAGTCACCAGCGTTGTGTAGATCCCTTTGCCAGCAATGTGGAAGGCTGGCCAGGGTGGCCGAGCGGTTCTAGGCTCTACAGTCTGGAACCGCGCGACCGCTACGGTCACAGGTTCGAATTCCGCCTCGGGCATGGATGTGTGTGGTGTCCTTAGGTTAGTTAGGTTTAAGTAGTTCTAAGTTATAGGGGACTGATGACCTCAGAAGTTAAGTCCCATAGTGCTCAGAGCCATTTGAACCATTTTCGATGTGGAAGGCGTAGTATACCGTTTGCAGAGCCCGTTCTGTTGATGGTGCGAATGGAGGGGTCTAAAGTTATGGTGATTCTCATGTACGACTGTGATGGTGTTATCCTAACGCATTACGTTCCTCCAGGGCAGACCATTAATGCACAGTACTACTGTTCGTTTTTGGAGCTTCACCAACGACCAGCTTTGCGAAGGAGCGGCGACACTTTCTGCGCAACCCACCCACCATTTTGCACGACAATATGGGGGCGCATACAGCGCAAGCTGTGGCTGCTCTGTTCGGTCGATGGGACTGGGAAGTACTGTACCATCCACCATACTCCCCGATCTTAAGTCCTTGCGACTTTGATTTGATTCCGAAGATGAAGGAACCACTTCGCATCATTCGCTTCAGGACTGTTCCAGAGATTCGACAGGCTGTAGGCCGCTCCATTCGCACCATCAACAGAACAGGCTCTGCTAACGGTATACTACGCCTTCCACATCGCTGGCAACGGGTGCTACACAACGCTGATGACTTCTTTGAAGGACAGTAAGAGGTGCAAACATGTAACTCTTTTGTATCGGTTGTGAATAAATAGTTGCCACTATTTAAGTTCTAACCCTCTTAAGTAAAGGAAGAAGTATCGTAGCCTAATTCTGGCCTGGTACTAGTCACTATGTGCCAGAATATACAAAGAGCACGGTGAATCATTCTGACGCGGCTTGTGAAACGTAGCGATTACATGAATGCGTGGTATCTGTTCTTCCGGACATGTCCGAAAGAACATACACCACTCATTCATATAATTGATTCCCCTAGATGGGCAATAGATCCACCTTCTTCAGTGCCGATGCAGAAGTAAGTCGACCTATTGTCAGGCTTTAAGGGTGGCGAGCATGGAGGAAATAAACAGGGACGGCGGACAGGTGGTGCTAGGTGGGAACGCGGATCGACTCTGAGGCGTGCCGAGACAGTCCGCGCAGTTGCGATAACACTGTGTACCCGATGACGCAACGGTGACGCGCCTGCCCAGTAAGCAAGTCATCCTGCGTTCGAATCTCGGTCCGGTACACATTTCACACGTCTCCGCTGATTCCGCATAATGTCCCAACGGAGCAGACATCAGTAACCCTTTCCCTTTCCTTTCCTTTCCTTTCTCCCTCCTCCACCTTCAATTAACATATAAAACATCGGGATACCACATTTCCAAGTGAAAACCCAGAGGACAATTACAAAATGACTTGGATACGATGTCTGCATGGTGTAAAAAGTGGCACTTGACCCCAAAAAACAAAATGTTTGAGGAGCGCCACATGACGTCTAAGCAAATTACATTAAATTTCGGTGATACTCTAACTCACAGAAATTTAAAGACTGTCGATTGAGCTAAATACCTACAATTACAAACAACGGTCACAGAGATAATTTTATGGCCCAGATGCACCGACGGCTACATTTTATAGGCAGAATACTTAGAAGATGCACCCAATGTAGTAAAGAGATTACTGCAAACACTACGTTTGCCCGTCGTCTTAGGGAGTATTGCTATGCGGTACAGAATCCTTACCAGAAAGCCAGATAGGTGTGACGGAAGACGTCGGAAAACTTCAAAGAAGGGCAATTAATTTTGTATTATCACGTAATAGGGGAGAGAGTGTCACGGACGTGATAAGCGGCTTCGTGTAACACTCACCAAAAGAAAGGTGCTTTTTCGTTGCGGCTAAATCTTTTTACGAAATTACAAACACTAACTTTCTACTTCGCATGCCATAGAGTTTGTTGACTGAATAAGGAAAGTGATAATCGTGATAAAATAAGAGAAATCGGAGGTCGCACAGGGAGATACAAATGTTCATTTTTCCCCGTGTTCTATTCGAGAGTCGAGAGGTCGATAAATAATTGCTTAGTATTTCTATGGAACCTCACCGTTACAAATGTTTATAACAGCAAATGACAACGACATATAAATATGTCAGCTTGTATAAAGTAGACATGGCTTAAAGCCAAAACATCTGCACTTGATAATGGCCTAAGGCCGAAATTGCAATAGTGTAAATAAAAAGTTTAACAGTCACTGGCGTAAACATGATGTCTTTCAAGAAATTTCACATGAAAAGTCAATTTAAGTTTGAACTGCAGTAATAGTACTCGTACAGATGTAAAGTATCCGTTATGTAAGTCTAGATGTCAGTACGCCCAAATGAAGTGCCTAATTACGAACGATTCTAGAATTCTCTCGAACACGAAATTATATCCATGATACATTTATACGAGCTTGTTGCACCTGTTTCAGGTAATTCGCGTTGCATTAAAAACGATTATTTCAACGCGGCAGAAGTTGGAACCTTTTTTCCTGTTTAAATCAGTGTCAAGAGATAAATTGCAACGAAGATTCGATTTACTTACCAACATGGGAATGCACGCCCTATTAAAACATCAAAAACCAGAAAGTTCGAATCGTGTTTCAGATCCAGTTAAACTAATCCCGCCAGTATTTCGGCTTAATCTCCCTCCGATGGCCCCCACAACAGATGTGAAACATCCACCAGCTACCAAACGAGTCCTCTGGAAAAGTAGATTATCTGGGGTTAAAACAAAAAGGCTGCTCAAAGCGGTCACGTTCGATAAAAATCACGTATTTTTCACAGTTACGATAAAAACGCAGAGTTGGAACGAGCACTCAGGTCTCCCTTTGAAATCAGAATTTAATAAACGGATTGTCTTTAGTAGTAGCTGAGTGATCGCCGGCACGATAGCTCGGCGTGTTTGGTCAGAGTTAACTGCTCTCTGTGATAAATAATAATAATAATAAATAAATAAAAAAAAATTTAAAAAACCTGAGTGAACGGATCAACTATGAACTTGAACAGGTGTCAAAGGACGACCGCCCCGGACAAATGCAACGAATCTTAACGAACAAAATGAGATAAAAAAAGTGATCAGCGCGACGGAATGCCATGCAAAGGGATCCGGGTTCGATTACCGGCTGGGTGGGAGATTTTTTCCGTTCAACGGCTAGGTGTTGTGTGATCTTCATCATCATCTCATGATACCGATCGACGCGCAAGTCGCCGAAGTGGTGTCAACTACTTGCACCAGGCGACCGGTCTACCCGACAGGAGGTCCTAGACACACGACGAAACCAACGGTTGTGAAATAATACCTACTAATTCATTCGGTAAGTACGAGAAAATATTTTATACAATCTCAAGGTAAATTTCTTAAGTTGAGGGCTGTGTTTACTTGGAATGGACTGGGTTCTCTGGTCCAACTGAACCGATCATTAACTGGACAAGTTTATGTTCAGTTACCTGAAGATCATTTGAATTCATTCATGGACTTCGTGTTCCCAAACAATAATGGAATTTTGTGGATGACAATGAGCCATGTCGCCAGGCCACAATTGATCGCGATTGGTTTGAAGAACATTCTGGACAATTCGAGCCAATGATGTGGCACCCATATCGCCCGCCATGAGTCCCATAGAACGCTTATGGCACACACGAGTCAGTGCGTTAACAAAATCTTGCACTTTCACAATGTGGCCGGCTATAGAGGCAGCATGGCTCAGCGTTTCTGCAAGGGATTTACAATGACTTTTTGAGTCTACGCAACGTCGAGTTGATTCACTACGCCGGATAAAGGAAGATTCAACACGATGTTAGGGATATTAGAAGATAACCTATGATTTTGACATCTCAGAGTATTTCACAAGAAATCGAAAGCCTTGGGCAGCTTTTCTGATCGACGGCTGTTCATCTGTTACCCAAAGCTCACGGAAACAGATGATCATGATCGCACGCGCGCACACCTCGCTATGTTGTTCTGCTGTTAAAAACCGAATAATGATTTGATGCAGCTCTCCGCGTTAAATTATCCAGCGCAAGCCTTTTCATCTCCGGATAACAATCCCAACCTTCATCCATTTGAACTTGCTTACGGTAGTCCATTCTTAGTCTCCCTCTACAGTTTTCCCCCATCCCCCAGCATCGCTCCATGGCGTCCCAGACAGAGTCAAACATCTTGTGTTCAGATAATATGGGGAAGAGGATGATGGAGGTAGGAGATTGGTTAGGAAAACACGTATGCTACACACCTGAATCTCAAATATAGAACTAATAGGTCTACAACTTTTCTTCCGCCATTTTTTCTCGAATTTCGGGGCTTTATTGTGAAAAACTTACCAAAAAAATTATGATTCATATTATTGCCCACCGCTGGCCACTACATTCTCCCATTTATCGGATAGCATACGAATCCCGTGGCGGAAGAACTGGGCGTCTTTTGTGGGCATCCATGAATCGACTCAATTTTACACTTGTTCATACACTCCTGGAAATTGAAATAAGAACACCGTGAATTCATTGTCCCAGGAAGGGGAAACTTTATTGACACATTCCTGGGGTCAGATACATCACATGATCACACTGACAGAACCACAGGCACATAGACACAGGCAACAGAGCATGCACAATGTCGGCACTAGTACAGTGTATATCCACCTTTCGCAGCAATGCAGGCTGCTATTCTGCCATGGAGACGATCGTAGAGATGCTGGATGTAGTCCTGTGGAACGGCTTGCCATGCCATTTCCACCTGGCGCCTCAGTTGGACCAGCGTTCGTGCTGGACGTGCAGACCGCGTGAGACGACGCTTCATCCAGTCCCAAACATGCTCAATGGGGGACAGATCCGGAGATCTTGCTGGCCAGGGTAGTTGACTTACACCTTCTAGAGCACGTTGGATGGCACGGGATACATGCGGACGTGCATTGTCCTGTTGGAACAGCAAGTTCCCTTGCCGGTCTAGGAATGGTAGAACAATGGGTTCGATGACGGTTTGGATGTACCGTGCACTATTCAGTGTCCCCTCGACGATCACCAGTGGTGTACGGCCAGTGTAGGAGATCGCTCCCCACACCATGATGCCGGGTGTTGGCCCTGTGTGCCTCGGTCGTATGCAGTCCTGATTGTGGTGCTCACCTGCACGGCGCCAAACACGCATACGACCATCATTGGCACCAAGGCAGAAGCGACTCTCATAGCTGAAGACGACACGTCTCCATTCGTCCCTCCATTCACGCCTGTCGCGACACCACTGGAGGCGGGCTGCACGATGTTGGGGCGTGAGCGGAAGACGGCCTAACGGTGTGCGGGACCGTAGCCCAGCTTCATGGAGACGGTTGCGAATGGTCCTCGCCGATACCCCAGGAGCAACAGTGTCCCTAATTTGCTGGGAAGTGGCGGTGCGGTCCCCTACGGCACTGCGTAGGATCCTACGGTCTTGGCGTGCATCCGTGCGTCGCTGCGGTCTGGTCCCAGGTCGACGGGCAAGTATACCTTCCGCCGACCACTGGCGACAACATCGATGTACTGTGGAGACCTCACGCCCCACGTGTTGAGCAATTCGGCGGTACGTCCACCCGGCCTCCCGCATGCCCACTATACGCCCTCGCTCAAAGTCCATCAACTGCACATACGGTTCACGTCCACGCTGTCGCGGCATGCTACCAGTGTTAAAGACTGCGATGGAGCTCCGTATGCCACGGCAAACTGGCTGACACTGACGGCGGCGGTGCACAAATGCTGCGCAGCTAGCGCCATTCGACAGCCATCACCGCGGTTCCTGGTGTGTCCGCTGTGCCGTGCGTGTGATCATTGCTTGTACAGCCCTCTCGCAGTGTCCGGAGCAAGTATGGTGGGTCTGACACACCGGTGTCAATGTGTTCTTTTTTCCATTTCCAGGAGTGTATGATCGGAAGTGCTGATCAGCCATACTGTATGCCACTAATCGAGAAAGGTGATAGTCTCAGAGAGCAACGTATGGAGAATACGGCGAGATGTATAGGACTTCTCATTTCAACGTTTCCATGTATATTTTGACGGGTTTCGCGACATGGGGTCGAGCACTGACCTGTTGCAAAATTACCTTCATGTGTCTATCGCTTTATTGTGGCCGTTTGTGTTTCAGTACTGTGCTCGTACGCATCAATTGCTTTCGATAATGATGTCCTGTGACTATCTTCGTCTGTCTTCCACCGCCATGCCGATCTTCGACATCAAACTCCCCATCCTTAAGGCGTTGAAAACATTCTCTGCACGTTCTTCCATTAATAGTTCCCTCGCCATTGGTCTTATCCAGCATTTTAAGAGACACAGCCGCAGATTTCTTCATGTTAAAGCAGAAGATTAAAACTTCCCGCAAATGGCAAGAAATGGGTACGTAAGTTAACGTATTTAATCGAGAATAACCTTATGATGCAATCATAAATCGATTAATATTTTTATGGCATTATGTTTACAGATGTCTAAGCTTTTGTATTACACCTATGACCAACCACCCGAACCCCACTTGCCGCTACTGCGGTCTGTTGCAAAACGGCGGAAGCAAAATTGTAGACCTAACAAATTTTGTATTTGATTTAATATCTTTAACAAATTCCGGCAATAGTTTTGATAAATAATCGAACTGTGTGCCTGTGGAGTATCGCTTCAATTGTGCAACTCGATTAAACAGTTCCTCTCATAAAGGTCGCAGTAGGTAGTAATCGATGGAAGATCGTCGAGTAAAATATCCGGCGTTCCCAGTGTTATAGGCTCTCTGCTGTTTCTAACCTAAATAAACGATTTAGGATTTAATCTGAGCAGCCACCTTAGGCTGTTTGCAGTTATCGTCTAGTAAATCACAACCAACTGCAAAATGACTTGGTCATTATACTTGAATGATACTAAGAGTGACAACTGTCTCTAACAAGGAAAAGTGTGATGTCATCCACATGATAACAAAAACAAATTAGCTAAATTTCGATTACAAGATAAATCACACAAATTTGAAGATTATCATTTCGACTACATACCTATGAATTAATTACGAACAACTTGTTTTGGAACGTTCACGTAGACTAGGTAATGTTGTGGGAAAAACAAACTAAACACTACGTTTTACTAGCAGGATACTTAGAAGATGCAACAAGTCTGCCGAAGAAACTGCCTTAATTACGTTTGTCCGTCGTCTGCAAGAGTATTGTTGTGCGGTATGGGATCCTTATCAGTTAGGATTGACGGAGAACAACGAGAAAGTGCAAAGAAAGGCAGCTTGTTTTGTATTATCACGAAATAGGGGAGTGTGCGTCATGAGTATAGTAAGCGAGTCGGTATGGCAAACATTAAAATAAAGGCGTTTTTCGTTGCAGCGTGATCTTTTCATGAGATTTCAATCACCAACCTTGTCCTCTGAATGTGTAAATATTTTACTGTCGTCAACCTACATAGCGAGAAAAGACCGTCATAATAAAATAGCAGAAATCAAAGCTCGTACTCTAAGATTAGTGTTCATTTTACTCACGAGCTGTTAGAGAGTGAAATGGTAGAGAAATAATTTCAAGGCGGCTCGGAGAACTCTGTCAGAGGCTTAAGTTTGAACTGCACAGTAGTCACTCAGATGTAGATGTAACAGAATTAAGTGGATTAGATTGTTCACTTAAGTTTGTCTAGACCTAGTGGATCAGTTAAGCTACTTATGAGTGTCGATGTTATGATGACGTACATTGGATGTTTGTAAGCAGCAAAGTGCTACTTAGGTACAACAATTAAGTCATCGCCTGTAATTCAACTTTCATCATCAGCACTCCGTATTTCATAGCCAAAAGTTGGTGACCCGTCACACAATCCTCTTAACAGTCTTTCTCCATATTCCCCTGTCTTCTCCATTTCTCGGAGTTGCTGGCCCCAGGTTTGGTGTCGCTTCTCCTTTATCTGGTTTTCCCTGCAAAGTTTTCAAATTTGCTTGGATGATCATCTTTCCCAAGTTATCACCTGTCGCCGAACTATGTGACTAAAGAACTGCAGGATTCACTGGAAACAAACATTGTGCAGCCTCTTCTGCGCTCTGAGTACTTGAAGGACTGATTTGTTGGTCCGTTTGTCCATTCATGATATTCTCAGTAACCTCCTATATGCCCATATCTCAAAAGCGTCAATTCTTTTGCGGTCCCCTTCAGTCACGGTTCATATTTCAGCACCACATAGGAAAGCTGGAAACACTAGAGATTTCAGCACTCTGACTTTAGTATGTCTGACTAGGGCTCGGTCTTTCCAAATCACTTCAGCTTTGATTAAGCGTGCCTATGCGGAACACTTCTGTGTCGTATTTTGTACGTAGAGCCACCCTCTTTCTGAACCGCTGGGCCCATGTAGATAAAGTGAACAACTTCTTCGTTTTCCGGTAGCACATCAATAGCTGGCAATGACTCACCTCTATTAATTATCATGATCTTGGCCATTTTCTTATTAAATAACAATCCAAGTTTCTCGCTTTCTATCTCAACTCTTCATTTCCACTTGTGATTCTGCGCGCAGAGTGGAGTGATCGGCAAATCTTAAATTACTGATTCTCCAAACCGGATCCCGCCAGTAAAGCAATGAGGACTTTTTCTCATATCTATTCTCCATAGATGTTAAATGGAAGCGGTGATACAATGCACCCCTATCTAACTCCTTTACATGGTTCAAAAGGAATGGAAATAGTTTTATCTAGTCTACCAGAGTATAGATTGCTGATAGTGGTAATAAGATGATCAGGAACGTCCACTTTTGCTAGTATGCTCCGCGTTCTTCCCGTCTAACACAGCCGAAAGCCTTGTAGTCCAAGAAAAAAAGAACTACTGTAGCACTGAAGTCCCTAGATACTTCAGTTAGCTGTCTGATCCTGATAATCTGCTCTCGCGTTCCTTTATTACGCACAACTCAACCTTACTCTGGTGGTATACCTTTATCTAAGCAGGTTCTCAGGCGTTCATGGATAACATACACTACAAGAGTTTTACAAGAATTTTGCTGCCATGTGAAATTAATGTATTGGTTCTGAAATCCTCATAACTCGGTGCGTTTCCTTTCCTATGAAACGGAATCATTACCGAAACCGTCCAGTAACCTAACCACCTCCCGCTACTCCCTATGCTGTTACTTGTTTAATGCATGATTTCCAAACCAAATCCCAAATGCTTTGATCATTTTAGCCGTAATAAGGTCAGGCACAGGTGCGTTGATATTTTTCAATTTAACTATAGCTTTTCGGATATTAGGTTCCTCCTCTAATGCAATGTTTGCTCGCCATGTTTTCCATTTTTATCCGTCTGTAACTCGTTGCAGTATGTTCTAAACCGATCAACAGCTAGTTCTGCGTAGGTTACAGGTGTTCCATCTTCTTCTGCCACCCATGTTGTTGGTCTGAAGGATCTTGTTAGCTCCTTTATTTCATTGAACATGCACCTAGGAATTTTTCACTTCTCGCACAAGTTGCATTGATGTAATTATTTTTAGTCTCTTCGGCAGCTTTACTGTATTAATGCCGATAACTTGCGGTACTGCTGAGTACCCTGCAACTCTCTCACCCTCGGTACTTCTCTGTCCTCAATGATTTGTATTGTTTGGTTGTTAATCAAGCTGTTTTGGTGCTTCACTTTTTTGCTATCCTTGACTATCTCTACAGTTGTTTTAACTAATTCAACTTTATTCAACAAAAACTTATCTGCTGTATTCCGTATGCAGTTTTAAACAGACACTTCCTACGCAAATAAAATAAAATTCTGTAAAGTTAAGTATGTCATAAATATTATTAGGTTATCAGTAAGTTCGTAGCGTTTTTGTTTTGCATGTTGCAAGTTGGCTTCGGGAAGTCATTCCGCACCCACCTTTTTTACCTGATTTTTCGCCTTCAGAGTTTCACCTCTCCCGCTCTCTATCGAACAACCTTCAACGAACTTCCTTTCCGCATGAAAATGCGCTCCGAACATGAAGTGCTTCGACTCAAAACCACGTGATTTCCACATTCGCGGAATCGAAAAGTTACCCCAGCGTTATCAGACTGTTATAAATACGAGGGGTGGTTTGAGTCACTGAAACTTTCTTTCATTTTTCAGTGTAGTTTCCTTGTTGATTAATGCACTTGGTCCGACGACGTTCCAGTGCCTTGAACCCATCTCGAAAATGAGTTTCCTCCAGGCCTGCAAAATAGTTGTCAGCTCCGGGTATGAAATCTTCGTTTGAAGTGAATCATCGTCCACCAAGAAAAATTTCAGATTGCGGAAGAGATGGAAGTCTGACAGAGACATATGAGGTGAAAAAGGCGGGTGTGGCAGCAGTTCATACCTTAGTTCGTGTAATTTTGCCATGGCGACGGCTCATGTGTGCGGCATCCATCTTGCAGATAATTTTTTCGTTTCTAACTCTTCAGATAAAATGTGATATTCCCTTTCAAATGACATCTGGCAAGCGTGAGCAGTTTCACGCACTTTCAATCGGCGATCCTGACACATCTCGGCCGACCACTGCGTGGATCATCATCTAAGCTCTGCCGACCAAATTGAAATTCTTTTGTCCACTTGGCAACAGTTGAATATGAAGGAGCAGAGTCCCTCAATCTATTCTGGAAATCGGCGTGAATGTCCTTTGCTTTCATGCATTTCTTTACGAAATACTTAATCACTGCTCGAATCTCGATTTTTCCCATTTTCGCAAATCACTACACGGGAACAACAGAGCCACGTCATCGCCACAGCACTCTTCCAAGAGCACTGACGTGGCACGGGTTTACAGGCAACAATCCAATGAATACCACGTGAACAACTCGTTGCGCTAGCACTGACCTCTCGTGGTGATTCCGGGAACTTTTCAAATCACCCTCGTAGTCAATCAGAATGTATTATTGATGACTAAGGTCTCTCTTATGTATATCTGTTGTATTTATCAAACTTACGGAAAAACGCTACAAAATTACTATGTACCAACCCAGTATTAGAGACATGTACTTGGGTAGTGTGTCGCACCGTATTCCATAGTGATTGCGATACAACTCGGTTTGTCAGGATTTCGCGAGGGAAATCTAAGGCACTGTTCAGCTTTTCTGACCCACAGCTGATCAACTACTACCCGCAACTCACGGGAGCTGACCAGTCCATGGTACAAGGCGCGCACTTCTCGCTATGTTGTTGTGTGGACTGCTTTGGTGCAGCCCTCCACGTCATTCTATCCTGCGGAAGCCTCTTCATCTCCTAATAACAACAGCAACCTACATTCATTTCCACTTGCTTACGATAGTCTATCCTTAGTCTACCGCTACAACTTTACCCCCACCCTACAACCCACCCAACATCCCTCCCCAATCTCTCTGTCTATGGCGTCCCAGATGGAGCCTTTTTTTTCAGGTAATACGTGGAAGAGCATGACGGAGGGGGCAGAGTGGTTCCGAACCACTTTAGGCTACACACCTGAATCTCAAATGCAGAACTAAACTGTGTTTCCATTAGACGTCTGCCAACGAGTTCCAGCATTAGTTGTAATAAATAATTAAACTGCGAGCCTATGGAGTATTGCTTCAGCTGTATGATGGAATTCTAGATTCTTCACAGAAAGATCACAGCACGTATAATCGACCGAAAATCGTCGAGTAAAACATAACTGCTGTCTGGCGTTTCCCAAGGAAGTGTTGTAGGTCCTCTTCTGTTCCTAATTTACATCTAGTAAAATCATCAGAAGATCACAACCAACTGCAAAATGACTTAGACACGATATCTGAATGGTGCAAAAAATGGCAATTGTCTCTAATAAGGAAAAGTGTGAGGTCATCCACATGAGTACAAAAATAAATGCGTTAAATTTCGATTACACGATAAATCACAGAAATTTGCAGGCTATCATTTAGACTAAATACCTAGGAATTACAATTACGAACAACTTAAGTTGGAACGATCACATAGACCAGATAATGCCAGGGGGAAGACAAACCAAAAACGACTTTTTATTGGTGGGGCGCTTAAAAGATGCAACAAGTATACTAAAGGGTGATTTCCTCTCAAATCATACAGGTCATGTCAGCTCGTGGTCATGAATTTCTCTCGAAAAAATATATATTAGACCTCTATATCATAAGTGTTGAGAAATAAATTATTTTCTTTTATTTTAATTTTTGTAAATGGTACGGCCTTTTGAAAAATGTATATTTTGTAAAAATCTCTTAAAACGATAGACAACATAAAAGTATAACTAATAAACCAAAAGTACTGGAGACCTGGCAGATGTTTTGCGTTAAAACTCCCTCTTAGTGTGTTGAAATTTAGATGAGCCGAGCACACTTACGGGCTTCTATTAACATAAAAATTTAAGACGAAAATACGAAATTTAAATTAGTTTTTCCACTTAAATTTTTTTTCTAATTTGGGATCTTTTCGGTCATATTACCAGATACTACTGATGTAATTAGAGATAGTATATTCTCTGCTCCAGCTATCTATATTATGTATTTATTTATTACTAAATATGTAAGAAATTACATTTTTACAAGTTTTTACGAATTATTTACTCGAAAACCCCCATCCGAAAACTTTTGAGAATTACCCAAAATATTGTTTGGTGAATATGTTAGTAGTCAGTGCAAAGACAATGGGCAATATTTTTCTGTGTAAAGTGTTAAAATTTTTTTCAACATTCTGCATATTTCGCATCAGTGAATTTCTAGTGTAAAATATGTATGTTGGCAACACTATTTCCAGCGCTCTTCTGTTTAGAACAAACGACTGCGAACTGGCACACAAACCATTCTGCATCGAGTGTTGTGTTTGGTTTTAGCTTTTTGTTAGATACAATGTCAGCGAGGAAATACAGTAGTGAAAGAGTGAGGTGTGTGGACTACGAAAAAAGACTCAAGAAGGTGGTGCTTAGTAGGAAAAGCGAAAAACACTTCACAGTTGTTGGAAATCTGTCAGAGGTATTGCAGAAATACCTTGATGCTCAAGTAACGGCATTAGTGTCACATCCATTGTGAAGGAATTTCTACGCTCACTACAAGAAGAAATTTACTGACAAACCACCTGAAAGATCACCATCACCCGTATGTGAAACTGAAGAAGACAGTGCGGAAGTTTATATTCCTGGGTGTGAAGTTGTTGATGCATTGAATGTTAGCATTTCTCCTGTAGCCCCTACTATACCCCCCTTAAACCTTCAGGAAACGTAAGAGGCACAGGAAGAGAACAGTATATAAAAAAATGTGGAATAAATTGAAACAAGTTTTACACAAGCAACTTTGTGTAAAGTAGATGCACCTAGTGCAGAACCTGAAGATCGTGATATGTGCACGAAATGCTATGTATTCTTTCAAAACCTAAATACTGCTATCTCGGCAGCCATCTATACTGAGAACGTACAGTTAATGACACTGATACCAGGTAGCTACTCTAAGAAGCAGATGCGAAATACATTCCCACGTCCTCACATTATGTGATTTCAAAAGCTCGTAAAATAAAGAATGAGAAATTTATTTGTGCATGTCCAGATTCTTACTGTGGGCATCCGTTGCAGGGTGATGCACTTACTGTTGCTCTGGAATATTACCTAAGTGACGACAAAGATGGCAGCAGGCAAAGTCCTAACAGGCTGTTGTTGTCTATGTTAGTGAAAATGGTGAAAAAGTTAAAAATACATATGACAAGGTCAGTAAGAGAAACATATATCCTAATGAAAAAGGAGAATCCGAATTAAAAATTTGATCTCACAAAATTCTGCTCCTTACGACCAAAATGGATAAAATGCCAGCCAGTGAAGGGAGTATGCATGTGTATTTACTGCACTAATTTGAAACTTCTTTGTTTCGCCATAAGCAGTGTCACAGGAAAAAAGAACACAGAGATGAGCCTGATGCTTCTGTGTATACATCGAGAGCCGCGAGATAAATGTTTGTTGCAGGAGTGTGCAATGTGTGCTGGTTCTGAAGCGACGACTGTTGACGCATTGCACCTTCAGGATACAGACAATGACGTAACCTTTGCATTGTAGGAGGGAGGAGAGTTGGTGAAGAAGACAATAGAGCCAAGGAACATTGTTGCAGACGTTAGGCGTTGGGTCATGAAGGGAATAGCTAACCATCATATTCAGAGCATTCAGAGACAGGCCATAGCAGAAGTAAAATCAGCCACATCCAGCATACTGACACATTAGCACTTCATTTCGACTTTCCTGTGATCTGGTCTGCTGCTTTGCAGAACGAAATTCAAAGTTGCCATTGGCACACATTACCGGTATCAATATTCACATGTGCTGCTCACTTCTTTGGAACATCACACTGTTTTGCTATTATCTGTAATGATCTCTTTCATGACAGTGCACATCCATGCTATGCTGTCAACATGATAACTGATGACACAACATCTAGAGGTCACGCATTTCCTAAACAGGTATATGTGACTAATGGTGCAGCATCTCATTTTAAAAACCGCATTCAGCTTTATGAGTTTCATCAATACTGTAGTACAGGAGTTAAGACAAAAATAATGGATATTTTGAGCCACGGGTTATGGGAAAAGGGCAGGGCATGTGATGGGGTAGGAGGTTTCTGTAAACATCTTGTAACAAGATTTAATCTCCAGCATGAAGCAGCTGTTGATGCTACAAGGGTGCTACTGGATTTGTACACACCATATCAACATTAGTAACAAACATGAAACTCTTAATTCTGAAAGAAAGTACATTAAGGGAATTCAGGTTAAAAAGGAGAGTGGTCTGCTATGAAGTCTGTGGTAGGAATTCGATCACGTCACTACTGGGTTGCATCCCAGAGTGACCAATCCATTGCAAGAACGGTTCTCCACGAAGTGCATCCTGTTACTGTGTATGAAATGCAGACACCACAGTACACTTTAGAAGACTTCGTAGGGAGCCACTTCATTTCTTGTGTGTATGACTATCAGTGGTGATTGGGATAGATGATAAGTCTCAAGAGCTGCAAGATGTAACCGTCTTCTTTATGACACCTCATGGTCCTGCTAAAGCTTTCAAATGGCCATGATCAAAATATCACTGTGCACTTGCTGTTTCCCAAATACTGCTCTTTTTGGATCATGCTTGTTCATGCGCAATTTCAGCTTAGCTATACAAGTTCAATGAGAAGCAGATGGAAGAAAAAGAAATAAACTCTTTTCAACATTTCAGTGTTGATTGTTATAGTGTAGGAAATTTTAATTCATGGAAAGTCATGAAGAAGTAAAATCATGACAGAAAACAATAACAATTTGTGAACAATATCATAAAAAGAGAAATGGGTATGAATATCCTCTACTTCATTTTTGTTATAAAATGCTTTCAAACAAAATTATGGACTTTTTCCCACTCTCTTATAATATTGTAAAGTAATTATTTTGATTCGTAAACACTAGTTTTGCATGACATTTGCTTAAAATCAGCGATCAATTTAAATATTTGAATGTCCATGATTTTTTTGACCTTGATGGTAGAGCTAAGTCTACCTAAAAAATTTCTCACATTTTGTACAGGCAAGTATTTCCAATCTGATTTACAGTCCCTAAGTACAACTACCGACTAATTTACCATGAGAGTTTTAGAACATTTAGGATGGGGGTTTTGGAGAAAATAATTTTTAAATAACGAAAAAATTTCAAATTCTTTCATCTTTATGTACAAATATTTTTACAGTTTAAGAATTTCATGCATCAATGAAATAACTGAAAATGAGCAATCTTTCCACTTCATCATTTCTCAGGACAGTTAACATTCTGTAACTATTGACATTTTCAAAACGTAATTTTGAAATTCGCAAAAGTTACAAATTTTCAAAGTTTATTTTTCCAATTAACGAAAAAAGAAAAAAGCTCAGAAGTGTGTATGTCTTAATGACGTCTTTTAGTATTGGAAACAAATTATTTATTGGAAATAAATTCAGATCTCTAGCACTTTTGGTTTCTTTATTGCAATTTTTCAATTTTCACAAATACCCTCATTTAGAGAGGTCTGTAGATTCTCAACAGATGGTCAGAAAATCAAAATATTGTAGTTTTGGAGAATTGTCACATGGAACTTCAACATACATTTTTTTAGCAAGCTTTAAAATAGTGATGTGACATATTCACTATTTGCCGGTATGGTTTGAGATGAAATCGCCCTAAAGAAACTGCCTCCACTACTCTTATCCGTCCTCTGCTAGAGTATTGCTGTGCGGTATAGGATTCTTACCAGATAGGACATCGGAAAAGTTCAAGGAAGGGCACCTCGTTTCGTACTGTCGTGAAATAGCAGAGATACGATAAGCGAGTCGGGATGGTAGTCGTTAAAACAAAAGCGTTTTCCGCTGCGGCGAGAACTTTTCATGGAATTTCAGTCTCCAACTTTCTTGATCAGTGCTCGTACAGAAAGATTTAAGTATTCATTGTTCCCACACTGTTTTAGAGAGTGGAAAGGTAGGGAAATAGTCTGAAAGTAATTCGAAGAACCTTCTGCCACACACTTAAGTGTAAATAGTACTATAGTGACGTGGATGTAGACGTAGATGAATATGTAGCAGAATTAAGCGGATCAGAGAGTTCACTAAACGTTGTCTACATGTGTATCAATTAAGCTACTAGTAAGTGTCAATGCAATGATGACATACATGGGATGTTTGTAAACAGTAAAACCGCTACTTATATATGAGAATTGAACCATCGACTGTAATCCTTCTTTGTTTAATTGAAATTGATCTGTTTCGTGTTCAGATTTAAACAAATACTTCTTACTTATTAAGATATTCATGTTAACTATGCTCTAATGAATTTTATACAATTATTCCGACCATTTTCGGTTTTCAACTATCATCCAGCAAAAGCAAAAAACAATACGAGTTTTACATTGCACATATCATGTTACAAACGAATGCAATACTGCAAGGCATATTGTGATACACATCAACAGCTACCAATGAAATATTGTGACTCATTCAGCTGCAGTAGAGAGACTTTTTGTGTGTCATATGCCCTGCAGTATGTCATTAGTCTGCAGTATGTCATTAGTCTGCAGCGTGATACATGTGAAGTAAAAGTAGTATTGATTTTTGCTTTTCCCAGTATGATGACTGAAAACTGAAACCGGTTGGAATTACAGTGTAAAATTCGGTAGAGCAAAGTTGACTCGCATTTCTTAAAACATATTCATATTGAAGATTTTTGTCTAAAAGATGTTTTATTAAAATAAAATTCTGTAACGAAAAGCTAGTTAACGAAAAGCTAGTCACAAATATTATTTTTGTAATTTGTTAATCGATGTGAATGAACTAACCTGTTTTATAATGTTAAAAAATTTATTGATAACTTTTCACATAATTTTACTGAAATTCAAACGTTTGTGAGCGATTACAATTGTGATGTTCATCAAAGCAAAACGAAGAATTTTCTTTGCAAAAGAAATAAAATAACTATTAGAAAAGTAGTTAGTTAAAAAATAATTACAGGAAAGAAACAGACCGGGCGTGAGTCGTGCTTCGGTAGCTCAGACGGTAGAGCACTTGCCCGCGAAAGGCAAAGGTCCCGAGTTCGAGTCTCGGTCGGGCACACAGTTTTAATCTGCCAGGAAGTTTCATATCAGTGCACACTCCGCTGCAGAGTGAAAATATCATTCTGGAAACATCCCCCAGGCTGTGGCTAAGCCATGTCTCCTCAGTATCCTTTCTTTCAGGAGTGCTAGTTCTGCAAGGTTCGCAGTAGAGCTTCTGTAAAGTTTGGAAGGTAGGAGACGAGATACTGGCAGAAGTAAAACTGTGAGACCGGGCGTGAGTCGTGCTTCGGTAGCTCAGATGGTAGAGCACTTGCCTGCGAAAGGCAAAGGTCCCGAGTTCGAGTCTCGGTCGGGCACACAGTTTTAATCTGCCAGGAAGTTTCATATCAGAGCACACTCCGCTGCAGAGTGAAAATATCATTCTGGAAACATCCCCCAGGCTGTGGCTAAGCCATGTCTCCTCAGTATCCTTTCTTTCAGGAGTGCTAGTTCTGCAAGGTTCGCAGTAGAGCTTCTGTAAAGTTTGGAAGGTAGGAGACGAGATACTGGCAGAAGTAATACTGTGAAACCGGGCGTGACTCGTGCTTCGGTAGCTCAGATGGTAGAGCACTTGCTCGCGAAAGGCAAAGGTCGCGAGTTCGAGTCTCGGTCGGGCACACAGTTTTAATCTGCCAGGAAGTTTCATATCAGCGCACACTCCGCTGCAGAGTGAAAATATCATTCTGGAAACATCCCCCAGGCTGTGGCTAAGCCATGTCTCCGCAGTATCCTTTCTTTCAGGAGTGCTAGTTCTGCAAGGTTCGCAGTGGAGCTTCTGTAAAGTTTGGAAAGTAGGAGACGAGATACTGGCAGAAGTAAAACTGTGAGACCGGGCGTGAGTCGTGCTTCGGTAGCTCAGATGGTAGAGCACTTGCCCGCGAAAGGCAAAGGTCCCGAGTTCGAGTCTCGGTTGGGCACACAGTTTTAATTTGCCAGGAAGTTTCATATCAGCCCACACTCCGCTGCAGAGTGAAAATATCATTCTGGAAACATCCCCCAGGCTGTGGCTGAGCCATGTCTCCGCAGTATCCTTTCTTTCAGGAGTGCTAGTTCTGCAAGGTTCGCAGTAGAGCTTCTGTAAAGTTTGGAAGGTAGGTGACGAGATACTGGCAGAAGTAAAACTGTGAGACCGGGCGTGAGTCATGCTTTGGTAGCTCAGATAGTAGAGCACTTGCCCGCGAAAGGCAAAGGTCCCGAGTTCGAGTCTCGGTCGGGCACACAGTTTTAATCTGCCAGGAAGTTTCATATCAGCGCACACTCCGCTGCAGAGTGAATATATCATTCTAGAAACAGAAATTGATGAAATTTATAGATTAACGTGTCTGTAAAACTTTAAATTGCATTCATTTTTCTTTGTTTTGGTTCCATGATTAGCAGCTGAGACTCTGTACAACTTAGTTCTAAGATAAGGCGTGTTATGAGAAGCCCTTAAGGAGAGATCGTGGAGTAGAGTCTAGTGCAGAGCTCATGGAGCGCTAGTAGTAAAACGTTATTTGAATTGTAAATGTGTAATACCTCGTGAACGAAATATCGTTATGATTTTCTTTTTCACCAAAGTGAAAAATGGATTGAACGGAAGATTTACTGAACTTTAATTTTGATTTACAACACCATGACGAGTACCTGATTTCTTCGATTGTTACACGTTTCACATTAGTTCCTGGAGAGCATTATCTTCAAGAATTTAAGTAATGTAACCAGTGAATTCCTCAGTCTTAGCTTTATTGTACTAGTTCTCACTTTTCAATTTTGGAAATAAATTTGTTAACACGTTTGAACGTGTAAGAAATTATGCAAGGAAAGTATTGACTAGTTACATTGCGTCTATGTGCAAATACTGTCCTCAAACAATCTCAAATCCGCAAACTTCTTATGTACTATTATCCTGTCACCAGCTCTCTTCTGTCCAAGCGATGCTAAATCAGATCATATTTAGTATAACGGACGCTCAGTTTAGCTCTATGTCAGCTGTGTTGCAAAATGTTAGAGATATCGTACATGTATCACCAGGTTAATTAGTGTCCCATTAGTTAAAGCCCTGCTGCATTTTTCATATGAATGTGTTAAATATGTCTCGCATAATACTACACACCTGGAAAATTATACTGGGGCTAATTCTGCTGAAAGTTGAAGCAGGACTTTGCGCTCAGCACATCACTGCAGGAGAACGAGAAAGCAGCTTTCATCAAGCGGCTCACGTTTCCATGCCCCTTCCCTCTCCATAGAGAGATACGTCTAAAGTCTGTCACAGAAACTGTTTACCTGACCACAGAGTAATTTACAAAGTCTACTTCACTTGTGCACTGTCCGGGAATTCTCTCTCAAGCGTTCTTTCCATGAAAAACAAAACAAGAAACAAACTAAAACACAACATTCGAAGTTTTACGCAACGGACCAGAAGAAAAGAATTTACCTGTCCAGTACAGTGGAAAGCTTCCTTTCTGTGATGCCATATAAGGAAAATCTATATCACAGCATCCATAATAGAGTTTCCAGGTCATTATAAAATAAAATGTAGAAAAATCTGTCGGGTGATTTTTCAGATACAGGGTGACAACTATTGGGCGTTAATTAGTTACAAACTACGGCGTGCACACACTTTATTCATTATGTAGATGTCACTAAAGATATTCGAATTTAGATTATGACATGTTCGATATGCCTGCCATCGTTTGCGATGATGTGGCGAGGACGAATAGCGAAATTCTGCATGACGCGCTGAAGTGTCGACACATCGATGCTGTCGATGACCTACTGAATGCCTGTTTTCAGCTCAGCAATGGTTTTGGGGTTATTGCTGTACAACCTATCTTTAATATAGCCCCACGAAAAGGAGTCGCATGTGTTCAGTTCTGAGGAATGTGGAGGCCAAACGGGGCCCATGCCAGTGGCCTCTGTGTACCCCAGGCCCAGAATGTGGTTCCAAAGTGTTCCTTCAGGACATCATTCTCCTGGTTCGATGGGGTCGAGCTCCGTCTTGCATGAACCACATATTGTTGAAATCATCTTCCGAAACCTTCACGTACCGTTCGGCAGTAACAGTGCCATCAAGAAATATCGCACAGATTATTCCGTGACTGGACGCTGCACACCACACAGTCACCAGTTGAGGGTGAAGAGACATCTCGATCGTGAAATGCGGATTCTCAGCCCCCTAAATGCCCCGAATTTGATTATTGAAGAATCCATCCAAATGAAAGTGGGTTTCGTTGCTAAGCCAAACAATACTGTGCATACTAATGCCCATCACTCCCTGCGACCAACCGTGCAGTCTGAACGTCCTAACGCAAAGCGTTCAGAAGTTATGCCGATTTTCTTTCACATAGGTCAATAATTGTCACCCTGTATGTACACAGGATTTTTGACAACATAACTCTCAGGTTACGTGACTTTGGCAATTCATACTCTGCCTGCGCAGTTCGAATGTCATTACGTTGCTAGCACAGACAGCTCCCGTTCCAAAGTATCGTGGATTTTGTAAAACCGTTTCGTAGGAACCTGAACTTATAATATTAGATTAGAGCTTCGAAAACGTAGAGGTAAGGTTATGTCAGTTGTTTGCAACAGATATGACAGCTTTTATGTCACTATTTTTATTTACTTCTTTTGCTACAGGAAATCAGGGGATTGCCAAGACTATTTTTTAAGTTCTTGCTGCAACTCATTGTATTGATGAGTCTCTGTTTCGATAAATGATGTTGCGTTCGCGTAACGAAACGGCTCCCGAATATGCCAAAGTGTAATATGGAGGTATTATTTGCAGCAAAATAGCGATTTATGTTCGTTCAGTATTTTTTATGAATTTTTCTTCACTCAATTTTCTTTTTATCATAGGTAAGCCAACAACTACGTTTTACATTTTACCATATTTAATCGGTGCATTTCAAGCATAAATGTCCACTACATTATAGAATAAATATATGAAAAATTCAAACACAGACACACACACACACACACACACACACACACACACACACACACACACTTAATAAAGTTGCCATACAGTCACATAAATTAACCATACGAAATTACCTCATGCACTCTGTCTCGATATTTTTCAACACATAGTGCTCTCACTAATCCGATAAGCATAATTAGAGCTTTGTGGTAATTTACTTTGCAAAAAAATCATTTTTCCATTGATATATTTCAGTGTACATCTGTAGCAGCAACATCTATACATCACAGCTGTTACTGTTACAGTGTAAGCATGTGGGGTGGAATTCGTGCAACAATGCAGGTATATCGGAGATACGCGCAGTAGACTATGTTCAATTAACATATATCCTTATTATAAGCTAAAAGACAGCGTAGTTTTACTTCCAGCTGAAAAAAAGCAGTTCGTCGTCATTGCAGAGAGTGTGTAGTAGAACATCTTGTACCTTAGTCTCGTTATACATTCGCTATGCGGAAAAAAATGACGCAGCCGTTCACAACCCTTTGTGAACGTCTGCGTCATTTTTCCTGCAACACTTTAATAGTGCAGATATTAAGCTTTGCCGTAATTATGTAATTAGTTCTGGGCTTAGTAGTTGACTCAGCATCCGTCAGCAGCTTTTTATCATCGCATTCCGGGAATCCTAACAACACCATCGTGTCATCGTCCTGTGAAGGTCAGCCCCCGTCCCCCGCACGCACCTCTAACCCTTCCCGCCACCCTGACCCCCTGCCACACCCAGCAGCCCCGCTCCCCGTTCGTAGCCGTCATTATGCTGGCTACTAATTGCATGCAAGCTCCCACCCTTCGAACATCTTTTTTTTTTTTTGATATATGTAATTGGATGCAGAGCAGTTTGTCCGTCGCTGTGTTGTGGACGAGCTGTGATTGGATAAAGCCATCTATTGCGACGATACTATAATAACTTAATATGTATGATATTTGTAAAATGCGTAAGGCTGCCAGGAGCACAGTCATTTCTTAATTGTCTGTACGTACGTCTAGGTGTCATGTGTTCAGTTGACGAAATCCCTATGTCGACCAAAGAATAATTTAACAAGTACATTTGTTGCTAACATCTACACAGGAAATTAACTCACAGCTTTCAGCATCAAGAATGGAGAATACAGGAGGAAACGTGTTTAAAAAATAACGACAATGCACCAGAATTGTAAGAAGATGCATTACCAGACTGGGTCCACCAACACAACGTTGTGCACATGTTGAAACTGTAGACACTTTTTAAAATATATATCCACCCTTCCATTACGCAAGAAACATTATCGACAAAATAACAGAATTTGCAGTAAGTATACATACATGTACAATTCTCATAATTATTGTCATGTGTGAATTGGGCCGCCTAATATGTTCCACAATGCTGTGAATAACACGGGATTCTGCTGGAGCTCATACCTCTTCTATTGGTGTTGTGGATAGCCCTTCGGCAGGAATCATTCGTATACCTAACAGAAGGACCGTCGTAGTGTCACTGTCCTATGGTACAGTGTCAAAGTATGAATGTTACACACTCCTGCTTAGGCAAATGGAACAAACTGGTCGATTCTTTTTGCGTTTGGTGTGGTCTACAGTGGTACTTAAAGGGCCTATGGATACACGTTTATATCATGGGCGGTTCCTTAGAAAACGGCAAAACACAGTTTTTTTTACATTTTCCTCGTACCAGAACCGAGCTACGGATTCCAAGACGACTCTACACAGCAAATGGCTGACATTTTTACAATATACATTATTTCTAAGATCATAATCTGAAACAAACTTGAAAATTTTAGTGATTTCTTTATCTGTTTCCGAGATACAGAAGTTCAAGTTTAGCTCACATGTACACGTAAGAAACACACGTGAAATCTGGTATGAGACGAAATCTCAATAGTGAATAACCACAAGAAAGTGCTGAAATTTTAACGGTATACACTCTAGGCATTTATCAAGAAGTGGTCTCTTTCTGTTTTCTACAATCTTCACCCCTCATCGAGAAACACCCCAAAAATAGTTTTGGATAACAAAATCGAGCCACAGATCCCAAGACGGCTATGGACAGCAAATGGGTGTCATTTTAATTATACACTCCTGGAAATGGAAAAAAGAACACATTGACACCGGTGTGTCAGACCCACCATACTTGCTCCGGACACTGCGAGAGGGCTGTACAAGCAATGATCACACGCACGGCACAGCGGACACACCAGGAACCGCGGTGTTGGCCGTCGAATGGCGCTAGCTGCGCAGCATTTGTGCACCGCCGTCGTCAGTGTCAGCCATTTTGCCGTGGCATACGGAGCTCCATCGCAGTCTTTAACACTGGTAGCATGCCGCGACAGCGTGGACGTGAACCGTATGTGCAGTTGACGGACTTTGAGCGAGGGCGTATAGTGGGCATGCGGGAGGCCGGGTGGCCGTACCGCCGAATTGCTCAACACGTGGGGCGTGAGGTCTCCACATTACATCGATGTTGTCGCCAGTGGTCAGCGGAAGGTGCACGTGCCCGTCGACCTGGGACCGGACCGCAGGGACGCACGGATGCACGCCAAGACCGTAGGATCCTACGCAGTGCCGTAGGGGACCGCACCGCCACTTCCCAGCAAATTAGGGACACTGTTGCTCCTGGGGTATCGGCGAGGACCATTCGCAACCGTCTCCATGAAGCTGGGCTACGTTTCCGCACACCGTTAGGCCGTCTTCCGCTCACGCCCCAACATCATGCAGCCCGCCTCCAGTGGTGTCGCGACAGGCGTGAATGGAGGGACGAATGGAGACGTGTCGTCTTCAGCGATGAGAGTCGCTTCTGCCTTGGTGCCAATGATGGTCGTATGCGTGTTTGGCGCCGTGCAGGTGAGCGCCACAATCAGGACTGCATACGACCGAGGCACACAGGACCAACACCCGGCATCATGGTGTGGGGAGCGATCTCCTACACTGGCCGTACACCACTGGTGATCGTCGAGGGGACACTGAATAGTGCACGGTACATCCAAACCGTCATCGAACCCATCGTTCTACCATTCCTAGACCGGCAAGGGAACTTGCTGTTCCAACAGGACAATGCACGTCCGCATGTATCCCGTGCGACCCAACGTGCTCTAGAAGGTGTAAGTCAACTACCCTGGCCAGCGAGATCTCCGGATCTGTCCCCCATTGAGCATGTTTGGGACTGGATGAAGCGTCGTCTCACGCGGTCTGCACGTCCAGCACGAACGCTGGTCCAACTGAGGCGCCAGGTGGAAATGGCATGGCAAGCCGTTCCACAGGACTACATCCAGCATCTCTACGATCGTCTCCATGGGAGAATAGCAGCCTGCATTGCTGCGAAAGGTGGATATACACTGTACTAGTGCCGACATTGTGCATGCTCTGTTGCCTGTGTCTATGTGCCTGTGGTTCTGTCAGTGTGATCATGTGATGTATCTGACCCCAGGAATGTGTCAATAAAGTTTCCCCTTCCTGGGACAATGAACTCACGGTGTTCTTATTTCAATTTCCAGGAGTGTATATGCTTAATATCCTGATCTCGAACAACATTATTGAAAATTTGCTTTTTGTCTTTATCCGTTTCCGAGGCGCTGAGGTCCAAGGTTACCCTACGTAAAATACGAATGTAACATCTGGTGTGGGCGAGAACGTAGTTTATTAAGTGAAGTGGCATGGAGAAATAAGTTGTAAGGTGTATCCATTATACCAGAATGGTTCTCTAAACCCCGTGTTGTAGTACTGAGGCAGATGCATTCAAATTTTTGTTCACTAAAAATCCTTTCTGAGGTGTAAAATTAGTTTTGTTTTATTTCAGTATCAAATAAGTAAACGATTAAAATTTTATTGACCTATAAAGTTCATTCTTTACTGTAGCAGGGAAAAGAAGAAGTCCAGTGGAGAAATACCTCTATTGGAGCGCGAAAAACAGCTAATATGTTTCTGTTTAAAAGACTCTGACTGAAAGATGGAGTATCTGCTTCTTCATTCTACCTTTCTCAGTACCTTTAAAAAATTTTCCACACTTTTAGGATACAAACTAATTCGCGCCTTTTTACGCTTTATAAGGAGGCAGTGGTAGTGGGAAAGAGACAGAAGAGTAATACATAGTGGAAAATAGTAGACAGTGGTTGTGGTGTACAAAATCGAAACAGACAAGGGCAGTGTGAATAAAATAGAGGGTTGCAGTGGCAGTAGAACAAAATTGACACTGACAGAACAGTGGCAGGAAAAGAGTGAAGGAGACAGTGTCAGTGGGAGAAGAAAAAAAGAGAAGAAAGAAATAAAAGTGGAGACATTCAGTGGGAATGAGAGACAGAGTCCACGACAATGAGGACGAGGAAGAGAGAGACTGTCACAGTGAGAAGCCATCGCAGCAGTGGGAAAGAATGAGTGAGATAGTAGCAGCAAGGGAGAGGAAGAGGGAGACAGTGGCAGTGAGAGACAGTAGTAGTTGGTCAGAACGAAGGAGACTGTGGCTCTGAGACACGAAACACTGACAGAGAGATGGAAAGAGATAATGACATAATGAGTGAGTGAGTGAGAATGGGCAAGTGGGAGGGGATGCGTATGATGTACCTGGGGTATGAGCGAGTTACAGTTAGGGGGCCTTGTGGGAGTTGGAAGCGAGCTGCATGACAGAAAGAGCAAGAATATATTCACACGCCAAAAGTTTTGGGAAAAGTTTTAAAGGTGGTGAGGAAGGTAGAATGAGGCATCTGGTACCCCACTTTTCAGTCATAGTACAGCATTTTCCGCCGCTGATGACGTTTCACTTACGGTTTTTGTTATTGTTAGAGCGCTAGCAGAGCTACTACTGGACCAGAAAATGGAGGTGTGCACAGCAGCAACAGTCTGCAAGTATGTATAGCAATCAGGACGGATACTTAAAATTGTTGCGATGTAACTAAATATATCATAAAAAAAGTTTTTTTTTTTTTATTTTCGGTCCAACGTATCATTAACAGCCCAAACATTTCCTGTTTGTAAAGAGTCTTGCTGATAAACACTGTAATATAGGATATGTTCTCTGATAGATGTAACTAATCTATACACACAGCGCTATGCTTATGATGATATCACAATAATAAGAGTAACTTTAAATGTGGAGTGCCGAGCAGAAGTAGAACATAGCGCACTGTGTGAATGTGTTGCCTCTGAATCTGAGGCGCTTATCAGTCATGCTGCACAATATTCAGTGCTCAGTGCAAGTCATCAGGTCGTTGTGACCGAGCGGTTCTAGGCGCTTTAGTCCGGAACCGCGCTGCTGCTATGGTCACAGGTTCGAATTCTGCCTAGGGCATGTATGTGTGTGATGTCCTTAGGTTAGTTAGGTTTAAGTAGTTCTAAGTCTAGGGGACTGATGACCTCAGATGTTAAGTCCCATAGTGTTTAGAGCCATTTGAGCAAATCATCACTTCTGGTAACAGATAAAGCTGCGATTTCAGCAAGTCACTTCGCTGCACAGACAGACTGCCTAGAATACTTTCTGCCCTTAAAAATTGTTTTAGTCGTGCACAGACATAGGTAATTAGCTCCAAATGTATTCGGTGATTTATATGTTGACAATGAGCACCATCACTCTATTTAGTAACAAAGGTAATAATAATAACATTATTCGTTTTCATGATGATGATGAACTGACTGCAGCACTCGTGTATTCGTTTTCTAACAGGTTGTAAATAGTATATATTTACAATGATCGATAAATAGTTCACCCATTTGTAAGAGAAGCGTCAAAGAGTAAAGAGGGTCGAGAGGTATATCAGCTCTCCCTGCTTCGAGGCAGTGTATTAGCGCTGATCTTGCAGAATGGGAATGTAGCAGAAAAAAATTCTTAACTAACAATTCTTTCTCCTTGCAGGCGAGATGAAGTCACTCCAGCAGCAGCCCCTTGATGTGGTAATAATGCTGTACAATCGAACCTACATTTTAAATACCTTCAGCTATAAGCACGTCAGTGCCACTGCGATATCGAATCGAGAGTTCTATCCAGTGGTAGTATTTGAAAACATATAATCTTGGCTGGGGACATCACTGGGTCAGTTAAAATATTTAATAACCGAGAGAGCATACATCCACAGGAGCAGATTGTTAAGAATTTAATGTGTACCTGCTATGCAATACAGCATGAGCTAGAGTATCTATAAAAGGTATTAGCCACATGCCTACCGATTCTATGAGACGTTGTGGAGTAGTATGCTGGTGTTAGCTCGCCAAACTCTCCTCCGATGAGAAGAAACCGTAGCTCATCTCTACAATTCATGCTGTGCATTGATGGAGGTAATAATTTATGGATCACCTTTGCTAGATGTTGGCACAGAACTACGATTTTATTTAAGATTGTTGATATACACCGCAATATGTGTTTATAAATTTAAGACAGTTTAAGAGCTCTATAATTGTTATTTATTTTCCTATAATATCCCCTGCATCTTAATGTAAATGAACAGATGGCACCAGGACCTAGTGGACAAAGCACACTGATCACATGGGTCTTGTAGAAAATGAGTGGTCCTGCAACGATACCGGTACCAGAAAAGAAGAAGAAGAATAGTGTACTACTCCCTACGAATATATGTGCTTTGATTGTCAGACCATCTGGTTGTGTGAAAACTAATCTTATCTGTTATTTTTAACACATCCTGAAGCGATACACTTCCAGCACATATATAGTTTTTTTCAAAAACTCTTTTTCAGCTAAAATATTAGCTATTACAGGAGATTTTGTGTGGCATGGAGTAAGAAACATACCAGACGTGCAGCAAAAGCAGTGAAATGCACTGCATAGAAAAAGTAAAACCAAACAGTGTATTCATATTTGATGACGTTGCAATGGAAAACCAGGATGAGATACAGATATTTACATGGTGTAATAAAAATATACCGCACAAATTTCAGGTCACATTCCTCACACTTAGACGAAGAAAATATGTTATATGAAAATGGGCCTGAAAACGCTTTTTCTCATGTTACAACTCATTTTCGCCAACTCATTCATCGTGGGAAACTCACAAGAACAGAACGTTAGAATCATGGGGAACATGCTCTCTTGGTGAGGTCTGGTTACGTTGTACACCGCCAGTGTTTTACTTTAAATGTTCCTGTTGCCATGCAACATACGTCATTGCTTGTTTAAGGGTAACATCAACTGTTCCAGCGATCAGTACGGCCGTTACAAGCACACGGGTTACTATGTAGAGTTAATCACAGACTTGCTTCATGTAGTGGAAGTGTACACAACTGCAGAAACGTCAGGTGGCCATTTCACGTATGGATTAGCTGACGGCATGGCGGTAGCAGTCCGCATGGTGACAAACGGATGGAAGGAGATGGACCAATTGTCTGGCTCCACACTCTCCGGAGCTAAACACACTCGGCTTTTGATTCGTAGGGGCATTTGAAAGCTCTTATGTATGGAATCCCAGTAAAAGATTTTCAGAGGCTCCCTGCCTGTACTATGGAAGGCTGCAAAACCTTGTGCAGTACTCCAAGGATACATCACCGCATCCAAAATTCACTACAACGCCAGGTTGGTGCATGTATCAATGACCCTGGAGGGCTTATTGAACATCTCCAGTAAGAAACAGTTGCATGTGACATGCTAGTACGTTCTGTTCCTGTGCGTTTCCCATGGTTAATGAGTTGGAGAAAATAGGCTGTAACGCGGAAACAAAGCATTTCCAGACCCATGTTCAAATAACATAATTTATTCGCCTATGTATGAGGAATGTGTCCTGAAGTTGGCGCCATACATTTTTGTTACACCCTGTACTTTTGCTTTGGCCACCATATGCAAGTAGATATATTTTATCTGAGCCAGATACTCTTAAGGATCCCAAAGCAGTTGGTCTGGGATACTGTGAACCTTATTATTGCTTTCAAATACGGCAGTACCAATTTAAAGCATACAACAACTGACATGCCATTCAATGAATTTGTTGCCACACATGAAGACACTGCCATAATAACATTCAGTATGGCTTCCAAGGAAACTGAACGATGATAGATATAAGCGAAACTTCCAGGAGTTCCTACTTAAAACGTATTCTGCCACTATGCAAGTCTTAGTATACTGTAGATCATAGATAAATTTGCAGATGTCTCACACATTCTTTTGAGCGTGCAAAGCATATGCAGCTATACGTTGTAAGATCTTCTAAAGTCATAATATCTGATGCAGACTGAGTTGTTTGCAACCAGGCTGCAGGGGAACAGTAGCACGGCCATAGACAATATTTTTATTCTTTCTTCATTACTGGATGGGCATTTTGTTAGTAAAAGAGTGAATGGCCTTTCAGACCATGACGAATAAAGTGTGACACTAAATGGCTCTTGTATCCAAACAAATGTTATATATAATTATAAACTAAATAGAAAAGCTAATCGAACGGCAATAGAGAGTTTTTTAAACCTTGTTAAGGAACAAGAGTGGCAGCAAGTTCGTAGTATCGGTAGCATAGATGACGAATATAATGCTTTTCTTAACACATTTCTCATGCTTTTCGAGAGTTCCTTTCCATTAGAACGTTCTACACTGGATATTAACAGTAAACAGCACCCTGGATGGCTGACTAGTGGGATAAGGATAACATGTAGAACAAAGTGGGAATTGTATCAAAAAGTTAAAAGTTGTCACAATCAGGCTCCAGTAGGTAAGGTGTTTAAAAATAGTATTTGGAAGGCAAGGAGTATGTGATACGCAAATAGAATAGCTAATTCCAGAATGAAATTTTCACTCTGCAGCGAAGTGTGCGCTGATATGAAACTTCCTGGCAGATTAAAACCGTGCGCCGGGCCGAGACTCGAACTCGGGACCATTGCCTTTCGCGGGCAAGTGCTCTACCAACTGAACTACCCAAGCACGACTGACGCTCCGTCCTCACAGCTTCATATCAGCGCACACTCCGCTGCAGACTGAAAATTTCATTCTGGAAACATCCCCCAGGCTGTGGCTAAGCCATGTCTCCGCAACATCCTTTCTTCCATGAGTACTAGTTCTGCAAGAATCGCAGGAGAGCTTCTGTGAAGTTTGGACGGTAGGAGACGATGTACTGGCAGAATTGAAGCTGTGAGGACGGGGCATGAGTCGTGCTTGGGTAGCTCAGTTGGTAGAGCATTTGCCCGCGAAAGGCAAAGGTCCCGAGTTTGAGTCTCGGTCCGGCACACGGTTTTAATCTGCCAGGAAGTTTCATATCAGCCACACTCCGCTGCAGAGTGAAAATTTCATTCTGGAATTAGCTATTCTATTTGGGTATCACATACTCCTTGCCTTCCAAATACTAACACTAAATCACAGTAAGACAGTTTTTATAGTATCTAATACACAATTTAACAAAACTCGATGTTTTAATTTCACTGATATATGATTAGCGAAACTGAACAGTTCAAATTTCTAGGTGTTCAGATAGATAATAAACAGTCATTGAAAGTGCACATTCAGTATCTTCTTCCAAGACATAATGCTGCATTTTTACTATTCGAACTCTACGTGGAGTAAGTGTTAATTTGCCACAAAAAGTAGTCTTCTTTGCTTATTTTCAATCCCTTATGACTTAATAACTCTTCCCATTCTCAAAGGATATTTATGACTCAGAACCAGGCAGTTCGAACAATATGTGATGTAAGTTTGCAAACCTCTTGTCGACCCGTGTTCACTAGTCTGTGTATTCTGATATTGGCCTCCCAATATACATATTCTTTACTGTCGTTTCTTGTTAACAATATCAGCTTATTCTCAAGAATTAGCAGCTCTCACTCAGTTAATACTAGGCACAAATCCAATCTGCATTTGGATCGCACTTCCTTGACTCTTCAGCAGAAAGGGGTGCTGTATACTGCTGCATCCATTTTCAATAAGCTATCACAAGAATTCAAAAATCATAGCAGTATTCCTAGCTTTTTCAAATCGAAACTGAAGAGTTTCAAATGGTTCAAATGGCTCTGAGCACTATGGGACTTAACTACTGTGGTTATCAGTCCCCTAGAACTTAGAACTACTTAAACCTAACTAACCTAAGGACATCACACATCTCCATGCCCGAGGCAGGATTCGAACCTGCGACCGTAGCAGTCGCGCGGTTCCGGACTGCGCGCCTAGAACCGCTAGACCACCGCGGCCGGCTGAAGAGTTTCCTCACGGGTCACTCCATCTGTTCTGTTGAGAAGCTTTTTGAAAAATTAAGTTGATTCCTACATTATATTGTTGATTGCATTTACTTAAACTTATGACTTGTCTTTTTTGGATTGATAAAAATTTTATTTTATCTGTTATTATTGTTATGTCGTAATTTCATGTACTGACTCCTCAATTTGGTCCTACGGAAATAGGCGTGTAAAACAAAATAAAATAAAAGTCGAGGTAGTAACACTAAATTACTGGAACTGGAAAGTCTTATCAAGGGGGCAGCTAGAAATGATCAGGTAATGGAGTGGATTAATGTTAGAATCGAGCTACATGAACTATGTATCAGTAGAATATTGGTGCAGTCAGCACAAAACTAATGGATGTGCATGGATATGTCAAGGCAATAGCTAAGGCACTTGACTCCCACCACCAGCACCACCGTCGCCGCCACCACCACAAGGAGTCTCAGTGTATGCTTAAGCTATACACTGTCTCAAAAACGGTTCAGTATACAGAAGCATGACGAAGACAAGTTATTTAAGCACAGTAATCCGTTTGACAGAAATTATTATTGTTGAAAGTAGGACAGCTGCAGTCAGATCAATACCTCCTGCAAATATTTAAACTACTGACAGGAAGCCTGAAAAGGTTCTCATTCACTATGGACAGAGGCAGAAAAGAAGGTGAGGAAAGAGAAGCAGGTGGATTCTGTGTTATTACTGATTTCATTAACCACTACAGTGACGATGAAGTAGACAGAACGTATGTGGTCAGCAGAAGAAACCATATCGTTAAATAATCATTCCATACATGTAGCTGTAAATACAATACGAGTTTGGGATAAGGAATTTGAAAGAACACATAATTTATCAGAGTTAATATTCTTAACAACTTTGAACACTGAAAGGAATTTCCTGAAAGAGACAAAAACATAATTTATGGTGTAGTGTTAGGACTAATGTGTATAAGAATGGCAACACCTCAAAAGGATGAGTGGAAGTCTCAAATAGTAACAAGTACAAGAACATAATTAAACCTATGTTAGCAGGAGAACATAGTACTGGCAAAGCTTTGCATAAAATACAGAACATTCTACATTTGAAGTACGTATATAATGGCGACCCAAATCATAGAATGATTACAATTATTCACAACATCAGATGCTGTAGGGAATATAGGACATATAAACAAAATCATGTCAATCATTTCAGAGCTACAAGAAAGACGTATCATCAGTTGTTCTTGCGCTCCACAGGCTGATGCACAAAACATTCCAGTGGAGACATGTGACAGCACAAGGATTGGATGATTTAAGGCAGGTTGATCGTATACAGATCCTAGAATATTGATGATCAAATAAAGGTTTGAAGTTCATTTCAGTGGACATAGATATTTGTTCCAAATTCCCACGGGCTTTACCACTGAAGATAATGATGGGGAAGGAAGTTACAGAGTTTCCTGAACAATTGCTGTAGACGACCGGATTGGTTTCCTAACAATCCCCAAATACACCACGAAGACGAATTATGCAGTAGGCATTTCAAAGCAGCATTGAATCAATATGAAAAATAACTCCTCAACTTTCTCTCATTATAGCAGTATTGGACAGTTAAACACTATGATCCAAAAAAAAAAGGATGTAATTTAATTTTTGAGGGTCACACAAATGGCTGGATGTCCCACCACAAATTATTGACAAGTGTAATCGGAATATTAATCACATTATTAAAATGAGGCCTATTGATATCCACGGTGACAGGCTTCGAAATGCAATACACAGTCATGCCAAGATGGTGGATTTACACTTTCAGAAGTTCACCATTGGTCATTTGGTACATATTTCGAAATAGAAAATGCGCGTTTGAGAAGTCTTATCTGGCAGATTAAAACCGTGTGCCGGAGCGAGACTCGAACGCGGGACCTTTGCCTTTAGCGGGCACGTGCTCTACCAACTGAGCTACCCAAGCACGATTCACGCCCCATCCTCACAGCTTTACTTCCGCCAGTACCTCGTCTCCTACTTTCCAAACTTCACAGAAGCTCTCCTGCGTACCTTTCAGTACTAGCACTCTTGGAAGAAAGGATATAGGGGAGACATGGCTTAGCCAGAGCCTGATGGATGTTTCCAGAATGAAATTTTCACTCTGCAGTGGAGTGTGCGCTGATATGAAACTTCCTGGAAGATTAAAACTGTGTACCGGACCGAGACTCGAACTCGGGATCTTTGTCTTTCGCGGTCAAGTGCTCTACCAACTGAGCTACCAAAGCACGACTCACGCCCCGTCCTCACAGTTTTACTTCCGCCAGTAACACGTCTCCTACTTTCCAAACTTCACAGAATTTTGAATATGGTGAAATTAACAGAAAAACTAAGCGGATTTAAAAATTGGGAGTTAATGAAAGTGGTAAAATCATAAGTGAATCAAAAGAATGAACCGTCGCAATCCCAATTGGGCATATTAATTTGGTAATATATGCTTAAGAAAATTGAATATTGGTTATTGAAGTTAGTTTCGTTGAGATTTCCCTTTAAATAGCACACAAGATATAAACTGACACAGTCACTTTGAACTGTGTGTAGCAGCAGTTACCAATAACACACACACCAGTGAATTATAGGAAGCAAATTTGTCTGAAACTCATACTAATGACGGCTTCACTCAAGATCATTACTTAATCAAATATTGAAATGTTACTGCATGAAGTGCAGAACTAAATTTGAACATGAGGGATTTTTATCTTAACTGCATGAAGTGCAGAACTAAATTTGAACATGAGGGGTTTTTATCTTAACTGATATGAAAAAAAAACAAATAAAGATGAGTAATATCATAAATACACTGTTTAAACTCCTCTACATATATTAGTTTTCCTTAGCAACAGTAACAGTTCAATTTTCTTTCCAGTAGGTGGAGAATATGATGGGGACCCATAAACTAGTATAGTTTCACTAGTCAGCCTCTCTGATTATTACAGTAGAAAAGACTAATTCAAAAAGGTAATGATTTACTTCACTTGAAGTAGTTCGTAATTTACACTATTGGCCATTAAAATTGCTACACCACGGAGATGACGTGTTACAGACGCGAAATTTAACCGACAGCAAGAAGATGCTGTGATATGCAAATGATTAGCTTTTCAGAGCATTCACACAAGGTTGGCGCCGGTGGCGACACCTACAACGTGCTGACATGAGGAAAGTTTCCATACACAAAAGTTTCTCATACACTATCAGCAGTTGACCGGCGTTGCCTGGTGAAATGTTGTTGTGATGCCTGGTGTAAGGAGGATAAATGCGTACCATCACGTTTCCGACTTTGATAAAGAACGGATTGTAGCCTGTCGCGATTGCGGTTTCTTGTATCGCGACATTGCTGCTCGCGTTGGTCGAGATCCAATGACTGTTAGCAGAATATGGAATCGGTGGGTTCAGGAGGGCAATGCAGAACGCCGTGCTGAATCCCAATGGCCTCGTATCACTTGCAGTCGAAATGACAGGCATCTTATCCGTATGGCTGTAACGGATCGTGCAGCCACTTCTAGGTCGCTGAGTCAACAGATGGGGAGTTTGCAAGGCAACAACCATCTACACGAACAGTTCGACGACGTTTGCAGCAGCATGGACTCTCAACTCGGAGACTATGGCTGCGGTTACCCTTGACGCTGCATCACAGACAGGAGCGCCTGCGATGGTGTACTCAACGACGAACCTGGGTGAACGAATAGCAAAACATCATTTTTTCGGATGAATCCAGGTTCTGTTTACAGCATCACGATGGTCGCATCCGTGTTTGGCGACATCGCGGTGAACGCACATTGGAAGCGTGTATTCGTCATCGCCATAGTGGCATATCACCCGGCTTGATGGTATGGGGTGCCATTGGTTACACATCTCGGTCACCTCTTGTTCGCATTGAGGGCACTTTGAACAGTGGTTGTTACATTTCATATGTGTTACGACCCGTGGCTCTACCCTTCATTCGATCCCTGCGAAACCCTACATTTCAGCAGGATAATACGCGACCGCATGTTGCAGGTCCTGTACGGGCCTTTCTGGATACAGAAAATGTTCGACAGCTGCCCTGGCCAGCACATTCTCCATATCTCTCACCAATTGAAAACGTCTGGTCAATGATGGCCGAGTAACTGGCTCGTCACAATACGCCAGTCACTATTCTTGATGAACTGTGGTATCTTGTTGAAGCTGCATTGGCAGATGTACCTGTACACGCCATCCAAGCTCTGTTTGACTCAATGCCCAGGCGTATCAAGGTCGTTATTACGGTCAGAGGTGGTTGTTCTGGGTACTGATCTCTCGGGATCTATGCACCGAAATTGCGTGAAAATGTAATCACATGACAGTTGTAGTATAATATATTTGTCCAATGAATACCCGTTTATCATCTGCATTTCTTCTTGGTGTAGCAATTTTAATGGCCAGTAGTGTTCTTTGCAAGACAATAAAATACAACACTGGGCTCAATTAAATAAAAAAAAGGAACGCTTCATGATAAAAAGAAAAACCAAACTATTTTTAAAATGAGCGTAACTTATTTGGCTTTTTATCATCTGTGAAGTAGGTATTCTAGACAACAATGTTTACACAATCTTGCATTGCAATCCCACTAAACTATATTTTGTAATAAATTAAAGACGGTTTTGCAAAAGCCTGTCCAACTTCACTTTTTTGGTTTTAATATTAACTTTTACTACTCCTTTATATTACATAAAAAATCACTTTTAAACACTTGAATGCAAGTACTGTTCATTTAAATAAGGATACTCGGTTTTAGTAGCACTTACGTGAGGACCCTGTATAGGTTAGTGATCAGGATAGAAAATATAGTTCCAGACACGGATTTATAATGTTGTGATTATTATTAAAACCACACACAAATTAAATGGTCCATGAAGTTAGTGAAGCAACGGCGAAGATTGGTGGCAAGCGACATGGCAGCTAACCGTACTCACTGCTCTTGATGTTCGAATGCTCTATAAAATTTCTTCTTGGCGTCGTATTTTCAACATATTATAGCCATTCCTTTATGCCAAGAGTTATAAATAATAGCCAGATCCACATCCGAGGCAAGTCCTTTGCAAAGCAGCTTCCAAATGCCTCTCTTAGCACAGTCGAAGTGTACCGTGCTACTGCTAGTCACATACTGCGTACCGTTCACACAAAGGAGCCGCTCAGTTTGACCGCCAAAACCACCTTGTACATCGCGCCATTCCACTTCCGTTGCGGGGGGACTTACCTACAGCTTTTACATGTTAAAAATACAAGTGCCCTATGCATGAGCCAGCTTTCAATAAATATTTTATTTTTATCGACATGCACAAATTATTATAATTTATCATTTTAAAATACCCGTTTTCTTTTTTCATATATTCATTACGGAACTCTAATTTTCTTGTCACATATCAAGGAGTTTAACTAAATCACAATATACACTCCATAACTGCACATACACAGTTACATCATATAAACCTACTTCTAATCGGTGTAAGTGTTACAAAGTGTACCAGTTTCTTCGGCTCTTCAGTGTAAAATATAGTAAATAACTTTGAGAATAGGATTGTTACTGATAATAAACGATAATTTAATTTGTTATATCAGCAGGGACAGGAATGTGCTGATGCTGGTGTTAGCAAATTCCTGGCTCATGTTATGTTAAACTGTATTACCACAGCTGTAAGGGAAATAGCTGTTTTTCAACGGAAATGCTACAGCTTGTATTACCTAAAAACTTCGTGCTTTGGCACTTATTAATATTTAGTTACATGATCTCAGTTTATTGGTTATCAGAATCTTGGTTCCAACCTTCCTTCTACTGTTTCTGTCCAAAATCTTTCTGCTACTGCCGTACGTTTATCCACTGAGAACTTTCTATTGCCTTTATTCGGCTTATGAGATAGTATCTACCACACTTAGTAAAGTTATAATAATCTTTTTTCATTTTTTCGTGAAGGCTGTTTCTCTGTGTGGTTTCCTCCTTCAATTCTTCAATAAATACGCATCCGCTTACTTTTCATTCGTGCCTTCGGCGTCACACTGCAGCTTGAAGCGTGGCTCAAGCCATTTTTATTCCTTGGATCGTACTCGTTGATGACTGTACACAGTTATGACACCAGAGTTGGATTAGAGAAGAGGATAAGTAAGAGATAAATACTCTCCTACCTAACACCCAGTACTGTTTTCATGTCTGATAATATTTGTAATTAACAAACTGAATATAAATGGCTCTAAGGACTATGGGACTTAACATCTGACGTCGTCAGCCCCTAGACTTCGAACTACTTAAACCTAACTAACCTAAGGACAGCACACACATCCATGCCCGAGGCAGGATTCGAACCTGCGACCGTAGCTGCAGCGCGGTTCTGGACTGAAGCGCCTAGAACCGCTCGGCCATAGCGGCCGGTAAACTGAATATATTATCGTAGAAATGAGACTTCTCGGAAAAACCTACCAGTAACGCAAAGTAAGACATCTAATCAAATTTAAAACTGCAGTGACGGTACCTAAATACGAACCTGTCTTCATGTTTGGACATATAATATACAATGATGAACTGTCCATCTTGAGACTGAATGCCACTTGATAGCGTTGCTGTAAGGAAAGTATACAAGCATAGTAATGGGGAATCATAGTAGTGACGATACAGGTAGTAAATGAGGGAGTTCATTGACATAAGAGACATTGAAAAAGCGCAGTTTGTTATGGTCTGGTGCTTGGGAACTATCATCTCGGAATGCCAGGAGCTGATCGGCTGTACGCGTGTTGCTGTCGTGAGCAGCTACGGATCTTGCTTGAGGGACAGTGAAACCACGAGTAGGGGAGTAGATGTTGGACATCCACGTCTCGTCACACAACGTAAAGGTCGGAGTTTTGCCAGCTCTATAAAGCAAGTTAGGCGGCGATCTGTGGCAGACCTGACGACAGCGGTCAATGGTAGTGCAATCACAAGTGGTTCGGAGCATACCGTTCAGCACCTTCCAGAATGAGATTTTCACTCTGCAGCGGAGTGTGCGCTGATATGAACCTCCCTGGCAGATTAAAACTGTGTGCCCGACCGAGAATCGAACTCCGGACCTTTGCCTTTCGCAAGCAAGTGCTCTACCATCTGAGCTACCGAAGCACGACTCACGCCCGTTACTCGCAGCTTTACTTCTGATGTATCATCACATTACTTCAGGACATTGTTCAACTTGGAACTCCACAGCGGACGACTCTTACGACTCCCATGTTGACCTACCCACTTCTTCAGTTTCCATTACAGTGGACACGGGACCATAAAGATTGGATCATGGGTCAATGAAACCCGTCACCTAGTCACATACTGTTTCTTGTCACACCAGGTACATGGTCGTGTTCGGATATACCGTCGCCGCCATGATGCCTTACAGGTGAATTCGTCGCCGTTCTAAGCAGACAATGTATAAAACCATCCAGAACATCGAGTTCGCCACAACATCTGGAGACAAGAAGAACCGCATACCAGTCAAGAGTGTTGCTGCTACTGCACTTGTCGACGGACCTTGTGTTTTCTGTGGTTGTAGACTTAATTTTAGTATTGATATTAATGATACTGTGGTGTCACCGTCAGACACCACACTTGCTAGGTGGTAGCTTTAAATCGGCCGCGGTCCATTAGTACATGTCGGACCCGCGTGTCGCCACTTTCAGTGATAGCAGACCGAGCGCCACCACACGGCAGGTCTAGAGAGACGTACTAGCACTCGCCCCAGTTGTACGGACGACGTAGCTAGCGATGCACACTGACGAAGTCTCGCTCATTTGCAGAGCAGATAGTTAGAATAGCCTTCAGCTAAGTCAATGGCTACGACCTAGCAAGGCGCCATTAGTAACATTGCATGTATCTAGGGAGTCTCACTTATATCGTCAATAGCGATGTACCACAAGGATGGATTAAAGTTAAGTATTCCAGCAGCAACGTACTTCTCTTTATAGCATTCATTACGTATCCTGTTACAGACCTATCTCTTGCCTGCGTGAGCTAAACGCGTGCCTTCCGGCTACTTCCGTGGCGTGGCTGTCTTGCTACGCCACAACAGATACATTCGATCATGGTAATGGTTGGCTCACCGTAGCCATTGTACGTGGAGGTACGGAAGTTCCTAACGTACCTGGACTTGAAAGTTTTGTTGATAGAGACATTATTGCCTATCGCACCTACCATATGGCAGAACTTGCTAATAAAGACTTTGGTAAATCTGCTTATATCTCGCTGCTTGAAATAGGCGGCGCACTACGGACGACACAGGCTGAGAGGCAGTTTCGTGCTATGACAGACATTCGCCTTTCGTTCCATAAGACATGTGGAAGTAATCTAACGCACTAGGACAGCTGTGGACTACATGAACATTTCTGTGGATTACCTGCATCACTTCGTGCTTGAGGTCTTCTCCGCTGGCGACGAAATCTTCGGCCGGCCGGTGTGGCCGAGCGGTTCTAGGTCACAGGTTCGAATCCTGCTTCGGGCATGGATGTGTGTGATGTTCTTAGGTTAGTTAGGTTTAAGTAGTTCTAAGTTCTAGGGGACTGATGACCTCAGATGGTAAGTCCCACAGTGCTCAGAGCTATTTGAACCATTTGACGGAATCTTCCAGTCGGGCAACTGTCCGTCTCACATAGCCAGAATCGAGCTACAGTGCTTCGAGGAACATGATAGTGAAATCACGTTCGTTGCCTTGGCCACCAAATTCGCCCGATCCTAACCTGATGACACACATCTGGGACTATATCGGACGCCACGTCAGCTCCACCACAAGTCACCGGCCTTTAACTTAGGGAATTGCGTAACCTATGCTTATACACCTGGTGGTATATACCTCTGGATACGTTAAAAGAACTTGCTGAAAGAATCATTGCTGATCTGCGTTCCAGCCGTGGACTAACACGTTATTAATCAGATGCTACAAAACGTTTCGGCTTATCACTGTAAACCTCATTGTTAACATTCCATATTCTTAAGCTAATATTTTAGACTGTCAACACTTCCAACGCAACTACTGCACCACAAACCACCACTCACTTACTGATCTTTTCACTGCAAAGAGCCCAGAAAGGTATATACTACAAGACCATATTTTTTTCACGAGATCTGTCCGGCCTCAATGTAGGCCTAATGGTTTATACTTACTGGTTAAATGTCCTCAGAATGAATCACAGCTCGTCTCCTAGCAAAGGAAGATTGAATTTTAATGGCCTGTCCATGAAGAGGTCATGAGAACGCAAACTCTAAATGCTGAAAGGTGATAAGGAAAACAATCACATCACTTTAAAAGGAACCGTTCCGGCAGTCGCCGTAAATAACCTTGGGAAACCACGGCAAACGTAGATCTATTTGGCCTTAAGGGTATACGAACCGCTGTCGTCCAGAATACGAGCCTAGTGTCTTGCCACTACACTTCCTTGCTCAGTTCGTCTAATGTAAACACGTTTCAAGCACACTGGTAGATTTTGTTTACTAATGACAGCTTCCAACTATCCCGTGACAAACCATTACATCAAACTCTCCCGTTACAGAGAGGGAAAAATAGAAATTCTGAGGCCGGCCCGTGTGGCCGAGCGGTTCTAGGCGCTTCAGTCTGGAACCGCGCGACCGCTACGGTCGCAGGTTCGAATCCTGCCTCGGGCATGGATGTGTGTGATGTCCTTAGGTTAGTTAGGTTTAAGTAGTTCTAAGTTCTAGGGGACTGATGACCTCAGATGTTAAGTCCCGTAGTGCTCAGAGCCATTTGAACCATTTGAATAGATATTCTGAGACTGAGATCTAGGATAGTTATGTCTCGATATAAAGTCCAGAAGGAAACTAATCCCGATGTGCTTGTCTCCTCGTCAGTCTAGGCCGACTCTTGTGGCCTATGTGCCTAGTGAAATGATTACCTCAGCATAAATAGTTTGCTCTGGTAAAAATGCTGACTGACAAGTACACGCGCACCTCCACAACAGCTGGTAAGGAGCGCGGGAGGAACTTTATGTGTTGGCTGAGAGATGCGGCCAGAGCGAGAGACTGCAAGACTGTGTCACCGACTCTCAGCGAAGCATGGCGTCTTTCCCCACCTCTCTGTCCTGACTGTTCCCGGACTTGGTTCCGCTACCAAACGACACCTGCTATGGCCATCCCGACTGGTTGGTGGTCTTTTCTACAACCCCAAGGCGCCTCTGTTTGTACTCGGTCAACTGCGATATAGTATGAATGCTTTAAAATTCAGCCTTTCATTTCAAATTTTACGTTTAGATACACACTTACCTGGAAAATCCTCAGTTCTTCACATTGCACCCGTACACCGTGGCTGAATGACGGCGTACATTTCCCAATCAGTGTGAGGGATTCTCCGCGCAGGATTCACTAACGAGTGAGTACTACAGAAAACCACAGCTCATATAAAAATTTATGCACTGTGTCACCCAGTCGCTGCGAAACGTCAGGTTCAGATATGTTCATTGCAATTTCTCGAAGGATCTTAGGTCAGAACGTTTCTGGAAAAAAAAGCTGAGTAGTTCAGGGATAAAAAACTTGTACCTATAAAAGATTATGCATTACAAAATGAAATATAAGGAAACATTAATCCACGTCTACCAATGTATTCGGTATACTGAAGTGCTTATGTCTGTTTACCTTCGAACTTACTGGTTGACCACCTGCGCGCCCTTACTTTCTTACACTACTTTCGAATTTAATGAAAAGCTGTTTTCTTTAATTTACTTGAACTAGAAACTCGTGGACCGGAGATGACGCTGGAATGATAGTGACAGGTAAAAAGTGCCGTTAAATGCAGGATACATACTGATCATTTGTTTCTGACTGATTACTAAGGTATGCAATTTTAAATACAGCCATGTAATCATGACATGTATTAGACAGGTTCGAAATATTACGCATGAATTAATTTGACTATTAAAAAAAAACGGAAGGGCTTCCAGAAGATCTAGCGTACGTTACAAAAATAGTTACACAGAACAAGAGAATAGGACCAGTCCTAAGTCCTGGTTACGTGCTTCTGCAGCACCACTAACAAACAAAGAACATTGATCATAATCTTGCATCAAAATAATGTGTAGTCTACAAATTTCATTCATACACCTAAATATGCTGATTATTACAGGTCCAGAATAACTGGCAAACTATTTCTCTCACAGAATGAACCATGTGGTAGATCGAACACCGCCAACAAAGTTATGTTATATAAATAAAAAGATAAAAGAAATCATCATTCACATTAGAAACTTAATTTCTAAACCAAATGCATATATACCAAAAATAAAGCGACAGTTAAGTGGTTTACAACATGAATTATCTTTAAGTATCATGTGTGACTGAGAACCATATAATCATGTGATAGTCAAATACGTGAATGAACAATATGTTACCAGCTGAGTGAAGTGACAGTCTTTCTTATGGTCTTCACTGAGAAGATTGATTTGAAACGGCTCTCCATGCTACCATGTCTTGTGCAAGTCTCTTCATGTTTGATCACCTCCTTCTCTCCTCCAGACAAGCATACTTCCTACACCATTACCAAATTCATGAGTCCTTGGTGTCTCGAAGTGTATCCTAACATCAGAACCGTTCTTTCAGTAAATTTGTGCCATAAATTTCTTTATTCCCCATGTTCTTGTTAAGCACAACTATCTCTTTATTCGCATGAAGTGTTGAGTGCTGTTGATAAGGGATTTCAGATCGATTCCGTATTTCTGGATTTCGGAAGGCTTTTGGCACTGTACCACACAAGCGGCTTGTAGTGAAATTGCGTGTTTATGTAATATCGCCTCATTTATGTGATTGTGTTTGCGACTTCCTGAGTCAGAGAGGTCACAGTTCGTAGTAATAGACGGAAAGCCATCGAATAAAACAGAAGCAATTACTGGCGTTCCCCAAGGTAGTGTAGGCCCTTTGCTGTTCCTTACCTATATAAACGATTTGGGAGACAAGCTGAGCAACCGCTTTAGGTTGTTTTGCAAATGATTCGGTCGTTAATCGACTAATAAAGTCATCAGAAGATCAAAACAAACTGCAAAACGATTTATAAAAGATAACTGAATGGTGCGAAAATTGGCTGTTGACCCTAAATAACGAAAAGTGTGAGGTCATCCGCATAAGTGCTAAAAGGAATTCATTAAACTTAGGTTACACGATAAATAAGTCTAACCTAAAGGCCGCAAATCCAGCTAAATACCTAGGAATTACAATTACGAACAACTTAAATTTGTCCTCTTTTAGAATATTGCTGCGCGGTGTGGGATGCTTACCAGATAGGACTGACTGAGTACATCGAAAAAGTTCAAAGAAGAGCAGCACTTTTGTACTATCGCGAAATATGGGAGAGAGTGTCACAGAAATGATACGGGATTTGGGCTGGACATCATTAAAAGAAAGGCGTTTTTCGTTGCGACGGAATATTCTCACGAAATTCCAACCTCCAAATTTTTCCTCCGAACACTTAAATATTTTGTTGGCATCGACCTACATAGGGAGAAACTACCACTGCGATAAAATAAGGGAAATCAGATATCGTACGGAAAGGTATAGGTGTTCATACTTTCCGCGCGCTATAAGAGATTGGAATAATAGAGAATTGTCAAGGTGGTTCGATGAACCCTTTGCCAGACACTTAAATGTGATTTGTAGAGTATCCATGTAGATGTAGATGTAAATCTCTCAGTATCGGCTGATTTAATTCCGCTATATTCCATTATCCTTGGTTTTCTTTTATTGATTTTCATCTTATAACCCCATTTCAAGAAACTATCCATACAGTTCAACTAGTGAATGGAATGGAAACTGTCGGCTCACTGTACAGACTGAATAAGTTCTCATCTCCTGCTTGCTTTTCATGTCCTTCAACTCTTATAACTACAGTCTTGGTTTTCTACAATTTGTAAATATTTTTTGCTCACTTTTATTGTACCTTTGGTTTTCATGCTACACATGTAAGTTTGCCTTTCTTTAACCAGCGTCCTGTCAAAAGGCATAGAGACAATATTGCCTCGCACGTTGCTATACAGGGTGATTCAGCCGTCCTATTGCTGTTTCTTTTTTGGATCCTTTTGTAGAAAATAATTTTCACGCTCGTCAAGAAAAGTGTACGAAGATCTTGAATAACTCGAAAACCATGGCGTCCAACGAACACGTATCCCAGTGTAGGCTATCGACCGTATCCGGCCAAAACGTATCCCAGAGCGGAAGTGAGATGCAACAGAGGCACCCGCAGGCAGCTAAGAGTGTTACGCATTGCGAGGCAAAGGCGACAGGCGTTGCGATTAGGAGCCAGTTGGGCATTGGTGCAGAAATAGCCGACGGTGCAGTATGCTAGCGGAACGACGGAGGCATTTCCTCACTTGCCACCGCTTGAGTGTTGCCTTAAGCTCTAAACAGACATTAGAGCACATAAGTTCTCAGCTATTCGTGTACCAAAATACTCTCGTCTCAATATTGCAGCCTTCACCACAGCCTGTGACACCCAGGGTGACAACTGGGAATGCAGTAAAGGGTCCACAGTTCGATCACGGGATGAGGGCCGTCTGTCCTGAGTCATGAGAGCAACCGCCACCGGAGGAGAGACACACCTGCTTGCTGAAGGGAAGTCACGTCCGCCTTCGCGGTATCGTCAGAGGCGCTGAAGCACTCTCATCGTGGTTGCAGCTGGAGACATTGCTGACAGTGGCATTCGAGAGATGCTAAGTTTAGCTCCAATATGTGTGCTGTCAGCAACGCCGGACATTCAGAGTCCGCCAGAAAAATATATACACCCTTTATTGAATGAAGTTTTCACTCTACAGCGGAGTGTGAGCTGATATGAAACTTCCTGGCAGATTAAAACTGTGTGCCGGACCTAGACTCGAACTCGGGACCTTTGCCTTTCGCGGGCAAGTGCTCTACCAACTGAGCTACCCAAGCACGACTCACGCCCCGTCCTCACAGCTTTAATTCCGCCAGTACCTCGTCTCCTAACTTCCAAACTTCACAGAAGCTCTCCTGCGAACCTTGCAGAACACACCCTTTGTCAGACTCTATCGATATATGGATATTGTCGTTCGATTTGAGTTACAAGTGTGTTGTAGTATGGTCTTTGGCTCGACAGATGTTAGTACTTTGATCTCGGTAGTGAGAAAACGAGATGGCTGGAGCACACTTTACATTCGAGCAACGAAAAGGTATTGTGAAGTTGTTTACCGACTTTGATAATGCCGTTGAAGTGCAACGTCAGTGGAGGCGGGAGTTTGAAATAGAGCCACCAACGCACCGAACAATTAAACGCATCTTTGACAAGTTTGAATGGCATCGAACGATTTGTGATATTCATGAAGGAGATCAGGAAGACAGCGTACTTCTGCAAGTCCTGCTCCGTCGGCTCTCGTGTTGGAAACGTTTGTTTATTCTCCACAGAAGTCTGCTACGCAATGCGCACGTGAAGTGGGAGTTAGCAGAACAAGTGTACGGAGAATTCTGAAAGCTGCAAAGTGGAAAGTTTACATTCCACAATTACTGCACGCGATTAATTATGACGATCCTGATCGCCTAATGCAATTTTGCGAATGGTATCAGCAAATGGTAGCTGATGACGAAAAATTTTTTGACGAAGGTAGTGTGGAGTGACGAGGCACAATTTAAACTTAATAGAACGGTGAATTGGCGTAACAGTGTGTACTGGGCACCGGAAAATTCCCATATTTATATGGCTAAAGCGGTCACTATCAGGGGTTCATGGGTGGTGTGGACTATCATCTATGGGCTTAGTAGGACACTTCTTCTTTTATGCTACTGTCACTGGAGAAGTTTACCTGGAAATGTTATGCACATCAATTTTGCCAGGTATACTTGTGCTTTATGAAGCTTATGAAGGAGTTTCTACCAACAGAACGGGGCGCAACCACACTACCACTTAACTGTACGAGATTTCTTGGATGGAAACTTTCCGGGGCATTGGATTGGACGGAGAGGGCCCATTGAGTTCTCTCGACGGTCGCCAAATCTAACACCTATGGACATTTACTTGTGGGGAACTGTGAAAGATAACGTCTACCGGCGTAAGCCACACACGCTGGAGGAACTTCGCCAGGAGATTACAGCGGCATGTGCAGCGATCTCCACTGTAACACAGACTGACAAATTTGCGGCGACCGCTCATCATTCTGTTATGTGTATAACCGCCAACGGTGAACATTTTGAACATTTAAAGTAACAATGTGGTAAACTGAAGATAACATTTTTATGGAGGACTGTATTATTTCGCATGAAAGGCAATTGGACCCCCCCTCCCCCCGACCACCAAGCTACTTCTGATGTTCTAAGGCTGAGAAACGAAATAAAGAAGTTAAGTAAACAATTCTACTGTCGCCTGACGTCTTATTTCACTCTCAGGGCGTGACAATCCAACACTCGTGTCAGAAGTGGGATATCAGCATTGTACCATATTCGATCATAGGCAACATAGGGTGGAACTTGACGGAAAAGTGTTTCAGTTACCGCTAGTCGCAAATTGAGACATGGATAGCGTGTGTGGCGCGGCGCAGGAGAGCGCGCATTTTTGTGACTTCACAGGTTCAATTACGACTGCGCAAATTGGGGGATGTGACACGCGTCTGTGCCAGTTGGCGCGGCGTTGTGTTTGTGGCATATTTTCCCGCGCCGCGACCCGCGCGAGCACTACGGGAGGGGTGAGGCGGGAAGCGGGAAGCAGTCCTGCCGTATGCTCACTTCTACACCGCGCGTACGGGCTGTAGCAGCGTTGGCTATTCGAAATTTGTAGCCTTATTGTAAATTGAATTTCATTGTCAATGAGTAGTGTTTCGGTTTTCGCCAATCAAGAGCGTCGTCTTTTTTCGTTAGTTCATAATATTTTTCGTTTATTTACGTCTGTATCGGTTTTTCGTTTCGTTTTTTCTTTTGTCAAAAACAATACACAGTACAACAACTGGTCAGCCGTTTGCCACTAGGATTATATCTTCTGCCTCTACAATCTCTTCAAAATGCAAGAAGGGGCAGACGATTCATCGTGAGGGTAGTTATAAATTCATTTTATCAAGTCGCAAAGCACGAAAATTTGAATATTATATTGTGAAACAATCTCTCCTGCGCCGGCTGCAGTGGTCTCGCGGTTCTAGGCGCTCAGTCCGGAACCGCGCGACTGCTACCGTCGCTGGTTCGAATCCGGCCTCGGGCATGGATGTGTGCGATGTCCTTAGGTCAGTTAGGTTTAAGTAGTTCTGAGTTCTATGGCACTGATGACCACAGGTGTTAAGTCCCATAGTGCTCAGAGCCATTTGAACCATTTGAACCAGTCTCTCCTGCGCACTGCCTATACTGACATTCCTACACAATCTATTACAAAAATTCGTAAAGTGGGAATTTCCACACATGTATCTCCTTTGTTCTCCTGCTAAAGAGCGTCCAATATCTGAAATACACTACTGGCCATTAAAATTACTACACCACGAAGATGACGTGCTACAGACGCGAAATTTAACCGACAGGAAGAAGATGCTGTGAATTGCAAATGATTAGCTTTTCAGAGCATTTACACAAGGTTGGCGCCGGTGACGACACCTACAACGTGCTGACACGAGGTAAGTTTCCAACCAATTTCTCATACACAAACAGCAGTTGACCGGCGTTGCCTGGTGAAACGTTGTTGTGATGCACCGTGTAAGGAGGAGAAATGCGTACCATCACGTTTCCGACTTCGGATTGTAGCCTATCGTGATTGCGGTTTATCGTATCGCGACACTGCTGGTCGCGTTGGTCGAGAGCCAATGACTGTTAGCAGAATATGGAATCGGTGAGTTCAGGAGGGTAATACGGAACGCCGTGATGGATCGCAACGACCTCGTATCACTAGCAGTCGAGATGACAGGCATCTTTTCCGCATGACTGTAACGGATCGTGCAGCCACGTCTCGATCCCTGAGTCAACAGATGGGGACGTTTGCAAGACAACGACCATCTGCACGAATAATTCGACGACTTTTGCAGCAGCATGGACTATCAGCTCGGAGACCGTGGCTGTGGTTACCCTGACGCTGCATCACAGACAGGAGCGCCTGCGATGGTGTACTCAACGACGAACCTGGGTGCACGAATCGCAAAACTTCATTTTTTCGGATGAATCCAGGTTCTGTTTACAGCATCATGATGGTCGCATCCGTGTTTGGCGACATCGCGGTGAACGCACATTGGAAGCGTGTATTCGTCATCGCCATACTGGTGTATCACCCGGCGTGATGGTATAGGGTGCCACTGGTTACACTTCTCGGTCACCGCTTGTTCGCATTGATGGCACTTTGAACAGTGGACGTTACATTTCAGATGTGTTACGATCTGTTCCTTTACCCTTCATTCGATCCCTGCGAAACCATACATTTCAACAGGATCATGCACGACCGCATGTTGCAGGTCCTGTACGGGCGTTTCTGGATACGGAAAATGTTTGAGTGCTGCCCGGGCCAGCACATTCTCCAGATCTATCACTAATTGAAAACGTCTGGTCAATGGTGGTCGAGCAACTGGCTTGTCACAATACGCCAGTCAGTACTCTTGATGAACTGTGGTATCGTGTTGAAGCCGCATGGTTAGCTGTACCTGTACACGCCATCGAAGCTCTGTTTGACTCAATATCCAGGCGTATCAAGGCCGTTATTACGGCCAGAGGTGGTTGTTCTGGGTACTGATTTCTCAGGATCTATGCACTGATTTCTCAGGATCTATGCACCCAAACCCCCCCTAAACCATTGACCTTGCCGTTGGTGGGGAGGCTTGCGTGCCTCAGCGATACATATAGCCGTACCGTAGGTGCAACCACAACGGAGGCGTATCTGTTTAGAGGCCAGACAAACGCGTGGTTCCTGAAGAGGGGCAGCAGCCTTTTCAGTAGTTGCAGGGGCAACAGTCTGGATGATTGATCTGCCCTTGTAACACTAACCAGAACGGCCTTGCTGTGCTGGTACTGCAAACGGTTGAAAGCAAGGGGAAACTACAGCCGTAATTTTTCCCGGGGCCACGCAGCTTTACTGTATGGTTAACGATGATGGCGTCCTCTTGGGTAAAATATTCCGGAGGTGAAATAGACCCCCATTCGGATCTCCGGGCGGGGACTACTCAAGAGGACGTCGTTAGGAGAAAGAAAACTGGCGTTCTACGGATCGGAGCGTGGAATGTCAGAGCCCTTAATCGGGCAGGTAGGTTAGAAAATTTAAAAAGGGAAATGGATAGGTTAAAGTTAGATATAGTGGGAATTAGTGAAGTTCGGTGGCAGGAGGAACACGACTTTTGGTCAGGCGAATACAGGGTTATAAATACAAAGGTAAATAGGGGTAATGCAGGAGTAGGTTTAATAATGAATAAAAAAATAGGAATGCGGTTAAGCTACTACAAACAGCATAGTGAACGCATTATTGTGGCCAAGATAGACACGAAGCCCACGCCTACTACAGTAGTACAAGTTTATATGCCAACTAGCTCTGCAGATGACGAAGAAATTGAAGAAATGTATGATGAAATGAAAGAAATTATTCAGACAGTGAAGGGAGACGAAAATTCAATAGTCATGGGTGACTGGAATTCGGTAGTAGCAAAAGGGAGAGAAGGAAACGTAGAAGGTGAATATGGACTGGGGTTAGGAAATAAAAGACGAAGCCGCCTGGTAGAATTTTGCACAGAGCACAACTTAATCATAGTTAACACTTGGTTCAAGAATCATAAAAGAAGGTTGTATACATGGAAGAAGCCTGAAGATACTGACAGATTCCAGATAGATTATGTAATGGTAAGACAGAGATTTAGGAACCAGGTTTTAAATTGTAAGACATTTCCAGGGGCAGATGTGGACTCTGACCACAATCTATTGGTTATGAACTGTAGATTAAAACTGAAGAAAGGTGGGAATTTAAGGAGATGGGACCTGGATAATCTGACTAAACCAGAGGTTGTACAGAGTTTCAGGGAGAGCGTAAGGGAAAAAATGGCAGGAATGGGGGAAGGAAATACAGTAGAAGAAGAATTGGTAGCTTTGAGGGATGAAGTAGTGAAGGCAGCAGAGGATCAAGTAGGTAAAAAGACGAGGGCTATTAGAAATCCTTGGGTAACAGAAGAAATATTCAATTTAATTGATGAAAGGAGAAAATATAAAAATGCAGTAAATGAAACAGGCAAAAAGGAATACAAACGTCTCAAAAATGAGATCGACAGGAAGTGCAAAATGGCTAAGCAGGGATGGCTAGATGACAAAGGTAAGGATGTAGAGGCCTATCTCACTAGGGGTAAGATAGATACTGCCTACAGGAAAATTAAAGAGACCTTTGGAGAAGGAGAACCACTTGTATGAATATCAAGAGCTCACATGGAAACCCAGTTCTAAGCAAAGTAGGGAAAGCAGAAAGGTGGAAGGAGTATATACAGGGTCTATACAAGGCGATGTATTTGAGGACAATATTATGGAAATGGAAGCGGATGTAGATGAAGATGAAATGGGAGATATGATACTACGTGACGAGTTTGACAGAGCACTGAAAGACCTGAGTCGAAACAAGGCCCCGGGAGTAGACAACATTCCATTAGAAGTACTGACAGCCTTGGGAGAGCCAGTCCTGACAAATCTCTACCATCTGGTGAGCAAGATGTATGAGACAGGCGAAATACCCTCAGACTTCAAGAAGAATATAATAATTCCAATCCCAAAGAAAGCAGGTGTTGACAGATGTGAAAATTACTGAACTATCTGTTTAATAAGTCGCGGCTGAAAAATACTAACGCGAATTCTTTACAGACGAATGGAAAAACTAGTAGAAGCTGACCTTGGGGAAGATCAGTTTGGATTCCGTAGAAATATAGGAACACGTGAGGCAATACTGACCCTACGGCTTATCTTAGAAGCTAGATTAAGGAAAGGCAATCCTACGTTTCTAGCATTTGTAGACTTAGAGAAAGCTTTTGACAATGTTGACTGGAATACTCTCTTTCAAATTCTGAAGGTGGCAGGGGTAAAATATAGAGACCGAAAGGCTATTTACAATTTGTACAGAAACCAAATGGCAGTTATAAGAGTTGAGGGGCATGAAAGGGAAGCAGTGGTTGGGAAGGGAGTGAGACAGGGTTTTAGCCTCTCCTCGATGTTATTCTATCTGTATATTGAGCAAGCAGTGAAGGAAAAAAAAGAAAAATTCGGAGTAGGTATTAAAATCCATGGGGAAGAAATGAAATTTTGAGGTTCGCCGATGACATTGTAATTCTGTCGGAGACAGCAAAGGACTTGGAAGAGTAATTGAACGGAATGGATAGTGTCTTGAATGGAGGACATAAGATGAACATCAACAAAAGCAAAACGAGGATAATGGGATGTAGTCGAATTAAGTCGTGTGATGCTGAGGGAATTAGATTAGGAAATGAGGCACTTAAAGTAGTAAAGGAGTTTTGCTATTTGGGGAGCAAAATAACTGATGATGGTCGAAGTAGAGAGGATATAAAATGTAGACTGGGAATGGGAAGGAAATCGTTTCTGAAGAAGAGAAATTTGTTAACATCGAGTATAGATTTAAGTGTCAGGAAGTCGTTTCTGAAGGTATTTGTATGGAGTGTAGCCATGTATGGAAGTGAAACATGGACGATAAGTAGTTTAGACAAGAAGAGAATAGAAGTTTCGAAATCTAGTGCTACAGAAGAATGCTGAAGATTAGATGGGTAGATCACGTAACTAATGAGGAGGTGTTGAGTAGGATTGGGGAGAGGAGAAGTTTGTGGCACAACTTGACTAGAAGAAGGGATCGGTTGGTAGGACATGTTCTGAGGCATCAAGGTACCACCAATTTAGTATTGGAGGGCAGCGTGGGGGGTAAAAATCGTAGAGGGAGACCAAGAGATGAATACACTAAGCAGATTCAGAAGGATGTAGGTTGCAGTAGGTACTGGGAGATGAAGAAGCTTGCGCAGGATAGAGTAGCATTGAGAGCTGCATCAAACCAGTCTCATGACTGAAGACCACAACAACAACAACATGCACCCAAATTGCGTGAAAATGTAATCACATGTCAGTTCTAGTACTATATATTTGTCCAATGAATACCCCTTTATCATCTGCATTTCTTCTTGGTGCAGCAATTTTAATGGCAGTGTATATGAGTTTCTCTGTGATTATTGGGATATGGATGTAATAACAGACCTTATATTACATGCAAGCAGACATATAATTTTTACCGTAAGCTAGAAACAGTCGAGAAACCGTTAAGCTAGGAACAGTCGAGAAACCCCTATGACGGACAATGTTTTAATTGGCGCGTAGTGTAGAGAAAAAGCATTTCAGTAGTTGCATACAGGCTAACAGCAATGATAAACTAATTACACAACAGGCCACACCAGTGAAAAATGCAATCGGTATTATTCCGAAAGTGTGACTATCTTGATATACTAAATTTGCTGAAATGTATTGCTGACAAAGGCAGGCCCACATTAATGACAGTGTTTTTCTTTAACGGCATGGACTCCTCTCCACACAAGGCACACCTGGCTAGCTTCGGCATTCCTGTCGCACGAATTACTCTCAGTTGCTCACAGTACACTAAAAAACGTGTTGTGTGATGGATCAGTTGTTTACTTTTCCTCAGTAATAGCTATTTTATTTGTTGTGACTTGGCAAGACAGCCAAGCCACTAGGAGAGGAAGCCGAAAGGCACGCGTTGAAGCTCACGCAGGCTGGCGTGAGGTCTGGAACAGTTAAAGGAATTGAGTCTAGCAAGAAAGGTACGTAGCTGCTGGAATACTTAACTGTAATCCATAATTGGTAAACATCGGTCTGACGGTAAATGCATCACAAGATAAATAGCAAATGATAATGGCGCCTTGCTAGGTCGCAGCAAATTACGTAGCTGAAGGCTGTGATAACTATCGTCTCGGCAAATGAGAGCGTAATATGTCAGTGAACCATCGCTAGCAAAGTCGGCTGTACAACTGGGGCGAGTGCTAGGACGTCTCTCTAGACCTGCCGTGTGGCGGCGCTCGGTCTGCAATCACTGATAGTGGCGACACGCGGGTCCGACGTATACTAGCGGACCGCGGCCGATATAAAGGCTACCACCTAGCAAGTGTGGTGTCTGGCGGTGACACCACATTATTAGTGAATCACACACTGCCAGTTGGGGAAGTCATAGGTGAATAAAGAGTGTGTGGCATGTGCGTGTCACTCCGGCTGAAGAGCATGCTGGTCATTACTTTTAATACTGCTCAAATGAAGAACGGGAGCAAAGCCCTTCCGTAACTCTCCATTCCAGTCGTTCAGTGTTAAAAATACGATGGATTATGGGAATTCCATCAAAATTTCAAGAGAATGGGCGTTTTCTTTTTGTGTGAACTGTTAACCTTTTCTCATTCGAAGAAACATACCCATTTACAAGTAACGGCTCCATGTCTCTTGTTGATAGATTTAATTTTGCTACCTTTGCAAAAACACTGTATAATTTCCACGAACTCAGCTTGCAGTAACCATTGCGACAGAATTCCGTGACAGGGTGACACAATAAATAAGCAGTGCCTGAAACAGTAGTAAAAGACCAGGGAACGAATTTCGTGTCAAGTCTAGTCAGAGAAATGTGTAAATTATTGAATATTGAAAAATTAAGAACGAGTCCTCTACACCAACAAGCCAATGGAAGAATTTAAAGAGTGCATAGGACAACGGGGAAGATACTTGCATACTACGCGTGAAACATATCGACTCTGCATACAACTCAAAACAGATTACGAATACAGATTAAGCCGTGTGAAGTCGTACATGATCGCAAAATTCCTATCACCGTTTCATATAATGAAAACGAAGAAAGTGAAGACTGGTGAGTCTGCTAAGGAATTTGCCAAAATGATGAGGGTAATTTGGAATAGAGTACGGAGGATAAATACACGAGCACTGGAGAAACAAGAGAAGCAGTATACCTTTCGGCCAGACTGCTACAGTATAAGGTTGATCAGTGGGTGATGCTATCAACTTCCTACACCCAGAAGGACAAGTCAAAGAAGCTTTTTTTTTTTTTTTTTTCAAAGTATCACGGGCCATACAAAGTAGTACAGCATACTTCACCAGTAAATGTCAAGATTCAATCGCCGACGAGATTGACAATTATACATGTAGGGCGGCTGAGACCTTTCAGCTGTCTGTCTATGGAACTCGATAACATGCTCAACGTTGAAGCTCCCGATAACTAGTAAACCTGTCCCTCCATGTACCTGCTCGGACCCTGCTGAAGCAGGGGTCACATGTCTACTCACAGGGTGAATGGGCGATGCCAGAGTGCCAGCCTCTACCTCAAGCGATGCAAACGCGTTACCACCCACCACTCAACCTGCGGTGAGGGCGGATCCACAACGTCGAGTACCCTAGGAGACGCCTCGGCAGCAGAGTCAGTGGAAAAACCAATCGACAGCAGAGGTTTCCCATGCGATGCACCAGATTCTCCGCCACCGATGCACCTCGAGGCAAGAGCCTGAAGGTGACTGACCGTAGCCAAGAGGACATTCAGCTGTTCGCGAACTGCGCCCCTAGCAAACCTACAAAAACTAACTGAGGAAATAAACTAGAAAATCAGACAGAATCCGAGTTATAAACCTTGCTACCCTCCTAATGTGTCACCAACGGACACTTATGCGTTAATGAGCTATATAGCTGGCTGTTCAGTGAGCAACTATTGCACTACAGACTGAATGAATTTATCCTTACAAAACTGTGAGATTAAACCTATTAAGCGGAACAACACACACAAAATTTAAAAACTCTGCTATGAGGAACAGACAGAAAGAGATAAACAATTAACTTGTCAGTCTGTAGATGTACATCAGACGAGAGCTGCGGCCGGACTGACGGGCTTACTAAACGAACGGACACTTGTCTTCGGAATGCAACAAATGAGCGGGATGCTGATCTTCGTCGGGGTGGAAGCGTTACGGAATCAGCACCTGGAAGTGCTGTTTGTCAAGCAGGAAGACATAGTGATCACCAGTCATCGCTGGTTGATACAACGCATGGGAGATGTGTGACGAGGTATGAAGATCTGAAGAAGCATTCGACAAATTCCGTCACAGAACGGAAAGGCACAGGATACTCAAACGTAGCGTCTGGGTATGTGAGAGAGTAGATTGATAAATTAAGGAGTTAGATAGCCCAGGTACTGGGAATTAATCCACATGCGCGAAGAAGAGGGGTTGGATCGATACTTGAGGTTGGCTTATGAAAATGAGGAAGACATTCGAAGGATGAACGACACCATAGAAGAGGTCAAGAAGTGGGCAAAAGGGACAAAACCGTGAGTGACAGGCATACTACACAGATTGCTAGTTTAGAGAAGGACGTATTGAATAACACACGATTATTATAACAGCTGACTGGAAAAGTAATGCGTACGCCGGAGCTAGAGAGGCAGTTAATCAGAATATCAGCGAACTACAAACCGAAGTTGAAGTCTCAGATAGGGAAGTAGTATTGACGAAATGGTTGCAGTCCGTAGAAGACAGTGTTTGAGCAGCATAACGGAAAGCAATAGAACTACAGGAGCTTATGTACGAGGCTGTAAGAGGTCAGATAGGGATAAACTTGTTCTCGCTAGAGCAGTATTTAGAGGATCGAAGGAAAGTACAGAAGGAAGTACCATCGGATAGTTGGTTTAAGAACCCAAGCACAAAAACTTACCTTTTTGTTTCACGGTAGCCACAGTATTGGTGAGAACTGATGGAGTGAAAATTTACCTTGTCCTTCTTTTGGTGCGTAGAAGGTCCCATTCATTTTTCTGTAGGACTAATATTTTCTGTATAGTAAGCAAAAGAATATTAAAATCTTGTGCGTGGTATCTGAGAGTGTTGCAGGCTGCATAAAACATAATGGTAAGGGCAGCTGAATGACTCTGTATTTCTCAGGAAACCAAACTGATTTTCTTCAAGGTGGCCTCCACCCGTTCTTCGATTTCTTCTGCATTTTTTAGAAGGAATTATTACATTTTTCTGAAAGTGTGAGGTTATTTCGTCTATCTCACAGATCTTGCATCCTAAGTGGAACACTCTTTTCATGACTGACTCTACCAGTGATCTCAATAATTTCGGGAAATGTCATCTACTGCAGGGTTTTAGTGTACAATTACATTTTTCAGTACTCTATAAAATCCCTCTCGCAGTATCATAAATCCATCCCGATTACATCTGTTTCCTATTTCCTTTCTATAATACTACCTTCAGTTTCCTTTCCCCTGGACAGACTTTCTATATATATATTCCTTGTACCTTTCAGCTTTCCCTTTCTTGCTTAGTACTCCTTTCCCATCTGAGCTGTTAATACTCACACAGAGGCTTCTCTGTTTTTCAAAGATCCTTTAATATTCATATAGGTGGTGACTGTCTTTCCCATAACCATGGGTGCCTCAACATCCTTGCAATTCTCGTCTAGTCATTCCTGCTTTGTCTTTTGTATTTTCTGTCAATCTCATGTTTGACGTCTGTATTCACTTTTGCCTCCTTCATTTGCTACATTTTTAACTTTCCTCCTTGTGTCAAATGAAGTTTAATGTCTCCATTCACATAAAAGGGTCTATAGTGGGTCTGCTTTTTTTGCCTGTTTGATTCCCTATTGCCTTTATTATTTCATCCTTCGGAGCTGTCCATTCATCTTCTATTGTATTCATTAACCCCTATTTCAGTCAATCGTTGCCGAACACCCCCTCTGAAATTCTGAACAACCTTCGTTTTAATTAACTATGGTTCCAATGATTTAATTTTTTACCTCCCTGCAGTTTTTCGGCTATAATCTGAAGTTCATAACTAATCAATAAGGAGCAGAATCTACATCTTCCTTTAGAAATGTTTTGGTTACAAAATCTCAGTCTTATCATTACGTTTTCTGTCTGAAGCGATGGTGAAATTATACGCTTTGTAAAGTTCTACCAGACTTTTTCCCCTTTCATCCCTTTCCCTCAACCTACGTTCAGCTACTGTTTTCCCTTTTCTCATTCCTTCCTATTTCAAATTCCAGTTCCCCGTAACAATTTAATTTTCGTCCCTCTTAAACATCTGAATAATTTCTTTCGTTTCATTTTTTGGCTTTTCAATCTCTTTATCATCTGTGTACCTAGTTGGCATAGAAACCTGCGCAAGAGTGAAGGATTTTGGGTTTGAAATTATTTTTACTACGATAATGTGGTCACTTCACTATTCATAGTAGTTTATTCGCATTTCTATTTTCTTATTAACTGTTATAGCTACTCTTGCATTACACTTCTTGATTCTGTGTTTATAGCCATTTACTCACCTGACTAGAAGCTCTGTTCTCCCTGATATTGCAGTTCACTAATTCCCACTATATCTAAGTTCACCCTACCCATATCTGTAATTAACTGATCGATATTCTGCTATATTTGGGAAAAGCGAGAAGCAACAGATAGGTAACTGCACAGATCATGCTGATATTCTATCAGATACTTGCTATCTCAGGGCACTGCCATGATTCATTCAGGTGCCAGCTGCAACCAGCTTTCAGGGACCAAAGCGAAATGCTGCTCAGGCCATATGAGTTTCACTCACATACAGGCAACAGCCTAGACATCACCCTGCCACAAAGTGATTTTCTGTCATCAAAGATTTTAACGTGACTACAATTGATAATGACATGCCACGATATACACTCCTGGAAATTGAAATAAGAACACCGTGAATTCATTGTCCCAGGAAGGGGAAACTTTATTGACACATTCCTGGGGTCAGATACATCACATGATCACACTGACAGAACCACAGGCACATAGACACAGGCAACAGAGCATGCACAATGTCGGCACTAGTACAGTGTATGTCCACCTTTCGCAGCAATGCAGGCTGCTATTCTCCAAAGGAGACGATCGTAGAGATGCTGGATGTAGTCCTGTGGAACGGCTTGTCATGCCATTTCCACCTGGCGCCTCAGTTGGACCAGCGTTCGTGCTGGACGTGCAGACCGCGTGAGACGACGCTTCATCCAGTCCCAAACATGCTCAATCGGGGACAGATCCGGAGATCTTGCTGGCCAGGGTAGTTGACTTACACCTTCTAGAGCACGTTGGGTGGCACGGGATACATGCGGACGTGCATTGTCCTGTTGGAACAGCAAGTTCCCTTGCCGGTCTAGGAATGGTAGAACGATGGGTTCGATGACGGTTTGGGTGTACCGTGCACTATTCAGTGTCCCCTCGACGATCACCAGTGGTGTACGGCCAGTGTAGGAGATCGCTCCCCACACCATGATGCCGGGTGTTGGCCCTGTGTGCCTCGGTCGTATGCAGTCCTGATTCTGGCGCTCACCTGCACGGCGCCAAACACGCATACGACCATCATTGGCACCAAGGCAGAAGCGACTCTCATCGCTGAAGACGACACGTCTCCATTCGTCCCTCCATTCACGCCTGTCGCGACACCACTGGAGGCGGGCTGCACGATGTTGGGGCGTGAGTGGAAGACGGCCTAACGGTGTGCGAGACCATAGCCCAGCTTCATGGAGACGGTTGCGAATGGTCCTCGCCGATACCCCAGGAGCAACAGTGTCCCTAATTTGCTGGGAAGTGGCGGTGCAGTCCCCTACGGCACTGCGTAGGATCCTACGGTCTTGGCGTGCATCCGTGCGTCGCTGCGGTCCGGTCCCAGGTCGACAGGCACGTGCACCTTCCGCCGACCACTGGCGACAACATCGATGTACTGTGGAGACCTCACGCCCCACGTGTTGAGCAATTCGGCGGTACGTCCACCCGGCATCCCGCATGCCCACTATACGCCCTCGCTCAAAGTCCGTCAACTGCACGTACGGTTCACGTCCACGGTGTCGCGGCATGCTACCAGTGTTAAAGACTGCGATGGAGCTCCGTATGCCACGGCAAACTGGCTGACACTGACGGCGGCGGTGCACAAATGCTGCGCAGGCCAACACCGCGGTTCCTGGTGTGTCCGCTGTGCCGTGCGTGTGATCATTGCTTGTACAGCCCTCTCGCAGTGTCCGGAGCAAGTATGGTGGGTCTGACACACCGGTGTCAATGTGTTCTTTTTTCCATTTCCAGGAGTGTAGTTTGGAGAGAGAAACAATAACTGAGCTAAATGTATATGGAAATGGTGGAAGAAGGCTGAAGATAAAGGGAGGATGATTCATGTTATGTGATACCAGGGGCGGCTCCTGTATAGGTTTGTAGGTTTGCACTACCCCAAGGAATAATTTTGTTCAACTGGGTTTGCCTTCTGAGCGTTCTATACCAGTGGAGAAGTAGCGCGCCTTTTATCTCTTTTGAAATGCCCGAGCTCCAAACGCCGAACACAGCTGAGTTGGACGGAATGTGGCGACGGCAACAGCGGGTTGCACTGTGGCTGCAAACGCGGAATTAGGTGTCTCAGAGGGGGTGCGGAGTGTGGGGGAAACGCTTGACAACACTGTACTCGTATGCGGGCCTTGTGTGTGTAAACACCTCACCCTGCCAGCCGCAGGAAGAGGGCCCGAACTCTTCCGAAGGGAAACAGAACTATCCGATCTTCGAACAAAGCGGGATTCTCGCGCCACCTTACCAGTCCAGGTGTATCTGCGAGTGAACTAATTGTTTCCTGCGCGTTGTGTTAGTTATTGTAACGTGTGGTACAGTGAATTTTGAGGCTCAAGTGACAAGTGAATACGTGAAATAATGAATCAGGTAATTTCATTGCTCTCTGAACCCTTCAGTTGACGAAAGTTTGAAGAAAATTTAGAAATCAAGAGGCTAGGTAGGCCTACTCCTGCTTTAACAGTTTCGCAGACCGTTAAAGCAAAAAGTCACCAATTCAATAGGAAATTTAACTCTGAATTGTACAACAAGCATGAATGGCTGTGTGGTTGTGACATGAAAAATGCCGTATTTTGTTTTCCTTGTTTATTATTTGGAGGACATCTTTCATGGCCTAAACACATAGTCTGTGACATTCAACACCTCCATGACAAAATTAGAAAACACGAACTTTCTTCAGTCCAGTAAATAAAGTCTAGGCAATGTAAATATAGCTACCCAATTAGACAGTGGGTACAAAAGGTCCGTGGCATTGCACAACGAGAAAGTTACCGATAATAGGTACATATTGAATCTAATTATTAACTGTATTCATTTCTGTGGTGCGTTGGAACTTGCCCTTTGAGGACATGATGAGCCTGAGTCATCTTCCAATCCGAGTGTTTTTAGTTCCTTGATTAATTTTAGTGTAGAATTAGACTCTGTATTAAAATCTCATTTAGAGGAAGCTACAGTTTTCAAAGGACCCTCAAAAACCATCCAGAATGAACTCCTCCAGTGCATGCTTAAAGTCTGCCAAGAGGAAATTAGAAAGGAAATTAAGGGTGCTGAGTTTTTGGCCGTAATAGCTGACGAAAGCAGAGATGTAGCCTGTGTTTTCCAGATGGTTATAGTATATAGGTACACCATTAACAGAAAACCAGTTGAAAGATTTTGGGACTTCATAGCACCAGAAAAGCTTGATCCCCAGTCTTTGGTAATGTCCATCATTGAACAGATAAATGATCATTTGTGGAATTGTCCACATAAGCTAATAGCGCAAACATATGATGGTGCAACAGTCATGAGTGGTTCGTCACGTGAGGTGCAGGCTCTTGTTAAGGAAAAGTTTCCTATTGCTTCATATAGAAAGTGTGTGTCAAATCTTATGGGACTTAACTGCTAAGGTCATCAGTCCCTAAGCTTACACACTACTTAACCTAAATTATCCTAAGGACAAACACACACACCCATGCCCGAGGGAGGACTGGAACCTCCGCCGGGACCAGCTGCTCAGTCCATGACTGCAGCGCCTAGACCGCTCGGCTAATGCCGCGTGGCTATTGCTTCATTCATTCATTGTTATGCCCACCAGTTGAATCTCATTACGCTTAAACCCGCTTCCATTAATAAAAATGTGCCAATATTCACTTAACTTCAGGGACTTTGCTGCTTCTTTTCGGCATCTCCTCAAAAAAACTGCAGTTCTCGACGAAATAGTACGAAAACGAATACCACGTTCAGTGCCTACTCGTTGGAATTTTCAGTCAAGGAGCGTCAATACGGTTTTCGAATGTAGGGAGGATATTATCATGTGCATGAATAATGTGAGCCAGGGGAAAAAACTGTGAAATGAGAACACGATCCTTCAAACCAGTGGCTTAGTGACAATTTTGAAGGAGAAAAAATTCATTTTTTGGCTTTCATTTTTTCATAAAATCATGATCCATGTAGATATTTTGTATAACCAGCTACAAAAAAGAGATATTGACCCTACTTACGCACAAAATCAACTGACAGCTTTTGAGCGTAAAATTGCGGACATTAGGGAAGGAGTGAGTGAAAATTTAATAGGTTTACACGAGTACCTTAAAGAGGGAGAACTGAAGATGGTGCAGCGATGTGTAATCTACTGCGGGAGGCAAAATAAGTATGTGTCGTAAGTTACGAGGCAAAAGAAAGATTCAAGTTCACTGGACACCTAGTTGCAGCCTCTCTCTTTCTACCAGAGAAATTCGTTACTTACTCTTCCAGTTTTCCAGAAACTTCTTTCAGAGCTGCTATTGAATGCTACTCTTTTTTGGAAGCAAAGAAACTTCTAACAGAACTCTCTGTTATTTTTGGAAGAGAGGAGTTCAAAAGCATGTGTGGAGCTTTGAGCTTTCTGGATTACATAACAGACAATAATCTTTGTGATACACTGAGCGAATCTGTGAAGCTCCTGAAAGCGATAATTACAATTACAATGACCATATCAGAAGCAGAACGTTGTTTTTCTTCGCGGAAACGCATCAAAACCTTCTTGCAGAATACTATGGACTAAGAAAGACTATCAGCACTCGCGATGCTCTCTACTGAACGAGACCTCGTTATAGGAATTGCAGACTTCAATCAAAAATTGATTGAAAGATTTGCAAATGTGAAGGAAAGAAGAATAGAGTTCCTGTACAAGTGATCACCACCACATCCAAATTCAGAGATATAATCGAACGGCGTTAACATCATTCCTGCTGAAAAAGGTTAGTAAGGCATGCCTACCACTTTTTGAGTACCCCCAATCCATATTCACCTACTATGTTTCCTTCTCTCCCTTTTCCTACTCTCGAATTCCAGTCACCCATGACTATTAAACTTCCGTCTTCCTTCACTACCTGAATAATTTCTTTTATCTCATCATACATTTCATCAATTTCTTCATCATCTGCAGAGCTAGTTGGCATATAAACTTGTACTACTGTAGTAGGCATGGGCTTCGTGTCTATCTTGGCCACAATAATGCATTCACTATGCTGTTTGTAGTTACTTACCCGCAATCCTATTTTTATTCATTATTAAACCTACTCCTGCATTACCCCTATTTGATTTTGTATTTGTAACCCTGTATTCACCTGACCAAAATTCTTGTTCCTCCTGCATTTTCTGTGTACACCTTTCGGATTTATGAGTAGATGCAGGAGTGGCACGAGCGAGTAATCTGTTTATATCAGGCATTACAAAAAGATGAGCAGTGTACTGATTTTCTCTCTTTTGTTGATGATTATCCTCGTGAGTAAAGTGCACCATCATCTTCTTTGGTCACGAGCCGCCACTGTGTGATACTAAGAAATCCTTATGGCAGTTTTTCAGTTCTATTAGTAGCTAAATTCTGTATATCGTTGTCCAGCTAGTGAATAATGTATGCTTCTCATTACTGGACACATTGCTGGACTAGAGCGAGTAACTTGATCTGTTCACGAAGAACGAAGAAAGGGAGATTTGGGTGTTATAGCCCATTGATGACGAGGTCATTAGAGACGTAACTTGAGCTCTGGTTGGCGACGTATGGGGAAAGAAATCGTCCGGTATTCGTCTTAAGTGACAGAGGGAGCCGGCCGAAGTGGCCGTGCGGTTAAAGGCGCTGCAGTCTGGAACCGCAAGACCGCTACGGTCGCAGGTTCGAATCCTGCCTCGGGCATGGATGTTTGTGATGTCCTTAGGTTAGTTAGGTTTAACCTAAGTTCTAGGGGACTAATGACCTCAGCAGTTGAGTCCCATAGTGCTCAGAGCCATTTGAACCATTTGACAGAGGGAAATCACGGAAAACCTAAATATGGATGGCGGGGCGAGGATTTGAACCGCCATCCTCCCAGATACGCGTCCAATGTCTTACCACTACGCAATATCGCTCGGTTTCATGGAAGTTGCTCTCGCTCGTAATAATTTTTTTTCGGGACTGGAGATGTTGTTTCGAACGAGAGATATATTATTTTTGGTAAGTGTCATAAACGTGTGGTTTCGGAATGACATCAAGTGCAGAAGACTCGAGGCCTAACTGCCTTATATTGGTTTGCGTGTCTTACTGTCAATGAGAATTGCAGGAGGCTGAGCGGAGACTGTCTTGTGTTGTCTAGATGGCTGAGAACAACCTGTGAAGCGTCTTCGACTCTCTGAAGACATTCACTATGCTTGCAACTTGGGCTTTCCGTACCAGTGTCGGCTTACGTTTCATTCAGCTGCTCGTGGGATTACTGCTGACGTCTGTTTGGTCAGATCAGCTTCTGCACGCTCAGGCAGCTACGTTAGCAGTCTCGATGTCGTACTGGCTACTGTGTGACAGTTCGCGCTGGTTGTTGGCTGTACTCTGTCCCACATCGAATTCTACGGTGATTCTCAATGACCCACTAACAGTGTACTCGATGTCGGTAGCTGTGGGGTTGGTTGCTCTCCATAACCGTGTGGTAGGTCTCAGCACCCGGAGACGCATGAGTGATGAACAGAAATGGGGACCCCAAGAGGCCCTCACCTCCGGCTTGTGCGGCGAAGTTAGTGCGATCAGAACTTCGCAGTGCGCTGGTGGAGATAGCCAGTTAGTCTCCCTGTCGGTACATAGCAGACAGTCAGCAGCCTGAAGTTCACCAAGCTTAAATCAACATCTCGAGGACACCTCCCCCTAGTTCATGGGAGATGCTGAAACATCTAGGACATAGATTCACTATACTTTTCTAATCACGGAATTGAGTGCTATTACTGTAAAGCCATCGATCCCAAGATCAACTCTCCTTTAGAGTTGGAAAGCTGGGCTATTTAAAGGGAATAGCGTGGGGTTACAAGTGGTTCAGTTCGTTAGACCGAAATTCTCGTCTTATTCTCTACTGGCAGTTATCCTCGTTCTACAACCTTCGCTTAACAGTCCGTTACAGGTTATTAACTGTTGCATCAGATTATCTCTACGCATTCATACATAGGACATATTTCTCGCATGACGTCTACATCTACATCGTTACTCCGCAGTTCACACTTAAGTGCCTGGCAGAAGGTTTATCGAACCATTTTCATACCACTTCTCTACCATTCCACTCTCGAATGGTGCGTGGGAAAAAGGAACACCTAAATCTTTCTGTCCGAGCTCCAATTTCTCTTATTTTATTATTATGATCATTTCTCCCTACGTAGATGGATGTCAACAAAATATTTTCGCATTCGAAGAAAAAGTTGGTGATTGAAATTTCGTAAATAGATCTCGCCGCAAAGAAAACCGTCTTTCTTTCAGTGACTGCCACCACAACTCGCGTATCATATCAGTGACACTATCACCCCTATTGCGCGATAACACGAGACGAGCTCACCTTCTCTGCACTTTTTCGATGTCCTCTGTCAATCCTACCTGGTAAGGATCCCACACCGCGTAGCAATATTCCAGCAGAGGATGGACAAGTGCAATGTAGGCTGTCTCTTTAGTGGCTTTGTCGCGTCTTCGATGTGTTCTGCCAACAAAGCGCAGTCTTTCTTCTTATCTATGTGGTCTTCCCAATTTAAGTAGCTCGTAATTGTAAGTCCTAGGTATTTAGTCGAATTGACAGCCCTTAGATTTGCGCGATTTATCGGATTTCTTTTAGTACCCATGTGGATGACCTCACACTTTTCTTTGTTTAGTGCCAATTACCACTTTTCACACCATACAGAAATTCTCTCTAGATCATTTTGTAATTGGAATTGATTGTCTGATGATTTTACTAGACGGTAAATTAAAGCGTCATCTTCAAACAATCTAAGGGGGCTGCTCAGATTATCAGCTAGATCATTTATGTAAATCAGGAACAGCAGAGGGCCTATGATACTACCTTGCAGAACGCCAGATATCACTTCTGTTCTACTCGATGATTTACCGAATATCACAACGAACTGTGACCTCGTTGAGAGGAAATCACGAATCCTGTAACACAAATGAGACGATACTCCATATGCCCGCAATTTGATTAATAATCGCTTGTGAGGAACGGTATCAAAAGCCTTCTGGAAATCTAGGAATATGGAATCGATCTGAGATGCCTTGTCGACAGCACTCATTACTTCATAGGAATAACGCTAGCTGCTTTGCACAAGAACAATATTTTCTGAATCCGTGTTGATTATGCATCAATAAGTCCTTTTCTTCAAGGTGATTCATAATGTTCGAGTTCAGTATTCTCCAAAATCCTACTGCAAATTGAGGTCAGTGATACGGGTCTGAAATTCAATGGGTTACTCCTATTTCATTTCTTGAATATTGGTGTGAAATCCTACTGCAAATTGAGGTCAGTGATACGGGTCTGAAATTCAATGGGTTACTCCTATTTCATTTCTTGAATATTGGTGTGACCTGTGCTACTTTCCAGTCTTTAGGAACAGATCTTTCGTCAAGTCAGCGGTTGTACATGATTGCTACAAAAGGCGCTATTGTGTCTGCGTACTCTGAAAGGAACCTGATTGGTATACCATCTGGATCGGAAGACTTGTCTGTCTTAAGTGATTTGAGCTGTTTCGCAACACCTAAGATAGCTACTTTTATGTCACTCATGCTAAAAGCTGTTCTGGTTTCGAATTCTAGAATATTTACTTCCTCTTCTTTCGTGAAGGAATTAGGGAAAACTGTATTTAGTAACTCCGCTTTAGGGGCACCATCATCGGTAACATGTCCATCGCTATCGCGCAGTGACGGTATTGACTGTTTTTTGCCACTGGTGTACTTTACATACATGGGTTTTCCACCATATTTTGAGACAATGTTTCATTGTGGAAACTATTAAAAGCATCTCGCATTGACGTCAGCACTAAATTTCGAGCTTCCGTGAAACTTAGCCAGTCTCGGGGATTTTGCGTTCTTCTGAATTTGGCATGCTTTTTTTCTTTCCTTCTGCGACAGTGTTCTGACGTGTTTTGTGTACCATGGTGGATCAGTCCAGTCTCTTATTAATTTATGCGGTATGAATCTATCTATTGCTGTCGATACTGTATCTTTGAATTTGAACCATATCTGGTCTACACTTACGTAATTAGCTTGGAAGGAATGGAGACTCTCTCTTAGGAAGTCATCAAGCGAATTTTTACGTGCTAACGAATATGTGTTTCTCTCTCAGCTTTGGTTTTCTATCGCTGTCATCTATCCGTCGAATGTGTACTCGGCGCCTGGCAGCTGGTGATGATGATGAAATGTGTAGCCGGGTCTGACACACTTGTGACATTACCGCTTCTCTTCCACTTCAGACGCTGTAATAAATTTTGAAACAAAAAAATCTAACTCACTTCCTTTATTATTACGCACTGTTGTAAAATGAAGACAACTTTTTCACTTTTCTTCCTGTGTTCACTCACATTCTGTATTCCAAGTTTAAGGAAGAATATTCCAGCGCTCGTTGCTGGAGAACCTGGCAAATTAACAACATTTACGTGACTGGCTTAAGCACCCGTTTTATTTATTTGGTTGCATACTTCGTTCAGATTTCCCTCTCTCTCTCTCTCTCTCACACACACACACACACACACACACACAAGCTTACATACACTACATTATTATAAACAGTGTACGGTATTTCCGCTTTAAGTATTATGAATGTGAATGTGATTTAGTGATTTTTCGAATTGTCATTTACTGTCAACAATAAACTTTATAAGTTATAAATGTATTATGGGGCTACTGGAAGAATGCTTAACTCTTCACGGAACTGTCTACAAGAGGTTCAAGAAGGGACACTACACTTTATCCTTATTATGTGCTCCTGTGTTACATACAATTTTTTCTTCAGCAACGAATTGTCCCAGAACAAGACACCATAAGACGTTATAGATTAAAAATAAGAAGTCAACTTTTTCTCATTTCCCACTGCAAAATCTGATATTGTCTATAAAGCAGTAGTGGTGGACCGTCGAGTTTTAACAATATCTGTAACATGTCCCTTCCAGTTTATGTTCTTATTGATACAAACACCTGAGAAGTTAGGATATTCTGTTTCGTTTCTTTACACTGAAGGGACAAAGAAATTGGTACATATGCCCAATATAGTGTAGGGCCCCCTCGAACACGCAGACGTGCCGCAATATGACGTGCCATGGACTCACCTAATGTCTAAAATAGTTTTGGAGGGAATTGACACCATGAATCCTGCAGGGCTGTTCATAAATCCGTAAGAGTACGATGGGATGGAGATCTCTTCTGAACAGCACGTTGCGAGGCATTCAGATATACACAATAATGTTCATGTCTGGGGAGTTTGGTGGGCAGCGGAAGTGTTTAAACTGAGAAGAGTGTCCCTGGAGCCACTCTGTAGCAATTCTGGGCGTGTAAGGTATCGTGTTGTCCTGCTGGAATTGCCCAAATCCGTCGGCACGCACAATAGACATGAATGCAGGTGATCAGACAGGATGCTTACGTACGTGTACCAGTCAGAGTCGTATCTAGACGGATCAGGGCTCCAATAACACGTCAACTGCACATGCCTCACACCATTACAGAGCCTTCACCAGCTTGAACAGTCCCCCTGCTGACATGCATGGTCCCTGGATTCATGAGGTTGTCTTCATACCCATACACGTCCATCCGCTCGATATACAATATGAAACGAGACTCGTCCGATCAGGCAACACGTTTCCAGTCATCAACAATCCAGTGTCTGTGTTGACGGGCCCAGGCGAGGCGTTAAGCTTTGTGTCGTGCAGTCATCAAGGGTACACGAGTGCTCCAAAAGCCCATGTCAGTGGTGTTTCTTTGAATGGTTCGCACGCTGACACTTGCTGATGGCCCAGTATTGAAACATGCAGCAATTTGTGGAGGGATTGCTCTTCTGTCACGTTGAATGATTCTCTTCAGTCGTCGTTGGTCCCGTTCTTGCATAATCTTTTTCCGGCCGCAGCGATGACGAAGATTTGGTGTTTCACCGGATTCCTGATAATCACAGTACACTCGTGAAATTGTCGCACGGCAAAATTCCCACTTCGTCGCTACCTCGGAGATGCTGTCTCATTGCTCGTGTGCCGACTGTAACACCACGTTCAAACTCACTTAAATCAGGGTAACTTGTCATTGTAGCAGTCACTCGTTGTCTTATACAGGGTGTTACAAAAAGGTACGGCCAAACTTTCAGGAAACATTCTTCACATACAAATAAAGAAAAGATGTTATGTGGACATGTGTCCGGAAACGCTTAATTTCCATGTTAGAGCTCATTTTAGTTTCGTCAGTATGTACTGTACTTCGTCGATTCACCGCCAGTTGGCCCATTTGAAGGAAGGTAATGTTGACTTCGGTGCTTGTGTTGACATGCGACTCATTGCTCTACAGTACTAACATCAAGCACATCAGTGCGTAGCATCAACTGATTAGTGTTCATCACGAACGTGGTTTTGCAGTCAGTGCAATGTTTAGGAATGCGGAGTTGGCAAATGCCCATTTGATGTATGGATTAGCACGGGGCAATAGCCGTGGCGCGGTACGTTTGTATCAAGACAGATTTCCAGAACGAAGGTGTCCCGACAGGAAGACGTTCTAAGCAATTGATCGGCGTCTTAGGGAGCACGGAACATTCCAGCCTTGACTCGCGACTGGGGAAGACCTAGAACGACGAGGACACCTGCAGTGGACGAGGCAATTCTTCGTGCAGTTGACGATAACCCTAATGTAAGCGTCAGAGAAGTTGCTGCTGTACATGGTAACGTTGACCACGTCACTGTATGGAGAGTGCTACGGGAGAACCAGTTGTTTCCGTACGATGTACAGCGTGTGCAGGCACTATCAGTAGCTGATTGGCCTCCACGGGTACATTTCTGCGAATGGTTCATCCAAAAATGTGTCAATCCTCATTTCAGTGCAAATGTTCTCTTTACGGATGAGGCTTCATTCCAACGTGATCAAATTTTAAATTTTCACGATCAACATGTGTGGGGTGACAAGAATCCGCACGCAATTGTGCAATCACGTCATCAACACAGATTTTCTGTGAACGTTTGGGCAGGCATTTTTGGTGATGTCTTGATTGGGCCCCATGTTCTTCCACCTACGCTCAATGGAGCACGTTATCATGATTTCATAGAACATGTGCCTTTACAAGTACGACACAACATGTGGTTCATGCACGATGGAGCTCCTGCACATTCCAGTCGAAGTGTTCGTACGCTTCTCAACAACAAATTCGGTGACCGATGGATTGGTAGAGAAGGACCAATTCCATGGCCTCCACGCTCTCCTGACCTCAACCCTCTTGACTTTCATTTATGGGGACATTTGAAAGCTCTTGTCTACGCAACCCCGGTACCAAATGTAGAGACTCTTCGTGCTCGTATTATGGACTGCTGTAATACAATACGCCATTCTCCAGGGCTGCATCACCGCATCAGGGATTCCATGCGACGGAGGATGGATGCACGTATCCTCGCTAACGGAGGACATTTTCAACATTTCCTGTAACAAAGTGTTTGAAGTCACGCTGGTACGTTCTGTTGCTGTGTGTTTCCATGCCATGATTAATGTGATTTGAAGAGAAGTAATAAAATGAGCTCTAACATGGAATGTAAGCGTTTCCGGACACATGTCCACATAACATATTTTCTTTCTTTGTGTGTGAGGAATGTTTCCTGAAAGTTTGGCCGTACCTTTTTGTAACACCCTGTATAGGCGTTGCCGACCGCAGCGCCGTATTCTGCCTATTTACATATATCTGTATTTGAACATGCATGCCTGTACCAGTTTCCTTGGCGTTACAGTGTATACTGATGTAGTGAAGCCTGGTACAGTAGAGAATTGCGTAAATTGTCTTTTATGTAGCTTTACTGGAAGGCCATTTACATAGATCCAGTCATCAACTTTCAAAAAAATTCATTTACATTTTCAATCGCTGAAGTTTCTCCATTAGGCCTGATTATTATAACTGTGTTATGAGCAAAGAGATTTCTTCTTCTTGAATGTATAATGACGGATTACAAATATACACAACAAGCATGGCCCTATATAGATTCCTGTGGTACACTGTTACCCATTCTAAAGGTGCAGTTTAGTTAAGTAATCTCCTAGGTTTCTTAATGCAACACACTGCAATCTTTTCGTCAGAGAGGAAGAAAGTCAGTTAGCAACAAGACATGCGATATTTGAGCTTCTTTGGGAGAATACCGTGGTCTGCACAACCCTAAGCTTCTGACAAGGTGCAGAAAATTGCAGACTGCGACTGTCCAGCTGAAACAGACGCTTGCTTGGACATGAGTGTACCTTATCAGCTTGTCGTCAGCCCTTGCTGCAGGTTTAGGCCGATTGGAAAAGTTATCTTCGGAATAGAACAGCCTCCATACACACACACACACACACACACACACACACACACACACACACACACACACGGATACACACGTCGTACTGGGAGACAGACGCACCGCAACTCCACGCAGCCGGATCCTGGGATTGGGAGCGAGGCGATGGGGGAGGGAGGGAAGGACATGGCCCGGTGATTTGAGAATAATGAGATTGGTCCGGGTTGCAGCGCCGCCTGTGATCTATCTCCGGGCGAACAGAGGACGGCGCCGACCGGTCGGTTGGCATGGCGACGAGGTGGCACCGTGAGGGAATCCCCGACATCGGTCTGCAAGTTCCGTGGAGGAAATGACTGAATTTTTGTAGCGTGACTTGTGACATCGCAGAAACATCTGTGGAGCTACCGCAACTCTTCGAAGTCTAGGGTGAACCACCCAGGACGGAGGAGTGTCCAGCAGCGCTAGCGCAGGCAGTTTTTGTTAGTACAAAGTGTTTAGTTTTGTTTAGTGCCTTTTTTTAAAGGAAATTTTGACAAAAAATGAACATTATCTGCGTTTTTATTTGCGCGTCTACTGTATGTTGACATTTATAGCTTAGGTGTTTATTTTCAGTAGCTTTTGTGAACCGAGTCTAGTGACAAGTAATTGTTCATACATCTGTTGTCAACAGAGAAATTGAGTTCCGGAACTTGCGATCTTAGGCTGTAGTGAGATCTCTCAGAGCATATGTCAGTGATCGTTTATTCTTCTGGTTTATAGTCTGCAGACATCCCAAAATCTGTAGCGCCACTAATCGGTTAATTTTCTTTCTTGTGGGGGCCTGCTTGTTCTTTCTCAGTTAGTCCAGACCACTTTCTAGTAATTCCAGACCACTTTCTAGTAATGTTTGAAGCTTCTCTTTTCGTTCTTCCGCGTTTGCAATTTAAAAACTGGATTCTTTTGGAAATTAGCCTTATGCAAACATAATTAGTTTATTTTTATATTTATCCAGACATGTTTCGACGCCATTGTGTCATCTTATGTGAGTCAAATTTTTATTTCTATAAAGTACAATATCACATTTGTAATAATTTAACTGCTGTAGGCATAAGAAATACAGTATTTGCAATTTGCTTCTTTTGGTTTAGACACTCACCTTAAAATTAAATCGCTTGCTGAACCTCTATTTTAGTGCTCGTTTTAGACGTTTTTTTTTACCAACATGTCATCTGCGAACTAACCATGAAGAAAATTATTGCGTATTTGTGGAGAGCTGTTTCGAGAGTAGTGGTTATGTACGTTTCTGTACTTACATTTTTCGTCCTGTTTCGTGTGCCTGGTTGGTGTCTCAATCAACTTCTATTTAGTGCATTGTTTTCACTCAATTTTTCACAAGTTTCCGCTCACTACTTCACCTCACATGCACTTACACAAAATGTGGCGAAATGTGATCTGAGCAGACACTTCTGACAACACACTCAGTGAGAGGTGTTGTGTTATTGTCATTGCTCATGTGTTCATCGTTGGTCTTGTGTTATGATGCTGATTTTGAATGTGCGTGTGTGTGTGTGTGTGTGTGTGTGTGTGTGTGTGTGTGTGTGTGCGTGTGTAAGGTGAGAGAGATAGAGAGAGAGAGAGAGAGAGAGAGATGGAAAGAGGGGTGTGGAGGGAACCAAGAAAACAGAAGTTTTTTATGTTTTTTTGTGGGGAGTCACCTTTGTATAGTTGACTGAGTGTTCTAAAGAGTGTTTTGTTGCACAGTGTTGTATTTTCATTCAGGACTCTCCTTTCCTGTATTATTGCATTTTGTACGTGGTAGTTCTCCTCTATTGTGAGTTCTTGATAGAGACTGTTATTCTCTCTGAGGATCTTAAGGCCACTCTCCATGTTTTTTGGGTGGTCTGCAAAGTGGAGTGTGTACTACCACTTCTTAGGTGTTCGGAATACCCTGTTTTGAAATTTCTGTGTGTTTGGCCTATGTAGCCTGACTGGCATGGACTGCAGGTTAACTGATATATTCCAGCTTTGGAGAATTTGTCTACACCTTGCCAGCTAGCTAGACACTTACATACATTACTACAGAAATTATGCACTTTCAGAAACAGAAACCTAAAAAATACCAGTGAAGTGATAGGAAACAAACGATATAAACGTACTATCAATAGCAACCCTGGTATCTTTTGACATCACATTCATGAATACAAATGTGCCAGTAGAAGAAACAATAAGCATCGTTAAAAAGCAGCTGCAGTATCAAGGGGACGTAACAAGTACACACATAGATGTAGATGAAATAGTAGCCATCCTAAATCTCATAATTACTTCACTTTCAAGAAAGAATTCTATCTGCAAAAACATGACCTACCAATGTGCTCACCTGTCAGTGGTCTACTTGTAAACATATTTCTAATCCACATTGAAAACAAAATATTCAATGAATTCATACATTCAAAACAGTACAAGATAAGTAGATCACATCATTTGCTTGATTGATGTAACAGATACCTGAATAAAACAATTACACAGTGAAATTTATAGAGTTCACCCAAAAATAAAATTCACCATTGAGACAGAAGAGGAAATGAAGCTTAATTTCTTAGACATTACCACACAGAGAATCAACAACAAACATAATTTTGGAATTTGCAGGAAACCTACAGCCACAAGTACAACCATTCACATGAACAACAACCACCCCCAAGCACACAAACTCTCAAGTTTCAGACACTTGGTACACAGGCTCAACAGAACTCCACTGGACTAACTCAGCTACAGACGGGAACTAAATACAATACACCAAATAGGCAGAGAGAAAAAACAAATGATAAACAAACTGAACAACAAAATTCAAAAAACAAATTAAAAGAGAACAGGCCATCAACAAATCACCAGCTAGAACAGAGAACCAAGAACACAAGCTCCAGACAAACACAGGATACCAGGAAAACCCTAAAAGAGTACAGCATGGCACATACTAACATACAGTAACAAAAACGTCCACAGGGTGGGAAACATGCTGAAGAAACAAGGGCTACAAATTTCACTCCGCACAAATAACACAGTACAGAAGAATCTAAGATCTAAGAACACTTCTGCAAACAAATTCTCTAAAGCTGGAATATATCAGTTAACCTGCCAGTCGGTCTACATAGGCCAAACATGCAGAAATTTCAAAACGAGGTACTCCGAACACCTCAGAGCCCTAAGAAGTGATAGTACACATTCCACTTTTGCAGACAATCTAATACAAGAAAATCACCACCCAAAAAAAAATGGAGACTGATTTTAAGACCCTCAGAGAGAGCAACAGTCTCTATCAAACACTCACAATGAGGAGAACTACCACACACAAAAAGCAATAATACAGGGAAAGAGAGTCCTGAATGAAAATACAACACTGTGCAACAAAACACTGTTTGCAACACTCAGTCAACTATACAAAGGTGTCTCCCCACAAAAACATAAAAAAAGAAAAAACTTCTGTTTTCTTGGTTCCCTCCCTCCCTCCCTCCCTCCCTCCCGCCCCTCCCTCCTCCTACACACACATCCACAAACACACACACACACACACACACACACACACACACACACACACACACACACATTCAAAATCAACACCATAACAAACACAAGACCAACGGTGAACAAGTGAGCAGCGACAATAACATAACAACTCTCACTGAGTGTGTTGTCAGAAGTGTCTGCTCAGATCACATTTCACCACATTTTGTGTAAGTGCATGTGAGGTGAAGTAGTGAGCGGAAATTTGTGGAAAAATGAGTGAAAACAATTCAGTAAATAGCAGTTGATTGAGACACCAACCAGGCACACGAAACAGGACGAAAAAGAAATGTACATAACCTCTACCCTCGAAACAACTCTCCAGAAATACGCAATAATTTTCTTCATGGCTAGTTCGCAGATGACATGTTGGTCAAAAAACGTCGAAAACGAGCACTAAAATAGAGGTTCAGCAAGCGACATAATTTTAAGGTGAGTGTCAACACCAAACGAAGCAAATTGCAAATATTGTATTTCTTAGGCCTACAGCAGTTAAATTATTACAAATGTGACATTATACTCTACAGAAATAAAAATTTGACACATTGTCTGTGTAAATATAAAAATCAACTAATTAAGTTTGCATAAGGCTGATTTCCAAAACAACGCAGTTTTCCACACCACTTTGTTTGTAATTTTTCGAGGTTTCATACAGGTTTATACAGTACAATATGAACATGTACTTTGCATGTTGCCTTCGGACACAAGTGGAACTGGCCACTGTCCGTAATCAACTGCAAGCTGCGTGCCACGCTCAACAGCTTTCTGGTTACTTCTCAGTGTTACGCCACCATCGGGCACCACAGACGGGACCTGTGACTGGTGATGTTGGAATGACGTTGTGACCCCGTTGCTGCTGCAGCTTTCGAAACGCAACATCCGAGACATGTGCCTTCACTCGAGAGTGAGTGGCGGACTTACGCCTTAGCAACAAGTACTAGGTGTTACTCAGTGTAGATAACACTTCTGAACCAGCACAGGATGCCTCTCCTGTTGGGCCAGTGGCCGATATTCATACCCAGCCCGGGAAAGTTCAGAGGGCGGGTACACTTGTCATAGGGAACTCCAAGATTAGGTGGATGAAGGATCCCGCCAGGTAACTAGCACGTAGGTCGGGAAAGAATGCTAGTGTGCATTCGTTACGTTTGCATGGCGGTCTCGTCCGAGACTTGGAGGAGGATCTTTTGGAGGCTATAGAGCGCACTCGGTCCAATCGGCTGCAAACTGCTGGTCATCGGCACGAATAACTTCTGCCTTTTGGGTTCTGAGGCCGACCTCAGTTCTTACAGGCGGTTGGCTTTTTTGGTGAAGACAGCTAGCAGTGCAAGTGTGGAGCGGGGCTAAGCTCGTTGTTTGTAGCATAGTACCCGGGGTCAATCGCAGTCCTCTGGTTTGGAGCAAAGGTAATAATCTAAACCAAAGGCTCGCATGCGGATTTCTCGATCTCCGCCATCCAGTGGAGAGATATACCGCTCCCCTTAAGAGGTGCCGGCCGATGGGCCGAGCGGTTCTAGACGCTTCAGTCTGGAACCGTGCGACCACTACGGTCGCAGGTTCGAATCCTGCCTCGGGTATGGATGTGTGTGATGCCCTTAGGTTAGTTACGCTTAAGTAAAATTTAAAAAACATCGTTCAGTATGCCTTAGACAAGTATTTCCGAGCAAGGTCTTAAGGGATGGGAAAGACCCTCCGTGATTTGATAGTCGTGTTAGAAAACTGCTACATAAACAAAGAGAATTTCATTGCTGATTCAAAAGAAGTCAAAACTTAGCTGACAAACAAAAGTTAAACGATGCAGAAATGAGCGTAAGGATAGCAATGAGAGAACAACGACTAAGAGTAAAATATTGTCCAGCGATCCGAGTAAAAACGCTAAAATCTTTTGGCCGGCCGTTGTGGCCGAGCGGTTCTAGGCGCTTCAGTCTGGAACCGCGCGATCGCTACGGTCGCAGGCTCGAATCCTGCCTCGGGCATGGCTGTGTGTGATGTCCTTGGGTTAGTTAGGTTTAAGTAGTTCTAAGTTCTGATGACCTCAGATGTTAAGTCCCATAGTGCTCAGAGCCATGTGAACCATTTGAACTGAAATGGTTTGGACTTACGTAAAATTAGTAAGCTGCTAGAAATCATCTATTCACTCACTCAGTGACCATGATGGCATCCAAACGGAAAACGATAGAGAGAAGGCCGAAATACTGAATTCGGTCTTCCAAAATTGTTTCACTGCGGAAGACCATAATACGATCCTTCCTGACAATCGTCGTACTTACTTCGAAATGGCAGATATAGAGATAACTTATCACCGAATAAAAAAACAATTGCAATCGCTTTGTAGTGGAAAAGTATGAGGACCAGATGAGATCCGTTTAAGATTCTACAGAGATTATGTGAATGAACGTGCTCGCTTTCTTATAGCAGTTCACCGTAGGTCGCTGGAGCAACGAAGAGTACTAGTTACTGAAAAAAAATGCAGTTCATTCCCTTTTTCAGAGAGGATAGTAGGGCAGATGCACATAATTATAGCCTATATCGTTGCCGTTTGCAGCACAGAAATCTCCTGGATAAAAATCAACAAGGATTCCGTAAACAGAGATTTTGTTGAAGTCCGCTTGCGCTGTTCCTCCATGAGATCCACAGCGCTGTAGACATCGGGTCTCAGGTTAATGCCGTTTTCCTGGGTGTCCGTGTGTATGACGAAACCCGGGAGTTAAAATTTTGCACTGCTATTTGATTAGAGCTAGTCAGTGCAGCGATGATGTCATGAGAGACTGTGTCTCGGGAATAGTTGGTTACAGTATTGATTCCGTTGCACATATGAAAAGTAAAATTACAGAGTTTATAGGCCATAATTTATAGGTCATTTGTTCGGGGTATTACCAGCACAAAATCAGTTGTTCGTGATGACACTTCGATATGATGCATTGCCGCTGGGAGCACTAGTATAAATGTGACTCGCTTGTCAAGTCACATGCCTAGTGGTTGTCCGCTAGATACACAGGAGAGTCAAGGTTGTAAACTCCCACTTTGACACTGCCAGTATACAGTAACTTTTGACAATCAGTTGTGATGTTGGCAGATGAAACTGAGTAAAGCAGAATTAATCAAAACACAGCGTAAAATTTTAATTTCGGGGTTTCGTCATGCTACAATTTTCATGCCACTATCGCATATAATTTGCTTATGGATGAACAAGGAAGACGTGGTCGCATGGCGGTAAGCAAATGGCTACTGACTGGAAGTGACAAGGACCACTATCTTAGCTCACTGATTTACACTTATTATTACCACAGTTCAAATGTGCCTAAAACAATCTAATGCGTACATTATTTACTGGTTTCCAGCGGGCATAATTTGTTCGTTAACATTACAGTTCAACGTGATCTATTCTAATATACTGTGGTCTAGTAAAATCAACGCCTACAGTGCACAACTGGGGATTGGTTTGGGATGTCCTCCGTACCATAGGTGCTCTATTAACCTACTAATTCAAACACTCTCTCTCTCAGCTATCATACTCATGCACCAAAACAATCTCATTCTCATCGACTGCCGAACAAGAAAACTATATTTTTCTGTCTTGCATGCATAGCCCGTCAGAAGACATACTAAATCAATAGGGATTAACCTGGAAGTGTTTATTTTACTGCTATGGATCTCAACAAAATACTGAATTATCTATCAGTACTGTTTCTCATCTACGTATTTTAATCCCAATATACACGTTACTTGCCAGCCACGTAGTGATCATGGCAACTTATTTATATACCGTATCTCTTTGTGCTATTTTCTATCAGTATTTTGTACCACCATTATGTACCATGATCAGACTCGCTTCGCATGCTGAGTACTCCGCACACCATATTTTTTTTAACAAAATTAATTTTAATCTCTGAGCAATCATGCGCATTTACCGGTGCAATGCGACCCTCTTGTGATGCCGCTGGGGAAATGGCACCGATCGAGGTGGCGCAGTGGCTAGCACACTGGACTCGTATTCGGGAGGACGACGGTTCAATCCCGCGTCGTGCCATCCTGATTTAGGTTTTCCGTGATCTCCCTAAATCGCTTCAGGCAAATGCCGTGACGGTTACTTTGAAAGGGCACTGCCGACTTCCTTCTCCATCCTTCCCTAACCCGATGGGACCGATGACCTCGCTGATTGGTCCCCTTTCCCAAAAACCAGCCAGCCAGCAAATGGCTAATAGACTCACCTTATTTTGCTCGTAGAGTACAAGTTCAATAGCTCACGGGATATTTCTTATCTAAATTAGTTAAATGGATGATTATCAATGCTGAACTCACCGTATTTGTGGTGAAGACAAGGCATATCTTTGATCTCATTCTATCAAAAAACTTAATTTGCTGAATATGGTAAGAAAAATTAATTTCACACGCAAATGTATATAGCACATACCCAGTCCTGAAATTAAGAATGGTTCAAGTACCTTTGGTCTGCTTTTTCTATAAAGCTCACTATGACAACGACTGTACGTAAATTTACTCATCCTTGAGGAAGTGCTTGACCTAATCAGAAACCTTCACACGGCTTTCTTAAACAATCTCAGCTTAGAAACTAACACACGCTAATATTTCAACTTATAACACCTGCAGCTACACTGTTTTTTAATTATATGCAACAAAGATGGACCGTTGGTCTAAAACAAAGAATCCCAACATTCTCAAATTTACCTACCTAAAAATGGATCAGAATTTCGAAAATCTCTCCTCACCTGTTTGTCATAATTATCATCCTGAAAATAAAAAACATTATTTCTAACTACAGGCATAAGAATTTCACATATTCATACCAATCTGCAGAAAGATATTCGGAGAACACAACGAAGTCAACCGTTCAGTTCGGGAACTAGCGTCAGTGTGCCGGAATAAGGCTGCCCACAAAGGAGACCATCTGGTAAGTGGTGTGGCCATCCTCTTCCTACATTGGCGAACTGTAGTCCAGATTCTCCACTACCTTGGATGCCTTCTTTGGTTTACTTTAAACGAAGCAAGCAAAAGACTGGGCAAAGATTACCAGTGACTACACATGCACTATCTATGGTCTCCTACACCTGTCTCCATGCAGAACACCCACACCCACCCACACACCCACCCACACACCCACCCCACCCACACACACCCACACCCACACCCACACACACCCCACACACACACACCCACACTCCACCCACACCTACACACACCCCACACACACACACCCCACCCACACCCACGCACACACACACACACACACACACACACACACACACACACACACACACAAACCCACCCACCCCCCCCCACACACACACAATCCAATACAAATAAATCATAAAACAGTACAAATGAGAACCAACTGGGATAGGATGTGCACATTCAAATTAGAGAACCCATACCATCATTCTTTTCTACTTCGACCACCGATAACTAATTATTAAATAAGTACGCCAAAATCTTCTTCCGACAAGAACAACGATGCTAATAAATAAGTGAAGGTTTAAACTGTACCCTCTCACTATAAATAAGTTTTGTCGATTGCAATGCAGCTTATCGTGGAGGATGTTTTTAATGCTGAAAACGACCTAGCGACTACCATATTATTGAATTATATACAATTCCATGTGTTGCATGAGAGTGCTGGTGTGATGGCATAAATGCGTACGTGAATGTTTCGCTTTCAGCATTCTCAATTGCAGTAACTCGAAACAGATTAATACTCGCGTTTCTAAATAACACTTTGTCTCAATCTGTGGTGGTCATTTGTCTTAGTACTGTGGTAGGGCTTGTGTGTAAACAGTAAAGTAGATTAATTAAAATGGCTTCGTCTGAACTACGGCGATCGACTGTTGAAAAAACTGGAAGGTTTAATCAAGGTAGTTTAGGAAAGTACTGATTATAGACAAAATGACGGGGAACCATTTTATCATCGCTAATTAATTGATGTAACTGCAGTGCACAGTTGCAGCGACTTTAAAACTGGTCCACATTCGTACAATTGCTTGAAAGTTAGCAAATTAGACATATAATTACGGCATGCTTAATTTTCGTATGTATCGCTGCACAGCAGTTAATTTCAGTTAAGTGCATAGTGTCAATAAAGTGGTTTTCTACAGTACATAAAGATTATAACAGTGTAATTGAAGGAAACGACCTCGTTCCTACATGTAGTTATTGTAAGCAGCAAATTAGTCTACCTGTTTACAACCTGTAGCTACAATGTGTAGTAATTAATGCAATTTTGCTGAACATACTGCTCTAGGGGTAGCGTCTTTGACTACTTGTCAAAACGACCTGAGTCCCAAGTTTGACTCAGCCATTGTTTACATTTTCAATAAAAAATCATCAGCAATGGGGGCCGAAAACGTCCGGTATCAGCAGCCACTCTTATTCTGTCAATGTCCTTGCCTAAGAAAGCAGATGAGCAGGCAGAGGTTGGGAGTGCCCTCTAGTCACTGGGGTGGGAAATTGTCTCAAAGACGGAAGAACCAGCAGGATCAACGGTATGGAGATGCAGAAAACAATGGAAGCAACTGCATTAAAGATACATAATGTGTTTATATATGACATGCGGCCTGTAATTAAAAGTGTGTCACGATAACTTTGCCAATGACAAAATATTCATATAACTGGGAGAAGACCGCTATGGGTACGTAACCATTTGAAGAAGATTCAATAACCAATGTAAAGGTAATATTCTAAGAGTCACAGCTTGGAATTATTATACGACAGTTTCTCCCAAAACTGTCCCGTAACTAATATAAAGCCAGAACTAAAAAGGCTAGTAGTATCAGAACAATTAATGCCCACTGATTAATAAAATGTATACCAGTACTTATGAATGTCAGTAGCTAATCAATGTAGTTTACATTCTTAAACTGTATAGCACTTTGGGAAAATATTAAGTTGAGCTGCAAGCGAGCAGGTGCCGTTAGGTCACGCAGGCTGAGAACAGGAGAGGCCCACCACTGGACGAGTTACTTGGCTAACCAGCTTCCCTCTGAGGAGATGGCGAGGGAGTTGGTCACTGAAGTTAAAATAGCATCTCCCTTTAGGGACACCAGCAGAAACTAATCTACGACTCGGACGTGGAAGGAGGTCCGGATAGATGCTTTTGTGGGCATAACGTAGAAAACAGGGTTTACTTCAAAATATACAACCCCCTGGAGATAAAGATCGAAACCTGGAGTACAACCTGTAGTCACATTTGTGAGCATGAGACGCTGCTGAACTGCGACACTGCAAAACCCGAATGTTTAACACAATGTGAGAGCTTCCAGGACTGGCTAATGTACATAAATCAGAAGTACACTATGTGATCAAAAATATCCGGACACCTGGTTGAAAATGACTTTCACGTTCGTGGCGCCCTCCATCGGTAATGCTGGTATTCAATATGGTGTTGCCCCACCCTTAGCCTTGATGACAGCTTCCACTCTCGCAGGCATACGTTCAATCAGGTGCTGGAAGGATAGTTGGGGAATGGTAGCCCAGTCTTCACGGAGTGCTGCACTGAGTGGAGATATCGATGTCAGTCGGTGAGGCCTGGCACGAAGTCGGCGTTCCATAACATCCCAAAGGTATTCTGTAGTATTCAGGTCAGGAGTCTGTGCAGGCCAGTCCATCACAGGGATGTTATTGTCGTGTAACCACTCCGCCACTGGCCGTGCATTATGAACAGGTGCTCGATCACGTTGAAAGATGCAATCGCCATCCCCGGATTGCTCTTCAACAGCAAGAAGCAAGAAGGTGCTTAAAACATCAATATAGGCCTGTGCTGTGATAGTGCCTTGCAAGACAACAAGGAGTGCAAGCCTCCGCCATACAAAACACGACCACACCATAACACCACTAAACAAGCTGGCAGATGACGTTCACCGGGAATTCGCCATACCCACACCCAGCCGTCGGACCGCCACATTCTGTACCGTGATTCGTCACTCCACACTACGTTTTTCCGCTGTTCAATCGTCCAATGTTTACGCTTCTCACACCAATCGAGGCGTCGTTTGTCATTTACCGGCATGATGTGTGGCTTATGAGCAGCCATTCGACCATGAAAACCAAGTTTTCTCACCTCCCGCGTAACTGTCATAGTACTTGCACTGGATCCTGATGCAGTGTGGAATTCCTGTGAGATGGTCTGGATAGATGTCTGCCTATTACACATTACGACCCTCTTCAACTGCCGGAGTTCTCTGTCAGTCAACAGACGAAGTCGACTAGTACGCTTTTGTGCTGTACGTGTCCCTTCACATTTCCACTTCACTATCATATCGGAAACTGTGGACCTAGATATGTTAATGAGTGTGGAAATCTCGCGTACAGACGTATGACAAGTGACTCCCAATCACCTGACCACATTCGAAGTCCGTTGAGTTCCGTGGCGCGGCATTCTGCTCTCTCACGATGTCTAATGATTACTGAGGTCGCTGATATGGAGTACCTGGCAGTGGGTGGCAGCACAATGCACCTAATATGAAATACGTATCTTTTTGGAGGTATCCGGATACTTTTGATCACATAGTTTAGACACGGCTGCGCTCTCGAGGACTCGCACAAACTGGCCATAGAGAAAGGCAGAGAGGGACAGAGAGCAGAAAGCATTTTTTCAGCACCAAATGTTAGAAAAGTTTTACTGATTAATGGCCTGAAATCAGAGATGGAGAGGGAACTAGTTTCTTTTAAGGCCTCTTCTTACTAGTTGGCGTTAGGAATATCCACAGCTCAGCCAATGAAAAATGACGTAGACAATGAAAAAGCGAGAACCCGAAAAAAATGGTTCAAATGGCTCTGAGCACTATGAGACTTAACTTCTGAGGTCATCAGTCCCCTAGGACTTAAACCTAACTAACCTAAGAACATCACACACATCCATGCCCGAGGCAGGATTCGAACCTGCGACCGTAGCGGTCGCACGAGAACCCGAATTTTCCTTTTCGGAAGGAGACGGAACAAAATCACTTCATTGTCAGACTTCATCACAAGGATTCATCTCCAACCTCATCGCCAAGGTCCAATAGCACAGCCGAGCAGCCGGGTGCCTCTTTGAGCAAATGAGCTAAAAGACTTGGTGTATTTCGGACTGCGTTGCATTTAGCCCAAGCGAAGCTTATTGGTGCGAAACTGAGTCATTTTGCAGTCGCTTTAGCCTCCATCTGCAAATAAACATGGTGACATCTAGCGTGACAGTTAGACGAACCATAGGGAAAGTCAAATCATTACTACTTAGTTTCAGTCATTTTCAAGCTTCTCTTTCAAAATTTGGTTGAAGGCTTTTATGATCAAGACGCTTTCAATTCCGGCCGCAGACACAAACGCACACCCTCATATAGCATTATCTACTTTTTAATAGGAACATTTAAGAAATCACGAAATGACTTCGCGAATATTATTGTTTCATACCTAGATGCGATTATTAATGTAACACCCCCGATCAGAGGTTGTACAGAGATTCAGGGAGAGCATAAGGGAGCAATTGACAGGAATGGGGGAAATAAATACAGTAGAAGAAGAATGGATAGCTTTGAGGGATGAAGTAGTGAAGGCAGCAGACGATCAAGTAGGTAAAAGGACGAGGGCTAGTAGAAATCCTTGGGTAACAGAAGAAATATTGAATTTAATTGATGAAAGGAGAAAAAATAAAAATGCAGTAAGTGAAACAGGCAAAAAGGAATACAAATGTCTCAAAAATGAGATCGACAGGAAGTGCAAAATGGCTAAGCAGGGATGGCTAGAGGACAAATGTAAGGATGTAGAGGCCTATCTCACTAGGGGTAAGATAGATACCGCCTACAGGAAAATTAAAGAGACCTTTGGAGATAAGAGAACGACTTGTATGAATATCAAGAGCTCAGATGGAAACCCAGTTCTAAGCAAAGAAGGGAAAGCAGAAAGGTGGAAGGAGTATATAGAGGGTCTATACAAGGGCGATGTACTTGAGGACAATATTATGGAAATGGAAGAGGATGTAGATGAAGATGAAATGGGAGATATGATACTGCGTGAAGAGTTTGACAGAGCACTGAAAGACCTGAGTCGAAACAAAGCCCCCGGAGTAGACAATATTCCATTGGAACTACTGACGGCCGTGGGAGAGCCAGTCCTGACAAAACTCTACCATCTGGTGAGGAAGATGTATGAGACAGACGAAATAGCCTCAGACTTCAAGAAGAATATAATAATTCCAATCCCAAAGAAAGCAGGTGTTAACAGATGTGAAAATTACCGAACTATCAGCTTAATAAGTCACAGCTGCAAAATACTAACACGAATTCTTTACAGACGAATGGAGAAACTAGTAGAAGCCAACCTCGGGGAAGATCAGTTTGGATTCCGTAGAAACACTGGAACACGTGAGGCAATACTGACCTTACGACTTATCTTAGAAGAAAGATTAAGGAAAGGCAAACCCACGTTTCTAGCATTTGTAGACTTAGAGAAAGCTTTTGACAACGTTGACTGGAATACTCTCTTTCAAATTCTAAAGGTGGCAGGGGTAAAATACAGGGAGCGAAAGGCTATTTACAATTTGTACAGAAACCAGATGGCAGTTATAAGAGTCGAGGGACATGAAAGGGAAGCAGTGGTTGGGAAGGGAGTAAGACAGGGTTGTAGCCTCTCCCCGATGTTGTTCAATCTGTATATTGAGCAAGCAGTAAAGGAAACAAAAGAAAAATTCGGAGTAGGTATTAAAATTCATGGAGAAGAAATAAAAACTTTGAGGTTCGCCGATGACATTGTAATTCTGTCAGAGACAGCAAAGGACTTGGAAGAGCAGTTGAATGGAATGGACAGTGTCTTGAAAGGAGGATATAAGATGAACATCAACAAAAGCAAAACAAGTATAATGGAATGTAGTCGAATTAAGTCGGGTGATGCTGAGGGAATTAGATTAGGAAATGAGGCACTTAAAGTAGTAAAGGAGTTCTGCTATTTGGGGAGCAAAATAACTGATGATGGTCGAAGTAGAGAGGATATAAAATGTAGGCTGGCAATGGCAAGGAAAGCGTTTCTGAAGAAGAGAAATTTGTTAACATCCAGTATTGATTTAAGTGTCAGGAAATCATTTCTGAAAGTATTCGTATGGAGTGTAGCCATGTATGGAAGTGAAACATGGACGATAAATAGTTTGGACAAGAAGAGAATAGAAGCTTTCGAAATGTGGTGCTACAGAAGAACGCTGAAGATTAGATGGGTAGATCACATAACTAATGAGGAAGTATTGAATAGGATTGGGGAGAAGAGAAGTTTGTGGCACAACTTGACCAGAAGAAGGGATCGCTTGGTAGGACATGTTCTGAGGCATCAAGGGATCACCAATTTAGTATTGGAGGGCAGCGTGGAGGGTAAAAATCGTAGAGGGAGACCAAGAGATGAATACACTAAGCAGATTCAGAAGGATGTAGGTTGCATTAGGTACTGGGAGATGAAAAAGCTTGCACAGGATAGAGTAGCATGGAGAGCTGCATCAAACCAGTCTCAGGACTGAAGACCACAACAACAACAACAACCCCTGATCGTTTAGCCAGATTTGCCAAGTTAATAGTCTGATACTGCCAAAGTGTGTGTCGGATGACTTAATGCGCATTTTTATGTACCGAATTAATTCTGATTCTTGTTTAATTTAGTACGTAAGGGTTTTCGCGGTTATTATTAAGGAGTGGCTACGATTTATTGGTGTCAGATTAACAGGTCTACTTTTTCACAACTTTAAGTCAGAAACCCAAACGTCATCTAAGAAAAGTCAGAAGCCTGACTGTGTTACGAAGCTACTGAAACTGAAAAGGGAACTACAAAGGCACAATTTGCACAGAGTGAATCACCTATAACTTGCAGTTCAAGTATTGCGGAAATGAAATGTGGTATCGATGTGCGGCTTTCACAGAATGGATTGATACTCACGGACTCGTATTGTTAGACAATAAACAGTTTTTAATAATACTTTGAAAGAGTATTTTTTGTTAAAACATATATTTTTAAATGGAACTCTGCCTATTGACATAAAAAACTAAAAATAGGGCAAATTATAATCTCAGTGCTGTTTGTTGCAGGATTCTAGTGTGAGTCTTTTACAAGATACCGTAGTTTGATAAGTTCTGACACCGAAACTTGTCTGTGTCATTCAGCCCGCATAGTCACTAAGTGCGATGTTGTATTTGTTTCCAGTGTGCTTTGTGTTCCATGATTGCACTGCGACTTACTAGTCCGTTAGTATGTCGTGAGCGGACGGTGAGATTTGCCAATGCAGAAAAAGCCGACAAGTTCATGATGTGTGGAGAGTGTAGGATGAATGGAGTTCGTACTTGTACGGTGCATGCGGCAAGATATCCCAAGAGACGTCAACCGTCTCGGCACAGTCACAGAAACAGGACAGCGAAATATAGGAGTAAGGAATGTAACTGCAAAGAAACCTTAAGTAAAAGAAGAAGTCTTCCAGTGGTCGACGAAGGAAGTACACTAAGTTCAGGAACAGACATGCTTGCGGAAATATACATCGTTTAGGGACGAGACAAACAGGAAGCGTCAGGAACACAAGGCAACAGGAAAAATCAGAAAAATCGGAAAAGAATGGTCATTGGAACGACTGAGTCATTGTATAAAAAAAGTCAACATAGCCCTCGTCGAAATTAAAAGTCAAGGCGTGAACAATAAAAGAGGAAATCCACTGTCAAACGCAGAGGAGAGAGCGGATAGGTGGAAAGAGTACATTGACGGCCTGTAAGAGGGGGAGGAACCGTCTCACGTGATGGAAGAAAAATTTGGAGTCGATATGGGTGACATAGCTGACGCAGTATTACCGCCAGAGTTTGACAGTTTTGAAAGACTTGGAATCAGGTACGGCAAAGGACTTGTATACGTTATTTCGAAACTTGTAAAATCGTTGGGGGAAGCTGCAAACAAACGTCTATTCAAGTTGGTGTGTGGTAACTATGGAACTAGAGACATACCATCAGAATTTCGAAAAATATTACCATCACAATACCTAAGACAGCATGGGCAGGTAAGTGCGAGAACTATCGCACATTTATCTAAAAATCTAACGCATCCAAATTGTTGACAAGAACAATACACAGAAAAATGGAAAATAAAACTAAGAATCTCTTAGATGGCGATCAGTTTGGTTTTAGGGAACGTAAGGGCACAAGAGAGTCAGTTCTGACGTTGCTTCTGATAACGGAAACAAGGCCATAAAAAAATTACGTGTCTTCATAAGATCTGCGACCTACAAAAAGCATTCGACAATGTAAAATGCTGCAAGATGTTCGATATCTCACAGAAATGGGCATAACCTACAGGGAAAGACTGGTAATGTACAACTGTGTAAGAACCAAGAAAGTACTCTAAAATGGCTGACCGAGAACAAAGTTATACGATAAAAAAAGGTTATAAGACAGGGATGCAATCTTTCTCGCCTATTGGTCAAGCTGTACATCGAAAAAGCAAGTAGGATTAAAATTCGGGGTGAAAGAGTATCAATGAAATGGCTCGATGCTAACATTGCTTTCCTCAGTGACATCGAGGATGAATTAAAGGATATAACAAACGGAGTGAACAGTCTGTTAAGCACAGAATATCAGAATATGGGCTCAGAGTAAACTGAAGAAAAAGTGAATTTTATGTTATTATACCCAGATTCACGACATTTCTCCGGCACGTACAAACAAATTATCCCTAGTCTCAGATGGTATATGTAACCTACATCAAAAGCATCGTGCTTTGCTAGAAGCACTGCTAACGCATTTTTCTACCAATGTCCTACGTTCGTGAACCAATAATCACGTTCACGTTCGACGCAACAAACACCCACGACGAGTAAAAGAAATGTGAAGATAAAACGACGCCAACTAATTTCCGAATTATCTGCGGACATCCTTTCCATTGCACGCACATATCACCACAGAATTTAAGTTTCCTTTTAAAGCATTGTTTAATATCACAAGCGGAGAGAACCATTTCGTTAAGCACAGAACGGAAGTTCTCTTGAGAAATACAGGGGTGGCGAAATAATGCTGTCGCCAACGCAAGGGAGAAACGGAGCACAGAAGCAGAAAAAAAAGGAATACAATGGAAAAGAGAAATATCCTGGACTGCATATTTTTCCCGGAATAAAAGCCAGAGAATCAAAGACCATTAAACATTTCGCGAAACCCCTGCCGACCTAACCCCGAGTTTTTTTCTGTGCACAAGGGTTGTGTTTTCGTCTCAGCGCACACCGTAACTTTTGATACAGGACTTCTGTAGAATCTGCAGCTATACCGTTTGCTTCAGTACCGGTAGTTCCAAATCACAGCAAACTTCACCTTTTCTAAACAGTTCCTGGCACTCGAACCTAGGTTATTTACTCCGCGGGCATTGTTTTATGCATTTGAGACTGCCAAGTGTTTCTCAGTAACAACGGGTATTGAGTTGGCTGAGTGGTTTAAGGACAGTGGACTCGCTTTCATGGGGATAGCAGTTCAAATCCCGGTCCGACCGGCCAGGTTCGGTTTCTTCTTGCTTTTACTAAACCACGTAAAGTAAATGAGTAGGTCCACTAAAAAAGGATACTGCTTCTTCCTTCTCAAACCTTGCCCATTCTCAGCGTGTGCCTCGAAGCTTGCAAGCTCGTAGTCTACACTGCGCTGAGCACTGATCTACCTTTGTCTTTCTCAACAACCGCGGACCTTAGAGGGGAAGAGGGAAGGCGGGTGATGCGGTACTCTCTCTCCCCTTCTCTACCAATTTTATTTGATTAAAAACGTGCATGAACACTGACGCGTCAAAGAAACTAGAATAGACATGCGTATTCAAATACAGACATATGCAAACAGGCAAAATACGGCGCTGCGTTCGGCAACGTGTATATAAGACAAGTGTCTGGCGCAGTTTTTTGATCGGTTACTGCTGCTGCAATGGCGGGTTATCAAGATCTAAGTGAGCTTGAACTTGATGTTATAGTCGACGCACGAGCGGTGGGACACAGCACATCCGAGGTAGCGATGAAGGGTGGACTTTCCCCTGCGACCATTTCAAGAGGGTACCGTGTATATCAGGAATCCAGTAAAACATCAAATATACGACATCGCTGCGGTCGTAAAAAGACTGCAAGAACGGGACCAACAACAACTGAACGTGACAGAAGTGCAACCCTTCCGCAAATTACTGTAGATTTCAATGCTGGGCCGTCAACAAGTGTCAGCGTGCGAACCATTCAAAGAAAAATCATCGATATGGGCTTTCGGAGCCGAAGGCCCACTCGTGTACCTTTGATGATCGCACGACACGAAGCTTTACGACACGCCTGGACTCGTCAACACCGACATTGCACTGTTGATGACTGGAAACATGTTGCCTGGTCGCACTAGTCTCATTTCAAATTGCATCGAGCGGATGGACGTGTAGGGGTATGGAGACAACTTCGTGAACCCATGGACCGCGCATGTCAGCAGGGGACTGTTGAAGCTGGTGGAGGCTCTGTAATGGTATGCGGCGTGTGCAGTTGGAGTGATATGGGACCCCCGATACTGCTAGATACGACTCCTACAAGTGACACGTACGTAAGTATCCTGTCTGATCATCTGCATCCATTCACGTCCATCGTGCATTCTGACATATTTGGGCAAATTCCAGCAGGACAATGCGACACCCTACACGTCCAGAATTACTACATAGTGGTTCCACGAAGATTCTTCTGAGTTTAAACATTTCCGCTGGCCACCAAACTCCCCAGACATGAACATTATTGAGCTTATCTGGGCTGCCTTGAAATGTGCTGTTCAAAAGAGATCGCCACCCCGTCGTATTCTTACGGATTTATGGACAGCCCTACAGGATTTATGCTGTCAATTTCCTCCAACATTACTTCAGACATTAGTCAATGGCAGGTCGTGATGCCACACTGGGGGCCCTGCACGATATTAGGCAGGTGTACCAGTTTCTTTGGCTCTTCATTCCACATACTAGGTGGTCAAAAACAGTCTGAAGAACTTGTAAGGGGAGGTTGCGCTGAGAAATAATTTAGAACTGCGATGAGATGTGGCTTTACAGTTGTGAAACTTCATTGTACATAACCATCAGCTGTTTATTTTTACGCTCAGCACTGCCGATTCTATAAACAGAACATTATCAAGCCGAAGCAAAGCATAACCAGCTTTTCAGTACAATATTCGAAGTGAACGACTCCGACGAAGACAGAAAAACATAGCTTCTGATACAATAAATAACAGAAGCTATGATTTTCTACCTACGTCGAAGTTGTTCACTTCAAATTTTTTATTGAAAAGCTGGTTTCCCAATGAGAAATGACTGTTAAGAAAAGAGTTCGTTACACTGTGCCGCTTGCGAGTTATTTAGCATTGACTCACAAGATCGCATGTGCGAATTTATGCAGCCTGCGAGAGACGGTGTTGCCAAACTTGTTCTCCTTGGTTTCCTCAAACCGAACAGAGGTAGATTTTGCTTCTTCCGAAAATGGCACATTTTGATTGGTGATGAGCATCTGGACAACCGGTAACTCACGGACCCACAGATGTCTGTGCATTAACATATTTTAGCGCGTGAAAGTAATCGAATTTGCGCCTGCAGCGACCTGACTGGATAACTTCAACGCTAAGCAAAGTATAGAATACTCTTTTAATGTTTGTTTCTCAGCACACCCTCCACTTCGAAAACCTTACAAGTTTTTATTACTGTTTCATATCAACCTGTACATATATAGGACGTTTCACAATTCATGTTACACACGTCTAGAGTTTGTGGAGGGGACTTAGATGAAGTTTTACATAGGAACCCAAGACCGGAAACGTCATCCAACGACGCTATAGAGTGTCAGAGTTATAGCAGCCGGCGCCTTTAGACGTATGTACACACAAAGTGATTCCGTATCGATGCTAGTAACTTTCAAGGATGATGGAGGCCGATAAATGTTCCGGTTTGAGGTAAGCGCCGGTGGTTCGGAACGAGTCGAAAGTTACAAACGGAAATCATTCTGATACCTCTGAAAGTGGAATACATGTACCGATACTGTTGTTGCTAAAAATTTATGATATGTAGCTTTCAGAGTTGGTAGTATGGACCTAGACAAGGAAAAATGGGCTCTAAAATGCCAGCTTGAGGGGCTATAAGCACTTCATCTTCGCTATTGTGAAACACATCTCCACTGAACAAGTGCTCACAGCTCTTGAGCTATGCATATTATAGCACATGTTTACTAGACATTTCTTTTTGTTTTAGTCCATACTACCACCTCTGATAGTTACATACACCCTGCATTCTTAGCAACAATCGTACCGGTACAAGTATTCCCCTGTCAGAAGTATCAGACTGATTTTCGCTTCTAATTTTGACTCGTTCGTTTCCGAACCAGGGACGCATTTCTTAAATTAACACATTTATCCGTCTCCATCATCCTTGAAAGTTTGTAACATCGTCACGTAATTATCCCATACATACATTACATTTACAGGCGCCCAGCACCTATAACTTTGACTCTCTGTAGCGCCGTTGGATGATCTTGATCCCTTAAGTCCACTCTGCAATCTCTAGAAGTGTGTAACGCTAACTGCGAAGCACCCTGGAGACCCTGATGTGCAGAAATTAAGGGCGAAAGTAAGTTTCGCATAATGCGTTACTGACAATAACATCCTTCGATGAAACTTGGATCCCATACGGAAAGAACTGCAACATTATACTGCAGTAGGTTACCATAAGAAATACGCAGTGAGAGGAACAGAAATGACACTTCCATTGTATCGAAGTCACGGCGGTTCATGATGGACCCCTGGACATAATAGAAGGCAGAAATATTTCTTAATGGGGTGTGTGGTCACCGCGAACGTCAGTGCACTCTTTCCAAAGCACTCGTGTGCTGGTCACAAGATTGTAATAGGACGTTCCATTTCTCCATAAACGAGACTGACAGCTGTCGGCTGGTCATTAGTTCATGTGGACGTACTGTAATATTTCTCCACAACGCATCCCACACATGCTCGGTGGGATTTAAGTCGGATGAAAGGGCTGGCCATTCCATTCGCCGAATGTCCTCTCCTTCCAAGGGCTCCTCCACATATGCTGTTCGATGCGGTCGCAGTTGTCATCAATAAAAATGAAGTCAGAACCGAATGCACCCTTGAAAAGGCGCATGTCGGTCGTGAGTACAGCATAACAAAAACGTTGACTGGGGAGCGTACCGTGTTCAGAGATCTGAAAGTCAGTACACCCTTGCAACAATTTGTGTCCCCGCACCGTAACGCCTGTACCACTAAAACGATCGTGTTCTACGATGTTTCTGGGTGGCATACGTGAGGTGAGAAACATCTTGCAAACCACGGATGAAGGGTATCAGACGGATGCCATATTCCTTGATTTCTGGAAAGCATTTGACTCGGTGCCCCGCTGCAGACTCCTAAGGTACGAGCATATGGGATTGGTTCCCAAATATGGGAATGGCTCGAAGACTTCCTAAGTAATAGAACCCAGTACGTTGTCCTCGATGGTGAGTGTTCATCGGAGGTGAGGGTATCATCTGGAGTGCCCCAGGGAAGTGTGGTAGGTCCGCTGTTGTTTTCTATCTACATAAATGATCTTTTGCATAGGGTGGATAGCAATGTGCGGCTGTTTGCTGATGGAGCCTTTGGGATCCTTATCAGGTCAGATTGAGGATGGACATAGAAGCAATTCAGAGGCGGGCTGCTATATTTGTTACTGGTAGGTTTGATCATCACGCGAGTGTTACGGAAATGTTTCAGGAACTCGGGTGGGAGTCTCTAGAGGAAAGGAGGCGTTCTTTTCGTGAATCGCTACTGAGGAAATTTAGAAAACCAGCATTTGAGGCTGACTGCAGTACAGTTTTACTGCCGCCAACTTATATTTCGCGTAAAGACCACAAAGATAAGATAAGAGAGATTAGGGCTCGTACAGAGGCATATAGGCAGTCATTTTTCCCTCGTTCTGTTTGGGAGTGGAACAGGGAGAGAAGACGCTAGTTGTGGTACGGGGTATCCTCCGCCACTCACCGTATGGTGGATTGCTGAGTATGTATGTAGATGTAGAGATCTCGCCATATGAGGGCACGTCCGGAATCACTACACAGACTGAATCTGCAATCATCCGAGAAGAGCACGCGGCCCTTCGTCGTTGGTTCAGTCCCTATGCCTTTGGAGCCATTGCAAATAGTGCCCCCATGTGCAAGTGTCAAAGAATATAACGTACCGGTCGCCGGGCAAGGAGACCACTCCCATGCTGTCGCCGTGCCTCTGTGGAGCGTAGGATAGTATGCTTTGAGTGCTCCTCAAATGTGGCTGCAATTGGACCCGCTGGGTCCCTTCTTGCCCGTTGCAGAATATAGCGGTCATCTGCTGCTGTAGTTGACCGAGGTAGACCACCTCCTTCCTTAGGATAGCAGGGCCTTGGTTCGGAATGTTCCCCGAGGATGTGAAACAATGCTGTATGTATCAATTTCCATTTTTTACATAACGTTCTGAGAATAAATAGCGTGTAAACTAAAAGTCTCGAAAACTGCAAGGAATTCTACAACAAGTATTTTTAATTCAGACTACTTTTGAAGCTGATTACATGAGGGATACCCCAAATGGATGGACCTGTGGTCTGACAGCCTGCAGAAAACATTCAAGAGAAGTAAAAGAGGCCATTCACTGGCTGTACCCGACGACAGCAACGAATTCGACACGTTTCGTGAGTTCAAAGGTGGAACCGGAAAACAGCAAGAAGCTGACTAAGACGAAGGAAGGGAGAGGCCATTCACTATTGAAAAAAAGAGAAACTCATACTTTCATTATGGTAGACGGGAATGACTGTAGGAAACAGCATTATCTACATGCACATCTGCAACTAAATAGATTCTCCGCAGGGCGCGCGGGATTAGCCGAACGGTCTGAGGCGCTGCAGTCATGGACTGTGCCGCTGGTCCCGGCGGAGGTTCGAGTCCTCCCTCGGGCATGGGTGTGTGTGTTTGTCCTTAGGATAATTTAGGTTAAGTTGTGTGTAAGCTTAGGGACTGATGACCTTAGCAGCTAAGTCCCATAAGATTTCACACACATTTGAACACTCCGCAGGCCACCGTACGGTGCGTGGCAGAGAGTACTCTGTACCACTACTCGTCATTTCCCCTCCTGTTCCATTCGCAAATAGAGCGAGGGAAAAACGACTGTCAGTACGCCTCCGCATGAGCCCTAATTACTCGTATCTATCTTCGTGTTCCTTACGTGCGATGTACGCTGCCGGCAGTAGAATCGTTCGGCAGTCAGCTTCAAATACCGGTTCTCTATATTTTCTCAATAGTGTTTATCGAAAAGAACGTCGCCTTCCCTCCAGGGATTCCCATTTGAGTTCCCGAAGCATCTCCGTAACACGTGTTGTTCGAATCTACCGGTAACAAATCTAGCAGTCCGCCTCTGAATTGCTTCGATTTCTTCATTCAGTCCGACCTGGTACGGATGCCAGACATTCGAGCAGTACTCAAGAACAGATCGCACCAGCGTCCTATAGTTGGTCTCCTTTGCAGGTGAACCACTCTTTCCTAAAATTCTCCCAATAAACCGAAGTCGACCATTTGCCTTCCCTAGCACAGTGTTCACATGCTCGTTCCACCTCATATCGCTTTGCAAATTTACGCTCAGATTTAAACGACTTTGTGTCAGTCAGGACTGTATCCGAACATTACAGGTTTGTTCTTGCTGCTCATCCGCATTAACTTACATTTTTCCACATTTAGGGCTAGCTGCCATTCAGCACACCAACTGGAAGTTTTATCTAAATCGTCTTGTAACTTCCTAGGGACACTAAACTTCGGTACCTTACCGTACACCACGGCATCATCAACAAACAACTACAGATAGCTGCCTATCCTGTCCGCTGAATCATTTATGTATATAACGGTCCCATCACACTTCCCTGGGGCACTACTATCGCCTGCATACCTCTGTCAAACAATCGTAGTGCTAACATGTAAGTGAAATATGATGTCAGACTCCGTAGCTGAGCGGACAGCGTGGATGGCTGCCTTGAGGATCCGTTTTCAGTGTCCGGTGCTCACAGGGATTTTTATTTGACGTGAGGACTGAAACGGCGTGAACTCAGCCTCGTGATGCCTACTGAGAATCAGCTTGAGTGAGAAGTATTGGCTCCAAAGTTTGGAAAGCCTAAAATGACCGGGAGAGCGGTGTGCACGTCCCATGCTGTCCACAACGCATCCGCATGACGCCATCTGGCAGAAGATGTACTAATTTGTATAGCATATAACTTATTAAAAATACTTTGTTGCGAACTGGATTTGGTGTTTTATTTCCATTAGCAAAGATGTACATGTTTTGTGACTGTCCAGCATGCGAACAGGCCACATGCAGAGCAAGAAACACGACTGTTTTAACATTTACTCCTTGAGATTTGAATTTTTGCTCTTGTCCTTTATGATAGTCAAACAGTACACCAATCTTACCTGATATTGGAACGATTTAGAGCTGAATAGTAACTAAGTTGAAATGAGCGAAGTTCTTGGTATGAAAACTGAATTGCCTTTTTATTTTCTTATCAATATTTTCACTTCTTTGATGTTGTTTATTGCGGAGGCATACTGAGAACGTTGTGTGTATTTAATAGTACTGTTGGATAGTTTACGCTTTCGTCGTGGTTCATCATTATAAGACAAGATTTTAATATTTTTCCCCTTGTCTTATGTTCTGTATCCTCCGATCTGTTCGCTGAAAAATATTATTTGTTTGTTACTGAAATTTTTCGCTCACATATTCATTGTTTGTGTAAGTTGCTTCTATAAACGGATACATTCTTTCGATAAGGTTTTTCCTCCGATTTTACTGCGTTGCACAAGTAACGGTTAAGACGATTTTGCCTGAGTGTTGATCAACGAAAATTTGCCGTTTCCAGTTTGTATTGTTGAACATACGAGAGTATTCTATAACTATCAGAAACATTCGGGAATATTCATAGGAGCTCGAGAACATTATACAACAATCACAAAAATTTTTCCCTTGAAAAAAAGAAAACACTGAGATGTAAAAGATAGGTCGTGGTAACCACAACGATATCATGGCGGCCACTTCAAACACACATATTTCCACAACCACTACACTTCTCACCACAAAACCACTGTCGTGCACAACGGGGAACCAGGGTAGCAGCAGACACAAAAACCATTGATTGGCAGTGTCTAGTTTTGGAGGTAAAATTAGCTTCACTCACTAACACTTTGTACACATCATTCCTACTACTACATGGTATGTTAAAAGTGATGGTTGAAACAAAATACATTTTTCTGGTGCGGGTGTGTGAGGTGATTGGAGGAGGGAGAGAGTTGGAGGCCCGTGCTTGAACACGTGATCGGCTCATATCTTCTGCCTTTCCCATTAGAGCTAGTCCTGTACTTTATTTTCATTCATTTCACTTATTGCAATTTTTAGCGGTTGTTACTTTGTGGTTCTATAATAGGTGGTACAGACACCAATTTGAGAACATTTGATATGCTAAAGCAGACTTACATGATCAAATGAACCGAAACATTTTAAAAATTAAGTAATTAAAAAATAAATGAGGCAAACTAGAAACGTCCAAAACGGAACTGCTGTTTTAGAAGGAATTTAAAAGAAAAGAGAGGTGAAGATTAAAGACGATCCGCAACCATTGATGTCAGAGGATGAAAGGCTCGGAATTTATCTTACGTCAGCAACTCCTGACCAATCTATGAAGTGCTACAACTGCGTGGGATTCGGATTGGCTGTATTCTGCGTAAACGCCATGTAAAGTGTGCTTTTCGACCGCTATCTAAGATTGGGCCCCTTTTAGTGTATGTAAAGGATGGTCCTGGTTTGCATAAGATGGGTGTCTAGCGCTTCCGATACAGTTCTGGCATGTCACACACTGGTCAGACCTCCACGACCGTGGAAGCCCGTTGTATAGGCATAAATTTGGAATGTGCTTACAACGACAGAGCTACCCTGCTATTATAAAACATTGCCTTCATACCAGTAATCCTATGTAATATCACAGCACAGAGGTTCTGGCGAACACTCCCAGCTATTGGGATAGTGTTACTGAGACGAAATTAGCGAGTGAATTTAAAAACTCAGACAGAGGTTTTTCTGAGATTCTGTAGGGACATGAAATGGAATGATTAGACAACCTTAGTTGTAATTATAACTGATGGTACACTTCGGTACATTGGAAGATTCTAGGAAAATTCAGTCAGTCTACAAGGGATATTGCTTACGAAACATTCTTGCGACCAACTCTAGAATATTGCTCAAACGTATGAGACCCATACGAAATGGGAGTGGCAGGGGATACTGAACGAATACTACGAAGGTCAGCACGAATGGTCACAGGTTTGTGTGACTCATGAGCTGGCAGGAGCTTCAGATTAGATGCAAACTGTCCCGGGAAAGCAAGCTTACAAAATTTCAAGAACCATCTCTAATACATGAATCCGGGAATGTACTATAATCCCTTACACGCAGGGATCGCGAAGGCAAGGTTAGACTACTTACAACCCGCGCAGCAATCGTTCATCCCGCGCACCTTACGTAAATGGGACAGAAAGCAGTTCTAATAACCGATACATGCATTATGTACTAGTTTCCAGAGTATATATAACTGAAGAAACTGCAAAAAGGTGGCAATTTAAGGAGATGGGACCTGGATAAACTGACTAAACCAGAGGTTGTACAGAGTTTCAGGGAGAGCGTAAGGGAACAATTGACAAGAATGGGGGAAATAAATACAGCAGAAGAAGAATAGGTAGCTTTGATGGATGAAGTAGTGAAGGCAGCAGGGATCAAGTAGGTAAAAAGACGAGGGCTAGTAGAAATCCTTGGGTAACAGAAGAAATATTCAATTTAATTGATGAAAGGAGAAAATATAAAAATGCGGTAAATGAAGCAGGCAAAAAGGAATACAAACGTCTCAAAAATGAGATCGACAGGAAGTGCAAAATGGCTAAGCAGGGATGGCTAGATGACAAAGGTAAGGATGTAGAGGCCTATCTCACTAGGGGTAAGATAGATACTGCCTACAGGAAAATTAAAGAGACCTTTGGAGAAGGAGAACCACCTGTATGAATATCAAGAGCTCACATGGAAACCCAGTTCTAAGCAAAGTAGGGAAAGCAGAAAGGTGGAAGGAGTATATAGAGGGTCTATACAAAGCGATGTACTTGAAGACAATATTATGGAAATGGAAGCGGATGTAGATGAAGATGAAATGGGAGATATGATACTACGTGAAGAGTTTGACAGAGCACTGAAAGACCTGAGTCGAAACAAGGCCCCCGGAGTAGACAACATTCCATTAGAAGTACTGACAGCCTTGGGAGAGCCAGTCCTGGCAAAACTCTACCATCTGGTGAGCAAGATGTATGAGACATGAGAAGACTTCAAGAAAAATATAATAATTCCAGTCCCAAAGAAAGCAAGTAGTGACAGATGTAAAAATTACCGAACTATCAGTTTAATAAGTCACAGCTGCAAAATACTAACGCGAATTCTTTACAGACGAATGGAAAAACTGGGAGAAGCCGACCTCGGGGAAGATCAGTTTGGACTCCGTAGAAATGTTGGAACACGTGAGGTAAAGGAAAGGCAAACCTACGTTTCTAGCATTTCTAGACTTAGAGAAAGCTTTTGACAATATTGACTGGAATACTCTCTTTCAAATTCTGAAAGTGGCAGGGGTAAAATATAGGGATCGAAAGGCTATTTGCAGTTTGCACGGAAACCAGATGGCAGTTATAAGAGTCGAGGGACATGAAAGAGAAGCAGTGGTTGGGAAGGGTGTGAGGCAGGGGTGTGCCCATCCCCGATGTTATTCAATCTGTATACTGAGCAAGCAGTAAAGGAAACAAAAGAAAAATTCGGAGTAGGTATTAATATCCATGGAGAAGAAATAAAAACTGTGAGGTTCGCCGATGACATTGTAATTCTGTCAGAGACAGCAAAGGACTTGGAAGTGCAGTTTAACGGAATGGACAGGGTCTTCAATGGAGGATGTAAGATGAACATCAACAAAAGCAAAACGAGGATATTGGAATGTAGTCGAATTAAGTCGGGTGATGCTGAGGGAATTAGATTAGGAAATGAGACACTTAAAGTAGTAAAGGGGTTTTGCTATTTGGGGAGCAGAATAACTGATGATGGTCGAAGTAGAGAGGATATAAAATGTAGACTGGCAATGGCAAGGAAAGCGTTTTTGAAGAAGAGAAATTTGTTAACATCGAGTATAGATTTAAGTGTCAGATAATCGTTTCTGAAAGTATTTGTATGGAGTGTATCCGTGTATGGAAGTGAAACATGGACGATAAATAGTTTGGACAAGAAGAGAATAGAAGCTTTTGAAATGTGGTGCTACAGAAGAATGCTGAAGATTAGATGGGTAGATCACATAGCTAATGAGGAGGTATTGAACAGAATTGGGGAGAAGAGGAGTTTGTGTCTCAACTTGACTAGAAGACGGGATAGGTTGGTAGGACATGTTCTGAGGCATCAAGGGCTCACCAATTTAGTATTGGAGGGCAGCGTGGAGGGTAGGAATCGTAGAGGGAGACCAAGAGATGAAGACATGAATACACTAAGCAGATTCAGAAGGATGTAGGATGCAGTACGTACTGGGAGATGAAGCAGCTTGCACAGGATGGAGTAGCATGGAGAGCTGCATCAAACCAGTCACAGGACTGAAGACAACAAAAACAACAACGACAACAACAAGAAACAGTATGTGTAGAGGTAGAAGGTTTAGGATCAGTAGGGAAACGAGATAGTCTCTTTGACAAATAACTGTAGCCTTTTTTCATTCCGAATTCTTACAAGTACTACCACCAAGTCTATACTAAACAGCAAGTTGACTTTTCCAATGCGCAGTTCTTGGTATAAATTAAATGTTTATCAGGATCTTCTTCTGTTAGGTTCAGTCAAACTACATACTCTCACTAAGTATCTACATCGAGATAACGGTCTTCTGAGTAGAAACCCTAACAAACATTAGTGAAAGTTTCATGTACAGTTCAGTGGTTCGATTTTCTCACCAGAACCATAGATAACTCCTCACTTCTTAGTCAACTCGTGTCTCTAAGTAAATTCTGTATAATACGCCACGCCGTATTACGACGTATAGTAAGAAGGCAATTTTCAATCTAGCTAAGAAAACTCTCAGAAAAGTGATCCAAATTTGTTACTAGCAACCAAATACTGTCTTCTAACACACTGTTCCTCTCCGAAATGACTTATCCACCACTTTACAAAATATTTACAGCAAGTGGAGACACATACCTCCTGTATGTTAACTAGATCCCGACTCTCAGCTAATTCTTTTATGTAAACAGTTCACATTCGGTCTCCAGATCGTGGGACGCGCTTCTTTTCTGATTGGCTGTGGCAAGCTATGGCCAAAGAGCAATTTTGCTGTCTTCTTATGAGTAGGTACTTCCCCTAATCGACAAATAAGTCAGTAATTAAGTACCGAAATCTGGTAAGTTAAGTGCTCATGGAAATTCAGACAAAACGTTAAATAATAATGTCTTTACGCTTCTGAAAGACTGGAGATAAATTACTCATTCCTCGATGTAAATATTGGTTGTTTTATAAAATACTTTTCACAAGTCGATGTACGTGATCCACTACAAGACTGCGCAACATAGTATACACTTTCATTTTACTTTATACCTTCTACTCTCTAAGTACACTCTCCATTTACTCCACTATACATTCTGACGACATTACAGCTGTATGTTAATAACCAAAATTAACAAAAAATGAAAAAAATATTTCTAAATATTTGCACCAGTACTTATTTTTTTATACTTAGCACAACGCCTTTCGAGAATTTATTTTCATTTTCAACAGCATTTGTTTACATGAATATGTTTGGAGATGTTTGCATTTGTGATAGCCAAATAACCAAAATAGCATACAGCAGCTCTTTATATGGGTCAGCGAACATAATAACGCACGAACACACAAAATTTTTCAGCCTTGATTGTACTTTATTATTTCTGAATCTGACTACGCGTTTCGGCTAACTGTCATCATCGGATCAAATGCTTGGAAACATCAGTACAACATATTTCGTCAAATAGTACATACTCGTACACGTTGTAGATGTATACTCACCACACTCATCTACTCTCTGTAAGTGTATGGGACGATTTGTTTGGTGAAATACTTTTCTCTGGTGTTTTCTAGTATTTGATTCGATGTTGACAGTTTGCCAAAATGCATAATCAGAGTCAGAAATAATAAAATGTGACCAAGAATGAAAAATTTTATGTGTATTTACATATGACCAATCCCATCGACATTACCAAAAACGGCACTGCCCTGTGGCCTACGAGAAAGCATTCCTGATTTAACTTAACTGTTATGCCAAAGACAAGACGTTCATAAGATGTGACCTGGAACGTCACGTCACAGTTTATTGCGGCCCTTACTGGAAGAGCAAATTTTTGTTATGTGCACCAGTAGTTAAATTGAGTTGCCAGGACTTATGGGAAGAATTTTCCTATTTGAAGATGTGTCATCTATACCATCTGTCCAAAAAGTACCGAGATGGAATTTATTCCTAGCGTGTAAGCGACATCAGCACAGTAACAAAGGTAGCGCCTTGAACAACAGCTGTGAACAACAGATGTGCATTCGACCAGTCACTTGAGAGTAGGCAGTGACAAGTAGCGGATGTGCTGTTGTAGTGTATCAACGTAACAACATCTCTACACCGAATGTTGAAGACTTTCTCCAGAATGTGTTGAACAAGACAAAAATGTGTGCTAGGTTTGGACCACATATCTTCACTCCCGAACAAAAATACAGACTTGTAGACGCTTGCCGTGATATGATTGGAATGCAAAACGTCGATAATTCTTTTTTGAAAAAAGATCATCACTGGTGATGAGATTTGGTCTTATCAATATGAATCTGCCACAAAACGATAAAGTGCACGTTTTGGCGATATATTCAAGCCAGTATGGCCCGCGAATTCACGACATTCCAAGGAAGGAATAACGGTGTCACATGGTTGTATGAACTTCCTTGCGTGGTACTGAAATGGGCGGAGACAATGTAGAACATCTGAAGCCTTAAAACCATGATCTTAACTTTTCTGTATTTTTCAAATCCAGCCTTGAGATTTAAGGACTGAATTGGGGGCGAACGGTTGTATTTATGACACAGACGTGGCGCGTGGTGCGAATATAGGGACAATATCTGTGCAGTCTGTTATACACACGAGTGTAGGGAACATGGCAGAGTGTCGTTAGTTAAGCAAGTCTGATGGAATGATAATTACTACAAGACGCAAGAGTAATAGCATATCTAAGATTACACAAGGATTCGGCCCTTAAATATCGCGGTTACCAAGTCTCCACATGGGAATACTCCCCCACCAGACGACCACAAGTGTCTGACAAAAGGCGAACCGATGTCATGACACGTTAGCAGAGGCAATGGGGGGAATGATAGTTTACTGTGTCAGGTGACCGCTGATTTGAATGTGGGGTTCAGGTAAATACTTCTATAATGGATGTATGGAGGAAAAATCACCAAAAATGTTCAAATGTGTGTGAAATCTTACGGGACTTGACTGCCAAGGTCATATTCCCTAAGCTCACACACTACTTAACCTAAATTATATTAAGGACAAACACACACACCTATGCCCGAGGGGGAGACTCGAACCTCCGCCAGGACCGGCCACACAGTCCACGACTGCAGCGCCTTGGACCGATCGGCTAATCCCGGATGGCGAAAAATCACCATACGGGCTTCAGCAGCCTACGACTGACTGGTGTCCCTCTGCGACATCTGGACTCATAGTCAGCGAGTGGCATAGGCCCACTGACATGGACCACAGGTCAGCAGCAGCATGTAGCATGGTGTGATAAATCCCAGTTTCAGCTGTAGTGAGCCGAAAGGCGCAAAAAGAATGTAGCAAATGCTGCACAACCCTACAAATCCTGCATGTTAACTAAGCTGCTCCCAGGCACAACGTGGTTCAGTTATGGTCTGTATCGTGTCAACAGTGTTCCAGTTAAGCTCCATTGTCTGGCTCCAGAAATCAATGGCAGTTGCAGGTTTTTCAGACATTGTTGTAGACTTTCTATATCCCTTTCCTAGCACTTGAGTACCATGATGGATATGTCGTGATTCAACAAGAGAATGCGACATGTCACTGCTCTTCAGTTTCACACTGGTAGCTTGATGAACAATCTGGCGAATTCATCCATGGTTTGAATCCCTGCCCTCACCCTCCTGCCCCCCTCCCCAATTATCACCCAATCGTAACCCAATCGGGCATTTATGAGATGATCAATAAGTCCATCACCAACTGTGGGTTGAAATACAAGCTACATGGATTAGTATCTAAGCAGAACGATTCCAATACCTCGTAGAGTCCACATTTCGAACCATTATATCAGTCTTGAGAGCTCGTGGAGGAGAGATTAACTCTGAACGCCATACCCAGTGCCTTGCCATTACTTTTGCCGCTCGATGTATATTCTTCTGTTTACGTCCGACCTGTCTCTGCACACTTTGACAGATGTATTCGTTACAGAAAGAGACCTGAAGCTGAGAGCACTGGAATGAAACCGACGCTCACTTGAGCTCGCACTGTCCTGTTTCCAGTGTGCCACATGGAGCCAAGTGCCCCGTGTCAGGCTGACGAACTGCGCGGGATGTGCTTCCCAGCGGCCTGCGCGGTGAAAAGTCGCGGCCGTCGCCAGCTTTATGCGTGAGTCATTGTGAGAAGCACCGCCGTGTGTCACCAGCCACCTCGTTAACGTTTTTGCGCAGTCTCTCTGAGCGCACGCCCCATAAAGCAGCGTGCCGCATAAACACAGGGGTGGGTGGCTGGGTGACGACGAAAAATGGCTGCTCGCGCCCTTCCGGGGTCGGATTTGCGAGGCAGGGGTTGACATCTGCGCATCGCGTTACCTGCAGCTCCGCAATGAACTGGACGCTGAGTTGTCACGCAACTTCTAAATAAATATAAACACGGTTCTATTTAGGTCTATTTAGTCCTCTCGCTAAATGGCTCAATCACATTAAGCATCTACAAGCATTTAAACTCGTAAATACTCATTATAATGCCATACAATACGCTGTCCGTGAAGTGGACAACGAAAACTAAAGAAAATAAATATATCCAGTAGTCAGTTGACATGTGGTATCTACAGACAAATATAAAAATGAAACGAATCGGGTTACCCGAGACAGGAGAATGATGAGGATGCAATCAACGAAAATGCGAAGAAGTAAGATGTCAGCGAAAAGCACTGATAAATGATGAACCAAACATCTCGTTAACCTATTGACACTATTGAAAATTTGTGCCTGACCAGCACTCGATTCAGATTTTCTGCTTTACGAGTAGTCACTTCAACAACTTTTTCAGTATATCATAACAGTTTATTCCAAACTGATGAGAAGTAAGCCTAACTGCCGACACACCAAGTACTGATTATTTTGGGCAGGAATATCAAACTAAAAAAATTGTAAACATTAAAAATTGATATACATCTACTAGACAACTCAGACAAATTTGGCGTAAAGGTACTTATATCTCCACAATACCATAAGAACCATTAAAAACCTTAAATGGCTTAATTCTAATAATGACCACAAAACATCGTAGTTTAGACCACGAATTGCACAATACCATTTAGACAGAGCCACACACAAATTGTGCTTCAACAGTTAGTGGAAATACGTGCTTTAGAAAACTTGTATTCTCTTCAGCAAGATCACTATACAAAACACTCCAAATGGATAAAAAATATAGTGGTTGCTTCACTCACAACGTTACATTTACTGCAGCCACTCAAGCTTTAAATGGAGTGCACAGCAAAATGCCTTTAAACATGGCAGTGTTATATGGGTTTATATTCAAATTTAAGACCGTGAAAACTAGCTAGTAATGCAGTTAGGAATGTGACACTTCCATAATGCCACCTGCTTCATGTAAACATGTTCACTCTGTGTGCTGCGACTAACGATTCTATCGAGAAACATCCTCAAATTCGAGGCGTATCTGAATGAGCACGCATAAAAAAAATACATATACTCATATTTTGACCTATACCACAAAATATTTAAAGTGTAGCTCTCTAGGGTTAATCAACTTTCCGTTGGGGAAAGTATACTGCTAAAGACGCACTGTAAACCATCACTGTTACAAAAGGAAAACAAGAAATGGCAGTTGATGTATTATACCGATCCTTTTTGTATTGTGCAGATATCGGACGATGGAATCTATTTACATGCTTCCCCACAGAACGGGAAGCTAAAAGTTTTGTAAGCACATCACGACTCAAGAAAGTACTTCCAGTAGGAAAATGTAAGGAAAACTAACAGCAGGGACAGTGCTTGTGTAGGTAATACTAATGCCAAAAAATAGTAACAAGAAAGTAAGGCTATGGATTCAGAGCAAAAGTTAAAGAACAAAATCATAACAGCACAAACATACTGCTGCTATTCTATCTTTTACACAGTACTTAAGTAAAATAAAAAATTATTACACTCATGTGGCAAATGACACTGGATTATAAAAAGTAAATTGGGCTAGGATACTTTTATCACTACCAGATAAGAAGCGAGAAAATGTAATTGTCAGGCAAGATATATTGATCACAGTAGATTAGGTTAAGCAATAGTGGGCACAGACGACGCAGAGTATTTTACTACAGGCTGATCAAGATGAATGGTCAAAGGATAGGACAAAAAACGTACCTCCTTAAAGGAATAGAATAGGGGAATGGATACAAGTAGATTTTTCTTGTCTTCGATAAATATAGGTAATCCATGCGACTTTCAACGCCAATAAAGACTAAGTGTTCGAAACATATAGAAAGGAACGAATACTATTAAGCACAGTAGTTTAATTTTACCATTATTTTTAAGAGAATTATACGAGTGCTCAGGTCTAAATTGTGGATCTGGGAAGAAAAGCCACATGTAATCTACAGAAGAGTAGAAGTGAAATACCACTTCAGAAGAACCAGCAAAGAACTTCGTTTTGTAGTGAGGAGCAGGACCCAAATATTTATGCATTTTTATGAGGCGTGTTTTTTAAGTAAGTACCGTTTTGAAATTAAAAAAAGACGTGGTAAGATATCTCAATAATTCTATTTTTACATGAAAACCTGTACCTTAATCTACGCACTGACGCCATTGCAGCCTGATTCTTCCTTGTTTACGTTGTGCACTGAGTGTTTAACATGCCTCCGATAATCGTGAGTCCCGCCGACTGTGAAGTACGGGCTTGCGACCGAACCGCCGAATCTTTCCATCAGTAAATGGGATATGTTCTCAACTGACTCGGTTGTTTTAACCCCCTCCACTGACAGAATGACCCGCTTCCTACTTCCGTATGTATAAAGCCGATACGGACTTGTAGCTGTCACGCCTTTGCGCTTACTGCTAGGTATTTTAACCGTAAATAGCTCAGCCCTAATGGTAAGAGGTAGTAGTGAATTCACGTTATTAATCTTCGGGGGCAGCACAGCTGCCACAAGCTCAGCTCACTTTTACTCCACTGCTACCCTCGCCATTGCACCACATTAACTAGGTGCTACATGGACCTTGCTAAATTCACTTGCGTATACATTTTTGACCGTTACTCGCCAGTATTTACCTATTGGATTAGTACACTCCTAACCGGACTATTTCCCAAAGAGCTGTGATGATTGAACGGGTTCGATCCACGGCCTACAGTGCCCTACAGTTCACACGGTAACACTGCCTACCTGACCCACTTAACTTGGTAGTGAGCTTATGTATCCAATCACCACTGCTAGCAGCAGTGGGTAATCCTATCAGCACGACGAGAGCAGCAGACTTACCGTCGAATCCTCCTGAAAATACTTATAACTACGGTCGCCAGCTCTGAAGGAGCAAAAGAATAAATCAGTTTTTTGGCTCGTTTCAAAGTGAAACGGCTTGAGTTGAATTTAAACTTAATTCTGAATATTACTATTTCTGATCATTCTAGGTGATTCTACAAAGCAAACACTCTCTCAATTTCTGTGAGTTGGCTTGGTAATTACCACCAAGACAACTTATGCAACTTAGGTTAACAAAATTCTATCCTTCAACTTATTTAATGATTTTGGATATTACTCTTTGGACAATTGATATAGAATTAGTTAAGTGACTTTACTTGAAAGGTTACTCAGAAAAATTTAAGTAACTATAAATAGGCGACTCATTCTGGTGTGACCATTGCTCTTTTCAACATTCTTATACGCTAAAGTATTCTACACCCAAAAGAATTGTAAATGAAAGAGGCAATGGTGGCCTCAGTCTGATTTCACTACACTATGTTTCAGGTTACTACACTTTACAATGAACAACATGCGTCGTAATTTTACTCATTACTATATTCTGTCTTCTGCACTTGCACAAAAGAAAACTGGTATTCTCCTTTTACATGTATACAAAGTTCGACTTAACAATTGCAAGCAGTCTTGCCTTGGGTAGACGTGTCGGTGCTGGTGGTGAGATGCATGCGGCTAACGCAGCTCTTCACGCCTCATGCCCTTAATGGCGGCTGGAACTACGAGCTGTAGCACTCGCATAAGCTACTGCACGTCCGCCATAAAATCTGGGCGCAGGAACTCTTACAATCAGCACCAGTGGCATAGAGACGGCTTCGACAACCATTCGTCGCGTTCCACTCCACAAATGGCGACGATATTCGCCTCTTCGCTGTTGCACAATCACTTTTGCGTGAGCACAGTTACACACGTCCGATCACGTCAACACTCCCCAGGCTATTCCATTGTTCAGTCCCTGTGTCTCCAGCTACCTCTAGCTACGCTCGTATCACCAAGAGTGGGGGCATTCCCCTACCACCTTTTCACCGAAATCATTTAGTATTTAAGAATATTTATATTTATTACCCTGGAGTTCATACCAGTCATAATAATTTACTACTAGGGCTTTATAACATTAAATCATACAGTAATAACTTATAATTACCAAGAAAAAGAATACATTTGACTCCGAGAGCTTAGTGCATTGTCTGACAGGTAGCGCTAATTCCCAGTTTCGCCAATAGATGGCATCAGGGTGCACTCCCTGGCAGTCTCACACCAGCGCGCCCGTTTCCGACGTGCGGGCTCCAAATTACTGTCAGCCCACCATCATTTCAGTTCCGTTACACATGCCCCACTTCTTATTGAAGTATCTAACAGTGATAATTCAATAAGAAGTCTCTCCCATAATGAATCTGAAATTTTCGTTAAGCTTTTTACCAAGGGTTTTCCCTTTCTTACTGATACACCTCGGTACTTATATTACTTATTTAAAATTAAACACCAATTCTTTCTATCTTTCCTGCTAAACATTACATAAATGATTTACATATATTCTTTCCAATTTTCTTACTTCTCAACACAATACACTTTAAACATCGTTTTTACAAAAATTTTAAATACACTTCTTTTATCTCAGGCAAGTAAAACACACGTTATGTGCCTATTACTTTATAGCCTGTAGTTTTCACTTTACCTCCTCACTTTTCTACCTCTTCCACAACACTTATTTACACATCTATTAAGGCTTTCTTAGAAGCTCAGTCTTTCCCAGTCTGTTTAGTCTCTACTTAAACTAGAAGTTTCATTAGAATACTGCAACATATTTTAGTGAACATTTACCTTTCACATAGAACAAAAGAAACAAAACTATTTACATATTGGTTTACTTTAATATTTATTTATATATTTATTTTCAATCTGGTAGAATTCGTGGTTCATACCTTTTGAGATCCACTATGTTTCTTACTCCCAGGCGTTTGCCTGTTAATGGGTACTCTAAATAATAAGCATTCACATTGGGTATGGACACTATTTTAAATGGTCCATTATATATATATTTAAATTTGCTGATCTCGTTATTAATTTCACTTGACTTTTCATGTGTTTTTACAAGAACGAGATCACCTATTTTGAATTTAGGATTCCTTACTTTTTCGTCATGCCGACGAATTCTCGCATCTGCTTGTTTTCTCATCTTGTCTTTTACTAAGTTCTTTTTACTATCATAATCTAATTCAACTCTATCTGGAAATTCTAGTAGGTCTTCTACTAGACTTTTACTTCTCGTCTTTTTCAGGATTTCTTCTGGAGTAAATCCAGTGCTCTCGTTTGTTAATGAATTCATGATTTCTTCGAATTCACTCACATACATGCCCCACTTCTTGTGGTTACTATGGCAGTACGTCCTAAATAACCGACCTATCTCACGCATATATCTTTCTGCCGGATTGCTTGATAGGTGATAAGCTGAGATATGTACCACTTCTACCTGTTTCTCAGTTATCCCATCCTTACACATTTTTGAGCAAAACTGAACACCATTATCTGATAGTATTCTCTTTGGTTTCCCTACTTTCACAAAATAATCACACACCATTTTATCATACACAGCTCTGGCAGTAGCTTTTCTCAAGGGATATAGCTTTATATACTTTGAGAAAAGTTCAACTGCTACAAATATGTACACAAAACCCCTCATGGTTTTCGGTAATGGTCCAAAGATATCTACTGCTACTATTTCTAATACTTCATCAGGTTTTATTGATTGCATGGGCCCTTGATTAGTTGCATTTGTTACTTTCGCCTTTTGGCATAGATCACAAGATCTTATCCTTTGTGCTACCCTTCGTGCCATGTTGTTAAAGGTAATGCATTCATCTAACTTATCGGTACACTTCCGTGCACCACAATGGCCATATGCCAAGTGAACATAATCTATCAGCACTTCAGTGTGTTGTTCTGGCCAACATACTCTCCACTTCCCTGGATTATTTAATCTTTGAAGATACAGTACACCTTTATGTATTTTATATGAAGCCCTTATGTTAGTTGCGTCCGGATTGTCAAACTTGACCTTTACCGACTTGAGTGCATCATCATCACTTTGATATCTTCGCATATTCCGACATATTTCCCTAATTTTTTCTCTTCCTTCCGCTTTTTTGAAGTAATTCACCTCAAAAACATCTTCCCTATTCTTTACACTTTCTAGTGTCTCACATCCTTCCGGTAATCTCGACAAAGCATCCGGTACTGCATGTTCTTTCCCTTTAACATACTTGATCTCTATATCTAATTGTTGTAAAAACAGCGCCCATCTGGTCAACCTGTTATGTAACAATCTGCAGTCCTTCAAAAACATTAAAGCTTTGTGGTCTGTATGGACCACAGTCTTATGTCCCCATAAGAAAAGTTGAAATTTCCTAAAACCCCATACTATAGCTAAAGCCTCCTTCTCTGAAACCGTATAGTTTCTTTCATACTTAGACATGGTTCTACTCGCAAATGCTATTTGTCTATGAGTTTTTTCCCCATCTATCATTACCTCCTGAAATATGGATACTCCCAATCCATAATCTGAACTATCTGTTGCCATGTGGAATGGTTCACACAGGTCAGGGTGCCATAACTTTATGTTTTTAGCCAAATTGTCTTTTAGCCGGTTGAATGCTGTTTCACATTCCTCAGTCCATATATACACACTGTTCTTCTTAAGTAGGTTGTTCAGATGTGGGCTATTGAACACCTGATCATCCACATACTTACGATAAAAGGAACAAAGTCCTATAAACGACTTTAGTTGTTTTTTATTCTTGGGAGCCGGACAATTTCTTATTGCTTTGACTTTATCGGGATCCTTTTCAATTCCCTCTGGTGTTACTATGTGACCTAAAAACTTTATTTCTTTCTTCACAAACTCGCATTTTTTCAGGTTCAGGGTCATTCCTCCTTTAATTAAAGCTTTGAACACCCTGTCGCATAACTCCATGTGCTCTTACAATGTCCTTGTAGCAATTAACAGATCATCTACATAAACTGTGATTAGCGAACTAAGTTCACTCCCTAAAATTTTGTCTAAAGCCCGAATGAACACTGAAACGGAAGTATTTAGGCCAAATGGTACCACTGTGAAATGGTAGCATTTGCCATTGAATAAAAATGCCGTGTACTTCCTAGACTCCTCACTTAATGGGACTTGCCAGTATCCTGCAGTTAGGTCTAAACTAGTCATGTACTTTACACCATTAAACTTCTGCAATAAATTATCTATGTTCTCTGGACAATCCAACTCCCTCTTCACTACTTTATTCAGAGTGCGAGCATCTATCACTATTCGTACACTTCCACACTTCTTACCTACTATCACCAGTGGGTTATTATATGGGCTAGAACTCCGTTCAATGACCCCACATGAAACCATTTTATCTATTTCTTTTTGAACTGCTTCTTTCTTAGACAAGGGTACATTATATGGTGGTTTAAAGAAAGGTTCATGCTCCTCTACCTCCATGCAGTACTCATAATTTATCTCTCGTCCCGGTTTGTCCGAAAATACCTCCTGATTTTCTTTCAGAATTTGCCATAGATCCTCCCTTTGGGCATCAGATAGTCCTTCCGTTTTTTCCACTACATTTCGAAGGAGTGTCTCCTTATTTCCATCTTCAACTGTCTGCCTCACCAGAAACCAATCGAATTTTTGACCTATTCCTGAATCATGATCATCTCTAAATTCTACCCATCTCAGCTGGTTCTCTTCCATTACTCTAGATGATTCAAATGGTATTTCTAATACCGCACTATCAACTTTACAAACTATTATCCCTTTGTCACAATCTATAATTACTTTCTGTTTTATTAACCAGTCAATGCCTAAAAAGATCTCGGCACTGAGCTCTGGAACTACTAAAAAAGCATTCGAAAATTGCTTGTTTTTTATCTTAAATTCCATCATCACTTGATGTTTAACAGGTTTACTACATTTCCCTGTCGCCCCTATCACTTTAACACCTGTTACTGGCATCATGACTACTCCTCATTGCTCTTTGATCATCTCAAAAAATGCGTGCGAAATAGCACTTATTTGAGCACCCGTATCCAACAATACATATAAATCGTACCCACATACATTAATGGGTAGGATTGTTTGCATCCTATTGTCCTCTTTCATACTTTCTTTATCTTCCCATAATAAATCCTTTTCCACCGCCAAGTCTTGCCACATTATTTTTCCGGTTTTTATACTGACCATTCCATCTGGAGGTTTCTTTCTCCTTTTCATCCTAAATTCTTTCACCACTTTTTCCAATAGTCCTTCGTTTAGGCTCTTTAATGCCATCTCGTTCTCATTCGAATCTGTCATGCCTGAACTCTCGGTTGCGGGATCGGAAACTTCCTCTACTTCTTTTTCTCCTTGGATGCTTTCTGATGATTCTGACGATAATTCCTCCTCCTTAGAAATATGACCTTCTTCGGATTCAAATAATTCTTGCAAATTATAATCCATTTCTCTACTTTCCCTTCGTTGGATAGTGCATTCGCCACTCTTACTTTCATTATTTTCCCCTACTAATGGAATTCCAGTCTCACTCAACTCATTTGCTTCAGTACTACATGGATCACAACACTCTTTCTCTTGGTTAGATACACTTTCTCTAATTTCTTTAAAAGAATCTTCATCACAGTCATGTACTCTTGCTGTCACTAGGTACACATCATAATCGGTATGGCTCTCTAACACTGTCATATTCGGTTCCAAACTAATCACTTGAGTGGAAGATCTTTCTAATTGTGCTGGCTGGCTTTTGAGCTGATGTACATATTCTGCATACGAGGTAATTTCTGAATCGGCATGCGTCTCTGCACTATGCCCCATTTTCTTATCCACCCTTCCCTCTTTAATTACTTCTCGATGCGATTCGTCGACTATTCGTACGAACCTTTTACCATAAGTCACATCACTCCTACCTTGCCCCTGCCTCTCTGCACAGTTGCCATCCCTACCGACAAACAACGCCTTCTCTGACTCTTCCTTCATCAATTCGTCACTCTGACCTCGAATTGTACTTATTTCATTCACGTGACCCTTCACATCCGACCGATATTCTTTTCCTACTCCATTTCCCTTAATAATTCCTCCCTGCTCTCTCTCCTCTGTTTGTATCCCTGCATTATACTTCGCAAAGTTTCGTTTATGTAACTGCTCTTCAGGCGAACGACGCACTATCCTAGTATAGTACTGACTACTCCGATCTTCCCTATATTTGGGCCATTTCTTTCTTTCCGCGCGCGTTAGGCCCTTGACCTGCGCGGTATTTAGTTTTCCTGATTTTGATAATGCATCCCGTTTCCCTGATAGTGTCCTCTCCCTCGCTGAGAGTTACCTCCTCGACCTCTTCCTCTCATCATGTTAATTTGCGGTTCATTCCTACCACCTTTTACTATTCCATTCTGATTTCTGAAACCTCGAAACTCTCTAGTTTCACGCCACCTATCTTCATTCTCGATTTTTTCTAAAAATTCATCGAATGTTCGATGAGTGCCTCCTACATAACGCTTTGAATCGTCAGGTAGCTTTTTCCACAACTCCCACACTATCTCCGATTCTGATCTACGATCTTTAAGATACTCCAAACGCTTGAACCATCCTTCACAGTATTCTTTCATGAGCCCACGCCCATGTTCTGGCATTCTGGCGACAACGAATTCTCTCCACAACCTATCTCTCTGTTGTGTGCTCCAGAATCCCTCAAGGAACTTTTCTTTGAAGTCTGTAAACTTCAAATTGTCGATATCCAAATTCAATCCCCACCGTTTAGCATGACCTGCTAAAGCGTCTATTACTAAATTAATTTTTTCTTTATCTGACATGTCTGTTGGTAAGACACATTCACAATTTTTTATAAAATCCATTGGATGCCATCCACCTTGTTTCTTTTGAGGATCGTATTTTTCCTCCCTACTCAGTATTTCCGATTTTTGCATTACCAATGGGATACCACTACAGTTAAGAAACGTCTGATTCTGAACTTGCTGACTTAACAATTTTATCTCATTACGCAGTGTATTTTCCTGTTCCTGCACAGATGCATCAAAACTCAACATGGTATTGCGCAGTGTTTCAATATCAGCTGCCGTTTCTTTAACAATCTCTTTCTTTACAACTGGTACTATCACCTGTAATTTACTTTCAATCATCGGTTCTAATTTTTCACTAACCAAAGGTTCCACTGATTTATCCATTCTCTGAATTTCGGTATCAAATCTTTTCTCTATTTCTGTGACTTTTCTCTGAACATTTGTTATTTCAGCCCTAATGCTATTTACTGATTTGTTTACCTCTGTGATACGCTGGCTTTGCGTATTCAAAACATCTAAATTGACTTTTATTTTACCATATAGGTTTTCATCCAATTGGGATATATGACTAGCCATTTCTGCTTTCAAACTAGCATTCCCTTCTCGAATTTGCGCCATCATCCTATTTAACAAACTTGTTAATTCCATATCCTCTCCCTTGTGACTTGCATCCACAGATACATTGGGTTCACTTTTCACTACCTTTGGTTTCACTCCCCGTTCCTCCTGTCTTGTGGGTGTGGATTCATCTATAAGATTTTCCAACCCTACAACAGTATCTATGGTCCCTAATTCTGGGTCTGACCTTGTAATGTTTTCGTCTTGCTTGTTACTATTCGACTCCATCTTATGCTGCTGTATTTCGTGCCTAATAGAAATGTTTATTAAACCAAGTATTACTTGTTTAACTGCTACTATTGGACTTCCTTTTGCTGCTTTGCAGGTTGTCGTCTTGAACTTACCAATTGTGGTATATTTGTCTACAACAGAATTTTAAATTTAAAATTTTCTTGAAACTACAAGTTTATATAAAACACTTTTATTGCAGCCATTATTCTACAAAATTGGTAAGTCCTGTCACGGTCGCCACATGCGACCGAACCGCCGAATCTTTCCATCAGTAAATGGGGTATGTTCTCAACTGACTCGGTTTTTTTAACCCCCTCCACTGACAGAATGACCCGCTTCCTACTTCCGTATCTATAAAGCCGATACGGACTTGTAGCTGTCACGCCTTTGCGCTTACTGCTAGGTATTTTAACCGTAAATAGCTCAGCCCTAATGGTAAGAGGTAGTAGTGAATTCACGTTATTAATCTTCGGGGGCAGCACAGCTGCCACAAGCTCAGCTCACTTTTACTCCACTGCTACCCTCGCCATTGCACCACATTAACTAGGTGCTACATGGACCTTGCTAAATTCACTTGCGTATACATTTTTGACCGTTACTCGCCAGTATTTACCTATTGGATTAGTACACTCCTAACCGGACTATTTCCCAAAGAGCTGTGATGATTGAACGGGTTCGATCCACGGCCTACAGTGCCCTACAGTTCACACGGTAACACTGCCTACCTGACCCACTTAACTTGGTAGTGAGCTTATGTATCCAATCACCACTGCTAGCAGCAGTGGGTAATCCTATCAGCACGACGAGAGCAGCAGACTTACCGTCGAATCCTCCTGAAAATACTTATAACTACGGTCGCCAGCTCTGAAGGAGCAAAAGAATAAATCAGTTTTTTGGCTCGTTTCAAAGTGAAACGGCTTGAGTTGAATTTAAACTTAATTCTGAATATTACTATTTCTGATCATTCTAGGTGATTCTACAAAGCAAACACTCTCTCAATTTCTGTGAGTTGGCTTGGTAATTACCACCAAGACAACTTATGCAACTTAGGTTAACAAAATTCTATCCTTCAACTTATTTAATGATTTTGGATATTACTCTTTGGACAATTGATATAGAATTAGTTAAGTGACTTTACTTGAAAGGTTACTCAAAAAAATTTAAGTAACTATAAATAGGCGACTCATTCTGGTGTGACCATTGCTCTTTTCAACATTCTTATACGCTAAAGTATTCTACACCCAAAAGAATTGTAAATGAAAGAGGCAATGGTGGCCTCAGTCTGATTTCACTACACTATGTTTCAGGTTACTACACTTTACAATGAACAACATGCGTCGTAATTTTACTCATTACTATATTCTGTCTTCTGCACTTGCACAAAAGAAAACTGGTATTCTCCTTTTACATGTATACAAAGTTCGACTTAACAATTGCAAGCAGTCTTGCCTTGGGTAGACGTGTCGGTGCTGGTGGTGAGATGCATGCGGCTAACGCAGCTCTTCACGCCTCATGCCCTTAATGGCGGCTGGAACTACGAGCTGTAGCACTCGTATAAGCTACTGCACGTCCGCCATAAAATCTGGGCGCAGGAACTCTTACAATCAGCACCAGTGGCATAGAGACGGCTTCGACAACCATTCGTCGCGTTCCACTCCACAAATGGCGACGATATTCGCCTCTTCGCTGTTGCACAATCACTTTTGCGTGAGCACAGTTACGCACGTCCGATCATGTCAACACTCCCCAGGCTATTCCATTGTTCAGTCCCTGTGTCTCCAGCTACCTCTAGCTACGCTCGTATCACCAAGAGTGGGGGCATTCCCCTACCACCTTTTCACCGAAATCATTTAGTATTTAAGAATATTTATATTTATTACCCTGGAGTTCATACCAGTCATAGTAATTTACTACTAGCGCTTTATAACATTAAATCATACAGTAATAACTTATAATTACCAAGAAAAAGAATACATTTGACTCCGAGAGCTTAGTGCATTGTCTTACAGGTAGCGCTAATTACCAGTTTCGCCAATAGATGGCATCAGGGTGCACTCCCTGGCAGTCTCACACCAGCGCGCCCGTTTCCGACGTGCGGGCTCCAAATTACTGTCAGCCCACCATCATTTCAGTTCCGTTACAGGCTGTTATACGATTTCTTAGTGCTAAAGGCCGAAAAGCGATCTATATTCATCGTGAGATCTGTGCAGTTTACGGAGAAAACATTATGAGGGATGGAATGGTAAGAAAGTGGGTGAGAGCATTTAAAGATTGAAACGTCCGCTTTCAACAATTATACATGATTGTGCTTAAACTGACATACAATATTTTTAGCGCAACGCAATCTGACTTTCAAAAATCCCTACAAAAGAATGGCCCTGACTAACATTAACCTATACGTTTCACAAATCACTTACCTCACAAAAATCTTGGTTACTCGAACTACTGCAATACAGCGAGCACCACTACTGCCAGCTAAATAAAAGATTCAAACTACGGAAGGCACTAACTACTGATAGGGATAGTTAGCAAATGAAAGATATTAATAGAGAACAAACAATGTGAAACGTCCCCTTTGAACAATTCTACATGACTGTGCTTAAACTGACACACAATATTTTGTTAGCGCAACGCAATCTGACTTTCAAAATTCCCTACAAAAGAATGGCCCTGACTAACATTAAACTATACCTTTCACAAATCACTTACCTCACAAAAATCTTCGCTGCTCAAGCTACTGCAATACAGCGAGCGCCACTACTGCCAGCTAAATAAAAGATTCAAACTATGGAAGGCACTAACTACTGATAGGGATAGTTAGCAAATGAAAGATATTAATAGAGAACGAACAATGTATTTACCTTGATATCATCATATATAAATATAGCAGTTCATGACAAATTACAAACCTCCGCCATCTCTCTGCCCACATCCACCACTGCTGGCGGCTCACCTCCAACTGCGCAACGCTACGCGCTGTTCACATCCAGCTGCCGCTGCCCAACACAACAATGGCAGACAACAATGCAAAGCAGCCACAGACTGCACACAGCACAGCCAGTGATTTTCATATTGAGCGCTACGTAACATTGCCAATAAGAAAACATAAACAGCCTACTTACATAGAGAAAACATAAACAGCCTACTTACATAGCCCCCATGCTCCCCACAAAAAATTTTACAAATTGGGTTGGGCAGTGGCCAATACAGATTTGAAAAAATTTTTCATAATTGCAATAACAAAGATATCAAATGCACACACTTATTGATACAATGTTGGTCAAAAGCTAAAAATTTCTCACAGTCCATAAAGACAGTCCAGATTGTTCATCACAGTAAAAATGCAGAGTTTTTCTCAAAGTCTGAGCAGTAAAAAAAAATGCACACAGAAGTAGTGGATTTCCATGCAGTCTTGAAGAAGTAGTGTTGTCCTTCCAACAGAAAGACAGTGCTGACTCGACATGCAGACAGGTAATGGGCCACAACAGAGTAAACCCACAGCAGAGTCAGTCGACGTTTTGAAGAATATTGGTAGTTAGGTCATCACAGAGCAGACCCACTGGAGTCCTGGTAGAGATTGTGGTATTGGTGGGCCACCAGAGGTCCAGACCCACTGTAGTCCTTGTAGAGATAATGGTATTGGTGGGTCATCAAAGATGCAGACCCACTGTAGTCCTTGTAGAGATAGTCAGCAGCCATCTGTTGTGACTGTGCAGGTGCACAATCACCATTGAAGAGTCTTGCGGATGATAAAGCAAGTCCATAACCACCACTTGTGCACTCACAAAGTTTTTGGAATTGTCCTTAGAACCAGCAATGCTGTTATCCAGTCCCTTGCTGAATTATTAACACACGTGCAAACACTAACAGTCCCTACTTCTCACATATTGTCCATATACTATGACCAACAGAAATGTGTGCAGTGAAATGTAACTTACAAGTTAATAATATGATGAATGATGACAATTACAATTTTATAACACAAGAATACAATTACAAAGATACAGAAAAAATCATTAAAAACATAATAATACAGATAACATTTGTAGCAATACAGGCTTTACAAAAGAATCGAAATAACATATACATCAGTGGAATTATGACATGAGTACATACATAAAAGATCGGAATAACTTTCGAAACATCAAATTCACACATGAGCATTAACACAAAACAGAATAAATAATGTGTAAGCATATTTATAAGGTAAATAACATATTATTAATGTCAATTATATTCGAGGATAACAGTATTCCTCATCATAGTGAATATAGCTTAGTACTAGAAAAATTCCACAACATAAATCGTACTAGCTACACACATAAAGACAGGAAAAACACAAATACACAAGGGAACACAAACATATAGTGGGATAACACAAAAGAAAAGGACAGGGTTTGTTTCATTGCAGTATATTGCAAACAAAACTTTCTTTGCTTCTTGGAAATCTCCCTTCATTCATCATTATTCCCAAAAGTCCTATCTATACCTGCTTTCTGTATTCTATTCATATTTTTTTTTAATATAATTATTTCTCAGTGCACAATACTCATTTTGGCCCAAGTCTGTTTCATATAACTTCGCAACGCATTCTTTACCTACTCTCCATAGTCAGTTTCTTATATAGTCTACCCCTCTTCAGCTAACTTAAATCTACTGAGCTCAGATGCTAAACTAAGGGACGAGGCAATGCAGCAGCACATAAAACAATTAATATAAACAGCAATGAAAAAAAATGGAAAATCGCAAAGTAAGCTACAGTAAATCTAAATTACCAAGCATATCTACATTACAACTAATATGAGCCAATGTACAGTAGCAAGAAAAATAAGTCAGTAGTAAAACTAGCTTAACAGAGTAACACAATTTAAAATTCAGTAGCACTATGCCTGGCAAACAGCAGCAGCAAATATAAAAAATATAAAACTTATATCTATACATGACAAAGCTCAAGCAGAAAAGATATTACAGTAAAAACAACAATGCAGATAAGGGAAGTGTATATTCACATCTTAATCTCTATGTAAATTAAAGTGGTGCAACACAAGAAGTTATTCTACCAAAAAGTTACCAAGTACTTGAAAAGAAAATTATGTGTCCAGGTACTGTTACTAGTCCCTTCTTATTGTTCTTTCCTTTCCCAGAGCTCCTTTATCGAAGAATGTGGGTCATAAATTAATTATTTAATAGATCTGTTGACAGAAAGTGTTCACATTAGCAAAGGCATTTCATTTTATAAAAGCAATGCTGCAACACAGCTGGAAAACAGATGTCAAATGAAATAAGCAATTACGCAAACCAAAGCATAAAAATATCATTCAATAGCTATGTGGCATTTCGTGTCAGTAGCTCTCAACTCTCATAGAAAGACACTTGTCATAATCAGGTGTGCAGATGTACGAATATTTCCCATCAATTCATATGCATTTCAGTAATTAGCACAAAGTACGAGTAATCATATGTCTTCAGGTAATGAGCGTGTAATATTTGCGATGCTTTCTACAAAGGAATGTCAATAGCAAGGTTAATGGAAGTAATGAGGGTGTCGCATTTGCAATATTTTCTCTAAAGGAATGTTAATGGCGAGGATAAAGACCTGCCTTTTTTCTTCTTTTTTTTTCCCTACCTGTGCTTCCGGAAAGGCACACCCTAATGGCTTGTTCTCCAGGTGTTAGACACAGCTGCATGCCCACAACGCATTACGTGCAGGTGGTCACTTAACTTTCTTACGGAAATATTTACGACAGCAGTTTCCGCTACAGTGACATTCTCACATAAAAATATTTCACAGGTCAAGAATTAGCGTTGCAAATCTGTAGAAACAAAATCCTATGAATATAACAGTGTCCAAAAAAATTTTCAGTGGCATTGTGATACATTCACACATGATTCACACATGTACACACATTTCATAATTCTAAAGTATGATTCTTGGTTTCCAACATCCTTTTCCATAAGTCAGAGTCCCTAATCACTATTCATTACTCCTTACCTTATTACACATATATATATTCGTCGACACGTCAATCTTGCGACGGCACTTCAATATTTCATCATAATAAATACATAGCATAACCAAATTCCTCATATAGCATCAGCTTATTGATCATAAACATACCTCAACAGCATAATACACATCGTCGTCGTAAAAATAACATCATAACACTTCAGTCAAATCTCAAAATCGTCGTAGCTTCCTCCAATAATTAAAAAAATTCTCTGCTCATGTCAAAAGTGTCATCTGCCTCAAACGTACTTTAAAAATCATGATCCCATACCAAATACATCATTCAAGGCTCTCATAGTATCACAATGGTTCCGAAAAAATATGAAGAGTTCACACAGTACAGACAAAATACAATTTCGTAAGTGTGAAGTTATCCAACGGTGTAATTACGTAAACATGTGTCACTAACGTAGTAAAAATGTTTGTCTCTCTCAGTTAAATGATCAGATAGCTGTGTAATTTATGTGTTAGAGAAATATGGTACCGATGTGTAAAGTTGTATAAGCAAATACCATATTAGCTAGGGCTCCTTGTGCTTGCCAAACACATGGTACACAAAGCAGGCGTGTACCCCCCTGAGGTTTAATGTAATTATACCCTCAGGTGTTACAGATTACAGCAATGGAATGAAATGTATCACGGAAAACTTTCTTTGTAATTCAAAAATCTTTAAAAATAAATGTTTTAAGTACAAAATTAATCACTCAAATGCGTGTCCTGTAGCGCTAAATATGCGTCTTGCTGTAAGATAATCTCTGTGGAAGTGTCGTAGTTATCGTCCTCCAAAAGCTAAGTTCTGCAGAAGCCAATGTACTTACCTCATGATACACAAAAGTGAAATGCTTTGCGTATAAATGTCTTAGTTATTACGCTTATTGCCGTGATGAAGAAAGTACTGTGCTGTAACGTATTGTTGTCCTGCGGAAAAGGCTGTCTCCCTGTAGCAATAGCACGAAAGTCACCACTAAAACATGTCTCACTTTATAGAAGAATTCAGAAAAAACTGTGCAGATATAAAACAGATACACCGCAAAAGCAACATTGTAAATTGCCACGCATTAGCAGCGTCGTGATAAAATCGTGTAGCTGTCACATAAACTAACCACTGTGTCATCTGGTATCTCTCAAAAAGTACTTTAATTCAGAATGTATTTTCAAGTAAACCAAAATGTTGCATTAAAATCTCATTAGCAGTACTGGTAAATGTTCTAAGTATGTAAGCCTTATAGTCGTTACGTAATCGTGCAACTAACAAGCAAGAATGTACAAATACAACACTGTGTCATCTGTTCACTATAACAATGCATTCGTCGTTTCTGTTTAAATAAGTTCTCTTGGTTCTTGATTGGATATTTAACTTCAAACATTGTTACATGTTAACAGATTCTAAATCTGACAAAGCATACTAGAAATGTGAAGTGAAAAGTTTTATGGCAAAGACGAAGTTAAAAACCAGATTATCTCTCAATAAATGGTTTTACATGTGAAATGTGGTGTAAACCTTTACTCTTCCTAGTACTCAGAGTTTGAACTTGAATGCAATTGTCATTTGGTATACGTCGGTAAAGAATACTGAAATTTTTTTTCTCAAGGTTAGCGTCTATGTTATTTTGCCCTGAGCCAGCCGGTTCTGGTGGCTGCCTGCGGTGCGAGTCATTGTCTGTTTCTTTGTTGGCGCGCGCCGTTATTGGGATTTGGAGACCTAACTGCTACAAATTCACCTTGCCCAGAGGGCCCAGCCCTGTTTAAATCCCGCCAGTTCTGATGAAATTCAGGTCTGTCGTTACGATCACATCGTCTGTCGTCATGTCGGTAGTTCCTGTAGTTTCTTGTCTGTCGGTCATGTGGTGGCGAATTTCTCCCGGAATCGTAACTGCGCGCTGAACTGTAGCGTCTGAAGTTATTCTGTCTCCCTTGATCATAATTGCTTTTGTTCCCATATTGTCTGTTTCTATGGTAGTCTCTGTCATATTCATTACTACGGAAATGCGATCTTTCTCTGTAACTAGTATTACTCTGCCAACGGTTGTCATACGGGTGGTGTCTGTTTTGGTCACGATTTGTGTTGTGAGAATAGCCTTGTCGTGTCAAGTTATTACTTCTTTCATCGCGGAATTGCGACGGATGTGATCTGTAATTGTTGTGCTCCTGCGTTCCGCGATTGTCAGTGTCAATTTCCAGTTCTTGTAACAGTCCCTGAAATGCTTCGATGTCGTCTTTGCAACGTCCTGCCAAAATAATATGTCGTAAATGTTCAGGCAGTTTGATTAAGCAGATGCGGATGAGTTCTGAGGGGCTGTATGGGTTTGAAAGATACTGATTCTTATGCAACATGTCTTCAAAATATTTCATAAGACTGGAAACTTCAGATTGTTCGAAACGTTTCATCATTATGATGCTATGTTTTACCCGGTCTTGTGTGGCTTGAGACCAATATGCTGAGAGGAAGGCATGGTAAAACTCTCCTTCACTGTGGCAATCGTGAATTACCGATCGCATTCTTACAGCTGGTTCATTCTCCAAGTAGCCACACATAAATTCTAATCTGTGTTCTAACGACCAGTTGGGAGGAAAACAATGCGAGAATTGATGGAGCCATGCTTGTGGATGAATGTCGTTGCCAGAATTCTTAAATGTTTTGAATTTACGTGTAGTAATGAATAGCTTATAGTCAAAATCATCATGTCGGAGAGTCGCATATCGGTCATTGTTAGGTCGTGTCGGCCGTTCCATCTCAAAATTCGGTGCACATTGCCAATTTCTTTCATAACTTCCGAAATGCCCTATGTTATTATTTTGCGGCTTTTCCGTGTTTCTAAGTCCCTCTTCCCGTGTTGGAGCGCCAGTGTCCTCTGAAATACGTAATTCTTGTATTACCTGTGTCAGCTGATCTTGTACTTCCCGGATTTCTCTTTGGTGTTGTGTATTAATTTGATTCTGATTTTGTTTGAATTTTCTTATTTGTTCATACTCTTCTATGTCAGTGAAGGCTACAGGTCTTGTGTCATTCAGATCATCATCTACCTTTGTAGATAAGTTAGTGACCTTATCCGAAAGTTCGGCTACTTTCTTCGATAGTGAACACATTTCCTCAGAGTGTTTTTCTGAACCAAGTTTCAGAGTGTCCATTTGTGTTGAAATCGTATCTACTGTGTCCTTTAAGTTTTCTTGAGTTTTTGCAAGTTGCGTAACCGAATCGGTAGATGCAACTGAGTCAATTTTAGCTTGCAAGGTGTTGTGATTTTCATGAACAATGGTTTGCAGTTCTTTTATGGCTGCTTCGTGATTCTGTAATACATTTTCATGCCGCGAAAAAATGGGTTGAAAATGCTCACAAATTTGTGTTTTTATGTCATTACAGACTTTTTGACATTTCGATTCAATGTTATGTAACTCACTAGTTAAATCTTCACGTGTTTGTTCAAGTGTGGTGTCTAACTTTTGAAGATTTTGTCCCATTGCGTCTAACTGCTGCTGTGTTTGTCTCTGGTGTTGTTCCATTGTGTCTAACTTTTGAAGATTTTGTTCCACTGTGTCTAACTTTTGATGTGTTTGTCTCTGATTTTGTTCCATTGTGTCTAACTTTTCAAGCTTTTGTCCCATTTGTTGCATTAATTGTAATAACAATGCACTGGTGTCTGAAACATGTTCCTCAGTGCTTTTCGGCAGTGAATTTGCACCGGCAACATTCACATTTTGACAAGCGGAAAATGTGTCTTGACTCATTTGAGAAAACGGTGAGAACCCAAAACCTGAGTCTGCAGGATTTGCAATATTGTGTTCTGTCATTCCCGATTCCTGAGGCGAGCTGTTGCCGACCAATCGATCGATAACGCTTCCCTGTTCACTACCTGTTTCACTGTCTACACCATTGTTTGCCGCCCGCTCCATTTCCCTATGCGCAATTACCAAATTACTACTTTGAACATTAGTTAATTCATTACCCAGTGGTGCTGGCAAGCTACGCTCGTCGTCACTATCATTTCTCAATTTACTTTGGAGCCTAGTGTTACGTTTTTCACACGCCATAATTGTCACAATATTTCACACGATAACACAGAAAAGCACAATTTGAAGTGCAAAAATAGGAGAACACATTAACATAGCACTGAAAATAATATCTAGTTAATTGCAAGCGTAGCTGCGAAATACTTGGTGCAAATCTATATGCATGCCACAACTGTTTTACTGTACAACAATGAAAGGCTACAACTACAAAGGAGATTCTCTCTACAATTACGCGCTAGCAATAAACAAAAGCTACACTAAATACACAAACTACAAGAAAAAATCAGAAGATTCCAATGAGGTATCCTAGGCTAAGGGTCGACATATGAAACGTCCCCTTTGAACAATTCTACATGACTGTGCTTAAACTGACTCACAATATTTTGTTAGCGCAACGCAATCTGACTTTCAAAATTCCCTACAAAAGAATGGCCCTGACTAACATTAAACTATACCTTTCACAAATCACTTACCTCACAAAAATCTTCGCTGCTCAAGCTACTGCAATACAGCGAGCGCCACTACTGCCAGCTAAATAAAAGATTCAAACTATGGAAGGCACTAACTACTGATAGGGATAGTTAGCAAATGAAAGATATTAATAGAGAACGAACAATGTATTTACCTTGATATCATCATATATAAATATAGCAGTTCATGACAAATTACAAACCTCCGCCATCTCTCTGCCCACATCCACCACTGCTGGCGGCTCACCTCCAACTGCGCAACGCTACGCGCTGTTCACATCCAGCTGCCGCTGCCCAACACAGCAATGGCAGACAATAATGCAAAGCAGCCACAGACTGCACACAGCACAGCCAGTGATTTTCATATTGAGCGCTACGTAACATTGCCAATAAGAAAACATAAACAGCCTACTTACATAGAGAAAACATAAACAGCCTACTTACAAATGTATTTACCTTAATATCATCAAAAGTCATAACATATATAGGAGTTCATAACATGCATTCTTACAAATATCAAAACTCCGCCATTTCTCTCTCCACATCCACCACTGCTGGCGGCTCACCTCCAACTGCGCAACGCTACGCGCTGTTCACAGCCAACAGCCCAACACTACAATGGCGAATATTACAACAATGCAAACCAGCCACAGACTGCACACAGCACAGCCAGTGATTTTCATAAAGAGCGCTATGTGGCGTTACCAATAAAAAAACTAAACAGTCTACTTACATAGCCCCAATGCTCCCCACAAAAAATTTTACAAATTGTTTTGGGCAGTGGCCAATACAGATTTGAAACAAAATTTCATCATTACAATAACAAATAAATCAAATGCACACACTCATTGATACAATGTTGGTCAAAAGCTAAAACTTTCCCACAGTCCATAAAGACAGTCCTGATCATTCATCACAGTAAACTAGCAGTGTTTTTCTCAAAGTCTGAGCAGTAAAAGAAAATGCACACGGAAGTAGTGAATTTCCATGCAGTCTTGAAGAAGTAGTGTTGTCCTTCCAACGGAAAGACAGTGCTAACTCTCGACATGCAGACAGGTAATGGGCCACAACAGAGCAAACCCACCGCAGAGTCAGTCGATGTTTTGAAGAATGCTGGTAGGTAGGTCATCACAGAGTAGACCAACTGTAGTCCTGACAGAGATTACGGTATTGGTGGGCCATCAAACGTGCAGACCCACTGTAGTCCTTGTAGGAATAATGGTACTGGTGGGCCATCAAAGATGCAGACCCACTCCTTTACCTCACAAAAATCTTCGTTACTCGAACTACTGCAATACAGCGAGCGCCACTACTGCCAGCTAAATAAAAGATTCAAACTACAGAAGGCACTAACTACTGATGGGCATAGTTAGCAAATGAAAGATTTTAATAGAGAACAAACAATGTATTTACCTTAATAGTCATAATATATATAGCAGTTCATGACAGTCTTACAAACTTAAAATCTCCGCCATCTCTCTCCCCACATCCATCACTGCTGGCGGCTCACCTCCAACTGCGCAACGCTACGCGCTGTTAACATCCAGCTGCTGCTGCCCAACACTACAATGGGAGACAACAATGCAAACTAGCCACAGACTGCACACAGCACAGCCAGTGATTTTCATACAGAGCGCTACGTAACATTGCCAATAAGAAAACATAAACAGCCGACTTACATAGCCTCCATGCTCCCCACAAAAAATTTTACAAATTGTTTTGGACAGTGGCCAATAATGATTTGATAAAATTTTTCATAATTACAATAACAAAGACATCAAATGCACACACTTATTGATACACTGTTGGTCAAAAGCTAAAATTTTCTCACAGTCCATAAAGACAGTCCTGATCGTTCATCACAGTAAAATAACAGTGTTTTTCTCAAAGTCTGAGCAGTAAAAGAAAATGCACACAGAAGTAGTCGATTTCCATGCTGTCTTGAAGAAATAGTGTTGTCCTTCCCATGGAAAGACAGTGCTGACTCTTGACATGCAGACAGGTATTGGTCCACAACAGAGCAAACCCACAGCAGAGTCAGTAAGTAGCGCTCTGTGTGAGAATCACTGGCTGTGCTGTGTGCAGTCTGTGTCTAGTTTGCATTGTTGTCTGCCATTGTAGTGTTGGGCAGCGGCAGCTGGATGTGAACAGCGCGTAGCGTTGCGCAGTTGGAGGTGAGCCGTCAGCAGTGGTGGATGTGGGGAGAGAGATGGCGGAGTTTTGAAATTTGTCATGAACTGATATATATATATTATGACTATTAAGGTAAATACATTGTTTGTTCTCTATTAAAATCTTTCATTTGCTAACTATGCCTATCAGTAGTTAGTGCCTTCCGTAGTTTGAATCTTTCATTTACCTGGCAGTAGTGGCGCTCGCTGTATTGCAGTAGCTTGAGTAACGAAGATTTTTGTGAGGTAAGTGATTTGTGAAAGGTACAGGTTAATGTTAGTAAGGGCCATTCTTTTGTAGGGATTTCTGAAAGACAGATTGCATTGCGCTAAAAAAAAAAAAAAATTGTGTATCAGTAAAAGCACAATCTTGTATAATTTTTCAAAAGGGGACGTTTCATGTGCACAACACCAAACGTTTAAACAGTGCACTGACTTTCCTTGAGCGGTACCCCAACCTTATTGTTACGGGCGGTGAAACATGGGGCCTACGTCACACCAGAATCAAATCAACAGTCCATGGAAGTTGAGCAATGGCATCGTTTTGCTGCAAGACAATGCCCGTCCGCATGTGGCGAATCAGACCAAATATCTCATCACCTCTTTTCGATGGGGAACTCTAGGCCATCCGCCTTACAGGACCGATCTTGCGCCCAGTGACTACCATCTGTTCCTGCACTTGAAGAAACACCTGGGCGGTCAGCGTCTTCAAGACGATGACGAAGTCAGAACAGTGTGATGCAGTGGTTAACAAGTCAGGCGGCAGACTTCTATGAGGAGGGTATTCAAAAACTGGTACGACGTGTAAGTAGGCTGTTTAGGTTTTTATGTTGGTAACGCCACATAGCGCTCTGTCTAAACTCACTGTGGGCTGTGCTGTGTGCAGTCTGAGGCTGGTCGCCATTGTTGCAATAGTCGTTATTGTAGCGTTGGGCAGTTGGCTGTTAACAGCGCGTAGCGTTGTGCAGTTGGAGGTGTGCCGCCAGCAGTGGTGGATGTGGGGAGAGAGATGGCGGAGTTTTGAGAGCGGATGATCTGGACGTGTGTCCATCAGAGACAGTAAATTTGCAAGACTGGATGTCATGAACTGATATATATATTATGACTTTTGAACACTATTAAGGTAAATACATTGTTTGTTCTTTATCAAAATCTTTCATTTGCTAACTATGCCTATCAGTAGTTAGTGACTTCAGTAGTTAGAATCTTTTATTTAGCTGGCAGTATTGGCGCTCGCTGTATTGCAGTAGTTTGAGCAACGAAGATTTTTGTGAGGTAAGTGATTTATGAGAGGTATAGGTTATTGTTAGTCAGGGCCATTCTTTTGTAGGGATTATTGGAAGTCAGATTGCGTAGCGCTAAAAATATTGTGTGTCAGTTTAGTGAATGTCTGAGTACGTTCAGGTTTGCTCAGCTGTTTGAAAATCAAATAGGGTAAGAGTTTTATCAGCACAATTATTCATAATTTTTCTAAGGAGAGGTTTCATATGTCGACCCTTAGCCAAGGATACCTCACTGGAATCTTCTGATTTTTACTTGTAGTTTGTGTAATTAGTGTAGCTATTGTTTATTGCTAGCACCTAATTGTAGAAAGAATCTTCTTTGTAGTCGTAGTTTTTATTGTTGTACAGTAAAACAGTTGTGGCATGCATGTAGATTTGCACCAAGTATTTCGCAGCTGCGCTTGCAATTAACTAGATATTATTTTCAGTGCTATGTTAATGTGTTTTCTTATTTTGCTCTTCAAATTGTGCTTTTCTGTTTTATCGTGTGAAACATTGTGACAATTATGGTGTGTGAAAACCGTAATACTAGGCTCCAAAGTAAACTGATAAATGACAGTGAAGACGATAGCAGTGTATCAGCACCACCGTGTAACGAATTAACTAATGTCCGCAGCTCGTGGTCGTGCAGTAGCGTTCTTGCTTCCCACGCCTGGGTTCCCGGGTTCAGTTCCCGGCGGGGTCAGGGATTTTCTCTGCCTCGTGATGACTGGGTGTTGTGTGATGTCCTTAGATTAGTTAGGTTTAACTAGTTCTAAGTTCTAGGGGACTGATGACCATAGATGTTAAGTCCCATAGTGCTCAGAGCCAATTAACTAATGTTCAAGATAGTAATTTGGTAATTGTGCATAGGGAAATGGAGTGGGCGGCAAATAATGGTGTAGACAGTGAAACAATTAGTTAACAGGGAAGCATTATGGATCGATCGGTCGGCAAAAACTCGCCTCAGGAATCCGAAATGACAGGACACAATCTCGCAAATACTGTACATTCAGGTTTTGGGTCCACACCGTTTTCTCAAATAAGTCAAGACACATTTGCTGCTCGTCAAAATGTGAATGTTGCCGGTGCAAATGCACTGCGAAGAGCATAGAGGAACAGATTCCAGACACTAATACATTATTATTGCAGTTAATGCAACAAATGAAACAATATCAGAGACAAACGCAGCAACAGTTAGACACAATGGAACAAAATCTTCAGAAGTTAGACACAATGGAACAACACCAGAGACAAACACAGCAACAGTTAGACGCAATGGAACAAAATCGAAAACAGTCGCAACAACAGCTTCAAAAGTTAGACACCACGCTTGAACAAACACGTTAAAGTTTGACTGCTGAGTTACATAAAATCGAATTGAAATGTCAAAAAGTCTGTAATGACGTAAAAACACAAGTTTGTGAGCATTTCCAACCTATTTTTTCGCGTAATGAAAATGCATTACAGAATCACGAAGCAGCCATAAAGGAACTGCAAACTATTGTTCATGAAAATCACAACACCTTGCAAGCTAAAATTGACTCACTTGTATTCGGTTACGCAACTTGCAAAAACTCAGAAAAACTTAAAGGACACAGTATGTGGGGCGGCGAGTGAGTTTATTGAAAAAATTATGTTGCTGTTTAATTGCTTGCATGTAGAATCTGTTTCTAGCTTTTAGAATGTTGTTAATGCTGTCTTTTGCCGTTCTCAACACTGGCTCTCTATTTACTTTTTAGCACCCAGAAAGTGATTTAACAAACGTGGAGCCAGTAATGAGAGATCCTAGTGCTCACTTCAATTGAGATACCATTATAGCTGCAGCTTATAGCTCTGAGGAATTAGTAGATTGTCCGGGATTTCTAATCAAAAACGGTTTTCCAAAATAGTTGAGTATATTCTGAAATTCACTGATAAAAAACACAAGTATCCCTACAACCTAACTAACAGAGCAGTTCAGAGTCTAATGCGCTGATGCAACTATAAATGTTCGAGCTAAATGTTAAAAGAATGCTCGCCATAATTTGATGAAAATATTTCATCAAACGCCACGCTAAATTTTTGGTAGAATGTCTGTCCCGCGACGGCACGTGAAAATACGACAATACGCAAACTGAAGCTAGATAATGAAAATCATCCCAGAATTAACACTTCACATAAAATGTTTTCATGGTTCCGCGTATCTCTAGTAACTTAATACGGCACCCGAGGCTGTTTGTAGCAGATACACTGATGCGACGCGACTACCGACACAGATGGCGTGTCATTCAGCGTCTGGAGAGAACTGGGGCCTTCCTTCATCGCATAGCGTCCTTATATATAAAGCCGCGGTGCGGACGGCGAAGGGAACGCCTGATCTTTTCGGCTCTCTCGACTAGCCGCTGGGCTAGTAACGCACTACTTCAAGTTACATAATAATTTATAGCTTCTTTTGCTGATGGCCGAAGAAGCTCTTAATTTAAACGTGCATTCAGCACGCAGGTAAGTATTGATAATAAAATTTTGACGTGGCTAAGTTAAATACTTTGGGCGAGAGAATTAATTAAATTACACTGCACGCAGTAGATGAGCTCTGAACTGGCCCTTTTGAGATCCGCTATCCCTATAATTTTATAGGTATTAAAAAGAAACTTTACACATCTTCATAGTCATAGCGGACCTCCAACCTATTTAAATCTAAACATCCTAGTCTTACTTACTAACCTACTTAATCTATCTTGCTTCCTTCAGTTTTGAGACGAAAACCACAAAATCATGAATTTCCACTAAAATCTTAATATGTGAAATCCAAAGTACTGTTTTTATTAAATCATTATGAAATATGAATCTAAATATAAATTTTGAAGTCTCTAGCTCTTTTCTGTTGCGCCAATGATTTTTTTAGAAAAACGTCCAAATTTCGAAAATGACTGAAGTTATCGAACTGATATTTAACACACATTAATTTAATATTATTCCTGACATGCTAGAAAAGTTTTAGGTCATTTGCTTGATTTTTAAGGTATTGGGCAACATTTATGACGTCAGAGCTAGTTACAGCAGACTGGCTGGCACACAATGGAAACTGATATGAATTTACTACAGCGTGAGTAGGCTGCTTCCCTACAAGTAGATACGATACAAATGGTCACTCTGAAACTTGGTTCAGAAAAACACACTGAGGAAATCCTTTCACTATCGGAGAAAGTAGCCGAACTTTCGGATCGGTTCACTAACTTATCTACAAAGGTAGATGATGATATGAATAACACAAGACCCGTAGCCTTCACTGACACAGAAGAGTATGAACAAATTAGAAAATTCAAACAAAATCAAAATCAAATCAATACACAGTACAAAAGAGAAATCCGGGAAGTACAAGAACAGTTAACACAAGTAATACCAGAATTACATATTTCAGAGGAGACTCGCGCTCCTACACGGGAAGAGGGACTTAGAAATACGGAAAAGTCACAAAATAATAACACAGGTCATTTCGGAAATTATGAAAGAAATTGGCAAGGCGCACTGAATTTTGAGATTGAACTGCCGAAGCGAAGTAACAATGACCGATATGAGACTCGCCGACATGATGATTTTGACTATAAGATGTTCATTACTACACATAAATTCAAAACATTTAAGAATTCTGGCAACGACATTCATCCACAAGCATGGCTTCATCAATTCTCTCATTGTTTTCCTCCCAACTGGTCATTGGAGCACAGGTTAGAATTTATGTGTGGCTACTTAGAGAATGAACCAGCTGTAAGAATGCGATCGGCCATTCACGATTGTCACAGTGAAGGAGAATTTTATCATGCCTTCCTCTCAGCATATTGGTCTCAAGCTACACAAGACCAAGTAAAACATAGCATCATGATGATGAAACATTTCGAACAATCTGAATTTTCCAGTCTTGTGAAATATTTTGAAGACATGTTGCACAAGAATCAGTACCTGTCAAACCCATACAGCCCCTCAGAACTCATCCGCATTTGCTTAATAAAATTGCGTGAACATTTACGACATATTACTTTGGCAGGACGTTGCAAAGACGACATTGAAGATATTCAGGGACTCTTACAAGAATTACAAATTGGCACCGACAATAGCGGGACGCGAAAACAGGAACACAACAATTACAGGTCACACCCATCACAATTCTGAGATGAAAGTAATAATAACTGGACACGACAAGGCTATTCTAACAACGCAAATCGTGACCCAAAGAGACGCCACACGTATGACAACCGTTGGCGGAGTAAAAATAATTACAGAGAAAGATCGCATTTCCGTAGTAATGAATATGACAGAGATAACCATAGAAATAGACATTATGGATACCAAAATAATTATTATCAAGGGAGACAGAATAACTTCAGATGCAACAGTTCAGCGCGCAGTTACGATTCAAGGAGAAATTCTCCACCACGTGACCGACAAGAAAGAAACTTTGGAATCTACCGACATGACGACAGACGATATAATCATAACGACAGACCTGAACTGCATCAGAACTGGCGACATTCAAACAGGGCAGGGCCCTCTCGACAAGGTGAACTGGTAGAAGTTAGATCTCCAAATCCCAATACCGATGCATGCCAACAAAGAGACAGACAATGACTCGCACCACAGGCAGCCACGTGCGCCGGCTGGCTCAGAGAAAAATAACATAGACGCTAACCTTGAGAAAAATTTTAGCATTCCTTACCGACGTATACAACATGATAATTGCTTTGAAGTTGAAACTCTGCGCACTAGAAAGGATAAAAGATTGCACCACATTTCACATGTAAAACAGTTTATTGAAAGATAATGTCCTTTTTAACTTAGTTTTTGCCATAAAACTTTTCACTTCACGTTACTAGTACGCTTGGTCATATTGTCTTAAAGTTAACTATCCAGTCTAGAACCTAGGGAACATATTTAGACAGTTATTACGAATACATTGTTATAGTGAACAAACGACACAGTGTTATTGTGTGTGTACATTCTTGCTTGTTAGTTGCACGATTATATAATGACTATAAGGCTCACATACTTAGAACATATACCAGTATTGCTAATGTGATTTTAATGCAAGATTCTGGTTTACTTGAAAATACATTCTGGATTTAAAGTACTTTCTGAGAGATACCAAATGACACAGTGGTTAGTTTATTTGACAACTACACGATTATATCATGACGCTACTAATATATGACACAATTTACATTGTTGCTTTTGCGGTGTATCTGTTTTATATCTGCACAGTTTTTCTGTATTATCCTGGAAAGTAAAACATGTTTTAGTAGTAACTTTTGTGGTATAGCTACAATGAGACAGCCTTTTTTGTAGAACAACAATACATTACAGTATAGTACTTTCTTGATCACGGTACTGTACATAATAACTACGATATCTATACACATAGCATTTCACTTTTGTTTATTAGGAGGTAAGTACATTGACTTCTACAGAACTTTGCTTACGGACGACGATAATTACGACACTTGGCACATTTTTTACCCTTAATTAATGACAGAGATTGTCTTACAACAAGACTCACAGTTTAGCGTTACAGTACTACGATATCTATACGCATAGCATTTCACTTTTTTTTATTACGAGGTACGTACATTGACTTCTACAGAACTTTGCTTACGGACGACGATAATTACGACACTTGGCACATTTTTTACCCTTAATTAATGACAGAGATTGTCTTACAACAAGACTCACAGTTTAGCGCTACAGTACACGTATTTGAGTGTTTGATTTTGTACTTAAAACATTTATGTTTAAAGATTTTTGAATTACAATGATATAAAGGTTTTCTGTGATACATTTCATTCCATTGCTGTGATCTGTAACACCTGAGATTATAATTACATTAATCCTCAGCGGGTACACGCTTATTTTGTGTACCATGTGTTTGGCAAGCACAAGGAGCCCTAGCTAATATGGTATTTGATTATACAACTTTACACATCGGTACCATATTTCTCTAACACGTAATCACACAGCTATCTGATCATTTAACTGAGAGAGACAAACATTTATTTTACTACATCAGTGACAGATGTTTACGTAATTACACAGTTGGATAACTTCACACTTATGAAATTGTATTTTGTATGTACTTTGTGAACTGTTCATACATTTTTCAGAACCACTGTAATACTATGAGAGCTTTGAATGATGTATTAGGTATGGGATCATGATTTTCAAAGTATGTTTGAGGTAGATGACTCTATTGAAATGAGCAGAGATTTCTTTTTAGTTTTTCAAATTATTGCAGAAAGTTATGACGTTTTTGAGATTTGACTGAGGTGTTATGATGTTATTATTATGACGACGATCTGTATTATGCTGTTGAGGTATGTTTATGATGAATAAGCTGATACTATATGAGAAATCTGATTATGCTATGTATTTATTATGATTAAATATTGAAGAAGTATCGACGAATATGTATCTGTGTAATAAGGTAAGGAATAATGAGTAGTGGTTAGGGACTCTGATTTATGAAAAGGATGTTGGAAACCAAGAATTGTACTTTAAGAGTTATGAAATGTGTGTAAATGCGTGAATGTATTACAGTGCCTACGAACATTTTTTGGACCATGTTCTATTTATAGGATTTTGTTTCTACACATTTGCAACGCAAATTCTCGACCTGTGAAATTTTTTATATGAGACTGTCACTGTAGTGCAAACTGGTGTTGTAAACATTTGGTAAGAAAGGTAAGTGACCTTGATGTAATGCGTTTTGGGCGCCCAGCTGAGAGATAGTCGTCTGAAAAAAGAAAACCATTAGGTGGAGAAAAAAAGAGGCCATTATACTCGCTATTGACATTTCTTTGTAGAAAGCATCGCAAATACGACACGCTCAAACTTGAAAACATATGATTACACTGTAGAGCTCTTAATTTATGATATGTACTAAAATGCATAATGAAATGATGAGAAACATTTTACATCTATTGTCTTTCTAGTTGAGAGATTGCTCATTTTGTTTAATATCTAGTTTCTAGCTGCACTGCAGCATTGGTTAATATAAGATTTAATAGATGTACTAATGTAAATGTTTTCCGTTTACAGATCCATTTAAACAATAATTTTATGATCTACTTTCTTAAAAAATAGGAAACACAATTAGACATTTCCCTTCACAGGAATTGCATAAATAATTTTTTACGATTTGGTAACTTGTCGCTAGACTAAGTTCTCATGATGCATCACTCTAGTGTTAAGATGTGACATAGGTATTAAACATGGCCATTTCTACTGTAATATTTTTTCTGCTTGAGCTTTGTCATGTTTAGATGTAAGTTATAGTATTTGCTGCTGCTGTTTGCCAGTCATAGTGCTACTAAATTTCACTTTGTATTACTCTGTTAAGCCAGTTTTACTACTGATTTATTTTTCTTGTTGCTGCACATTGGCTCATATTAGTTGTAATGTTGCATTTGCTCTGCTAATTTAGATATAATGCTGCTTGCTTTGCCAATTTGGATTTTTTAGTCATTGCTGTTTGTGTTAATTTGTTATGTGCTGCTGCATTGCCTCATCCCTTAGTGTATATATCTGAGCTCAGTAGATTTAAGTTAGCCTAAGAGGGGGTAGACTGTATAAGAAACTAACTATGAAGAATAGGGAAAGAATACATTGAGAAGTTATATGAAAAAGATGTGGGCAAAAATGAGTATTGTACAATGAGAAATATTTATTTTAATAGAGGATATGCACAAAACAGTAGGGTTTGCAGGTGCAAATATTGAAATAAGAGGAAAGATCTATGAAATGAAGTTTTGTGTTGGACTGCAGTATCAAATGTCACACTGAAAACAAACCCTGTCCTGTCCTTTTGTGTTATTCCACTATGTGTCTGTGCACATTGTGTATTTGTGTTCTTCCTGTCGTTATGTGTTTATCTGTTAAGACTTATGTTGTAGAATTTATCTAATACTCAGCTACATTCACTATGATGAGGATTACTATTATCCTCAAATATAATTTGCATTTACAATATGTTATTTACTTTGTAAAGATCTTTAGACACTATTTATTCTGTTTTGTTTTAATGCTCATGTGTGAAGTTGATGTTTCGAAAGTTATCCTGACCTTTTATGTATTTACTTATGTCATAATTCATATAACAATGATGAATATGTTTATTTCTATTCTTCTGTAAAGCCTCTACTACTACAAATGTTATTTGTATTGTTATGTTCTTTAATGATGTATTTTGCACCTTTGTAATTGTATTCTTATGTTGTAAATTTATAATTGTAAGGACACCAGTTCTTCAAATTAAGTTACATTTCACTGCACATGTTTCTGTTCGTCATAGTATATGCACAATATATGAGAACTTGGGACTGTTAGTGTTTTCACGTGTGTTGATAATTCAGCAAGGGACTGGTTAACAGCATTGCTGGTTCTAAGGACAATTCCAAAAACTTTGTGAGTGCACAAGTGGTGGTTTATGGCCTTGCTATATTATCCACAAGAGTCTTCGACGGTGATTGTGCACCTGCACAGTTGCAACAGATGGATGCTGGCCGTCTCTACAAGGACTGCAGTGGGTCTGTACCTTTGATGGCCCACCAATACCATTATCTCTACAAGGACTGCAGTGGGTCTGCACCTCTGGTAGCCAACTAATTCCATAATCTCTACCAGGACTACTGTGGGTTTGCTCTGTGATGACCTGCCTACCAATATTCTACCAATATTCTTCAAAACTTCGACTGCCTCTGCTGTGGGTTTGCTTTGTTGTGGACCATTACCTGTCTGCATGTCACGAGTCAGCATTATCTTTCTGTTGGAAGGACAACACAACTTCTTCAAGACTGCATGGAAATCCACTACTTCTGTGTGCATTTTCTTTTACTGCTCAGACTTTGTGCATAAAATTGTAATTAACTCTGTGATGAATTATCAGGACTGTCTTTATGGACTATGAGAAAATTTTAGCTTTTGGCCAACATTGTATCAATAAGTGTGTGCATTTGATATCTTTGTTATTGTAATTATGAAAAATTTTTCCACATTTGTATTGGCCACTGCCCAAAACAAATTGTAAAATTTTTTGTGGGGAGCATGGGTGCTATGTACGTAGGCTGTTTAGGTTTTTATGTTGGTAACGCCACGTAGCACTCAACTCACTGGCTGTGCTGTGTGCAGTCTGAGGCTGGTCGCCATTGTTGCAATAGTCGCTATTGTAGGGTTGGGCAGTTGGCTGTTAACAGCGCGTAGCGTTGCGCAGTTGGAGGTGAGCCGCCAGCAGTGGTGGATGTGGGGAGAGAGATGGCGGAGTTTTGAGAGTGGATGATCTGGACGTGTGTCCATCAGAGACAGTAAATTTGCAAGACTGGATGTCATGAACTGATATATATATATTATGACTTTTGAACACTATCGAGATAAATACATTGTTTGTTCTTTATCAAAATCTTTCATTTGCTAACTATGCCTATCAGTATTTAGTGACTTCAGTAGTTAGAATCTTTTATTTAGCTGGCAGTATTGGCGCTCGCTGTATTGTAGTAGTTTGAGTAACAAAAATTTTTGTGAGGTAAGTGATTTATGAAAGGTATAGGTTATTGTTAGTCAGGGCCATTCTTTTGTAGGGATTATTGAAAGTCAGATTGCGTTGCGCTAAAAATATTGTGTGTCAGTTTAGTGAATGTATGAGTACGTTCAGTTTTGCTCAGCTGTTTGAAAATAAAATAGGGTAAGACTTTTATCAGCACAATTATTCATTATTTTTCCAAGGGGAGGTTTCAAACGTTATGACAAGTGCCTCAATATTGATGGAAATTATGTAGAAAAGTAGATTAAAGTACAGGCTTTCATGTAAAAATAAAATTATTGATATATCTTAGCACGTCTTTTTTTAATTTCAAAACGGTTCTTTCTTAGAAAACACGCCTCATAACTTACACTGGAGTTCTGATAACAGCATAGAAACGAATGAAGAGACATAAATACATGTAGGGACACGATAAGAGCTCAGCTTTACCATGCCCTATTTTTATTTAATAGGTATGATCCAAGCAGTAAGTTTGCAGAAGGCGAGATGTCATAAAGGGAAGTAAAAGACGCAATGTAATAAATATGAACCACAGACTTCACTGAGACAATTAAATAAGAGAATATGGTGAATCTAGCAGGAGAGTAACAAATGATACACACATAGATCTAAAACTGTATATGTGAAGATGTCACTAACTACGAAGGAATAAGGAAAGAAGGTTAAATAATCTTCTCTATTCTTGATTTGTCAGTTTGTATTAAGATTTGAACATATCAATTGGTTATTACCGCAAAGCTACACTCTGGGTTCTGGGTCTCGTGGAAATGAAATTCTTCCTCCCCCCCTCCCCCTCCCCCGAAATTTGTGGTAAAAATAGTAACTCACTTTTCAAATTTGAGATGGCTCCGAGCTCTTGACAGTGCACCGAATTTTTTTTTGCTAAAGTAACCAAACTATTAAGCAAACCGCATTTATGGTGCGAAAAATGAGTACTGTAACTTTACAAAGCGTGATTTCCAGGCGACCCGCGTATACACGCAAATTGCGCTTCGGTATTCTAGAAGCAAAAGGCAGTCTCATGTAGTCCGTTTTTGTTTACGCCCCCAATAATAGTGAGAGGGAGCATTAGCTCAAATAATTGTATTGCAAAAATGCTTATGCGGCTGGTGATGTTCGCAAACAAATAAGGCTTGCGGTCATGAGCGACGGGAGTATTAAGGGAGATTATAACGAAGTTAAATTAAAAAATGATCATAAAACGAGTGGATGCATTCGAATAGTGCAAATACATTGAAGTGAAAACTGTGGGTTCCCGTTGAAGAGGAAAAGTTGATCCGGACCTGCAGCAGTGCATGACGCATCCAAATAAACTTTAAGCTGTGTTGCTTACCGGACTATAGAGTAAGGAAGGGGCTCTCGACTTCTTCAAGAACCCTGCTACTCTGGGGGTGGTGGAGCCCGGTGCACGTAAAATCACGATGAATGTAAGCACTCGGGAACCCATGCTCGCAACACACGTATGGCACGTACGCCGCACCATTCAACTGTGGAGGACAAGAAGACCAGTTGCCGCTCTGTGGCACCGTGCAGATTGCTGCGTATGCATTCGTGTAAGCGCTAGCATTCTTTCCGCCCAGAGGACGTACGGACAATGCGAATTTTAAAATAGGAAGAGACCTTCACAAAGACATTTATGCAAATGCATATTGAGAGAATTTGTAGAGAAAAGAATAAATATAATATCACTAAAAGCTCACGTGTTAACACAAACGGAGAAATCTCGAGACATCCCAGACCTCATATTACTGTGAATGAATTGACGATGCAATGAAGGAGAACGTAGTATTTTTGTGTATGTGTACATATGTATGTAGTTTAAGATATCTAATCTATGTCAAAATATTTGTTTCATGTGAACTGTCATGTGAGAAAGAGGTGGACATTCCTCAAAAGCATTAGGTACCAGCCGGGCGGGATTAGCCGAGTCGTCTATGGCGCTTCAGTCATGGACTGTGCGGCTGGTCCCGGCGGAGGTTCGAGTCCTCCCTCGGGCATGGGTGTGTGTTTGTCCTTAGGATAATTTAGGTTAAGTAGTGTGTAAGCTTAGAGACTGAGGACCTTAGCAGTTATGTCCCATAAGATTTCACACACATTTGAACATTTGAACATTGGGTACCTTTGGGAGTCTCGGGTACCAAAAAACTACGCTTTGAAGGCCTTTTCACGGATGGATCATAGGGCAGTCCAACTACTGAGACTATTCCTGATTCATTCTATGACTGTAACATCCAATAAGTCACCCCAAAAGAACATACACCTAGGTAGGAATCTTGTGTTTGCATTTCTGACATTGGAAAAACACTTGTTTTATTGTATTATTGAAGTATGAATTTATAAAATACAAACAAAGAGAGAACCTACCTTGTATGAAGCCATTGTGATAAGAGAGAAGTTATACGATGTAACTAGATAAGTTAGAACGATTTCTTATGTGAATACAAAACTGTGTGTGTTTCTATAGTTGAAAGAGCAGAACGAAGGACCATTTCACGTTACTGTAAAAACTGATATGTGAAAGAAGCACGTACGAGATCAGCGAATCTCAAAGCAACGTGGACAATAATGAATACCAAGATTTTAAAACACCCGAGAACACTCTGGCACAAGTGGAAGGCAGTATGTGACAAACATTTTGTGAAGTTTAGTGATTGGGCTCAGCCCTGTGAACGTGAACTGCACAGACTTCGCCCAAGGGGACGGTGAAACGTTACAATAAATCATCTTGAAGTTGAATGTCTTTTGTCTGTGTTTGCTTTAAGAATAACATATGTTTCTGGGTGGGGTCCGCATTTAGCAAAATAAAGTTTTATTTTTTGTCCCAGACATGTTTCACTGCAGTTGCAGCATCATCGGTGGTTTTTTTATTATTATGGCCATTCAACATAAGGAATTTTCTTTACTGTTTAAATATATGTAAATATTAGTTTCTAAATCGTAATTACAGATTTTCCAAGAGCTCATAAAAATACATAATATTACGTGCTCTTCAGAAATCTCTAATTACGATTTAGAGACTAATATTTACATGTATTTAAATGGTAAAGAACATTCATTATGTTTAACAGCCATAATAATAATAAAAAACCCACTGATGATACTGCAACTGCAGCGAAACATGACTGGGACAAAAAACAAAATTGTGTTTTGTTAAAGGCGGACCCCACCCAGAAAGGTATGTCACGATAAATAATTTCAGTGTCGGATGGAATATTATGATCTTTGTTGACAAACAGTAGATATGTTAAGATTGATCTTGTTATGTGACATTCTGGTATCTTTGCTTTTTAGCGTTGGATAGAGTTTGGGCAGAGGGAAGTATTACTTACTAACAATCAGTCAAGCGAAGGAATCGATGCCCATAATTAGACGTTGTCCATAGTTTCCAGTCAATTCTTGAGGACAATTTTTTAACGCTCTTAACCGAAAGAGGTAGAATACCAGAGAGAGACAACTCCGCAACAGCAATAAACTAAATGGATCAACGCACCTCCATGTTTTATGCCGCTAGGATGAAGACCAACGGTGCAGAATGGTGTTGCAAAATACCTAAAGTAATTAACAAATAACATTCAACCGTTAAACACTTAATATACATTGTCTGTCAACACTGTCATAAACACCTATGTAAATACTGTGGACCCATACAGTCATTTGCGTAACAGTCAGAAGTAGAAGATACCGTCTAGATTATACAGTTTATTATTAGTCTTCATGTGTTACAATATACCCATTTCGACATGTATCCAGTGTGAGAAATGAAAACGTGAGGATAATTAACGTTGGATAGAATCACCCGTTGCTAGTAAATGACCGTTTTACAACCAGCATCTAGGTCAGTCAAAGCACATTTCGCAGAACGCATTGCACTCACGCCAGTAATATCTCAGATGGCAGGTGGAATGGGAAACAGTTTGAACAGAGTTCTATCTCTTGTTGCTTCGAGGGAAGCGATGCTATTCAGTTTCGTTTACTGTGTTTTTGGTCTCCCAGGGCACACAACTTTCATCAACATGACCTCACCCTGTTGGTGTGAGGATTTCTTCCACCAATAGACGGTGGATGTTCTTGTTGACTATTCTTAAAAAATAATCGGGCCTAGCAGACTACGAGCTGACTTCCAGGAAATTCTGTACGTGGGAAAACCAGGGATTGGCAGACTAAAACAGAAATCGATGATGTAGGACAGCTAGATAGAATGCTCATGCAACGCCGTTGGTGGGAAGCGTTTGGAGAACTCACGTTGATAGCACGGCTGACACTTCTCAGAAATTGTCACTTCTTATTTATTTGTTGAGTAAATTACATATGTGTGTTTCTGAAAAACTGTTGCTTGCTTACTATTATACTTTATTTACTGACCTAAAAGATATGTCTTTCTTTTGCGTCTATTAGGACAACAACTTTTTAATATAGCAGATGAAGGCCATCAAATACAAGTCTGTAATGTCAAAAATTAAATGTCTTTCAGATTTCATTTTAGCCAGCTAAATACACTAAATATCTCTTCACTCTTGGTATGCAGTTGCCTATTGCGTACAAAAGACAACAGATATACCCTAAGTCAGTGGGGACAACAACTTATTACTCGTCCAGCATTAAAGACAGATGTATGAAGAACCAGACAAAAGAAAAAACAGTCCATCCATGAGCTTCAGAAGATCAACTGTACCTTTATCCAGTTCCATGTTTACCAGGTTGTATTAAAAGTGGTGCCTGGTAACGAGAAGTAGCATTACGGGATTTTTAGGACAGCTTATGTTCACTGGGTGATGTAGCTGGATCAAAAAGGTATATAGAATTTTACGTGAAAGAGAAAATACCTGCCTAAGATGACTACAAGTAATATCTCTGTCTATAACTCTCCAAATAACTCACTCACTTTCACCAGATCAAGTGGATTTCGTTTTAGTACCAATTAATGACACACCTTAATTTTCTGTGGACAATAATTACAAGTAATTTATCCATAAACGTCTGTCATGTGCAGTCGTCATGCCGGATCGGAGAAGAAATATTAAGTCCTACCATGAATCTAATTAAACAAACGCTACGCAACGGTTACTCAAGGTCCGACCCACAATGCAACGACATGATCCAATTTTCATTATTTTCTTTATAATTATCACGAAACTCTTAACAAGTGCTTTCCAGATTCTCATATGTGAACTATTTCTTGGGAAGGCGGGAGGAGGGGGGGGGGGGAGGGAGAGTGGGAGTGATACCCACATTAAAAAGGAGATTTCATATGCAAACATCAAATTTTAGTACACAAATTGTCTTCCTTTTGGGTACAAATGACAAGCAAAGCTATTTATTGTAAGTCACTATATCATCCAACAATAATCTCATCTCTCTGGATACCATCTCAGCAGTGGTATCTCTCTTGAAAAAGGATAAGGTAAAATGGAAAAAAATGGAAATGAGCGTTTGGCGTCATTGGCTGGGAGGCCCCGGGAGGACAAGGTAAAATGATTAGACGGTAAAAGGAGGGTGCGTGCGGGAACTTTACCTAGAGGAAAGAAAATTACGATAGTACTGCAAAGAACTGGGAATAATAAGTATGCAGACTAGGTCGGGAGGAGAACTCGCTACCGGACGGTTAAAAGAACGAAGTGGCCTCCTTCCGCATCTTTACGTAGCTTTAGCGCTGATTCTTCATGCGATTCTCGGAGCATTTGAAAGCAAAGTTATTGCTATTAACGTGAACACGAAAACTACTCAGTTAACTCCACTAAAAAAACGAATTATCCACTCGCCAAGGGATCTCAGGGTCGCGCAGAAAACAACACTCTGTCTCCTGAAAAAAATCACTCTGTAATACTTGTTTAGCACAAATATTAAAAAAAGGGGGAGGGGGAAATCATTAGTGACAACACTGAGCAAAATACATACGAAAGACGTTACTTACGGTGGGTACGCAGTGGGTCCACGTGTATGAAAATTGAATAACACAGAGCCCAAATAAAGTCAAAACTAAGTGAATTTCACAAGAAATAAGTGGAAAAATACGCAAAGAGTTTATAGGGGAACGAGAAAGCGCGGATGTTTTCAATTGCATTGATTTATTAACTCAAACACATCGCAATTTAATCCAGTTGCGTGTCCACTAGCAACACACATACATACCGACAAGAAGGCTTGAAAACAACTTCATAACAAGAGCGGAGGCTGAAATTTTTAGGAGAGGGAGAGGTCGCCCATCCATTTGCCATTGAGGATGGACAGAAAAGCCGCTAGAGCTACCTGCTGTTTTAACAGACGACCCGAACGAAGCTACAAGGAATGTGATTCGCTACAGTTGGTTCGGGGATACACCTTTGGGCACCAAAATTACCTGAAAAGCGACCTTCTTGGATGGTACTGTTACTTGGAAGAACAAGCAATGGGACTTCTTTGATTTCTATAGAGCATTCAGACCACTCACCCACGCTTTCAAACTAAACGGTCAAGGTGGGAAAAGGAAATCATTTTGACCACATGGGAGAGATTGCTGCATTTAAGAGAAAATGAAATCATATACCTTGCTCCCATCCTCCCTCAAGCATCAGCAAAATAAAAGCAACAGCATGATGCCATCGCAAAATTAAAACTGAATTAAATTATGAAAAGAGTGCGAAATAAGCGCATGTCTTTCAGTGTATAATAAAGAATACATCATCAGTGCACCTTTGTGTTGACTGTAGGAAAAGGTATTTAGTACCACACAATATGAAATCACATCTTTCTTACATTCTAGTTGCCTCTGTAAAAGTTGTTCTGAAGTTACTCATGATGAAACTAGTTCGCATTCAAATACTTAAAGATGGATAAATAAATATATAAATGTAAAAATAAAAATACCGAAATGTTTAACTCACAACTTTCAAAGAAGAACACAGAGTTCAGAGAGAAACGTCCTAAAGAAAATTTACGTTAAGTGAAATTGCATGTAGCCCGTCGTTAACAATAATTTCATCTTCAATAAAATTTTATTACATGGATCAAATACGGAAATTCCGACACATACATCAGGTATAATACGACCAATGTTATCCAGTCAGTGAGATGTGCAACGAAATTTCTATCTGATGTTAGTAAGTTTACGAGATCAACACGACCTTGTACGCCCACATAAAACTTTTATCTACTAAATTAGTTTAATGATCTACAGATCCAAATTTTGCGCGATGATTGTCCTTGACCGTTTGGATTTTACGGTTCAGTACCACAGAGTGATTTAAACTTAGCACAACATGCTTTATATATACAGGACAATCATTCATATTACAAATTATACCCTGAGCAACACAATTATACAGACACTTTTTCGAAATCTCGAATGCATAAATTTGAAATTTGGTTCAGAGGTGCCAAAAACCTTCTTCTGCAATGGTGCAAAGGCGTGCGCTATGCGACGTTACCTCGGGCTTGGCGACGCTGCAGATAACAGGATGTTGGCACATGCGAGAAAGTGAGGCCAGATATCAGAAGTTCATTTAATGTGTAATGGGTTAATGATGCCATGTTGCCACCAAATGTCACCATAATTCTGCCCAAGACCTCCTTAGAAGTGTCACTCAATGGGAAGGTCGTCACATACCCTCTTGCCCACAATTCATCCCTATCTTTAGGCCTCCGTAATTGAAGTCAGACCCGTGAGGCCCAGCATTGAAATGAGTAATTTTCTTGTGGATGATCCAGAAAAACATTTCAAACACACCTCTGCTCAGAATTGTCATGGAAAGGTGTCAGGAGGTGGCATGAAGTGCGTCAATGAAACCATCGCTTTCCTTGTAGCGTTGATTCCATAGATTTCGCGGTCTAAAACGACAGTTGGCAGTGCGGTGAGCAACTAGACGACGTTTTTGATAAGGCTGTTCTACCACCTGATGGCAGGCAATCTCTCCCACTCCCCTTACATTCTGCATGTCTGCCGTCGGGCGCTAGAGCAGATTTGGAGCGCCGCTAAGGGGAAAGTGTGTCGAAGTCTCTGTGAAGGACCACTCCAAAGGGATCAGATCACGTTCAGTGGAGTTGCAGACCCGTGATATTTTTACAGAAGAGCTGAATAGTCCGGCGGCTGTCGGCAGTGTCGAACCTTGTCAATGATGTCATCCTGTTGCTCATCAACCAGCTAACTGTCGTTTTAGATCGAGAGAAGTGTGGGAATTAACGTCCCAAGCGAATGGTCGATTTCACTGACGCACTTTATGCCACCTCCTGAAGTCTTTTCGTGTCGATTCCGAGCGGTGGTGTGACTGAAATGTTTTCCTGGACCACCCATAAGAAAACCGTGTGATTTCGAAGATGGGCGTCGTAGACCTGACCTCAATGTCGGAGACGTAAAATGAAACAGTGATATGTGAGTAAGAGGAGGTGTGACGACCTTCCCATCGTTCACACGTCCACAGTGGCGTTTGGCAGAACTCTGGTGAACTTTTGCGCTAACGTGACATCATTAACCCATCTTGCACCTCACATAAAGTTCTGGACTTTTTTTTTCTCGCAAGTGCCGACATCTTGCTGTTCGAAACGTCGCCAAGTCAGAGGTGATATCGCAGGGCACCACGCTTTTGCACTATTACAAAGAAAGATCGTAGGCACCTTTGAGCCAAATTTAAGACTTATGCCTCGAAATTGGAGACAATTACCGTGTTTCGCGAAAGTGATCCTTTAATTGTGTTGCTTAGGTAGTTTAAAACAAGTAACTATCCGTCGCCCGCCCGGTTGGCCGTGCGGTCTAACGCACGGCTTTCCGGGCGGTAAGGGGCGCCTGGTCCCCGGCACGAATCCGCCCGGCGGACTTGCTTCGAGGTCCGGTGAGCCGGCCAGCCTGTGGATGGTTTTTAGGCGGTTTTCCATCTGCCACGGCGAATGCGAGTTGGTTCCCCTTATTCCGCATCAGCTACACTATGTCGGCGATTGTTGCGTAAACAATTTCTCCACATACGCGTATACCACCATTACTCTACCACGCAAACACAGGGGTTACACTCGTCTGGTGTGAGACGTTCCCTGGGGGTGCGGGGTCTTACCGGGGGCCGAACCGCACAATAACCCTGGGTTCGGTGTGGGGCGGCGGAGGGGTGAAGTGGACTGCGGTTGTCGTAGTGGGGTTGTGGACCACTGCGGCTGCGGCGGGGACGGAGCCTCTCCGTCGTTTCTAGGCCCCCGGTTAACATACAATACAATACAACTATCCATCTCAGGAAATTATCTGCCTTCTGCATTTAATCTGTATTTGCAATGTAAAGGAAAATTATATCGTGCACTTTGCAGAAATACGGGAAGACATTGTTGGTCTACATAGACATTCCACAGATATAAAAATGAGCCACTGACAGGTGATATCTCTTTGGGCGTGGATGGAGGTGGCAAAACGATTACACAGAACGTGGTATATGGCCGTGAACGAGAGTTTTGTAAGGAAAAATTTAGAACTGACAAATGAACATTTTGTTGGAGACAGGATAAACAATTGTTACCAAAGGATATTAGGATGCTGCTGTAGCAGCTGCACTTTCGCTTTAGTTAAGGTATTAATGCCTCAGTTAGACGCAGGAAAAACATGAATCCGAAAAAGACAAATGAAGGTAGTTGCGTTTCATGGTGCCCCAACACCTACTCATTAGTGCCTTAACCAAAGTCAGATTATTGGTAAACAATAAGTAATATCACAAATATCAGGAAATTAAATAAAAAAAGAACCAAGCAGCAAAAAAACCACAAAGAAACAGATAAGGATGACTAGGTGTAACCATATAGAGCCTCAGTAACAAAGGTAGGAGAGTAACAATAAATACACATGCATCCGCTTCAAAACTGAAACACATCTCAATAGAGCAATAAATACTTTGCAATCAATCAATGCAAGGCCAAACAAACAAACACGTATTTTTTTTACTTTCTTTTTATAACAAGCAATGATATGAACCCAATCCACATGAAAGTAGTGTAACGAAATTTGTGAATCAGTGTATAACACAGCTCGTTTTATCACGAGTGAGGTGCAGCACCAGTACACATTCATGTGGGGTTTCCGGAGGTTTTGCAGCGATGTGAGCAGCCCTGAGTTAACACGGCTGTTTAGCCACGTGAACAAACAGCTGAGCGATTGCTTTTGACTGAAACTAAGTTTCCTGTCCGTGTCGTGCCTGTTGGTGCAATTGGGAGATGTGTATACACACGGCCTGCACCTCAATATGAGAGAGTATCTTGCAGAAAGTGTAAGGGGGGCGGGGGGGGGGGGGGGGCACGAGCACACAAGACAAAATCCCTGTGATTACTCGAGTCAAAGGAAGACATTTTTTTAGTTAGAGTCTGGTTACTGATAGATGGTATTGAAACTAATTAGGGCAGAAACGGACCATATGTAACGGATAGCTGCAAAATAAAATTAATTTCTTTCATCAAAAGTTTAGAGGGTTGAAAAACAAGATAATTGACCTTCTTGTATGTCTAGAAGATGTGAAAAACTGTGAAGTAATAGAACTTCTGCGCCTCTCTGAACAGCACATTACCATAGGGGTGGAGAAGTTAAATATCAGGGATTATAGACTAGCATCATTTTCTTGTAGAATTAACATAGAAAGAAAGGGGTTGCATCATATGTAAAAGCTCGATACAAAGTCAAACATACTGCAACAAGTAGTTTTTGTGTTGATCATAACCTAGAAGCATGTACTCGTGAGTTGTTACTGCAGAATACTACTTCTCTGATAATCATAAAACTCTGCAGATGCCCTCTAGAAAACCTTCAACCATTTATGAGAAATCCAGATGCAGTATTCATCTACGCTCTCAGACAAGAAGATCTAATTTCAGTAGTCGGTTTTCCAACTAGTATGCAGAAAGAAAGTAGGACGCAGTCTAAAACTAATCATGTGGGGACCCAGTTGTAAATGGGCTATCTAGCCAAGATACACAATTAATGGAAATAAACACTTTGGCACCTTACAACCCTAAGGAGGGTTCATACAAAGCAGTGAGGCTTCTTAATGAGAACAAGATACAATGTCTTAAGAGTAATTTTAAAGGGGTAGTATGGGATGAACTGTATACCGTACAGAAAGAGATGCTAATTTCAAATTAAATTTTATCCGTAGTAGATTTTGTGTAAATATTTGATAGTTTCTTTCCTAAGAAATCATCCATAATATCCATTTAAATAAACAAGCAAGTCACGGAAAACTAATGGAATTAAAATCACATGTAAAAGATTTTTATGTAAAACCACAGAAAGTCAGGATCCAACATTACTTGAGTATTATAAAAAATATTGTAGTATTTTAAGAAGAGTCATCATGATGTTCAGAAGTATGCCTATTTTGACACAAATCAATACAGATAAAAATATAAAAACTACGTAGGATATTGTCAAATAGGAGAAAGGACAGCCAGTCAATGTACAATTAAACTAAATGTCAATGTTGTGACTGATAATTAACACTTTGCAAGTACTTTTAACAATCACTTTCTAAATGGAGCAGCAAGAATAGGATTAAATAGTTCAGTTCAAGAAACAAGAGAATATATTAAACGTGTTATTCCCCCAAACTTTAAGTTGCTAGAAGTAATACCAACATCCTTCACTGACACTAACAGAATTATAAAAATTCTAAAATACTAAAGCTTACGTCGTGTTGATGGAATTTCAAACAGAGTTCTTTAATGTTCTTAGTTTTATATGTTGTAACGTATATGCAACAAATTTTCAGTAGCAGCGGCTAGATCTAACCTGCATAACACTGTGTGTGTGTTGTATGAGTGTAATTTTCACTGTCATTTAAGCCCTCAACAGATCGTTACATGAAAAACTTAGAACTAACATTTGGATAAGCTATCTGACTGCGTATTTGAATATGAAAAACTACAGGAAAAAATTAACCTGTAACAATGAGTACCTAACCTACCTGACTGCATTTTTGAACAAGAATTTTCAAGTGATACAGAATCTGCCTTGTGCAACGGAATTTACTGGACTAGAGTACATGACATGTTGTGGTGTGTCATTGTCTCTGTTTTGGCCCTACGTTTCGCACCCATCTCTTTAGGTGACTGCCTTTTTCTATGAGGTTTACAGCAATATGCAGCGGCATGCAACAGCAGCGGCTAAAGCTTATTGTTACTAAGAATGAATTTAATAAAAAGAAGTTTGCTTGGGTCCTGTTAATTACCAAATAACTTTTGAAAAGGGATTTCATTAAGTCTTTTAAAACTTCAGAATCATCATGACCAATGATAGACAATGACAATGACATAGGTATCAATAATGGCTGAGTGCCAGATTAACAAATTATTTCAGTTTCGAAATTGCATTAACGTTTAGTAACCACAACATATTATTTAGATGTGGAGAACAATAATTATTATTTGGAGGATAAGGAGGCTTCCTTTAGTGTCAAGCAAAACACCGGATTATTGCAAACGCGGAATAACAATCACGAGCCTAATCCTTCAATTGCTTTTGCACTATGCTTGTGAATTTCACCTTGAATTCCATCTTCAAGCGTAGTTAAGCCATCTCAATCTCTCCCAGCTATATAAATGAAATCAAGCCTTGAGTGTGGTAAGATCTGCCATAACCGACGTGAGGGCAGCGTGACACGTCTTCTGTCTCCAAGCTCTCGACCGACACTACGACTTCCACTCTCGCAGACAGACCTCGTCTCACAACAATGCTTTGAGTCGCGCTCTCATGTTCTCCCTGTCGCTTCTTTAAGAATTTGAAAGGGTCTTACGTACAAATAGGTCAAAAGGAGATAAAAATTCTTAATTCAAATATTTAATCAAAATACTTAAAGCTGTAGAAGTTCTAGTAATGTTAATTGTTTATTACTGGCTCATTTATCTTGTGGCCATTTTGTGAGCCTTTTAAAATAAGTAATAAGGCACATTTTAATACACGAGAAATTTCAAACTCTAAAGTTTAGATATAAATAAGAAAAACATGTAGAGTGTTCTTGTTTTGTAAAAAGGGAATGTTCACTGCACAAGGAGTTTTGTATGGTTTTGCACTTTGCACACTTGTAGAAATACGAGAGGAGGGGAAACATCATAAACTGTGTGTAGAGGTGTGTGTAGTGTCTATATCACTAACACCACAATGTAGAATCATAGTGTGTAGTAGAATCATGCAGCGGTGTGTACAGTGTCTATCTCGCTGACACCCTTACTTGGAGATACTGCATTTTTGTTGACACAGCGGCTTGTATTGTCAGTGTAATTTCACTGAGACGACACTGTGAAATTGTGGCTTTCGAAGACAAAGTACAGTATTTTTGGCACAGTGGCTTGTATTGCCAGTGTCCTTTCACTGACACAGCACTGTGTGATTGTGGCTCTCGAAGGTAAGGCTCAGCATTCGTCGCTGATTGCCACTCAAGAACAGGTACCTACTGCAGACATCCATCATTAAGACAGACCACCTAGGTTGCTGCCATCATTGGAAGTGGTATCATTCCTGCAGCCATCAAGTGTGCATCTGCATTTTGTAATTTGTTTGTGCCCTGGCACATCTCAGTTACTTGATAATCTATGAACAGAAAATACTTATCGTAACAACTTCACAAATTTTTTTACATATTCCTGTAAACATAAGTGAAAATAGTTAAGTAAGTAACTACACATGCAACTTATATGAATAAAAGTTTGTAAGTTGTTCATGAGACACAATATATTAACATGAATCTAAAATTATTGCAAATAAAACTCAAATGCGTGCCATTATGAGATTACTAATTAAGATATCTGCTTATGAAGTTTATTAAGGTAAACATATAAAATATTTAAGATAAACATATAAAATATTTAAGATAAACATATAAAATATTAAGTAATTCTGTACAGGCAGTGTTTCCTTATAACACGAGGGTTGTCCACAAAGTAAGTTCCGTTTCTATTTCTATCCGCGGCAGCGCTACGATAGCATTTCCGAGCATGCGCGGCAGTCACTCTGACTCAAGGAGAAGACATGTACGCCATTTTCAGATCGCAGCTGCCGACGTGTGCTTTTTAGTGCTTCTTTATAATGTCAGCCGTAATTGAAAATGTCGCCATGTGTGACATCAGATATGTGATTCTCTTTCTAAATTCAAAGGAAGTTAAACCAAGCGAAATTCATCGGCAAATCTGCGAGGTTTACGGTCAAAATGCTATGAGTGATACAATGGTTAGAAGATGGGTCAGACTGTTCAATGAAGGACGTGATCAAGTACACGATGAAGAACGAAGTGGACGCCCGTCTGTGGTTACTGATAAACTGGTTTAGCCTAAGCAAGTCTTGACACCTCTAAAAGTCATGTACACTGTTGTTTGGGACAGAAAAGGCATTTTGCTGATTGATTTCTTACCACGAGGCCAAACAATCTATGTACATGGTTACTGTGAGACTACTAAGAAATTGCGCCGCGCAATACAGAACAAGCACCAAGGATTACTGTAAAAAAGTGTTGTTTTTTTTCACGATAATGCCCTACCTCACACGGCGAACGTGACCAAACAACGCCTACGGGAATTTGACTGGGGCGCGTTTGATGATCCTCCGTACAGCCCGGACCTCACTCCTAGCGAATTTCTTCTTACACCTAAAATCTGTCCTTGGCGGTCAGAACTTCAACGATGATAACGAGCTGAAAGAACACGTTACCACATGGTTGAATACACAGGCGGCAACCTTCTATGAAGAAGGCATACAAAAACTTGTGCCACGCTATGACAAGTGCCTACAAAATTTCGGAAGCTATGTAGAAAAGTAGTTTAACAGTTGTAGATGTTTGTACAATAAATATTTTTTATGTATCTGTACAAGTTTGTTTTATACAAACAAATGCAACTTACTTTGTCGGCATGCCTCGTATAGACATCAAACAAAGTGTGCTGCATTATACAGTGTTACACACAAAAATATTGCCTAAGAAATGCTTTGCATATTGCAGCATCATACACAAAAATACTATATATTGCAGACAATATATGCTGCTTGAGGCAGCTATATGCAAGAATGCTAAAACTGTTATTGGTCTGCACAGGCAGTATTTGGTGCATATTGATTAAAAATCTTAACAATTATTTGTATGATCAGAAGTGCACTTTTGTTGGGGAATCGAGGTACTATTGTATCATCACCTTAATGACCAAAACACACACAGCGATCTATCCTACACATAAACTGTATCCATCTTTCTACAGTATACGGACTGTAGTAGGAAAAATTTGGTTATTTCTTATATTAACAGTAGTATAAATGTTACATAAAATTCTTTTTACATTCGTGATTTATTTTTGCAGTGGGTGCTGGCACGTTTACTGGCGTCATTTTGCTTTCTAAAGGAAGAAATTCGTTAGTGTCCAAGCTAACTAGTAATGAGTTTCTTTCTTTCTGGATTGACTGCCAAGTTCAGTTTCCTCTGAAACCTGCAAAGCGATTATTAGTACCAGGAATATTTTTATATTTAATTTTTTAATTAATCCCTTATGGTGCGCTTGCTTTCATTTTATTATGATTTACTTCCATCTCTGGCCCTTTCCTTCCTTATTTGATTTCTATTATTATCTGAAAATATTTCACTATTGACATACATATATGAATTATAAATTCTACAGCGCTGTATTTTTCTATGTTTACTTGTGACGGTGAAAAACTGTATGAGACAAAGCTGAATCTTACCTTGTTCCACGATTTTAGTTTTACCCTTCTCCATAAATTTTACGTAGCATTTCCGCCTCTTTTTCTTTTTCGAGCTATGCCCTGAACTATTTCTGTGAGACTCCTTTGAAAAGTTAGTTTAACCTAGAATAATCGTAACAGTGACGATTTATTAATAATATAATAATCGAAGTGTCTTCCACAGACCTTCTTAGGAAATATTTAACACTGGAGGCGTCTACAATGGACTCTCTAGGCATCTTACCTTCCATTACTTACTTTAAAATGGAGGAATTCCTTTTAATTCTCTTGTACTACTTAACACTAATCTTTTTATGGGAGTGCTGTCATGTTGTTGTGTTTATTTTGCTTTCCGAATCTGTTCCTACTGGCAGCTCATACAATTGATAAGTGGTATTATGCATCAACTTCTGGACTGTTCTGAAAACTAACATCATGCTTTAGCAAGTGGAAATTTCTATACGTAACATGTCTCGTGGTGATCTGCGAGAATAATCATCTCAACACTTAGCAAGCGCAGGACTGTTTTAGGACGCTAATGATGCAAAAATGAGTATCGTTTATTATTTAAAGGTGGAAGGACAGAGGAAATATTTGCCGTGCAGACAACAGCGAAAACTTCTTTTCACAATGTAGTAGACCTGTTTCTCTCTTAAAAGGAACGCTTCAGCAAGGGTTGTGAGGAAGGTTTACGAGCTGTCTGTTGGGGGTACACACAAAAAAAGGCGAACTGGTAACAGCGTCCTAAGCTGGGCGACGAACTTTCTCGCTAATGCCTTTGGCCTTGACCTACCTTGTGGCCAGTTGCGTCAAGCTAAAGGAAAAGAATAAAATGCTTCACTCTAGCCTCCCTATCTCTCGAAAGCTTATTGTGGCGTCGTAGTTTCTTACCTTGAGTGGACACTTGTTGTTAACATAATGAAGAAAATACATCTTAAAACTAACACATAATACAGAAAATATACATAGAAGAATACACTTGAAAATGCACAGCTTATTCAATGAATGGCTTCATGTGCGAAATATGATATAAGCCTGCGAGTACGTAAAGTTCCATGTGTTTTTTACAACAGGTTGTGCTAGTAACAGTGCTCTTTCAGAGGAATTGTTTCGAGGGTCTGGTAAATAATAATAATAATAATGGCGTGTGACGAGGCCTCCCGTCGGGTAGTGACCTTATTTCAACAAATTCACGCTGATTTTGCTGCTTTACGTCTGGTTTGGATTGCCAGTCTGTTGCTGACGGTTGCGGTTGTCTTCTGTGAGAAATGGAAGCAGAATTATTATGACTATTATTCTGGGCAGAAATTGTTCAAACTTAATTTGCATTGCCCTGACTATTACATGGCAAATCACATTGAGTGTTGTAGCTATCTGGTAGATGGTTATCACCATTTTCAATACTATATGGATTTGCATTATTATAAGGCATGTTCTGGGGAACATTGTTCCCCTGGAAACTGTCACTGTAATAATAAATATTTCTGCTACTACCCATGTTTCTAAAATTTTTCTTATCATTAAAGTGTCCATTCTGGAAATTTCCATTGCGTTTGTTTCTTTGGAAATTACCAGAGTTGCCACTGAATTGTTGATTGGACATAATACCTTGATCATAATGTGTCTGCTGATGGTTTTATTGGTCGTAATTGTTGCAGTCGTTAGGGATACTGCTAAAATCTTGCTTGGTTTGATTGTTCTCCGCAAACTGTGGGTTCTTTGCAAAGCGTTGCGAATAGTCATGTTGGTATGCATTATTTTCTTAATTATAATGGTCATTTGAGTGTCCAGTATTACCGTACTGGTTCGCAGAAGCTTGCATTTGCCTTGCAAAAAATGTGTAAACTCATCAGTATTATCTGTGCATCTAGTAGCTACAATGACATGTTTTATCTAAGTGGGCAGATACCCATAAGCTCTGCGAGACTGTGCGGATTGTCCAAATACTGGTTTCTATGCACCATGTCATCAAAGCACAATGTTGGGGTGGTAAATTCAGATCTTTCGAACGGGTTCTGGTTTAATATGCTGGTTTTTACGTGTGACTGCGTTGTGAGAGACCAGTAAGCCGTCAAAAAGGCGTACTGAAATTTTGCCAATGATCGGCATTATTGCGCTATTCAACACATTCTAGAAGCCGCCTCATTTTCCAATTAAGAGCACGGGAAATCCAACTTGTTTGGAATCAGCCATTCAGGGGGTAAAGAACAATGGAATTGATCAAGCCAGGCCCTTGCGTGTATTTCTTGACTAGCATTACGAAATGTTTTAAATTTTCGTGCCTGAAGGAAGTGTTTGTAAGTTGGACATATTGTTTTATGTAATGGAGAGTCCTGACACACTCCTTACAATGTAATGCATCACTGACGCATACATGTTTTACAGACCGGTTGGAACATGCCGTTGTTAAACCTCTTCATAAGGAAGGTGACAATATGGACTTAAGCAGTTGTCATCCATTTTCCTTACTGGCTTTTCTTCGAAATGTTCGAAGAATTAATGTACTCAAGAATAGCCTCACACTTAAGTGGCAAAAATGTACTTAGCGTATCACAGTTTGGACTGCAGGAAGGTTACTCGACTGAGAATGCTATTTGTATATTCACTCAGAAAATAATACAACACTTAAATAATAAAATATCGGCAGTTGGTATTTTTTTATGGCCTTTCCAAGGCATTTGAGTGTGTTGATCATGTTATTCTCTTAGAAAAACTTAAGTTTTATGGAAATTGATGGCTTTAAGCATAGCTGGCTTAAATCACACTTAACAAGTAGTATGAAAAATGTTTCGCTTGATAATTCAAACCATGTCAGAAGGGTAGAAAATTTTAGTGACTGGGGAGAAATCACAAAAAGTGTCTCACAGGGTTCAATTTTGGATCCACTCCTATTCCTTACATATATGATGACCTCCCATTTAACATTCAACAAAGAGAATTGGAACCTTTTGCAAATGATACTAGTGTTATATCAAATTCCATGAGAGAGATAGCAAGAGAAGATAAACGATATTTTCAAAGAATAGTTGGAAATAGACTCTTCCTCAATTTTGTAAGAACACGCTGTATTCAGTTCCCTACAACACATAGAATCATATCAATAATTGACGAAGAAAAAAAGTAAAGTAAAGTCGTATGGTACAAATGGTCAGGAGATCCCATAGGAAAGGTTCAGCTGCCTAATCGGAAAGGTTTACCCTATCCTTCACCCGCATAGGCATCTTTCCATCGCAAAGTATGAGATCCGTGTGCGTATGTGTAACTGTCAAGTGTAGGAGACTGTAGTGTGTGTTGTGAGGTAACGGGAGAGTTGTGGTGCCTTGAAAATATTCTAAGTTCGGAGTTGGCGTGGTCGCACGGGCCGCTCGGCAAGGCGGGGCTCGTCAGCAACTGCGTGGTGCCGAACGTTAGCCGGAGCAAGAGGGGCAGCCCCAGCGCGTGGTCCAGACCGACAGCGTGGCTGGGAATTCCATGTTGACGCTGTTTCAAGGAATGTGCTTTGTGTCGATGGAGGATATTTGTATGCCGGGAGTGCCAAAGATGGTGGACCTTGTGAAACCATAATGGCAGACATTTCTCAGTTCACATAGAAATTAATAGTAGCCATAGGAATCATGATACCTCAAAAAAACATGTACATTACCATTATTTGTACAATGATTCTGATGGTGTAATCAGATTTTCAGTACCTTTATTAGTTTAAAGTTTAGTATCTGACTGTAAATTATACAAATAACACCAGCAACGAATTTGCAAAATGTAAACGGTTTATCCAATTTTGTTCATCGACGTGTCTTTAGAAACTATTTGTGTAAACCTAAATTGGTACGAATTACAGACATGTAACTTCAATAGCACATGAGTTATTGGAGGTCAAAGTGGCCAATTACTATTGATCGCGGCGTCAGGCTATAAGTACTCCAGAGTTATACGAAAAAAACGGTAGCAACATTCTCATTAATATATTTATTCGTCTATGTCTTTGTTTGTATCAGATATATACTATTCATGAAGAAATTGGTCAAATATTTATTGTGTTTTTGAAAGCCCAGAGACATTAGGCTAATGGCCTACTTTTGTTTCTGTTCCTCTGATATATATTTAATTTGTTTGTGTATTTAATAATGTGTGTTAGAGCATGTTTATGGTCCAGCGATAGGAATGTTTATATAATTTCAAGTTATTTAAATGTAAATCCAGTATTTCGTATGTGTTTCAATATGTTTCTGAGTGTGCGTTGGCTTGGAGACATGGCTCTAGTCAGTCACAGCGCTCGTTACTATGGTAGGCAACTACCGAAGCCAATGAAGAGACTGTATGGAAGTGGGGGAGGAGCATCGGGTCGCATGGGACACGGGGAAGTGTTGCGGAGTTTGAGCGTGGTCGCGGGAGATAAAAATATTTCGTAGTTTCGACTTGTGCACTTGTGAGATTTCTGTGGCTTCTGCAGTGAAGACGTAGTGTGCGTTTAGAAGTGAATATCTCGCGAGCTATATTGTTGCTCATAACCGATTACGTGAAGTAGGACTATTGTTTCCCTGTTACTGAACTTACATTTTATTTAATTTCTGGACCATGGACACCAATAAGTGTTTTACAGTCATAAATGGCATTCATAAAAGTACTTCTACTATCGCACTCATCATTTAAAGCCGTTAAAATAGTACCTGCAGATTTTATTTAACTGCAATCTTTCATTTATAAGTTTCTATGTTACATTCAAAATTCGTAAATGCCGAATGATACGAACCTTCGACCATTCGATTCATGTGTGTATTCATATTGCATACTGTAGACTCAGCAGTATTTGGCATGTAATGCAGCAACAACGTATTACAGCCCGTAGACAACGAAACCAGCCAAAACTTTTAATATTTCAACTCTGAGTCTGAGGGTACGTAGTAGAGGGCCACCATTAATTTCACGTTCGTCCTGGAGATGACGAGAGAAATGAGATGGCGAAATCCTGCGCCAGCACATAGCCTACTTCTCTTGAATAGCACCAAGGGAGCCGCTGAGCTTACCCATCCGGCAGCGTCACATGCCCTCACTTCATGAGACACTGTGGAGAAGTATGGTATTTAAACCAGGACATTGGCGCATAGTCTGGTGATCAGCAACTTCACACCACCACCTTTCCTCCCACAGGGCAAATACTGGCAGAAAAAACTTGTTCAATCAGCAGGATTCGAACTGCCTTACCTCCAGGTAGAGCACCAGCACACAGGCTTGCGTTGGCAATCTCAGCCATGCTGGGGTCATTCGTTTACATCATGAGAAAGAGTCAGTAATCAGGGTAGAATGACCCAAATTTTGGGATTACATACTGATGAAAACTTGAACTGAAATAAACATATTACTGAGCTTCCAAACAATTAAGTTCAGCTACTTTAATATAATTGCTAATCTCAGAAAAAAAAGAAACAATCTCCTGATAAACATCGAATAGCCAAATAAACTGGTACATCTGCCTAATGTCGTGTCGAGCCCCCATGAGCTCATAGAAGTGCCGCAACAAGACATGCCATGGACTAGACTAATGTTTCAAATAGTGCTGGGGGGAATCGACACAGTAAATGCTGCAGGGCTGTTTATAAAACCGTAAGAGTATGAGGGGGCGGATATCTCTCCCAAACAGATGTTGTAGGCATCCCAGCCAAGCTCAATAATCCTCATATCTGGGGAGTTTGGTGGCCAGCGTAAGTGTTTAAACTCAGAAGAGTGCTCCTGAGGCCACTCTGTAGAAATTCTGCACGTGTGGAGCGTTGCATTGTCCTGTTGGAATTGCCCAAGTTTCTCGGAATCCACAACGAACGTGAATGGATGCAGGAGATCAGACAGGATACTTATGTGCGTGTCAGGTATAAGTGTCGTATTTAGAATATCAGGCGTCCAATATCACTCCAACTGCACACGCCCACTCCATTACAGAGTCCCCACCAGCTTGAAGAATCCTCTGCTAACATGCAGGTTCCATGGATTCATGAGGTTTTCTCCATACTTGTACACATCCAACCGCTCGATACAATCTGAAACGAGACTGGTCCGACCAGAAAACATGTTTCTAGTCATCACCAGTCCAATGTCGGTGTTGAAGGACTCAGGCGAGACGTAAAGCTTTGGGTCATGCAGTCATCAAGGATACACGAGTGGGCCTTCGGCTCCGAAAGCTCATTTTGATGATGTTCCGCTGAACGGTTCGCATGCTGACACTTGTTGATGGCCCAGCATTGAAATCTGCAGCAATTTTCGGAAGAATCGCACTTCTGTCACGTTGAACCATTCTCTTCAGTCGCCGTTGGTGTCGTTCTTGCAGGATCTTTTTCCGGCCGCAGTGATGAAGCAGATTCGACGTTTTATTGGTTCCTGACATTTATGGTACACTCGTGAAATGGTCTTACGGGAAAATCCCCACGTCATAGCCACCTCGGAGATGCTGTGTCCCATCGCTCGTGCACCCACCATAACACCACTTCAAAGCTCACTTAAATCTTGATAAACTGCCACTGTAACGGGACTAGTCGATCTAACAACTGTGTCAGTCATTTGTTGTCTTATATAGGCGTTGCCGACCGCAGAGCCATATTCTGCCTGTTTACGTATCTCTGTATTTGAGTACGCATGCCTATACCAGTTTCTTTGGTGCATTGTGTATTTGGCATATTTGCACTCAATGATATCTTATGGAACTATTTTCTGGGGTTACTCATTTCTTAGAAACGAAGTATTGATTACACGAAAGCGAGTAGTACGATTAATATGTGGTGTTCATCCATGGACTTCAAGTATGTACCTCTTCAGGAGCTAGATATTTTAAGTGTGCCACCACCATATACGTATTGGCTAACGTAATTCATCATAAATAATCCACCCCAATTTCAGAAGAGCAGTGAAGTTCATAGCTACAATACTAGATAGAAGTATGACCTTTATTGCACATTATTAAAGCTGCAAGTGGTTCAGAAAGAAGTTCGATATGTAGCAACAAAAGTATTTTATATTTGCCCAATTAAAAAAAAATATCTGACAGATTGCAAAGCATGTTTTAAATCCAACTTGAAATAATTTCTCCTAAATAACTACTTCTATTCTGTTCAAGATTTTTTACTTAAAACTACGAGCTTCAAACAGGAGCGGCTGCACTAATGGATAGGAACTGTGATTGTTGTGTACAGATGCGAGCTGAGTCGGCGACCCTTCGCTCACAGCTCCAGGCTGCTTTGGCTTTCATCACACAGCTTGAGGCTGTTGCCAAGGGATGTCACTGTGTTGGATCGAGTGCGGGGATGCAGGGGACATCGAGCACGTCTCACTTGTCCTCCGATCACTCCACTGCTGTGGCCGCCTCGGGTACTGCCTGCACTGAGGTTGACCTCTCACCTGTGGTCGATTGGGAGATCATTGCAAAGTCTGGCAAGCAGCGAAAAACTTTCCGAGGGGCCGATCGTAGGGCCTCCCCGGTTCGTTTAATGAACTGGTTTCTGGTGTTATCTGTGGCTGACGATGTCTCTGAGCCGAATGCAGTCGTCCACCCCGTTCTAGAGGAAGCTTCTCGGCCTGCAAGGTCTGGGCATTCACAGAGGGTGGGTTTGCTGGTAGTTGAGAGATCCAACATTAGGCGTGTAATGGGGCCCCTTAGAAACATGGCTGCCAAGGAGGGGAAGGAAGCCAGTGTGCACTCTGTATGCATTCTGGGGGGAGTCATTCCGGATGTGGAAAGGGTGCTTCCGGATGTCATGAAGAGTACAGGGTGCAGCCACCTGCAGGTGGTGGCTCATGTCGGTACCAATGACATGTGTCACTTTGGATCAGAGCAGATTCTGTCTGGTTTCGGGCGGCTAGCGGAAATGGTAAAGACTACCAGTCTTGTTTCCGAGATTAAGGCGGAGCTCACCATCTGCAGCATCTTCGATAGAACCGACTGTGGTCCTTTCGAGCAGAGCCGAGTGGAGGGTCTGAATCAGAGGCTCAGGCGGTTCTGTGACCGTGTAGGCTGCAGATTCCTTGACTTGCGCCATCGGGTGGTGGGTTTCCGGGTTCCACTTAATACTTCAGGAGTCGACTACACACAGGAGGCGGCTACACGGGTAGTGGGGGCTGTGTGGAAGGGACTGGGCAGTTTTTTAGGTTAGGGCGTCTCAGGGAACCACAGAAGGGACGTCCATCTAAAAGTGGGCAAATAAAACACAGTAAGGTAGTTGTAGAAACTATTGGTACTGTAGATGTAAATTGTCGTAGCTGTGATGGGAAAGAACGAGAGCCCCAAGCCCTTATAGAAAGCACTGAAGCTCAAATAGTTGTAGGTACAGAGGGCTGGCTAGAGCCGGAAATAAGTTCAGCTGAAATTTTTTCAAACGATCTAACAGTGTTCAGAAAGGATAGATTAAATATAGTTGGTGGTAGAGTATTTATTGCTGTCAGAAGGAGCTTGCCTTGTAGCGAAATTGAAGTAGATAGTTCGTGTGAAATAGTATGGGAAGAGGTTATACCTGACAATCTGACTAAACTATTAATTGGATCGTTTTACTGACCCACTGATTCAGAAGATATAGTTGCTGAACAGTTCAAAGAAAACTTGAATCTCATTTCAAATAAGTACCCCGCTCATACAATAATAGTCGGTGGTGATTTTAATCTACCCTTGATATACTGGAAAAATTATACGTTTAAAGCCAGCAGCAGGTATAAAACGTCATTCGAAATTGTACTGAATGTTTTCTCAGAAAATTATTTTGAACAATTAGTTCATGAGCCCACTCGAAGCGTAAACGGTTGCGTAAGCATACCTGATCTTTTAGCAACAAATAATCCTGGCCAAATAGTGAGTATTGTGACGAATACATGGATTAGCGACCACAAGGCAGTTGCTGCTAGGCTGAATACCGTAACACCTACAACCATCAAAAAGAAACGCATATATCCATTTCAAAAAGCCGATAAAAATGCTCTTAACGCCTTTTTAAGAGACAGTCTTCACTCCTTCCTATCTGATCATGTAAGTGTAGAAAAGTTGTGGAATGGTTTCAAAGAGATATGTTGTTGTTGTGGTCTTCAGTCCTGAGGGAGGTTTGATGCAGCTCTCCATGCTACTGTGCAAGTTTCTTCATCTCCCAGTACCTACCGCAACCTACATCCTTCTGAATCTGCTTAGTGTATTCATTTCTTGGTCTCCCTCTACGATTTTTACCCTCCACGCTGCGCTCCAATACTAAACTGGTGATCCCTTGATGCCTAAGAACATGTCCTACCAACCGATCCCTTCTTCTAGTCAAGTTGTGCCACAAACCCCTCTTCTCCCCAATCCTATTCAATACCTCCTCATTAGTTACGTGATCTACCCATCTAATCTTCAGCATTATTCTGTAGCACCACATTTCAAAAGCTTCTATTCTCTTCTTGTAAAAAACTATTTATCGTCCATGTTTCACTTCCATACTTGGATACACTCCATACAAATACACTCAGGAACGACACCCTGACACCTAAATCTGTACTCGATGTTAACAAATATCTATTCTTCAGAAACGCTTTCCTTGCCATTGCCAGTTTACATTTTATATCCTCTCTACTTCGACCATCATAAGCTATTTTGCTCCCCAAACAGCAAAACTCCTTTACTACTTTGTCTCATTTCCTAATCTAATTTCCTCAGCATCACCCGACTTAATTCGACTACATTCCATTATCAGCGATTTGCTTTTGTTAATGTTCATCTTATATCCTCCCTTCAAGACACTGCACAATCCATTCAACTGCTCTTCCAAGTCCTTTACTGTCTCGGACAGAATGACAATGTCATCGGCGAACCTCTAAGTTTGTTTTTTCTTCTCCATGGATTGTAATTCATATTCCGAATTTCTCTTTTATTTCCTTTACTGATTCCTCAATATACAGATTGAATAACATCGGGGATAGGCTACAACCCTGTCTCACTCCCTTCCCAACCACTGCTTCCCTTCCGAGTCACTCGACTCTTTTAACTGCCATCTGGTTTTTGTGAAAATTGTAAATAGCAGAATTTGAAAGAGAGTATTCCAGTCAACATTGTCAAAAGCTTTCTCTAAGTCTACAAATGCTAGAAACGTAGGTTTGCTTTTCCAGAATCTATTTTCTAAGATAAGTCGAAGATTCAGTATTGCCTCACGTGTTCCAATATTTCCACGGAATCCAAACTAATCTTCCCCGAGGTCGGCTTCTACCAGTTTTTCCATTCATCTGTAAAGAATTCGCGTTAGTATTTTGCAGCTGTGACTTATTAAACTGATAGTTCGGTAATTTTCACATCTGTCAACACCTGCTTTCTTTGGGATTAGAATTATTATATTCTTCTTGAAGTCTGAGGGTATTTCGCCTGTCTCATACATCTTGCTCACCAGATATTAGAGTTTTGTCAGGACTGGCTCTCCCAAGGCTGTCAGTAATTCTAAAGGAATGTTGTCTACTCCCTGGGCCTTGTTTCGACACAGGTCTTTCAGTGCTCTGTCAAACTCTTCACGCAGTATCATGTCTCCCATTTCATCTTCATCTACATCCTCTTCCATTTCAAGAACATCGCCCTTGTATTGACCCTCTATATACTCCTTCCACATTTCTATTTCCCTTCTTTGGTTACAACTGGGTTTCCATCTAAGCTCTTGATATTCGTACAAGTGTTTCTCTTTTCTCCAAAGGTCTCTTTAATTTTCCTGTAGGCAGTATCTATCTTACCCCTAGTGAGATAGGCCTCTACATCCTTACATTTGTCTCTAGCCGGCCGAAGTGGAGTGCGGTTAAAGGCGCTACAGTCTGGAACCGCAAGACCGCTACGGTCGCAGATTTGAATCCTGCCTCGGGCATGGATGTTTGTGATGTCCTTAGGTTAGTTAGGTTTAACTAGTTCTAAGTTATAGAGGACTAATGACCTCAGCAGTTGAGTCCCATAGTGCTCAGAGCCATTTGAACCATTTTTTGTCCTCTAGCCATCCCTGCTTTGCCATTTTGTACTTCCTGTCGATCTCATTTTTGAGGCGTTTTTATTCCCTTTTGCCTACTTCATTTACTGCATTTTTATATTTTCTCCTTTCATCAATTAAATTCAATATTTCTTCTGTTACCCAAGGTATTCTACTAGCCCTTGTATTTTTACCTACTTGATTCTCTGCTGTCTTCACTACTTCGTTCCTCAAAGGTACCCATTCTTCTTCTACTGTATTTCTTTCCCCCATTCCTGTCAATTGTTCTCCTATGCTCTCCCTGAAACTCTGTACAATCTCTGGTTTAGTCAGTTTATCCAGGTCCCATCTCCTTAAATTCGCACCTTTTTGCAGTTTCTTCAGTTTTGATCTGCAGTTCATGAACAATAGATTGTGATCAGAGTCCACATACGCCCCTGGAAATGTCTTACAGTTTAAAACCTGGTTCCTAAATTTCTGTCTTGTTGTTGTTGTTGTTGTGGTCTTCAGTCCTGAGACTGGTTTGATGCAGCTCTCCATGCTACTCTATCCTGTGCAAGCTTCTTCATCTCCCAGTACCTACTGCAACCTACATCCTTCTGAATCTGCTTAGTGTATTCATCTCTTGGTCTCCCTCTACGATTTTTACCCTCCACGGTGCCCTCCAATGCTAAATTTGTGATCCCTTGATGCCTCAAAACATGTCCTACCAACCGATCCCTTCTTCTAGTCAAGTTGTGCCACAAACTTCTCTTCTCCCCAATCCTATTCAATACCTCCTCATTAGTTACGTGATCTACCCACCTTATCTTCAGCATTCCTCTGTGGCACCACATTTCGAAAGCTTCTATTCTCTTCTTGTCCAAACTAGTTATCGTCCATGTTTCACTTCCATACAAATACTTTCAGAAACGACTTCCTGACACTTAAATCTATACTCGATGTTAACAAATTTCTCTTCTTGAGAAACGCTTTCCTTGCCATTGCCAGTCTACATTTTATATCCTCTCTACTTCGACCATCATCAGTTATTTTACTCCCTAAATAGCAAAACTCCTTTACTACTTTAAGTGTCTCATTTCCCAATCTAATTCCCTCAGCATCACCCGACTTAATTTGACTCCATTCCATTATCCTCGTTTTGCTTTTGTTGATGTTCATCTTATATCCTCCTTTCAAGACACTGTCCATTCCGTTCAACTGCTCTTCCAAGTCCTTTACTGTCTCTGACAGAATTACAATGTCATCGGCGAACCTCAAAGTTTTTATTTCTTCTCCATGAATTTTAATACCTACTCCGAATTTTTCTTTTGTTTCCTTTACTGCTTGCTCAATATACAGATTGAATAACATCGGGGAGAGGCTACAACCCTGTCTCACTCCTTTCCCAACCACTGCTTCCCTTTCATGCCCCTCGACTCTTATAACTGCCATCTGGTTTCTGTACAAATTGTAAATAGCCTTTCGCTCCCTGTATTTTACCCCTGCCACCTTCAGAATTTGAAAGAGAGTATTCCAGTTAACATTGTCAAAAGCTTTCTCTAAGTCTACAAATGCTAGGAACGTAGGTTTGCCTTTTCTTAATCTTTCTTCTAAGATAAGTCGTAAGGTCAGTATTGCCTCACGTGTTCCAACATTTCTACGGAATCCAAACTGATCTTCCCCGAGGTCGGCTTCTGCCAGTTTTTCCATTCGTCTGTAAAGAATTCGCGTTAGTATTTTGCAGCTGTGACTTATTAAACTGATAGTTCGGTAATTTTCACATCTGTCAACACCTGCTTTCTTTGGGATTGGAATTATTATATTCTTCTTGAAGTCTGAGGGTATTTCGCCTGTCTCATACATCTTGCTCACCAGATGGTAGAGTTTTGTCATGACTGGCTCTCCCGAGGCCATCAGTAGTTCTAATGGAATGTCGTCTACTCCCGGGGCCTTGTTTCGACTCAGGTCTTTCAGTGCTCTGTCAAACTCTTCACGCAGAATCTTATCTCCCATTTCGTCTTCATCTACATCCTCTTCCATTTCCATAATATTGTCCTCAAGTACATCGCCCTTGTATAAACCCTCTATATACTCCTTCCACCTTTCTGCCTTCCCTTCTTTGCTTAGAACTGGGTTGCCATCTGAGCTCTTGATATTCATACAAGTGGTTCTCTTCTCTCCAAAAGTCTCTTTAATTTTCCTGTAGGCAGTATCTATCTTACCCCTAGTGAGACAAGCCTCTACATCCTTACATTTGTCCTCTAGCCATCCCTGCTTAGCCATTTTGCACTTCCTGTCGATCTCATTTTTTAGACGTTTGTATTCCTTTTTGCCTGCTTCATTTACTGCATTTTTATATTTTCTCCTTTCATCAATTAAATTCAATATTTCTTCTGTTACCCAAGGATTTCTATTAGCCCTCGTCTTTTTACCTACTTGATCGTCTGCTGCCTTCACTACTTCATCCCTCAGAGCTACCCATTCTTCTTCCACTGTATTTCTTTCCCCCATTCCTGTCAATTGTTCCCTTATGCTCTCCCTGAACCTCTCTACAACCTCTGGTTCTTTCAGTTTATCCAGGTCCCATCTGCTTAAATTCCCACCTTTTTGCAGTTTCTTCAGTTTCAATCTGCAGTTCATAACCAGTAGATTGCGGTCAGAATCCACATCTGCCCCAGGAAATGTCTTACAATTTAAAACCTGGTTCCTAAATCTCTGTCTTACCATTATATAATCTATCTGATACCTTTTAGTATCTCCAGGATTCTTCCAGGTATACAACCTTCTTTTATGATTCTTGAACCAAGTGTTAGCTATGATTAAGTTGTGCTCTGTGCAAAATTCTACAAGGCGGCTTCCTCTTTCATTCCTTCCCCCCAATCCATATTCACCTACTATGTTTCCTTCTCTCCCTCTTCCTACTGACGAATTCCAGTCACCCATGACTATTAAATTTTCATCTCCCTTCACTACCTGAATAATTTCTTTTATCTCGTCATACATTTCATCTATTTCTTCATCATCTGCAGAGCTAGTTGGCATATAAACTTGTACTACTGTAGTAGGCATGGGCTTTGTGTCTATCTTGGCCACAATAATGCGTTCACTATGCTGTTTGTAGTAGCTAACCCGCACTCCTATTTTTTTATTCATTATTAAACCTACTCCTGCATTACCCCTATTTGATTTTGTATTTATAACCCTGTAATCACCTGACCAAAAGTCTTGTTCCTCATGCCACCGAACTTCACTAATTCCCACTATATCTAACTGTAACCTATCCATTTCCCTTTTTAAATTTTCTAACGTACCTGTCCGATTAAGGGATCTGACATTCCACGCTCCGATCCGTAGAACGCCAGTTTTCTTTCTCCTGATAACGACGTCCTCCTGAGTAGTCCCCGCCCGGAGATCCGAATTGGGGACTATTTTACCTCCGGAATATTTTACCCAAGAGGACGCCATCATCATTTAATCATACAGTAAAGCTGCATGTCCTCGGGAATATAATCTATCTGATACCTGATAATCTATCTGATACCTTCTAGTATCTCTAGGCTTCTTCCATGTATATGCAGTGTCGTCGTAACTGCCGTCTGCTTCACGTCTGCTGTGCAGCGAGCTACCTTAATTTAAGTATTAACTGTATTTTTCTTACTTGTCACTTCTTCTTCCGTGTGTTTTTGCTTTTAGGAAGCTTTAATTGTCGAGTGCTAGTAATAGTGTTCCATAGATTTCTTGTTTGTTTTGAATACAGTCAGAGAGAGTCCCTTTAGTCAACCATAGTGCCAGTAATGCTAGTGTTTGTTTTTAATACAGTCCAGAGACAGGTAGTGCTATTTTCATTGTTTTCTACAAGGAGTGGCTAGCAACCACAGTTTAGTCAATAATCAGCCGCCTTTAGTGAATTAGCAGTATAGTTAAAAGTTGATTAACTCTCTACAGTAAATTGATTTCTTAGAATGGATAGGATGTGTGACTGCTGTGTACGGACGCTGGAGGAGCTGGCTACTGTTCGTGATTAGCTGAACGTGTTGATGGCCGCGGTCAGCCGTCTTCAGGCTGCTGCCTCGGAGTGTAGCGGCAGTGGGGAGGCTGGTGCGTCGCATGGTACACCCCAGGTGTTACATGCTTCACCCACTGTCCCTGCTGTCGAGACATCTTCGCGGGTACCGGGCGCGGTTGGGCCACCCTCTCCCCAAGGGGAGTGGCGGGTTCAGCGGCGTTCGCGGCGCACGATGCGGAGGGTAAATGTGGAGGCTGGCCGTGTGGCATCGCCCGCTTTGCCTGTGAGTGGACATGTGGCCGCTCCTTCAGCAAGGTCCGAGCAGGCACACGGGGGGAGGTGTTTATTATTGGGAGCTCCAACGTTAGGCGGGTGATGGAGCCCCTTAGGGAAATAGCGGAATGGTCGGGGAAGAAGGCCAGTGTTCACTCTGTCTGCTTGCCGGGAGGTCTCATCCGAGATATGGAGGAGGCCCTGCCGGCGGCGATAGAGAGCACTGGGTGCACCCGACTGCAAATTGTTGCTCATGTCGGCACCAATGACTCTTGCCGTCTGGGTTCAGAGGTCATCCTCAGTTCGTACAGGCGGTTGGCGGAATTGGTGAAGGCGGAAAGCCTCGCTCGCGGGGTGGAATCAGAGCTAACTATTTGTAGTATCGTTCCCAGAACCGATCGCGGTCCTCTGGTTTGGAGCCGAGTGGAAGGCTTAAACCATAGGCTCAGACGATTCTGCGAAGATCTGGGGTGCAAATTTCTCGACCTCCGCTATCGGGTGGAGAAATGTAGGGTCCCCCTGAATAGGTCAGGCGTGCGCTACACGCCGGAAGCGGCTACAAGGGTAGCACAGTACGTGTGGAGTGCACATGGGGTTTTTTTAGGTTAGAGAATTCCCTCCCTAGGCCCGACAAGACGCCTCCTGAGACGCGGCAAGGTAGGAGTAGGCAAAATGCAACAGGGAATAACAGTATTAATGTGCTAATAGTAAACTGCAGGAGCGTCTATAGAAAGGTCCCAGAACTGCTCTCATTAATAAACGGTCACAACGCCCATATAGTGCTAGGGACAGAAAGTTGGCTGAAACCATACGTAAACAGTAATGAAATCCTAAACTCAGATTGGAATGTATACCGCAGAGACAGGCTGGACAGTGAAGGGGGAGGCGCGTTTATAGCGATAAGAAGTGCAATAGTATCGAAGGAAATTGACGAAGATCTGAAATGTGAAATAATTTGGGTGAAGGTCACGGTTAAAGCAGGCTCAGACATGGTAATTGGATGTCTATATAGGCTCCCTGGCTCAGCAGCTGTTGTGGCTGAGCACCTGAAGGATAATTTGGAAAATATTTCGAGTAGATTTCCCCACCCATGTTATAGTTCTGGGTGGAGATTTTAATTTGGAGACTGGGAGACTCAAACGTTCATAACGGGTGGCAGGGACAAAGAATCCAGTGAAATTTTTTTAAGTGCTTTATCTGAAAACTACTTTGAGCAGTTAAACAGAGAACCGACTCGTGGCGATAACATATTAGACCTTCTGGTGACAAACAGACCCGAACTATTTGAAACAGTTAACGCAGAACAGGGAATCAGCTATCATAAAGCGGTTACTGCATCAATAATTTCAGCCGTAAATATAAATATTAATAAAGGTAGGAAGATTTTTCTGTTTAGCAAAAGTGACAAAAAGCAGATTACAGGGTACCTGACGGCTCAACACAAAAGTTTTGTCTCAAGTACAGATAGTGTTGAGGTTCAGTGGATAAAGTTCAGAACCATCGTACAATATGTGTTAGACGAGTATGTGCCAAGCAAGATCGTAAGAGATGGAAAAGAGCCACCGTGGTACAACAAACGAGTTAGAAAACTGCTGAGGAAGCAAAGGGAACTTCACAGCAAACATAAACATAGCCAAAGCCTTGCAGACAAACAAAAATTACGCGAAGCGAAATGTAGTGTGAGGAGGGCTATGCGAGAGGCGTTCAATGAATTCGAAAGTAAAGTTCTATGTACTGACTTGGCAGAAAATCCTAAGAAATTTTGGTCTTATGTCAAAGCGGTAGGTGGATCAAAACAAAATGTCCATACACTTTGTGACCAAAATGGTACTGAAACAGAGGATGACAGACTAAAGGCCGAAATATTAAATGTCTTTTTCCAAAGCTGTAGTTCCTTCTCTAGATTGTCGCACAGATGACAAAATGGTAGATATCGAAATAGACGACAGAGGGATAGAGAAACAATTAAAATCGCTCAAAAGAGGAAAGGCCGCTGGACCTGATGGGATACCAGTTCGATTTTACACAGAGTACGCCAAGGAACTTGCCCCCCTTCTTGCAGCGGTGTACCGTAGGTCTCTAGAAGAGTGTAGCGTTCCAAAGGATTGGAAAAGGGCACAGGTCATCCCTGTTTTCAAGAAGAGACGTCGAACAGATGTGCAGAACTATTGACCTATATCTCTAACGTCGATCAGTTGTAGTATTTTGGAACACGTATTATGTTCGAGTATAATGACTTTTCTGGAGACCAGAAATCTACTCTGAAGGAATCAGCATGGGTTTCGAAAAAGACAGTCGTGTGAAATCTAGCTCGCGCTATTCGTCCACGAGACTCAGAGGGCCATAGACACGGGTTCTTAACTTGCGCAAGGCGTTCGATACAGTTCCCCACAGTCGTTTAATGAACAAAGTAAGAGCATATGGACTATCAGACCAATTGTGTGATTGGATTGAAGAGTTCCTAGATAACAGAACGCGAAGACAAGATTAGAGAAATTAGGTCTCGTACAGAAGCGTATAGGCAGTCGTTTTTCCCTGGATCCATTTTTGAGTGAAACAGAGAACGAAATAACTAGTAGTGCTGCATGGTACCCTCCTCTACACACCATACCGTGGCTTGCAGAGTATGTGGATGTAGATACAGACCATGTAAAATCAGTATTAGGGAAGACGTATGGAAGACTTTTGTTTTTTTGGAAGGCTTTTGGGAAAATGCAATGCATCTCCAAATGACATCTATACAAGAAATTAGTGCGACCAATTCTCAAGTACTGTTCCAGTGTCCGGAATCTTCATGAAGCACTTGTGACGAAGACATAGAATGAAATCAGAGTGGCACTGCTAGGATCGTAACAGGTCGATATAGCCTACTCGAATAAGTAACACATGTGCTCGGCAAACTTACTGTATATCTCGCGTTGGGATAAAGAGGATAAGAGAGATTAAGGCTCGTACAGAGACATGTGGACCGTCATTTTTCCCTTGCTGTGTTCGAATGGAACAGGACATAAAATCTATCAAATTGGTGTACGACATATCTGCGGCATGTATCGAAAGGTGGCTTGTGGAGTGCGTGTGTAGATCTAGATGAAATGTGACAAGTTAGTATCACATCAAGACACGAATCTGAATACCTGCCTCGCGTGATACAACAATGGGATATCTATCTTGAGACAACTGGAGGGCCAGTTTCAAATCATATCCATCCTCCCATCCTTCAGAAGAGATGGAGGTAAACCTGGGTACAGTCATAACATCTGAATCTGACCTTGAGACATCCTCAGGCATCGGAATTGACTATATAGTGCTTGAGAAAAGATAGCTGAATGTCGATCAAATGCACAGACTCATGTATTATGGGGATTCTGCTCACGATTTCCTGTGTTCTGGAGTTAGAGCTGATTCTGCAATGCTCTGAGGTTCTAATAACTTTGTATAGGGTGAGAACTACGTCAAACAAGGGTAAGTCCGTGGTACTTGGAATATTTTAGAACGATGTATTCGTAGGTCTGGCCCACGTCCTGTGGTTGTTTTGAAACCGTTTCTGATACTAAATTAAGAAGAAAGCTCGTGGGTCTGGCGTTCATGTTCACTGTACCACTGGACAATGATGTGCAGTGTGCGAAGAAGCACCGGCAGGTTATTAGAAGCAAGTATAAATGCTCTCAATGGCTGAGATATTAATGGTCACAATATGGGATCCCCTAGTGACGAGGTGGGAATAATAGTTGAGTATAATGGGAGTGAGACTCGTAGTTCAGTGGCTAAGATGTACAAATATATCACGGCTACATGATGTCTCAGATCATACCCAGTCCGGAACCGCATCCATTACTATACCGACAGCACACTGCGCCATACACTGTACAGTGGCTTGTGGGGTGGATCCCTCTATATCTGCGTCAAGCTGCGGCCCACGAATCGCATGCCGCCCGAATGAAGTATTGGTGCAAATTTCAAATGGAAGCAACATGGATTCGTGACTATGCATTATAAAGACGGTCATCTTCAACTGAGCTACACATTTCTAGCAAGGAATATAAAATTAAATTAAGACTGTATTGTAATACAGTGCAATGAGCATTAGAGAAATGACATTCAAAACATTTATTAAACAATTTTTATTGTGTATGACATAACATAATGCATTTAAATATAAGTACAATAACCGTTATTAATCAGTTAATCATTGGCTCACACAGACAGCATAACAAAACTTCGTCAGACAATTTCAGTGTCATTACTGAGGGCGGCAGCAGTCTGAAACAGAGGACAGCCGACACAGAGTGTTCCGGATGGTGTCGACTTTTAACGATCAGTGGAGGCCGTTAGTCAACTTACCACACACTTATTATAGCTAGTCCGTTGAGGGCACGTAGCATACTGATTTACATAGGTTACCAATTAATAACGAGACAGGTACATATGCGGCCAGAGGTCCCGTGACCTGCCACAATATCAGTATTGACTTTAAAACAAAAAAGTTTGACGACTACTGCTCTACATCTTTCTTATTTCTACCAACCTCCTTTCCCAGAATTACCAGATATTGGTCATCACGTTCGATAGACATCTGGCAGGCTGATCAGTTTCACCGTTGTCCGTAACTGCTGCTGGAGCATCAGCTTCAGCATCACTTTCATCACTAAAGTCACTTACGTCACTTTCACGATTGAGTTCTACTACCAGTTAGTAAAATGTCATTCCTACGTGCCATCTTCACATAAATGAACTTCACATTGCTCAGAACGGCTACACAATGTGTACTCCAGAGTTACAGTGACCTTTCAGAAAATATTTCTGTCAAATTAACTAAGCAACAGTGCCTCACAACTTCGAACGTCTTCCCCCTACTGGATCTCACTGAACGCTAAATTTGCATTCGTGGCAGCGGGCTGTGTTCACTGATCAATCCGAACATTATGACTACCTACCTAATAGCCGGTATGTCCACCTTTGGCATGGATAACAGCGGCGACCGAAGTAATGAGGCCTTGGTAGGTCGCTGAAGGAATTGGCACCACATCTGCACACAAAAGTCACCTAACTCTCGTAAATTCCGGGAAACGGTGTGATGAGCTCTGACGCCACGTTCGATCGTAAACTGGAAGGCCGGCACATCAACTGGAACCACTTCACCAGCCGGCCGTAGTGGCCTAGCGGTTCTAGGCGCTTCAGTCTGGAACCGCGCGACCACTACAGTCGCAGGTTCGAATCCTGCCTCGGGCATGGATGTGTGTGATGTCCTTAGGTTAGTTAGGTTTAAGTAGTTCTAAGTTGTAGGGGACTGATGACCTCAGATGTTAAGTCCCATAGTGCTCAGAGCCATTTGAACCACTTCATCACACTTCTGAGCTTGTGACATGGTGCATTATCTTGTTGAAAAATGCCACGTCGTCGGGAAACATAATCGTTGTGAAAGGGTGTACTTGGTCTGCAACCAATGTACGATACCCCTTGGTCGTCGTGGTGCCTTGCACGAGCTCCACTAGCCCATGACTGCCCACGTGAATGTTCCCCAGAGCATAATGGAGCCACCGACAACCTGTCTCCGTCCTGCAGTACAGGTGTCAAGGAGCTGTTCCCCTGGAAGATGACGGATTTACGCCCTCCTATCGGTATGATGAAGAAGTTATCGGGATTCATCAGACCTTCTGCCGCTTCACCAACGTCCAGTGCCGATAGTCACGTGCCCATTTCAGTCGTAGTTGCCGATGTCGTGGTGTTTACGTTGGCGCATGCATGGGTTGCCGGCTGCGTAGGCCAATCGTTAGGAGGATGCACTGTGTATCCAGACACACTTGTACTCTGCCCAGCATTAAAATCTGATGTAAGTTCAGCCACAGTTTGCCACCTGTCCTGTTTTACCAGTCTACCCAGCCTACGGCGTAATCTGCCCGACCCCAAAACGTCTGAACGTGGTTTAACCTTGCATTCTCCACGTGTTGAAGACAATACCACAGCACTCCTCAAAGACCCGACAACTCGTGCAATTTCCGAAATGCTCGTGCCGAGCCTCCGGGCAATCACAATCTGCCCTCAGTCAAACTTAGATAGGTCGGGTGCCTTCCCCATCCTACACACGGACAGCATGCTCACTGATACCACATGTACCGTGCGTGTGACTGACAAACAGTTATTCCTGACTAGCGGTTTTTCCTCGCCAGGTGACGCTTCTATCGCCTGGACGGGTTTATATCGATAGTAGTTCGGGTGGTCATAACGTTCTGGCTGGTCCGTGTATGTGCAATGGTGCAAGTACAGTAACCAACCAGGTGTATGACATCTGCTACACCGATTTCAAACTGTAAATATTTAGAGTAGTACTAGCAGGTATTGTCAAGCATCATATCGAAATCATTGTTCATGCTCCTGAAAGACAAATGAAAGAATGTTCTGGTATCTGCTAACATGTATGTTGAGCTGGCCGCGAAATATTGACTCATCGGTCCGCGTAAGACGGAACAGTCAGCTTGTAACGCCTCTACGTCATTAGAATGAGCCTGGGTGAGCTCATCACGGAAGCAGAAGACACCGAGTAAGGTCATGTTTCCACATCTGAGCCGGTGAGATCTGCTTTGGTTCCGCTGTTAAGCTGAAAAGAACTGAGAATGCATGAAACAGTCGCAAAGCAGCAATCTACGCCGCTCAATACATTTCATTGCACTTTAAACTGTGTGTACAGAATTTTGTACTGCCACTCGTCACAGTCCTGTACTTATTTATTTGAACAACAACAAGATCTACATTCACCAGTGTGTACCTACAGCGAGAAAACGATGGCTAATTAACGACGAAAGGCGAAGAACAGGCCGCAACAATTTTTGAGACTATGGCAGTCATTCGCAACATGTTAAGAAGATGGGTGAACCAAACACTTTTTCAAGGGTCTCATCTTTGTAATGATGTTGGAGACAATAATTTCCAACATTCACTCAACAAACAGATATTTGGGAAAACAAGAGAATTTAATATTTTGTTTCTGTTTTATGTGTCATCACTGTCTCAGGTCACAGCTGTTCATCTACTAGTCAGAAGAAAAATTCACTCATACGCTCTGTACCTAAGATAAAATTAAAATACGTGTCATTTTCAGCTTTCATTTTTAAAATCACATTAGCTCGTGCAGACTATCCTTCTGCACCCCTCATTCCGCCTCACTACACTATCTCGGCAATTGCTGCGCAAACATGTTCTCCACGTACGCGTACACCACCATTACTCTACCACGCAAACATAGGGGTTACACTCGTCTAGTGTAAGACGTTCCTTGCGCGGTGGTCCACCTGGGGCCGAACCGCACAATAACCCTGGGTTCGATGTGGAGCGGCGGAGGGGTGAAGTGGGCTGCGGTAGCCGTCGAGGAGTTGTGGACCACTGCGGCTGCGGCGGGGACGGAGCCTCTCCGTCGTTTCTAGGCCCCCGGTTAACATTCAATACAATGCTTCTGCAGAGCTGTTTCTGTAGAGCAGCTTTTCAACTCAACATATTAATAGATTTACGGCACATCCAGCGTGGATGAACAAAAGTCGACAGTAAAATCACAGTATAATCATTTCTAACAAAACAGGTGGCGAAAATCTGAAGATTGCCTGTTGTTGACTGTTCTGATTAAACAGCTACCTTGAGATACACTGGTATGCGATATGCACATATACAGATGGCGGTGGTGTGGCGTACCAAGTTATAAAAAGGGAGTGCATTGGCGGAGCTGTCATTTGTAAACAGATGATTCATTTGGAAAGGTTTCCGACATGATTATGGCGGAACGACGGGAATTAACAGACACTGATTGCGGAATGGTAGTTGGAGCTAGAGGCATGGGGCGTCATTAGGGAATTCAATATTGCGAGATCCTCAGTGTCAAGAGTGTAGAGAGACTACTAAATGTCCGTCAGGCATTGCCTCTCATCATGGACAACACAGTGGACGACGACTTTCAGTTAACGACCGAGAGTGGTGACATTTTCGTAGAATTGTTAGTGTTAACAGACAAGCAATGCTTCGTGAAATAACAATATAAATCAATGCGAGATGTACAACAAACGTATCTGTTAGGACAGTGGGGCGAAATTCGGCATTGATGGGCTGTGGCAACAGACGATCGATGCGAGGGTCTTTGCTAGCAAAATGACGACGCCTGCAGCGTCTTTCCTGGGCTCGTGACCATATTGGTTACATCCTACACGAATGGAAAACCATGAACTCATCATATAAGTCCCGGTATCAGCTGGTAAGAGCTGATGGTGGGGTTCGACTGTAGCGTAAACCCCATCAGGCCATGGACCCAAGTTTTCAACAAGGCACTGTGCAAGCTGGTGGTGGCCCCATAATGGTGTGTCTGTGTGTTTGCATGAAATGGAGTGGGTCCTCTGGTCCAACTGAACCGATCATTTACTGGAAATGGTTATGATCGACTACTTGCGGACTTCATGTTCCCAAACGACGAAATTTTTACGAATGACAGTGCGCCCTGTCACTGGACCACAGTTCTTCGTAACTGGTTTGAAGAACATTCTGTACACTTCGAGCGATTTAGCCACCTAGATAGCCCGACATTAAACTCATATTTGGGACATGATCGAGAGGTCGGTTCGTGCACAAAATCTGAGCGGCAACACTTTCGTAATTATGGAAGGTTACAGAGGCAGCATGGCTCAATATTTCTGCGGGAGACTTGCAACGACTTGTAGAGTCCACGCCACCTCGACTTGAGGCACTACTCCAGGCAAAAGGAGGTCCGACACGATATTAGGAGGTCTCCCATGACGTTTGTCACCTCAGTGTAATGTAACTAATATATTTGCTCGTTAGTACGAAAGTATTAGCAGCGGTAACTTAGATTTAGAACGAATATCACGCGCTTGTTACTGGTTGGCTGGCTTGTATGCTCAATCATCGAACAAACGCAAGGATGGCTGACATAGTGTTTAGTGTATCTGGGATTGTAAAACAGTTAAGATCCTTAGATGCCAGGAAGGCATTTGGCCCAGACGATATACCCATAAGATTATATGTTGACTATGCTACAAGTACAGCACCATTCTTATCCATCATCTATCAGAGATCATTGGAACAGCGGAAAGTTCCATGGGACTGGAAGAAGGCTCAGGTCATAGCAATCTATAAAAAGGGTAGAAAATCGGATGCACATAATTACCGGCCAATTTCACTGACATCGATTTGTTGTAGAATCAGGAACACATTTTCTGTTCAGACATAATGACCTTAATAGACTCTGAGAAGCTCATCTGCAGAAACCAGCACGGTTTTGGGAAACAGCGGTCATGCGAGACACAGCTTGCCCTCTTTGTGCATGATATACAACAGGCTCTAGATACCGGCTCCCAGGTTGATGCCATATTTCTCGATTTTCGAAAGGCGTTAGACTCAGTTCCGCACTGTCGCATACTCCAAAAAGTGCGCGCTTACGGTCTATCCGAAGACATATGCGGTTGTACAGAAAGTTTTCTAACAGACGGCGCATAACTTCAGGTGTCCCCCCGGGCAGCGTAATAGGTCCGCTGTTTTTTTACGATTTACATAAACGATCTGGTTGAGTGTATCGACAGTGGCATTAGATTGCTAGCCGATGATGCTGTAGTCTACAGGAAAGTAGTATCACACGAAAGTTGTGAACAAATCAATGAGGATTTGTAGAAAATAAATGTGTGGTGTAATGTCTGGCAGTTATCTCTCAATATTAGTAAGTGTAACCTACTGCGTATAACAAGTCGAAGATCACCATTACGAGTACAAAATAAATGCCCAGTCTTTGGAAGCGGTAACATCGGTCAAGTATCTGGGTGTGACTATTAGAAATGGTATCGAATGGAAGGATCAGATTACACAAGTAACGGGCAAGGCGAACTCGATTGCGGTTTATTGGCAGGATCCTGAATCGATGCAGTCCTTCAACAAAGGAAATTGCTTACAATACGTTAGTTCGGCCAGTCTTGGAGTATTGCTCGTCTTTATGGGACGCTTACCAGCTGGGTGTGATTCAAGAGATTGAGAAGGTCCAAAGGAGAGCGGCAAGATTCGTGGCTGGTACATTTAGCCATCACGAGAGCGTTACAAATCTCGTAGAAAGTTTGAAGTGGGATTCACTTGCAGAGAGACGACGCTCTAAGCGGAAGGGGCTGCTCACTAAATTCCGACATCCGATCTTCGCCGAGGATGTAGAGCATATATTATTACCACCAACTTTCAAATCACGAAATGATCACCATTCAAAGATAGGGAAAATTAGAGCTCGTACTGAGGGTTTCAGACAGTCGTTTTTCTCTCGTGCGATCCGCGAGTGGAACAGAGGGGGGAGAAATATGACTTTGGCACGAATTGTGACCTCCGTCACACGCCGCTTGGTGTCTAGCGGAGTATATATGTATATGTAGATGTATGACCGTGAGTCCACAACGGTGCAAGCCCGACGTATGGTTATTGAACAAATTTTGCTCTACTCGACACCTTCTACCTTGCTCTGATCCTATTTTGTTTTCCTGGGAACTTGTAGTGTGTCTGTCTATTATGGTATTCTTACTCGCATAAGTATTACTGTCAAATGATTAGGCGATGAAGATGGTGAAAAGGACGCCTGAATGAATGTGCACTTCCCAATTCTATTTATCCTTTCCACGAATTTTTACTGCATTCTGTTAAATTGTGTCGTAATTACAGAGTCGCCTCTTTATGTTATTTCAGTTTATGTCTGTTTGCATTAGTGCTAAAGCGTTACTGTGGGTAATCACAATTTTCCAGTGCTAATATTATGGTAATATTGTTTAAGCTTTCACGGTATTTAGTTTTTTTTTGCGGACGTGGCGGAGTCGCCCTATTCGATTATTCCATTATCTATCACTGCCGCGCTAAATCTGATTGTGATCAGATTAAATTATTAGGCCCAATTAGCAGCCTGGCTGACGTATTTGCGTGTCTCTTCACTGGAATTTTAGTTAAACATACACACAGCTAATGAGAACGGTTCACGGCAGGCCGAATTTATTATGAGGTGTTTATTGGCTTACAAAAGGTTTAGATTCCAGTTAGCGAAATTAGACGGCCGTATCTCGACGTAGACGCAGAATCAGGAGTTCTCCGTTAGAATTGTTTTTCATGAATATAGAATTGTTTCCCTATTGGACAACTCTTCTCACGTGTTTCCCTTTTATAGTTAGTTAATTTATGAGAATACTGTATTTGCAATGTACGTAATTTTTTCTATTTTTATGGTGGGCAACGGAGTAGTCAGAGTAATGTTGACAGACACATTACTTGTTGTACTTTGAAAGACGTAATAATTATTACATATATAACAAAAATGGGTAATCGACTTAATTTTATAAGTAGAACTAACCATGTTAATAAATGGTAACCTATAACAGTTTTGTGCGAAATTTTTGTAATTGAATATGTTAGTTAAATCTGATGTATCTCCACGAACAACGTAATAAAAAATTAAATTAATTTAGTATCCAACTCAAAATTCATAAACTTGATTGATTTTACCTTGCCCTATATTCTTATTCAAGCAATAAAAATGGTTCATAACCGATGAAAATATGGATGAAAAAATAATGTCAGTATTGTTATGTGACATTAAATTTTGAATCCAAAGACTTACAGCACAAGTACTGATCTAGACCATGGTTCGTGGAACCTCATGTTCATTAACATATACGAAAACGCTATGTAAATACAAACTATTTGTGTAAAATTGAACAGGGAACAGGGAGCATGTTTCTCCTAACAGCACGTCACAAACGTCTTTGGCGTTGGCAGCGTTTTACATCTTGGCTCGATTCCAGTGTTCTCTGGCCACAATTATTTGCATGCTGCCATTTAGCAATCTTGATTTTGAAAACACTAACTCTATATTCTTCATCCGTCCATCGCAGCAAATTTTCCGAGTCTTGTTCTCTTGGATTTATTGACAAAATTTTAATATTGTTGTCTTTCGATTTCAAAATCTACACGTAGTGAACACGCAGTACATGGGTAATTACGAATCACAATTGCACGAGCACTCCCCGCACACCATAGTTCATACGGAATTGCTCTGTCAGTTTAGCTACATAATTACACAATAAAGTTTATGCACAGTTACAGTCCTCGTAATATTCACATTATAATGCCCTTCATACACTGTTTCAACTAGGAATATACGTTCCCCTGTTCGTGATTCCCGCGAAGCTGCCCTTTTCCATTCAGTTGAGAATCACAGTCCACAGTTTATTGGGCGATAATTACTGTCTTCCTTTAGTCTGTATTAATACAGGTAGCACGTTATTTTCATCATTTCAGCAGCGTCGTTACACACGAAAGCAGCGAGTAGTCATGCGGTTCCAAAACGTTACCGCGTCCGACTCTGTAGTATCGATAGTTCATCCTCGACTCTTGAAACTATCACAACAAAGATCACTATTTCGTACATTGAAACCATGAAGGTGTAATAAGGGGAGGTGGCGCTAAGACTTACTCCCTATACATTACTTTGAAGTCTGTGACGTGGGGTTAGTAACCGCTAAACATTAGCAGACTAGTGTTTGCAATTGCTCCTTTTTCTTAATTTCGTGTCCACGCAACATTTGTTTCAAATAGCAAATGCTACAGTGCTTCCGTGAATAGCACAGCGTCGGGAAGGCATTTTCAGACTTTTTTTGTCTTAAAGACATTTTTGATCCAGTAATAAGCCGCATTTGGCCTCGTTAATGTAACTTTCTCTTTGTTACTCGTAGCGAGTATCTGATGAGAAAAAGGATGCTTTGTAATTCTGCATTTTCCTTAGTAGGGAATTCAGAGAGCTCTTCGAATTCTACAGATACGAAATCTAAAGTCAAATTACAGAAATAATACCACTGCAATAAAAGTAACCAGCGCAACCTAAATTCATGTAAAGAAAAGAAAATATCGCTTGAATGAGTCCACCTACGAATGACATACATTTTAGACTATATTCAGAACCAATAATACATCTGTAAATGATGCAAGCAGTCATTTTTTATCAAAACACTTCTACCAGATTACTTTTGAATATATTGTGGGAGTGAATAGTGATCAGTGTTGTTCCAAATATTTACTATCAAAAACAGTCTTGATCATAAAGTATTTATTCCGGTGACCGGTTTCGACCACAACTGTGGTCATCTTCAGACCAATGAGTAAGAACCTCCTTCTGGTGGTAAATCACTGCTAAAGTGAGTAGTGACGCGTGTTTTCAGACATAAGTTGTTGGCGTCATGGACACTATAGTTTTCACTTAATGCGCTAGGAGCGCTGATGTCGCATCACGTGACGAGGTGGTCCACGAGCTTCAGTAAGCGAACAGCACCTGCAAGTCACCTTAGGTTGCCCATGCCTGTGGCAGACAACGATTTATCGGTCAGTGATCTCTATATTATCTTTTCCATCTTGGGGGAATAATAAGGGGAGATGTCCTGTTGAGTGGTACTTAAGATAAGTAAATAAATTAGTGAAATCAAAGTGAAGTAGAAATTAGAAAATAAATGAAAAACTTGATTTAGTTTAGAGAGTTACATACTGGCAAACAGCGGCCAGAGAAGAAGAGACAATGACCGTGAAGTCAGCAAGTTCCACATTAGCGGACGCCACATCCAAGGTATCACCGTCCGATGCACGACTTCGCTCTCAATAATTAAACGGGCCACCTCGCGCTGCGCGCCTCCAGTCAACTGGGCGAGACGGCGACACGAGATACACACTGCCACGCGTAATTAGACGCCGCCGCTGCCACAGCAGAAGGCTTCGCAAACGACACAGTTGCCGTTCTCCGAGCCAGAACATCGAGTAAGGAAACAGTTGTACGAAACTTGCAATAAAAGTTATCTTATGTAAAAATGCTGTTTCATTCCACCTCATACCCGAGCCAAGGAAGAACCCACCCTGCCCACATGTTGTTAAGAGAGAAAAATTAATTTATTTAGTATTTTCACCCTGACATAATGCTTTAGAATGCTCATCCTGACAATTGACTAGCATCAAAAGAGAAAACCCAGTTACATTTAGTGACAGAACTGTTACATTTGGTGTCAGAGAAAAAACCCTTGGCTCACTATGAGGTGTGAATGACAGTCACTAAAGGTCCACAGTTAGTATCGTTTAATGTGTAAAAGGATAGGAGTTCGCATAGCAGTCGTAATATTTTCTTTATTTAGAAGTGTATTCTCCCCCTATAATTTTAAGAGTTTTTCGAAAATATTTAAACATCTTTTGAATTCAGTGTAGTAAGATTGTGTAACTAATAGTTTGTAAAATGATGACACGAAATCGTACAAAGTCAGAATCAGCACCACAAGCGGTTTCTACTGAGGAAGCTATTCAGAGCTTAGTTAATCAGATGGCACAGCTTAAAAATGATAATAATACATTACTTAAATAGTTGAGTGAGGTTAGGCAAACCAGTTCACTCCCTCCCACCCTAGATTCCTCAGCAGCAGCCTTGGTAACTCCTTCTTCAGGTAAACCTGGCGAGGACATAACCGCCTTTTTTGATGATTTAGTAGCAGCTGCAAAGTTAGGATCATGGTCAGATGAACAGCTTTTACAAATGACAAAGTTAAGATTGCTAGGAGAGGCTAAAGCAAACTATTATACCATGAAGAACTACGGAATGCTCCAACATTTGAGGAATTGAAGAAAGAATTGCTTAAACGTTTTCAAAAACAGAACAGCTGTAACAGTTCTGTCACTAAATGTAACTGGGTTTTCTCTTTTGATGATAGTCAATCGTCAGGATTAGCTTTCTAAAGCATTATGTCAGGATGAAAATACTAAATAAATTAATTTTTCTCTCTCAGCAACATGTGGGCAGGGTGGGTTCTTCCTTGGCTTGGGTATGAGGTAGAATGAAACAGCATTTTTACATAAGATAACTTTTATTGCAAGTTTCGTACAACTGTTTCCTTACTCGATGGACTGGCTTGGAGAACGGCAACTGTGTCGTTTGCGAAGCCTTCTGCTGCGGCAGCGGCGGCGTCTGATTATGCGTGGCAGTGTGTATGTCTTGTCGCTGTCTCGCCAAGTTGACTGGAGACGCGTAGCGCGAGGTGGCCCGTTTAATTATTGAGAGCGAAGTCGTGCATCGGATGGTGATACCTTGGATGTGGCGTCCCAGTGTTTCTCTTCTCTAAGCGGTCGCGTGTGACAGTGTTGTGCGTCGGCCAGCGGAGCGGCGCGGCGGGGGAAGGCCAGTGTCCCGGACTCAAACAACGGACTCCCGCTTGCCAGTCTTCGGCTGTCAGATCTTCATCCCAGTTCATAGGTGACTGCTGATGTGAGGCCGTCTCCTTCCCGTCCTCACGAGTCATCCGGGTACGTAAAAATCAAATACCTTTTAACTTCTGTCTTCTGGCGGCGAGGCTGCTGCTTGCTATTCCATTACAGCGGCGGACTTGGTGCGTCTGTGCATGATGTAGTCTCTTCTTGCATGACGGTCTTCAGCACCGAAACTGAGTGAAAACTACTGCTACTCTTCTTCACTTCTTCTTTCGTCTGTCGGGCCCACTGCGTCTCGCGTATTTATTCACTTCAGTTTACTGGAGATGAACGACTTCACGGTCATTGCCTCTTCTGTCACGTTGAAAAGCTTCTCGAAGAATCTTCTTAACGTCGGTCATTGGCTCTTGGAATGTAGGCGAGGGCCTTTGATCACATGTGACGACTGAGAAACACGTGAGTCGGTCATTGCCTCTTCTGTCACGTTGAAAAGCTTCTCGAAGAATCTTCTTAACGTCGGTCATTGTCTCTTGGAATGTAGGCGAGGGCCTTTGCTCACATGTGACAACTGAGAAACACGTGAGCCGGTCGGGTGATGCCCTGACGGCTGAATTGACAGCGTCTGCTAATGTGGAACTTGCTGACTTCACGGTCATTGTCTCTTCTTCTCTGGCCGCTGTTTGCCAGTATGTAACTCTCTAAACTAAACCAAGTTTTTCATTTATTTTCTAATTTCTACTTTACTTTGATTTCACTAACTTATTTACTTATCTTAAGTACCACTCTACAGCCCTGACGTCACAAACCTGAAGCCTCACTACTAAAGTGAGTAGTGATTTACTATCAGAAGGAGGTTATTACTCACTGGTCTGAAGATGACCAGAGTTCTGGTCGAAACCGGTCACCGGAATAAATAATTTGTGACCAAGACTGTTTTTGATAGTAAATACTTCTACCAGAGGCTAATGTTTGGAGCTACAACATGACGGACGTAGGCTTCCGGTTTATGACATCAGGACATCTCCCATTATTATATCCCCAGGATGGAAAAGATAACATAGAGATCACTGACCAAAAAATCGTTGTCTACCACAGGCATGGGCAACCTATGGTGACTTGCGGATGCTGTTCGCATACTTAAGCTCGCGGACCACCTCGTCACTTGATGCGACAGCAGCGCTCCCAGTCCATTAAGTGAAAACTATAGCGTCCATGACGCCAACAACTTATGTCTGAAAACCCGCGTTGTTGAGAGTACATTCATTTTATGTTCATCCGAAATTCTTCCGCGGGCCGCGTTGAGACCAGTTGCCGTCCGGATGTGGCCAGCGCGCCACCGGTCGCCCATCCGTGGTCCAACGGATGGATTTGCAGTTATTAAGAATACTGGCCCTAACAACTACAGCATTATAAAATAAAATTACAAAGCACAAAGAGAAAAGGAAAAAAGTACTTTTTAAATAGGCTCCTCATAACTATATCGTTGGATACCGCATCATCTTTTTCATCTACACTGCCCGAAAAAAATTAGTACGTCGTTTCAGAAGCTTCCAGTTCACGCAAGATTTACTGTTGCAAGAGTGCTTAGGGAATACATGAAATGATATCATTTATGTATCAACAGCACCAGCGCTTCTGAGGTATCAGGTATCGACACATGCTGCAACATCTATATAAGTATATGGTGTAGCCTTCACGGGCGCCAATGGAGGCGCTGATTCTGGCTTCCAGTCGATCGTACAGATTGCGAATACTGTCCTAGGATACATTACGTCACGCTGCTCAACCTGTTCACGTAGTTCTGTAAGAATTGTGAGTTGACAAGTCTCGCGAATGTCTTCTCATTCCATCATATCACAAACGTGCTCGACTGGAGACAAGTCCAGAGATCGTGCTGGTCAGGGAAGTTGCTACACGTCTTACAGAGCACGTTGAGTTTCATGCGCAACACGTGGGCGAGAATTATCCTATTGGAACAACACACACCTTCTTGTTGCAAGAATGACAAAAAATGGATCTAACAACATTTTTCACTTACCGAGCGCTGTCCTCCAGAAACACCAAAAGTCTTCGAGAATTGTAGCACGTCGGATCCCAGACCTTAAGGTCTGGGATGGGGCCAGTTTGTCTTGGGCGAGTGCACTTCTATAATATGCGCTCATCAGGTCAACATCATACGTCGAAACGACCATCACTTGCATGCAGGCAGAGTCTGTTTTCATCGCTGAAGACAGAGGCACTTCATCTTCCAAGTGATCCTCTGACATCAGCAGTCGAGTCGCATCCGCCAATGCTGTGGCGTGAATGGAAGACGGGCTAGAGGTGTATGTGCCCGTAATCCCACGGCTAATAACCAGCTCGCGACAGTTGGTGTTGACACGTCTGGGCTCAGAAGCCCTCTTATCTGTGCTGTGGCAGCTGTAAAATCTCCAGCAGCTACCCTTACAGTGCGACGATCCCGGCGAGCGTCTGTGCTGCGTGGACGTCCAGAACCTCGCTTACGGGTGTGAGAATGTTCACGTGTCCACTGATACCAACATCATCGTACAACTGATGCAGTACGCCCAACTTGTGTCGTGATTCTCCGAAAGGACCATCCTGTCACTAGAAAGGCCACAATCTGACCCACTTCAAACTCGCTCAGTTGGCGGCAGAAAGCACGATTAGCGTCTCCACGGCATAGTTATTTGCTTGTTTCACACATTTGCACCACACTCAATCTTCTGTCTGTGAGCGTTCCCTATTAAAGGGTAGACACAGATGGCGCTCTGGCAGCTATTCCACTGCGCTACCTATTGGTGGACGACGCTGAAACCATTAAATTACATCTACCATCCCGCAGGTGTCGTATGCGGTCATCGGATCAAAATGGGCGTCATCTTTCGAGGTGTACTAACTTTTCTTCAGTGTATATTATCGAAAACCTTTTGCTGACATGACTACTGTGCGATTAATGGACTTATGGCACAACGGTAACAACACGTATCATCATTACAACTGCATGCTACGCGGAAAATTACTTGCCAGCTGTTGAACTTTTCTTACCAATACGTGGTCAAATCAGATCTAGTCTCACATCTCACATTCTCCTACATTATTCAGATACGCATGTGACAGCATACAGGATCGCTACAAGAGTGATCAAACGGCGCTCAAATGAATCAAACCCTAACTTTCCTGTAAAGCATATCTCACCATTAAGGGACACAGTGAACCTGCTTACGTAGTTTCTCATGAATTTTTAATGGTTCCACATTATTCTAGTTTCGTAGATATCACTGTTTCGCGACGTCTAAATGTCTTTAAAATGGTTCGAGTGTAGGGTCTGAAGGAACTGTAGATGTGATAATATTACATCGTCCTTGTTTCTGTTGTAACTCCTATATTTCAAATCATACGTCCATGCTTCGCTCAACACTAACGATAGACGTTTCGCTGTCATTTGCAACCCGGGAACTGCATACTTGCGCAGCGATCATTCAGTGAAATTTTGAATCAAACAGTGTATTGTGTTCACACTCTGGCCGAGCAAACAATTAGGAGAAACTTGGCAACACAATGACGAGAGATACGTGACTGTTACACAGTAAGTACATGCAGAGCTTGTTTAGATTACTGCGAAGGTCTGGAAAATGTAGAGGAGTGCCTGAAGAACTGTTCAAGTCTGAAACGACACTTGAAGAACGAGTGAGAAGAATCGTGCAAGCCTGGCAAAACTAAGACATCGGATGTGGCGAGCGAAAAATTGGTTCTGTTACTTTTGTAAAAAATGCCTAAATCAAGATTTTTATGTAACCGCAGTTACCGATTGCTGCCACCGGCATCAAGTATTGCGCGTCCTTATAACAATACTCATACAGTGAGAGCTTGAAAGGGATGGCAGCCGGAATATACGCGTAGTTCGAAAACAGTATGTAATACGTTACTGTTTCACGTTCTAAAAGTGTGTATGGGTGACGCAGCCCAACGTTCGTTATCACTACTTACGACTTATGACCGGGCGTACACTGTCTGATAAATAGTATCCGAGCACCCCTATGTAATGTGGAATTGACGACTACACTGTACGTCACGAGAGGCGGAACCGCCAGTGTGAAGGAGGTGGGGATTGTCGCGATGTCAGCCGAGAAGCAGTAAATGCAGAATGGGAGGCTCAGTGGCGCTGAGTGACCTCGAACGTGGACTAGGCGCTGGATGTTACCTGAGTAAAACACCGATCACGGAAATTGCAACGCTTCTAAAGATGCCCCAGTCGGCTCTTGGTGATGTGATTGTGGAAAAGCGCAGAAACAACTGCAGCTAAATCAACACTGGACAAACTTTATACAGGGTGGTCCATTGATCGTGACCGGGCCAAATACCTCACGAAATAAGCATCAAACGAAAGAACTACAAAGAACGAAACTTATCTAGCTTGAAGGGAGAAACCAGATGGCGCTATGGTAGGCCCGCTAGATTGCGCTGCCATAGGTCAAACGGATATCAACTGCGGTTTTTTTAAATACGAACCACCATTTTTATTACACATTCGTGTAGTACGTAAAGAAATATGAATGTTTTAGTGGGACCACTTTTTTCGCTTTGTGATAGATGGCGCTGTAATAGCCACAAACATATGGCTCACAATTTTAGACGAACAGTTGGTAACAGGTAGGTTTTTTAAATTAATGTACAGAACGTAGATACGTTTGAACATTTTATTCCGGTTGTTCCAATGTGATACATGTACCTTTGTGAACTTACCATTTCTGAGAACGCATGCTGTTACAGCGTGATTACCTGTAAATACCACATTAACGCAATAAGTGCTCAAAATTATGTCCGTCAACTTCAATGCATTTTGCAATATGTGTAACGACATACTTCTCAACAGCGAGTAGTTCGCCTTCCGTAATGTTCGCACATGCATTGACAATGCGCTGACGCATGTTATCAGGCGTTGTCGGTGGATCACGAAAGCAAATATCCTTCAACTTTCCCCACAGAAGGAAATCCGCGGACGTCAGATTCGGTGAACGTGCGGGCCATGGTATGGTGCTTCGACGACCAATCCACCTGTCATGAAATATGCTATTCAATACCGCTTCAACCGCACTTGAGCTATGTGCCGGACGTCCATCATGTTGGAAGTACATCGCCATTCTGTCATGCAGTGAAACATCTTGTAGTAACATCGGTAGAACATTACGTAGGAAATCAGCATACATTGCACCATTTGGATTGCCATCGATAAAATGGGAGCCGCTTATCCTTCCTCCCACACATTAACCCGCCAAGGTCGCTGATGTTCCACTTGTCGCAGCCATCGTGGATTTTACGTTGCCCAATAGTGCATATTACGCCGGTTTACGTTACTACTGTTGGTGAATGACGCTTCGTCGCGAAATAGAACGCGTGCAAAAAATCTGTCATCGTCCCGTAATTTCTCTTGTGCCCAGTGGCAGAACTGTACATGACGTTCAAAGTCGTCGCCATGTAATTCCTGGTGCATAGAAATATGGTACAGGTGCAGTCGATGTTGATGTAGCATTCTCAACACCGACGTTTTTGAGATACCCGATTCTAGCGCAATTTGTCTGCTACTGATGTGCGGATTAGCCGCGACAGCAGCTAAAACACCTACTTTGGCATCATCATTTGGCACATGTGGCTGAACACTTCCTGTTTCCTTAAATAACGTAACTATCCGACGAACGGTCTGGACACTTGGATGATGTCGTCCAGGATACCTAGCGGCATACATAGCACACGCCGTTTGGGCATTTTGATCGCAACAGCCATACATCAACACGATACCGACATTTTCCGCAGTTGGTAAACGGTCCATTTTAACACGGGTAATGTATCACGAAGCAAATACCGTCCGAACTGGCGGAATGTTACGTGATACCACGTACTTATAGGTTTGTGACTATTACAGCACCATCTATCACAAAGCAAAAAAAAAGTGGTCCAACTAAAACATTCATATTTCTATACGTACAACATGAATATGTAATAAAAAAAAAAGTTGATATCCGTTTGACCTATTGCAGCGTCATCTAGCGGGCCAACCATAGCGCTATCTGGTTTCCCCCCTTCAAGCTAGACAAGTGTCGTTCATTGTAGTTTGTTTCGTTTCACGCTTATTTCGCCGCGCGAGATTAGCCGAGCGGTCTAGGGCGCTTCAGTCATGGACTGTGTGGCTGGTCCCGGCGGAGGTTCGAGTCCTCCCTCGGGCATGGGTGTGTGTGTTTGTCCTTAGGATAATTTAGGTTAAGTAGAGTGTAAGCTTAGGGACTGATGACCTTAGCAGTTAAGTCCCATAAGATTTCACACGCATTTGAACATTTTTGAACATTTGACGCTTATTTCTTGAAATATTGGGCCCCGTCACTATCAATAGACCACCCTGTATACTGAATGAGAGGAACCGTCGAGCATTACTAAAGGCGGCTGTAAAAAATAACATGCAATCAGTGCAACGAATCACTAATATTATCGACAGAGCTACCAGCACAAAGACTGCAGATAGGGAGTTGAAATGAAGGCGTACAATGAGGGAGAAGCTCTTCAGAAACAATACATGTCTGTAGTCATTACTAACAAGAAACCCCTTTAGTGCCAGGTCGCAAGTTCAATATTTAGTACGGCTCATCTGAAAATGTAATGTTAATTATGACAGGAAAAATATTAGAATGACTCAACATGAGCACAAGGAGGGCGATATAAAATGTAGGTATGTACTACTCTTCATAAAATGGACATCGTCGACATTCAAGAAATGTTCAAAACAGACCATTAACTCACACCATGAACAGTGAATGAAAAATGGAGCTCCAATGTGATCACAAATGTTCGCACCATTAAGATCGAAGGCGAACTCTTTGGGAATTACAAACTGTGCAGGGCGTTCATCTAGCTAGCCACTCTTAAAGAATGCATCTCAATCATACTGGTGTAACGGGGTGATGAAAACTGACGGAATGTGACGGCATACAACCGAATGCGAAACAGACTGTCGTGGAACGTATCGTGGATTTAGCTATCCTTTAAGGCGTAGCTGCAGAAAGTGCTGTAATGTGCTTTATGCACGGAAACTACAAACATCCAGAGGCTGAATTTGTCCAATGTTTCCAGGTGGTATGGATTGCAACGTCACGTACTTTTCAGGAAGGATAGTTTGCTCTAAAGGAGTCTGACTTTTATACTCAGGCCAGGAATCAAGCAAAAAGCAAGTTATTTTGACGAGCTATTGATCAAAAGCAGAGCTCATACCATAGTGGTAATTCTCTTACGCCCATTTTCTCACTCCTTTTTGATGTGACGTAAACACTCCCTACTGCCCTTGCAAAATCAGCACACGAGAAAGGATCGTAGGAGGTAGAGCACTTCAACTTCTCGCGGCACAATAAATAACTTTCCAGCCAATCTACCATCCAGATTGACAGTCGGCACAATTGAATAATAATGTGTTAAGGGACTGATGTTAGTTGCTCTTGATACAACTGTCTTCGTACCTCTAATTTCCTGGCTTCTTTTCATATGAATTTCCTCTTCAAATCCCGATCGATCGGAGTTGAAAACAGATTCCTTATTGAACTATGGTATCAATACGTTTATCTCAGCTCAGATTTTTGGGCCGATGCCGCAGCTTGCTGTACAAGGTCAAGTTGACACTTTGTTTGAAATTTCTTTGTCTTACGTCTTCCAGTTTATCTCAGCTAAAAATTTTCGGGCCGATGCCACAGTTTGCTGTGCATTGTCAAGTTGACGCCTTGTTTGAAATTTCGTTATCTTACCTCTTCCAATTATGTATCACTGTTTGAAATTATGCAACCATCCACTGCTTCCCCAGAAATCACTGTAACCTCTTTCGCGAGCAGTTTTTTGTGCTTAACATGATCACTACCTTGCACATCTTACAGACTGTATCGAGCATCTTTGAAACGCGCAAAGACCGGTTTTTGTAGCTGGTGCGCTTTTTCCTCCCTTGATGAATATCTGTAGTTTTTCTTAGGTACTACACGGTCATATTGCTTCTGACTTTTTCGATATTTCTTCATAACAGTCTTTTTTACTATGCTGCGGATGATCTTCCATGTACCTTACTATGTTTAGACCCCACTCCTTGGACAACGATAGTCCTCTACCACGTTTCACTGGAGACGGGATTTGTGACTTCCTGCCCGACAAGGATAATGAACTACATTGCTCGACACCTGCTTCGATATCGCTTTCACTCGTTAAGCGGGTATTGTTCTCCTCGTGTGTATGGTCTGTACAATTGAGCTTATACGACACCACACATTCCACTGACTCATCTTGCAGAAAGCTGATATTTCATCTGACACTTCTTTCTCACTTTGCGACGTTCCGTGGGTTCCTTTCTGACTAATTGTCGAATTCGGAAACTGTTTTTGTAGATATGAGGCAATGTTTGCTTTGTTTATCGTAGCCATTGCTCTGCTTTGTATCAACTCCATTAGCACTGTAGCACTGTCGTGACCCACTCGTCAACTAGGAGGTTCAACTACGCACCGTAGCTTCATATTGTGCTCACCATTTTATACCTCCAATCCGGCGCCCTGTTACCATTAGCAGCCATTCTTGTGATGGACAATACGTCGGTTGTCGAATGCCGTAAGCATCATTGGCCTTATGAAACCTCACAATCAAGGGGTTCACTGCAAGCAGTGTGCAAAAGTAGTGCAAAGAGTGACGTGACTGGACAACAGATGACTGGAAATGAGTGACTTGGAGTGATGAATCACGTTATACCCTGTGGTACTCCGACTGAGTTAGGCGAATGCTTAGAGAACATTATCTGCCAACATGTGTAGAACAAACACTGAAGTACGGAGGAGGTGGTGTTATGGTGTTACGGTATGGGACTGTTTTTCGTGATTAGAGTGTGACAACTTTATTGCACTTAAGATAACAGTAAATACAGATGGATAAGAATACATTTCATTGTACTGTGTAGTACGTACTGCAGAGAGACATTTTGGAGACGACGATCTGTACCTATCATAAACCAGTATCTCCGAGGAAATTGCTCATGGACAATAAGTTTCCTGAAACAGATTGACTGGCCCAGACTCCATATCTGAATCAATTGGAATGCCTTTGGTATGTGTTAGAACGTCGACTCAGCTCATGACCTTAGCCTCCAACATCACTACCTTCCATGGTTTCGACCATGGAGGAAAAATGGGCCTCCGTGATCCACAGGTATTCAGACACATCATTGAAAGTCCTCCAGCAGAGTTCAAGATGAAAAGTTGATACACCCCACATTAGGGTCCTTTAATAGGTGTCGAGATACTTTTTATCAGAGAGTGTATATCATACATACATTACATACTTATGAGTCAGAGGAGTGGTAGGCTCTTTGTAGAGGAGACCAAAGCATGCAGTAATCTGTGTAATATAGTAAAGGAAGGTTTATCACAGGGCGGGTGTACGCAGGTAGTTTCCTTGAGATACAGTTTCAGTACTGAAGTGGACGTGGGGGTGACAGTCCACTTTTGCACAGAACTTTGCAGTAGCGGAGAGTCATGGCTAGAAGGAGGCCAATGGCAGCTGAATAAGATAAGGTCAGTCACTTTATTAAAACCAATGAACCTACACTCAGATGCCACAGAGTAGCAGCCAAATCCCTCTAGCCACATGGTTCACAAAGTGTGCGCTGCACAGTACTGGCTAGTGCCCAGCCAGTAAGCCTTGACGTATGTGTCCCAGAATACTGACGCCCGCTGGCCAGCTAGCAGGACATGAACCAGACACGCGTGCCACAGCTGCTTGCAGATGCAGTCAGCAGCGTGGAAGGCGACCGAACAGTTGCAGAAGATGCCAGCCATCCACTGGCAAATCCTGCCTCTGCATGTAGCGGTGCAAGTCGCCACAGCCCTTGCACCAGCATAGAAGGGACAGAAGCTGTGCTGTCCCAGTCACGACCCTCTGTCCCCTGGGTAGGATTCCAACTGCTGCTGGAATGAGCCTGGAAGTGCCCCAACAGTGGATATGCACCAATTTCGACAAGACCACGCTTGCAGTTGCTGCTTGTGGTCCATGGAGAAGCGGTGCCCTTCATAGCCCTGTCGTCATAGTCAATCTGTCAGACCCTTCAAAATCGTCCAGGATCTGTATTTATTCATTCTGAGGCAATTGGAAGCTGTTTTGATTGCCACCTGTTTTCTTATACAGCATTAGGCATGGTAATATGTTGTGTTTTTGGTGTCTCCAAATTTTTGTCCATCCCCTGTGTATGCATCTGACCATCTCTTCCACAACATTTGCAATACCACGATCAACATCAAAAGCTTTCAGTGCTTTCCTCGTAATATCTGCAATAACCTCATCATCTGCAGTGTCACTCTGCATGATGTAAAAATCAGATCTGGCCCAGGCTCCAGAGCCTGAAAGCAACACCTATTAGCCCAAAATGGGGTAGATGCTGTCACACTTAAACTACTGGTGCTGCTACCCACTCACTTATTCGCTTTGGTACAGTCCACACTCACTTCGTCCGACACTACAGCTACTTTAGACTCCACAGTTCCACTTGATATTGCAGCTGATATTTCCAAATCTCTCCTTTCAATATTCCCATTGTTAGTACTCCACGTATTGTGCAAACTCTCAGGGATATGCACAACGCGAGTATCCTTTTTATTAACTTCCTTCATTTTCCCACTTAGAAGACTGTCCTATCAGCAGTCAAGTTTTTCCCTACTCTTCACGTGTTTGACAGGCTTTCCTACATCTACAGCAGTTGTAGATAATATGGGAACGGGTAAACTAGATCCAGATCTGTTCCCCTACCTTCCAACTTTGTCCTTTTCCACTAACTCCCTTTCCTTTCTTTTCATCCTCTCCAAAATCTTCCTCGCCTCCCAAAGTCCGTTTCCAACTCACCATTCGTCCAATCTTCTCTGTCTCTCCTCCAAATACTCCGGAATACTGCGAAAAGCTATTTCCTTCTCCAGAGCCCAATGTGCTTCCAGTCTCTCAGACACTTTTGCATTGTCCGCTTGCATCTTATCTACTTCGGTTGCTAAAATTTTTGTCACCTCCTTCACAGTAGCTCCTTGTGGTACCGAAGACTCTGCTTGCAGTGGTACTGTCCACGACATGATTACCCTTTATCAATTACACAAACAAAAACGACAAAGACACTTACACGTACTACCATCTCAATACTCTCAATGCTTTACATGTTTACATACCGACCCATTTTCCTTGCTCAACACTATTGCCCAGTTCCAAAGAGAAAACTAATAGCATTTGCTACAAGTCTCAGACTCCGCGCCGCAAAACTGCTATTCAATAAAAACAACACAGCCAAAAAGAAATCAGTTTATGAGAAGGATACTTAACCGTAACGCTGTCATAGTACTTCTTGCCACAACTTTACTACTGTGCCCTCATAGCTGCTAGTAATTACTACTTTACAATCTGAGAACAATGAATGCTTCTCGACAGCATTCAGCTTCCCTCCTGAACAACAACACAAGGTTACCATCTTATATACTCCTAGACAATGAGCGACACCCTTTGCTCGTGATAACACATATTCCAAAACTACCATTCTTATTTACACATCCACAAAACAGGTTCTGCGATTACCCTACACAAATTTTCCTTACCAATACAATTACATATTTGAAAACAACCTTATTTATTCTCAATGACAACTGCAGCCAAGAAAAACATAAACAAAGAGACTGCACTGTATATGTTTAGCACAGGCGCCAAATAGTTCAAATAGCTCTGAGCACTATGGGACTTAACATCTGAGGTCACCAGTCCCCTAGAACGTAGAACTACTGAAACCTAACTAACCTAAGGGCAACACACACACACCCATGCCCGAACCTGCGACCGTAGCAGTCGCGCAGTTCCGGACTGAAGCGCCTAGAACAGCTCGGCCACCAAGGCCGGCAGAACAGGCTCCTTGGACAACATTTGAAATTTACTAGGTTTCACTGGAGATGGGTTTTGTGGCTCATCATCCAGCACGGATGATGAACTCCATGGCACGACGCCTGTTTCATTTGTTCAGCGTGTATCGCCATCATTGTATTCATCATGTACATTGTCGAGCATATACAACACCACACATTCCACAGACTCATCTTGCAGAAACGTTGTCTAAACTGTAACCCCACAGTAATCAAGCCATATTATTCATGCACGGATGGTGGCTATAGCTTTTGTTGATCCCTCTTCTACCGCCAACTGGAGTGGACCTGGGAGTGACAGGCTACTTCTGCACAAGGTGGCAGTGGAAGATTGTGGCAAGGAGCAGACTGGTGGTAGCTTAATGAAGCAATAGCAGCAAGTCAATCATTTTATTACAAACCTTGCACCTACACCCAGTTGCTACTGCGTGGTGGCCATCCCTCGGCAGTTACTGCGCTACGTGCACGCTGCAAGGTGTTGGCTAGGGCGCAGAAGCTAGGCCCTTATGCATTCACTCCAGACTGATGACACGCACTGGACAGCTAGCAGCAGGTGACTCAGTTAAGAGTGCCGCGGCTGCTTGCAGCTGCAGTCAGCAGTGTGGAAGGCGACTGGGACACGTGCAGAAGAGGCCAGCAACCCAGTGGGAAATCCTGCCTCTGCAAGTGGCGGAGCAAGACGCGCGGCTCCTGCACCACCATAGAAGGGAGAGCAGCTGTACTGCCCCGGTCACAACCCGCTGCCTCTGGGCAGGTGTCAAGGTGCTGCTGGAATGAGCCTGGAAGTGGAGAGGTTCCACGTCCTAGAAGGAGGGCTCGGTGCTGCAAGATGGTGCAGCAGTGGCAGCTGACGGGGCTCACAGTGGCAGCAAGCTGGCCCATGGCGTTGCAGTTCCTGGAATAGCCCCCTCGTCATAGTCGGCCTGCCGGGCTGTGAATATTTCTTCTAAACAGTGACCTCTATTATACGGGATAGTGTCTCACTTTTTGTGCTAATGCGCCACTTTCAGTCATCCTCTTGACGTTTCCGTTGCCTGCTGGTGGAGAAACCACTTGGACCACCCTTACGAACCCTGTCTCATGGCTGTGCTGGCAGGTTTGCGATGTATACTTGGTTTGTGTCGCAGGTCATAAACAGCCCTGTTGCTTTAACTAGCCCGCCGACATCCTTCACTCACCGGCTGCTTGTGGCTTCTGCCAATGGTGCACTGCTATACTTCCACAGTAATGCCGACAACATGGTGGTAGTGCTACAGCATCATGAATAACACACTACTGGCCATTAAAATTGCTACACCAAGAAGAAATGCAGATGATAAACAGGTATTCATTGGACAAATATAATATACTAGAACTGACATGTGATTACTTTTTCATGCAATTTGGGTGCATAGATCCTGAAAAATCAGTACCCAGAACAACCACCTCTGGCCGTAATAATAGCCTTCATAAGCCTGGAGATTGAGTCAAACAGAGCTTGGATGGCGTGTACAGGTACAGCTGCCCATGCAGCTTCAACACGATACCACAGTTCATCAAGAGTAGTGACTGGCGTATTGTGACGAGCCAGTTGCTCGGCTGCCATTGACCAAACATTTTCAGTTGGTGAGAGATCTGGAGAATGTGCTGGCCAGGGCAGTAGTCGAACATTTTCTGTATCCAGAAAGGCCCGTACAGGACCTGCAACATGTGGTCGTGCATTATCCTACTGAAATGTAGGGTTTCGCAGGGATCGAGTGAAGGATAGAGCCGCGGGTCGCAACACATCTGAAATGTAACGTCCACTCTTAAAAGTGCCGTCAATGTGAACAAGAGGTGAGCGGGACTTGTAACCAATGGCACCCCATACCATCACGCCGGGTGATACGCCAGTATGGCGATGACGAATACACGCTTCCAATGTACGTTCACAGCGATGTCGCCAAACACAGATGCGACCATCATGATGCTGTAAACAGAACCTGGATTCATCCGAAAAAATTACGTTTTGCCATTCGTGCACCCAGGTTCGTCGTCGAGTACACCATCGCAGGCGCTCCTGTCTGCGATGCAGCGACAAGGGAACCCGCAGCCATGGTCTCCGAGCTGATAGTCCATGCTGCTGCAGACATCGTCGAACTGTTCGTGCCGATGGTTGTTGTCTTGCAAATGTCCCCATCTGTTGACTCAGAGATCTAGACGTGGCTGCACGATACGTTACAGCCATGTGGATAAGATGCCTGTCATCTCGACTGCTAGTGATACGAGGCCGTTGGGATACAGCACGGCGTTCCGTATTACCCTTCTGAATCCACCGATTCCATATTCTGCTAACCGTCATTGGATCTCAACCAACGCGAGCAGCAATGTAGCGATACGATAAACCTCAATCGCGATAGGGTACAATCCGACCTTTATCAAAGTCGGAAACGTGATGGTACGCATTCCTCCTCCTTACACGAGGAATCACAACAACGTTTCACCAGGCAACGCCGGTCAAGTGCTGATTGTGTATGAGAAATCGGTTGGAAACTTTCCTCATGTCAGCACGTTGTAGGTGTCGCCACCGGCGTCAACTTTGTGTGAATGCTCTGAAAAGCTAATCATTTGCATATCACAGCATCTTCTTGCTGTCGGTTAAATTTCGCGTCTGTAGCACGTCATCTTCGTGGTGTAGCAATTTTAATGGCCAGTAGTGTATGTACGGCTGTATCATTATTTATAACGAAAACAGACATGGATGGTACTACACAATAACAGAAATCCAGTAAAATAAGGATCCAGAAATGAGCCACTTTCAGGATAATAGCAAATCTTTACTTATAGGCTAGCACAGGCTTTGATGTGAAATATTATCCTAGCTAGTGCAAACGTAAAATGTAAACTCTTTGATTCCACAATTCGGCTAAAATGTTATCTTTTACCTACTGTAATAGGAAGGGTAGCATTACTACCACACCTTACATGCTACAGTTTATTGTCCACGTGCACCTTTTGGAGAAGGTGTTTCAAATGCATCTGAATTGACCTTCCTCTCAAACATCCTTGAGATCATCACGTAAATCTTGAAAAAAATTGTTCAGTTGCTGCTGCAGTTATTCAACTGTGTTGGTGATAGTACAGCACACTTCTTTTTTTTTTAGGTAACCCCAGACAGAAAAATTCAGAGCTTTGAGTTCATGCGATCTTGGAGGTCAACTTACAGTTTCTGCACCATCTATCAATTCTGGACCATATTGACACGTTAGATGTCTTAAATCAGCAGCAATATGTGCCGGCGCTCCATCAAGCACATTCCCCAACCACGGGCCAGGGATGTCTTAATTAAAATGTTCATATTTCTTATACATTTCAGCTAAATAGGACAATATTCCACAATGATGTCAGTGGCGGCTCATGTCAGTACAGTCACGATTATCTCGAAAAAGGTTCGTTTGTGGATCCGTATATGATGGAACACTTTTGCTTTCTTGCCTTATATTTCCATTCGTATCAGGTTTTGCTATTAATTGACATACACCCGTTACAGACGTAGCAAAGTCGTTTTCTTTCTGGAGCTAGAGCTGATCGTAATCTTCGGTACAAATGTGATCTTTGAATCAGTTGGCTGTCATTTCGAGTCCGGTCGAATCTGCCAGAAAGATTCATATCCGTGCACATTCCGCTGCAGAATGAAAATTTCATTCTAGTAAGATGGCGTTATTCAATAAATATTTGATCGCTCTAAGGCATGGAGAATCACAAGACATTTATAATAAAAGTACTCGATACATGAAACTTCCATTTATTTTCATGTTGCTACTTACGTTTGGCGATCTGGTTCGAAAAGTGTTGGTGGTATCTCTAATGCTAACCTCACATGGTTCAAATGGCTCTGAGCATTATGGGACTGAACATCTGAGGTCATCAGTCCCCTAGAACGTAGAACTACTTAAACCTAACTAACCTAAGGATATCACACATATCCTTGCCCGAAGCAGGATTCGAACCTGCGAAAGTAGCAGTCGCGCTGTTCCGGACTGAAGCGCCTAGAACCGCTCGGCCACCGCGGCCGACTCTAATCTCACAAGTTTGTTTCCACGTAGTCGCAATTTTTGTGGCAACGATTTCATCTGACAGGAAGAACACATTGTTTTTAGGGGCTGTATGTCACACAGACCCGGTAGTGCAACTTGCCGGCAGAAATTTGCAGCACTGTATTTATGTAGAAGGTAACGACCCGCAGAAAGCTCCAATTACGCGGTACGGCTCCGGCGCATTTGGGCGCAGCGAGCGGTAACAAATAGCACGAGCTCAGTACCAGATGCGCAGTCCCGTAGCCTCCGCCGCTGCTGCACGAAATATTTGTTGGGAGCAGCCGTAGGCTCCCGTTTTTATTCGCGGCGCTAAGCCCCTTCGTTACTGTGGATCCCGGAAGCTCGCAGCGCGATAAGTTGGTAAAGACGGCAAAAACGCTGATGCCAGATTTACGCGGAGCGGCGACACCCGCCACTGTGCAGAATTAGCGCTAATCGCTCGATGGCGAGATACCGGCCAATTACTGGCCCGCCAGCCACTTGTTAAAGCTGTCCCGAGCGCGCGCCATTAAACAAAGTGATGTACTGCAACTGATAACGCGCGGCGACGCCACTCTGAAAGCTGCCATCAAAACTGGCGGCCCATCCCAATGTGACTACGCGCAGCGCAAATGTTCCGCTGCGAGTCCCTGTAAACAGATCCGCAATTCGGCCGTATCTCTTTTCTGAGATACAGGACTTGGCCGAAGCAGTATGGTTTAAACAGCCCTATGTACGACTCTAGGAGGTGATATGAGATAATCCCAGGAATGTGCTTATTAAAATTAGTACGTCTTACCTAAGTCTGATCCTGCACCCTAGCCTACAAAGCAGTCAGCTTGGGAGAGAATACAGCGGTCCCAACTTTCTGTCCCTTTTGAAATTCTACCTAGGAGTCGGTCTTTGAGGAGGTATTTAGGACCGTCAGATATTCCGCTAGAATCTTCTAAAGGCACCGTTGCCGATAACCTTACGAAACAATCGACTATAATAACCCATTTTCCGTGAAAACCATATCGCTGGACAATTGCAAGGTTCCAGAAAGTAACAGTTCGCGCCAACAGGCCGGGAGTTCCCCCATTAAATCGCGCACACTTGGTCTGACGCAAGAAAAATAGTTCAGTCGGACATGGGCGGCCAATGATGACAGTCGGGGTGTAGCTCCGGGGTAGGTCGGCTTATGCTAATCTGAAGAAATATCCGCATGACTAAGATTCTGAGAAATTCAGTAAATGGAGGAAGTAATTCTATAATTGTGGAAGAAGTTTTGTGAATATACACTTACGCTTAGAAAAAACAGAACACATTGAACGGCTAGAGACAGAACTTTCATATTCACAGGGCGTGTACATTAGTGTGTACTGCAGAAATGATTAGCATTTGAGCCATGTCGACCCGCGGGTTCAACATCGATATCGCGGTGCAATACCACGTACCGGTAAAATGTGTCTGCGGCCCTCGTTGTCGCTGTAAACCGAAGATAATGGATCAGTGTGGCTTGAGCAGACGTGCAGGATGCCTTGTAGACGCATTCGCGAACCGTATCGTCAAAAAAGTGAGTTTGAAAGAGGGCGCATTATTGGCAGGAGAGAATGTGATGCATCAATACGGGAAACTGTTGTTCGTGTGGGGCGAAGTGTTTCGACAGTGCAACAGGTGTGTTCAGAAATGGTTCAAATGGCTCTAAGCACAATGGGACTTAACATCTGTGGTCATCAGTCCCCTTGGCTTAGAACTACTTAAACCTAACTAACCTAATGACATCACACACATCCATGCCCGAGGTAGAATTCGAACCTGCGACCGTAGCAGCAGCGCGATTCCGGACCGAAGCGCCTAGAACCGCTGGACCACAACGGTCGGCTCAACAGATGTGTGCTGAATGTTTCACGGAAGGCCGTAGAACACGAAGATATGGATCAGATCGCATCCCCCCCCCCCCCCCATCCCAACCCCCGAGAAGATCGGGCGCAACAATAGAACAGTGTAACACACCCTACACTATCAGGGATGACAGTCCGTCGCCGTTTATTACGGCATGGGTTAAGTGCGCGTCGTCCACTTCTCCGGATAGACTTTCACGAATGTGCAGAAACATGCTAGACGGCAATGGTGTATGGAACGACGCCACTGGGGACAGGAATGGCAACAGATAGTGTTTTCGGACGAATCCAGGTTCTGTTTGTTTGAAAAGGATGATCGCATTTTGGTTCGCCGCAGACAAGAGGAGCGGCATTACAGTGAGTGCATTCGCACAAGACATACAGCGCCAACTCAAGGCCTTATAATATAGGGTGCTATTGGGTACAACCATAAATCACAGTTGGTGCGTGTCCAGGGGACAGTGACCAGTGTGACCTATGTGAATGACATCCTGCAACCTGTAGCCGTACCCTTTCTGCACAACACTCCTGATGTCATTTTTCAGCAAGGCAATGCACGACCACATGTTACTTCACGAACACGTGCCTCCTTGGTGTCAAAGGCCCGCTAGATCACCAGACTTGTCGCCACTCGAAAGTGTGTGGGATATGGTGAAACGACAGGTGCAGCGCCGTGACCCAATGCCAAACACCACTGACAAACTTTGGAACCAGGTGAATGTTGCATGGATGGGTATACCACAGGTCGCCATCCGCGCCTTATACGCGTCAATGCCGTCACACATGAAACAAGTCATCAGGTGGACCCTGTGCCTGCTAGGCAACAGACACATGCTGAATCGAGGTGACTGAAATGATAATCATTTCTGCAGAACATACAAATGTACATGTCCTGAGAATATGAACGTCCTATCTCCAGTCGTTCAAAGTGTTCTGTTTTTTCTGAACATATGTGTATTTGCAAGGAACTGAAAGTAATAAGTGAAAATGAGATCACTGAATATCACGTGTGCTGCCGCTATCATGCCTCGTGGGTGTTTAAGCTTTGATAAGATGATCGTGAATATTGTCCTATTTTTGAAGGAGTTATAATGTGTGCCAGTGAGTCAGTTTTACCCTCCGGAACGTGATTTTCAAGTTAAATTTTACAGTGTAGCTTGACGGAGTGAGTGCTATGAATCTGCGTGTGAGTCGTATTAGGGATCATTCTTTTGTCTCAAGAACTAATAAACTGTATTTCCATAGAGTGACTTTCATCCTCTCCAAAAACATCGTTAAATACAGATAAATATGAGCTTAGGAACTTGGGTGTAGATTTTTTTCAGGCATACGATAGAATTCAACAACCGTCTAATCTCATATCTCGATAAGAAAAATTAAATTGTCAGATTGTAGTAAATTGGTAATAATTAATATCTTGTCTTTTTGGACACGACATGCGAGGTATGGAAACAATTATTTTATCTCTGATGTTAGGTCACTGTTCTTCAGCTACCTCTGCGAATATAAATTTCTAAAGGATTAGTAATTATTGTCAAATGGCGAAAGAGAGAATTTCGACCTTGCTCTTTGATTATTTTTGAGTACTGCAGATATTAGTTTCCTACACGCACTCAGCACATTCTAATATGATTGTGGTTAATACTTCATATGCCTCAGTAATTTTTCATCAAATCATGCTTTCGTAAAATAGCAGATAAATGCATAAATAGGAGATTCCGAAAAGCCTTTTAGTTTATTTGACTAATGAACCAGGACTAATCTCTGACATTGTTAGCGTCTCCAAGGACAGGAGGATAGCTGAAAATCCAGAGAGTAAAAATGCAAATCGCTGTCTCGCTAAAAATGGCAAAGGACAACACAGTTAAATGATATCTTATGGAAAACGTACTTTCTACCCTGGAGGCGCTATGATGAAACTGAGATGTTACTCTGTCTATCTGAATGCAATCGCCAACCGTCCTCTCTTATCTGTCCTACAGCCAAGAGAACTATTACATAACATAGAAGATAGTTGCTATCTTCTCCAATCAAATCTTCATTTATTTATTCACATAATGTGTTCCGTAAATCGAATCACGCAGGGGGGCGCTCAGGGATGTGAAACGGGTGATTATTAACAGACACAAGCAACCTCTACTGGCTGCTTCTGAACAGTATACTAACGATAAATTATTACTAATGCTCAGTTGAGCAGGCCAGCACACTGCCAGCTAAATTCTGGTTCGTGGGCCAGAAAAGTGTTGAGGCGCATGATACAAGCCACTAGACTGGCACAGCGGAGCGCTGGTTTACCTCATACCACGCTGCCTCGGGCCTTGTACATGCCCAGAAGCGGCGCCTTGTCAAAACAGAATCTATCCGAGCAAGCAAGTATAAATACTGCCCAATATGGAGTAACAGTATCAGTGGTTGACTGCTGCTACTCCGAGAACTACGCCACCCAAGGTATCGACCAGACACGAGTCATCCAGTCTCATTTAGATCCGGCTGTTGGAATAACCTGACCATTGGTCTACGGGGCTGCGCCTAAATGTGATGCTGCCGGGGCCTGGACTGGCGCCCTCTGACTGAGTTCTTCTGCAGGCTGCCATGAGACTCCTGGGCTCCGCCAAGGCCTCTTGGGTTCACGGTACAAGCCTGGCTGCACCTCGCACCTGACATAATGTGAGCAGATGGCTGGTTGGTGCGTTAACTCTTAAGAGTCTGGTAGACTTAACGCGGGGGCTTGCTGTCTCTGGAAGCCTCACGTCAGCAAGGATTTGCCTGCCAACACGGCTCTAGTGCAGCAGCAGTCTGCAGCCTTTGAGTCTGCGCCTGCCGTGAACAAGGCGCGCGCTCGAGAGTACTGCTGTGGTCGAACAGTTGCCTGTGGTCAACGCCCGCAATCGGTAGGCCATCTACAGCTTACCCATTTACTCAAAACCCATTTACTGAAAAAAGTAGATACAAATTTTCTTGATGCCTTACTAAAAGACAGTCTCCACACGCTCCAAACTAACTATGAATGCGTGGAACATATGTGGCGAAAATTCAAGAGAACTAGTATTAACAGCAATTAAGAGTTTCCTAGCAAGTATGTTAGCACGAGATGGAACACATCCCCTGCGAGTAGAGTTGCGCTATAGCAAAACTGTGCTTCGGCAGTTTTGGTACACTGTATAAGTGATGTAGTTAATGGTAGGATTACCGGCAGAATAGCTGTATGAATTATGCTGAATAAAGTATAGTGTTGTTACCACTGAGTTTGAGATTCCACGACGGCCAGGGATGTGGCTCTTGCACCTACCTCCAAAACTACCTTCCTGAGACGTCATCTTGATATTATATGTTGTCAGTCACGCTCGGATCTTTCTGGCATTGTAACAGTAATTACTTTTAGATCACGTCATTAATGTCTGTTGGGAGAAAAAACAGTTACTTGGAAAATACCCCTGCTCCTTCTTCTATTCTAAGCCGATCTGCTGTTCTTCGCCGGCCGCGGTGGTCTAGCGGTTCTAGGCGCTCAGTCCGGAACCGCGCGACTGCTACGGTCGCAGGTTCGAATCCTGTCTCGGGAATGGATGTTTGTGATGTCCTTAGGCTAGTTAGGTTTAAGTAGTTCTAAGTTCTAGGGGACCGATGACCTTAGAAGTTAAGTCCCATAGTGCTCAGAACCATTTGAACCATTTTTTGCTGTTCTTCTTCTTTTTGTTCTTGAAACAAAGGATTAATGTAACTTGAGATGGACCACTGCTGTGAGCTGTCTGTAAATGGCAAAGTAAGTGTAGAATATTAGAATTACAAGTAATTTACATTCGTGGGACTAAATATTCTGATAAATTGTAAAAGGACTAGCTTCTTTGTTTTTAAATACACATCCACTGGCATCCTGTTATATACTTTCGTACTTGAATATAAAACTCTGTTCTAAATCATACAGAGGTATATGAGAGAGTGCTGAATAATGCCTCCCAATTTTATATGAAACTTTTTGAATGAAAGAAATATTGTTAACATTCTACATCTTTACTCTCCACGTCTAAATATTTGCAGCCCTCTGGCGCTGGAGGGCTCCAAATTGTAAACTGTTTCAGAGGAAGACTCTCGGCCTGCATGGCTCGAGCATTCACAGAGGTGGTAAAGTTGGTAGTTGTCAGCTCCAATGCTCAGTGCGTGATGGAGCCCATTAGGGATACGGCTACCAAGGAGGGGAAGAAATCCAACGCGTACTCTTGTGTGCTTACGAGGAGGAGTCATCCCAGAGGTGGAACGCGTCCTTCAGGATACCATGAAGAACAAAAGATGCACCCAACTGTAGGTGGTGGCTCATTTCGGTATAATGACGCGTGACCCAGCATAGGGTGCAGCCAACTGCAGGCATCAATGATGAGCGACGCTTTGGTTAGGAAGATACTCTCTTTTTCAAGCGCTCTCCGAAAAGATAAAGGGAGTCAATCTTGCGTGCAAGATGAAGACAGAGCCCACCATCCGCAGTATCGCTGAGAATACCGACTACGGACCTTTCGCACAGAGCCGGGAGGAGGGATTAAATCAGGGGCTCAGAAGGTTTTGCGACTTCGTATGCTCCAGATTCCTTGATTTGCGCCTTAATTAGTGTGGGGAGATGTCGGATCCGCTCAATAGACCAAGGATCCATTACACACAGGAGGTGGCTACATGGGTAGATAGGGCTGTGTCGAGTTGACTAGGCCGTCTTTTACGATCTCAGGAATTTTTGGGAACTCAGGAAAGTACACAAAGGGGTTTAATTGGTGCATCTCAGACGTAGTATTAGAGTACACGTAGGAAACATTGGTACTATAATTGTCACTTCTTGTCATTGAGTCGAGAAAGAAACGGAGCTCCAAGCTCGCACAGAAAGCACTGAAGCATAAATCATTCTATCTACTGAAAACCAGCTAAAGTCAGAGATAAGTACAGCTGAAGTTTTGGCCAAGGACCTAACGGTGTTCAGAAATGATGGATGAAATTCTGTTGGTGGTGACACGGTTGTTGTTTTTAGAAGTAGTTTATCTTGTAGTGGAACTGAAGTATATAGCTGCCGTGAGTTATTGTGGGCAGAGGTTGTGCTCGACGTCTGGAATAAATTAATAATTGGTTCCTTTTACCGACACTCCGACTCTGATGATATTGTTGCTGGAGGTTCAAGGGAAATTTGAGTGTAATTTCGAGTTGGTATCCAACTCATACATTATAGTTGGTGGTGACTTCAGTCTACCCTCGATATGTTGGCACGCCTGCGCTCTTGAACTAACTGCTCAAAATAATTTTTGGAGAAAGCATTTCGAGCGAATTCGGACGATTATTTTTGCTCACCACCGACTTGTATTGTGCCTCGGTGGTGGGCAAAAATAATAAACCGAATTTGTTCGAAATGTTTTCTCCAAAAATTGACTAGTTTTTGGAGAAAGCATTTCGAACGAATTCGGATGATTATTTTTGCTCACCACCGACTTGTATTGTGCCTCGGTGGTGGGCAAAAATAATAATCCGAATTTGTTCGAAATGCTTTCTTCAAAAAATATTTTGAGCAGTTAGTTCAAGAACGCGCGCGCAGTGTAAAAGGTTGTGATATCAAGCTGGATCTCTTAGCCACAAACAGTTCTGAGAAATACAGTCAGTCATGATCGATACAGGGATCAGAGACCACAAGGTCGTTGTAGTGAGACTGAATATCGTAACAGTCAAATCCATCAGAAAGAAACTCAAAACCCATTTACTGAAAAAAGTAGATACAAATTTTCTTGATGCCTTACTAAAAGACAGTCTCCACACGCTCCAAACTAACTATGACTGCGTGGAACATATGTGGCGAAAATTCAAGAGAACTAGTATTAACAGCAATTAAGAGTTTCCTAGCAAGTATGTTAGCACGAGATGGAACACATCCTCTGCGAGTAGAGTTGCGCTATAGCAAAACTGTGCTTCGGCAGTTTTGGTACACTGTATAAGTGATGTAGTTAATGGTAGGATTACCGGCAGAATTGGTAGAATGGGTAGGGAAGGAAACATAATTGAATGTTTAAGAAAGAAAATGGGATCCGACAACTTTTTTTGTTGTTTCTTTTGCACATAATTAGAGCTGTACATCATTCCATGTTAGTACAGTGTATATTTTACATCTTTAAGCAATATAAATTGAATTTATTAGTAATAAAAATCAGCTGATCACGTAACTTCTACGCTTGTATGTAACCAAATCAAATACTTTTGATGCACAGGTACAGTTTAACGCACAACATAAAAAATATATATAATTATTGTTGTTATTTTGAATTTAATGGAATGTTCATCACCATCAAGGGTAAGATGTCATGTTATTATTGATAGATGCGAAAGCTGTTTATGAATAACGAAACATGTTTTATATACGTTCGATGGAATATTTATATATTCTTGTTTTGCGTTTCTTTTTTAAAAAGAATACCTTCTGAGGAAATAGCATGTTCTGACGCTATATGATAAAGAATGTAACTCCATCTTCCGCTGGCGTATGGGAAATCTGTATTGTTTTCTTCATTTTTACTGCAACATCCCTCTGTTTCATGATACACCTGAGTTAAGCATTGACAATTGCAGTTCTGCTATAAACGCTGTTTTTCCTTAAGTAGGAGACAGGAGAAAAACGATACATGAAAAATGTCCCTTAGGTTATGCGGCTTTTGCATATCCTCACTCATTTTCTAGACGGTTCACCGCTTCTGGTAAGATACTGACTGCGTATGTAAAGAAAACGATTGTTATCAGGTAACGCCCGATAGGTATGCTACACACCCAACGTACAGGTAACGTGGTTACGACGTTAACTGACCTAAGCTACAAGGAAAACTACCGTAGTCTATGCTTACTCATGGTAGTCTACGGAAGTCTGCGGTAGTTTAACACCTCTACCTATAATACATGGAATACGTATACGAGACTGAAAAGAACGCAAATCTTCGAGATGTTTAACAGAATCTCTAAATTTAACACTGAATTTGATGCGAGATGTTTTTAATAATTTCCACAACGAAACTCTGTCTCGAAAACAGGGAAAAAATCCAAAGAGTTTCTGGTGGAATGTAAATTATATCAGCCCCAAGGCAAAACCAATACATTACTGCCTGATACCAATAGTAACGTAACGCCACTAAAGCGGAGTCAATAAATACGGCTTGTCGAAGTTCCTTCGAAAGGCAAGTCTTCGAGTGCAGCATATATACCATTTAGGTCTTTCAGAGTATGCTGATGAAATAGTTCCATTTTTTGCAGTCGTATACATCTGATCGCCTGGCGAAAGATCTCTACCTATAGACTGGAAAATGGCGTAAGTCACACCAATGCATTCGAATGCAGATAGAAATAGTCTTCTAAATTACAGACCCATATAACAAACTTCGATTTCCAATAGGACTGTGGAAAATATGCTGTGTTCGAACATTATGGAATGCCTTGACGGAAACCATCTATTGACGTATAGCCAGCACTGATTCCGAAAATATCGTCCTTGTGAACCACGACTAGCTCTTTATTGACGCGAAGTAATGAGTGCAATCGATAATGGATCTCAAATTGATTCTATATTTCTACATTACCAGAAGGCTTTTGACATGGTTCCTCCCAAGCGTCTTTTAACCAAAATGTGTGCCTATGAAGTTTCGTCTCAGTTATTCGACTAGTTTCGTAATTTCCTGTCAGAAACGTCACAGTTAGTGGTGAAACGGAAATGAGCCTATGGCACCGTTGCCCTGGAGGCACCATTCAGAGAAGTTCGGCCGCCAAGTTGGTAACTGAAGGGAAATCATGGAGTGAAACTGACCTGATAGCTTCCGTTTCGGAAGGAAGCGTTACAGGCACTCTGCTGTTCTTAATCTATAAAAATTATTTCGGAGACGATCTGAGTAGCCCTCTTAGATTGTTTGCAGATGATGCTGTGGTTTATTGTTGAGTAAGCAAACCAGAAAATATTCGTTTTTAGTCATCAGTATTCTGACTGGTTTGATGTGGATCGCCACAAATTTCTCTCCTGTGCCAATCTCTTCATCTCAGAGTAGCATTTGCAACCTACGTCCTCAACTACTTGCTGGATGTATTACAGTCTCTGCCTTCCTCTACAGTTTTTACCCTCTACACCTCCCTCTATTACCATGTTAGTTATTTCCTAATGTCCAAACAGATGTCCTACCATCCTGGCTCTTTTCCTCGTCAGTGTTTTCCAAATATTACTTTCCTCTCTGATTCTGCGCTGAACCTCCTCATTGCTTACCTTATCAGTCCACCAAATTAACCAGCACGACATGTCAAATACTTCGATTCTCTTCTGTTCCGGTTTCCCCTCAGTCCACGTTTCACATCCATACAGTGCTATGCTCCAAACGTACATTCTCAGAAACTTCTTCCTTAAATCAAGGCCTATGTTTGATACTGGTAGACTTCTGTTCGCCAGGAATGTCCTTTTTGCCAGTGCTGGTCTGCTTTTGATGTCCTCCTTGCTCCGTCCGTCATTGGTTATTTTGCTGCCTGGGTAACAGAGCTCCTTAACTTCATCCACATAGTGACCATCAATTCTGATGCTGAGTTTGTCGATGTTCCAGTTTCTGTTACTTCTTATTACTTTCACCTTTCTTTGATTTACTCTCAATCCATATTCTGTACTCATTAGACCGTCCATTCGATTCAGCAGATCGTATAATTCTTCAGTTTGACTCAGGATAGGAATATCATCAGCGAATCGTATCATTGATATACTTTTACCTTTAATTTTAATTCCACTCCTGAAGCTTTCTTTCATTTACGTCATTACTTCTTTGATTTAGGAACTGAACAGTAGGGTCGAAAGGCTACATCCCTGTCTCACACCCCTTTTAATCCAAGCACTTCATTATTGGTCGTCCACTCTTATTATTCCCTCTTGGCTCTTGTACATATTGTATATTACCCGTCTCTCACTATAGCTTACGCCTGTTTTTCTTAGAATTTCGAACATCTTGCACCATTTTACATTGTCGAACGCTTTTTCCAGGTCGACAAATCATGTGAACGTGTCTTGATTTTTCTTTAGTCTTGCTTAATTATCAACCGCAACGTCAGAATTGCTTCTCTAGAATATTTACCCTTCCTAAAGCGAAACTGTTTTAACAGACTCTCAATTTTTTTCCATTCTTCTGTATATTATTCTTATCAGCAACTTGGATGCCTGTGGTCTTAAGCAGATTGTGCGATAATTCTCGGTTTTTAGCTCCTGCAGGCATAGGAATTATGTGGATGATGTTATTCCGAAAGACGTATGGTATGTCGCCAGATTCATATATTTTACACACCAACGTGAATAGTCGTTTTGTTGCCACTTTCCCCAATGATTTTAGGAATTCTGATGGAGCGTTATCTTCCCTTCTGCCTTATTTTATCTTAAGACCTCCAGAGCTCTCTTAAATTCTGATTCTAATACTGGATCCAGTATCTCTTCTAAATCGACTCCTGTTTCTACTTCTATCACATTAGACAAATCTTCCCCCTCACAGATGCCTCCAGTTCATTCTTTCCACCTATCTGCTTTGTCCTCTGCATTTAACAAACGGCTCTGAGCACTATGCGACTTAACTTCTGAGGTCATCAGTCGCCTAGAACTTAGAACTAATTAAACCTAACTAACCTAAGGACATCACACAAATCCATCCCCGAGGCAGGATTCGAACCTGGAGCGCCCAGAACCGCACGGCCACTCCAGCCGGCTGCATTTAACAGTGGAATCCCCGTAGCACTCTTAATGTTACCATCCTTGCTTTTAATATTACCAAAGGTTTCTTTGCCTTTGCTGTATGCTGAGTCAGTCCTTCCGAAAATCATTTCTTTTGCGATTTCTTCCCATTGTTCATGCAGACATTTAGACGTACCTTCCCTGCACTTCCTATTTATTTCATTTTCCGGCAAGTGGTATTTCTGTATTGCTGAATTTCCCTGACGATTTTTGCACTTCCTTCTTCCATTGATCATGTGAAGTATTTCTTCTGTTACCCATGGTTTCTTCGCAGTTACCTTCTTTGTACCTATGTTTTCCTTTCCAACTTCTGTGATTGCGCTTTTTAAAGATGTCCATTCCTCTTCAACTGTACAGCCTACTGGGATATTTTTAACTGCTGTATCTATAGCCTTAGAGAACTTTAAACGTATCTCGTCATTCCTTAGTACTTCCGTATCCCATTTCTTTGCGTTTTGACTCCTCGTCACTAATCTCTTGAAATTCAGCCTATTCTTTGCCACTACTACATTGTGATTAAGTCCTATATCTGCTCCTGGGTACGCCGTGTAATCCAGTATCTGATTTCGAAATCTCTGCCTGACCATGACGTAATCTAACTGAAATCTTCCTGCATCACCCGGCGTCCTCCTCTTGTGATTCTTGAAAAGACTATCCTCTATTACTAGCTGAAGTGTACTACCAAACTCAATTTGTCTTTCTCCTCTCTCATTCATTGTCCCAAGCCCTTATTCTCCTGTAGCTTTTTCTTCTACTCCTTCACCTACAACAGCATTCCAGTCCATGACTATTAGATTTTCACCTCCCTCTGAGTATTGTATTACCTCTTCAATATCCTCATATACTTCCTCTATCTCTTCATCTGCAGCTTGCAGTGTCGGCATGTATACCAGAGCTATCGCTGTCGGTGTTTGTTTGCTGTCGATTCTGATAAGAACAGTCCCATTGCTGAACTGGTCACTGTAACATACTCTTTACCCTACCTCCCTATTCATACCGAACCCTACTCCCGTTTTCTGCTGCTGTTGATATTACCCTATACTTATCTGACCAGAAATCGTTGTCTTCTTTCCATTTCACTTACTGACCCCTACAATATTTAGATTAGACCTTTGCATTTTCCTTTTCAGATTTTCTAGCTTCACTACCATGTTCCACGCATCTACTAGTAGAATGCTATCCTTTCCTTGTTTATTCAATCTTTTCCTCGTGGTCACCTCCCTCTTGGTAGTTCCCTCCTGGAGATCCGAATGGGCGACTAAACCGGAATCTTTTGCCAATGGAGAGATCTTTATGAGACTTTTTCAATTACAGGCCGCACGTCCTTTGGATACACGTTGTGTGTATTTAATTCAGGGGTTTCCATTGCCTTCTGCATCCTCATCCCGTTGGTCATTGCTGATTCTTCCGCCTTTAGAGGCAGTTTCCCACCCCAAGGATAAGAGAGTGCCCTGAACCTCTGTCCGCTCTTCCGTCCTCTTTGACAAGGCTGTTAGCAGAATGAGGGTGACTGAAACTTCCTGGCAGATTAAAACTGTGTGCCCGACCGAGACTCGAACTCGGGACCTTTGCCTTTCGCGGGCAAGTGCTCTACCATCTGAGCTACCGAAGCACGACTCACGCCCGGTACTCACAGCTTTACTTCTGCCAGTATCTGCCAAGCTGTGAGTACCGGGCGTGAGTCGTGCTTCGGTAGCTCAGATGGTAGAGCACTTGCCCGCGAAAGGCAAAGGTCCCGAGTTCGAGTCTCGGTCGGGCACACAGTTTTAATCCGCCAGGAAGTTTCATATCAGCGCACACTCCGCTGCAGAGTGAAAATCTCATTCATGAGGGTGACTTCTTATGCCCAGAAGTCTTCGGCCGCCAATGCTGATTACTAATCAAAATTTAAGCGGTGGTGGGTTTCGAACCCAGAACCATGGTCGATAGGTGGTATTCGGTGGGAATGTGGGTCAACTGTGAGGCGTGTCGAGATAGTCCACGCAGTTGCGTTTTTAAAAAACTAAACTCCTCCCGAACAAGCCATGAAGGCCCAACAGTACCGACCGACCGCCGTGTCACCCTCAGACCACAGGCTTCACTGGATGCGGATATGGAGGGGCATGTGGTCAGCACACCGCTCTCCCGACCGTATGTCAGTTTCCGAGAGCAGAGCCGCTACTTCTCAATCAAGTAGCTCCTCAGTTTGCCTCACAAGGGCTGAGTGCACCCCGCTTGCCAACAGCGCTCGGCAGACCGGATGGTCACTCATCCAAGTGCTAGTTCAACCCGACAGGGCTTAACTGCAGTGTTACCACTGCGGCAAGGCTGTTGGCAGTTGCGTTAATACTGTGTCCTATATGACGCAGTGGTTAACACACCTGCTTAGTAAGCAGTAGATCCCGCGTTCAAACCCTGGTCTGGCATACATTTTCACTCCGCGTCGCTGATTCTGCGTATTGTCCCGATGCAGCAGACTTCAGTACTCCCTCTCAGCCGCGCGGGATAACCGAGCTGTCTAGGGCGTCTTGTCACGGTCCGCACGGCTTCTCCCGTCGGAGGTTCGAGTCCTCCCTCAGGCTTGGGCGTGTGTGTCGTCCTTAGCGTAAGTCAGTTTAAGTTAGATTAAGTAGTGTGTAACCGATGACCTCAGCAGTTTGGTCCCATAAGACCTTACCACAAATTTTTTATTCCATCTCATTTCCTTTCCTTCCCCCCCCCCCCCCCACCCCGCCCCCCCACCTTCAATTTATATGTATGTATCACATGTCCCCTAGACCACGGGTGCAAATGAAAATAATTACAAAATGATCTACCTAAAATATCGGTATGATGTAAAAAGTAACAATTAACTCTGAACCAAAATGTCATGTCCTGCACAGAAGGACTAAAAAATTTGGTTAAATTCCGGTTACAGGATAAATCACAAAATTTTCAAGATCGTTGATTCAGTTTCATACCTGCGTATTACAATCACAAATAACTTACACTGGAACCATCACGTAGGAAATGTTTGGGGAAGGAGAACCAAAGACTGTGTTTTATTGGCAAGTCACTTAGAAGATGCAACTTATCTACTAAAGACACTATACTTGTCCGTTCTCTTCTGGAGTACTGCTGCACAGTCTGTGATCCATACCACATAGGATTGGCAGACGACACAGAAAATTTTAAAAAAGGGCAGCTTGTTTTGTACTACCACGAAATAGGATAGAGACTGTCACGGATATGATAAGGGAGTTGGGATGACAGCAATTAAAGAAAAGTCTTTTTCGGTGAGGCGAGATCTTTTGACGAAATTTCAGTCAGCAACTTTCTATTCCGAATGCCAAAAATTGACGGATGTTGAAAGTTTTAAGTAGTCGTATGAGCCATTGATGCAAGCTACCGTAGTTGTAACACTCTGGGTTCACAACAGCGAGATATCTTGAGTAAATCATTTTGTAAATCATACTGATTTTCTACTTAGTTTGGTAAACGGTAAACAACAGCATCATCTGCAAAGAAACTAAGTGGTCTGCTCAGACCGTGCCCCAAATACCTGTACAGATTATGAACAGCACTGGGCCTATATCACTTCCTTCAGGAACGCCAGATATCTGTTCTGTTGCATTCGATGACTTCCCGTAAGTTACCACCTACACAGGTGGAAACGACCATAGTGTTAAAATAAAGATATCAGGCTTGTGCGGAAAGATTTACATGTTCACTTTTCCCACGTGCTATTCAAGAGTATAACTGATGAGAAGTTGTTTGAAAGTGTTCTATGAATCCTCTGCCAAGCACTCAGGTATGCATTGCAGAGTAGTCGTGTGGATGTAGATATACATACATGTAAATTTGAGGTAGAAACCGGTTGGGGGGGGGGGGGTGTAGGAATGAAAAGAAAGGGATTATTGTTGTCAGCTACACCGGGACATTACACGGAATCAGCGGCGATGAGTGAAAATATGTGCAAGACGAGGATTCGAACACGGAGTCTCCTGGTTACTTTTTTTCCTTAAGAATCTCATTTTGTTCTTTTCGTTCGTAGCGTTTGTTCGGAGCGGACGTCCCATGACATCCGTTCAGGTTTATCATTGATCCATTCACTCAGTTTTTTTTATTACAGATGGTGTCTAACCCTCTTACCGAACACGCTGAGCTACCGTGCCGACAGGTTACTAGGCGGGTGCGCGGACTATCTCAGCACACTTCACGGCCAACCCATATTCACAGCGAGCACCATCTATCCGCAGACCTTTTCCATTTCCTCCGTGCTCGCTACTCTGTAATTCCCGCTGGAGGTCGGACGTACTTGTGCATCTGCACTGAAGAAGGTGGATCCATTTCCCATCTAGGTGAATCAATTATATGAACACACCACGCGGGAATCTCAGATATGGGTCAACTGTGAGGTGTGCCGAGATAGTCCACGTGGTTGCGTTAATACTGTGTCCTATATGGCGCAGTGGTTAACGCACCTGCCTCGTAAGCCGGAGATGCCGGGTTCAAATCGTGCTCTGGTACCTTTCTTACTCCTCGTCGCTGATTCTGCGTAATCCCCGATCAGCAGGCTTCAGTACTCCCTTTCCTTTCCTTCCGCCCCCCCCCTCCCCCTCCACCTTCAGTTTATATGTATGAATCACAGCTGCGGTTTTCGCGCATTCATGTAATAGTAGATACACGTACCTGGAGTGATTTAGGGGTGGAATCACGGAAAGAACCTCAGCGAGGATGTGCGGGTGGGGATTTGATCGGGCATCCTACCTATTGCGAGCAATAGCATCAGTACTCGGTCGCAGCAGAGGCTTGTACGACTACCTGAAACTTTAAACATCTGTGAAGTATGGGTCATTGAATGTAAATTATCTCTCAAACGAATTAAAACCGGAAAGGAACACATCAACGAAGTTGGTGAGTACGAGAGGCTGACACTGCCCGTAACTGGACTTACAGTAACACTTTTTTTATCAAATGATTGCCATAATTGGTTCATAATTAAATACCTGGTTCTAGGGAATGAAGTATGTTGTAGACAACGCAACCTTTTTTCACATCTACCGCCTGTTGTCACATCTTAAAAACGAAGCACTTAAAACTTCCAATGACATTTTTTCGTGAATTTTTTTTTCTTGTTCCACTGTCGTTAATGTTGACAAGAACTGCATTTAAAACCATCATGACGTATCTAACAATACTTACGGCATTTGGAAAAGATGATCGTCATTTTTCCAAGGTAAAATATTGTGAACTATTCTTAAGTTTTTCAATGAGTCAGGAATGGTTACTCGGCCTGGAAATACTGTCAGTAAGAGAAAGCCGCAGAGATCCTGCTGATATATTTACCGAAATAACAGCTCGCACGCAGGTGCAGAAACATTCATTCTTCCAGCACTCCGCCCGCGAATGGAAGAGGAATAAACTTTAATGTATGGGTCGATCAGAAGTGCCCTCTGCCACACTGTTAACACTGATTCGCAGAACACAGACGAAGATGTAAACGTTTAAATCTATGAATAAACTGAAAGAGTACGAACAACTGTTTTTCTAAAAGAACGACTCATTTTTCACGTTCCAGACCGGTGGAAAACTCATTGAAGTAAGACAAGAATTTTATATCACTAAACACATATATTTATACTTGGATATTCAAACTTACATACTGCTCTGAAATTATCTATTCTTTATTGTTCTGTCTCGCAGTGCAGTTATAGATATTGTTTAACTTTTGTGGAACTATTCAGTTTTTAATTAGTTTTTTATGTTTTTATTCTGCCTAAGTAGTTCAATAAAAATTCTGATAAGAAAAAGGTTTTGTCGTAGACTAATGTACTTTCGGTAGTGTGCAGTATCTGTTATGTGCAATGAAGGAGGGACAAATAGCTGCTTCACGTACAGATAAATCAGCTAAAATGGTTGAGAACATATTTCACTTCAACGAAGAATTAAAAATAAAACAGACTTTTTAATTTTTCTTACTTAGTTCACCCTTTGACTCAATTGGGAGAACAGTGGACTGGGTAATGGTGTAGATAAACACTCTGTTTTTTGGCTGTGTGTGTGGGAGGGGGGTGGGGGGGGGGAAGGGGGGGCGGGAACAAGGAGTAGGGGAGGGGCGGGTGGCTACGAGAATCGATGGTAAGCATGTAGCATGGGACCATACGTTGCAAAGTTGCCCAGAGGCCGCAATGAATGCAGTTATACCCCTGTGTAAAAGATTCGGTAAGCATCCTGGCCATGCAATAGTAGAACAATGTACGTCACGTGTCTGGACCATCCTTCATGACCCAGCAGACAATGTGTCCACCCTCTCAGGCGCTAGTTGCGTGCGGCCATTGAGATACTGCATGTCAGTGGGTATGTCCCTCCTGAGCCCATCGACTCCATATTCGCATCACAATCTTGGGACTGCGACCAACGCGAGCCGCAACGTCGTGGAAGAATAAACCAGTCTCTATAACGCAAGATCCTGCCGTTGTAGAATACCGACATGAGCTGGTAGAGCATTCTCCTCCTTACACGAGGCACAACACGATTTTCTCAAAAATATCCAAATTCAGGTGCAATTATTATGAGAAACTATCGTAATATTTCCTTACATACAGAATAAAGGAGGCGTTACTAATATCTGTTTTGTGCGGTTTCAGTGATATGTTTATCATTCAGATATGCAATCATATGGCACAGTTTAATTCCAATATGACATTTATTGCATGCTGGCTTCATGGTTTAGCAATACTAACGGCCATCAGTGTGGAACGCAAGTTTACACAGGATGACTCAAGCAACGATGATATTAGAAACAGACTGGCACTGCTGAAGAAAGCTTTCTTCGGTACAAGATATCATATGTTGATATGGAAATGTCAAAGAATTTCTTGAAAGAGTACGTTTGGAGCACAGCATTTTATGGAAGAGAAATGTGGTTTATCGAAAATCTGGAGGGAAACAGAGTAGAAGCATTTGAAATATTATGATATGAAAGATTGTTAAAAATTAAGTGCACTGATAAAGTACGAAGTGAAGAAGTACTAAAAGGAATAGAGGAGAAAAGAAGTCTGTACAATTTCCTTATCAGAAGGAGTGAAATGTTACTGGAACTTATGCTACAGCGTCCAGGAATAGTTAACTTGACGCTGGAAAGAGCAGTAGAGACCAAAAATAGCAGGAACAGACAAAGAATAGGGTACAGAAACTCATTATAGAAATTGCAGGGTAAACATGAAAAAGTTATTGGGAGACAGTAAAATATGAAAGACAGCATCAATCTATTCGAGAGACTGACGATTTTAATCTTTTTTTAAATTCTTACACAATTCTGGTAGCTATTGTTGCACTGCAGTTATATGTAGAGCTACGTAAATATCAAGATAGCTCCAGTAGGTACAACGAGACTACTTGACGTAACTGAGAGAGCGACCTCCCTTCTTTTTTTACGAATATCAATCATCATGTTAATTCGTTACGACTGCAATGACTCGTGCCGCGTCTCTAAGAGTTCACCTTTAGGGTGTAATCTAGGGAAAACGTTGAACGAGCGAATGAACATTGGGAGTGCTCTCAACGATTGCCGCTGAAACGCGGCGGTTACTGCGAGTGAGGACAGTTATGGAAGCCATGAGCGGAACTAACTGCTCGACTACGGCAGGCGACGCCATTTTCGAGGCCAGATCAGGTTACCTGCTGGGCTTCTGCCGCCAGGCCGTCCGAAGAGATTAATCACACGTGAAACAACTGTTGCGTCCCCGCTCTGTGCCTTAATTGCTGCCCTTCCGCTACAGGCCTAAGTGCACTTCCGTGTACCTCCACACGTTATACAGGGCATCCGAAAACCTTAGGAACAAAATTATACGAGAGGCTGTCATGAAGTTTTAATTGTCACTTTGAAAAAAATCGAGTTGCGCCCATGACACTTGATGGAGAGTCCTCCTCCGCATATTCACCCTTCAGTTCAACACGATTTTCCCAGCAATGGATGATTTGCAGGAGATTTTGGCTGCAGAAGTCAAATGTTCGACACCGAAACCACTTTGTTTTCATTCCGGAAATGTCTACCCCACAACGATTTCGTCATCGGCCGGGCGGGGTGGCCGAGCGGTTCTAGGCGCTACAGTCTGGAACCGCGAGACCGCTACGGTCGCAGGTTCGAATCCTGCCTCGGGCATGGATGTGTGTGATGTCCTTAGGTTAGTTAGGTTTACTTAGTTCTAAGATCTAGGGGACTGATGACCTTAGAAGTTAAGTCCCATAGTGCTCAGAGCAATTTGAACCAGCCATTTGATTTCGTCATCTGAGGTAAGAGGAAGACGTCAATAAGTACCGTGTTATGGGAATACGATGACAAGGGGGCTGGGGCGTGAGCAAAATTTTTTGATCGTCCAAAGAAGCAGCAAGTGTGACTCTGTCCACTACACAATGAACTGAGGTGTTGTGCAGGAAAAAAAAGGAAAATCTTTGGATAGCTTCTCGTGATACTTCGTGTTGACGGCCTCCCGTAACCCTGTCAGCAGATTTCAGCAGTATGCTCCTGTGACGTTTCACAAAGACATGACTTTACACTTTGTTGTTGGTCATTTAGACTTGTTTGACCACAATCTACATCTATATGGATACTCTGCAAATCACATTTAAGTGCCTGGCAGAGGGTTCATCGAACCACCTTCACAATTCTCTATTATTCCAATCTCGTATAGCGCGCGGAAAGAATGAACACCTGTATCTTTCCGTACGAGCTCTGATTTCCCTTGTTTTAACGTGGTGATCTTTCTTCCCTACGTAGATTGGTGCCAACAAAATATTTTCGCGTTCGGAGGAGAAAGTTGGTGTTTGGAATTTCGTGAGAAGATTCCGTCGCAACGAAAAACGCCTTTCTTTTAATGATGTCCGGTCCAAATCCTGTATCATTTCTGCGACACTCTCTTCCATATTTCGCGATAATACAAAACGTGCTGCGTTTCTTTCAACTTTTTCGATGTACTCCGTCAGTCCTATTTGGTAAGGATACCACAACGCGCAGCAATATTCTAAAAAGAGGACGGACAAGCGTAGTGTAGGCAGTCTCCTTAGTATGTCTGTTACGTATTCTAAGTGTCCTGCCAATAAAACGCAGTCTTTGGTTAGCCTTCCCCACAACATTTTCTGTGTGTTCCTTCCAATTTAAATCGTTCGTAATTGTAATACCTAGCTATTTAGTTCAATTTACAGCTTTTAGATTAGACTGATTTATCGTGTAAACGAAGTTTAACGAGTTCCTTTTAGTACTCATGTGGATGACCTCACACTTTTCGTTATTTAGGGTCAACTGCCACTTTTCGCACCATTCAGATATTTTTTTCTAAATCGTTTTGCAGTTTGTTTTGATCTTCTGATGACTTTATTAGTCGATAAACGACAGCGTCATCTGTAAAAAACCGAAGACGGCTGCTCAGATTGTCTCCCAAATCGTTTATATAGATAAGGAAAAGCAAAGGGCTTATAACACTACCTCAGGGAACGCCACAAATCACTTCTGTTTTACTCGCTGACTTTCCGTCAATTACGACGAACTGTGACCTCTCTGACAAATCCAGTCACGTAACTGAGATGGTATTCTACAACAACGCAATTTCACTACGAGCCGCTTGTGTGGTACACTGTCAAAAGCCTTCCGGAAATCCAGAAATACGGAATCAATCTGAAATCGCTTGTCAATAGCACTCAACACTTCATGTGAATAAAGAGCTAGTTGTGTTTCACAGGACTGATGTTAGAACACAATATATGTGGCACGATGTTTTCTAAACCCATGTTGACTGTGTGTCAATAGACCGTTTTCTTCGACGTAATTCATAATGTTCGAACACAGTATATTTGTGGCACATGTGTGATGCATTGCTGCCATAAACTTCCACCAACTCTGTATGGATTGTTGCAGTGCTGCTCCCCAACAGACATAGAAAAAGAACTACCGCACAACACTCGACTTTATCAGTGGGCTATGTCATTTTGTTTTGGTTCTTCCAGCAACGTGCTACGGCACTGTGGTGTAGAGATATCAGTATCTATCAAGATTCCAGTCAGATACCCGCAAAAAAATTTATTTCGTAATTTTATTTTTTCGAGACGACCTGCTTCTGATTTGTCGGCCTCAGTTCATGGATGTACTGGACCAACTGCTGTACCATCTCTTGTGCTCTCGTCTGGGTAGTTATTTTTCTTCCTGGTGTCACGGTTCAATCCCGTCTCCGGCCATCCTGATTTAGGTTTTCCGTGATTTCCCTAAATCGTTTCAGGCAAATGCCGGGTTGGTTCCTTTGCAAGGGCACGGCCGATTTCCTTCCCCAACCTTCCCTAACACGAGCTTGCGCTCCGTCTCTAATGACCTCGTTGTCGACGGGACGTTAAACACCACTAACCTAACCTCCTGGTGTCCACGTTTACAAATTTTAACTATTCTTGTGGAGTCCATCCTTTCCGCATGATCCTTTTCTTTTTATTACTTTCATACTTTTATTTATATTCTGTGTTTCACACTGCTACACTTATCCTCTTGCCCCACATTGTTACTCTTTAGACCTATCTTGGTACCTTCAGTGCCACTGAATTTAAATTTTGTTTTATCTTTCTAGTTTCTGCTCTAGTATCTGCTGCATATGTCATAACAAGACGCAACATTGTTTTTCTTATTTTTATTTTCTCCTCAGTTATAAATTTGTTCCTCCACGCAGTGTCATCCGGCTACCCTCACTGCCTTTGAGACTTCGTTTTCCACTTCCATGTTTTTAAGTCTTTAGAGCTAGTCCCTACGTAATTACAGCTCCTCATGTGTTCAACTGACACACCATCCACGTCTAAATTACTTCTTACAGATGGTTTTGATATTATCATACTCTTTGATTTTTTAAATGAGATTTTCAGGTTATATTGCTCAGCCGTTTTACTGAATTGATGAAGTAGCCTCTGCGAATAATACTCATTATTTGCAATCAGTACAGCATCATCAGCGTAACATATAATATTTACCACTTTCTTTCCCATTTTATACCTTGGTTTCTTTCTTACAGCATCAGTCATATGTTTTATTACTAAGTTGACTAGTAGTTTGCTTAATGAGTTTCGTCGTCTAATTTCTTTATCTATTATCACTTAATCTGTCAAATCTTTGTGTGATTTTTTACTATAGCCACCCTATCGATTAACGTTTGAATTGTAGCCTTCTTTCTAACGCTAATAACGGCTTTTGACAAGCTACCAAATGCAGTTCGGCTGGGTTATTCATCTTTGTGAATTTCTCCACAACCTATCTTAGTGCGAAAGTAGCAATTATTGAGCTCCTGTTTTTCTTGAATCCTTGCTGTTCTGCTGCTACTTCCACATTTACCTAACGTTGTGTAGGGCTCCCGCGAGCACGCAGAATTGCCGCAACACGGTGTGGAATGGACTCGACTAATGTTTCAAGTAGTGCTGGATGGAAATGACACCATGAATCCTGCAAGGCTGTCCATAAATCTGTAAGGATACGAGAGCGTGAAGAACAGCACGTAGCAAGGCATCCAAGATATGCTGAATAATGTTCATGTCTGGGAAGATTGGTGGCCAGCGGAAGTGTTTAAACTCAGAAGAGCGCTCTTGGAGCCACTCTGCGGAACTTCTGGACGTGTGTGGTGTCGCATTGTCATGCTGGAATTCGTCTGAATACACAATTGACTTGAATGGATGCAGGCGATCAGACATGATGCTTACGTATCAGGGGACCCATAGCACTCCAACTGCACACGCCCCACACCATTATGGAGCCTCCACCAGCTTGAACAGTCCCCTGCTGACATGCAGGGTCCATGGTTTCATGAGGTTGTCTCCATACCCGTACATTTCCATCCGCTCGATACAATTTGAAACGAGACTGGTTCAACCAGGCAACATCTTTTCAGTCATCGACAGTCCCATGTTGGTGTTGAAGGGCCCAGGCGAGGCGTAAAGCTTTGTGCCGTGCAGTCATCAAGGGTACACGACTGGCCTTTGGCTCCGAAAGCCCATATTGATGATGTTTCGATAAATGGTTCGCACGCTGACACTTGTTGATGGCCCAGCATTGAAATCTGCAGCAATTTGTGGAAGTGCTGCACTTCTGTCACGTTGAAAGATTCTCTTCAGTCGTCGATGGTCCCGTTCTTGTAGGATCATTTTCCGGCCACAGCGCTGTCGGAGATTTGATGTTTTACCGGATTACTGATATTCAAGGTACACTCGTGAAATTACGGGGAAATCCCCACTTCATCGCTACGTGGAAGATGCTGTGTCCCATCGCTCGTGCGCCGACTATAACAACACTTTAAAACTCACTTAAATCTTGATGAGCTGCCATAGCAGCAGCAGTAACGGATCTAAGAACTACGCCAGACTCTTTTGTCTTATACAGGGTGTTACAAAAAGGTAAGGCCAAACTTTCAGGAAACATTCCTCACACACAAAGAAAGAAAATATGTGTCCGGAAACGCTTACTTTCCATGTCAGAGCACATTTTATTACTTCTCTTCAAATCACATTAATCATGGAATGGAAACACACAGCAACAGAACGTACCAGCGTGACTTCAAACACTTTGTTACAGGAAATGTTCAAAAGTCCTCCGTTAGCGAGGATACATGCATCCACCCTCCGTCGCATGGAATCCCTGATGCGCTGATGCAGCCCTGGAGAATGGCGTATTGTATCACAGCCGTCCACAATACGAGCACGAAGAGTCTCTACATTTGGTACCGGGGTTGCGTAGACAAGAGCTTTCAAATTCCCCCATAAATGAAAGTCAAGAGGGTTGAGGTCAGGAGAGCGTGGAGGCCATGGAATTGGTCCGCCTCTGCCAATCCATCGGTCACCGAATCTGTTGTCCAGAAGCGTACGAACACTTCGACTGAAATGTGCAGGAGCTCCATCGTGCATGAACCACATGTTGTGTCGTACTTGTATAGGCACATGTTCTTGCAGCACAGGTAGAGTATCTCGTATGAAATCATGATAACGTGCTCCATTGAGCGTAGGTGGAAGGACATGGGGCCCAATCAAGACATCACCAACAATGCCTGCCCAAACGTTCACAGAAATTCTGTGTTGATGACATGATTGCACAATTGTGTGCGGATTCTCGTCAGCTCACACATGGTGATTGTGAAAATTTACAATTTGATCACGTTGGAATGAAGCCTCATCCGTAAAGAGAACATTTGCACTGAAATGAGAATTGACACATTGTTGGATGAACCATTCGCAGAAGTGTACCCGTGGAGGCCAATCAGCTGCTGATAGTGCCTGCACACGCTGTACATGGTACGGAAACAACTGGTTCTCCCGTAGCACTCTCCATACAGTGACGTGGTCAACGTTACCTTGTACGGCAGCAACTTCTCTGACGCTGACATTAGGGTTATCGTCAACTGCACGAAGAATTGCCTCATCCATTGCAGGTGACCTCGTCGTTCTAGGTCTTCCCCAGTCGCCAGTCATAGGCTGGAATGTTCCGTGCACCCTAAGACGCCGATCAATTGCTTCGGACGTCTTCCTGTCGGGACACCTTCGTTCTGGAAATCTGACTCGATACAAAAGTACCGCGCCACGGCTATTGCCCCCTGCTAATCCATACATCAAATGGGCATCTGCCAACTCTGTATTTGTAAACACTGCACTGACTGCAAAACCACGTTCGTGATGAACACTAACCTGTTGATGCTACGTACTGATGTGCTTGATGCTAGTACTGTAGAGCAATGAGTCGCATGTCAACACAAGCGCCGTAGTCAACATTACCTTCCTTCAATTGGGCCAACTGGTGGTGAATCAAGGAAGTACAGTACATACTGACGAAACTAAAATGAGCTCTAACATGGAAATTAAGCGTTTCCGGACACATGTCCACATAACATCTTTTCTTTATTTGTGTGTGAGGAATGTTTCCTGAAAGTTTGGCCGTACCTTTTTGTAATACCCTGTATAGGCGTTTCAGACCGCAGCGCTGTGTCCTGCCTGTTTACATATCTCTGTATTTGAATACGCATGCCTATGCCAGTTTCTTTGGCGCTTCAGTGTATATCAGTATATGTTCTGTCTCTAATTACTAATGTTAACCGTTTTAATGTGGTATCAAGCAGAGTAATTCCCCAGTAATTATATAATAGTTCCTTACCTCCTTTTTTTAAAAGATCGCCATGTATCCGAGGCTGCCCGCACGCTCGGTGGTAGCGCACCAACCTTCCAGTGTGGGAGCCTGGGGGCGGATCCGCCGAGGTCACGACACATCCATTGTAGTTTCATTATGAGACATACCGGGAATAAACCCGTCAACAGCTGTTAGTCTGCGTGCAGAAAGCCTTTTACAAATTGTGTCGGCCCTGAAAAGGGCCTTTTCTGTACCTAGAACAGTGTCTACTTAATGAAAGTGCTCAAACTGGCGATCCTCTGACGCGACACAAGCTTGGTAACATCGAACGGTCTTTTGCCGAACTCTTTCAAAGATTCCTGACATTACCCTGATGTGTTTGGCGGAATGCTGAATGCGATCAATTACTTCCTCTTCGTTTCTAGGTGGTTCGTGTCCGGGTGGCTGAACTAGAACCTTGAAGAATCCTCACAGGAAAAAGTCCGGTGGCATGAGGTCTAGTGGTCGCGGGGGCCATGTCCTACTACGACCACTCTACCGATTACCCGCCAGTCAAAGAGTTCATTTAAATATCCGCGCACAGCACGATTGTTATGTCCAGGCGCCCTATCATGCTGCAACCACAAGTGTAACCGTATGTCCAGGGAAACATCTTCCAGCAGGCTGGGTAGAGTTTCTTGCAAAAAATGAAGGTAATTTGCCACGGTAAGTCGAGGAGGTAGACGGGCCGGCCCACCAGATGGTCACCCACAATACCTGCCCAAATGTTGAGCGAAAATCGTTCCTGGTGTCCGTGGACGTACGTGACGTGAGGATTTCCCCTTGCCCAGTAATGAACGTTTCGCCAAGTCGCCGGTGAGTTGCTGTAAACGCTAGCGGGTGTGGGTGTCGTCTTACTGGGGACCGTTCCTCATCCAACCGTCGAGCTTCATGCGCATTACCGTCGGCTAGACCATAAACAAAAACCATAGCTCGTTGTTCTTCAAACAAATACTGTGTCGCCATGCTTACTGTATGACTAAATCGCAGGTGACGTATGTGTGCTCCGAAGCGAAGTTTACGTGTGAATGCCTCTGACGTGAGGTGGAGACAAACAGCAAGACCTATTCGACACGTGTGCGTATCATATTGGGGCACTGACGGTGCGAGGTACGTTAGTATGTATGAACCGACAACCATAGCGCTGCCCGTCAACCGACGAACGGCAACAGGGTATTCCCATGGCCAACCGGAGCGCGTGGTGCCAAATTCCCGTGGTTTAAAAATGTGCGTTGTCGACCTACACAACATTATCGATTCTGGTTCCTACTGGCAATTATCCAGGGTTAAAATTTCGTGATGCAATTTTTCTCCACCCTGTATATGCCATCGGACTCCAGAGATTTTTAAGTTGTTTTAATGCAGCGTATATTTCCTCAATTGAGAAGTCTGTTTGGTTTCATTTTCTGTGCTTTGGTGTCTAGTGTCAGTTTCCACATTTGTTACCCCCTTTTACTCTAATTTAAAATAATTTTCCGCTCTAAATTTTGTCTACGTTCTGTATCTGAATGTGTTCATTAATATCCTTCTTTTGCTTTTATAACACCCTACGCATTTTGTTTTGCGTTCCATAAAGGTCTCGTTCCATACATTTTTAATATCCTCCCAACAAACATCCTTTATTTTTCGAATATCCGACTTCACCCTATTAGGAATGATTTTTTATTCCCCGACTTTGACTGGTTTTATATTTTACGAATACTTTCTTCTTCTAAATAGCTAATTCTCTAACGTCTTGGTTAAACCATGGTGTTCTGTGCGCAGTACTGCTTCCTACCGCGTTTACTCCTTTCAGACCTAAAGCTTCATGTGCTGTCTTCCAATTAAGAGGAGGCCTGTTGAAAAACATTTCCCTGTACATTCCTTCAACTTTTCAGCTTTTAGCTGCGCCTTCCATGAAATGCATGTTTGCAAGTTCAAATAACGACTAATACTCTACCTTCGGCACCAAATCATGAAGTGTAAACAGTGTTGAACACCACCACAGGAATATTGATGTCTGTGGATTATTTTATCTGATCAAAAATATCCCTCTAATGTGGAACTGACTACTACGTGTCACGAGAAGTGGACCCACGAGTATAAATGGAGGCGGGAGTATTGTGTTGTCAGCAGGAAAGCAGTACAACAGAATGGGTCAGTGAGGAGAACTCACTGACTTCGAACGTGGGTGATATGATTGTGAAGTGGAAACGTGAAGAAACACCCACAGCTAAACGAGACCTGGTGGACCTCACGCACTGGCGGACAAGGACCATCATGCATTGCGGAAGGTGGTCGTAAGAAAATCGCGTGAAGTCAGGGCAAGGAATCTTTAGCGTATTCAAAGTGCTACCAGCAGTCCAGCTAGGACAACGGCCGTGCGTTGGAAGTCAGAAAGAATGGTATACAATGGTCGAACACTTCCTCATAAGCCACAGATGCCTGTAGTCAATGCTAGGCGACACTTGAGGTGGTTCAAAGAGCGGCGCCTCTGGACAGTGGATGACTGGAAACCAGTGATTTGCTGAATCACACTGTAACTTGTGGCAATCCAGTAGAAAGGTTTGGGGTTGGCAGATACCTGTATAACATTACCTGCCAACATGTGTAGTGCCAATAGTGAAGTACGAAGGAGTTGGTGCTAGCATGGGGGTGTTTTTTGATTAGATTGTGGTCCCCTTATTGCATTTAAGAATACGCTAAATGTGGAAAGATATGAACACGTTTCTCAGCACTGTGTACTGCGCACAGTAGAGCAGCGTTTCGGAGACGATGATTGTATCAGCATAACTAAGCATTCTGTCATAAAGAAGTGTCTGTGAGGCAATGTGTTTTGTGGAAAATAACATTCCTGAAATGGATTGCCCTGCCCAGAGTTCAGACCAAACCCAATGGAACTCATTTGGGATGAGTTAAAACGTAGACTTAGCTCGAGATTCCAGTGTCCAACATCACTGCCAACTCTGGTTTCCACTCTTGAGGAATAATGGGCCGCCGTTCCTCCACACGCATTCAGACATCTCATTTAATGTGTCGCCAGCATCATAAAGGAGAAGTATGGACATGTCCTGTGTTTATGCCCACTAATGGGTGTCCGGATACTTTTGATCAGACAGTGTATAGCACATCTATCACATGAAACTATTACGAAACATTAACAGCTCACAAGACTTCATATCATCGGAAATACTGCCACGTAAAATAGGTATTCAAGTGTCGATGTCAAAGCAGTTAGTGCCAATAACAGTGGGTGGAATCATCGTTTGACAACTAGGAACAATAAAAACTGTGCCATATTTTAATAGAGTGTTAATAATGAAATCACCCGTTCAGTGTGCAGTAGATCTTTCTAATGTGACCTTTAAGTAACTAACAGAGAAGTTTAATAGATGCTGAAGTAAGGTGCTGAAGGCATATCCTACCTTTTCATTCTAAGAGGAACATTATAGTATGTCGTACAAACAGGAAAAATTATTGTCACATATGGCAATGTCTGGAAGTCAATAGTTTGTTGTAGTAGAGCCATGTGGACAATCTAGTCTTTAACTGAAATTTTCGCAAGTTATAAAGACGTTAAGAAAGAAGATTGCAGACATCTGCATCGATTTACTGAGCACATTGCCCTTAACTTAGTGGATGAGCTTATGTGGAGGATAAGTGGTATGTATTTAAAATCCACCTATAAATTCTATAGATGATTTGTCTCGGCGTTTGCCACTGCAAGTCACATATTGTTTGTTATGATGCATAACGAGAAGAATGAAAACGTCATTAACAACTTTTTATGGTGATGCATGAAATTGAACTGAAATATCCAAGAATCCATTTCACAAGCTGAATAGGCTAGTTCTTTGTCCAGCGTTTGATAGCAAAACACGATTGTATAGTAAGAAATATTTGACGGTTTTAAACTTCTTGTTACAGAAATGGACTCGATACTTCTTATTGTTCATAGTAACGTGACTGTCGATGATCAACCAGAACTGCCACTTCGTACTGGAAGCACGTTTACTGCCTGCTACAGGCCGCGTATTCAAGTACAGAGATATGTAAACAGGCAGAATACGGCGTGCGGTCGGCAACGTTTATATAAGAGAAAAGTGTCTGGCGAGGTTGTTAGATCGGTTACTGCTGCTACAATGGCAGGTTGTCAAGATTTAAGTGAGTTTGAACGTGGTATTATAGTCTGCGCATGAGCGATGGGACACAGCATCTCCGACGTAGCGATGAATTGGAGATTTCCCGTGCTACCATTTCATGAGTGTAGCGTGAATGTCAGGAATCCGATAAACATCAAATCTCCGGCATGGCTGCGGCCGGAGAAAGTTCCTGCGAGAACGGGTCCAACGACGACTGAAGAGAATCGTTAGACGTGACACAAGTGCAACCCTTCCACAAATTGCTGCAGATTTCAATGCTGGGCCATCAACAAGTGTCAGCGTGCGAATCATCGTTATGGGTTTTCGGAGTTGGACGTGTACTGCTATTGAGACAGTTTCATGAATCCATGGATCCTGCATGTTAGCAGGGGCTGTTCAACCTGGTTGAGGCTCTATAATGGTGTGGGGCATGTGCAGTTGGAGTGCTATGGGTCCCCTGATACGTAAGCATCCTGTCTGATCACCGATCACCTGCATCCATTCATGTCAATTGTGCATTCATACGAACTTGGACAATTCTAGTGCGACAATGCGACACCTCACACGTCCAGAATTGCTACAGAGTGGCTCCAAAAGCACTCGTCTGAGTTTAAACACTTCCGCTGGCCACCAATCTCCCTGAACGCGAACGTTATTGAGCACATCTTGGATTCCTTACAATTTGCTGTCCTCCATCCCTTCGTACTCTTACGAATTTATGGACAGCCCTGCAGGATTCATGGTGTCAGTTCCCACCCAGCACTACTTGAGACATTAGTCTAGTCCAAGCCACGTCGTGTTGCGGCACTTCTGCGTGCTCGCAGGGGCCCTACACGATATTAGGCATGTGTGCCAGTTTCTTTGGCTCTTTAGTGTATATTACACTAGTCAATAAATAAGGAAGTCCCAAAATTGTCCAGAAATAAGAGTAGTTCAATTATAATAACAGTAGGAGGTGGAAATCTAACTGGCGCCAGCAATGACTGCAACAACTACAACACTTCTTTTAGTAGTAACAGATACACCTTTTTACATAATGCATAATATAAACTCTTTACAACTACTAATCACTTCAAAAGGTAGAAATCGCATATACTAACTTACACAAATACGGAATGTTGCCATTAGCCGATGAAGTGAACTGATCTCTACAGCCAACCGTCGATAGTCACGTTACTATGAACAATAAGCAAGATCGAGTCCATTTCTGTAACAAGAAGTTTAAAACCGTCAAATATTTCTTCTTTTCAATCGTGTTTTGCTATCAAAGTCTGGACAAAGAACTTGTCTACTCAGATTGTTAAATGTATTCTTTGGATATTTCAGTTCAATTTCATATATCACCATAAGAAGTTGTTAATGGCGTTTTCATTCTTCTCGTTATGCATCATAACAAACAATATGTGACTTGCAGTGGCAAACGCCGAGACAAATCATCTATAGAATTTATAGGTCGATTGTAAATATATACCATTTATCCTCCACATAAGCTCATCCACTAAGTTAAGGGCAATGTGCTCAGTAAATTGATGTAGATGTCTGCAATCTTCTTTCTTAACGTCTTTATAACTTGCAAAAATTTCAGTTAAAGACTAAATTGTCCACATGGCTCAACTACAACAAACTATTGGCTTCCAGACATTGCCATATGTGACAATAATTTTTCCTGTTTGTACGACATACTCTTATGTTCCTCTTAGACGAAAAAGGTAGGATATGCCTTCTGCACCTTACTTCAGCATCTATTAAACTTCTCTGTTAGCTACTTAAAGGTCACATTAGAAAGATCTACTGCACACTGAACGGGTGATTTCATTATTAACACTCTATTAAAATACGACACAACTTTTATTGTTCCTACTTGTCAAACGATGATTCCACCCCCCGTTATCGGTACTAACTGCTTTCCTTGTTTATATGTCCTTGCATGGCTACATCCAGTAACTTCGACCAGTACACCACGATAGATGACGTACAGTGCGCGACATTGCTTCCCCTATTCTCAAAACAGCGATTAATTGGTACGGAGTAGACAACAGCTTCCTGTATCTCGATCTAATTAGTGGAACTTCGTACTGCGGCGATTGTGGACCCTTGAATTCTGGACATGTTTCCACGTGAACATTGTCACTGCAGGTGTGGTTTCACGCTTTTGGCTCTTGGATTGGGGAGGGATGTCATAGACTGTTACTTTCTCTACTCCCCCCCCCCCCCCTCCCCACCCCACATATAAGATTACGTCACTTCTACTTTTGACGTGCCACAGATGCCTCGAAATTTTAATGAAATATCAATATAACATGTGAAATACTTTAATATGACAGCAAATCGTTTAAATACAACAAGTTACATAAAAATGTATAATAAAAATAATTTGCTTACATTGATGCTTAGTTAATCGCTTTCACTAAATTGCAGTTCAGAGAAATACTGCATCTGAAAAATATTGGTCCTAAAATTTTAGAAGTATATGTTACAAATTTGTGTAAGAAGTATAACAGCAACAAACTCTCACATCTTTGACAGGGTCATCAGATACTGATTTCCTCGTGCCTTTGTCCCGCATCAGCAGAGGGTCGGCATGACTATTGACGAATTTTACATGGTTAATTTAAGAGGTAGCCAGATGCCCTTCCTATCACCACCGTGTTACCCCCATGGGACGGAGTATGCGCACGCCAATTGTCTGTGTGTAGTGGTTTCGTCATGTGAAAGTGAGTGAAAGTTTTCCAGATTTTTTACGAATCGTGTAACTGAGACAGGACTTGGGTACCAGCCCGGTATTCATCTAGTAGGACGTGAGTAACCGCCTAAACGCCACATTCAGACTGACTGGCACACCGACCCTCGTCGTAAAACCTCTCGACAGATTCGATCCGAGGCCGACACACCTCCTCGTCCTCGAAGCAGTGCTTTAACACACCATGCCTGGGTGGGTCTTTGACAGGGTCATAATTTGCACAACATACAATCGAAATCTGCTATCACCGTTATCAGTATTCCAATTAGCACTACCATTATGGACACAGATCTGCAGCCAGTGGTTGTGCGAACATGAAAATCAGATAAATTCATTTCTTTCAGTCATTTCTACCTAAGTTCGAGTTGTTAATGTTTCTGTTATTTTTTTCTCTGTATGGATCTTTCCCTTTGCGTCCTGCCTTTTTCATCCTCCTGTGACTCTTGCGCTGTCTCTCATCACCTAACGTCAACAATAGGGTGCTTGCGACTCACTGATTATTGGAGAAGGACTGTTATTTCTCGTATAGTTGCTGTTATGCCTGTGTGTTGCCTCGTCGCAGAAGAAAATCATAATATAACCAGTGGTCAGACGAACCCGCAATAATATTCATGTAAATCAAATATTCTTCTATTTAAATGCGATTCTCCTATAACGGATGCTTTTCGCCAATAAGGAGTAGAGTCATGGAGGACATGGACGTACAATGTTAAATTACATCCCTGCGAAAAGTTTGCGATATTGTGAAGCAAATGAATACCAGACTCCATACATCGATGATCCAACAACACGATAATTTCTAGGTCAATGTCATCTTTCATGCGCTTTTGTTATTACAGTACTTAACGGTACGCGCTTTCTTGAGTACGTAAATGTTTCAATAGTTAACTTCAAATGAGATCATTAACGCTCCTCGTCAATACACTTTAAATGTCGGTGTTCATGTCAGCTTTAATCACAGTCAGAGATAACATTATTGCTGATAATCGGAATACTGAGTGTTTAAGTATCAGTCCACTTCGATATTAATTCTGAATTGCAAAGCGCAAGTAATCTCCCAAATATCACAAATAGATCGTATAAGTTCTTAAACAAAGCCCTAAGTGCTGTTAATAATTCTATTCAGTTCACTCGGCAAAACTTCCATGCTCTGAAGTCACAATCGTTGTAACATCGTTCACTGATTTTCCTCTCACCATCAAATCTCTACTGAACTGACTAAACAAGGATTAACAGTTAGTAAAGCTTTATTAGAATTCAGTATGCGTTGAATACAGAAGTGCAAAATAATCCGTCTAAATCTTCACAATATTAACTGTCCGAGATAATGCTACAATTCTGATCCTTTTCTGTGCGTAAGAAAACTTTCTTCATTTAACTGTCAATCTAAGTTTCTAATAAGTTCCACTGAGCTATAAGAATAGTCATTTGAAGTTGCCTGGCTAATCTTCATTCATCTAGAAAGACTCAAAATTAAAGATTGCCGTATCAACTTATTCTCGTAACTGAACTATCTCAATGTCTTCTCAGAATTTATTACGTACAAATCAGTCATCAACCCGTACAGATCTCATACATCACAACCTTTACATGCAAACGGTCGGACATAGATACAGAAATGAATAAAATTTTATGTTTATTTATTAGAATGCCAATTGTAACAAATTCAGTCTCGAAAATGCCTTCCAGGTCGTTGGCCGTCGGTTGGACCCCAATAGCGCCCGATACACCCGGTGCCGAGTCGTCAGAACAGCACTGGAACACCCAGCCGAATTCGATCGTGGATCGTGAAACAAATACGAAAAAACATTTTGAGTACATTAACTCGTATAAAATCTGTTATACAAAATTATAACATACAATCCTACTTGCCTGGCGTCGCTCAGTGGGACATACGTACTAGTCTTTCTCAGGATATATCGTATACACCACATTTTCCAGTAAGACTTGGGGACACACCCACCGTTTCTGTTTTGTTGTTTACAACACATGCGGTAAGCCTGTGAACGGTCGCATTTCCCTGACTGGAGTGTGTGCATGGTCGCATTGTCCTGGCTGGTCTCTGCAGGGGGTCAGCTCGCAACCCCATCCACCTGAGCAAGAAGCAGCTGACACATATTCCATGTAAACATATTTTGTAATCCAGAATGAGATTTTCACTCTGCAGCGGAGTGTGCGCTGATATGAAACTTCCTGGCAGATTAAACCTGTGTGCCCGACCGAGACTCGAACTCGGGACCTTTTCCTTTCGCGGGCAAGTGCTCTACCATCTGAACTGCCGAAGCACGACTCACGCCCGGTACTCACAGCTTTACTTCTGCCAGTACCTCGTCTCCTACCTTCCAAACTTTACAGAAGCTCTCCTGCGAACCTTGCAGAACTAGCACTCCTGAAAGAAAGGATATGGCGGAGACATGGCTTAGCCAAAGCCTGGGGGATGTTTCCAGAATGAGATTTTCACTCTGCAGCGGAGTGTGCGCTGATATGAAACTTCCTGGCAGATTAAAACTGTGTGCCCGACCGAGACTCGAACTCGGGACCTTTGCCTTTCGCGCGCAAGTGCTCTACCATCTGAGCTACCGAAGCACGACTCACACCCGGTACTCACAGCTTTACTTCTGCCAGTACCTCGTCTCCTACCTTCCAAACTTTACAGAAGCTCTCCTGCGAACCTTGCAGAACTAGCACTCCTGAAAGAAAGGATATGGCGGAGACATGGCTTAGCCACAGCCTGGGGGATGTTTCCAGAATGAGATTTTCACTCTGCAGCGGAGTGTGCGCTGATATGAAACTTCCTGGCAGATTAAAACTGTGTGCCCGACCGAGACTCGAACTCGGGACCTTTGCCTTTCACGGGCAAGTGCTCTACCACTCTTTCAGGAGTGCTAGTTCTGCAAGGTTCGCAGGAGAGCTTCTGTAAAGTTTGGAAGGTAGGAGACGAGGTACTAGCAGAAGTAAAGCTGTGAGTACCGGGCGTGAGTCGTGCTTCCGTAGCTCAGATGGTAGAGCACTTGCCCGCGAAAGGCAAAGGTCCCGAGTTCGAGTCTCGGTCGGGCACACAGTTTTAATCTGCCAGGAAATTTCATATTTTGTAATGATTAGAATTCCTTCCCATTGTCCAGGTTCTAACCTCTCATGCTTCTTTTTTCTTGTAAAGTTAGCTGAGACATTTGGAAGCTACTACACACATAAACATTTTGGCAGTGGTGGGAGGGGGGAGGGGGGGGGGGAGTATGAAGCCGTGGCCCCTTCCCCCTTTTGGATCTACTGGATCACTGTCACTGCAAAATGGAGATACTCCTGTCGATATATACTCATGCTAGTCTTCATATTCCTTGTATTGGGAACCTCTATCGTCGATCTGCACCTCAGGACTATGATAGCAATTCATGTGTAGTATGGTGTGTTAACTGTAAGTCGACCGACTTCGAGAAGGGGTTGGGGTGGGGGGGGGGTGGGGGGGGGGGGAAGGAGTGGAGAAAGCAAGGCTGGACCCTACATAGACTGCCACATTTGAGGATAGAAGCGGGGAGAGCAAGCCCTTCCTGCTTTCAACCCTATAGGGACCACAACCTGTGCTTCACCCTTAAGTCACAAACAGCTCTAAGGACAGCTTAAATGTTGTTCGTAATCGAAATTTTGACCCTAAAGAAAGGAAACTCTATATCTCTAATAATTCGGCGTCTCTATAGCACATTAATTTATTTACATTGCCAGAAGGCTACTTGGTAATGAATGTGTCAAATGACGTATATGGCATTACTTGGCTATTCAAATGTCCACGGTTAGTTCATCACACCTTTCCCTTACCCTTAACACCGCACATTCGATGAACAACATTCTGTTGTGATTTAACAAATAATTTATTTATCAATTCTATCCCTTACTCCATGTAAAAAATTGTGAGACGTCCTACTGGAAAAAAAAGTTTCGGCCGAGGCGTGTGCAGCCTAACCCAGCGCAAGATGGGAAAATATGTTGGTGACATTGGGAACACTGATACAGAATTTAGCAGCAAGTACGGTCTCTCCAGGCGATCCAACACCTTCCTCTGCAATTCCTGGACGTACTGGCACCAACGACCGAGTGTCCAACGTGACAACGAATTAATATGTATTTCTGATCCATCACACTGCGTTTCCTTGAAAATGGACGGGCTGTAGGTCTGGTCGCATTACTTTACCGTCTGGCAACAGACAATGTGGGTTATGCGAGCAATCTGTCATGAAGGTGTCATGGTGCCAACAGACTTTCATACCTGGTCGTCTGCATGCAGCTCGATTTACGACCTCTATGCTGTTTTCCATCGTCTGTTGTACATGGAGCGTAGAGAATCGGCACCAGCAGTGCCTCTTCAGGTACCCCACTATTGACATCGTGGCCTGAGAAACAATAAAAGGAGGGAATATTTGGGATTAACGTCACGTCGATGATGGAGTCATTAGAGATGGAGCACAAGCCCCGATCAGGGAAAGAAACGGAAGAAAATCATCCGCGCCCTTTCTGGGGAACCATTGCGGGTGTAACACCTTAGCTCTAATACTCTACTGATTTATTTTTCCTTTTTGTTTTATTTAGTGCTACATTGTTGAGCTTCTGTAAATATTGTTTGCTTGAATCAATAACGCAAAACTGTATACTCCTTTCTTTGTAAGAACTTTGATGTCTTGGTTTGATTCTATGCAATGTAGTGTATCTGTCATTCAAATTCTTTGTCTCAATTGGAGGGAGACAAAACTTACTGTATATATTTGGAATTTTATTTAAATAATTTTCTGTAGAACTACCAATATATGCAAATGTTCTGTTTTATTTAAAATGTTTGTTTGCTGTTATGTAAACTGCTGACCTTCACTTAGGATTCTTAGTTATTCTGTATGGAAAAGGTAGTGTGGTTCCCCTCTAGAACGGAACTTAGTAGCGCGCGCAAATTGTGGTTGGCCTAGGTAGAAAAAATGGAACAATAGTCAGTCGGGGACGAGCTACCAAACTGTGCACTGCCCATGTAAAAGTTGTGTATTGTGCTGGTTCCGAGAGAGGCTTTTCCTTCCGCTTTCCAATGCCTCGGATGGATGGATAAATAGCTGGAACTATTCTGGAACTGGTATCTATCATCACCACCAAGAAATGACAGAGTCCAGCAATTCTACCTGCAATCCCACCCACCAACATGCAATCGCCGCCACATTGCGCAATCACTATAATGAAGCACTATAGTAATGTACAGTGAAGGATCAGCTCACTGGATGTTTTAGTGTGCACAAATATTAGGTAACTTATAACTGAATTCATGTACCTACCTTGATTTTTTCCCTATCACAACACCTCTCAGGTTCCTCTCCATTTGAACTATGATTACCCAGTGTCCTAGTTTGTGGGAAAAAATGAGAGCGTCAAAGCCAAATAGTTAATTAAATAATGTTGTTTGATCTTTGGTAAGAAGGGAGTATTCAGAGTTACTGTGGATTTAGTGAAGTTGTGGGAGATAGTAAATGTAGTTTTGTGCAAGTCTCCAGTGATGGAAGCAGTCCAATTTAAAGTTTCGTGGAGTTTCAAAGTCACCTATTTAATCATTTACTTGAAAGTAGAAGACTGTGGTAATAAAAACAATTTGCTGTTTTTTTTAAAGAAAGGGGCTTATAAAGTTTTGCTTAGTTAATGTTCATAGTGCTGCCTGTAGTAAATTTTAAAAGGTGAGTCATTTTCTTGCAAATTTGTCAACATTGTGTCTCACTGTAGTAAAAGTGGAAAACTGCAATAGTGGAAAGTTATATACTCATGCTTGCTACGCACTTGTTTCTTTTGTGTATTGAAAGTGCATAATAATAGTGTAATAAGATCCACAGGTTATCCTTTATGCTCAGGATAAATAACAATTAATAGAAAGATCACTATTTATGAAAACAATAATTTCTTTATTCAAAAGATAGTGAGGAGTAACCTGTTAGTGAATTCCATTTAACTTTCATTTTAAATAGTAAAGTATTCAACTGAGAGAGACTTAACCTGTGACCAGTTCATAATTTTGCAATGAACTACATTTACAATTTTATGTCTGCTAGGAAAATGTTTGAAAAGTAGTACTGAACCTATGTCCAACTTGTGATTCTACAGTGTGTATTAACAGTAATGTCATAAAGACCATGCAGTTTGAATAAGCCCTGAAAGTAATAGTGTGCATTGTTATCTGTTATATTTTTGCAAATAGTTTGTGCTGCTCTAGCTGTTAGTTCCAACATTAACGTTAACATATGCAAGTGTCGGGAGTTCATTGCACTCGCGTGTGGCAATATATAGGTTGTGTTTGTCCGTTAAAGTTACTCATACCCACTTTCTTAAACAAGAATATTAATCATTATCATGCCTAATTAGGCTGGCGACCGTTTTCTTTATGCTTTAAATAGTGTGGATAGGTTAAATATCATTTATTACTGTTTAAATATTTACGTATTTCTGACTTTCGCTTCCGATAGCCACCTCCGTTAGGTATATCACGGTCAACATAACAAAATTCCTCTCAGAGGGTAACACTGCTCTGTTGCTTTATACCATAACTACTCTAACAAAAACCGAGTGAGGTGGCGCAGTGGTTAGACACTGGACTCGCATTCGGGAGGACGACGGTTCAATCCCGCGTCCGGCCATCCTGATTTAGGTTTTCCGTGATTTCCCTAAATCGCTCTAGGCAAATGCCGGGATGGTTCCTTTCAAAGGGCACGGCCGACTTCCTTCCCCGTACTTCCCTAATCCGATGAGACCAATGACCTCGCTGTCTGGTCTCCTTCCCCAAAACCAACCAACCAACCAACTCTAACAAAATAGTTCCATTTTACAAACTGCCTCCAGCTTTGAGGTTATGGTATAGCAGTAGCGGACGGTAGTGTTATACGGAATTTGCTTCAGCGATTCACTGAAATCACGGATGGCTGACGGTGGTTTGAACTGTGACCCTTCCGAATATGAGTCCAGTGTCTTAATACTGTCCCACTGCGTTCACTCAGTCTGAGCAGTTTCCGTGCAAGACGTGGACGAGGAAAGTATCTCCTTGGAGGTATGTCCACAGGAGCCAAATGTGTGACACAGGAACCCTCTGATTAAAAACGTTCTAAGAAGAGGCCGTCGTGTTACTCTGTCGATAGCACGGGATATGCTCCGGAAGACGGCTGTTGATGACTCGCAGAACGGTATATCTATCGTGCACTGTCAGGGGATCCGCATCCGGACTGTCTAGCTTCTGGGGGAAAATCTAGCCGTTAGCAGTTCTGTGTTTACTGTTATGTCTATGTGCACATCACTGTGAACTACTTTTAAAACATTGGAAATAATATATCACTGGCACAAAAGTCGGTATTTTCAAACGTTTGAAGAACACATTCGTTGGAATTCTACCATATTTTACGTATTAAAAATTGGCACTACGGTTCTGTTAACATACTTCGTTACACTATGGTCTGTTGTGCATCATTACGATCTTCCGCCACAATATTATTGACAGAAATTGTTCGGATTACACTGTCAAAAAGTTCGCTCAAAATGTGTTTGTTGATATACCACTGCACCAAACGACTTAGGTTGCTAAAAGAAACGGATGTACAGCCAAAAATTTCCTAGAATGTGACAGATATTCTTTTGAATTAATGTTAATCTAACTCACTTGCTGCTGTTTTGGCAATCCTGTTTCACATTACTCTAATTTCAAATTCAGCCACAGTATGCATTTGTAATGTTTGTCTAATTTATTCCAAGGCATTTCTGTAAGGTTTTCACACGAAGTCAGTTCAAAAAGTAAAGGGAATTTCGCAGTTTCTCTTGTGTTTGTTCGATTCGTTCAATTTTTTTTCGTTGTTGAATGGTAAACACGTCTTAAATGTGTATCTAGTATCTACACAGTTAGCGATATGGGATATTTAGTCTGCTGGCAGCTGTCAGTAAGGTAAGCGGCTTGTAATCAAATTACTTATTTATGGAATATCGTCTCAGTTATGCACCAGGATTCGTGATTTCCTTTCAGAGACGTCACAGTTCGTAGTAACTGACGAAAAGTTGTCGAGTAAAATAGAAGTGATTTCTGTCGTTCACCAAGGTAATATTATGAGCCTTCTGCTGTTCTTCATCTATGTAAACGATTTAGGAGACAATCTGAGCAGCAAAAAAAAAAAAAAAAAAAAAAAAAAACGTAGCGGCCGCGCGGTTCCAGACTGTAGCGCCTAGAACCGCTCGGCCAATCTGAGCAGCAGTCTTAGGCTGTTTTCAGATGATGCTGTCGTTTATCGTCTAGTAAAGTCATCAGAAGATTAACACAAATTGCAAAACGATTTAAAAGAGATATCTGTATGGTGCGAAAATTGACAATTGACCCTGAGTAATAAAAAGTGTGAGGTCAGTTACATGAGTGCTAAGGATAATCCGTTAAACTTCAGTTACACGATAAATCAATCAAATCTAAAGGCCATAAATTCAACCAAATACCTAGGAATTACGATTACGAGCAACTTAAATTGGAAAGAACAAACAGGAAATGTTGTGGAGACGGCGAACCAGCGACTGCGTTTTATTGGCAAAACACTTAGAAGATCCAACAAATCTACTAAAGAGACTGCCAACACTACGCTCGTCTGTCCTTTTTTGAAATACTGCTACGCTGTATGCCATCCTAACCATATAGGACTAGCGGAGTACGGTACATCAAATTGTCAAATGTATGTGAATTCCGAAGAGGCCAAACTCCTGAGGTCACCAGTCCCTAGGCTTACACACTACTTAAACTAACTTATGCTAAGAACAACACACACACCCATGCCCGAGGGAGGACACGAACCTCCGGCGGGAGGGACCGCGCAATCCGTGACATAGCGCCTTAAACCACGTGACCACTCCGCGCGACAGGAGTACATCGAGAAAGTTCAAAGAAGGGAAGCACGTTTTGTATTATCGATAAATAGGGCACAGAGACATCATTAAAACAAAACCGTTTCTCTTTGCGTCGGAACCTTCTCACGAAATTTCAGTCATAAACTCTCCTCCGAATACTAAGATATTTTGTTGATGCCGACCTTCACAAGGAGAAACGATCATCGTAATAAGATAAGGGAAATCAGACCTTGCACAAAAAGATATAAGTGTTCGTTTTTTCCGCACTCTGTTGCAGCGTGGAATAACAGAGAATTATTGTGAAGGTGGTTCGATGAACCCTCCACCAGGAGCTTAAGTGTGATTTGCAGAATTCCATTTAGATGTAGATGAAGGTCTCGTGTTTTGCTAGTAATGACGATTATTTATTTTGTATAAAAATGGAGCATGGAATTTCTATTAGATTTTCTTCTAAGGGCGGATAAAGCGCAACAGAGTACTAGAAATTTTAAATATTGCTTTCAGAAAGTCTGATATGAGTAAAACAAGGGTTTAAAAGTGGTACACGAGTTTCGTACTATGCCGTGAAGACGTCAAAGATGACGAGCACCCTTGCTGCCCCAGCACATCATCGACCGATGAAATTTCGGCAAAAGGGGGAAAAAAATTATTATGAATGACCGTCGAATTACAATCATAGAAGTCGCTGATGATGCTGTAACATTTGTCTCAGGCCCTAACATTTTTAGCGGAAGTTTTGAGTACGACAATTGTGATAGCAAAATTCGTTCCAAAATTGTTGAATTCGGACAAGAAACAGCAGCGAATATAAGACGTTCAGGAGTTGCTGTATGAAGTCCACAAAGACGCAGAACTACTTCAACGTATCATACGAGATTGGTTTACAGGTATGACATCGAAGCGAAGGCTCTACGTCCTAGTGGATGCATTCTGGGTCGCTAAGACCTAAAAAATTTCAAGTGCGACCAATTTGAAGGTTACGCTCACTATGTTCTTTAATTTTAGCGGTATAGCACACCATGAATTCTTGCCACAAGGTCGGACGAGCAGTAAGGAATACTGCTAACATGTTCAACGCCGTTTGCGTTACACGATTCGAAAAATAGAGCCAGATATGTGGCGAAACAATTCATGGCTTTTGCACAATAGTGATGCACTTCCTCACACTTCGTCGCTGTCCAAGATGCTACTCCAGGCGGATGTAAAATGAATGTGCGAAACAGAAAATACTGAACGCGTAAATGAAGATCTGGCCCTGTTTGACTGCCCCTGAAGCATATATTAGGATCTCTTAATGGTGATATTATCTCCTCCTTCTTGCACTTTAACATATAAATTACAACATAAACATAAATGAATGATTAAGGGAACAAGTAACTAAAAACTGATAAACGTTGTTTCTGTTTATTCATTTATTGTATATTAAAACCCCTTTATATATTATAAATGTTTATATATCAATGACCAATGGACATAAAGATACAAATGAATTTCCTAACTAATAAGATTGATCAATTGCCCAAATCTACCTCTTTTTATGGCTGCACAATCTAATATAAATAACGCGAGATGACTGACATCATCTTTGTACCAAACACTAGAAGACTCTACTTTCAAAGATGATCTACAGTGGTGTGCAACCTCAGTGGAAATAAAATTTATGTGATCACAACTGTTAAACTTTATAGCCCTAAAAAACCGAAGCAATTAGCAATATTACTGTATGTACTGCGTCTGGTGTGTCGGATTGATGGTTCTTGTGCACGGCAGAAGACTAGTATAATCTAATACTGTCTTCTCCTCTCTGTGTTCTACAGACAAGAAATGCGAACTCCGAACTCCAGCCACAAGGACGGAGTTCAGATAATGTCTCAACATCAGTATAGGCAGAAGAAGTGCACTCAACACTGCGTACTGAACGATGACTCCCTACCTGGAAGCGAAGTCCAGAATCGTATAAGTTCGCAACAGCACAGTGCCTAAGCGTCCTAACTATAAAATCTCCTGAGAGCAAAGACAGCAAGTCCGTCTGTAGCAACAAAGCTGATACTGAGCGACCATTAGACACGGGCGCTCAAAACGGAAGACCTTCCACTGCTGGCTTCCCAGCAACGCTCGGCTCCCCTCCCTCGTAACTGCAGAAGGCAAATCATATTCTTGAAACCACGGAATATTCTCCATCTCTACAGATTCTTCCGAGTGCCGACCAACCATAGTTTAGTCTTTCGTCGCCCAGCGCGGAAAGTTTGCGAGGAAATACCTATCCTCGTTAATTAGGAATACATACAACGGTACGCTTCTCAGAGTAAAATATTCTCGGATATAACCCAGCCTGCATGATTTCCGAGGTAACGTTTCCTCGTCCCTCTCTGCTGCGTCCAAGATTTTCAGTTTCCGGTTATCCTTCCGGCCTACCTACAACATTGGTCAGCCGCCACTCTATTGTGCTTCAGCGCTCAGTTTCCCCGACCGTCCGGCTAGGGCTACTTCCTGTGTTTAGCAGGACCAACACATCTGTGCAGGCTTTTCCACCCAGGGTCTGAGTTACGCTTGCCATGTCATTTCGAGGGCGCTCCAACCTCTACTATTATAGGCAATCAGTCATTACGCCATTTTGATAATAAAGACACGCCGTCACCTTTCATGTAATAAGCATTAACAGCTATTTAGAAGGTGTACGTGACAATGTAAGTCTTCTTTAAATATTCATGTATACGATGTACAATCTATCAAATGATACCTAATTCCGGTTGCAAATCACGGCGAAGTATGTAGATGAGTGCTTTCTGGAGGTAGCTAAAAACTATCACAAAAATGAAGCTTCATAATTTTTTCGGTGTTTGGAAAAAGCGGTGACATAAATGTATAATATCTAATGCAGAGCACGTTGAAGCTAATAACATAGCTGTAAACGAATAAATAAAATTGTTTCGGAAACACAAAAATTCCATTTTTTGTACATACCTCCAACATAATTTAATGTTTAACTCACACAGTTACGGGAGTGTGCTCATTCTCCACCGGCGAATGTCACATACTTAGTTTCCTAGTTCCATCGCTAAACACAACTTGTATATTGCGACAGTTTACTGAATGGCTTGTGTATAAAATTTTGTTCTAAAGTGAGGTCCAGATTTTATAACTTTATGTAACATATTTTACTCCGTAACGCGAACTGTTACAATTTATAAACAACTTCGATACAGTCATCGCTGGCAACGACGGACAGCTGTCAGTTCTGTTTGCAACTAATTCGGGAGAAGGTAAAACCGGGGAACAATGGCTTATTGGAACCAAGAGTATGAACCCCTTGGCCACTTGTCATGTTCATTATACCAGAGGATTGAGATGGTAGCGACCCAAAAATGTTATGATGAAGAGACTTGTCTAAATCACTTAACCGCCAACCCTGAACCATAATCCAAATGCAGGTTGCCTATCTAACTGCTTCCAGAATTTTATTAGTATTTCGTGTAATTATTGACCGAATTTAAAAATTTAAAATTCTGCCGTAATCTAGTCATTTAGAGCTGTAGTCCTATGCTGAAAGTTTAACACAGCAACACAAATATTAGTTAGAAACTCTGTCTTGAGGCAGCGCAACAGATGATGCGCAAATACCAGGACTTTAATTCCTCCAGTGGTTGAGAATCAGAGCGCTTAGCGACTTCCAGAAGACTGCACATAATTTCAAACTTTTACGAATTTTTTTCTCGCTGACACCAACCCCCGTCCCCTAGAATGATGAAAGGAAAGCAGTTTATCGCTTATTACATTTTCGCAGTTCGTGCTGTCAAATTCGTGCTGTCAAACTTCAGTATTAGGCATATCGTCTTAGTTTATAACTTCTTTACTACCGACTCCAATCGTAACACAGTTTGCAGAGGGTATCCAAACATACCACTGAATGTACCTGCGAAATTATATCCCTGTACGACACGTTGTACAGGAGATGTGACGTCAAAAATATTTAACTCCGCAAAAAACTAGCTTTCGCTTAAAATGGCGTGCAGTAAAACTTCACCATTACGAATGACATTTTAATTTATTGCTTCTTTACTACGAACTCTACTCGCAACATATTTTGCAGACAATATCTACATACTCCACTGAAAATATCTGCAAAGTGATATCACTGTACAACACATAATACAGGACAGGAGATATGACGTTACCTACGGTCGCAGGTTCGAATCCTGCCTCGGGCATGGATGTGTGTGATGTCCTTAGGTTAGTTAGGTTTAAGTAGTTCTAAGTTCTAGGGGACTGATGACCACAGATGTTAAGCCCCATAGTGCTCAGAGCCATTTGAACCATGACGTTATAAACGTTGAGATACGTATAAAACCAGCTTTCGCTTAAAATGGAGCGCAAATTATCCAGACCACGTTCAACCAGTGTTTCATAATGAAAGTACATAGCGAATTCCAACAAAGTTTAAGAATAATTTCAAACCTTCCCTAAACTTTTTCTCGCTTACATGCTCGAAGTCGATTAGTTAATGTTTTAACACATTAACTCATTCGCAAAGTAATCAGACATCTGAAGCTGCTTTATACATGGGAGTGAGATTCTTTAGGGATTGTGTGGTCATTGGTTATTCGTGGCTGGGAACCTTTCCGGTTTTCCGAGAGTGCTAGACCCGGTGAAAGTAACGTAATGTGAGCAATGACTGTGGTTCTCTCACAATTAGAATAACATGCTGTACTTCATAACTACAAAGCTTAATACAAGAAATATGATTACAGTGTGACTATTTCACAATTTTCAGTTTTCCGCGAATGTTTCCTCAGTCTCAAATCTGTTTCTCTTACTCTTCGAAATCATGTGCAGTATTAAAGAAATGCTTGTATTGTGTTGTTCAACGTGGCGGCGTTAATCGCAGTCCTATCAACCGTTTTCTCCGTTGTCATATTCCTAAGTTAATGGAGAACTTCTGAACGATTACTTAGTCTTGGATTAACCATGTGCTGTGTAGTTAAATTTTCAAGGAAATGGTTAACATTAGTAAAAAGATAGTAATGTGTTCTAACTTACGAAAACACGACTGTATTTATATGTACACTGTGTGATCAGAAGTATCTGAACACCCCCTAAGATATACGTTTTTCATATTACGTGCATTGGGCTGCCACCTACTGCCAGGTACTCCATATCAGTGACCTCAGTAGTCATCAGACATCGTGAAAGAGCAGAATGGGGCGCTTCGCAGAACTCAAGGACCTCGAACGAGGTCAGACGTTTGGGTGTCACTTACGTCATATGTCTGTACGCGAGATTTCCTTACTCCAAAACATCCCTACGTCCGCTGTTACCGGTGTGATAGTGAAGTGGAAACGTGAAGAGACATGCACAGCACAAAAGCGCACAGGCTGACCTCTTCTGTTGACTGACAGAGACCGCCGACACTTGAAGAGGGTCGTAATGTGTAACAGGCAGGCATCTATCCAGACCATCACACAGGAATTCCAAACTGCATCAGGATCCACTGCAAGTACTATGACAGTTAGGCGGGAGTTAAGAAAACTTGGATTTCATGGTCGAGCAGCTGCTCATAAGCCACACATCACACCGGTAAATGCCAAACGACGCCTCGCTTGGTGTAAGGAGCGTAAACATTGGACGATCGAACAGTGGAAGAACGTTGTGTGGAGTGACGAATCACGGTGCACAATGTGACGATTCGATGGCGGGGTGTGAGTATGGCGAATGCCCGGTGAGCAGCATCTGCCAGCGTGAGTAGTGCCAACAGCAAAATTCGTAGGCGGTGGTGTTATGGTGTGGTTGTGTTTTTGATGGAAGGGGCTTGCATCCCTTGTTGTTTTGCGTGGCACTATCACAGCACAGGCGTACATTGATGTTTTAAGCATCTTCTTGCTTCCCACTGTTGAAGGCAATTCGGGGATGGCGATTGCATCTTTCAACACGATCGAGCACCTGTTCATAATGCACGGCCTGTGGCGGGGTTACCCGACAATAACATCCCTGTAATGGTCTGGCCTGCACAGAGTCCTGACATGAATCCTACAGAACACCTTTGTATTGTTTTGGAACGCCGACTTGGTGCCAGGCCTTATCGACCGACATCGATACCTCTCCTCAGTGCAGCACTCCGTGAAGAATGGGCTGCCATTCCCCAAGAAACCTTCCAGCACCTGATTGAAAGTATGCCTGCGAGTGTGGAAGCTGTCATCAAGGCTAAGGGTGGGTCAACACCATATTGAATTCCACCATTACCAATGGAGAGCGCTGCGAATTTGTAAGTCACTTCCAGCCAGGTGTCTGGATACTTTTGATCGCATAGTGTACTTTTGTAAACAGAACACTGTTGTGCAACTGATTAACTAAGTGAGACCCACTAGTTTAGCAAGTGATCTCATTTACAGAAAAAATTAGGTAATGTCTGTAATTTGTCTCAGAAAACGATGGTCCTTGACTGCGAAAACCGGTAATTTCTTGTTGGAATGACATGATTGTGATATAAAGTAAACCACTTTTTAACAAAAACTGGTAACTGTTTGCCGCCTGAGAAGCGGTCGTTATTTGACACTTGATATTAATTGTCTTAAGAATCACATGGTGGTTTGTACAACATTTAGCTTTAAAATTGTAACCGTAAGTTTCAAAGCGAGTGCCGATAACTGTCAGTGTATCACATTGCGCTGACCAGCACAACCGACTCTGAATGACCTGGGTTGCATCGAGACAGCTCTCTCCTCAGTTTTGACGTTTTACTGTTTTACTGCACGACCGCCTCAGCAGGTTACAGATTTCCAGATTGGAAAAAGACACTCAACATGAAACGATGCTGAAGTATCTGTTTGTCTAAAGCATTTGTTTTTCCTTGCTATGTGAAGGTAGCTAGTTAAATAACTGTAACGACTAATTTTAGAGCTTTGACTGGCGTTCATTATTTTGATCAGACAATAGTTCAAAAATCAAAGTACTTGGCAACTGTTAGTTCTTAAATTAGTGAAACGAAATCTTTCTCTCGTGTGCCAACCTCTTCAACTCAGAGTAACACTTGAACCAAACTAAGTCAATTATTTGTTGGATATTTTTCGATCTCTGCCTTGCTCTACAACTGTTGCATTTTACAGCTCCTTCAAGTAACATGGAAATTATTTCTTCTTGTCGTAACCCAAGTTCCATCATCCTGTTTCTTCTTCTTCTCCTCAATATTTGCTGCATGTTTGTTTCTTCGCTGATTCTACGGGTAACCGTATCATCTCTTATCAGTCCACCTAATTTTCAACATCTCACTATAGCGCCATATCACAAATGCTTCGATGCTCTTCCTCTTCATTTTCCCACAGACTATGATTTCCTTCCATACATCACTGTGCTCCAAACATGCTTTCACAGAAATTCCTTCCTCAAGTTAAGGCTTCTATTTGATACTAGCAGGCCTTTTTTCTTTGGCAGGAAAGCCCCTCTTTGTCTATACTAATCTGCTTTGCTTTTTGTGACATCCTTGTTTCGTACATCATGCGTTATTTTGCTCACAAGATAGCAACACTTCTTCGTCTACTTCGTGGTCCCTTATTGTGGGATTAAGTTTATCGCTAATCGCATTTCTGCTACTTCTCATTACTTTCCTCATTCTTCGGTTTACTCTTAGTCCATTTCTGTACTCACTATTTTTTTCATTTGATTCCTGCAGTTCTTTCTCATTTCACTCAAGACATCAATCTCACCAGCGATACTTATCATTCACAGCCTTTCACCCTTAATTTCTATCCCACTCCTGTTTCTTTTATTTCCGTCACTACTTCCTCGATTTATAGATTGAACAGTAAGGGCTAAAGGCTACAGTACTGTCTTACATCTTTTGTAATACGAGCACTTAGTCATTGCTCTTCGATTCTGATTTTTCGCCGCTGGATTCTTATTCATATGTTGCATTACTCTTCTTTCCCTATGTTTTACACCTATTTTTCTGAGAGTTTCTACCATCTTGTATCATTTTACATTGTTGAACACTGTATTATAGGACGACAAATCCTATGCAAATGTATGTCTTGATTTTTCGTAAGTCTTGCTTCCCTTATCAAGCATAACGTCAGAACTGCTTCTCTAAAGCCAAACTGATTGCAATCTAACAATTCCGATTTTCTTTTCCATTCTTTTGAATTTTATTCTTGTCAGCAGCTTTGATTCATGATCTGTTTACATTGATTGTGCGATAGTTCTAGCACTTATCTGTCTTGCTACTTCGTGACTGTGTGAATGAGATTCTTCCGAAATGTAGTGGTATGTCTCCAGATTCATAAATTTTTGCAAACCAGTTTGAATATACGTTTGGTTGCCATTCTCCCATTGATTTTAGATGTTCCGAAGAAATGTTATCCATTCCTTCCGCCTTGTTTGATCTCAAGTCTTCCAGAGCTGTATCGAAATCTGACTATAATACTGGATGCCCTCTGTCTACAATATCGACTCATATTTCTTCTTCTAATACATCAGGCAGTTCCTCCCCTCGTACAACCTTTCAAAGTACTGTTTCCACATATTTTCTCTGCGTTTATCCGTTGAATTTTTCTTGCAATCTTAATGTTAACGCCTTTGTTTATAGTTTCCCCTATTTATCTCATTCTTAAGTGACAGTTTTCCTGTCTTTTCCTGAACTTCTTATAATTCTTTCTTTCGTAAATCAATTGAAGTATTGATTCTGATACCCAAGATTTCTTTGCGGTTGCATTCTTTGTACCTACATTTGTCAGCCCACCTTCTGTGATTGATCTTAAACGTCCATTCCTCCTCAGCTGAATTGCCTACTGTCGTATTCATGAATGCAGTATCTACACCCTTAGAGAACTTAAAACGCACCTCATCACTTCTCAGTGCTTCAGTATCCCTCTTATTTCCACACTAGCTCTTATGGACGAATCTCTTAAACTTCAGCCTGCTGTTTATCATTACTAAATTGTGATCGGAGTCTATATCTGATCCTGTATACGCCTTGAAGTCCAATAACTGATTTCGAAATATCAATCTAATAATATGTTACCCAACTGGAATCTCTTGGCCATTCCTCGCACACCTAACCCTCTTCTGATATTCTAACAGTGTATTCGCTGTTACGAGCAAGAATTTACTTCAGACCTCAGTCTTTCTCCTAGCTCATTCCTACTACCTAACTCATATTCTCCCTAATCCTTCCTTCTATAGTTTCCCCTACTGCCGTATTCACATCCCCCATGATTATTAGATTATCTTCTCTCTTTACATAATGTATTACACATTCAATATTTTCATATACATTCTCTACGTCTTCATCTTTTTTCTTGTGACGCTGGCATGTACACTTGAACTATTGTTGTTGACGTTGGTTTGCTGTCGATTCTGACGAGAACAAACCTATCGCTGAACTGCTCACAGTAATCCACTCTCTGACTTACCTTCCTATTCATAACTAATCCTGCTCCCGTTATATCATTGTCTGTGCTATTGATATTACCCTACAGTCTTATGAGCAGAAAGCCTTATCGTCCTTTCATTTTACTTCATTGACACTCACTATATCTAGACTGAGTCTTTGCATTTCTCGTTTCATGTTTTATATCTTCCCTAACAAGTTCAAACCTATAGCAGCCCACACTCCAACTCGCAGAATTTTACATTTCCGTCGGTCATTCAATCCGTTCTGTCTCCTCCCGGACATCCGAATGGGCGAGTAACCCACGTTTTGTGGATAGACATTAAGTTTCTTTAATAAATGGTTTCCATGGCCTTCTGCATCAACGTGTCACTGATAATTGCCGTTTCTTGCTCCTATTAGGGGTAGTTTCCGACCTGAAGAGCAAGAGGGTGCCCCCAATCTCTGCTCCTCTGTCCTCTGACGAGGCCGAGGGTAACTCCTTCTAGAGAAAGTCTGCGGCCGCTGTTGCGGACGATTGTTACTCAAAATTTAAGAAACGTCTGGGATCAAACCCGAGATCCAGGATGTTTAGGTTCCCAGTCAAAGACGCTACCCCTAAACGACTTCCGTATTATACCGAATAAAAAATAATGCTCAACAAAAGTATATGTGTAAGTATTGCTGAGTGGGGTCCCCACATTTCATCAGTACTATGGGTCACACGCCACGCTAAACCGGCGACGCCGCATTAAAATCTGAAATACTGCTCGATGATTGTGTGTTCTGCTTGGATACGCTGCAGACGTCTCTACAAGAATAGCCCCTCAAATACTTTCAAGATTGCTAGAGTGGTAAGCGCACAAGAAAGTAGGTTGAGGAGGAGGAGCGGAGGAGGGTGAGGGGGGGGGGGGGGGGGAGCGCAGTCACAATGGGCAGTGTACCACATAACGCAAGAGCCAAGGGTGCCTTTGTGCCACACTTGTCCACAGCGTGCAATTTGTGCTGCTATTAGAACATTTAGCAGTGATTTTCATATTGTTAAGAATTGTGAGAATATTCAATCTTTGTAGCCAGAAAATAAGAACTTACAGAGTATCGAAGCAAATACCTAACTGAGTTAAGGACGTTCTGGCAGATGGAACTCAACACATCGCTATTAACGAAACAAAATCGAGAGATTTAAATATAATTTCAAGAATATCCTAAGGAAATGTGATAGAACCGTTGCTGATTACAGTCTACAGTGTGTCAGGGGTATAAGTGCAGATATTTGTATTGATGACTGATGACAGAGTACTGAACAATATTACAGTATTTACTTCACTTGCAGACTAATAATTATAGCTATTACGAGTAGTATGTCTTTAGGTTGGTCAGTAAGCCCAATACTCGTGGCACAAGCAAGTCATTAATTTTTATTTTCCCTTGGGCAGCAAGTCAGGTAGTGAAGAGAAGACACGTGGATGCAAAATAGGGAGTCTACACTGACAGGCAGTTATGTCCGAGCAGAAAATGTCAGATAGTAAATTGTATGATGTGTTTGCGGAAGACTATTAGATGCAGAGAAAAAGCAACTAAAACACCGAAGTGGATTCGTATTAAGATACCAGTGATCAAAATATCTGCTCTTATATCTCTAACACACTGTATGTTAACGATCTAATGGATAATATTGAATGCTCCATGAGGCTGTTCATGGACCATGTTGTTGTCTGTGGAAAGGCTGCAACGCTGGAAGACTGTAGCGATGTGAGCATTGACTGACAGTCGACCCTGAACAAATATAAAGGTAATGTGTTGCATATAAATAGATGAAGAGATCACTACTCCTTGATTACACTACTGGTGATGAATCACTAGGAACGGTAGCAACCAAAAGTTACTAACCACTAGGAGTGACTTAAAGTGGAATATATACGAAGATAGTAACTTGTTCTCGGAAGAACAGTTACTGTTGATGACCGTGCAGCTTTTTCCCTGGAATAAATGATGACTAACTGAAAACCTCAGCTGCTGACAGGTGTTATTGATATACCTCGATGTGCACAGCTGAAAATGTGTGCCCCGACCGGGACTCGAACCCAGGATCTCCTGCTTACATGGCAGACGCTCTATCCATCTAAGCCACCGAGGACACAGATGAATAGCGCGACTGCAGGGACATATCCCTTGCACGCTTCCCGTGAGACTCACATTCCCAACTGTCCACAATTCTACATATGTATATCAACAACACCTGTCAGCAGCTGAGGTTTTCAGTTAGTCATCATTTATTAAAGTGGAATCACATAAAACAAATGGAAAAGAAATTGAGATGCCAGATTGACATTCGTTGGGAAAGTCTTTTGAAAATCTAAGTCATCCATGAAAGAAGCAGCTCACAAAATACTCTTTCGACCGATTCCCGAGATGTTTTATCAGTCTGGGGCCTTTATTAAGCAGTAATAATATAAGAGATAGATAAGACTCAACGGAGAGCGGTGCGTTTCGTCACGGGATCTTTTACTCGACGCGATAACGTTAAAAATATGTTCAAGAAACTCCACTCTTATACGCCACAAGAGATGGGTGGTGTATCACGGCGAAGTTTACTGTTGAAATTTCGGAAGCATACGTTCTAAGAAGTCTGGCAACATCTTACTGTCTCCCTCAAATGTTTGGCGAAGTGATCACGGAGCTTTGCCGATAATCATTCTTCCTACGTGCCATTCTTGAATGGAACAGGAGAGCCGGGAGGAGGAGATACTGGTACAACAATTACCCTCCGCCAGACACCACAAGGTGACTTTCGGATTAAGTATGTACATGCAGATGTAGTGTTGCTTACGGGTGGGATAAAATAACGATAGTAAGTGTTGCATTAGAGTATAAATGTATTTACGTAGGGTCGGAAGCAGAAACAGTAGACCAACCTGGCGCTTACCCCAACGCTGCGAGTAAGCGGCGTAGACAACGGCTGGAGCGCATGGCTTGGATCACAGACCACATAGGCGACGCCGCGAAGTATCACTTCTCTCTCCCTCTCTCTCTCTCTCTCTGTCTGTGTGTGTGTGTGTGTGTGTGTGTGTGTGTGTGTGTGTGTGTGTGTGTTTGTGTGTGTGTGTGTGTGTGTGTGTGAGTGTGTGTGCGTTTCATGTGGCTCAGTGGCCGAGTGCAAGTCTTTCAATTGGATGCCATTCTGGCGATTAGTGTGTCCCAATCTACCCTATCTATCGAACCGAGGAAAGAGAACGTACAGTTTAACGAGGATCCGAACTACGTGTCGTTACTGGCAACTCCTTAAATTGTTGAGAGGTGAAGTCTAGATTGAAAGTTTCCATGGCTTAGTCGAGATTCGAACCTGCAACCTTTCGGTTTCTAGGCAAGCAGTTTACCACTAGACCATCTGGCCCGACATTAGTATTGATGAAATAAGTGATTACAAGTTACCGCAGTAGGACGTTAGAAGTTGCTTCTCGGGCCTGCTCTTCCCACACTCAATCCAACCGGCCTCTCTTCTGCTGCACGAATCAGTTTAATGCACCTAACTGAAAAGTGCTATTGTGTGTCTTCTTTTTCCCCTTTTTATGACTGAGTTCCACTGCTTCCCCGGAATCCGTCACGAACGAGCATTTCCCAAGCGTCGTAACTGGGTACCAAGTGGATGGGGTCACGTAATAAAATCTCGGCCGCCAATGCGAGTGCTCTTTACAGCCTGGCACTCACCGCCTGTGGCTATGCAGCGCCGCAACACACAGCTGGCGGCCGTTAGGAGCACACTTCCAGAGAACCGTTGAACGATGTGGTGCTTTAAGTAGCACACGGGTTTTAAACGTGCGTATATCGTAAACTGGAACCAACGAAATCTCAGCAGTAACTCGGATAGGCCATCGTAAATGTCTTGAACTACTTGCACTTCCTGAAGGATGGACTCAGACAAAGGTCGTGGTTTCTATACGTGTCGACAACTGTCAAACTTAACCTCAAACAACGGTAGTAAAAATCTTCTTAAATAATGCACCTTACCGAATAATGGCCGTTAGCAAGCAAGACACTGTTTAGCAACTGAAAGAAACAACATTTTTCGCGCCCTTATTTTACCTAATCGTTTGTGACTCTCTCGCGAATCTTATTCTAGAGCACTGTATTGAGACACAACATCTTCTGGCTCTGGGTATCCTCACGACAGCGGACCAAATCTCTCATTTTCATTTATTAATCTTTGTTATGGTATAATTCAGATTTCATTGATGATCACAGTAATTATCCTCTTACTACTAAGCTATCATCCAAATCAATTCAGATTTCATTTTAATAAGCACTTTTAATAACATTGGACAAACGATTTGCAAACGAATCAGTCCATGTGCCTTCGGCTCACGCAAAAGGCGGCCCGAGCAAAGTGAGTCGAGCTGCCCAGTTCGATATGACGCGAGACAGCGAACCGTACAGTTCTAATGACTTTTGGTGCAAGTAAGATATTGAGACTGTTTGAGCAATGCAGAGAGGAACAGAATTTTGCATGTGTAATTTGATTTGTGACTGCATTTTCTACAAGATATATAATGAACCAGGATTTTAAGCGTTATATATTTGAACTATTTTACTTGTAGGAGTACGTTTGTTACATCTCGTGCTAGCAGTTTATGACCGAGCGAGGGGCCACAGTGGTTAGCACAATGGACTCGTGTTCGGGAGCATGACGGTTCAAATCCGCTTCCATTCATCCTGATGTAGGTTATCCGTTACTTCCCTAAATCTCTTAAGGCAAATTCTGGGATGGTTCCTTTCAAAGGGCACGCCCGATTTCCTTCCTCATCCTTCCCTAATCCAAGCTTGTGCTTCGTTTATAATGATTTCGTTGTCGACGGGACGTTAAACACTACATTACATTTTACACCTGTTTTTCTTTTGTAAAATAGGAAGCGACTTGTTTGGAGACGCAACGATCCAGCTCCTTAAGCTCTCTATCGATAGTTATTTTATTATTAAAAAGTCAAGCCTGCGTCTTAAGGGGCTCCGGAAAGGCTCAAAATCATGAAAACCTCTCAAGTACACCTGCCCATAGCAGTCAAAGTGGGAAAGAAAATACTTCACAGAAGAAGCTTGGTTCAATGAGTGAAAACTATGAATGTTTTATGGGCGAATCGGATGTGAATGAAATATTTGATATGTCTGTTCTCAAAGGAATTTTTTCAAACTGTGTAAGATGTATTCATTGTAGTGAAGTTGGTCTGGAACTCTCCATAATAAAGCATGTAGGACTTGCTAGTGAAATACAACTGAAATGTGATAAGTGTTCATACATGACCACCATTTGGAACAGTGTTGCAGTAACTGCAACTGAAGAAAATGGTAGCAAAATCTACGAACACAACAACGAGTGATGCTTGCTTTAGACAAGGAACGCCTTCGGGCTGCAGACAAGGCTATAAAGAGTCTAGAAATACAAGCAAGAGTAAACAGGAGGAGGAACAAGAGGAAGCTGGAGGAGGAGTTTGCAGAGGATGAAGATAATCCATCCTATGGACCTGGAATGCACTAAAAAGTTAATCCAATCTTTGTCGCTCGATTCCCGAAACTTTTATTTTCTCATACTAATTACATGTTTTCTAAGGATCTTCCAAACATATTTGTTTCTAACTTTCAGTAAATGTTACACAGAACCTTCTGCATAATTTAACACAGCCTTTTTTTCAAAAAACTGTATATTTTTGAATATATAAATAAAAAATTGCAAAAAAATGTTGTGAATTTTCATTACAATTGAAAAAAAAATCATCTTTAATAACTGAACTAAAATTTTGTAAAATCCCTGTGTTAAGTTGTAGCCCATATTCCAATAAATAATCTGTAAAAAGTTCAACTTCCTACCTCAAATACTTTGTGAGGAAAGATGTAATTTATAAGCATTATTTTAACATTGCAAGTATAGGGCGTTCCGGAGCCCCTTAATGCAAAATCGTATTAACTTTTTACAAAATAATTTCTTTTGTGTGAACATTAACTACTTACATGTCATTCGTCACCAAGCGCGTCATTAACCAACAATAACCTTTTAGCCTGAAGCTGATTTTCACTCAGTCTGTAAAAGTCAGTGAGTATAATTTCATTTGAAGTAAAAATAATCGAGACTTAAAAGAATTTTAACTGCAAATGGGAAAAGATGCACTGTCTCTTTTTTATCGCTCTTGGAGTGATTTTTTTTTTGTTCGAGACTTTACGATACGTTACGATCTGGAAAATTAATCAATTTACGCGAAAGGAACCACTTCACTGCTCTGATGTGGCAAAACACAAATAGCTCCCTCGCATGACCTGCAGCTCCATTACAAATAGGAACCATTATGTGCAGTTTTGTTTATTTATTTATTTATTTATTTATTGTTCCGTGGGACCACATTAAGGAGAAGTCTCCATGGTCATGGAACGAGTCAATACATGAAATTATAACACGATTGTAGAAACAGATAAAATGAAATATAAGAAACATATTCAGGCGATATGTCATTAGTTTAAATAAAGAAAATCAAGAATGTAACACTGGAATTTGCTTAATTTTTTAGCTCTTCAAGGAGCTCCTCGACAGAATAGAAGGAGTGAGCCATGAGGAAACTCTTCAGTTTAGACTTAAAAGCGTTTGGGCTACTGCTAAGATTTTTGAGTTCTTGTGGTAGCTTATTGAAAATGGATGCAGCAGAATACTGCACTCCTTTCTGCACAAGAGTCAAGGAAGTGCATTCCACATGCAGATTTGATTTCTGCCTAGTATTAACTGAGTGAAAGCTGCTAACTCTTGGGAATAAGCTAATATTGCTAACAGCAAACGACATTAAAGAAAATATATACTGTGAGGGCAATGTCAAAATTCCCAGACTATTGAATAGGGGTCGACAAGATGGTTTCGAACTTACACCACACATAGCTCGAACAGCCCGTTTTTGAGCCAAAAATACCCTTTTTGAATCAGAAGAATTACCCCAAAAAATAATACCATATGACATAAGCGTATGAAAATATGCGAAGTAGACTACTTTTCGTGTTGAAATGTCACTTATTTCAGATACTGTTCTAATGGTAAATAAAGCGGCATTTAGTTTCTGAACAAGATCCTGAACATGGGCTTTCCACAACAGCTTACTATCTATCCGTACGCCTAGGAACTTGAACTGTTCCGTCTCGCTTATAACATGCCCATTCTGTCTGATTAAAATATCAGTTCATGTTGAATTGTGATTTAGAAACTGTAAAAACTGAGTCTTAGTGTGATTTAGCATCAAATTATTTTCCACAAGCCACGAACTTATTTCATGAACTACATTATTTGATAATGTTTCAATATTACACACAAGATCCTTCGCTACCAAGCTGGTGTCATCAGCAAACAGAAATATTTTTGAATCACCTGTAATACTAGAAGGCATATCATTTATATAAATAAGAAACAGCAGTGGCCCCAGAACCGATCCTTGGGGAACGCCCCATTTAACAGTGCCCCATTGGGACTGAACATCATTACCACTCTCAATATTGCGGAGAATTACCTTCTGCTTTCTGTTCTTAAAGTAAGAGGCGAACCAATTGTAAGCTACTCCCCTTACTCCATAATGTTCCAACTTCTGCAGTAATATTTTGTGGTCAACACAGTCAAAAGCCTTCGTTGAATCAAAGAAAACACCTAACGTTCGCAACCTTTTATTTAATCCGTCCAAAACCTCACAGAGAAAAGAGACTATAGCATTTTCAGTTGTTAAGCCATTTCTAAAACCAAACTGTACATTTGACAGCAAATTATGTGAATTTAAATGCTGCAGTAACCTTGTATATACAACCCTCTCAATAACTTTAGCAAACACCGATGGCATAGAAATAGGTCTATAATTATCAACATTATCCCTGTCTCCCTTTTTATAAAGTGGCTTCACTGCCGAGTACTTTAATCAGTCAGGAAACCAACCACTCCTAAAGGAAAAGTTACAGATATAACTAAGTACTGGGCTAACATACATGGAACAATACTTCAGTATTCTGCTAGATACCCCGTCATATCCATGAGAGTTCTGGTTCTTTAGTGACTTAATTATTATCTCAATCTCCCTCTTGTCAGTATCATGGAGGAGCATTTCAGGTAACAGTCTCGGAACACTTTTTTCTACGAGCGCTATATGATTCCCTGTTGGGACTAGGTTTCTATTTAGTTCACCTGCTATATTCAGAAAGTGATTATTAAATACTGTACATACACTCTTGGAAATGGAAAAAAGAACACATTGACACCGGTGTGTCAGACTCACCATACTTGCTCCGGACACTGCGAGAGGGCTGTACAAGCAATGATCACACGCACGGCACAGCGGACACACCAGGAACCGCGGTGTTGGCCGTCGAATGGCGCTAGCTGCGCAGCATTTGTGCACCGCCGCCGTCAGTGTCAGCCAGTTTGCCGTGGCATACGGAGCTCCATCGCAGTCTTTAACACTGGTAGCATGCCGCGACAGCGTGGACGTGAACCGTATGTGCAGTTGACGGACTTTGAGCGAGGGCGTATAGTGGGCATGCGGGAGGCCGGGTGGACGTACCGCCGAATTGCTCAACACGTGGGGCGTGAGGTCTCCACAGTACATCGATGTTGTCGCCAGTGGTCGGCGGAAGGTGCACGTGCCCGTCGACCTGGGACCGGACCGCAGCGACGCACGGATGCACGCCAAGACCGTAGGATCCTACGCAGTGCCGTAGGGGACCGCACCGCCACTTCCCAGCAAATTAGGGACACTGTTGGTCCTGGGGTATCGGCGAGGACCATTCGCAACCGTCTCCATGAAGCTGGGCTACGGTCCCGCACACCGTTAGGCCGTCTTCCGCTCACGCCCCAACATCGTGCAGCCCGCCTCCAGTGGTGTCGCGACAGGCGTGAATGGAGGGACGAATGGAGACGTGTCGTCTTCAGCGATGAGAGTCGCTTCTGCCTTGGTGCCAATGATGGTCGTATGCGTGTTTGGCGCCGTGCAGGTGAGCGCCACAATCAGGACTGCATACGACCGAGGCACACAGGGCCAACACCCGGCATCATGGTGTGGGGAGCGATCTCCTACACTGGCCGTACACCACTGGTGATCGTCGAGGGGACACTGAATAGTGCACGGTACATCCAAACCGTCATCGAGCCCATCGTTCTACCATTCCTAGACCGGCAAGGGAACTTGCTGTTCCAACAGGACAATGCACGTCCGCATGTATCCCGTGCCACCCAACGTGCTCTAGAAGGAGTACGTCAACTACCCTGGCCAGCAAGATCTCCGGATCTGTCCCCCATTGAGCATGTTTGGGACTGGATGAAGCGTCGTCTCACGCGGTCTGCACGTCCAGCACGAACACTGGTAAAACTGAGGCGCCAGGTGGAAATGGCATGGCAAGCCGTTCCACAGGACTACATCCAGCATCTCTACGATCGTCTCCATGGGAGAATAGCAGCCTGCATTGCTGCGAAAGGTGGATATACACTGTACTAGTGCCGACATTGTGCATGCTCTGTTGCCTGTGTCTATGTGCCTGTGGTTCTGTCAGTGTGATCATGTGATGTATCTGACCCCAGGAATGTGTCAATAAAGTTTCCCCTTCCTGGGACAATGAATTCACGGTGTTCTTATTTCTATTTCCAGGAGTGTATATGCGACTTATCAGTAACACGGACATTCCCACTACGCACTGATTCTATATCCTCGACCTGTCTCTGCAGACCAGCCACTTCCTTTGCGACTGACCATATGGTTTTAATTTTATCCTGAGACTTAGCTATTCTATCTGCATACCACATACTTGTTGCCTTCCTAATAACTTTTTTAAGCACCTTACAACACTGTTTGTAATGGGCTACTGCATTTAGATTGTGACTGTTTCTAACGTTTTGATATAATTGCCACTTTGTTCTACAAGATATTCTTATACCTTTAATCAGCCACCCAGGCTGCCTGTTTGTGCTAGTACCCTGTTTTGAACGTTCTAACGGAAAGCAACTTTCAAAGAGCACGGGAAAAGTCTTGAGGAAAGCATTCTATTTATCGTCTACTGTATCAGCACTATAAACATCTTGCCACTCTTGTTCCTTGATAAGGTTTACAAAAGTCTCTACAGCAACTGGATCAGCTTTCCTAAAAAGTTGGTAACTATATTTAACCTGCGTTGCAGCACAAAAATCTTTTAGACTTAAAATTTGTGCATCATGATCTGAAAGGCCATTCACCAGTCTGTGGTAACACAGAGCAGGGAATCCGCAAAGCGTATTTTGCGCTGGACGCTGACTGACGTCAGATTCTGTTGCAATCTTCGTGTGTTTTGTTAGGATCGTATCGCCGTAATACGGCAATGTGTAAATAGGTAATTCCTAGAAAAACACAGTTGTGTGTTTGGTTGTGCAACTCACAGTAACTGTTTACGGCCCCATCCACTATCGTAACCTTATTCTGTGCGCGCTCTGAGCACCTACCAACAAGGTTTCATTCTTATTCTCCATTCCATGTTATTTTCGTCGTGTACAGGCCAAAAATTTTCCTTGGTACTTTGCTTTCGAATATTAAGTTTTTCTTCATCTTTCTTTCTAAATATTAGTGTTTCACGTACATATAACATCACAGGTATAATGGTCGATTGACACAAGCGGATTTTTAAGTTACTGCTAAGTGATTTTTTTTTTTTTTAATTTTGAAGAAAGTAAAAAAGTGTCTTGTTTGCTGTTGCTAAATGGACATCTATTTCTATATCTATTCTGTTGTCATTACTAAGAAGAATTCCTAGGTACTTGAAGTGGTCAACTGTTTTGAAACTGAATCCATCTACAGTCAAAGGTGCATCTTTTCTGGTTTTCTTACTCGTGGGCAGGTATTCCGTCTATTCTTCTTAGAATTTTGAAGAAAGTAAAAAGTGTCTTGTTTGCTGTTGGTAAATGGGCATCTGTTTCTGTATCTATTCTGTTGTTATTACTAAAACACTTCCTAGGTACTTGAAGTGGTCAACAGTCTTGAAACTGAATCCATCTACAGTCAAAGTTGAATCTTTTCTGGTTTTCTTACTTGTGGGCAGGTATTCCGTCTTTTCTCCATTAACATGTAATCCTGTTTTCTCAGAAATTTTATTGTAATTTTGCATCATTCTGATTAATTCTGTTTTGGAACTACTTATTAGTGCTATATCATCTGCATAGGCAAGTTTTGTAATGTTCACATCCTGTAGTTGGATCCCTTGTGGACTGGTTTTAGAAAATTCTCTATCGATCTTCTCTACGACAAAAATTCCGACACTGAGACAACCGTGTCTGATATAAATAAAAATTTTATTTATCAATGCCACTCAAAATGCTGAACCACGATACGCACTTTTTTAAAGAGGAAAAAAGATAAAAGCTTTGAAACTTCCAGGCAGATTAAAACTTTGTGCCGGACCGAGACTCAAACTAGGGACCTTTGCCTTTCGCGGGCAAGTGCTCTACCATCTGAGCTACCGAAGCACAACTCACACCCCATCCTCACAGCTTTACTTCTGCCAGTACCTCGTCTCCTAACTTCCAAACTTTACAGAAGCTCTCCTGCGAACCTTGCAGAACTAGCAGTCCTGAAAGAAAGGATATTGCAGAGACATAGCTTAGCCACAGCCTGGGGGATGTTTCCACAAGGAGATTTTCACTCTGCAGTGGAGTGTGCGCTAATATGAAACTTCTTGGCATATTAAAAATTTGGAAGGTAGGAGACGAGGTACTGGCAGGAGTAAAGCTGTGAGGACAGGGCGTGAGTTGTGCTTGGGTAGCTCAGATGGTAGAGCACTTGCCCATTAAAGGCAAAGGCCCCAAGTTCGAGTCTCGGTCCGGCACACAGGGCTGGAAAATGATGGGCAGGTCCTGCAGAAAGCATCATCACTTCTGTCTCTATGGTGTTCATTTTTGGAACACAACCTACGACCAGCTTAGAGACAGAAGTTATGACACTTTCTGCAAGACCTGACCATCATTTTGCAGGACAATGCTCACTGCCAGCTGTTACTGATTTGTTTGACTGATGGGGCTGCTAAGTGTTATACCACCTACTGCACTCCCCTGACTTAAGCTCTCATAAGTTCACCTCGATTTCTAAACTAAAGGGAACACTTCATGGCATTCACTTCAGAACTGCTACAAATTCGTCGGGCAACTGTCAACACAAGTGGCACTGCTAAGAGTATCCTACGACTTCCACATCGCTGGAAACGGGTTATACACAATGCTGGTGACTACTTTGAAGGTAAGTAAAACTTTTGAAACACGTATCTATATTGTACGAGCTGTAAATAAATAGTTGCCACTATTAAAGTTCCAACCCTCGTATATATCTAATAAATGCTGAAGATGGTAATGATTAATAACGAAAAGATAGTGAATATTGAAAATGAATTCATTTCAGTTAATTCGTAATGAGTCTAAAATAATCAAAAGTTACTTCATTACTTTTTCCCCAAGTTCAGTGCGCAGATAAAATCACACTCCAAAATTTGATAGTTTGATCTCTTGGAATCGGTTTCTTTACACCACTGCTATGAATATTGTGGCTTTAGAAATCGATGTATACGAAAGAACTTCAGAAAGTTAGTTATATATTATTGTTGCTGACCAGTTAAGATTTATTGAATACTGCTCCACACATCGCAGTGACATAGATACGTGATATGCTTTTTGTCACAGTCACAGTCGAAAACTTCCAACAATCGCTTGGTTCCTCGATGACAGAAAATTGGTCATTGGTCATGGAGCCATTCGAGAAACGCTCATTGAACGTCACCGTCGTCGTAAAACCTGCAGTCGCTTCGAATCAATTCGCTGAGTGCCTGCACATTGTCGCCTGTGATCGATGTCGATGGCCTCTCTCGCCAGATAAGTATCAGCCACGTTTGCACAGCCTTAGTCAAATTGTTGCCACCATTTCACTACGACTGGACGCGGCATTGTATTTGGTCCTTATTCAAAAATGGTTCAAATGGCTCTGAGCACTATGGGACTAACTTCTGAGGTCATTAGTCCCCTAGAACGTAGAACTACTTAAACCTAACTACTCTAAGGACATCACACACATCAATGCCCGAGGCAGGATTCGAGCCTGCGACCGTAGCGGTCGCGCGGTTCCAGACTGTAGCGCCTAGAACCGCTCGGCCACCCTTGCCGGCGGTCCTCATTCCGCCAGAATTTCACGGTGAATCTGCGCGCAACTTAAACGTTTTACCCATAACAATCATACTGTCGTATGTACTTCAACTTTGCAGTACGTTCCCAGTTGCCACGCCATTTCACTCCCACACTGTGATGCACCTGTTGTTTTAACGTGGAAAGACATGTGTAACTAACTTTAAGTCCTCTCAACACATGAATTTCTTTGGTTTTCAGGCTGTTTACGATAAAGCAAAGGCGTTTTCGTCGCTATCCTGAGATCAAGATGGATGTGAATCTTTGCAGAGTATTGGAGAAATAGAGCCCTTAATCCTTTCTCTGTCAGTTCGTCTTCCATCGCTTGATGAGTCGCTAAGGAGATCGTTTCAGCACCTGGATGCACAGACTTCAACAACAATTCGTAGCACAAAATAAAATCGTTGCTGTACGCTGACCGACATCCATCCCTAATTCCCACAAAAACGCTTCCTGACCGCCTTCCCCCTGCTGTACAACATGATCATAACAATATATTATCATCAATCTAGAAGAAAGGAAAATGTGTAACACGGCACTACTTCCACTTCTTCAGTCTGGTGGGTGAAGGGTTTACCGGCAGGCATTTCCTTCATCTTCAGAGGGGTGGGAAATGTGTTAATCTTTATTTTGGTGTGTAATCCAGAGTAGTAATACTTGAATGTGTCTAGGAACTTATTTTATTTTGAGTTACTTGTTTCTTCGGTGCATCATCTTCTTAAGGTTGCGGTGTTTCAATGGTCGAGCAGTGCAACGGGTCATCGGTGACGTTCTCGAGGGTGATGAGGTGCTCCCATATTCTGGATGAGGGGGTTGGTGGACATGCGTGTCTTCTCATAGAAACATCACGTTATCTTCTGGTGATGTTGAAGGACTTCCAGTTCTTCAGCCGCGGCATGCAGCTATTCATGTGGGAACTGGCAGTGGACATGGTAGACCCAGCGAAGTATTTTATTTTGGGGCGACTGCAGGCATTGGATGTGTGTCTTTGCAGCTCCTCCCCACACTTTGCAAGTGTAATCGAAGAGGGGGCGAAGGAACAGACGGTAGACAAGAAGTCCATTGGCAGTGGACAGTTCCGATTGCTCATTAATGATAGGGTACAGAGCTCCCAAATGTTGAATCTTCTTGTGGACGTCAGCGATGTGCAGGCACCAGGTAAGCCTTTTATCCATGATGAATCCTAAGTACCAGACAGATGAGAGCCAAGGAAGCTCTGTTCCGTAAAGGCAGAGTCAACATTGTGGCACAGAATGCTTCAAAGTGAAGATAGTGGCCTGCATTTTGGTGGGATTGAATACAATTCTCCAGTGGGCTGCCCAGTCTTCAAGTCAGTTGAGGGCACTCTGTAGCCATGGAATGAGAACTTCTCGCCATCTGCTGCTGGAGTACAACATGGTGTCATCTGCATATATTGCCTTCTCCACTCCTGGTACCATGGGCATGTCTGAGGTGTAGATCGTGTAAAGGACCAGTCCACGGACTGATCCCTGGGGATCCTCTCTGCGTTGATGTGCTAGACTTGAGAGATGGTGTTGTCGAGTTGGACCATGAATGTCTGATCCTTGAGATACTAGGTGGCCAGCTTCATATATGTTCTGGGAAGTCCGAAGGTTTGCAGCTGCCATAACAGTCCAATGTGCCAGACACTGTCAAACGCCTTTGTAACATCAAGGAGAACTGCGCCACAGAATTCTGGCTGGTTGAAGGTGTCTGTGATGTATTCCATTCCTTGGAGAATCTGCTGTGTGGTAGAATGGCTGCTGCAAAACCCAAATTGCTCTGGAGGAAGGATGTGGAGCTGCATAACCAGACATTGGAGCCGGCAGAGGAAGAGATGCTCAAAGAGCTTGCTGACATGCAGAAGCAAGCTTATCAGATGATAGCTAGTAGGGTGCTTCTTATTCTTCCCTGGTTTTGGCACAGCGATGATGACAGGATGCTTCCATGCAGCAGGAAAGGTGGCCGTTGTGATGATCCAGTTAAACAGGGCGGCAAGATGGACGATCGCCGAGCATGGGAGCTGCTTCAGGACCCTGTCAGTGATGTCATCAGATCCAGGAGCTTTGTTGCTCAGCAGCATCTGAATGCCCACTTGTACCTCTTCAGGCATGACTGGAGTGATGGGGTTCTCTTCCTCAACATCTTCCTGCAGAACTGCAGCAACGTCTCTCTCAATATCAGAAGCGCATTGAAGGTCAACTCTGTTGTGCAGTGGCTGAAAATTGGCCTGAAACACATCTGCCAACATATCAGCTTTCTCACTTGGGTGGTAAGCTGTCCGATCACCAATTGTCAGGGGTGGTGTTCGCGTACTCCTGTTAGTGAAGTGGCTGACAGTTAGCCAGCCAAATGGGTCTGTGGTGAAGCTGCGTAATTTGTCAGCCCACCACAGGTTATAATGAGCTGCGATGTCAGCCCGTATTTCCTGCTTGATGCAGCATTTGAAAGCTGCATTGCAGTTGAGGCGCCACTAATGGCATAGTTCATTCCTTGTCTGGATAGAGGCTAAAATGCCCAGAGGGAGGCTGGGCTTCATGGGGCGAGGCGACTGCAGCGGTGGTGTGGCCTTGCGAAGAGCGTCAGTGACAATTTCAGCGAATCTGTCAAACGAGGCTTCAGTGGCAGCTTCCTCCTCCTTGATGCGGTGACCGCAACTGCAAAGTCGACGTGAATGTGGAAGCAGTACCAGTCCATGTGGCGCAGGTTGAGGTGTCCAGGCAGATGTTCTGTTGCCACCCTGAGGCAGAAGAGGACAGGAAGATGGTCCGAATTGAGTGCGTGAATCACCTCAGCATCTAAGAACTGCGGAATCCCCTTGGTAATGGCAATGTTGATGACATCAGGCACTCCTTGTGAAGGGTAGCGTGTAGGTTCATCAAGGCTGCAGGCATGGGTCAGTCTGTCCTGCAGCAACGGTAGTTGGCAATGTTGCTGTGGATGCCCAGCTTAAGGAAAGTTTCATCCACGAGGCAGATGTCTATGTCGTGTTCGAAAAGGAACTGCTACAGCTTGGCAATATCGTGAGTGAGGTCGTTCACATTGTACAAGACAATATTCAGTTCATCCAGCCTGGGTGCTCTAGCCATGCTGGGGTGGTGCGGTGACTTCAGTGGCTGCCTTGATGGCTCTGGAGACCACCGATTCATCTGCGGAGGCGATGGTGTTTGGTAGCTGTGTCAGCTGCTACGTGACATCTGCTAACGTGGTGGCGACGTGCCGTCGTTTTGCGGAGCTGTGGGTGGTGGGTGACAAGGTCTCCGAGACGTAGGTTGGCGGGCCTGGGTAGCAGGACGACCTGCCGTTGCAGAGGGTGCAGCCATTGACTGTGCTGGTGATACTGCTGCAGCATACGCCATCACAGCTGTGCATGGGCCACGTTGCGTGCGTCTAGCAAAGGCCAGAGTGCCCGCCAGTGGGAGGCGGTGGCGGCAGTGGAGGTTGGCGTCGGTGTGGTGTCACGGAAGTTTACCAAAGTGTGGAAGTCCTCTCCATTTCCGACTGTCTTCCCTGTGCTTTGGACAGGACCAGAAGTTGGCTGTGTGAGGGCCACCACAGAGCCCACAGGTAGGCATCTTGTCCTTCTTGAGGGTGCATGTGTGGCTATCGTGTGCACCGCCACATTTCACACACATCAGCAGCATTGTGCAGAGATGGGCTACATGGTTAAAGCCCTGTGGCTTGCAATGCTGGTGACTACTTTGAAGGTTAGTAAAACTTTGAAACATATATCTATTTTGTACAAGCTGTAAATAAATAGTTGCCAATGTTACAGTTCCAACCCTCATACTATCATATTAACTGTATCAATACCTTTATGAACCATTGCACACTATCATCCCGTCATCATCCGAGCATCAGGCCACTTCCAAAGATGCAAAAAAAAAAAAAAAAAAAAAAAAAAAAAAAAAAAAAAAAAAAAAAAAAAAAAAAAAACCATATGTATCCCAAGGAAAGGCCAGAATGCCTGCCCAATGCACAAAAAGGCACAACATACTCCTTTAGTTCACAAGATAATCGAAATGGTGGGTGCGTTCACAGTTCTCCCTGGTACAACAGCTGCCCAGTAGCTTGAGTTATAGATGTGTGCCACATCTTCCAGCCACAACTACTGTAATTCAAGCTATCGGGAGGCCATTGTACTTAAAAGAACTGTGAGAACACCCTTGGTTTCGGTCATCTTATGAGCTCCGAGGCATACATCATGCTTTCTTTTGCATCAGGTGTGCCTTCCGCCATGTCCATAATGGATGTGTGGGATTCTTAGCGTCTTTGCAAGTGGCGTCATGTTCATCAGGAGCCGTTATGATAGTGTGCAATGACCAGGAAACCATTCATGTATTACGTTCATATGTTGATACATACAGGGTGAATAATCTAAAATTTGCACCACAAATGTACCAGAAATGGGAAGTGCTACTGATATGCAGTTTTCCCAGAATGGATTTGTAGTTAGGAGCTGGCACTGTTAGCCAATCAACAGATTGTAATAGGGCTTAGAAAGTGTAGTTTTTGTGTAAACATGCATTTTTTTTAAAATGGAAAAATGCCTATTGACATTAAAAACTGAAAGATAAATTAGATTGTCAGTGGTGTTTGTTACAGAACTCTAGAGCGAGTCGTTTATGAAATATCTTATTTTGAAAAGTTTGCACACCAACACTTTTTTGTGGTATTCAACATGTGTAGTTGCTTGGTATGATGATGTTATGTTTGCCTATAGTGTGCTTATGTGTTCCATGAGTGCATTGCGTCTTACTAGTTAGTTAGTGTGTGACAGTCCAAGCAGTAGCTCGTGAGTGGATGATGGGATTTACTAATGCAAAAAAAGCCGACATGCTCATTGTGTATGGAGAGTGTAGGGAGAATGCTGTTCGTTCTTGTCAGGTGTGTGTGTTAAAATATCTGAATAAATGTCAATAATCGGTTACGTGAAAGTGGTAGTGTAAGACATGGCAACGTAATAGAAGGCAAAAAGTGACGACAGAAACGGGGGAAATTAATGTTCTTGCTGCTGCTGCCACAGTTGATCCACACGTTAGCTCCGGTGCAATTGTATGAGGAGGTGGCATGAGTCAGGCAATTGTCCTACGCACTCTCCATCAACATAGGTTCCATCCCTATCACATCCCACTCCATCAAGAGCTGCATGGAGACAATTATGAGAATCATGTTAGCTTCTGTACATGCAAATTAAAACAGAATATTACAGATGCATCTTGTTTTGTGATGAAGCCACATTTACCATTTATGGCCAGGTAAACTGCTTAACATGCACTGCTGGTCTGTTCCATTGACTTTGTCTGTTGGAATGCCAACATCCACAGAGTGTAAACGTGAGGTGTGGGATAGTGAACCATCAGCTCATATGCCCTTTTATAATAGATGGAACACTAAACACATGTAATTTTCACAGCATCCTAACAGATAATCTTCCACAGATACTAGAAGACCTTCCTCTGCAGACTAGAAACCATCTATGGGACCAACATGATGGCTGTCCAGCCCATAGTGCATGAAGTACTACAGCATAACTTCACAAATTGTTTCCAAATCGTTGATTGGAAACAGAGGACCTGTATGTTGGGTGGCGCAGTCCCCGGATTTGATGCCTGTAGACTTATTTCCATGGGGAAAGTGAAAGACATATCGACTACACCAATGATATGCAATGACGTAATAATGCAGCCTGCTCAGAACTATCTGCTGAAATGCTAGCACCTGTGCAACAGTCATTTGACACCATGCTGCAAGCATGTATTACTCCTGCAAATGGTCATTCTGAACACAACCTGCAATGGTCAGTTGTCTTGCTGGTTAGAATCTACACAACTAGTGTATGTATTTGTGTGGTTCATTAGTGTGTGCTAATGCAGATATTTTACAAGTGTCAGAATTGGAACTTTTCAAAATACGGTATCTCATAAATGACTTGCACTAGAATCTTGCAACAAACACCACTGACTTTCTAATTTGCCCTACTTTCAGTTTCTTAATGTCTGCAGGCATTCTTCCATTTTTAAAAAGTGTATGTTTGCATAAAAATACACTTTCTAAGTGTTATTCCACTATGTTGATTGGTTAACAATACAAGCCCCTGACTATTAACCCAGTCTGTGAAAACTGCACATCAATAACACGTTCCATTTCCACAATTTCTACAGTACAAGTTTTCGGTGATCCACCCTGTTTACAATATAAGCTAAAGATGATAATGGCTAATAATGTGAAGAAAAAAACTGAAATATTTGCATACTCAAAAATAAATTCATATTGTAATATAAATAAAGTAAAAATGTAGCTTTATATTTTGTTCTCTAGGACAAAATTATAAATATTTTGAACCATCAAAAGTCCATACAAAGAGTGAAAAGCGGTGAAAGAAAAAAAAATTATCACTCGCAGTTTGGAATGGCTTCATGTGTGCCTCCCATTTTATCATGAGGTGTTCCCCAGAACCTCTTATGATAAAGTGTCTTTGCTACATACGAGACACGTGACTCCATAAAAGGAGTTAATGCTTCTGGGTGTACTTCTTTGTACTGTACTATTCAAAAATAATATTCGTATCATTAAAAATCAGTCATCAAATATGTCATGGAATATTATGAAACTTATGTAACAAAAAAACAGGTCTAAACAACCTTCTTACAGAGTAGTGGTGTTTAAGAAATCAAGTAATGAAAGAAACCATTAAGATTATGTTCTCAGTATTATCTCTAAGTAAAGTATGACAGGTTGCAAATCAGAATCAAACAAAAAAATTACAAAAATAAATTTATGTGATAACAATGAAGTGTACTTAGTCAGTTTTCATACCTATATTACATATCATATTTCTCCACACAAATTCGAGTGCACTTATAACATTCCTACTTTCCACTTGACATTTATGGCTCTATATCACTGGATCACAGTCATAGTAATTTCTCATATGTTGTCTTAATGCACTCAAAAAATAGATTCCCTTACAAACTGTTATTCCATGTGTTTTTCCTGCTTTATCTCATATCTCTTGGGAGTCAATGCCCATCAGTGAGCAATAACAACTTGAATCTGATTGCCAAAACTACAAATTAATCATTTTCTCATATTACTACATATTTCACATCACGCATCATCTTACTTTTTCATTACAAAAATCAATATTTGAATCCGTTATAATGTAAAATCCTATATACTAGAACGTATCCTTAAATACCTCCCACAATTAAGCCAGCAATATTGGAACTGTATGCATCACCTGGATCGCAAGTCCTACATTCAGTAACTACTCCTCTCATCAAATTCACATCCTTTGTGTGTGCCACATTTACCTTATATGGCTACAAATGTACAACATTCTTAGGGGAAAGTTTACAAAACTGTGTCTTACTTAGATTCATCAGTTGTTAGCATGCTAAATTTTCTATTATTAATATGTTTTCTTTGATGTTTCACTTCAACTAGCCCACCTTGTTTCTTATGATGCATACCACTACAGTAATCATCACTTCCCACACTGTTAGCTGATACTGCAATACATAATTTCACATTGCTTCCACTTTATTCTATACTGAATTCCATTCAGTCCTCTTGACTACATTACAGCAAGGTCCCTAACAATGTCAACCTGCAATATTTTTTACTTTTCCTCTTATCTCCCTCTTCTCTGTTTCTCTTTATCTCATAATCCTCCCATCATCATTGCTCATCTTAATTCATCCATTTTCTCACTAATTGTTGTATTCTCATCTACTCCATTTTCACTTCACTCATTACATAATACATTTCTTTAGTATTTCCCATCAAAATTCATGACTTAACCCAGCAATCGCTGCTTGCTGTTTCATTCATACACATTAGGAAAACAGTCACACTTCTCGGTTACCCTCCTCCACAAGCCTATTGTGCATAATTAATTCCTTCCTACCTCCAATCATTACTTCTACACACCACCAAAATACTCAAAATTATTTGTTATTTGTGTTCAAATTGCATAATCCAAATCAAATTTATTCCTATATCGTCATAGCACCATGTAAGTCATGTTTTTGTCAGTAGTCTCCAGTTTCCTACATGATGCTGTTAACAGACAATTACCTTATTCTTGTTTTTCAAAACACTCAAGAACCACTAACTTGAACATTTCATTTCATCAGAAAAGAAAAATGACATTCGAAACATTTATTGGCACTTTAATTCTCACTGTTTGTTGGGCATAAAATGTTTATTTTAATAGTGTGGTATAAGATCATTTACTGAAAGCAATGTCATCAGATGCAACAACTTTTTCCCACTTTTGGGGGGCAAATGGATTCTGTGATAAAAAATTTCATGACCTTTTGGAAGTTATCCACTCATGGAGCCAGTTTTCGAGAGTGTTAAAAGATGTGAATTGTTGCTGAGAAAGGCAATGTTGCATAGACCAAAGCAAATTGCAGTCAGAAGAGTTGATGATAAGTGGGCTAAGACATCCTGAAGTCTCTTCAAGATTTTCTTCACTCAGTTTGCAACATGTGGTTGGGCATAGTCATGAAGCTGAATGACTTCATCATGACTCTGAGTATATAGTGGGCATTTGTCTTTAAGTGTGTACATCAAATTCAGTAACCGTGCTTTGTAGCATTCAGCTTCCACAATCTGACCTGGTTCCAGCAGCTCATGGTGCACCACACCGACCAGGATGCATTTTGTCACCTGTTCAAAATCATTGTCTGTTTTCCTTATGCTACCACTAGCAAATGATGACTTTTCAAAGTAGATTTCTTGAAATGAAAGCGGAAGACTAACACTTCTCACAAATGCCTTTTGTATGCACAAAACTGAATGTGTTCGAGGCACTAAATAGGTCTGTTGTTCCCACTCCACTCTAAAGTCACAGACAGCTCTGAAAGCTTAATGTTTCTACTGTTAAATAGATCCAGTACTTCTTTCCCCTATGCTGCTCTCACTTCGTCAGCAATAAGACTTAATTCAAGCTCCCAACAGTAAATACATATGATCATGTCTCATGTTGCATGGAAATGAAGTCCCATGCTTCTTGACAGAGCACAGGGCAATGATGTGGGAGACCCGCACTGCTGTACTGGGCAAGGACCTAATTAAGGTGGTTTTCCGTTGCCTTCCTCTGACCGTAATGGGGATGAATGATGACAACACAACGACACCCAGTCATCTTGGGGTGAGACCCTGTGCTTGGGAAGAGAGAACACTACCACGAGACAAAAGCTGTAGACTCATATTGCATAATGTCTTTAAATACAAGTACAGTTCCTGTTATTAATCAATTAATCATTCGCTCATGAAGGCATCATCATTTCATCAGGCAATTACAGCATCACAACTCTGGGCTTGCTGAAGAAGGTAGCAATCTGAAACAGAGAACAGTCAACACTATGTGTTCCAAATGGTGCCAACTTTTAACGATCAGTACTTGAGAGCCGGTGGTCGACTTATCTTGTACGCTTACTATGGGCAATCTATTGGAGCTCATAACATATAATTTAGGTGAGTTACCATTTAATTATGAGATTGTTATTTATGTTGCCCGAGGTGCCACCTAACCGTATCACTATTGACACTTCAACAAAGATGTTTAGCAACTACTGCTCTAGAATGTTTCCTCTATTAAAGAATGCATATGGAGTGTGATCTCTCCCATGTAGGCCTACCTAGTGCTCCCTCGTTACACCGCAAATTCCAATTACTCCCTCTGTATTATGTTTTTTCTAAGTATTTCTATCAACTAATGTAGTCCACAAATTATCATTACTATATAACAGAATCAGATATTTTATAACGGAGTACATGCTGATTCAGCAAGACTTTGCTACTACATTAGCAGAGTGTACAGCAGAAGTTGCCTCTGGGGCGCTATCCCCACATTGTGAAGCACTTTTTGTAACAGATAATACAGAATGTGGCAAGCTGTTAAACGATATTTCTGAATTGTACTATATCTCTCATTTGCTAATGACACGTTATGCAATTTTCAAATTATGTGCATTCCGTGCAAACAAAGTTGTACATTATGTTACATTAAAATGCTTTCTAATTGTTCCCGCATAATTTACGGTGCCTAAACCTGGAAAAAAGTGATAGGGATGGAAACTTTAGGGATCTGTGGGATATCTGTGGTGCTTCAATAGAACTTACACATCGATTCTGAGTGACAACATGACGGTATTCCTTCACGCTTAAAGTACAATGCACACTCCCAGCTACGTCATCTAGACATCGTGATCTTCAACTTATTTGTATTCATTACTGAAATTAATCAACTTACTGCCCATAATTAGCTTTGGAATAATACACTACTGGCCATTAAAATTGCTACACCAAGAAGAAATGCAGATGATAGACTGGTATTCATTGGACAAATATATTATACTAGAACTGACATGTGACTACATTTTCACGCACTTTGGGTGCATAGATTCTGAGAAATCAGTACCCAGAACAACCACCTCTGACCATAATAACGGCCACCATTGACCAGACATTTTCAATTGATGAGAGATCTGGAGAATGTGCTGGCCAGGGCAGCAGTCAAACATTTTCTCTATCCAGAAAGGACTGTAGAGGACATGCAACATGCGGTCATGCATTATCCTGCTGAAATGTAGGGTTTTGCAGGGATCGAATGAAGGGTAGAGCCATGGGTTGTAACACATCTGAAATGTAACATCCACTATTCAAAGTGCCGTCAATGCGAACAAGAGGTGACCAAGACGTGTAACCAATGGCACCTCATACCATGACACCGAGTGATATGCCAGTCCAGTGATGATGAATACACGCTTCCAATGTGCATTCCCCGCGATGTCACCAAACACGGTCTGCGACCATCATGAAGCTGTAAACAGAATCTGGATTCAACTGAAAAAATGACGTTTTGCCATTCGTGCACCCAGGTTCGTCGTTGAGTACACCATCGCAGGTGCTCCTGTCTGTGATGCAGCGTCAAGGGTAACCGCAGCCATGGTCTCCAAGCTGATAGTCCACGGTGCTGCAAATGTCGTCAAACTGTTCGTGCAGTTCTTGCAAATGTCCACATCTGTTGACTCAGGGATCGAGACGTGGCTGCACAATCCGTTACAGCCATGCAGATAAGATGCCTGTCATCTCGACTGCTAGTGATACGAGGCCATTGGGATCCAGCACGGCATTCCGTATTACCCTGCTGAACCCACCGATTCCATATTCTGCTAACAGTCATTGGATCTCGACCAACGCAAGCAGCAATATCGCAATACGATAAACTGCAATCGCGATAGGCTACAATCCCACCTTTATCAAAGTTGGAAACGTGATGGTATGCATTTTCCTCCTTACATGAGCCATCACAACAATGTTTCACCAGGCAACGCCGGTCAACTGCTGTTTGTGTATGAGAAATCGGTTGGAAACTTTCCTCATATCAGCACATTGTAGATGTTGCCACCGGCGCCAACCTTGTGTGAATGCTCTGAAAAGCTAACCATTTGCATACCACAGCATCCTCTTCCTGTCAGTTAAATTTCACATCTGTAGCATGTCATCTTCGTGATGTAGCAATTTTAATGGTGGTGGTGGTGGTGGTGGTGGTGGTTAGTGTTTAACGTCCCGTCGACAACGAGGTCATTAGAGACGGAGTGCAAGCTCCAGTTAGGGAAGGATTGGGAAGGAAATCAGCCGTGCCCTTTCAAAGGAACCATCCCGGCATTTGCCTGAAACAATTTAGGGAAATCATGGAAAACCCAAATCAGGATGGCCGGAGACGGGATTGAACCGTCGTCCTCCCGAATGCGAGTCCAGTGTGCTAACCACTGCGCCACCTCGCTCGGTAGCAATTTTAATGGCCAGTAGTGTATCTGAGTGGAACGTAGAATAATAATCTGATTACATAACAAGACCTATCTAATCTCTGGCAAGAAAATTTAATATTAATGCTTGTCAAGTGCTACCACGTTTTACCAATGCTACAATTATGACTAAACATAAGCACAAAATATATTGAAACAACCAACTGTTATTCTAAGCTAAAACGTAAATGAGGAACACAGCATTCCAACAATATACACTTCATTAATCCATGCCCAAAAATGAGACAGAATATGTTGGCAGCTGACTGCAGGAAACTTTGGCTAGTTTAATGACCCTGAACAACGCTATCCAAGACTTACTTGACGACGTGGAATACAAAACTGACATCTTAGCATACGAAGACTATACAAAGTGAGTGAAATGGCCCATCCTGAAGGCAAAGTACAGTACTGAGGGAAGACCATCAGACGCCATAGCTGACAGGATGACTTATGGGGTTTCTATGCATTCCCGCAATCACAAGTGGCTGACTACCACCGATCAACTTAGAGACATATTCTAGTTTTTGGGAAAAGTTTGAATTCTCTATCGATTCAGAGCCAGACTTGTCAATTGAAAGAAACATATATTTTTTTGAGGCTATCTGGATGGTGAACCTGAATTCGATACAAGACATTGCTGTAATGCAGCATGGAAATAAACCATGGAAATTTTGTGCGTACATTATTGTGTTAGAAATAGAATTATTCAGGCACATCTTGGTTATCTGTAAAATGTCATCTCTGTAACATCTGGCTCCCCAGAATCTCTTAGCAATTATTGAATGCAGTAAAAGCATTAGAGCTCTGCAGACACTACGGGAGAATGTAGAGGCTTATGGTCAAGCTTTAATTCTGAAGATACTTCTCAGTTTTCCAGAAGACATATGTAGACACTGAATCATTCATACAAAAAGGGTACAGTTGTGAGAAGGAAACATCCTGGAACTGATGGAGTTCTTGTCAGAAGAGGTATATGGGGTGATGACACCTTATAACATTCATGGAGAAACTTACAGCCCTTAACGTTCAATGTATATCAGGATGTACATGAACAGTGTGGTCACTAGGCACAAGAATGAGAGTAAGTGAAGGATATTCAATGACAATCTCACAATTTTGATAGCTAGAAATAGGTGCTGTCTCTGTCTCAATTGGGGTCTCATAGTGAAATAATGTAGAAAGAAAGGAAAGTATTTTGTCTTTTGCATAAAAAAGTCATCAAGTCAGCCTGCAGCAATTTGGAACATCTTACTTCATCAGTTACTCCTACTCCTCAGTAGGCAATGTGAAAACCAAATTTTTACGATTCACCTGTCTCCAAACATCACATATGCATGTAAAAGGGTCAATGGTGTAACCAGGCTTACACACTGCAGTTTTGGTAGTGGCAGTCAGTCAAGCTTCAGCAGATTGTTGATGGTCAATTTAAAACTGGAAGTTGCTGCAAATCTCCCACTGGCAATCAATACCTTTTTGTCTTTATTCACTATGTCACACTTTCATCATCTGGTCTGTCTGACAATGAGAAGCACATGGAACAATTATCATATTACAGTTATATACTTCGAGAGTTTTCACCAGTTTTTGAGATATCTATCGTAACCTCAAGAGTCCAAAGGGCAACACAATAGTAATTTACACATGGCAGATATGATCTTCACTTTGAGCTACTAATTGGAATGGATCACTACTGAAAAACTGTTAAGGATACTGCACTGATACATGTATTCCCATCTCTGGTTTTAATGCCTTCACAATTAGGATGGGTCCTTAGTGGAAGCTGCCAAAAGATTTCTGAAAATTATGCCGTCACTAACCTCATTAAGCTGTCATTCAGTCAAGCACTTGACAACACAGTCCAAAAACATCTCAGATTTCGAAACAATAGGAATATGCAATTATCAGAAACATTCAATGAATGCAAGTGATTCAGCACTTCTCGAAGAGTTTCACATTTCATATTTTATCGAGGATCAGCGAAGAGTGGTCAGTGGCACACAAAAAGTATGTTGAAAAACATTTCCTTACTTTGTAGAGATGTCTAGAGAAGAATGACGTCCACAATGCTGTGTACGAGTTGGAGACAAAATCATATCCAAAATGAACACCTCTAACTGGCTCCACCACAAAATTCAGCTGACAACTCTTATTTGCCCCATAAAACTGTGATGAGAAAGGGACATGGAACCATAGAGTGGCAAATCATACTCAATGCATCTTTGCACAAAAACGGCTCTCAGTCATTTAATGTCTTATAAACAGGGACTAACCTTCTTCCTGAAGTAACTGCAGTACTCACATGTTTTAAAATGCAGCATTTTGCCATTACCACCTGGGTATCAATGCCTTTTTGCAGTTAGTTCTTCATCCAGATGACAGAGAACTGATGAGGTACCTCTGGTGTTGCAAACACAATCATGGAGAAAATGGGGCCAGCACTATGCAGAGCAGAGCTGTTGGCCAATTTAAATGACTTCCCTTTGAGCTTAAATGTAATGTGTTCCTATTTTCAGCTGCACTGAGGGATATGGCAAGCATGGATCATGTGGCGTCATTCAGAGATCACAGTGCCACAACAAAGTCATCAACGTATATCAACAGATGTTAGCAATCCACAACAATGTATGAGAGGCACTCCTGAAGACCCAGCCTTCCCCCCATCACTGCATTGCCCCTACACTGAGGTGAATACATTGTTGTTTAACCTCAGTTACAGCAGTCATCATCATCCTGTAGGTCAGTGACAGATAAAGTGTCTGATAAAACGTTCTTTTGTAAATGTTACATTTTGTACTGCAAGAGGACAACTCTATTTTTTAACCTGGGCTTGAAGTGATGCTTTCATAGTAAATGACAACTGTAAATTAACATGCAGTCCTGTGGCAAAAAAATATGTCAAAGCTAAGAAACTCTTTTTTTTCATTAATGTAATAACGTAAACTAATATTTCATGTGTTCCAGTTGATGAACCTTCTCCCAGAGCAATCAAAGCACCCACAGATATGACCAGATGAATGTAGTCTCACCTGGGCACAACACATCGTTTGCAATTTCCTCCCACAAGTGCCTTATTAGACCATAACACCTACATGGATGACTTTGCAGCAGGGGCTGAAAACGAAAATAGAAGGATAACTCTTTACAATGAACTGACTCCACTCATGAATCAAACGAAGCTACCTACGTTGAAATGGGCAACGATCTCACAGTGACTGGTTGGAATATAGAAATCACAAAGACAAGAGATCATAAGAACTGCACACAAGTTGGTAATTCAGTGAGAGACAGTAGATGATATATTTTGTTTTGATCAACATGAAGTAGCGAACAAAAGACCTATTTGGCTTAGTAATCCCAGAGTCCACTGTAGAAAAACTTATGTATCAAGATACTTGGACTAGGGTGAGATGAACTTCTGCCTCAGCATCTTGTCGCTCATTGGCACATCTGTGTGTCAGTGCTTCCATGTCACACGTCACACATTTACGTACCAAGAGGGATGAAAGACTCCAAAGAGGGATGCACCTGCACCCATGTATTTTGTAATGCATCAGAGTGAGCATATTGTGTGGTCTTTTCTGTCAGGTGTGGGTCCCACATGCAACTGATGTGTAGCAAAAGCAGACTAGCATCCATAAAGAGGATTACGCTGCCACAACTGGAACTGCTAGCATCATTAATGGGGATGAGACTTTTATGTTACTACTGCGAGGCTACCAACTCAGACATGAGTAGAACAATTCTTTGGACTGAATACATGGTGACACTCGCTTGGCTTAAAGGTAATCACAATACTTGGAAAACTTTTGTACGTAACACTGTCATGGTAATTCAAGGGTATACCTCGCAACCCCAGTGAAGGCATTGTCCAGGTAGAGACAATCCTGCAGATCATCTCTCCAGATGAAGGCTACCACAAACCTTACATGCAAAGGACATATGGTGGCACAGCCCACCTTGGCTTTCACAACATCCCTGTGGCTGGCCAAATAAATATCTTGCACATGCTACTTTGCTGGAAACTAAACACACACTGAGATCCCCACATCCTTCTCATGGAGGCACCCCTTATACTAGAGATATTGAAAGGTTTAGTTCATTCTGGAAACTACTGTGAGTCACAGTTCATATTCTCCAACTGAAAAGAAAGCTTAAGATAAGTTCAATTTGCAGGTTGACTTTTTGGTAGAAGAAATGGCAGAAGCTTCACATTATTGGATTAAGGCTGCCCAACAACTATGGTTTTTTTTTTTTTTTTTTTTTTGACAAATCACACCACTGCCAACTAGATGGAAAATAAGAGTCCCAACCCGTTGCGTCTAGATGGTCGCCTGTTTTATACCAAATTAACCACAGAAGAAAGTCATCCCCCAGTTGTACAACGACTTTGCTAGCGACTACACTGACGAAGCCTTTCTCTCATTTGCCGAGGGACAGTTAGAATAGCCTTCAGCTAAGTCCATGGCTACGACCTAGCAAGGCGTCATTAGCCTTACATAGTTTGATAGTGATCGTATGAAATGTCTCATCAAGAACGTTGTATTCACAACAAGGATAAATAAAAGTTAAGTATTCGAGGAGCTGCATACTTTTCTTATTAGCATTCAATACTTATCCTGTTCCAGAATTCACTCCCGTCTGCGTTAGATAGCGTGCATTTCGGCCTCCTCTATCTACAAGGTGTTGGCACATTTGCCAACACATCACTTTCCACCTGCTCACATGTAATGCTAAGTGTCATTGCAGTGAAACCCATGGTACATCTGCTGTATACTGGCCCACATGAAGTGCTAATATGTGATGCAAACACATTTGGTATTAAGGTCAGGGGTGAATGATCAACAGTGTCTGTCAGTAGACTGAAGCCTGCTTGGACCATCACAGACCCATCTTTTCAGCCACTCTCTAAATCTGCACCTGCTCCACCCTCTTCTACCCCTTTCACATTAGGAATAAACCTTCCAGACTTCACTGACATCAGTGACACTCACCGATGAAAATCTTGTCTCCATGCTTTATAAGAACAGGAAATGTGTACTCAGCATGATTTCACATCGCAACCTCCACAACTCTCCTATACCATCCAATGTGGACACAGCAGAGTTGCTGTCCTTTCTATTTACTTAGGGCTCCATCATCATCATGTTAGGCCTACACCACAGCTGTTCTGGCAACAGAAGACAATGGCATCAAATAACCCGACACCCTTCCCATGCGGATGATGTCGATGACCTCACCAACACCATTGCACCGGCCGTGGCTACTTCACATTATGGGTGTGTTCTCCAACCCCCTGCTCACCTCCAGGACTATGAGGTCTCCCCGGCATCACTGTGGCCGCAGCAGTACCACTGCCTAACACCACTACTTCACCATCTCACACTGCTTCACTTCTTCTCATGCTTTGCGCTACAGGGGGACACAGGAACTCTGTGGCAACACACCAGCTGTGTATCATCTCTCAGTGTTTATATGAATATCACTGCCCTAAGCAGCAGGCAATAGTAACATCTTTGACTCTGATTTCAGTTCACTCTGTACCTATGACTTCAGTGTCATTTTTTACTCTCCTAACAAAGTATGGAACTGTCTACTCAGTACCAGAGTGTATTATTCTGTATATACACTTACCAGTACCACACTTCTTACAACTACTATGCCATGCAACAGCCCCGAAAAATCAATGCTCTATCGTATCTCGAGACCTGCCTTGTGGTGGCGCTCGGTCTGTGATCACACAGTGGCAACACGCGGGTCCGACATGTACTAAATGGACCGCGGCCGATTTAAGCTACCACCTAGCAAGTGTGGTGTCTGGCGGTGACACCACAGAAAGGTCTTTATGTAAAAAGACCCAAGGCATTGAATGGTGAGATGGAGGTAGTACATATAAGTTTTGCATACATTGTCTATTGCAGTGGCAGTTTGCGGTCAGCATGAGACACGACCTGCACAACTAACTCAGCGGGAAGTCACATTGCCTCAGCATAGAGGATTCGAGCTACGGAGAGATCAGGGTCTTCCTTAAAGATGGCACATATGTCAAGCATGACCCAGGGAAGGGCCTCTGTCCATGGTTTCAAATGGCACATTAGTGCAGCTTTTAATGTCTGGTGCTATCTTTGCACTAGTCCATTGGACTGTGGATGATATGTGGTGGTACGGAACAGTGACAGCAACAAAGATTGCACAGCTCACTGAATAATGAGGCTTCAGATTGTCTGCCCTAATCAGAAATGAGTGCTGCAGGACAACCAAAGTGTGACAGTCTCGACAGAGATGTCGGCAATAACATGACTTCACCAATCACTGAGATAATGTAAGGACATCCCCCTGAGTCGGGAAGAGATCTGATTGTGTCAATATGCATGTGCTGGAATCTCCCCTTGGGAAACGGGAATCTGACAATGGAGGAGGAAGCATAAGTGTTGGCCTATTTCACTGTGCTGGCAACAGACACATGGTTTGGTCCACGTGGCACAGTTTTTTCGTATGTGGGGCCACACACTGTGCTCCATGGCTAAAGATATAGATGGTTGCACACCAGGGTGTGCAAGATTGTGACTTGAATCAAAAATCAGTTTGTGGAAATATTGCGGTACAACAGGTTGAACCCAATTGCATTACATGTCACACCAAATTGGTTTGGTGAAGCTGGGGAAGGTGCATTGCTCTACATTAAGGCCTATGTCCGGATCATGAAGGAGGTTTTGTAAGTCCTGGTCTGCATCTTGGCGATTTGCTCATAATCGAACTGGGCAAAAATAGAGGCAATGCACGACAGGTAGTCTGCAACCACATTATCCGCACTCCTGTTGTAGGGCACGTCAGTTGTGAACTGTGAGATGAAGACAAGGTGACAAAACTGGCTGGGGGTGGAGTTCATGGATAGGTCACATATTATGTTGGCCACAGAGCAGTGGTCAATGTCTGCCCTCTGTATCATCTTGGAAGCAATGCACAAATTTCTAGATGGTAAGGAGTTCTCAACTGAATGTTGATCGCTTACACTGTGAGTTTGATAGTTCATGTAAGAAAAACTACTGAGGTTGAAAGACGTTGGCTATCTCTAGCAGTATAACAGTGACAATAGCATGGTCACTAGTATCTGATGGTATGGTAAAGTGTGCTTCAGGAGACGGATGAGCCAGTGTAGTCTTGTTCAGTAAATTGTCCTGGAACTGATCAAAGGCAGTTTGCATGGATTGTGTCCACTTGAGGTGACATTTACCCAATGTATTCTTCCCACACAAAACTTATGTCAATGGAAGGAAAGTCTCAGCTGTGTGCAGGATATGTCTTCTGTAGAAGTTAATGACACCAAAAAAATCTGCATAATTGATAATTGGTGTGTGGTAGCAAGACTCATACCTAATCAGTTTTTTCAGGTGTCAGACAGATGGCTGAAGTGTCTACTAGCTGGCTGATAAATGCCACACGAATTTCTCATAACCAACATTCATCCTCATTAATGACCTCGCAGGTAGCTAGTCTGTTGATGACTTGTCACTGTGATCATGCTCTTCTGATGAAGGTGAGAGTATAATGAAATCATCTAAACAGGTATAACAATACGATAAACTGAAAAAAAGTCCCTGTCAATAAATCATTGCTACATTTGTGTGGAATTTTTTCACCTGCTACTATTTGTGAGAAGTCCTGTAGGTTGGGAATGAGATAAATGTCTCTGTCCACGACAGTCTTCACCACTCTCAGTTTGTGGTGGGAAGGCGTCAAGATCTATGGTGGATGGGAGGACCTGGTGCAGTAGCGATGTGATGGACAATACAATCATGAATGCACAAAGGGTGTGGCCTATCAGTGAGGAGCATACCAGGGGCTGAGAGCACAGCACATTGTAGAGAGGAATCACTGGTTAGGCCAATCGATACACTGTCAGAATCACACAGTACAGTCGGACACAACACTTTAATAACCTGTTCAGTGTCCGTGCAGGTGGAAGCCGGTAGTGTGTTGGCATCCTTTGAGGTGGTGGATGAATGGCAAGCTGTTGCAGGCATTATAAGACAAAGAGATGTTGCTTGGCTGCACATAGTGTGGTGACACTGTCCACAATGCACTGTAATAGGTCTATGTCGTCATGTCTTGTGATGTCATTTGTGGTGTGTAGCAAGTAGTGTACTACAAGTGTGCGAGTTGCATTTGCGTGAATGTGTGCATATATGTTGTCCAATTCTAATGAAGGCCAGTTTGGCTGAAAGCTTTATTCGACAGTCTTTTTGTTGTGCCTATTTGAGACTCAGCATCTCTACTATATGGTGAGTAGCAACTATCTTTTTCATAATATTGGAATTATTCCATCCCAGATTTTCCATTGTTTGAATTAGGATTTTTTATGATATATTTCTGATACTTTTTGTTTCTTGAGTATGAATAGTAACCTCTCCTAAAAATTTTGGGAACAATTTTAACAATATTCATGAATATCTACAAATTATGTAATTAACTCTTCTGCAATTGTAGAAGAATTTTCTGATTTTCTATTTTTCAATTATTTTTTGTACCAAAATCTCTTTCAGAAAAATTACATTTTCTGCTATGGAGAGATGTAAGATATGTAGCTTCATCTCACAATCATAATGTTGCACAAGAGAACATGTGAATTTGTACCACCCACGGAAGTGCAAATGCGACCTCGCACTCCTTTATCCACCATGATGAATCTCGAGCTGTGACGTCACCTGGCAGCTACTGCAGTTTGTTTACAACGGTGTCGCGCAGTGTTTCTATCGAAGGCGTGCATGTGAGTGCATGTTACACATTAGTTTGTGTGTAATTCTTGTCCTGCCGAGTGTTCAGTTGGAAAGGAATTGTTCCGTGAGTCTTGTAGCTTCGTTCTTGGAATTATGTCTACAAATACGTCATATTGTGCAGTTGCTGAATGTAGTAGTAGTGGATGTAAGACTGAAGGCGTAATTTATCATCGTTTTCCAAAAAATGGTGAACTACAGCGTAAGTGGATTGCTCGTTGTAAACGAGAGGACAAAATTAATGTTAATAATGCAAGAGTTTGTTCTGAACATTTTTGTGAAAGCGATTACAAACGAGACTTGCAGAATGAATTGTTAGGTCTACCTACACAGAAACTGCTACTGGATAATGCTGTTCCATCTCTGAAAATACCAAACTGGCACAGAAATATATTCAAAGTTCCAGGTCTCAGCACCGCGAATGTTACCAGTAGTGTTCTAACAGAGAGAGAACGTCACTGTGACACTAGAACAGTAAAAAAAAGAGCTCTCCTAACGTTGAAAACTTTATCTCCCAAGAAAAGTAAGCTGGGCAAACCCAGCAACACAGACGTTTTGACTGATCCGCTAATTTCACTTAAAGACCAGGAAAGCACTGAAGAAAGAATTGGTTAGTTTGAAGATTAAAAATGTTCGACTGGAACAAAGAATTAAGTCCATGAAAGAAGTTATAAAGCAAGCTACATCTATAAAACGTAATGTGTCTCACACTAAGAAGTACAAATGTGTATACTAGGATGTGAGAAGTACACTTTCTCAGTGTTTCACACCAGGACAAATTCGTTGTCTGTTAAAGAAGAGGAAGCAAGTAACGTGGTACTCAGAGGACATTGCAAATGCTCTCACATTGAGAGCCTTGTCTCCTAAAGCATATGCCTACCTGAGGAGAAAGAATTATCCTTTTCCCTGCAGGTCAACACTCCAGACATGGACGAAACAGTTCAAGTGCCAACCAGGTATTTTGAAAACAGTTTTGGAGTTAATTAAAGGTAGGTCAGAAATGTTCATATCATTAGAGGTGATTGGTGTCCTAAGCTTCGACGAGATGAGCATTGACGGTCGTGTGACTTACGATTCGTCCGACGATGTAGTGCTCGGACCACACAGCAATGTCCAAGTCATCATGGTTTGCAGCTTGTTTTCGAAATAGAAGCAGTCAGTGTATTATGACTTTGATGTTGCAATGTCTAGTGATTTGTTGCAGAATGTCATAAAAGAAGTTGAAACAGCAGGAATCCGTATCGTAGCTGTTACATGTGACATGGGACCAAAAAATATGAATGTGTGGAAGCAACTTGGTGTGTCTACATCCAAGACATTCTTTTCAAACCCTGTTGATCATAGCAGAAAAGTCTGGGTTATTTTTGATGTTCCACATTTGCTTAAGTTATTAAGAAATCATTTTCTTGATGACGGAATCACTTTGCCTGATGGTACTGTGATTACAAAAATGGTTATAGAAGATCTTCTTCGACATCAGAAAGGCGATATTTCGATCAATCACCACATATCGGAGGTTCATCTTAACGTTAGTGGACGTGATCGTCAGAATGTCCGAAGGACTGCACAGATATTTTCACGTCACACTGCCCAAGCTGAGAGATATGTTCTGCATAAAGATCGCGAAGGAAGCTTCATTGAGCTCGTGAACGATGTGCTGAATTCGAGATACCCTCAAGATGAGAAAGCTCCCCTTAGGAGTGGTTACGAGTTTAATATCAGAAGTCAGGAAAACTCTATAAAAAGATTTCTTGAAATGTGTTCTAATATGCGAGTAGGAAAAAAAAACCAGTCTTCTCCTGTTTCAGAAGGGATTCATTACATCAATAAATTCACTTTTTGGACTTTACAATGATATGAAAAATTCCAGAGCTACTTATATATTCACAGCCAGACTTAATCAAGGTTGTCTGGAAAATTTCTTTTCCAGAATCCGTGGCCTTGGTGTCTTCTACAACAATCCCATTCCTTTTGAGGTGAAAAACAGAATTCGTTTATTGATACTGACTGGAAGTGCAAGTGAAATACCTTTGTCTTCTGGTACTTTGACTTCAGAGGACAGAAACGACAATTCTGCTTCTGAAAACTACCCGACACCAGCTGATGAAACTGAGGAAGATTTTGCATGTTTTCTCTCGAGTGAATTATGTATAAGAGTAACTGATAAATCATTTGACGTCGCTGCAGATGACGAAAACTTGCTCTTAGATTTCAAGCACAGTGATTCAGTGTGTACCAGTGACGACGTGAATGATGATGCTTTAAAATATCTAGCAGGATATGTAGCATTCAAGTGCAAAAACGTTGACAGTTCTTTGGGAAATACAGCAGGGCAGTGTGTTGTTGATACAGAATTAAGTCTGGAGCAAGACTGGATTACTATTATTTCAAAAGGGGGCCTCATTTCTCCCTCTACTGACTGGTTTGCTAAAATACGTGAGTTAGAAATTACATTTGCTGCTTTTCATGGATCAAATATTTCTCATTGTAATAGTGATGGCAACCTTAGCAGATCATATAAGTGCGAAATTTCCCGAACTTAATAGGAAAATAGTTCAGTTATATGTCAGAACAAGAACTTTTATACGGATTAGACATTTAAACAAAAGATCCAAAATTGATGCAATGAAACGAAATTCGGCAAGGAAGAATCGGCTCTGGTCAGCGTCGCCTTCGGCATCTTCGACGTAGCTTCTGCATCAGCTTTGTAAGGTAAGTTCGAAGATTACTGTCTTTTTATTTACAAAAACTTGTGTAAAATAGGCAGTACCCAACTGTAAAACATTTACCGTAGTCAGATGCCTAAAACACAAGCACGAATGCGGATGCGAACATCGGCCACTAGTTTTGCGTGGTGATATATCATCATTGCTACTAATATTTAACGCATTTCTTTCAGAAACCTTCTATATAATATTAACATGAAGTGTGTTCAACCCTGTGAGCGTGAAACTTTAAGTTATATGAGAAGAGAAGAGACGTGAAAACAGTTATTTTGCAATCTCTCATATTCTACAAACGGAGACTGCTGCCGTCTGGCTGCTGGGTGACGTAACAAGTCACTCCCAATGAGAGCGCACAAAGCCAATCTGGCATACCTTTTTTATTCTATGTTCCTTGGTACCACCAATGTAGGAAGTAGCCATTGTTGTGTCAACAATGCATAGTATAGGAGTGTCTCTATACATGTGCCACTTCTATTTGAGTTCTCCTGTGTCGTCTTTCACTAACTATTGTCTTTGTCAAGCACGTTCCTGCTTTAATACTACAATCAACACAGACACTTGTGAATATGGAGCAAATGGCAGTCCAGACCACATCACCCGGGAATGTGCCATTAGACAAGTTGTGACAGACAAGGATAGGAATGTCTTTGGCAATATGTCAGTCTACTCATATAACGTAATAAGGAATGAGGAGCTTTGGCACAAGCTGAACTTGATGGCAACCAAAATATCAGTTTATGAACTCCAACCCTACATGCTGAAAAGAAATCAAGAAGGGGCCATAGATTAAGACAAGAAGACCCACCAGAGCAGAACTTCCACCAACAACTACCTTCTGGGAGCAGCTAGAGGTTGAGCCCTGGGGACAACCAGGAAGGATTTCCTGAGACGCTGACAGGTGGCTCCCCATCTCTCTTCACCTTGGGTTGCATGGCAGCACAGCCCTTGTGATTCCCGACTTGTGCTTCAGCATGCCAAGCCAAACTACCCAGACAAACGATTAAATCTAGTTTTGTTCAGATACCAAGTAGAATAGTGTTGTGCAGTGTAGCAGTGTAGAATAGTGCAGTAGACCAGTAGTATGTGCCTTCTGGATTCCGGATAAACATACCTGTGAGCCAGATGGCCAAATGGTGAAATAAATTTTTGAATTATTTACATTTATTGTTATTTTTAAGTACATATTGTATGTTCCCCCCCCCCCCCCCCCCTTAACACCCTAATGCTTAGTTATACTAACTGTTTTTTGTTATTCTCATATATACTAATTCACATGCAACATTTGGTCTGCTCTTATATATAGACAATAGACAAAAAGAAAAGAGAAAATAAATACATAAAAGTTAGAATCTCTCTACAAGAGTTCGCCTTGTAAATATTCATAGAAAAGTTGCTTTACTCTTAAGCAGTTGTTTAATGGCATGATACAAATTGTGTCATGAAAAAGTCTTAATAAAATAAAAAGTCTAGTTGTACTGCAGTGCTTCTGTCGTTAATCACCCTCAAAATTGATCTTGCTGTGGCAACCTCTGAACGTGGTCTACATATTTAAGGCAAGGAAGTGTTACACATTGATACTTTTTGAAGCTTTAGACAATGCACTGAATACAAGAGCATGTGGCTTGCTATTTACTTGCTAAAACATCCATTTTACATTTTGAAAACTTATATGAGAAAATGGATATTCAAACATACCTTACTGTTTCAATTCACTATGGGCAAAGCAGCATTTACCTCCAATGTGTGAATGAACAAATGAATGAATGAACGAAGCTAAATCTTCTGACAGCACATTTCCATTTTTGTTCACAACTCGTTTCACAAAAATCAAACACTAAATACTTTCACAACATATAATCACTTACAAGTAATTCAACATTTCATTCCACATCATTCAATCCCACCTACATAAGACAAATGTTTATTCTGATCTGTATCCTATCATTGCTGCCATTTTTTTACAAGAGACTACAGTAGATGGAGGTTTTCTTCAGTAGACAATATCAAAATTTTGTTCTGCACCTTCTTCTTTGTTTACTTTACTAAACATAACCTCTGGGAGATAATTTTCTAATTGTCAGGTCCAGTATCAATGCCTGTAAGCGCTTGCATCTGCTTTGCCGCATTGCTGAGAGATTAAATTTGAACATCCTAGTTTCTTTTTGATTGCTTTAACTCCTCTTCAGAATCTGTCTTTATTCTCAATTTAGACAGCTGTGTCAATTAAGTGTTAGTTTCTTCTTCCTGTTAAGAGTACTGTAGTGTTCTGCCTCTTCAATGTTTCTGTGAGTATCAATACCTCTTTCTTACAACTTACATCAATTCCCATCACTAATAAATCATTGGCATCTCTTTCAGCTATGCTATGTTGAACAGAACTGTTCTTTTTCATTCAGCATATTACACATGTTATACTTGTTTGCTGAATCTGGACAGCTGCATATGTATTGGTAAATGCATGCCATCTACTCAGTACTTAATTTCACTTGACTCTTTCACTTGCCAAATGGTGTATATCTTCTTCACTTCTGAGGAAGCCACAACTTTCCAAGAGTCACTAATTTCAGAAACCAGAGTAGTTAACATTGTGAACTTATACTTTTGCTTTAGATGTTACTTGCCTTTATGCATGGTAATGAGGCACTCACAAACTATCTCTCATGAAAGTCATAATGGCATTAAAAGCTTTATCAAGTCATCCTACATTTCTGCCATGCAAATAAACATATTTAATAGTTTTATGCATTTGCTCTGTGTGTATACTAGTGTCACCAATAGCGTGCAGAAAATAACAGTATGCCTATATTTCTTTCTAATTATTATACACATTTATGAAATATTGTGCAAATTCTGAAGTATCAGTGTCTTCACATAAAATCTTCTGACAACTGTAGAACACATTGTGGTCTTTTTCTTTCATTAGTGTTTGGACAACTTTATACATTTCCATTTGCTTCTCTTTTGTTTTGACTTTTGAGAGATTTTTTCCTCCATGCATCTACATGCCAACTGCATAATAGTATCTTTTCCGGCACACCCATGGCAGCATGCTATCCACTATAAAAATAATCTGCCATGTCACAGATAAATACGTCTGCAACAATTTTATTTATTTTTTTCCTGATGCACTCTCTCCAAAGATACAGGCAATGCTGTCTGGTATGTCCTATTTAATATAAAAAAGTGCACTTGGGAAACCTTGTCTCAGCTCTTTTATAGTGAATGTAACCACAAGTTCATAAACATAATTATTTACATAATGCATAATGCCCATGCATCACCAGCATACTTCTGCAGCTTGCTACATTGTACATCGCCCATTTTGGTTAATGCAAAAGAGCAGAGGGAAGTCTTCTTCTGGTGGTTCGTACAAAAAAGAAACATATAATTGTTTACTTTCTTGCACTTTGTTTACCCATGCAAATACACTTGCTCCAATGTCCTAATGTTCAACAACATTACAATTAGTACAGGTCTTTTTGTAAATAGCTGTCTAGCTTATCAGAAAATTTAATTTATGATTTTCTTCGATATTGCATCCACTGAAACAAAGGCACAATTTTACTAGCAGTTTCTTTTCTCTTGCTCCTTGAGGAGCAAATGACACAAATCACATTGTGGACCGAAAGGAAGCATGACATGTTCCATCCATAAATTCCTCCACTTTGATGCCTGCTATGTTGTCATGTGCCATTTATTGGCAGATTTGGAGCATAAGTGCCTGGATGTTGACAATGGAAACTAAATTTTTGATCTATTGGTGTTTCCAACACCCCTCAATCTGATGTACAAAACACTACACTCCATTTCAATTTCTTCTCTCCGTGATCTTAAGTCAGTGAATGACTGAAATTATATTTCCTAATACACTGAATGAGCATCATGAATAATTTTAAAATGTTCAAGAACGTTCATTTTCCCCAAAGCAGAAAAGACACCAATAGTGTGACCAATAGCAATTCTACAGTCGCGAAATGAATCTCTGGCATAGATCTGAATTTCGTGCTGCCGAAGAGCTGACACCTGACTGAATCCTTTGTTACTCTAACTGCATACCTTCTCTTTCATTTTTTATTTTCTTTGGCACAATTTCTTTTCTTTCAAAGATCATGCTTTTTAAAAATATCTCCATAACCCCCATGGAGTCCATATTCCACTTGGCACATGGGACACATAAACATTATGTAATAGTATACACACAGCAACTACAAGCAACTAAGAGGGCAGCAAGTTCATGCTTGCAATATGGTGTGAAGTTTGCACATGGACACTTCTCGAGGGGCATGAGATACAAGCTACATCTAGCCACTAGCGAGTCATAATCTCCCAACACCCACTTAACCCAAGATTGTATGCTGCCATCCTTTGACACTAAAACATTACTGCAGGTGGTATACTCTTCTCTTTCTCCACTTCCATGTCCTCCTGACTCACCCAGCTCATCAAATGAGGACTTGCAGTTTAGCATGGAATCCAGATCATGAAGGGATATATCTCTACACCTTCACATTGCATTATGGCAGGTGATAGTCACATTATCTACCAGGCAAAATTCTATGGGCAATCACGAATCAAAAACTGTGACTCTGGACTTGTGGTTCAACACTTAACCTCTCTGCTACCAAGATCACCAACACACAGGATTTTTTTTTTTTTAAAAAAAATGAATAACATCAAATTACAGAAAAGAATAACTCTTCCAAGAGAAAATAGTGAATACACAATTGCTTACATAACACACTGAACACAAAAAGACACTGTATCACTCATGAGACTAATTAAAATACAAATAAATACACTGTTAGCTGCATAAAACTTGTTTTAGGGGTTGTTTTGATACTATTTTCTCACAGCGGGAGCACAGCACATCTTTTTGTTTAGAGGTATAACGTCGGCACCTTGGACATAGTTGATGTTCTGATGTTTCACATACAATTTCAAACTCATTATCTGATAGCTGCTTATTAGACTTGATCAGTTCCACAGCTGATACCTGCAGTAGTTCTGTCAACTCAGAAAAATCACTTCGACCTTCTTCCTGGAACAACTGCAAATTAAGTGCAACAAGATTAAATCAACAAGTCTATCCCTTTACTGTAAAGCAACAAAAGCCAGAATTTTTCCTGCACACATCAACAAATTATTTTCATGGCTATCACATGTCCCACTCCAGCATTACTACTTGATGCGGAATACCAAAAACTAATAAAAGCACAAATTCCTACATTCATACTACAAGCATATGACTCCTGAAGCAAAGGACACATATCTCTCCCGTAGGAAGTACGTCAAATACACAAACATCTAACACGAAAAATATATAATGAGGCTCAGTGTTTTGAAATTGTATTTGCTGAGACAGTAGTAACATTAGAAAGTGTCATATATGTCTCTCACAGGGTGACAGTACTCATCATCCTCATCAGAATCCAGTTTATATTCATACAACATAGTTGTCAGTTGGCTCCTCCTTCCTGGCAATAGATGAGTAAAGTAAAAGTGCGCAGTTAAACAATGAGTCCGTACAGCAGATGGAATGTAAACAAAAAGCTGCTCTCCCCCAACATTGACAACTGTAAGCAGGAAAAGCACTTATTGCTACTCCTTCCCTCCCCTCCCCCTGTCCTCTGTGTCAAGCACTTTCATCATGCTGGAGTGATGGTTGACATTCTGCCAGTTGAAACACCAATAACAAGCGAGCACTCCGTCTCCACACTGTGTCCCACAAAAACTGTTCATTGTAAATTCTGTCCAGACTGCTTTGTTGTCCGCATTGTCACACAAAATTAACTTTTTCACTTGCAACAAACCTGGCAACAAACCTGGGAACTGGTAAACTATGTACCTCAGCAAATTTGTGACACAACAACAGATAGTCCAACTGCAAAGTATTCAACTGATCACCAACTACAGGTCAAGATGGCAACAAAACTAATGCTGTCATTATGCATAAACAAGGGAGATGTCAAATACTAAATTGACACCAGCTCTGGCTATCTTTAATTAGGACGTTTACTGGCATAATGGGACTCTGCCGCTACAATGGCCAAAAGATCCCACTGCAAGGACAATTATTGTAACAGCTAATTAGAATTAGAAAAATGTCTTCAGAAAAGCAACATTACTTCTAACAGCCTCTGCAGTAATTGCTAGCAAATTTGACTAACATGTTATTTTCTTTACTTGGATTCCATATCACAGACCAAATTAACCTTGCATATAATTCAATGCTGATCTATGAAGGTTGTTCCAACGGTAAGTTCTGATGCTGTCATATGTATGAAGGAGTGGAGACTGTGGAGTGATTTCAGTTTTGTGAAGTGATTTCAATTTAGATGTCATACATCAGCTCAACCCACCAGCATGGAAACCTGGTTTTGCATATTAGATAATGTGGCAACTATCCTTACACATTGTTCCATATAATTAACTTTAAAGTGGTGTGCTTCTGGGTGCTCAGCCATGTTACTGGTTTTACATTATGCAAAATGTTTTGATGATCAATGCAGTCATCATCTTCAGAACTGCGAGTATACATATCACAAAACTTACAGCACCTGAAAAAGATGTCTAGATCAGTTGTAATAATATTGTGGATAAAATGCAAACAACAACTTGACTGAACCACGCGATGGCTGAACCACACCTTGGCTGAAGCACACCATCATGTAATCAAGCGGGAAAAACTTGAGACATCACACCTCAGTGCTTCAGGTGAAATCTTAATTAACAGAGATGGTATGCAAAAGAACAAGCAAATTAACAACTTAAAAAAGCAATTGAGGGCACTAGAACTGAGATGAAAATGCAATGGACGTGACTGGAGTAGAGATCACAGTACAAACATCAACAGCAACTGTGCCTTCTACATGTTACCGAAGTCATCTTCCCATCCAGCAGGTACATCGAAATCTGTTTTACATTAGTTTAACAACCAAGAACTATTCTTAAAACAATTGAAGTATCTCCAAATATGAGTCATATAATCAAATTCAAAAATTACCTTCAATATCTGCAAAGTTTTATCTCCTGCAAAAACTTTCACATTTAATTTCAAAGTATTGGATTCTTCTGAGGTTTTGTGAAGTAAATCACGCAATTTCAATGCTGCTGACATTATATTGTCAATGTCAGCTTTCTCCCACTCCTTTAGAGGCTTCCAGACTCCAGATCGGAAAACACCTGTACCTGATGTGAACAAAAAATGTATTAAATTTAATGAATAAAAGGCAGTTGTTAATTGAGAACATATAATATAGTGTCACATAGCAGAAGGTTTATTCAGCACTTACACATACAAGAGCATGGAGCAAACTGCCTCTGGCCAGAACACGTACAGTATATATACAGCTACAGAACATTCCAGTGGAAAGATTCTTGACATTTGTGGATACTCCTAGAATGTACTCAAACTGAGTACAGAAATTAAAATTGTACAGTCCAGGCAAGTTTTGAACTCACAACCCTTGATGCAACAGTTCACTATCATAACCACTACACCATGGTGCTACTCAGCTTCTCATGCGACATTGCTCCCTTGTTAAGAGAACAGCTTCTCGATGTCACGTCCTCCTAGTCCGGGAACACGTCATCAGTCCTGCATACTCCGACTCCCGATGACTGATTCTCACCCTGGCGGTGATCTTTTTAGAACTTCTGTTGCCGCTACGCCCTTTGTCCCCTTTCCGCTTGTTGCCTGTCGCTGGAGCTTCGAATTTACCCTGGGTTGCAGGATCCTTACAGGGCTTCATTCGGAGGACATGGACCGTATCTCTGACCTTTCGTCGTCTTGTGTCGGCATTGAAATCTTCAACTTCATAAGGAACATCCGACACTTGTCTTACAACCTTGTAAGGTCCAAAGTAGCACCTGAGGAGCTTCTCAGAGAGACCAACCTTCTCAACAGGCGTGAAGATCCAGACGAGGTCACCAGGCTGGTAGACAACAGGACGGTGGCTCGTGTCATACCTTCAGCAATCATTTTCTTGAGTCTGCAGCATGCAGAGTTGAGCTAACTGCCAAGCTTCCTCAGCTCTGGTTAACACCTGGCCGATGTAGTCGTCGTCCATGTGATCAGGCTGTAACGGAATCACAGTGTCCATCCTCATAGTTGCCTCACGCCCATGCACGAGGAAAAATGGCGTAAATCCTGTGGTGTCTTGTTTGGCGGTGTTGTAGGCAAACGTCACGAATGGTAGCACCTCATCCCAGTTGCTCTGCTCAACATTGACAAACACTGATAGCATGTCGGCCAAGGTCTTATTAAGGCGTTCAGTAAACCCGTTAGTTTGCGGATGGTAGGCAGTCGTCGGAGATGAGTAATGTTCCACCGATGGTTTATCTCTGTCACAAGATGCGATTGAAAAACTTTCCCTCGATCTGTAATTAACGACCTTGGGGCACCATGTTTTAATACAATGTCTTCCATGATGAATTTGGCTACCCCGGATGCCTCGGCTGTTTTCACGACTTTTGTAATGGCATAGCATGTCAGATAATCAGTGCAAACAATATTCCATCTACTGTCACTAGCAGACATTGGAAATCATCTGAGGAGGTCAATCCCAACACGATGGAAAGGCGTTTCGGCTGGTGGAACCAGTATGAGTTGGCCAGGTAGTTTCTGAGGAACTGCCTTTCTCCTCTGACACTCTAGACAGTGTGACACACAGTGAATGCATGTGTTTAGGAATCACTGGGAGCCACCTCTTTCCAAACGGATCGAAGTTTTTCTTGCAAAGTAATTCATTAACTACCTTAAATTGTCCTTTCACATCCTCTGACCAATTTAAGGCAAGCATAATTTGAGATATCTTGGCATCCTTCTTCTGTTCAGCAGAGAGATCCTGGAGTGCAGCGAGACAATCACTATCTTCATCAAAGTCTTGATGGTCTTGCACAGGGTTTCTTGAGAGACAGTTGGCATCTTAGTGTTTTCTTCCACTTTTGTGCACTATTGTAATGTCATACTCTTGAAGACGTAGTGCCCACATGGTGAGTCATCTTGCTGGACCCTTAAGGCCTGTCAACCAACAAAGTGAATGATGGTCTGTAAAAACTGTGAATGACTATCCATAGAGATACTGTCGAAATTTGCACATGGCCCAGATCACAGCAAGACATTCTCTTTCTGTAGTTGAGTATTTTCTCACACCTTTTGTAAGTATCCTAGAAGCATAGGCTATAACCTTCTCTTTTCCAACCGAAATTTGCACCCAAACAGCACCGGTCCCATACCCGCTGGCATCTGTGTGTAGTTCTGTAGGTGCTCTCTCATCATACAGACCAAGTACAGGGTCAGTCGTCATAGCTTTTCGCAGCACACCAAAAGAAGCTTGTTGAGCTCCACCCCAGATAAATTTAGCATCAGCTTTTAATAACTCTTGGAGTGGTCTGGCTTTGATACAAAAGTCTTTCATAAAACAACAGTAATAAGAACACTATCGGAGGAAGCTTCTCACATCTCTAATACTTTTAGAAATAGGAAATTCTGTTATAGATCTCACCTTTTCTGGGTCTGGCCACACACCTTCGTTTGACACAAGGTTTCCAAGTATTTTGATTTCTTTTGCTCCACAAGACACTTTCTTGGATTAAGTTTCAGTCCACCTTGTTGGAGACACTTAAGAAAGGCCCTCAGTCTTTTTATATGTTCATCAAATGTCTCTGAAAACACTATAATGTCATCTAAATAACGAAGACACATCGTCCACTTCAGGTGCCTTAGAAGATTATCCATCATCCGTTCAAAAGTTGCTGGTGCATTACACAAACCAAACGGCATTACCTTAAACTCATACAGGCCCTCAGGGGTGATGAATGCAGTTTTCTCACAATCAGCCTCATCTACTTCAATTTGTCAGTATCCTGAGTACATGCCCATGGTTGAGAAAAACTTAGCCCCCTTTAGACAATCTAGTGTATCATCAATTCGTGGAAGAGGGTAAACATCCTTTTTAGTTATCTTATCAAGCTTCCTGTAATCAACCCAAAAGCACCAACTGCCATCCTTCTTCTTGACAAGGACCACTGGTGATGAACATGGGCTCTGTGAAGGCTGAATGATGTCATTCTTCATCATTTTCTCTACCTCATCGCAAATTATTTGATGTTCCACTGCTGACACACGGTATGCTCTCTGGCTTATTGATTGATGGTCTCCAGTGCTAATTCCGTGCTTCACCGTTGATCTGTCTAATTTGCTCTTCGCCTATGGACTGAATCATTCACAGAACTCTTGAAAAATGGCAAGTAGCTTCTTCTGTTGTTCCTTAGTGAGATCTGGTGATAGTCGAGCTAGAAGATCTTGTCTCATAGTGGTAGTGCTAATTTCGCCCACAGACTCAGGAGGTTCCTACGACACTCAGCTGTTCTTCAATTAACAGCTCAGCATTTGCTACGCACACAGGTCTTGGAAGGATCTGCGGTTCTCAGCGACAGTAAACTATCCACAATTCACCAAATCCGTTCTTAAACGAGATGACAGAGGCTGGGATGACCAAGTTATTCTTCAGTGGTATTCTTCTCTTATATTCCACTACAAGATCCACGGGTTGATGCATGGCACGACTCGTGACAGTTACCTTTCTAGTGCTGAATGCAGGAATGGTCACTTCTTTCAGCACACATAGTCTCCACACACTCAAATGTGCATCTTCTTGTTCACAGTATCTCATCTCGCCTAGCATAATCTTCGTGCGACCACAATCTATAATTGCCTGAGAAGTTTTCAATAAGTCCCATCCGAGAATGACGTCATGACTACACTCTTGTAAGACAATGAATTCTAAGGGCTATCTATGGCCACTTATACCCACTTGAATGGTACATCTTCCTATAGGTTTTACATATTTCCTATTAGCCACCTTCAGGAGAGATGTTTTGTTGTTGACGAATACGGTTTTCAGCAACTGGCGATGGTACTCCTCCGAAATGACTGAATATGATGCTTCAAAGTCCACAAGAGCTTGGGTTTGTTGGCCATCCATGAGGATATTGACGTAGTTCACTATCATTTTAAGAGATAGACATGATCCAGCGAAAAGCAGCGCGATTCAACATGGGGACATTTAGTCAGCGCGAGAGCGTTACGGAGATGCTGAACAAGCTCCAGTGGCGGACACTTCAAGAAAGGCGTTACGCAATACGGAGAGGTTTATTATCGAAATTACGAGAGAGCACATTCCGGAAAGAGATGGGCAACATATTACTACCGCCCACATATATCTCGCGTAATGATCACAACGAAAAGATCCGAGAAATTAGAGCAAATACGGAGACTTACAAGCAGTCGTTCTTCCCACGCACAATTCGTGAATGGAACAGGGAAGGGGGGATCAGATAGTGGTACAATAAGTACCCTCCGCCACACACCGTAAGTATAGATGTAGATGTAGATGTAGATGTAGTGAACGAAAGCGGAGGAGTTTTCTCTTCAGCAGCCTCACCTCCAAGGAAGGTCGCACCCTTTAGTTTTCCAGGTTGTGGCGGCTAGGTCATTGGGTGGAGCTTCTAAACAGCGATGGAGACCTAGATCATTTTGTGGAGGAGTGTCCTCTCCAGCAGCTAGCTTGCGGCAATGGAGACCTTCATCATCCTGCCCCCACATCATCTTGTTCACCTTCGTCGTCCCGGATTTGGTGTCGGATAATATCAGTCTGCTGTCTTCTGGCAAGGGCATCATCAAATATCCACTGCCTTTCTCGACAATAGCGCACCACATGTCCCGATCGTCCGCAGTGGAAACATACTGGCTGGTTATCCTGGGTCCTCCAGACGTCAATCTTCCTTGGTGCTCAAACATGTTCCTCATGCGGCTTTGTAGGAATGTAACTCTGCCTGCGTCTCAACTTTTTCACTGTTTTAAAGGGAAATGAAGGACGAGAGATTGGGTTCAATGTCTGTTCCACTTCCTCCCTTATGACCTCTTGAAGCATCTCGGGTTTTTGCTCACCGTGCAATCCAAGTGCCTTCTGAACTTCCTCTCTCACTATTTGACGAAGTACAGTTGTGAAATCAGTTGCTTCCTCCATCACAGACATCAATATGAAGTTTGGAAGCCATTCAAACTTCTTGCATAATTCTTTTTTGATACATTGTCTCGAAATACTGGCACCATTTTCTGAAGTCGTCTGCTGTCAAAACCTCCTTCAGGAGTAGGGAGGGCTTGATACATGTCCTCAGCAACAACCTTCACGAGATGTGCAAACTTATCTTCCTCCTTCATTCTAGGATCCACTATTTTATACAGCTCCAAGATGTCTTGAATGTAGGATGCTGTAGTTTCTTCTCGACACTGTACCCTGCATTTTAATTTATCTTCAGCCTTGCACTTCTGCCATTGTGTGTCGCCGAAATACTTGCGCAGTCCTGCCTGGAATACTTCCCAGCTTGTGAACTTCTCCTCGTTGTTCTCATACCATTGCTTGGCAGGGCCCTCCAAGTAGAAGAATACATTAGCCAAACACACGGTGTCATCATTTGTTGAATTTGGCTATACGCTCATATACCTTCAGCCATTTGTTTAGATCTTGGCCATCGTCACCAGAGAACCCGGATGGATGTCTCATGTGGTGGCACATACTTGCTGTCATCGTAACATCCTCTTCTTCTTCTGTCTCCGATAGACTGCGGCTGTTGAATATGGCTCACAGCGAGTCCACCAGAATAATGTCACGTAGAAGAAGGTTCATTCAGCACTTGCACATACAGGGGCGCAGAGTGAACTGCCTCCGGCCAGAACACATACAGTATATATACAGCTACAGAACCTTCCAGCAGAATAATTCTTGACATTTGTGGGTACTCCTAGAATGCACTCAAACCGAGTATGGAAATTAAAATCGTACAGTCCAGGCGAGTTTTGAACTCATGACCCTCCATGCAACAGTTTAGTATCATAATCACTACACCACAGTGCTACTCAGCTTCTTATGTGACAATAGTATAACACACAGTGTGTCTGTATAGTACGTAGAGTGTAAAACAACTATGTATACAAGATTTTAATGTTTAGATTAGATAAAAAGAAACAAATTTTTGTGTGAGAAAAATGTCGTAGGTGTTCCATTTCACTGCTAGAGGTATATGAAGGTTTTATGCTAGTGATGACCAGAGGGTTGTGTTGATTTGGGGGAAGAGACCAAACTCCGAGGTCATCGGTCTCATCAGACTAGGGAAGGATGGGGAAGGAAGTCGGCCGTGCCCTTTCAAAGGAACCATCCCAGTATTTGCCTGAAGCGATTTAGGGAAATCACGGAAAACCTAAATCAGGATGGCCAGACGTGGGATTGAACCGTCGTCCTGCTGAATGCAGTGATGATCAGAGAAAGTGCTCAAACTGTCATTTGATGAGTATTGTTTTAGAGATGATGGCCATCTATATTAAAGCACAACTGGCATCTGTGTGCTAATGATTGTCTAAAATGCTCAAAACAACCAGATGTTGCAATAAATAATGGATCAGCTTCAGATAAATGGGCCACGGGGTCTTCTTGAGTGTATACCGATGTCTTGTGCACCAAACACTTCACCTCCCTCCCACAAAAAGAAATCCATAGACGGTTAGCACCATCTCTACAATATTCATCACATAGCAGTTGGAAAACCACTTCTGACTAGCATCAAAACTTCAAGGACTCCTAATGAGAAAACAATGTACCTGTGACATTTTTTCACAGAAAATTGTTTCTTTTTATCTCCTCTAAACACTCTAAAATTTTGTGTAAGCAGTTTTCTATGTAATCCGCCACACACCATGTGGTGGCTTGCAGATTGCAAATGTACATATGAAACATCATTATAATAATTTTTTAAAAATTTTTTGCCTTTCAATATTCTGTATGAATCTGATTTTTTGTTTCATCTCATCAATAGAGAAAAGTGTTAGCTTTTGTCTAAAATGCATCAACCAAAAAACTGCTACCTTTTTTTTTAAGTTTATCATGAGTATGCATTGTACTGGCACAAATTACTCTTAAAACAAGGTGAAAAAAGCACTTAGAAAACGCCTGTTGATCACACATTGGATCTCCTATGAACACCACTCACCCAATTTCCAAAAGATGCATACGGTGCAAAGAACTAAGTGTTCAAAGGATGCAAAAGTAGTTTGTCTGAATCACTTATTGTAAGACGTGGAGCATTCATAGGGAGTTGCTATTCAGTCCATAAAAAGTGTCATTGGTCCCTTACATATGGACATGTTGTTTTTGCTTATTTTAAATAGGATGTTGTAGTATTCAAATATCAACATTGTATCATTTTTTCAGGTGGTGTGGGGAAAAAATAAAATTAAATAAATAAATAGGGTCAACAACTGGGCCTCCACATATCATGAGAAATAACAGATTTTGTATGGCAGTGTTTCACCAGGGAAACAATTTCAACAACCAAAGTTTGAGGTCATAAAAACTAACGTGCTAAGCTATGAAGACTTTCCAAGAACATTCTCTTTCTTGTAAGCTGCATTTCTATACCTGAGACTGTGATTTAACTGTAGAAATACCCATAAAGTCCTCATCTGGTAGATGAAAATTGGTATTGGCATTTGTCTTACCACACGAAAACTTTATCTGTTCAGTTACAACAGTTACACGTGGTTGTATTAAATAGTTTCAAAATTATGACAATTTTTGTATACTTCCAAGTTAGTAAGATATGAATTGACTTAATACCAAAACAACATTTTATTTCCAAATAATCCTCATCAGTTATCCGAAGCTATTGATACATGTACACATCCTTCCAAATGCAGACATACAAGATGAACCACCTTGGTTCTAGACAACAGCTATTGCATAATAAACACAGCTACTGTAAAAGATATTACTTTCCTGCACATGTGGTGATGAAAATTTTGAAGCTCACAAAAAGTATATAAATATATTTACCATTAGTCATGACTAAGTTATCCCATAACTCCCTTCAGTATTTCAAAACTACAACTACATGAGACAAAAAGCAGTTAGCCTACATCTGTTATTAAGTACATCCCCTTCCCCTTTTACCAACCCCACAAACATAGAGTATTCCTATTCACATGTATACGGTGCTTCAGACCAGCTACTCCAACCATTTTTCTCAAAAATGGTGCTTCTGACCTTTTTTGGATGAAGTGCAATCATTCTAGACAAACCAGTAAAATTGAATTGAATGATGAACCTTAAACTGCTCAGAATCTTCTGAAAAATGAAGAGCAAGTAGCAACCTCTTCCCACAGCTGGCTAAATACTGGTGATGAACATTTCTTTCAACAACCAACACAAGGCTGAACATCAGCTCAGTGGCACACATTACTGACCTTGGGTAGAGATGCCGAAAAAAGGTGGAAATTACTGCTTATTTATGCATTTGACATCTGCTATCTTCAAAACAGGAGGATTAAATGCAGAAACGTACACATGCTCTGATCTACAGCGAAACTAGCATGAGCTGAAGTTTGGCTTCTGAAGTCTGGAAAGGCAGGAATGGAAGGTAGAGGAAGTTCATGGAAGGTTGCCTAGAATAGGGAGAAGCAGGGGTTGAAAGGCACAGTGGAGGAGGTGGTGAAATTACACAAGCAACCTCATAAACTGACTGAATGTAAATGAATAATTGAAGATAAATGATGATAAAGAAGCAAAGGCATAGAAAAAAAATATCGGCCAGGTGCGAGCAGGACTCGTGCTCTGAGGCTTCTGTAAAAACTTAATTATGTATACAGACAGCTCATCCATTCTGGAAATTGAGAGTCTTGAGGACTTTTGCCTGTTATCAACATTGCTACTAACAAGATATCAGTCCTGGAAATTCCAAGACTTTCGAGAATATTATAAGTTTGAAGTCAGATGAAAAACGACAAAATAAATATATATTTCTATAATAGAGGGAAACATTCCACGTGGGAAAAATATATATATATATTACTGACCTTGGGTAGAGATGCCGAAAAAAGGTGGAAATTACTGCTTATTTATGCATTTGACATCTGCTATCTTCAAAACAGGAGGATTAAATGCAGAAATGTACACATGCTCTGATCTACAGTGAAACTAGCATGAGCTGAAGTTTGGCTTTTTTCCCCCTAAGGTAAGTCTTTCCGCTCCCGGGATTGGAATGACTCCTTACCCTCTCCCTTAAAACCCATATCCTTTTGTCTTTCCTTCTCCTTCCCTCTTTCCTGACGAGGCAACCATTGGTTGCGAAAGCTAGAATTTTGTGTGTATGTTTGTGTGTCTATCGACCTGCCAGCGCTTTTGATATAAATATATATTTCATGTGATGTAATTACAAATTAAAGATTTTATGACTTTTTTTCCTTTATTTGTACTGTGAATCCCTGCTTCTTCGAAATTTAATGATTCTACGTCAACAGAAATTACCTTATAGGTATTATGAGTGAGAATGGAAGGGTAATCACTGCTGTCAGCTGTAGCGGAACAGCAAGCAGAATCAGCAGTGATGAACAAAAATGTGTACCAGACTGGGATTTTAATCCGGGATCTCCTGCTTACTAGGCAGGTGCAGTAACCACTGCACCTTCCCGGGCACAGTGTTATTGCAACTGCACGGACTATCTCAGTAAGCTTCGCAGCCAATCCACACTCCCACTGAGCACCATCTATCTGCAGTCCCTGTCCATTATACTCCCGTTTGCTACTCAGATTCCCACAGGAGGTTGGACATCTTTCATGCATTTTCACTGAAGAAAATGGATCCATTCTCCAGGCAGGCTTATCAGTTATATACATGTGTGGTGTCTGTTACTTCGAAAGAGCAGACACCACACAGATCCTGCAGCTGTGAAACACTATATGTAAATGGAAGAGGGATCACTGCTGTCAGCTGCAGCGGAACATTAAACGGAATCAGTGGCGATGAGCAAAAATGCCTGGGTGGGAAATGGGTCCATTTTCACCAGTGCGAATGTACGAAAGACGTCCGACTCCTATGAGGATCTGTGAGTAGTCAACGGGAGTATAATGGAGAGGGATTGCAGATAGATGGTGCTCAGCAGGAGAGTGGATCAGCCACGAGGCATATTGAGATAGTGCATACAGTTGTGACAACCCTGTGTCCCAGATGGCACAGTGGTTACTGCATCTGCCTAGTACACAGGAGATCCCAGGTTCAAATCCCAGTCAAGTACACATTGTCACTCATTGCTGTTGTTTCCGCTTAATGTCCTGTTGCAGCTGACAGCAGTGATTCCCCTTCCATTTGCATATAGTATTTCACAGCTGTGGAATCTGTGTGGTGTCTGCTCTTTCAAAGAAACAGACACCATGTATTAATATAATATTATGAATGAGTTTGTGAGGGTCAAAATATGTGACGTAAATGACCATATATTTTGACAGTTGTGACTTAGAAGTTCCAATTTTTTACACTAACAATGGATCTTAGATCTTAGTATGTGACATAAATTTCAATGAGATACTTCTACCCATTCCCAAAAAAGTGCATTTAACAGTCGGAAGGGCAGTCAGTCAGCTAAGAAGTTTTTTTTTTTTTTTTTTTTCTTTACTTGTTCTGTGGAACCTTGCTTCTTCCAAATTTCATGAGTCTATGTCAAGAGGAATTACCTTATAGGTTCTGATGAGTGAGTTTGCAAGTATCAAGATATGTGACATAAATGGCCATATCTTTTGCTTGCAATGACAGAAGATTCAATTTATTACATCGTCGAGGGATCTTAGACCCTATTATGTGGCATAAATTTCAATCTGATACTTCTACCTATCCCTGAAAAGGGTTTTTAACAGCAGAGGATGAAGAGATTGAAGAAATGTATGATGAGATAAAAGAAATTATTCAGATGGTGAAGGGAAACAAAAATTTAATAGTCATGGGGGACTGGAATTCGATGGTAGGAAAAGAAAGAGAAGGAAAAGTAGTAGATGAATATGGAATGGGGGTAAGGAATCAAAGAGGAAGCCGCCTTGTAGAATTTTGCACAGAGCATAACTTAATCACAGCCAACACTTAGTAAGAATCATGAAGAAAGGTTGTATAGATGGAAGAGGCCTGGAGACACTGGAAGGTTTCAGATAGATTATATAATGGTAAGAGAGGGATTCTGAAACCACGTTTTAAATTGTAAGACATTTCTAGGGGCAGATGTGGACTCAGACCATAATCTATTGGTTATGAATTGTAGATTAAACTAACAAAACTTCCAAAAAGGTGGGAATTTAAGGAAGTGGGACCTGGATAAAATGAAATAACCACAGGTTGTAGAGTTTTCAGAGAGAGCATTTGGGAACGATTGACAAGAACAGGGGAAAGAAATACCGTAGAAGAAGAATGGGTAGATTTGAGAGATGAAACAGTGAAGGCAGCAGAGGATCAAGTAGGTAAAAAGATGACAGCTAGTAGAAATCCTTGGGTAACAGAAGATATATTGAATTTAATTGACGAAAGGAGGAAATGCAGTAAATGAAGTAGGCGAAAGGGAATACAAACATCTCAAAAATGAGATTGACTGGAAGTGCCAAATGGCTAAACAGGGATGGCTAGAGCCAAATGTAAGGATGTAGAGGGATATATCACTACGAGTGAGACAGATACTGCCTACAGGAAAATTAGAGAGACCTTGGAGAAAAGAGAACCACTTGTATGAATATCACGAGCTCAGATGGAAAACCAGTTCTAAGCTAAGAAGGGAAAGCAGAAAGATGGAAGGGGTAGATAGAGGGTCTATACAAGGGTGATGTACTTCAGGGCAATATTATTGAAATGGAAGAGGACATAGGTGAAGACAAAATGGGAGATATGATACTGTGTGAAGAATTTGACAGAGCACTGAAAGATCTAAGTCGAAACAAGGCCCCACACATAGACAACATTTCATTAGAACTACTTGGGAGAGCCAGCCCTGACAAAACTGTACCATCTGGTGAACAAGATGTATGAGACAGGTGAAGTACCCTCAGACTTCAACAAGAATACAATAATTCCAATCCCAAAGAAAGCAGGTGTTGACAGATGTGAAAATTACCGAACTATCAGTATCAGTTTAATAAATCACAGCTGCAAAATATTGACACGAATTCCTTACAGACGAATGGAAAAAATGGTAGAAGCCAACATTGGGGAAGATCAGTTTGGATTAAATAGAAATGTTGGAGCACATGAGGCAATACTGACACAATGACTTATCTTAAAAGATAGATAAAGGAAAGGCAAAATGACGTTTCTAGCATTTGTAGACTTAGACAAAGCTTTTGGCAATGTTGACTGGAATACTCTCTTTCAAATTCTAAAGGTGGCAGGGGTCAAATACAGGGCACAAAAGGCTATTTACAATTTGTACAGAAACCAGATGACAGTTATAAGAGTCGAGGGGCTGAAAGGGAAGCAGTGGTTGGGAAGGAAGTGAGACAGGATTGTAACCTATCCCCGATGTTATTCAATCTATATATTGAGCAAGCAGTAAATGAAACAAAAGAAAAATTTGGAGTAGGAATTAAAATCCATTCAGAAGAAACAAAAACTTTGAGGTTTGCCGATGACATTGTAATTCTGTCAGTGACAGCAAATGACCTAGAAGAGCAGTTGAATGAAATGGACAGTCTCTTGAAAGGAGGCTATAAGAGGAACATCAACAAAAGCAAAATGAGGATAATGGAATGTAGTCTAATTAAATCAGGTGATGCTGAGGGTATTAGATTAGGAAATGAGACACTCGAAGTAGTAGATGAGTTTTGCTATTTGGGGAGCAAAATAACTGATGATGGTCGAAGTAGGGAGAATATAAAATGAAGACTGGCAATGGCAAGAAAAGCATTTCTGATGAAGAGAAATTTGTTAACACTGAGTATAGACTTAAGCGTCAGGAAGTCTTTTCTCAAAGTATTTGTATGGAGTGTAGTCATGTATGGATGTGAAATGTGGTTGATAAATAGCTTAGACAAGAGAAAAGAAGCTTTCGAAATGTGGTGCTACACAAGAATGTTGAAGATTAGATGGGTAGATCATTTAACTAATGAGGAGGTACTGAACAAAATTAGGGAGAAGAAGAATTTGTGGCACAACTTGATGAGAAGAAGGGATCGGTTGGTAGGACATGTTCTGAGGCTTCAAGGGATCACGAATTTAGTATTGGAGGGCAGTGTGGAGGGTAAAAATCATAGAGGGCGACCAAGAGGTAAATACACTAAGCAGATTCAGAAGGATGTAGGGTGCAGTAGTTACTTGGAAATGAAGAAGCTTGCACAGGATAGAGTAGCATGGAGAGCTGTATCAAACCAGTCTCTGGACTGAAGACCACAACAGTTGGAAAGGCAGACAGTCAGCTAAAAAATGACAAAAAACATTTTTTCATGTGATATAATAACAAATTAACTATTTTGGGAATTCCTTTACTTTTATTGTGAAACCTTTTTACTAGCCAAATTTCATGATTCTAGATCAAGGGGAAGTACCCCATAATTTTTTGATGAATGAGTTTGAGAGTATACACGATGACTGTATCTCTTGGTTGCACTGACTTAGAGACTTACATTTCTTACATGATCAAGGGATTGTAGACCATAGTGAGTGACATAAATTTGAACTACTAAGTCTCCCTATTGATGAGAAAAAAATTCTTAATAGTTGGAAAGACAGGCAGATAGATGGACAAAAAAGTGGTCCTATAAGGTTTCCATTTTTACTCATTGTTTGCAGATCCCTAAAAAGGAAAGTCTAAGGCCAGCAAGGAGGAAGAATGGAAAATAGATGAATGGAAGAACAGAGTTAGGTGAGTCAAGAGTAGACAAAGTAGCAGGATGACAGAGACTAGCAGAGGTTCAAACGAGAAGGGCTGTACGCCCATGGGAGGTATCCAAGAGACAGATGGCAATTTTACTATTCAGGAGGACTTGTGCTGGAGACTTGGAACTAGTACTAAGGCAGACTTGGAACTAGTAATAAAGCAGCTGTTGAAATCAACTGAGTTATGTACAGAAGCTTGCTCTGCAATTACATTATCTGCTTTATCCCTGTCAATGATTTTACAATGCCCATTACACTATTTGGCTTCATGTGCACTTGTAATGCTGGTCAGCAGTTTTAATAGGGTTGATAGTCAGCTTGTGCATGCAGTTCTATATTTATATCTAAAAACACAGATGATGTGACTTACCGAATGAAAGTGCTGGCAGGTCGATAGACACACAAACAAACACAAACGTACACATGAAATTCAAGCTTTCGCAACGAACTGTTGCCTCATCAGGAAAGAGGGAAGGAGAGGGAAAGACGAAAGGATGTGGGCTTTAAGGGAGAGGGTAAGGAGTCATTCCAATCCCAGGAGCGGAAAGACTTACCTTAGGGGGAAAAAAGGGGTATACACTCGCGCACACACACACACATCCATCCGCACATACACAGACACAAGCAGACATTTTCATGTCTGCTTGTGTCTGTGTGTGTGCGGATGGTTGTGTGTGTGTGTGCGTGCGCGAGTGTATACCCCTTTTTTCCCCCTAAGGTAAGTCTTTCCGCTCCTGGGATTGGAATGACTCCTTACCCTCTCCCTTAAAGCCCACATCCTTTCGTCTTTCCCTCTCCTTCCCTCTTTCCTGATGAGGCAACAGTTTGTTGCGAAAGCTTGAATTTCATGTGTATGTTTGTGTTTGTGTGTCTATCGACCTGCCAACACTTTCGTTCGGTAAGTCACATCATCTCTGTTTTTAGATATATTTTTCCCACGTGGATTGTTTCCCTCTATTATATTCAGTTCTATATTTAATGAGATAAATCAGTATAGGGAGAGATAGGCAGGAACAGTATGCATGTCATACACCTGGGCCATTAAAAGCACTTAGCTTCATGGTGCACAGTTCTAGGGGCAGAAATGGCACATGGACGAACTGCAATATCATAGGTTGGGAGCCCCGATAAAGTCTTGTAAAGAATACTCCTCAATTCAGGATATGATGATGAAAGAAAGAAGACAGGAATATCATGGTTTAACATCCTTTCTATAACACGATCATTAGAGACAGAGTACAATTTCAGATCAGCAATGAATTTGGCCGTGCCTGTTTCAAACAAATGAACATGGCATTTGCCATAAATGATCCTCCCACATATGAATCCACTGTGCAAATGGCAGAATCACCTCTGCTGAAGATTGTGGTTGAAATTCTTTGGATCTAAGTGGTGCTGGTAGTGGTGGCGGAATAGGAGAAGAGGCTGGAGTGGGTGGGGGGCAGAGGAGGAGGTGGAATAAGAGGAGGAGGAAGAGGAGGAGGAGGAGGAGGAGGAGGACAAAGTAGGGCGATATGAAACTGTAGATATACTCTGGATTTTCTGTGTGTACCAGGTGATAAGAGATTACTTTCTACAAGCGTTTTTTGTGATCTTTATGTCTTTTGACATGCTATTTCACCTTTTAATATTAGGTGGTATTTCTGCCTCAGTTATACATTTTAATACCATATTGTAACTGAAGCTCATTTTTCACTAGAGAACAAATGAAAATTCATCAGCATTACTTCAAAACTACCACACAATTTTATGAAACAATGCAATTCTAGGTTGGAATCCTAACAATATTATGGAAAGGATACACAGCATCTCACCACGTAGAGGTGGCATTAAGTCGCAGACAGGCACAATGAAAAAGACTGCTAAACATTTAAGCTTTCTGACAAAAAAGTATTTTGTGTGTGTGTGTGTGTGTGTGTGTGTGTGTGTGTGTCTGTGTGTGTGTGCGCGTGTTTCCCATTTCCAAAGGAAGACTTTTTTGTCTGAAAGTTTAAAAGTTTAGCAGTCTTTTCATTGTGTCGGTCTGTGATTCCATCTCTTCTATACGTGTTGGTAGCAACCTATCCTTTTCGTAACATAATTTTATGACATTTATTACACCAATATTCATGCTGTTTGTGGAATCACTCCACTTTAGTTCACCTTAGCTAACTGAATGACTGAATACTGTGAATTAAGAATATACAATTATGACCATTTGTCCTTACACACATTCTAATTTAGTTGCAGCTGATCTATTTCAAACAAATTTCTTGAGAAGCGCATGTTACATTAAAAGGGGGGGGGGGGGGGGGGGGGCAATGAACAATCAGTTACATCAAACATGCAGAACAAAAAAAGATAAAGTTCAAGTAAATAACGCACTGTCCCACAGAGAAATTTCTCTCTAGAGAAATAATGCTAATCCATGGCCTCTACTGAACAACAACCTGCATCACGAAATACAACAAGAAGAAATTACTGAACAACAAGTTGCATTACAAAATACAACAAGAAGAAAACAGAGAGAAAGTTAGGCACTGAACTCACCGACAAAACAGGGATGGTGGAGATAAACTTCCTCTGCAAGAAATGGTAAAACTGGGGCAATCATATGTGTAACACCTTCCAGTATGTGGCTCAGCACCAACTGACAAGCTCTTCTCTTAGGAGAGTTAGATGATTCGCAATAAAGTCTGAAAATTATTTGTATTATTGCCTCTACCATTAGTTTGAGATAAAAATTAACAACAAAGAAAATGACTTCACCACTCACCTGTCTTTTATGAGATGGCAGTATAGTGCTGATAGATCGTTGGTGACAAAGTTTGTCATGAGTTTACAAACATGGTTGAACTGATAAGTGTCATACATTGCCACAACCTAAAACAAGATGATCCTTGAATGTATCAGAATAAACAGATCTTAAGTCAAAAGTTGAACTTCCATAATAAAAGATTTAGTTGGGAACAAGTACCTCTTTTTCCAAACCAAAGAGCAGATTGAGCAAGTACTTGTCCAAGTTGTATAAATGTACAGCATCAGTGTCACTCTTATTCTGGAAATCATTTATAGACCCAAGGATAAAGCGCAGCACAATGCGTATTTTTTGGATAGAATCTGCAGAGCTGTCCAACAAATTGTTGCTTATACTTATGTTACCATGATGCGTACCATGCGAAGCAACCCACCACCTGTAATTGAAAGTACAGTATTTGGGGAAAAAGATGTAATTATTGCACAACATAAAATCAATATGATGAGTAAGTGAAATAAGACTGTAAAATGTGTCACATATTACTGATACTGACCAATTGATCAATTTTTAGAGTTTAAACACATTCATTCAACTGGTACCAAATTGCTGGATACAAGGTTCACTCAGAATGTTTTTAATGGAAGGCAAAATAATTTCATATCAGAGTACTCTCCTTCTAGATATGCACACTGTGCAATATGCCATCTGTGAAAGATTACACAGGAACATTTTTGTAAGAAAACAAACTGCCACTAGTGCCTAAAAATGAATGTGCACTTTGGTTGTTAAGAAAGTGATTGGAAGAGGGATGTGTTCTGTTCCTTCATAAACACACTCGAATAAGAAATATCTCTGATGTACATAGCTTTGTGTAGAAGTGGGTGCCAATTAATTAATGTAAACTCAGGGATGTTTTCAAAAGAAAATCACAATTTTCCTAATACAGGACAAACCAAAAGGGAATGACGAGACACTTCCTCAAGACAGATGGTATTACAAAGTAATTAAACTCAAACAATCAAAAATCCAAGATGGAATGTAAGAATAATTGTGACTCAGCATCTCCGCAATAAAGTAATTAAACTGCATTTCGAATAGAAAGCCATTACCAGAGCACTAAAATTTCTGAAATCTTTAATTTTGGAAGACACAGTCAGTTACTTACAATTACTCTAAATACAAGCAATTCATTCAATTCGTAGAATTCAAAACACAAAATGAATACAATTTGCAGTGCAAAAGTGTTATCTTCTCATACATAAGCTGTGAGCGATCAGAACACGATACTAAAACTTAAAGCAGGCAAGGCACTAGCATAAATTTCCACATACTGTATGATATTTGGGTACACAACTGAAATTCATTAGCAGCATGATACAAACATGACTGCTGACTTCCCAACCATCTTATATTGTTATACATTGTGCAATCAATCTGAAATAAGCTCATTATTCACCAGCAATTGTAGCATTGTTCCCTCCAAAGACCCCTTCCCATTTTTAATTCCCTACGATAATGTCCAAGGTATGAAACAACAGTTCTTAACCATCCAAAATTATTTGAGGTCTCAATTAACTGTTAATGTATTATCAAGTCCATCGTCACTGTTGCAATGAGAAGAATATCATTTTGTGGTATGAACAATGGATCACAACAGAAATTGAATTCCAACAGCAAGATCTAAATATGACATGTGTACTGCAGATAATTTAGGAGTAAAGGTAACAAATCACTGAATAGTTGAAGCACTGATTCGAATTAATGCTCCACTATTCCGTAAGTCGTTACCTTTAATTCTATATTATTTACATTACACCAGGACTTTTCATAACATGTGTGTAATCAGTTTAAACAATAATCCTCACCCCACAGACTATTCCAATGGGTTTAAAGTTGCTGCACTAGTGGTCTGTACACAATGCATCTACACAAAATGACAATAATAGCAGTAAGTTCAACATAATTAGAACTTCTTTAGAGTTTTTTCCATACACTGCCTAAAAAATTATAGGCTGATCGTGCACCTTTTTACACTGATGACTGAAATATATAAGGGGTGTTCAATAAGTATTGCAACACATTATTTTCTTGGACAACTTAAATTGAAAAAATGTGGAATTTGTTGCAAGACAGGGTGGAATATTCCCATTTCAGCCACTATAGTTTCATTAAGTTCTGATTGGTGGTGGCACTAAAACTAGCCTCCAAAATGGCATCTGTAACAGAGGTGCATTCCAAGCAAAGAACTGTCCTTAGTTTCTATTGGCAGAAAAACAGAGCATCACAGACATTCATACACACTTGCAGAATGACTGCTGTGACCTCCTGCAGCAAACAAAAGCATGGTGAGTCTTAGGTGAGGTATCTTATCATCACACACATCTGTCGGATCTCCCGTGCCTCGTCCAGCTGTACACAGCTGTGTGTGGACAGATTTGTTCGAAGTGATCAACAGATCACAACGAAACACCAAACTGCTCAACTGGATGTCTCTGTTGGTAGTGCTGAAACACTCATCCACCTGTTGAGTTGTTCAAAGGTGTGTGCCCACTGAGTTCCTCGCCGCCTAACAGAAGACCATAAAGAACAACAAAGGACCATCTGTGCAGAATTGCTTGCACATTATGAGGACGATCATAACAATTTTTTGTCAAACATCATGACCGGTTTTAAAACATGAGTTCATCACTTCGAACTGGAAATAAAATAGCAATCCATGAAGTGGTATCACACCACCTCTCCTCCAAAGAAACAGTTCAAGGTCGCAGCCTTAGATAGTAAAGTCATTGTAGCAGTCTTCTGGGACTCGGAAGGGTTATTCTGTTAGATGTCCTCCCTCACTGGGCAACAATCAACTCTGAAGTGTATTCTGATACCATTAGGAAATTGAAATAATGACTTCAGCGTGTTTGTTGTCACAAAAATGCAAACAAACTTTTCCTTCTCCGTGACAATGCAAGGCCTCACATAAGTCTGTGCACTTGAGAGGAGCTCACAATACTTCATTCGAATGTTCTTACTCATCCATCCTACAGCCCAGATCTTGTACCTTCTGACAAACATCTGTTTGGCCGAGTGAAGGATGCATTCCACGAGAAGCAGTACATGGATTTTGGGGACATAACTGATGAAATATGACACTGGCTTTGAACTCAACCAGTAGAGTAATAACAAGTGGCCATACAGCCCTTTGCAGTAAGATAGTGTGCACTTAATGGAGATTATATCAAGAACTAGAGTTTTGTAGCCAAAGGAGTGAGGAATAATACTGTGTATTGGAATCCTGAATAAAACTGACCTGCTTTCAGAAAAAAAAAAAAAAAAATTGTTGCAATACTTCTTGAACACTCATTGTATTTCCAATATTGGCACCATCACTTATCAAACTACAGTAATCTTCAAAATCCGACCACAGACCTTAAGGCATGTGCTGCACTTAATTTTTAGTTTTGATTCATTGTTTCAGTTGATATAATCTAATACCTGAGAACATCAGTCCCATAAGCTGGTATGTGCTTGCTGCCTTCAGTAATGTCAACAGGATCTACAACATTTCCCAATGACTTTGACATTTTTCGACCATTTCCATCAACTGCAAATCCATGAACAAATATAGCCCTGTGAATTACAAAACAAAGGTACATTTCAATATTTTTTTTTTCAGCCTTTAACAATTAGATTTTGATTGTCTAAATTCTACAGATAATTATAATGTAATCTGTTCTATAACAGAGAATGACCTCTTTGCTTAATGAAACCCTGTAATATTTCTTACTAACACTAGTTTCATGTATGATATGAAAGTAAAATAAAAATTTGGTTAACGGATCATGTACCTTATTGAGCAACAATCATATCAGAAGGAATAAATGTAATCACTTGTCATATAATTGAAGTACTGGAAGAAAAAGCAAAACACCACACATACAGAGCTACTTGTGGCTACAATAAGATTAACGATTAACCTTGTGTGTGTGTGTGTGTGTGTGTGTGTGTGTGTGTGTGTGTGTGTGTAAACCACAACTAAATTTATAATTTTGACACAAACTGTTATTTTCATTTAAAAATATCTCCTTTATGGAAGACTCCCAAGAACCTGTTATGAAATTATTAACTCACCAGCTGAGAAACCTGGCATTGCCCAGGTATATATTTAAAGCTGTGCCTGACGCTTCGTACACGTGTAGTTTATTTTTTACTTATAAAGCTTGTCAGTACAATGTTTGAAGTTGTATGATTTAGGACATGAACAAAGATCTTGGTTGGTTCACTAACACAGGAGAGATGGCAGTAGGAAAACCAGCTGACACTAAGTTCCACACCAAAAACATGCAGTGTCTGGCCTTGTGCTTAGTTTATGGTATAACATAAGCTCACCACGAACTGTACACATTTAAAGTAAAATGGTGAATTGTTAGGAATAAGAATAGTTTCTGGTATAAAAACTCACTCGCCTGTGCCACTTTTCATCAGAATTTCTGCTTCTATGGTGTTACGCTGGAGAAAAGTACAAGAGGGAAAAAACATTAAGCCTTGTGGCTGAAGTATTCTGAAGATCAAACAATGGAAAATCCAGGCTGGAACTCAGTTCACTCCGCCATCCAATTGTGGTCCACCCAGACTGCCCCCAAACCACTCTCTGTTAACTTTTCAGAATTTCTTAACCTCGAACCTTGCCTCACCATCATTCCCCAAATCCCTCAACATGCAAACTACACTATGTCTGCAGAAAGAACCGCAATCCACCATCTAAAAAACTGATCCCAACCTTATAATCCTTCCTGCGGACACAGGTTCCACCACTGTTGTTTTGAACTGCAAGGATTACCTGGTGGAAGGACTCCGCCAGCTGTCAGGTACTTCCACCTACAAACCTTGCCAGAGTGACCCCATTCCAGTAATCCAGCAGGATCTCCAGTCACTACTCAAATCCATAGGCCCATCCCAGAACCTCTCCCCAGAGTCCATCTCTCTGCTCACCCCTACCACTCCCCGCACTACTCCCTTCTTCATGCTTCCCAAAGTCCATAAACCTAATCACCCAGGATGCCCCACTGTGGCCAGTTACTGTGCCCCCACTGAGAGAATCTCTGCTCTTGTAGACCAACACCTTCGACATATTACTCGGAACCTAACCTTCTATGAAAAAGATACCAACCATTTCCTCCACCGACTATCCACAATTCCTGTGCCTTTACCACACAGTGCCCTGCTCATCACTATTGACACCACTTCCCTGTTTACTAACATTCCTACATTACCACTACTGAACATTAACTTTCCCAGTGCCGGAAGATTCCAAATCAACAACCTCCTTCCTAGTTGCCATGACCAACTACATCCTCACTACAATTACTTCTCCTTTGAAGGCATTACCTACAAATAAATCCTGGGTATGGCCATGGGCACCCACCAGGGCACCATCCTATGCCAACCTATTCATGGGCCATCTAGAAGAATCCTTGCTAGAAACCCAGAATCCTAAACACCTCACCTGGTTCAGATTCACTGATGACATCTTTTCTATCTGGATCAAAGGTGAGGACACCCTATCCACAATCCTCCAGAACCTCAACAACTTCATTCCCACTTGCTTCACCTGGTCCTACTCAACCCAACAAGCCACCTTCCTAGATGTTCACCTCCACCCCACAGATGACTGCATCAGTACCTCCATCCATATCAACCTACTAACCACCAGCAATACCTCCAGTCTGACAGCTGCTACCCCTTCCATACCAGAAGACCCCTTCTGTACATCCTAGCCACCCGTGGTCATCGCATCTGCAGTCCCTCTCAAAATAAACTGAGGGTCTCACTGAAGCCTTCACTGATTATAACTATACTCCCAACCCTATACAAAAACAAATCTCCCACACCTTATCTTTCTGGTCTCACACCACATCCCACAGTTCCACCGTCCAGCCACAGAGGAGCATTCCTCTCGTAACTCAGTACCACCCAGGACTGGAGCAACTGCTTACATTCTCCTCCAGGTTTTTGATTACCTCTTGTCATGCCCCAAAATGAGAAATATCCTGCCCACTATCCTTCCCACCCCTCCCACAGTGGTATTCCACCGTCCACCAAACCTACACAATATACTCGTCCATCATTCCACAAGCCCTGCTCCCAGTCCCTTACGTCATGGCTCATACCCCTGTAATAGACCTAGACGCAAGACCTGTCCCATACATCCTCCCACCACCACCTGCTCCAATTCGGTCACTAACATCACCTATCCCATCAAGGGCAGGGCGACCTGTGAAACCATTCATGTGATCTACAAACTAAGCTGCAACTACTGTGCTGCATTCTATGTAGGCATGACAACCCACAAGCTGTCTGTCCTCATGAATGGCCATTGACAAACTGTGGGCAAGAAACAAGTGGACCACCCTGTTGCTGAACACACTGCCAAACATGGTATTCTTCATTTCAATGACTGCTTCACAGCCTGTGCCATATTCATTCTTCCCACCAACACCAGCTTTTCTGAATTGTGCAGGTGGGAACTTTCCCTTTCCTATGTTCCCGTAACCCTCCTGGCCTCAACCTTCATTAGTCACTGTCCTCACCCATGCAGCCCTCCAGCCCCTTTTCTGTTCCCTCCAGCACTACACAGCCATCATTCCACCATCACACCTAGGCTTTTTATGTCTCTACTTTTCCACTACTCCCCCCCCCCCCCCACCTCTCCCCTGCCCACCATCTAACCTGCAGCACTTCACTGTCTGCCATCCCCACCATACTATCCCTCCCCCTCCCCACCCCAGCCTCCTCCTTACCCCACCCAGTCGCCGCTCTCATCACACACTGGGGCTGCTGCTCCCAGTGTGGTTTCAGTTGCCGAGACTGCAGGTGTGTGTGTGTGTGTGTGTGTGTGTGTGTGTGTGTGTGTGTGTGTGTGTGTGTGTGCGCGCGCGCGCGCGCCTATCTGCAACTCAGCACCTCCACTGTACGGTAAGTATTCTTTCTGATGGGTGAGATAATTCATGATGCTCTTGATTAAAGTTACGTTGTGCCCTGCTATTGGAAGGAGTTTCTAAATAGCGAGTTACAGCTTGAAGTTCTCGAGCTGCTGTAAGTCTCACCTCATGATCTTCAATGGATTATTGAGACTGCACTGTCCCCAGTTTTTCAGCCTTTCTTGTGTATTCAGCAAGACTAAACTGTTCTCTACACATTTTTTTTCACAAACAACACTAAATCAAAATGTCATGAGTTGGCACCCAAGTCACAAAGCAAACTTAAGCAATCTATTTTTTTTCTTAGCGTGCACCAGCCGGAGTGTTATCCCGGATGCGCACTGTAGTAGCTCTAGCAGCGCGCACCGCTGGTGCGTCCAGACCATGTGGCACCGAGCCAAATCGGGAACGTTGCATCACCGACTCGCTAGGCACTCAGCGGGCAGTGCGGCACTATGCTTGGTAATTTTTTTAAACTGTTGCATCCTTGAGCCCCCGGTTCGCGATGTATGATTAGTGGTTACAGGAGTCAAGGATCACCCTTTATTAATAATTATAATACAAAGTAATATCTCCAGTTAGAGCTACAGTTTCAGCAAGTACACCAAGTCCTTTCATCCATACATGAATTTTTTCATCATTACTAACTTTTCTACAGGAACGTGTATACAAGGTAAAATGCACATTACTATAAACATAGCTAGGTCTACTTTGCGTCTTCGCACTGAGTTAAAAAAAATAATAATAATAAATAAATAAAACCTAAGAGCAACATCTACTGGTTCTTTGGTGTACTACAAAACAAACAGCATCACCTACTGGTTCTTTCGTGTATTATACTGTTACAATTAAGAATCCAAATTACTAAGCTAAGCAGATGATTTTACATAGAACTTTAAATTATGGTATATTTCTTTTGCAAGTTCCAGTTTTGATGAAATAAAGCCTATACATTGCCTGGAGCTATACTCAAGTTACCCGTGAAAGCCCCATGAAAATTCAGCTAGTAGTTTTTGGAGATTAGCATGTTCAAACAGACAGATGCGATGGTTCCACAGTTTCATTATTAGTACTGATAAACTTGAACAAAGAGCAATGTTTATGTGTCAGGAAACAGAGTGAGCACTTTATTTCACTAACCGATAGGGAGGCTCCTCACGCAGTGCAACTGATGTCATTAGTGAAGACTGGAACCAACCAGTGATTTGGTCTACACCTTCCAAATATAAGTCAGCCACTTTTTGATCCAAAACAGAAGACCATGATATTCCACTATCAAACCAGATGTCCAAGATGTCCTAAAACAGAAAAAGAAAATATTAAATGTATCAAAAAAAGATAAACTGTGCTAATGAAGTGCAGTATAATATGTTACACACCTGACTTTTTTCTATGTCTTGTACATCTACATCTGAGACACAACCTTCAACAAGTTTCTCAGTAGGCAGTGTCCACCAGAAATCTGGACCATGTTCTTCCAAAAGATTACAGAAGTGATCGATCAGTGGTCTAAAAATTATTGTATAATAATATTACAAACTAATTATTAGGTCATGTATAATGAACATGTTCAACTGACATATAACACAAAAAATTTTTAGGCTCTACCTGGTTACCAAGATTTCCTGATTTGAATGTCGGTAAAGAACTGGGATCGGTACACCCCAAACTCTCTGCCTTGAGATACACCAGTACGGTCGCCTGTCCAGCAGCGATATTAGCTGACCACTTCCACTGAATTTTTCTGGCAATATGTTAACAGCTCTGAGTTTGTTCTAATATTTAATAACATCAATCAGAGACTGTGTAAAACATTTAATGTGAGACAAAGAAGTATAAAAAAATGTTTTGCTCTAAGACTTACAATTGCTGTTTGTTTAATTGCATCAGTGTCAATAAACCATTGCTTGCTAGCTCTGATTATAACTGGCTGCTTTGTCCTCCAGTCATAGGGATAACTATGTGTATACTTTTCTTGATGCAAAATATCATTCTGCAACAATACCAACACTTTTTCATTGCCTGCAGACAACACAGGTAAACCTTCAAGCTCTGGCCCAATTTTAGACATAAAGCAGCCATCTTCATCAACCAAACACTCCTATAAGAGAAACAAAAGTACTGTATGAACTAACACACTGAAGGAAACATTGTTTTGCTAAGATGCTCATTTGGTAAAAGGTATGAACATTTATTTTTCACAAGTAAGTTGAATGGCTGATGACTACTTATCTTGAGGAAGTGAAATTTCAAGTTCTGTCAACAGACAAATATGAAAGTAGAAAAAAACAATACTCACCATGTACAGAAACACACATTTATCTAATTCCATTTACTAATGGGGGCAAGAACGGTCATGAGTACCACTGATACGTAACAGGCCAACCCTCTGTCATCCACTATACAGTGGTTGCCATTTACTGTGCAGAATCCTCCAGAATGGAGATATAGTTATAATTTGGACCCCATAATAAGTACAACTGAATATTGTAGTTTTGCATTTGTCAAATTTTAGGAGTGAACATAGAGTTCCAGTGTTTCTGGTATTAGCACCATACCATTTGCAAACCAAAATCTTAACTTCACATTCAACTCAAGGAAACTACGTAATGTCCCAAGATCATACAAATTTTGTTAATGGATTTGCAGTTGATGGAAATGATAGAAATGTTACACTTCATTAGTACAAGCTTATTATCTACCATATGTAGTATAAAGTGGACTGAAGGATAAACAGTGCCTGGGACAAGAAGTTGTTATAAAAGTTTACATTGTGCTTTTCGACAAATTACGGGGATTGCTCCTACTCTGTAAAGTTTACATAATATGTAATATATTAAATATTATTGTAAATTAATATAAAAGCTTTCTGGGTGTAGAGGGACATCATGTTATAAAATAGCTGTCATTATATGGATAAAACCAACATTTTGACCCCAGTTGCAGTGGGCTTTCTCTGGGTCTACTAATGTAGAAACTGATGAAGTGTATTAGTGAATGCCCAATAATATTCTGTTATGATTCCTCTTCTGCACATGGTATCATGTCACAGTTTCAAAAATTGCCAAACTGGCTTACTGGGCTGGAGGGAATGGGAATCTTATATCTGGCTGGTTTCCTTTAGTGGTCAGAGTGAAGATCTGGTGTTGCTGATTGCCTCATTCAATACACGCAACGACTGACAGGCACTTGACGAATAGGATTTTGACTACTATGAGTGTTATTTTCCTCATGTGGATTACTGGACACGCAAATGCAGTTCCTTGCCAGTAACACTCATAAATCAAACTATCAGTGTGGCTTGTTGGGCTCTGGTGGCTGCCATACGGTATGGTGCAAACCTAAAGCATTCTTCTCTATCCATACTGTTAGGAAGTTTTAGTATGTCAATGGGCTCCTTGATTATACATTACATCATTCCTGGATGTTTGGCAAGTATACAACTCTGATTAAATTTTATCTACCTGGATTGCTCTTTCCAGCATCAATCAGAGCTGATTTGAAGTGGCATTTGAAAATACTGCTCATGTTCCAGGATTTGTGTTGCTATTGGCCTTTAATTATTCTTCTTCACATCTTGTACATGTCTGCAGTGAGCAAAGCATTTGTACAGTCACTGACCAAGAAGGTAGTACACACGATTTTAAGATCCTGTGTTCTATCATGAACATCACTGAGATTCTGTGTATGAGTCATCAACGAGTGGATCACCAAATTCTTCTGCACTGGGTGCAGTTGGGATGTGGCACCTAAATACTTATCTGTGTGTGTTTGTATTGGCTTCTGGTATTGTCAGTGCCCTTGCCTGCCATCCAATGTCCTACATGTGTTCACATCTAGAAATGGAATCACATCATGCTCCTCTAATTCAAACATGAACTGAATCTTTCCATGCAGGTTATGCAAATATTTGTGAATCTTATATAGCTTTGATACACCATTGGACCATAAATTGAATCTTTGTTCAGAGACCTGAATGAGCAGTGTGGGTGTAATGGAATCAAACTCAGCATCAATGATCCAAAGTTGACTGTCAATATGTCAGATGCCTAATGGAGATATGGTGGGAAGCACTACTACCATCTGTCATGTCGTAGTTTTTTTTCTGCCATTCGAAGTGCAGATCTGAAGAGGATGGCAGAAGACTGGACAGCCTGGAGAACTACCATGTGAAAACCTGCCTTTTGGCAGAACATTGATGATGATGATGATGATGATGATGATGATGATGATGATTTGAAGTAAGCTGATGACAAGTTAGGAATATTTTTGTTATTAGTACATTGTCTTCAGTCGTGGTATTTAATTTTCTTGCTATAGCTCAAGATGTTTCATAGCTACAACTCCATTCTCAAGAACTGAAGTGACATTCTTTTTGCATGTCACATATACTTCAGTTTATCATCTTCATTTGAACATGAAATGTTCATTTCCTTCATCGGTGAAAAACTTCCATGTGTGCACATTATATTACTGGAATTGTAACTGCAACTGCGGAAATTTTTCACTGACCTAGAAGATGAACACTTCATGTACCAGTGAAGATGATAAACTTAAGCAAAAGTGACACCCAAAAAATGTCACTGTAGTTCTGGAAATTGGAAGGTAGCTCTGAAAAGCATTGCACTGATATAAGAAAATAAAATATTATGCTTAAGGCTGCATATTCTTAGCAGAAATATTCCCAGCCAACAACCTATAGCCATGGGTAGCCCTTGACAAAATACCTGTTATTAACATATGTTGACAGATCTAACTGAACCTGATCAAATGTGTCTGGCTGGTACATGAACAGTTTACTCTAACGGCATGTTGATAAACAGAGATTTTATACTGACGCTAACCATCTAATCTGTGAATAAATTTATCTCCCTCTTCGTTTTCCATAACATTTTTTGAGTGAAGAGTCACATGTGAAACAACTGACACTTGATGAGCAAAACTGATGTTTTGGTCACAACTGTACTAACTCTCCTCTGGGTCTACTAATGGGAAAACTTCTGTTCAATGTTGCTGAGACCCCAATTATATTTTGTAAAGGCCCTTCATATGGATAAAGAGAAAGTTCTCTTAAACACAGCCAAAACATCAGTTTTATCCATATTCATTACAACATGATGTGGGTCCACACTTGTAAAACATGTATGCCTACAAATGCCTACGCACTCATATTATTATAATTATTTCAATATTACAGCTTACACTACCAAAGTACAGTACTGAAATTATTCTACTGTAGATATACAGACATATACCATGTCGTCGTAAACAGAAAGATGGAGGAGAAAATCATCCCAGTATTTGGATGAACTGATTTTGGGAAACCACAGAAGACCTATATTACGATAAATGGTTAATTGTCCCAGGTTCCTTGTAGACCTCTGGTTTGACATTTTGTGATTTCTTCTTTACAAACTATTGAAGTAAACAGTTGTATTCCACAATGAAAAACAAAGAGATATGTTCTGGGTAATACAGACCGCCACAACTGTGGTAATAGTACAAGTGAGATCAAGTACACCAACAGAAGAAATGATTAATAAATTTGTTAGGAAAACAACAATACATACAATTATGTAAGTTGCAGAACAAAACTTCACCAGTAACAGTGCAGCTAGAGGTTGAGACAATAAGTAAAATCATTAGTCTCTAGCATCCTTGTCATCTACATAAATGGGCACAGCACTTCATACAATAATTACTATCAAATTTACATAAATACTGCACTTACGCCTGGTGCACAAACAGTGATACATATAGGTGCAGTTTTACATAAATTTAGACATTCTTGCACACACACACACACACACACACACACACACACACACACACACACACAAATATATGAATTCAGACAGCACAATGTACCTGTACAGGTGTGTGTGTGTGTGTGTGTGTGTGTGTGTGTGTGTGTGTGTGTGTGTGTGCGTGTACTCTACCTCAAGACGGATTCATACAAAAGCTAGTGAAGTTCTGTGTGCCTGTTAATGACTCCACACTCCTACTTTTCTATAAGCCATTTAGTTTATTAACTCCTAAATTATTTACATTTTGCAAGAACTTTCCATACCAAAGTATGATATATGGTTGATACAAGGACGATGTCCTCTTAAAATAGTTCATTATGCCTCAATATTTCATTGTGAACTATTACTTGACAATGGTCCACATGCCAAAATTGCAACCATAAGTATACAAATTTAATACTAGTCAAGGTGAAACATATTGTGATTTGTGAAATGCTTAATCAATGGAAGAGAGGGCATAACTTTAAACAGTAAATAACATTTTTTTTATTTTCTTGCCACTTATACTAGCAAATTGCAACATACGAAAACGAAAAAGGAAGAACAAACCAAGGAAATTCCATGTTTTAAAGCAACCAAGAAATCATCGTGGCCATGGGCTGGAGATGTATGCACCAATCCACTGCCTTTGCCAGTTGAGACATGGTCTGAAGGAAGCAAAGGCAAGTTGCATCCTTGCTTTAGAGGATGCTCATAGAATGTATTCCTCAACATGTCACCTACAACAGTAGAGACAAAAGGATTTAAAACTGATTTGAAGTGTGCAAAAAGAAATAATAATCACTTGAGTTTCAAAATGTAAAGCTAAAAGTAATTTGAGGATACCAAAGAAATTTACCTTGTCTTAGGAATTCTAGATAACAATATGAGTTTAATACTTGAGGTGATTTTGTAAATAACTTTTGCAGCCAGGGACAGATAACAATTGTTGCCAAAATTAACGTAAAACAATTCAGTAATGAAAAACTATCATCATGCACAGAGAGAAACTTGTGGACTATTGTAGTCAGTTATTAGCAAGAAACATCACACTGGAGAATTTATTTATCTTCTTCTTCTTCTTCTTCTTCTTTTTTGAGGGGGGGGGGGGGAGGCTGGGATTGATCATCCTTGCAGGAGACTTCATACAACACACACAATTCTACAATATTCAGGTGCTTCTAATGTATTTTTAGATTTACTGAGGATACACATTGTGCAGGTCAATCTTCTTCATTACTCACTGAAGATCTGTGCCTGCCTAACCACCAGAAACAATTACACTTGGTCCTAACTAAACCTGTAATTCAAGTCTCTCTGCAAGATCAGATTAAAGTGAAGAAGCTATGATCTTCATGGACATCACACTGTGTGAGAGAGAAACAGGTGCTGTGTCAGCAAGTGGCAGGATACAACCGAAAACAGGAGAGAAACGGTCATGACACAAGGCGAGAAGACTGCCTCTGAATGGAACTGAAACCCATGCCGGAGCTGAGCAACCAGGCTGACTGGACGGCAGACCTGAGACAACAAGACCAAGTCAATAACAACTATGCAACAACAATGTGCAAATCTAAGTTCAATACAATGCTGTCAACAGGCCAAGTACGAGCCACAATCCAAAGGGAAGTTCTCTACGAATAGACAGCAGTACAGTGGAGATAGTGACAAACGCTATCAAATGAAGTACATGACTGACTGAGTGGTTGAGGTGCGGTGTTATTTATGCCAGCTAAGAGGGTCACTATGGGCCAATGTATTCAAGTGGTGAGATGGTGGCGCACTCACTAGGTGAGTGTAGTAGCAACACAGTCCTCTATTGTCCATCGAGATCCATTTGCTCTGGCAGGCATTCAACTTCTGTGCAGCCTGATACCAGAACATGCATCTCTCAAAACAAAGTATTGCTCATAAAGTTCGGAAACCTTACCTCTTGCAATGTGAATAGCACTATTACAGGCACTGACAATGTAACTTGATGCCCCAACTGATTTGTGAAACAAAAAGTTGGTCAGTACACCTGTTGTAATCAAATATTCTTTGTCTGGCGAGAAGAGAAAGGCAGAGACCTATTTATCATAAGAGGAGCCTTGATATTTGTGATGTTGCACACAAAAGTAACATGAAATATGAAACATGCAACAATGCTTGCCTCTGTTACAGAGACCCTTAACACCATTCAGCCAAGACTTGGGCTCAAAATATGGTTCTTTTGTCAGGGCAACACCTCAGTGTAATGGTTCAGGATGTATATTGGCTGACTACAATTGGCTTCAAAAGCTATTGGTCATCATATTCATAAATCTGATCTGATTCTTTGTGACTCTTTCTTCTTTCTGAATGTAAAACATACCTAAAAAGACAAATTTTCTAAAAATGAAGACCCCTTCAGCTGCCAAATGCTATCTGAAAATACAGTAAAACTTGCTTTTTATACATTTCAGCAGACTGGCACAAAAAAGTGTAAAACACACAAAAGTGTACAATACAGGAAAGCATAGGAAACACAACAAGCTGGAGATTTTGTGCCAAATGTTCTCTGTTTACAAAGACTGCCAACTTCAGTGTTTTAGCCAACATTGTGTTACAAGTTTTATTTGCCATAATTTTATAATGATTATCATAATAAGCCTCACAGTAAAACACAAATATTTTTTGAATGTAGGCCTAATGTCACGAAAGAGTTTTGCTTCTATCTTTTAGTTACACCATTGGACATGACTGGAACGAAGTAGGAAATGTGTTTTTGTGTGTATTAGCATTCAGCCACTACCTTCGTCATAGTCGTAATAGCAGTGGCTGAGTGCTGACACAAACAAACACGCGCAGAGGTTTCCCCCTTTGTTCTTATACTGTCCAATGGTGTAAAAAAAAAATGGAAGGAGAAGTCTTTTGTGAGGCCATATTAAAGAGATACTTGTATTCTCATGTGGGACTTATTACCGATAATCATCATAAAATTATGGTAAACACAACTTGGAACACAATACTGATTATAACACTAAAGTTGACAGGAAACAGGAACAAGAAGCGTGAAACCCACAGCTTGCTGCTGACAAGGTCACTTGGTTTAGGGATATCCCGTGTGAGAGAGAGGGCAGAAATTCTCATCATGTTATGGACCATCTTTAGGACGAATGTTTACATCAGCCATCAGGTCATACTACCCTAAGACTGCATGCCTAGTACAGATTATCATACTTCATGTGGAAGTAACAACAATTCATATAAGAACATTATAGAGACAGCCATGTTCAAAAGCAACATTTATTTGTATAAATGGGTGTGAAACTAAATTAAAGCTGTTGTAATACAACGCAATGAAGTTTGCTACTGGAGTCAATGTCATCAAATTCTGATTATCATAAGGCAGTGACTCAGCATACTTTCCCACCCTTCCAAACATTATGAACTTATAATGCAGGTGGTCATGTCCCAACACTCTAACAATGAAAATCTTGATTGCCGCAATAACGCTAAGTTATGTGAACAATAATTTTGCATATAATCTGCATTTTCTGCTTTATTCCAAGGCTAACTTTGAGTAGGAATACAATGCTCGTTTTGCAGAAATCTATATGAAAATCAGTGTTAAACATTGTGATATCATCAAAGAAAACCTGAAACCTGGGAAATGTTGTAACACAGAATCATTAATGATGGGAAAGTGCATTGAGACAACAGGACTTCTGCTGAGATCGACAAAAATGAACGTAGAAAGTGGGAAAACGTAAAATGTGGGAACAAAAAATGGGGTGTCACTATACATTTTTGTGGGAAATTTCCAAGGACAGGTAAATACACTGAGTGAAAAAAGTAAAATAAATGTGGCTGTGTATCTAATTTGTTAGTAATCTTTATATAACAATGATACACACATGAAAACTGCAGATGTACAGAATCTGTCACAAGGTGCTTAAAAAAATAAGTCTGTTGACAACCTGAAGACTGGTTTGAGCACAATGCTTTACTAGGCATGGTCCTGTAGGGGGCAATATGCCCCCACCTCTCCCCAACATTTAAACTAGCTTACCCAGCCAGTTTTTCACACACACACACACACACACACACACACACACACACACACACACACACAATGGTAAAAGAAGTGAAAGAAATTCCATGGTATGACTGAGGACTGAGCCACTACTTTTTGGTTTGTAATCTGACACCTGTCCACTGAGCTACCAAGCCACACATAAAGTACTTATGATATTAATACTGAATTGTGCTATGAGCATATTCTTCACCATATTATAGCAATACCATTTACATAGTCTGAGAGAAGTCTCTGTGTTTCTAGAATGCAACAATGGGTAAGATTAACACTGCAGAAGAATTATATCATAGTTACGACTGTTTATATTTTATATGTTTTCCAAGGTCTTTCACAGTTTCTTCTGAAATTAAGCCTCTCACTGTTACAACAAACATGCTTGCTGCATTCCATGCTGAGGGCAGCTTTGTTGTTGCTAATACTGTTACCTGTGCTGAGAGATAGCATTTGAGCCGCTCCTGTGATTGGTTTTGTTGCACAGACTGGCTCGCCTGAGCTGCATATTTTTGGAGCACTGGGGATAATGACTGTCTGCCACTCTGGGTTTTGCCCCCCCTCTCTCCAATACAAAATAAATATAGTTACTCTGACACCTAAAGAACGTCATTTTAAAGCTCCTCTAGAAATGAATTACTGCACAAACACAAAGGTATGTCAATATTGCATTGTGCCTAAGAATTAAATCTTTCTTATAGTTTTTAGTACAATTTTAGTAGTCTGTGATGAAAGCTCTGTGTCACTTTGGATTAATCTGAGTGTTCTTTCTTAGTTACTCTCCCATAACACCTGCTGTCCTCCATAAGGCCTTTTTCAAAAGTAGAGCACACACACACACACACACACACACACACACACACACACACACTCCATCAAGCAAACACAACTCACACTCAGCGAGCTTTCAGTTGCCTGAGACTGCAGTCACGTGTTTGAGTTGCATTTGCATGACAGTGTAATTCTCTAGGCAATCTCCAAAGCCATATAACCATGGTTTCTAAATACTTTTCACTTGTGTCCAAATAATAGTTGCATACTGAGAACTGGCAATTATACACTCCTGGAAATTGAAATAAGAACACCGTGAATTCATTGTCCCAGGAAGGGGAAACTTTATTGACACATTCCTGGGGTCAGATACATCACATGATCACACTGACAGAACCACAGGCACATAGACACAGGCAACAGAGCATGCAGAATGTCGGCACTAGTACAGTGTATATCCACCTTTCGCAGCAATGCAGGCTGCTATTCTCCCATGGAGACGATCGTAGAGATGCTGGATGTAGTCCTGTGGAACGGCTTGCCATGCCATTTCCACCTGGCGCCTCAGTTGGACCAGCGTTCGTGCTGGACGTGCAGACCGAGTGAGACGACGCTTCATCCAGTCCCAAACATGCTCAATTGGGGGACAGATCCGGAGATCTTGCTGGCCAGGGTAGTTGACTTACACCTTCTAGAGCACGTTGGGTGGCACGGGATACATGCGGACGGGCATTGTCCTGTTGGAACAGCAAGTTCCCTTGCCGGTCTAGGAATGGTAGAACGATGGGTTCGATGACAGTTTGGATGTACCGTGCACTATTCAGTGTCCCCTCGACGATCACCAGTGGTGTACGGCCAGTGTAGGAGATCGCTCCCCACACCATGATGCCGGGTGTTGGCCCTGTGTGCCTCGGTCGTATGCAGTCCTGATTGTGGCGCTCACCTGCACGGCGCCAAACACGCATACGACCATCATTGGCACCAAGGCAGAAGCAACTCTCATTGCTGAAGACGACACGTCTCCATTCGTCCCTCCATTCACGCCTGTCGCGACACCACTGGAGGCAGGCTGCACGATGTTGGGGCGTGAGCGGAAGACAGCCTAACGGTGTGCGGGACCGTAGCCCAGCTTCATGGAGACGGTTGCGAATGGTCCTCGCCGATACCCCAGGACCAACAGTGTCCCTAATTTGCTGGGAAGTGGCGGTGCGGTCCCCTACGGCACTGCGTAGGATCCTACGGTCTTGGCGTGCATCCGTGCATCGCTGCAGTCCGGTCCCAGGTCGACGGGCACGTGCACCTTCCGCCGACCACTGGCGACAACATCGATGTACTGTGGAGACCTCACGCCCCACGTGTTGAGCAATTCGGCGGTACGTCCACCCGGCCTCCCGCATGCCCACTATACGCCCTCGCTCAAAGTCCGTCAACTGCACATACGGTTCACGTCCACGCTGTCAGGGCATGCTACCAGTGTTAAAGACTGCAATGGAGCTCCGTATGCCACGGCAAACTGGCTGACACTAACGGCGGCGGTGCACAAATGCTGCGCAGCTAGCGCCATTCGACGGCCAACACCGCGGTTCCTGGTGTGTCCGCTGTGCCGTGCGTGTGATCATTGCTTGTACAGCCCTCTTGCAGTGTCCGGAGCAAGTATGGTGGGTCTGACACACCGGTGTCAATGTGTTCTTTTTTCCATTTCCAGGAGTGTATATAATCTTGTTACATTGAGACAATGAAAGCTGTGGTTTTAATTCTTGTATGTCACATACAAAATCAATGTTAAAGCATCTTGAAACTGTGACTGTTTTGCTTGTGATGCTTGTGAAAGCGGCAATTCGTCTGGATAGAAGTTTCAAAGTAAGAATGTTTTAAATGCTACAGTAGCTTCCACACCATCTGTGCACATTTTCCATCCTTCTTTTGGATCCAGGCTTTGAACCAACACTAATAAAGTTAAAAATACTTTTCAATGTTTTTGTGTCTATTTTTTGTTTTTCATTTAGTTTTGGAGACATATCAGTGTATTGTCTCTTTCCTGTGTCAGTATCCAAGGTTAATAACATTCTTTCGTTTTCATTTTTTTTGTTTTTCATTGAGTTTTAGTGGCGTTTCAATGTAATGTTACCTTTCCTGTGCATGTATCTGTGGTTAGTAACATTTTTCTGTCCTCATATTTTCTTTTTCATTTAATTTTAGAGACATGTCAGTGTAAACTTCATGTTTGCATTTTTACCTTGTTTCTTGGTGCACTTTCTGTTTAAAGTAAACAGTGCATCTCTGCATTGGTATACTCTTCTTTGAATGTTCACTCTCAAAAATACTTGGATAATGCCTCCAAGTAAATTGTAGAGGATTCTTGTCATCAAAGCACTCCCCCCTGTCACCTTGCTTCCATTCTGTGGCATAAGCCTATAATTTCTCTTCGCGGAGCAAAGGGAAGTCTCCTGTTGACATTTTTTGCCCTGTTACTACACAGTGGAGAGCATGAGCATTTAAAACACATGAGTAGAGTAAGTGGGAAAGGAACTCTTTATACCTCTTCACCATCTTTCACACTGATTGGGAACTCATTAGCATATCAGTACAATCAAGTGTTCCTATGCTTGAGTTATAATCTGTAATATGTTGAGGTTTCTTGAGACTTTCACCAGAAACATCTACACGGTATTACACATGGTCAACATCCACATTTCTCTTTAGTCCCACCACTTAGGCATAAGCATTATATTGGTGAACACACACTAGATCCTTCCTCATTTTAGTTGCGCATGTTCCTAAAAACAGTACCATATGTGGCCGTTCCATGGTTATGAAGCCAGAGGAAAAGGCCTGGGCTTCAATACCAATTGTCAATATAAACAGTGCACCCCCATTTCAAATACGGCTTCATCAGAGTTACCACGAGTATCAGAAAGAAAGATTAGATTCTCCAGGAGGTGTAGTGTTATACCAACAACATCTGCAATGAATTTAAAGGTAAACTCTTGAGGACAAGATTAACAGGAGCGGTGGTGAATTTGAAGACATCATCATCAACTTTGTAGCACAGATATGCCTTGCCTGTACAACCGGTTTGGGGGGTGGCTTTATACTACTTGCTGATATATAATCCAACTGTTGCTAAAACTTTCCTTAATTTGGTATGTGAAAGCAAGGAACACAGCATCAACCTGAGCAACGATATCTTCTTTCTTGGTCTAGTGGACAAACAGAGTGAGCACAGATTTTGTTTATGAAATCCACATTGATTCCTACAGAGGATATTTTCATGAGTGTAAAACATAAAAAATTCCACAACAGATTCACATTACATCACATCATAGGTACAGACCGGCAGTTTGTGCATCTGTTCGACAGCCCTGCTTGAAAATAGGAATAGCCTGCACTTATTTCCAATCACTAGGAACACTTCATTCCTCCAGACACCTACAGTACACTGCCGCTGGAATGGGAGCACTTCTTTCACACACACTAACGTGACAGGAAGGGCACCCAGCACCTAATTCATTAACAAAGCCAAGACATGTTAAAACAAGCCCCCCCCCCCCATGACTATACAGAATAAAGGCACAAGAAAAATAAGAAGAAGATAGTATTATTCTATTTCTGGAGTGAGAATGGATCATACAGAGCTGGTGGAGCAATTTTGCTACCCTTTTAAAGAAAACAACCATTTGCACATAACACATACTTCACTAACCTTATATAGCCACTTCCTGCATATAGTGCACACCTGACCTACGAAGGGTGCTGGGTTGGGGAGGGCTGGGGGGAGGGCTGGGGGGGAGGGGGGGGGGGGGGGGCGGAGAGGAGATTCCTACAATTCTTCACTCAACAGCAAAGTTCAAGAAAGCAACATTCATGGTAATCACAACATTGTTTGAGCCTCTGGTTTAAACCTTCCATTCGGCTCCAAACAACATGATCAGCTCTGGAAACATATCACAAAATGCTAACTGTGGTTTCATGCCATGCGTAAGACTAATTGTCCTCACCAAAGCAGACAGCTGTCTGCAGCACTCGAAAACGGCCTCTGATGCTGACAAGCAAGTGTCATTCATGCTGATATGAACAATGATTTGCAGCTGTGTGCACTCAGTATGCTCAACTGCTGCTGGTAAAGCCTCCTCCACATCTTGGATGCAATCCCCCCCCCTCCCACCTGACAAGGAAACAGAGTTGACACTGCCCTTCCTTTCTAACCTGTCTGCTTTTTCCCTAAGGGGCTCCACCACCCACCTAACTCTTGAGCTTCCAATTACAAGCAATCCCACCCTCTACACTTGTTCAGGCCTTTTTTAGGAATGTTGTCTACAGTCCAAACGAGCAAGGCATTCCATACTGCCTCAGATGTACTTTCAGCAGAGGGAAATAACTCAAACTTGTTTTTAAGGTATAAGGGGACAGCTGCTCAGCCAGTACTAACTGTTACCTATAACACAGAGATTCGCAACCCTGCCACTGTTCACCATTCACCATCAGGTGAACACTGACTGAGAACAAGGATGCTAAAAGTCTCTGTGATATCAGGGATCCCATGTGATGCTGTAGGCACCCAGGTGCCATAACATTTGTCACAGGTTACCCAACACCACTGCAGCCCAGGACAGCACAATGAGGCCCATCCACTGTGGACAATACAGCTTTCTACTGTTTATGGACAGTGGCCAATTCTCCCCTGCATCCATACACAACAGATGCATTCTCTATCCATCAATGTTTGTCTATACCAAAGAACATATCACTAACCCAAGGAGTAATGTTGCTATGCTACTTCAGCCTTTCACATTCTCACAGCACTCCAACATTAGCTCACACAATGCAAATGTATTAAAATTTGTGGAAAAACTTACAATAAATTAGAATATGAGTAAATTAATATACACTAGTCAACACAGTTATATACACACATGCTATTCACTTCCTTTCCAAGGCATGTGAGAACAAAATTTAAACCAAATTCTGCATACAAACAGAAACTGGTGCTGCTCCTAACACATCTGCTCGATTCTGCAGCTGTCGCCCTGTTAAAAAGCAGGTATAGAAAGTACAGAGAATTAATTTACCTTTAAAAGATGAGATAACTTCTGCTTGTGCTCCAGTCTTGTTTAGCAAGTCCTTCATACATTCAGAAGCTAAAATGTACAGTTCATCTTTTGAATTGTCCAAATGAATTGCACTGTATGTCATCTCTGGACTATAACATACTGCACTTGTCATTGGCAGAGTCCAAGGAGTTGTGGTCCATATTAACAAATACACTTGTGATGCATGTTGGGGTGTAATTTTTTTCAGTTGTGGTGGTAGGTCCTTTATCAGGAAGCGTACCGTAACAGCCTGACTGCAGTGAGTTGGGTTATATTCCAGCTCAGCTTCTGCCAGTGCTGTCCTGAAAATTTTTGGGTGTTAAAACTAAATAAAAATGAAGTTTTCTTTGATCAGTATTAGCTAAAGACAAAATATTAACTTGGCTGACTTCTGCAGTTTGGTAGTAACATGGGACTTTAAGGCAGGAGAGTTCAACATTGATATCTGGCTCAAAGAAGAATTATTCTCATCATGTAAGGGTCACATGCACAACTGTGCAGTTACACACAAACCAAAGTCAAACCTCTATGAAGGCACCTCATCAGAGTAAACACTTTAACTTTTAGTTTAAAATCAGTGCCAAAGTTGGAGAGGTACCTATGTCCAAATAATCTACAGCTATATTAAAGTAATTTAATATTTCAATAACTCAGCTAAAAAATGGCACAGTGTCACCATTCTAAAGAGGAAGGATAAACGTCTATGCCAGCACTGCTCTGGCATTCATGCCAGCCAGAACTTTTGCTTTAACAGATTCAACACATATCTGTAAATGGAGTTATATCTCTGAGGGTAATTATTCAATATGAGTGAACTGTGTGTTTTTATGTGGAGAAGTGTATTAATTCCAAATCATCCTGGGCTCCACATGTTTACCTCAGAAACATTAAAATGACATGAGGCTACAAATTTAAAGAAACAAGGAAAGTTTCCCAATTTATTTTTAAATTATTGTGATGTATGTAACCAAAGCATCTAAACCACAAAAAATGGGTTATGAAGCACAGTACATAGAACTTTAAAATACATAATACGAAGAACACTGGACCTACACTACAAACATAGGCAACATCTGAGAAGGCTGGGTTGAGTATGGATGTGGATTTCATTTCTGATAAGATGGAGGGTGTGATAGAGGTGAGCTCAGTCCTATGCACCCCACTCAGCATACTCTGTTAACTGTACAGGCTAAAAGGGGGACTTCTACCAGGAGCAATAAGTATTTTTAAAAATTAAAAAATTATATACTATAAATGACTGATGCATTCACAATAATAACTATAATTTTGCCTAACACTGCTGTACTTTTTTACTGTGTAATGTCTCATTATGCATCCAGCTATGCAGAAAGCAACACAATGAAGTTTCATGTCTACTAAAACACATACATCCCTGTCTGGTTATTTGAAATTTTGGATTTGCCAACTGAGTGAAATGGCTCACTCTTTGAGTCTTTTCTGAAACACACAGTGGATCATCATTACAGTCTTACTGTACCTTACTCTAGAAAATTCTGAGTGGAATACAATAATGCAAAAAGTAAAGGTAACTACTCACCATATAGTTGAGGAATAAAGTGGTCAACTGCAACTATCCCTGTTTGACTCCAGTGTCACAGCAATTGTTTGTGTGTTAGTCTGTTAGCTCCAAGAAATAGCCGTGATTTTCCATTCTACCTTCAGGCAAATGCCGGTACCGTTCCTCTGAAAGGGCACAGCTGATTTCCTCCCCCATCCTTCCCTAATCCAATTAATCCAATTGTGCTCTGTCTGTAATGCCCTTTTTGTTGATGGGATGTTAAGCACTAATCTTCTTCTCCTCCTCCTCCTCCTCCTCCTCCTCCCCCCCCCCCCCCCCCCCCCCCCCCGCCTCAAGAAATAACATTGTCCACAATATTAGGGATGATTTCAGTCTTGTTTACATGTCTGTCAACTGCTCAATGCTTCAACCATATGAAGAATAGTTACATTAATTTATTCAATTATTTTTGGTTGTAAAGAAGATATTTATAACATCTAAGACCACTTTTGAATCCATTTACTGGAGTTTAAACTTCCTTGGGAAATCTAAACAAGTTTAAACTTCCTTGGGAAATCAAAACTTGCATCAATAACAACCAATCCTGTCAAACATAGAAGATTTTCATTGGATTATTTCCTTCTGTACTGGGGATCCATACTGTGGAGAGTTAGCATACAAACTGAAATGCCCTTTTCTCTGAACTTAAGCCAAAGTACAGCTCAACAAACAGTAACCTCTCTCTGACAGAGGTCATCTAACAGGTGCAGTATGTCGGACAGACAAGAGTGCAGAAAGAAATCATTCATTGCTTTGTTCACAGAACCATGCCAGCATTTGATTAATGCCATTTACAGAAACCATAAAACACACAAATCGTGCATGACTGGATGGGTATTTGAACCTTCATCTTCTCAGTTACGAGTTCCATTTCTTATCACCCCATTTGGCACTCGTTTAGAGGGTTACTTCATGGCAGAATAGGAAGCTTGTTTTACAACTATGAAGTCAAAATGTCAAGGCAAGAGACCAGAAAGAGAAGTGTCCTAACTGAAGAATCTGTCCCCAGCATTCAGCTAAGAGAATTCAGATCTAAATAACAGTGGTCCAATAACATTTGCATCCTGGTTTTATTTATACATATCGTCAACTGCACACAGCAGCACCCTCTCGACTTGAGACGTACATTATTTACTGCTCAGTGGTTTGTATGTAACTGGTATTGCCAGAGGAAATCATCTGGTAAGAGGTCATATCATTCATTCAAAGTTATTCACAAATTCTATAAATTAAAACTAAATAAAAAGTTGGGCTAGAAAATAAAACTTGGGTCATAGCACTGAGTTAATATTTCAGGTCACAAAATATAAAAGTGACCGTAAGTACAGAGCAAAGGAAGTTTTTACAATCTTACAAGACTGTGGAGCAGGACATGTTTGAGGAGATGAAGAAATCTTACAATTAGCTTTAATACAAAAAGCAGTAGAGGAAATAAAGATGTTATAAAAAATCAATGAGAAGTTTTTACATTCACAAATTAGTAATACAAAAAATAGGTGAAAACAGGTATCACTAATGACAGATCTGCAGTGAGTAAAATTCTAATTTTTGTTTTCCATATACTACAATAATAAAAATGATATCACTATTATTATTAAAAATAATTTAGGAGTAAACTAGACCACTGCCTGAATACCAGAAGCATTGTGTCATCAAAAGGCACACTCCTGTATTAAATTATGTACATTTTTCCAGAACTTTCTTACTATAATAATAACAACAACAACAATAATAATAATAATAATAATAATAATAAAACTGTCTTCAACCTATAGGTTGGATGAGCACCTCAGTGCTTCACTGACCATGGCCCTATTGGAGGTGATATGCTGTTGCCTTCCTCCAGTCTCTGAACTGATTTACCAGCCAGTTATAATGGAGCCTATAGTTTAGTATGAACATTGAGCCATGATATATCCTGCCATTTTCACACACACACACACACACACACACACACACACACACACACACACACACAAAGTATTATCAGTTGTGAAAGAAAGCAATCTGTGATAGAAAAAATAATCATGAGACTAACTGGAGACTGGATTTGTAGCCATAACTTAAGCACCACACAACTACTTTATTAAGAAGCAGTAACAAATAAAAGCTACAGTTACACAAAACTGAGAAACATAAAAAAATCATTTCACTTTCATGGCTAATGCTAAATCTGTCTTAATATGTAACTGACACCATTTATCCCATATATTAGCTTAAATGTCACACATATAATAAAAAGAAGAAGTTACTTACCTTGATGATGGAGACCAGAAAACTGGTTTATATGCTCTATAGATCAAACCCTGAAAACAAATATTGCCATATGAAGCAAATGCAATAACATTTAAGAACATGGTCTTTTAACTGAATATTTTTCAAATGTATTGAAAGTAAGTACCTGACCACGTGTGGAAGTTAAAGAATAAAACTGTGTGTATCTGCTCCTGCTCCTGCTCCTGCTCTCTCTCTCTCTCTCTCTCTCTCTCTCTCTCTCTCTCTTTCCTCCAACTTTTAGCTGTTCTTAGCCCCTACATACAGAGCCTGTGGCACTGATAAATTGAAAGCCCACCAACTTTTAGAAACACTCAATTTTAATCACATGTAATTACGTACAGTCATGTCATTATGTATTCTTCACACATTTCAGGGCAATAGCTTTGAATTTAACTACTTTTTCTGCAGATTGTTACCTACGTCTACCTTTGCCTATTCCCTAATGGCCACAGCAAAATTTTGCTTACTACATGTTAATTTGCACTATTCACACACAATGGCCTAGATCACAACCACAGCCATGTTTTGAGACTTTTATACAAAATTTAAAAAAAAGAAATACTGACAAGAGATGTGTGAACATTTCTTGTGCAAAACATATTGTTTTAATACTTGTATTTTTTTCAAGGGCGCATGTTAGCATTTACATAACAAAACCAGAGATAAATATCACATGTCAAATTGCACTACAATAAAACTGTCATTGTTAAGTGTATCAATGGTGAAAAATGGCTATAATATCTCCATAAACCAAAAAAATTCTAAGTTAATTGTGTAATTGGATATATAAAAAATCTACTCAACAACTAGCAGCAGCACTGTACATAACAGAGGTGCGAGGGGGTTGGTGAAAAATAGATGGGAAAGATAATGCAAGGCTAGAAAACTAAAATGGAGTGAAGCAAAGAGTAGCTACAGTGAAGAAGTGCTGGAATGGAAAAAATTAATGTAAATTAAGGGTGGGTGGGTGTCGAGAACCAAGGACATGTTGTAGAGTTAGTTCCCACCTGTGGAGTTCTGAGAAACTGGTGTCTCAGGGAAAAATCCAGATGGCACATGTGGTGAAATAAGTGCCGAGGTCATGAATGTCATGTTGTAGAGCATGCTCTGCAACAGGATATTGCAAGTTGCTAGTATACACCCTCTACCCATGCCCATTCATCCTAATTGATAAATTGGCTGTAGTCATGCCAATGTAGAAGGCTGAACAGTGTTCATATAACAACTGCTACATGACATGTTGTCTTTTAGGTGGCTCTACCTTTGATAGTATATGTCTTGCCAGTTACAGGGCTGTTATAGGTGGTGGTAGGAGAGTGCATAAGGCAAGTCTTACAGTGGTGACAGTCACAGGGGTAGGAGCCATACAGTAGGGAGATGAGTGCAGAAGGAGCATAGGGCCTGACAAGAACAATGTGGAGATTGGGTGGGCAGCGGAAAGCTATTCTAGATGTGATGGGCAAAATTTCAGATAAAATGGATCTCATTTCAGGGCATGATTTTAGGAAATCAAGGCCCTGTTGACGTGACTAATTAACACATTCCAAACCAAGATAATACTGATTCACCAATAGTGTGCTCCGAATATGCGTTTTGGATGGATCGGCAGTACCAGGATTGATGTCATGGCCCAGGATATCTGTTTTTTAACTAGGCTGGTGAGGTAATTACGTGCAGTGAAAGCTGAGTTGAGAATGGTGGTGTATTGCTGTAAAAAGTCTGCATCGAAACAAACACATTTGCTTCGGATGCCAAGGCTACATGGGCGGGAACGTCTGATGTGGAAAGGATAGCAGCTGTCAAAATATAAGTACTGTTGTCTGTTGGTAGGTTTAATGTGGACAGAAGTCTAGTAAATGACCTATATGCCCCATTAGGCCAATTTACACTCTATCAGACTTCTCTCCTCCTACAAAATCCTGAAGTTATCTATCATCAGCCTAGCCAACTTCAGACTGCAACAACATGCCAGACTTCACCTCAAAAAGCTATCCCACCTTCTCTTAAACTGCCTGAACAATGGTGTTTCCCTTCCTGTCCCTCTGTAGCTCCCTACACAGCCTTACCATCAACCACCAATCCTCTCCTACAAACCGAGCTTGGCCAATGACCTTCACATCCTACATTCTTCACCATTACCTCCCAGACCAAGAATAACCCATAATCCCAAGAACCAGTCACAAACTACAGTGTCCTTAACCTCTCATCTAAAGCACTCTCCACTCCTGAATTATCTGTATTATCTAAGCGTGTCACCTTCAGCCCTAAACCTGCATTTGATCATACTGCTTTGTTGAAGGACCTACTTTCCTTCACACATAATATCCATCAGAAATATCACTTTGCAACCCATTTCCAAAACCTTTACAACAGCAAACCTGATATCGAACCCTGCCTTGAACAGTTCAGACCACAATCCCAACTTGATCCACCACCACTACCTCAAAATCATCCCTTACAAGCCTCCCAAAAATTCTTCACATCCAGCATTGCTTCACAACCCTTCCTCAGGTTCCTACAATATGACCCTAACCTGTCCTCTGCAGAACTCCAGGCTCTATGTTCCCTAAAAGCTGATGACTCCACCATTATCTTCTCAGCAGAAAGAGGATCTACCACTGTAGTACTTGAGCGAAAGATGTATGTTAGTGAAGGTCTATGCCAGCTGTCTGACACCACTACAATTCAGTATCTGCCATCAAGATCCCATCCCTGTGATTCAAAGTGACCTGCAGTCCTTCCTTAAAACCTCAGGCTCCTCACAAGGACTAACACCTCAATCCATAGATCTTCTCACCCCACCCAAACAACACACCTCCACCTTTTACCTTCTTCCTAAGGACCACAAACCCAATCATCCTGGTCGTCCTATAGTTGCTGGCTTCAAAGCATCCACCGAACGTATATCTGCCTTTTTTTACCAATACCTGCTACCCATAGCACAAAGACTCCCCACATACATCAAAGATACCAACTATTTCCTAAATCGTCTGAAATCTGTGCCTATCCCACTCCCACCTCACACCTTGCTTGTCACCATTGATGCCACCTCCCTCTTCACCAATATCCCCCATGTACATGGTCTGTCTGCTGCTGAACATTTCCTCAATCAGCACCAACCTGATTCAAAAATTATGACATCTTTCCTACTCACCTTAATCAACTTTATACTTACCAACAACCACTACACCTTTGAGGGGCATACATACAAACAGATCAGGGGTACAGCAATGGTAACAATGATGGCTCCTTACTATGCCAACCTATCCATGGGTCACTTGGAAGGGACTTCCTGTGATCCGTTATTCTTTAGCCCCAAGTTTGGTTCAGATACGAACATGACATCTTTACCATATGGACTCATGGTCAGGCTGACCCACTACAATTCCTGGAATCTCTGAATACCTTCTCCCAATCAAAAATTTAACATGGTCCTATTCCAAATCCCATACCACTTTCCTTGATGTTGATGTCGAACTCACCGAAGGGCAGCTACGCACTTCTGTCCACATTAAACCTACCAACAAACAACAGTACTTACATTCTGACCGCTGCCAACCTTTCCATGTCAAATGTTCCCTCCAATACAGTGATGGCACACAAGGCAAATGTATTTGTTCAGATGCAGATTCTTTACAGCAATACACCACCATTCTCACCTCAGCATTCATTACCCCACCAGCCTAGTTAAAAAGCAGATATCCCAGGCCATCACATCCAATCCTGGTACTTCTGATCTCTCCAAAAAACAGCTTCAGAGCACACAATTGGTGACTCAGTATTATCCTGGTTTGGAACGTGTTAATCAGCTACTTCAACAGGGCCATGATTTCCTAAAATCATGCCCTGAAATGAGATCTATTTTATCTAAAATTTTGCCCACCCCACCTAGAATAGCTTTCTGTTGCCCTCCCAATCTCCACAATATTCTTTTCATAGCTTGTGCTCCTTCTGCACCCATCTCCCTACTGTATGGCCCCTACCCCCGTGACTGTCACTGCTGCAAGACTTGCCCTATGCACTCTCCTACCACCACCTATAACAGCCCTGTAACTGGTAAAACATATACTATCAAACGGAGAGCCACCTACAAAATAAAACGTTGTTATGTAAACACTTTTTGGCCTTCTACATCAATATGACTACCACCAAATTATCAATTAGGATGAATGAACACAGGCAGAGGGTGTATACTGGCAACTTGCAATATCCTGTAGCAGAGCATGCTCTTCAACATTACATTCGTGACCTCGGCACCTGTTTCTCCACACGCGCCATCTTGATTCTTCCCACAGACACCAGATTCTCAGAACTCCACAGTTGGGAACTAGCACTATAACATGTCCTTAGTTATCGCCACCTACCTGGTGTTGATTTATGTTAATTTCTTCTATCCCAGTGCTTCTTCACTGTAACTACTCTTTGCTTCCCTCCGTTTCAGTTTTCTATGTCTTTCATTGTTTTTCCCGTCTATTTTTCACTGCCCCCCTTGCACATCTGTTACGTACAATGCACTTAGCTTTCCACTCTTATTAACTCACATCTGATGTTTAAGCATTAATGTCAGTCTGCATATTATCCTGTCTTCCACCTTTAAGCTCTCAGGTTTTCAAATCTTGTCAGATGCAGTCCCCAACACTCAGTCTTTCCCTATCATCCTGCATGGTAAGTCTCCCCTGACCCACAGTTCTGGGTGACTTTCTGAAAATCTACCACTTTTCCTGGACATCTGCAGTCCTTTTCCTTCATCATTCTTCCTTCCCTTTCAACCCTTCTGCATGAAGAAGGAGGCACTGGCTCTGAAAGCTTGCTAATTACAACCATATTTTATGTGAGTGTTCTGCCGGCATTTGGTGAGTAGATATTTTATCTATCCAATAAAATAATTGTGTCAAATAATTGACTGTTTTTGTTGTTAAGTTAACTGTGGGCATCCCAAGCAGATACAATGAATGGCTAAATGATGAACATGGTCAAGACCTGATACCTCACATAAGTAAAAAAAACAATGAAGATATAAGAAATACATGACAGCAAGGAAAGCACCAAGTAAAAGAAATTTCTACAAAAAGAAACAGCTGTCGATATCCAAAAATATAAACACTGAGAGGAGATTCGCAAAAAGTTACACTTGGAGCATGCCTCTGTGTGGGTGCAAAATGTGGACAAATGGCAAAGACAAATGAATGACAGAAAGCCTTAGAAATGTTGTTTACAGGAGACTGCTTGGGCAAAGTGGATCGATCAAGTTGAGAGCGAAGAAGATGGCAAGAAAAAATATCTAGTAAATAACACAATGAATCACAGAGATTGAATGGTTGGGCTCTGTTAAAACATGAGCTGATGCTGAAAAATTTATTTGAATGGATGATGGAAGGTAAGAAATGTATGGGCAGGGCCTATATAAGACAGATTGTTCATGCTGGTAGGATACAGCAGCTATACTGAAATGACGAGATGAGCTGGAGAGCAAAAATAAAAGTGAAGAAAGGAAATATAGTTTGAATCATTAAACACACAAAAACAGAACAAATAATAAATAAAAATGCGTCAACCCTCTACCATAATTCTAGTACAATGATATCATTTGTTACTTCAGTTTATTAGTTCTACAGCAGTCTACCTCTCCCTCTACTTCCTTCCTTCTTTTCATCTTTCTCCTCCCCTGAACATAGTCCCTTGTCAGGTACAAGCTCACAGTTTATCCCAGACACCCCTCTATGAATAAAACAGACTCAGCACATATGTATTTAGATCATACAAAAATGTGATATACATTGTGTTTACAATGCAACCAAACTTAGCAAAAATAGGAGATGATAACTAAATAAGCTAGAGTGACAGCAAAAACAGTGACTTGCACGTAGGCCTAAGTGGAGGAATCCACAATATAACATGCAAAACAATAGTTATACTCCAGTTAAAATAACTCTGACACTGAGATTTCAGTGAGTCGAGTGAGAGGACCAGCTAGCAAAGGTTGAGAGCAGCATGTGTACTCAACCCTATCCTCCATCTGCTTCTGTCTTCTGTCCCCTTCCCTGGCCCCACTCCAGTCTCACAAACACCTTTTATATCCCCCCCCCCCCCCCAACTCACTTGCATAGTCCTGTACCTTCTTTCTCTGCTTCTCACTACCACTACACCTACCCCCCCCCCCCCCCTGCTCCCTCTCAAGCACAATTCTCCCAATACTGCATCTAGCAGCCCACCAAACTGTCCCTGCCACATCCCTGCACACGGTTCGCACTACATACTACAGTATTGTTCCCTACCCCTAGCCTGCTATGCCACCCCCTTCCTTCCCTGCTGCTTCTGTGTCCCCAGTACCCACTTCAGCTGAGACTGCTACTCACATCAGGGGGCCACTGCATCCAGAGATGTCAGAGTGACTGCGCGCACAAGTACTTGTCACTCCATCCCAGATGAAACAACAGATGCACATTAGCTACGAAGATCTAGAGCCACCGCACCCTCTTTGATGTACACAGGCAAGACAAGGATGCAGCATCCAGTGCATTTCTTTTCTTCTTCCCTCCTATCTTATTTTTCTTGCCTCTTTTCTTATGTGGTTTTTTTTTAATAGTGCTCGACATTCATTAATCAATTCTTATACTTCTGTCAATATTTTTACACTTCCAGCATAATATCTAATTAAATATGGTAACTTCATCTTTCAAACTGCATGAAGCAGACAAGATGATATTCCGGGCTTTCTGAACAACACTGGTCACAATTATCTCTGTCACTTTTGACAAAATGTAAGTTACAGGTGGTGTTTCTCAACATGTGTCATTCTCCAGTGTTAAAAGTGCAGATGTTATACTACTTAATATTACTCTCTTTCAAATTCTGAAGGTGGCAGGGGTAAAATACAGGGATCAAAAGGCATTTACAGTTTGTACAGAAACCAGATGGCAGTTATAAGAGTTGAGGGGTACGAAAGGGAAGCAGTGGTTGGGAAGGGAGTAATAGAAGGTTGTAGCCTCTCCCCGATGTTATTCAATCTGTATATTGAGCAAGCAGTAAAGGAAACAAAAGAAAAATTTGGAGTAGGTATTAAAATCCATGGAGAAGAAATAAAAACTTTGAGGTTTGCCGATGACATTGTAATTCTGTCGGAGACAGCAAAGGACTTGGAAGAGCAGTTGAACGGAATGGACAGTGTCTTGAAAGGAGGATATAAGATGAACATCAACAAAAGCAAAATGAGGATAATGGAGTGTAGTCGAGTTAACTCGGGTGATGCTGAGGGAATTAGATTAGGAAATGAGGGGCTTAAAGTAGTAAAGGAGTTTTGCTATTTGGGGAGCAAAATAACTGATGATGGTCGAAGTAGAGAGGATATAAAATGTAGACTGGCAATGGCAAGGAAATCGTTTCTGAAGAAGAAAAATTTATTAGCATCGAGTATTGATTTAAGTGTCAGGAAGTCATTTCTGAAAGTATTTGTATGGAGTGTAGCCATGAATGGAAGTGAAACATGGACGATAAACAGTTTGGACAAGAAGAGAATAGAAGCTTTCGAAATGTGGTTCTAGAGAAGAATGCTGAAGATTAGATGGGTAGATCATTTAACTAATGAGGAGGTATTGAATAGAATTTGGGAGAAGAGGAGTTTGTGGCACAACTTGACTAGAAGAAGGGATCGGTTGGTAGGACATGTTCTGAGGCATCAAGGGATCACCAATTTAGTACTGGAGGGGAGTGTGGAGGCTAAAAATCGTAGAGGGAGACCAAGAGATGAATACACTAAGCAGATTCAGAAGGATGTAGGGTGCAGTAGGTACAGGGAGATGAAGAAGCTTGCACAGGATAGAATAGCATGGAGAGCTACATCAAACCAGTCTCGGGACTGAAGACCACAACAACAGCAACAACATTACTTCATTAGCTGCTGATGAGAGTGTGTACTGTGCAACAATCTGATGTTACAAATCAACAGTACAAGGATCATTTTCACAATGTGCCTAGCTTCACTCTTATCTAATGGAGATGTAGTCTTATACCTAAAAGACACAACACACAAATGCTGTGACAATGTGCATATATGTCAGGTGATTTTTAAGTTTTGACTCAAGTTAAAGCATACCGTTTCCCCTTGATAATGGCCATACAAGCAAAACTGTAATAGTGAGAAGTTCAAATAAAGAATTTTATGGTCAAAGGTGGCCACGATGCCTTTTACAAAATTTCACATGACTATGAACAACATTTACGAGTACTTAAACAATAATTTATACACTATGTAATAACATACCTTCTCAAACATATCGTAAAATTTCTTAATCTGGTTTTTCACATATTTCTTGTCAAATGTGTGATAAGAATGGTCCCAATCACCCATTACTCCCCATGATTTAAAAGTTGTCTTCTGATTTGCAATAGCAGCTTCAGCAAATTTCCGTGCTGAAATGAGATAATATATACTCAAATGCTGCTCTTATTGTCAGCATAAATAACTTCAGTGAATAAAGAACTTTTAGTGATTTCCACAAACTATCTAGAGAAGAAAAAAATTTTGCAAATAAAAAAAAAATAACATGCACTATTTTCTTCTGAAAACAGAAATTCTTTCTCATATTTTCACAGCAAAATTGTACAAATTTCTCACTGCATTTCTGCAGAAGTTTTGTCACTTACAAAGAGGATGCACAGTAACTTCCCCGTTTTCAGCTTCTGGCACTGCACACAATAATGTCTGCTGGTGTTCAAAAGTTTATCATGGAAATATGCAACTTATTGTCAACAACTGAACTAATAGAACAACATCACAAAGTGTCAAGCAAAAGGAAATAATGCAAGATTAGTGCTTAATGCCCTACTGACAACAAGGTCACTAGAGATGGGGTACATGTTTGGACTGGGAAGGGGGAACAGCTGTATCTTTTGAAAGCAGTCATCCCAGCATTCACCTAGATCAATTTTAGGAAATCATGGTACTGCATCTGCTTGGGACTATAAAATGGTTCAAATGGCTCTGAGCACTATGGGACGTAACAGCTATGGTCATCAGTCCCCTATAACTTTTTTTTTTTTTTGGTCATCAGTCTACTGACTGGTTTGATGCGGCCCGCCACGAATTCCTTTCCTGTGCTAACCTCTTCATCTCAGAGTAGCACTTGCAACCTACGTCCTCAATTATTTGCTTGACGTATTCCAATCTCTGTCTTCCTCTGCAGTTTTTGCCCTCTACAGCTCCCTCTAGTACCATGGAAGCCATTCCCTCATGTCTTAGCAGATGTCCTATAACCCTGTCCCTTCTCCTTATCAATGTTTTCCACATATTCCTTTCCTCTCCGATTCTGTGTAGAACCTCCTCATTCCTTAGAACTACTTAAACCTAACTAACCTAAGGACATCACACAACACCCAATCATCACAAGGCAGAGAAAATCCCTGACCCCGCTGGGAGCTTGGGACTATACTGCTCTGCATACCAGGCCAGTATTGTGGGCTGCTGGTGGCTCTCCAGAAAGATGCAAGTAAACAGCTCACATCAATACAAGTCACTGAACTGTTTACATGCCTAGTCTCAAACAGCTCAGATTGCTTACCTTGTAGCTTCACATAGCCTCTGAGGTGTCCAGTGGTGCCAACCTCACCAGTAGGCAGCATGCCTACTGTGGCAGAGAGCAGGCACCACTTCCTTACACCAAGTGACATGCCTATTCAGCACCAGGTAGGTAGCCGCCCCCTCCTCCCCCACCCCCCTCCACAGGTGACTTTTAGGCCAATGCAGAACCATGCTGTGGTCAGTTACCACTCCAGGCTTCACACTGGCTGCACCAGCAGCCACCAATCGAAGGCATTAGCCTTATTGCAAGCACCTGTTGCCGATGCTATGCAGGACTGCTATCTGCCTTTCTCAGGTGCCACATCTGACCACACGTTTTCCCATTCACCAGCGATCACTGTCATCAAGCCCTCGCCTCCGACAACTACCGACGCCCAACATCAGCAACTATCAACATCCATCATCGAGCCATCGCCTCAGACATCCGCCACTGCCCAGCATCCCAGAAGTACCGTCATCCCACCAGCAGTTATTGTCGTCAACCTATGACTCCAACACATGCAGAAATACAATGTCTCTGAAGCCTGTTGTTCTCGAGGACATACTCTGAATGTCAGGTTGGATCCTGCCATCAATCATCCCTGACCCCCCCCCCCCCCCCCCCGCTCTGCCTCCTACCACCACTCATGGACCTCATTGTGTAGGCATATCACAGGCAACATCTTGGAGAGACATTACTGCTTTTAGTTTAGCTGTGTGAACATTCATCCATGGACATTGTATCTGAATTCTCTTTCTTGTATCGATGATAAACAGTTGTTTCCACACTTGTGCATTTCACTGGTAGTCCACAGCACCCCTTAGCCTCAGACAAAACACATGGAAAACATAAACCTGGATGGTCTGGTGGAGATTTGAACTGCAGTCCTCCCAAATACTAGTGCACCGTCTACATCTAGATCTGACCTTACATTCCACAAAACACTCATAGTGTTTGGCAGAAGGTAATTTGGATACCAGTGTCACTTCCCCTTTTCCTGTCCCAGTCATGAACAGTTTGCGGGAAGAATAATTGTTGGTAAGCCTCCATGTGAGCTCAAAGTTCTCTGATTTGATCTTCCTGGTCTTTTCATGAGACACATGTAACAGGAAGAAATATATTGGTTGACTGTTCCAGGAACATACGCTCTTTTAACAATTAACCATACCATGATGCAGAATGCCTCACTTGCAGTGTCTGCGACTCCAGTTGGCTGAGCATCACTGTGACACTCTTGCGCTTACTAAATGAACATGTAATGAAATAATCTGTTCTTCCTTGGATCTTCTCTATTTCCTCTACCAATCCTATCTGGTATAGATCCCAGACTGATGAGCAGTACTTGAGTATTGGTCGAATGAGTGTTTTGCAATCTACCTCCTTTGCTCATAGTCTACATTTCCAAAGATTCTTGCAATGAAACACACTCTGGCATCTGCCTAACCCGCAATCAATTTTATGTGGTTGTTTCATCATTTCACATCGCTCCATACACACACACACACACACACACACACACACACACACACACACAGACACACAGACACACAGAGAGAGAGAGAGAGAGAGAGAGAGAGAGAGAGAGAGAGAGAGAGAGAGAGATGCTTTATGGAAATAATTGTTTTGCAAACATGTAATCATACTACAATACTGAGTCTTTCTGTTTATATACGTGCAATATGTTACATTTGTTTTTGTTGAAGGTCAACTGCAACTTGCTACAACAAGCGTCAATACTCTGAAAGTCCTCCTGCATTTTGCTACACTCCTCCAGCTTTGCAACTTCTCTGTACACCATACCATTGGCTAAAAACCTCATGGATCTTCTGACTTTATCCACAACATCATTTATCTATACGTATCATTAAAAGTAATGGTCCTATAAAGATCCTTGGGGTGAGATGGAAGTTACTTTTACAACTGAAGATTTTTCCCTATTGAGAAGGCCACACTACGTTCTGTTTGCTAGAAATTCTTCAATCCCCTCTCATAATTGGACTGACGTTCCATATGCTTGTAATTTGTTCATTAGTCAGCCTTCCAGAAGTCAAGAAACAGGGCATCAATTTGTCCGCCTGTATCTACTGGTCTCGTGGATGAACAGAGAAAGCTGGGTTTCACAAGATCGTCTTACTGCGCCACTTCTCTCAGTCAATAACAGGCTACACAATGTGAATTTTCATATAGTTAACAGTACATGGTTACCATGTGAAAAACCTTTCTATTATCAAAAAATTATTCTTAAAAAATTCAACTGATATTCAAAGTATGTGAATGCTACAAAGAATTTAATTTGACATGTAGCATCCAAAGTATTGAAATAATTTAGTAAATGTGACAGGTAACAAATGAATATTGGTGGGCATACTGGGTATGCTATCCCTCTCTCTTGCACGTCGTGTATTTCACCTGTTTTCTTTTTTTTTTTTTTAACCTTATCCTACAGGGCAAGTCGAAGTTAGAAGGAGGTACAATAGTGGATACCGTAACATGTGCTGACAATGGGTGCAATAAAGCTCCCACTAGAGCTCCTATGTACCATTAAGGTTAGAATTCGCTTTTCCTTGGTATTAAGATGTTATAAACTTGTGATCAATGACACAAATGTGGTAGGGAAGCTAGACAATCTGAAAATGGAAATGCAAAGGATCAATCTAGAAGTAGTAGGTGTCGGTGAAGTTAAATGGTAAGACGACAAGGATTTATGGTCAGATGAATATAGGGCAATATCAACAGCAGCAGGAAATGGTATAACAGGAGTAGGATTCATTGTGAATAGGAAGGTAGGGCAGAGGGTGTGTTACTGTGAACAGTTCAGTGGTAGGGTTGTTCTTATCAGAATTGACAGCAAACCAACACAATGATAGTTCAGGCTGCAAGCTGAAGATGAAGAGATAGAAGAGAAAGCATTTGAGGATATTCAAAGGGTAACACAGTAAATAAAGGGATATGAAAATCTAATAGTCATGGGGGACTTGAACGCAGTTGCAGGGGAAAGAGTAGAGGAAAAGGTTATACGAGAATATGGGCTTGGAATATGGAATGACAGAGGTGAAAGGCTAATTGAGTTCTGTAATAAACTTCAGCTAGTAATAGCGAATACTCTGTTCTAGAATTGAAAGAGGAAGAGGTACACTTGGAATAGGGGTGTTACAGGAAGATCTAAAATTACATCATGGTCAGCCAGATATTCTGAAATCAGATACTGGATTCCCTTGGGTAACAGAAGAAATACTTCAGTTGATCGATGCAAGAAGGAAGTACAAAAATGTGTAGGGAAATTCAGGAATACAGAAATACAAGTTGCTGAGGAATGAAATAAGTAGGAAGTGCAGGGAAACTAAGATGAAATGGCTGCACGAAAAATGAAACAAAATCAAAAAAGAAATGATTGTCGGAAGGACTAACTCAGCTTATAGGAAAGTCAAAATAACCTTTGGTGAAATTAACAGCAAGGGTGGTAACATTAAGAGAGCAATGGGAATTCCATTCTTAAATGCAGAGGAGAGAGTGGAGATCTGGAAAGAGTATGCTGATGGCCTCTATGAGTGAGAAGATTTGTCTGATGTGGCAGAAGAAGAAACAGGAGTCGATTTACAAGAGATAGGAGATCCAGTGTTAGAATCAGAATTTAAGAGAGCTTTGAAGGACTTGAGATAAAATATGGCAGAAGGGGTAGACAACCATCCATCAGAATTTCTAAAATCAATGGGGGAAGTGGCAACAAAACAACTATTCATGTTAGTGTGTAGAATGTATGGGTCTGGCGACATAACATCTCACTTTCAGAGAAATATCATCCAAACAATTCCTAAGACTGCAAGAGCTGACAAGTGCAAGAATTACCGCACAATCAGCTTAACATCGCATGCATCCAAGCTGCGGACAAGAATAACATATAGAAGAATGGAAAAGAAAATTGAAGATGTGTTGGATGACCATCAGTTTGGCTTTAGGAAAGGTAAAGGTACCAGAGAGGCAATTCAGGTGTTGCAGTTGATAACAGAAGCATGACTACAGAAAAATCAAGACACGTTCATAGGATTTGTTGTGCTGGAAAAAGCATTTTACAATATAATATGGTGCAAGATGTTCAAAATTTTGAGAAAAATACAGGTAAGGTACAGGGAGAGATGGGTAATATCAAGAGCCATGAAGGAATAATAAGACTGGATGACCAAGATTGAAATGTTCAGATTAAAAAGGGTGTAAGACAGGAATGTAGTCTTTCACCCCTACTGTTTGATCTGTGCATTGAAGAAGCAATGATGGAAATAAAAGAAAGGTTCAGCAGTAGAAATAAAATTCACGGTGAAAGGACATCAGTGATACAATTTACTGATTACATTGGTATCCTGGATGAAAATGAAGAAGAATTACAGGATCTGCTGAATCGGATGAACAGTGTAACAAGTACAGAATATGGATTGAGAGTAACTGAGGAAAGATGAAAGTAATGAGAAGTAGCAGAAATGAGAAGAGCAAGAAGCTTAACATCAGGGTTGATGATCAGAAAGTAGATGAAGTTATGGAATTCTACTACATAGGCAGCGAAATAACCAATGACAGACAGACCAAGGGGGACATCAAAAGCAGACTAGCACTGGCAAAAAGGACATTCCTGGTCAAGAGAAGTGTACTAGCATCAAACATAGGACTTAATTTGAGGAACAAATTTCTGAGAACATACATCTGGAGCACAGCATTGTATGGTAGTGAAACATGGACTGTGGAAAAACTAGAATAGAAGATAATTGAAGCATGTGAGATGTGGTGTTACAGATAAACATTGAAAATTAAGTGGACTGATAAGATACGGAATGAAGAGGTTCTGCGCTGAATTGGAGAAGAAAGGAATATGTGGAAAACACCGACAAGGAGAAAGGACAGGATGATAGGACATCTGTTAAGAGATCAGGGAATGACTTCCATGGTAATAGAGGGAGCTGTATAGGGCAAAAACTGTAGAAGACAGAGACTGAAATGCATTCAGAAAATAATTGAGGACACAAGTTGCAACAAGTGCTGCTCTGAGATGAAGAGGATGGCACAGGAAAGGAATTCATGGTGTGCTGCATCAAACCAGTCAGATGACTGAAGACTAAAAAAAAGATCAACGGCTATCCTAAAAGAAAGTCTTTAGCCTGAAGATATAGAACATATTGATGAATTGGGAAGGTCTGACCACTCACAATTATCATGTGTTCTCTCACAAGAACAATTTCTTGGTTTAACTCAAGTGGGCAATGCTATGCAGGACATGAAAAGCTGTGATGGGATTGATCTTATGGTGGCATAATAATACACGAGTACTGACAGCCCAGTCATTGGTATAATTAATTTCTTTGATTGTTCATTCGTCATTATTAGAAGGGCATTCTGTTAGCAAAATGGTGAATGGCCTTTCAGATCTGGATGCACAAATTTTAAGTCTAAAAGATTTTTGTGCTGCAACACATGTTAAATATAGTTACCAACTTTTTAGGAAAGCTGATCCAGTTGCTGTAGAGACTTTTGTAAACCTTATCAAGGAACAAGAGTGGCAAGATGTTTATAGTGCTGATACAGTAGACGATAAATATAGTTCTTTCCTCAAGACTTTTCTCGTGCTCTTTGAAAGTTGCTTTCCGTTAGAACGTTCAAAACAGGGTACTAGCACAAATAGACAGCCTGGGTGGCTGACTAAAGGTATAAGAATATCTTGTAGAACAAAGTGGCAATTATATCAAAATGTTAGAAACAGTCACAATCTAAATGCAATAGCCCATTACAAACAGTATTGTAAGGTGCTTAAAAAAGTTATTAGGAAGGCAACAAGTATGTGGTATGCAGATAGAATAGCTAAGTCTCAGGATAAAATTAAAACCATATGGTCAGTCGTAAAGGAAGTGGCTGGTCTGCAGAGACAGGTCGAGGATATAGAATCAGTGCGTAGTGGGAATGTCCGTGTTACTGATAAGTCGCATATACATACAGTATTTAATAATCACTTTCTGAATATAGCAGGTGAACTAAATAGAAACCTAGTCCCAACAGGGAATCATATAGCGCTCGTAGAAAAAAGTGTTCCGAGACTGTTACCTGAAATGCTCCTCCATGATACTGACAAGAGGGAGATTGAGATAATAATTAAATCACTAAAGACCAAGAACTCTCATGGATATGATGGGGTATTTAGCAGAATACTGAAGTATTGTTCCATGTATGTTAGCCCAGTACTTAGCCATATCTGTAACTTTTCCTTTAGGAGTGGTTGGTTTCCTGACGGATTAAAGTACTCGGTAGTGAAGCCACTTTATAAAAATGGAGACAGGGATATTGTTGATAATTATAGACCTATTTCTATGCTATCGGTGTTTGCTAAAGTTATCGAGAGGGTTGTATGTACAAGGTTACTGCAGCATTTAAATTCACATAATTTGCTGTCAAATGTACAGTTTGGTTTTAGAAATGGCTTAACAACTGAAAATGCTATAGTCTCTTTTCTCTGTGAGGTTTTGGACGGATTAAATAAAAGGTTGCGAACGTTAGGTGTTTTCTTTGATTCAACGAAGGCTTTTGACTGTGTTGACCACAAAATATTACTGCAGAAGTTGGAACATTATGGAGTAAGGGGAGTAGCTTACAATTGGTTCGCCTCTTACTTTAAGAACAGAAAGCAGAAGGTAATTCTCCGCAATATTGAGAGTGGTAATGATGTTCAGTCCCAATGGGGCACTGTTAAATGGGGCGTTCCCCAAGGATCGGTTCTGGGGCCACTGCTGTTTCTTATTTATATAAATGATATGCCTTCTAGTATTACAGGTGATTCAAAAATATTTCTGTTTGCTGATGACACCAGCTTGGTAGTGAAGGATCTTGTGTGTAATATTGAAACATTATCAAATAATGTAGTTCATGAAATAAGTTCGTGGCTTGTGGAAAATAATTTGATGCTAAATCACACTAAGACTCAGTTTTTACAGTTTCTAAATCACAATTCAACATGAACTGATATTTTAATCAGACAGAATGGGCATGTTATAAGCGAGACGGAACAGTTCAAGTTCCTAGGCGTACGGATAGATAGTAAGCTGTTGTGGAAAGCCCATGTTCAGGATCTTGTTCAGAAACTAAATGCCGCTTTATTTACCATTAGAACAGTATCTGAAATAAGTGACATTTCAACACGAAAAGTAGTCTACTTCGCATATTTTCATACGCTTATGTCATATGGTATTATTTTTTGGGGTAATTCTTCTGATTCAAAAAGGGTATTTTTGGCTCAAAAACGGGCTGTTCGAGCTATGTGTGGTGTAAGTTCGAAAACCTCTTGTCGATCCCTATTCAACAGTCTGGGAATTTTGACATTGCCCTCACAGTATATATTTTCTTTAATGTCGTTTGTTGTTAGCAATATTAGCTTATTCCCAAGAGTTAGCAGCTTTCACTCAGTTAATACTAGGCAGAAATCAAATCTGCATGTGGAATGCACTTCCTTGACTCTTGTGCAGAAAGGAGTGCAGTATTCTGCTGCATCCATTTTCAATAAGCTACCACAAGAACTCAAAAATCTTAGCAGTAGCCCAAACACTTTTAAGTCTAAGCTGAAGAGTTTCCTCATGACTCACTCCTTCTACTCTGTTGAGGAGCTCCTGGAAGAGCTAAAAAATTAAGCAAATTCCAGTGTTATATTCTTGATTTTCTTTATTTAAACTAACGACGTGTCGCCTGAATGTTTCTTATATTTCATTTTATCTGTTTCTACAATCTACAACTGAGTATGTTTCTTATATTTCATTTTATCTGTTTCTACAATCGTGTTGTAATTTCATGTATTGACTCGTTCCATGACCATGGAGACTTCTCCTTAATGTGGTCCCATGGAACAATAAATAAATAAATAAATAAATAAATAAATAAATTGTGTGTTAGGCGTGTCACCAATATGATTACTACAGAGTAATGGAAATGAAACCTTAAGGGAGACCATTATCTGTGTAATGAAACATTTCATTGCTGAACAGCAAGATGTCAGTGTCCAAGGTGCACATTATTTCTGCAGACGATCATGTTGCTATCATCGTGTGTGCTGATGAACTGACTGGTTAGGAGCTGAGGCAGCACTTTCATAACCCCCATCCCTCTGACGTGCTGCTCTTTTCACAGTCCACAACCAGGGATGGCTGCGTGTCCAGTATCTCTTCCTCCTCCTCCCATAACAAAATCACACTTTCCATGTTTTGTGACAAGGAATATGTGCGGTGGCATCTCCGCTGCTCCTCCACCTGTCCCCAAAGTCAGTTCACTGTGGAATATATCCTTCTTCTGATTGTAGGTTCTCAGTCCTTACCAAGGATGTAGCCACTATCGTGACTGTTCAGCGGTTTCCTTACTCAAATCTTAACAGATTCTTTAATGACAAGTTAAGACATCTGTGTCAGTATCTTAGGATGGTCGTCATCCTTTCTGTGCAATACCAATAGGCAATGTTCCATGATTACTGGCTTGATAAGCTACTGCATTCTGGTGTACCATTGGTGTTGTCACCAACAACCTTTAGCAGTATGCACCATCTAATATATATATGTCATGCCACAATGGGAGCATATCTGATTTCTGTGATCCAAGTTAATCTAAATACAAAACCAAGCAGTGCTGTGTTTCAGCTGGTGGGTGTAGAACTATCTTCACTTAGCATTTCCAGAGAATTCATCCTAGAATGGTTACACAGAGTGGCAAATTCAGATAGCCTTACATCCTATACCAAAGGTACAACCAGTGAAAACAGAACAAGAATCTCAGGACGAAATGGCCACTGTGTTTATTCCATTCTGTGGCATGTTATGTGGAAAGACAGAATGAATTCTCTGGACACACTAAGTAGTTAGTTTCATGTTCCATGAATCATTTCCATAATAAACCATAATTATGTGGAATGAGTCATTTTACATTTACAACACAAATTATTTTGTAAATATGCTACATGCTGGTCAAGTTTTTGTTTTATTTATAATTATTAAATACAATAATATAAACTCTTCTATGGAACTGAAGGAGTTGTCAAGGAGAAACTTTTTCAGGTTGTCTTCAAATTTTATTTTGGTGTCTGTCAGACATTTTATATCACTGGGTGAATGATCAAATATTTTAGGTGCAGTACTGTGCACCTGCCTTATGCAAACAAAGATCATCCTTCACAGACCCTAACATTAGATGGTTGTCAAAAAGACACATTTAACATCATACTTTGGCAATATACAACCAATCATTGTGGCAATGTTCCCTGAGTACGGCAAATGGGCTATAGACTTTGGAGCCACCTCAGTATTATCATCACTGACCTGGTGCACAGTAGGTTGATAGAGCAATACACATCTGATCTATCTTTCACTATAACCAAAGTATGGAAAATCCAGGATGGAATAATGACAATATTATGAATGGCAGTCTGGCCTCAGCAGCCACAGACTGTGATCGTGTGTGCGTGTGAGTTGCATGTGTGTGTGTGTGTGTGTGTGTGTGTGTGTGTGTGTGTGTGTGTGTGTGTGTGTGTGTGTTTCTGGAACTGTTCCGCAAACCAAGGTTTTACACTCCCTTAGCACTTACTTGCTGCACCTTCGCTTTGAAAATGACTGGGTGTGTACCTGTAGGAGAAACTCAGGTCTCACATTGTTTTTCTGTAAGGGGAGGAAATTTATCACTGCTTGCACAGGTTGAACAAACTTCACAGCATTAGAATAAGACTGCAATGTGCATTGTCGTTTTCACTGATGTTTCATGATACAAATGTTGTTCCAACATTTGCCAAAGTTGTGCATCATATTAATTCTCCTACTGCCAATCACATCAAGCAAAGATCTGGCCTAGCTCTTGTTCATGGAAGGATTCATTACACTCATGGCATCTAGATTTCGTTTCCAAGCGATTGTTTTGGCTTCATTTAATGATTGTTTCAAAAATTTTGGCTTTTTCTTGGGATTGGCTGGACAGTGCTTTATGGTCGCAATCTGACTGGGAATTTCATTCTTTAACTGTTCGGCATTTGGCAAAGTTTAAACGTTTCCATGGCTCAGAGTCTAATACTGTATCTTGACATTCTATGATAAATCTCATGGTGAAAAGTTTTGATGACACAGCTTTATCCGCACTAGGGAAATGTTTGAATTTTACACCAGTGGCCAAGCACTTGGCAGTGGTTGACTTCATTAGTTCTGTTGAAAAGGCCATTTTTAAACTACCTTTTGATGCTGCAGAGGAGTCTAGGATGGAGGCATGTTGTGTATTGACTGGGGCACGTCCACTCAGAGTAATATGACAGCAAAGGAGTGGACTGCTTTAAATTCACTTAAAGTTGACCCAGATATTGTTATTTTACCTACAGCCAAGGGCAATGCTATTAGTGTTTTGGACAAGCAAGATTACATTCAAAAGACACAGTGTTTGCTATCTGATTCAGAATATTGCAGGATGGTGCTGATCCCACGAAAGGTGTTGAGAGAGAGACCAACAGTGACTTCCAGAAAAGTTCCTTATTGCATAAGACTATCAAGAGTCTTAACACTTATTGTACTGTTTCTATGTTATATGCCTTCCAAAGGTCCACAAGGAATGGGTTCCCCTTAGGTCGATTGTAACATTGGTGCTCTCATGTATCGTGAAGCAAAACACCTTCTAATCTATATATGATTGAACTGAAGGAGAAGGGTGGATAAAGGGAAGGGAAGGAATTAATTATGTCAGCTGCATTGGGACATTGTGCAGAATCAATGGTGATGAGTGAAAATGTGTGCTGGACCGGGATTCGAACCTGGGATCACTTGTTTACTAGGCAGTTGCATTAACCAATGTGCCACCCAGGACACTCTGTTTATTGCAAATGCATAGAATATCTCAGCATGTCTCATGGCCAACTCACATTCCCACCGAGTGCCATCTATCTGCAGTCCTTGTCCATTACCTCCATGCTTGCCACTCTGAGAATCCTGCAGGCGATTGGATGAACTTGTGCATCCCCACTGAAGAAGTTGGATCCACTGCCCATCTAGGCATATCAGTTATATGAATGCGTGGTATGTGTTCTTTCGAACATGTCCAAAATAGCAGACACTACACATTCATATAATCATGTATCTTGCAATCTGTTGAATCCACTAATAGGTTGGTGTGAGCATAACATTAAGAACACAGGAGAGTTCTTATGTTGATTATAAGAAATGTGTTTGAATAGCTCTGATACTCCAGCCACTTTTGATCTGGTCTCTCTCTCTTCACCCTCATTCCTCTGACTGATTCATTAAAGTGAAATTAGGTTAGGTTTGGTGTTGAATTAACAACCCTATTTAGACATATTGACTTCCATTCTTATTCAATGGCAAGTACTATGAGCAGACAGGTGGAGTTGCACTGGGAAGCTCGTTGTCACATATAGCTGCAATTTGTTTATGGAACACTTCAAGGAACATGACTTGGAGTTAGCGGCTTTGAATCCTGCATGTTTCTTTCAGATATGTACATGATATTTTTGTTGTTTGGCCTCATGGCAGTTAGAATTTGAACATCTTTTTAGAACACCTGAATCAAGTGACCCCGATATTTGTGCCATGATGGAAGTGGAAAAGGATGGCTGCCCTCCATTTCTTTATATTTTGGTCAGTAGAAAGACTGATAGTACATTGGAGCATGCCACTTACGGGAAGCCTACTCACACCGACTTGTATCTATAGGCTGATAGTTGTCACCATTCGGTTCAGTGTGAAGGGGTACTTCGCACCTTGGTTCACAGGACCCACTCACCTCGGACCCTGAGAGTTTGTCAACTGAGTTAGCCCATCTTGAGGCCACCTTCCGCCAGAATGGTTAAAGCGAAAGGCACATCACATATGTGTTGCAATATCAACCAACCATGCACCAGGTGTGTGATAATAATACCGAAGTGGCACCAAGGTCTATGGCTTTTCTGCCTTACTCAGGGAACATTTCCACCAGGATTGGTCATATTTTGCAGAAATATTAAGTTAAATAAGTTTTTTGACTGCCAGCTAAGATTAGGGTTCTTTTAGCTTCCTCAAAAGATGATCTTGGGTTGTGAAATGTGGATTTTTACGGTATTCCATGTAGTTGTGGCATGTCATATATTGTTCAAACTACCAGGACTGTGGAGGACTGATGTACCGAGTATAAGTGACACACACGACTACAACAGCTGACCATGCACTGAAGTGCCAAAGAAACTGGTATAGGCATGCATATTCAAATACAGAGATATGTAAACAGGCGGAATACAGCACTGCAGTCAGCAATGCCTGTTTAAGACAACAAGCATGTAACACAGTTGTTAGATCAGTTACTGCTGCCACAATGGCAGGTTAAAAAGATTTAAGTGAGTTTGAACATGGTGTTACAGTTGGTGCATGGGCGATGGGACACAGCATCTCTGAGATAGCGATGAAGTGGGGATTTTCCCATATGACCATTTCATGAGTGTACCACGAATATCAGGAACCCTGTAAAACGTTGAATCTCCAACATTGCAGCAGCCAGAAAAAGATCGTGCAAGAACAGGACCAATGATGACCGAACAGAATCGTTCAACATGGCAGAAGTGCAACCCTTCAACAAATTGCTCCAAATTTCAATGCTGGGTCATCAACAAGTGTCAGCATGCGAACCATTCAACGAAATATCATCAATATGGGCTTTCAGTGACTTCCATTCATCTGCACTGATACTTCAAGAAGAACAATGAAAACACAGTCCCATTCTGTCTGCAGTTTCATCACAAACGATGTTTATCTTTCTTCCATCTACAGCTTCAATGATAAATTTCTTGTGGTTGGAAGCAATTTCTAGGAATACAAAAAAGAGTTATCACACAACACTTTTGACACAACAGCCACAAGATGATCATAAGTTTCAGTAGCTCTAGAAGTTACTTGGGCAGCAAAGTTGACATAGGCCTGATTTTACAATTTCATTTTATCCACTATGACATAAGCTTACAATGATAAAAATTAATGGTTTCATTATACCCTACAAATTTTTATTTACTTCGTGTAAGACATATTAAGGCACTTGATTACCATCATCAGATAAGTTTTCCGACTGTATTGTGACACTTTAAGTGTGATGCTTCATGTGTGTGAACTGCTGCAATGTGTTGACCGTAATGCTACGCAAGAACATGAAAGTTTTACAGTTTCTCAGTTTCTGATCTTTTATAGTTAGTCGCAAACAAGAAAGTAATGGTAATCAGGAAACATTAAGTGAACTGTGAAAGAGATGACAGCATGAGCGTTTCTGTATAAGAGGATGTACAAAATTTTGTAACTACAATCACTTCTCCATTTTCAGTATATGGAGAAAAAACACACACCATAATTTTTGTGTGTTCACGCTACATTAAAGTCACCACTAAAATGCAGCAGCTCACACACATGGTATCAAGCATAACACTTAAAACATGCACTTTACAATGGGGCTTATTTACCAAAATGAATTGCACATAGGATAAAGTAAAAAAGAAATCATGACTGGTAGCAGAAAATATTTTAATAAGTACGAATACTGGTATGAAGCTACTAATTTTGAGAATAAGGGTCTGGTACGTCAATAGTACATCTAGTATATGCATTTTTTGTGCACTGTGAAACTAACTTTCCACATTTCTTCACAGATCTTATATGATCAACGGCACTGCAGATTGTGACAAGTACCACATAAAAAACCTGAGAAGTAACATAGGAAACATCAATTATGTATGCAGTATGCTCCTGTTGTATGTAGGTGATTTTTGTATTTCTCAATTTAGAGACCCAAGGCAAGATAAACTGGTTATTATGATGTACAGCGTGTAAACAACGTGTACCCATATGCACAAAAAAATGAATATTCTAGATTGTGTATCTCTCACTTTGATAACTTCGTTTGCAAAATTTAAGGAGTACCAAAAGCAAATAGGAGTCTTATGTCTGCACTTTAAATTCCCTACCAAAGAGATGCGCACAAAAATTGTCTGTTCTGTGCATAAGAGTTAGTGAACTAAACCTAATGGCTGATTTTCCTGTTATTTTTAACATGCACGATAATCTGAGGCCTCAAAAGCAAATAATCTACCTCAAAAATATTTGGCACACAAAGTCCTCATGCATAGTATCTTTTTTCAAGAATTCAGTTATCCATGACAATATGGCTCGATTTTCCAAATTTCCTAATGGAATGTTTGAGGCCTCAACAGCTTTTTTCCAAAACTGTTCTTGTCTTGTGTTGTTCTTTTACCACTGTTCAAGCTTTCAACAACTAATGATTGACTGCATTGAGAAGCAGCAGCATTTTCTCACTGGTGAAGAGTGCTTCTCTGATTTTATGTGTCTCTCAGCATTGTCTTTTTTTCCCACCCCACTCCACAATTGCAAAACCTACACAATGCTATTTTCACGTCTGTAGCATATAAGTCCTAACTAGCATACCACTAAGGACTTTCATGTGATACAAAGTATTGTGGACCATATCTAACAACACTACAGAATATAGATAGAACCAACAAGGTGTTAGAAGTGGAACTGAACTGGATTATAGGTTGGTTGGTTTGTGGGATTAAAGGGACCAGACTGCTATGGTCTTTGGTCCCGTTTCCCAAATACTAAAAACACCCACAGATAATAAAAACGATGAACAGAATAGATCACAGACGACACAGAACAAGAGAAACTTAGACAAAGACCACACAAACGAACTAAAATCACACAGATGTTGACGGTGGTTGGCCGACCATAGAAATAAAAAAGGAAAAGCCAACCACTTAGAAACACATTAAAAAATCAGTTTAAAATCGTAGGCCAAAGGCCAGAGTCAACACAAAACAATAAAATAAAACAGAAACACTCAGATTAAATGATAAAAACCCCCTGCCCGAATAAAACGTAAAACTACGTCAGCCATAGCAGAGTCATCTGTTAAAATGGCAGGGAGCGTGTCAGGAAGTGCGAACGACTGCCTGAGCACAGCTAAAAGTGGACAGTCCAATAAAATGTGGGCCACTGTCAAAATGGAGCCGCAGTGACATAAAGGTGGGTCCTCACGTCGCAATATATGGCCGTGCGTCATCCATGTATGCCCAATGCGCAGCCGGCAGAGGACAACAGACTCCTTGCGAGAGACCCGCAAGGAGGAGCGCCACACACCGGTAGGCTCCTTGATGGCCTGAAGTTTGTTTTGTGAAGGCAGGGCGCACCATTCAGTGTCCCAAAGGTCTAGAATTGTGCTGCATAGGAATGCCCGCAAATCTGTCTCCGGGAGGCCAATGTCCAGAGATGGTGTACTGGTGGCCTCTTTCGCCAGGCGGTCAACATTCTCATTGCCGGATATCCCAACATGGCCCGGGGTCCACACGAAGATCACAGAGCGGCCGCAACAGGCAAGAGTACGCAGGGACTCCTGGATAGCCATCACCAGACAGGAACGAGGGATACAATGGTCGAGAGCTCGTAAACCGCTCAGGGAATCGCTACAGATAACGAAAGACTCACCTGAGCAGGAGCGGATATACTCTAGGGCACGAAAGATGGCGACCAGCTCAGCAGTGTAAACGCTGCAGCCAGCCGACAAGGAACGTTGTTCGGAATGGTCCCCTAGAGTTAGCGCATAACCGACACGACCAGCAACCACCGAACCGTTAGTGTAAACAAAGCCAGAGCCCTGATACGTTGCGAGGATGGAAAGAAAGTGGCGGCGGAAAGCCTCCGGAGGGACTGAGTCCTTCGGGACCTGTGCCAGTTCCAGCTGAAGGCGAGGGCGAGGCACACACCACGGGGGTGTATGCAGAGATGCCCGGAAAGGAGGCGGAAGAGGATAAGCCCCAAGCCCGGAGAGAAGCTCTCGGACGCGGACCGCGATCGTATATCCAGCCCTGGGCCTGCGTTCTGGAAGATGGATGTGCGACTGTGGGAATAGTAGCCGATAGTTAGCATGCCCGGGCAAGCTGAAAACATGGGCAGCTTAAGAAGCCAGCAAACGTTGGTGGCGTAATCGCAGTGGAGGGACACCCGCCTCCACAAGTATGCTGTCCACTGGGCTGGTCCGGAAATCACCAGTGGCAAAGCGTATCCTGCTGTGGAGGATTGGGTCCAGTACCCGCAATGCAGATGGGGATGCTGAGCCATAAGCCAGGCTCCCACAATCCAGACGGGACTGGATTAACGCCTGGTAGAGCCGTAATAGGGTAGATCGGTCGGCACCCCAGTGGGTGTGGCTCAAGCATCTCAGAGCGTTGAGATGCCGCCAACACACCTGTTTAAGCTGCCGAATATGAGGCAGCCAAGTAAACCGGGCATCAAAAACTACACCCAAAAACCTGTGGGTCTCCACCACAGCAAGGAGTGCGTCGGCAAGATAAAGCCGCGGCTCAGGATGGACTGTTCGACGCCGGCAGAAATGCATAACATGGGTCTTGGCAGCCGAAAACTGAAAACCATGCGCTACATTCCAAGACTGCGCCTTGCGGATAGTGCCCTGTAGCTGACGTTCAACAGCTGAACGCCAGTAGAGCTGTAGTAAAGGCAGAAGTCGTCAGCATACAGGGAAGCGGAGACAGAATTTCCCACCGCTGCAGCGAGACCGTTTATGGCTATTAAAAACAGGCAGACACTGAGGACTGATCCCTGTGGTACCCCGTTCTCCTGGACTCGGGAGGAACTATGAGAGGCTGCGACTTGCACACGGAAGGTACGATACGACAGAAAATTGCGGATAAAGATCAGCAGAGGGCCCCGAAGACCCCATCCATGAAGTGTAGAAAGGATGTGATGACGCCATGTCGTATCGTACGCCTTCTGCATGTCGAAAAAGACAGCGACCAGGTGCTGACGGCGGGCAAAGGCAGTACGGATGGCCGACTCCAGACTCACCAGATTGTCGGTGGCGGAGTGGCCTTTACAGAACCCACCCTGAGAGGGAGCCAGAAGGCCCCGAGACTCCAGTACCCAATTCAAGCGCCGGCTCACCATCCGTTCGAGAAGCTTGCAAAGAACGTTGGTGAGGCTAATGGGGCAGTAGCTGTCCACCTCCAAAGGGCTCTTGCCCGGTTTCAAAACGGGGATGACAATGCTTTCCCGCCAATGCGACGGAAACTCACCCTCGACCCAGAGACGGTTGTAAAGGTCGAGGAGGCGTCGCTTGCAGTCCACTGAAAGGTGTTTCAGCATCTGACAGTGAATGCAATCTGGCCCAGGAGCGGTATCAGGGCAAGCGGCAAGGGCACTGTGAAATTCCCACTCACTGAATGGAGCGTTGTAAGATTCAGAATGGTGGGTGCGAAAAGAAAGGCTCCGACGTTCCATCCGCTCTTTAATGGAGCGGAAGGCCAGTGGGTAATTGGAAGAAGCGGAACTAAGAGCAAAATGCTCTGCCAAGCTGTTGGCTATTTCATCGGAGTCTGTACAAACTGCTCCATTCAGGGAGAGCGCAGGGACGCTGACAGGGGTCCGATAGCCATAGAGGCGTCGGATCTCGGCCCAGACCTGCGATGGAGAGACATGGAGGCCAATGGTGGACACATACCGCTCCCAGGACTCCTGCTTGCTTTGGCATGCAGCCGTTTGAAAGTGATGAGGTGTTCAATGCAGGGATGATGCTTGTGACGCTGGAGCACCCGCTGGCGATCTTTTATCGCTTCAGCGATCTCGGGCGACCACCAAGGCACAGTCCGCCGCCGAGGGGACCCAGAAGAACTGGGAACGGCAGATTCTGCGGCAGTAACGATGCTGGTGGTGACTGAGTGAACCACCGCATCAATGTCGTCATTAGAGAGAGGCTCAATAGCGGCAATGGAGGAGAACAAGTCCCAGTCAGCCTTATTCAGAGCCCATCTGCTGGGACGCCGAGAAGAGTGACGTTGTGGCAGTGACAGAAGGATCGGAAAGTGGTCACTGCCACACAAGTCGTCATGCACACTCCATTGGACAGATGGTAAGAGGCGAGGGCTACAGATCGAAAGGTCGATGGTGGAGTACGTGCCATGCGCCACGCTGAAGTGTGTGAAGGAACCATCATTTAAAAGTGAAAGATCGATCTGTGCCAATAAATGCTCAATGGTGGCGCCTCGACCTGTTGCCACTGACCCACCCCACAGAGGGTTGTGGGCGTTGAAGTCACCCAGTAACAAGAAAGGTGGCGGCAATTGGGCTATCAGCGCAGCCAGGACATGCTGCGAGACATCACCATCCGGTGGAAGGTAAAGACTGCACACGGTAACAGCCTGTGGCATCCACACCCGAACAGCGACAGCCTCTAAAGGCATTTGGAGAGGGACAGACTCGCTGTGCAGAGTGTGAAGGATGTAGAGGCAGACGCCACCAGACACCCTTTCATAAGATGCCCGGTTCTTATAATAACCCCGATAGCCACGGAGGGCGGGGGTTCGCATTGCTGGAAGAGCAATGCAGAAGAAAGGGTGAAGGCTGATAAGTTGTCGGAGCTCAGCTAGATGGTGGAAGAAACCGCTGCAGTTCCACTGGAAGATGATATTGTCCATGGCTGAGAAAGGCGTGAAGGGACTGGGAAGGCAATTTACGCCGCTAGTTCACTCACTGCCACCGATTCAGTACCTGTGCGAGTGACACCCATGGTGTCTGAGGGACCGGCGAGATCAAGGTCCTCAGCGGACGCCAGAATCTCGACCTCATCCTCAGACGCAGAGCTCGAAGGGTGCAGTGGGGTCGGCGCCACCGCAAGTTCTTTGGCCTTAGAGGTCTTGCACTTGAACTTCTCTCGCTGAACCTTGGGTTTCACCGGCTGGGAAGGCCTCACCGAATCAGTCTCCGGGACGGAGGAGGATCGCGAAGCCCTACAACCAGCCACTGGTGGGGACTCATGCCACTGTTGGGCGTCATCCTTCCCGCTGGTGGAAGCCTGGGAAGGGAGGGTCCCAAGGGAACCCTTACGGGAGAGAGCAGCCAAAGAAGTGAGACACTTCTCCGGCTGAGAAGCGGGGACGGACGTCCCCGATGTGTGGGAGGATGTTGCTCCTGAGGCAGGTGGTGCAGGAGCGACCGGTTGGGTAGAGCCCCCCCCCCCCCCCCCTCCCCCACAGGCAAGGGGGCAGGGGTAGTTGTACTGCTCATCGATCTGGCTGGAAGTCTCGAAACTGATGGGGCTAGCACAGTTGTTGTAGCAGCTGCGTAAGAAGACGTCATTCGCAAAGGATGTAGTCTGTCATATTTCCTTTTGGCCTCAGTATAGGTCAGCCGGTCCAGGGTCTTGTATTCCATGATTTTGCGCTCTTTCTGAAAGACTTTGCAGTCTGGCGAGGAAGGTGAATGATGCTCTCTGCAGTTGACACAGATGGGAGGCGGGGCACATGGAGTATTGGGATGTGATGGGCGTCCACAATCTCGACATGTGAGGCTGGAAGTGCAGCGGGAAGACATATGGCCGAACTTCCAGCATTTAAAGCACCGCATCGGGGGAGGGATATAGGGCTTGATGTCACAATGGTAGACCATCACCTTGACCTTCTCCAGTAATGTATCACCCTCGAAGGCTAAGATGAAGGCACCGGTAGCAACCTGATTGTCCCTCGGGCCCCGATGAACGCGCCGGACGAAATGAACACCTCTACGCTCTAAGTTGGCGCGCAGCTCGTCATCAGACTGCAAAAGTAGGTCCCTATGGAAAATAACACCCTGGACCATATTTAAACTCTTATGTGGTGTAATGGTAACGTTAACATCCCCCAACTTGTCACAAACAAGTAACCTGCGCGACTGGGCAGAGGATGTCGTTTGTATCAGTACTGACCCAGAGCGCATTTTGGACAAGCCCTCCATCTCCCCAAACTTGTCCTCTAAATGCTCGACAAAGAACTGAGGCTTTGTGGATAGAAAAGACTCCCCATCAGCTCTCGTGCAAACTAAGAATCAGGGCGAATAACTGTTACCTCCATCCTGAGACTTATGCTCCTCCCACGGCCTGGCCAGAGAGGGGAACGTTTTCGGATCGTACTTCTGAGCATTAAATTGAGCCCGAGAACGCTTAGATTGCTGGCGGCTGGCCGCCAGCGAGAGATGATGTACCACGCTTCATTGCGGGTCATCCGCCCTGATGCCACCTACTCCGACCAAGGGACTTCCCCACGGGCGCCACCCAGCCGCAGCAATACCACCTGGCAAGATGGCCATTGCCGGGAGTCCTGATGCCCCAGGGAGACGGGCATCTACTCCTTGGCATACGTGGGGAGTTAACGGCGCAGGCATCAGTAGAGCGATCCCTGTGTTGTCAGTGGCGAATGGTCTGATCGCTAGATGGACACAATGCACCAAGTAAGGCGCCCTTCCCCAATCGGCTCGCTCTTCGGAAAAATTTTGAGAGATGGAGGTCAAACCCAACAGGGGACCATCACATACGGCCGAAAAGTTTGAGACGCCTTTTAGTTGCCTCTTACGACAGGCAGGAATACCGCGTGACTATTCTAACCCCCGAACCCGCAGGGGGAGAACTGCATTATATGTGCACATTCCAGTTGGACTTACACCATGGTGGCTTATCAGAATAACTGAATCAATAGAAATCAAATGACATAGTATAACTGAATCAATAGAAATCAAATGACATCGACCCATACTGATTGCTTACTGATCACCACCAATGCCAGCTAACAGACAAATCTATGATTAGGGCCACTATGGCTACAAAATCACAAGCAACAAGGTGAATTAATGACACATAAAATGTTGAGTGTTATCGAATTTAAAATCACCTCATTTGTTGACAACTAGAAATCTCAACTATATTTGCATTTATCACAAATGCAGACTTTTCAGGTCCCAAACAATGAAGTAATTACAGATATGTAGGCTAAAAACCAAATTAAACCATACATTGTGCAGAGCTCAAATTTGTGAAGTTGAAGGAACAGGAGATATTTAACGTAATACAAAAGCTAACGAATAGACACTCATCTGGCTGGTATGGTGCCTCAGATGTGGTGGTAAAGGAATATATGTGTGAATGCAAGTGCCTTAAAAATAAGCATGTCTATGACATGGCATAACAGGTAATAAAAGAGATTCAAATTATATGTCCATGTCACTAATTCTCAACTTCAATAAAATACACTATGTGATCAAAGTATCTGAACACCTGGCAGAAAATGCCTTACAAATTCGTGGCGCCCTCCATCGGTACTGCTGGAATTCAATACGGTGTTGGCCTACCCTTAGCCTTGATGGCAGCTTCCACTCTCAGAGGCATATGTTCAGTCAGGTGCTGGAAGGTTTCTTGGGGAATGGCAGCCCATTCTTCATGGAGTGCTGCACTGAGGAGAGGTATTGATGTCGGTCGGTGAGACCTGGCATGAAGTCATCGTTCCAAAACATCCCAAATGTGTTCTATAGAATTCAGGTCAGGACTCTGTGAAGGCCAGTCCATTACAGGGATGTTATTGTCGTGTAACCACTCCGCCACAGGCTGTGCATTATGAACAGGTGCTCGATCATGTTGAAAGATGCAATCGCCATCCCCAAATTGCTCTTCAACAGTGGGAAGCTAGAAGGTGCTTAAAATATCAGTGTAGGCCTGTGCTGTGATAGTGCCATGCAAAACAACAAGGGGTGCAAGCCCCTCCATGAAAAACGCAACCACACCTTAACACCAACATCCCCGATTTTACTGTTGATACTACACACGCTGGCAGATGCCGCTCACCGGCCATTAGCCATACCAACACCCTGCCATTGGATCGGCACATTGTGTACCATAATTTGTCACTCCACACAATGTTTTTCCACTGTTCAATTGCTCCAATGTTTACGCTCCTCACACCAAGCGAGGCATCATTTGGATTTACCGATGTGATGTGTGGCTTATGAGCAGCCGCTTGACCATGAAATCCAAGTTTTCTCACCTCCCGCCTAACTGTCATAGTACTTGCAGGTGATCCTGACGCAGTTTTGAATGCCTAAGTGACGGTCTGGATAGGCGTCTGCCTATTACACATTACGACCCTCTTCAAGTGTCGGCAGTCTCTGTCAGTCAACAGACGAGATCGGCCTGTACGCTTTTGTGCTGTGCATGTCCCTTCACGTTTCCATTTCACTATCACATTGGAAACAGTGGACCTAGGGATGTTTTAGGAGTGTGGAAATGTATGTCTGAACGTGAGCGTTCAGACAATCACCTGGCCACTTTTGAAGTCCGTCCACTAATCAAGGCCTGGAATTCCTGCCTATCACGGAATAGATTAACGAAAGATCCAAGCACAGCCACTATTGTTATCGGACCATGAAATACACAGTGTTGTAGAATGGGGCATGCACACTTCAGGAACATTTTTAGACCTTAGTAAAGCTCTTTTTTTAAAAAAAAAAAATAATAAAGAGGGCATAACTGGAGGTACACAATGTCAAGTAAACATCAGTGCCACTTGTACACCAAACTTTCATGTAAAACACTTAGTAAGGTTGTAACTTTCAAAGCCACCACCAAAACAACGATAAAAGGAGTCCCTCCACATTAACAAGGTAATTAACAAATGGCTCAAAATTATTTTGTGACTGAGCTTACTAGAGAAGTAACACTCCCATAAAAAGGCAATTACTGCCTCACATTTATTCTGCCCCCTCTCATTCCCCATGTTCCAAAAATCCAGCCTTTCTTATTGTTTCTTGATTCTGTAACCTAAACGTAACAAGCAAATATGAAGAGCAGTTTCCAGATCAATCTGTAATTGCAATCTCCAGCAAAAATATAATACATGTTTAACTATTCCTAGATTCTGCAATATTATTTGCTAATGCCTATGGGACCCACTTGCTACTTTCATGGAAACTCTGGTAACTGCAGCATTTCAAAAACGCGATAACATGCTTAGATTGCCAAATAGTTCATCACTAAAGATAATCTGAAGCCACAATGTAATGCATTAACAGCTATTCAAATCACCTTTATATCTTATTTCAACTGGTGTAAGCTTTGTTTCTTTTCCACATGAACTGGACACTGCTTTCAGTTCAATGGGCAAACCATGGCAGTCCCATCCCGGAATAAAATGCACTCTTTGACCCTGAAGTACCTTGTGACGCAATATTATGTCTTTCATAATCTGTAAATGCAAAACATAGAATTAATAGTATGAGATATTTTTAACAAATGAAAACTAAAACTATTACTATGTCTGGCAATTTTGCTATCTCTTACTGTTGATACAAGCTGCTTGGTTACAAACACTTCTTTGGATATGAAAACTGCAACAAAGTCAAAATTACTTCAGGAGGCAAGCTTGGGAGGCCTACTAGAACAGTTGGGTTTTGGGTTGAAGTCTGCATAAATTTTCATCTCTGAATTAGTGCTACTTCTAGAGTATACCATACTTCGTTCTTGACACATCCCTTTCTTGTCTAGCAATGTCCGTTGATGCCAATGTTCAGAAATCAAGAATCATCATCAAATGCTCGCAACAAGAACTTGTGAAATAATCCACATTACTTTACTTACAAGGTATATGCATAGGAAGCGTACGCCTGTGGATCCACTGTCATGTAATATCTAACTTGCTTCAGCACTCCACTATGGTTTGGTTTGGCAACAGTAAGGAACCAGCAAGTTTGGAATTTACTCACTGTAACTGCACACAGATGTCAGGAACAGTGGCCTGAACAGCAGTTCCCATCGCCTCCCCTTTTTACAAATAATCTTCAAGTGCAACATTGGCTGCTGGCCAAGATCAAGAACCATGTAAAGACCAATGGATTTAGAAATACTACACAGCAGACTCCAAGAAGTCATCTGCAGGGAGCAGCAATCAGCAATACCAGAGCCTCAGGAGACGAGAAGAAGACCGACTAGTGAGTTCCAAAGTCAACCACCAACAGACACTATCATAAACAGAAGAAGAAGAAGCTAGATGCAGGTATTCCCAGTACGACATGCAGGAAGCTGCAAGGACATGAAAGTAGGCAGACACAACATTTGTATTTTCTGGGCTTCAGACAGTCATTGGAACAATTTCTGAGCAAGCCTGACACATGCTTTCATTAACAACTGTGACTTCAGTATTCATTTGCACTCAACTCCACAGGCTATTGCATTATCTTACAACTACCTGCATTTGAACTCCTTTAGTCAACTACCTACAGTGTACCTGACATTCTTACTTTGAGTCCTGACTGTTCTGCAGTCATTTGCACTGGCATTCGCCTGAACATTTTTACACTTCTGAATTCACAAACCTGTTAACAGCCAAAGAAACTTTAAGAAAGTCTTTGTTTGTACAAGTGGACACAGATGAATTTATCTAATTAACAAACGAGGAGACAAGGTATTCTTTATGTTCAAGTCTAAACTCTAATATGCACCATATTTAGTCACGGACATTACTGCACACTTTTAATATATGATGGATGCATCACAGATTACTGCATGGGTGTCATATATTGTTCCATGCAAATGCCAATAAATTCAAACAAACCACTGCATTCACAATCAAAACATGAAATGCAGCTCAAGTCAATTATGTGTTTGTCACAAAACAGCACCTGGTAACAATTTGTGCCATGCACATAAATTTTATGTTTACTCACATGGAAACAAATTTCACCTTATTAATTATTATGAATCATAATCTCTGTCAGCTCTTTTCAATTCTTGAGCCTGACTCTCAGAAAAGATGGCACCACAATTATAAGTGTGAGCACTACTTCTGAGCTGATTCGATTGCAACATGTGTTTCAGAAATGTTGGCACCTATTTAGCACTCTTTGCTGCACCCATGGGGCTGCAGCAAAGAGCCACCTGCGGTGGACATCACTTTCTTCCAAGGAATCCCATATAACAGGTCTAGTGTTGTATGACACAGAAGCTCAGAGAGCTTACACTGGCATTTACACAAATATGTTGCCTTTAAACTTTGAAGAAACACAGCTTATTCAGTTTTGCACAGTCAAAAATATCATGTCTTATTAATCAAATATATGAACAAAGAATAATAAACAGAGCAGAAAGTACTATGCATTTAGGTGTTCACATTTATGAAAGTTTTATGTAGCCTTTGGAAATACAAAAGTCAGTAAGGTAATGTGTTCTGCAGAATAAGTCAAATTGTGGACTGTTGGATGTCTGAATTGTGGTAGGGAAGCTAGAAAATCTAGAAAGGAAAATGCAGAGGTTGAATCTACATGTAATAAAAGTCAGTGAAGTAAAATGGTAAGCAGACAGAGGTAAATTGTCAGGTAAATATAGGTTAATAGCAGTAGCATCAGAAAATTATACAATGGGAGTAGGATTCACTACAAACAGGAAGGCAGGGCAAAGAGGTAGTTACTGGAAACAATTCAGTGAAAGGATTTTTCAGGACAGAATCAGAATCAAACCAATGCCAACAGCTACACTTCAAGTATACATGCTGACACTAACAGCAGAAGATGATGAGAAAGAGTGAGTACAAGAGGGGAACTGAAACACTATATTAGGGGAAGGAACAGCAGAAATGTGGAAGAATACAGGATTTGGAATAACGATGAGAGAGGAGTAAGACCCCTTGAGCTCTGTAATAAACATCAGTTAATAATAAAAAATAAAAAATGCAAAAATCACAAGAGGAGGGAGTAAATTCAGATACGGCTAAGAGCTAAAGGAAGATCCCAGATGGATTACGTCATGGGGAGACAGAGTTTCCAAAACTGGATATTACATTGTAAGATTTACCCAATAGCTGTCAGAATTTCAGATCAGAGCACTTTCAAGAATTGTGAGGAAGTATTGAGGAATGACTAAGTGCATTTTAAGTTCTCTCACGTTGTAGGTACTAAAGAAATGAATATGAGAGCTGACAATTCAGTTGAGAAGAATGGACATCCCTAAAAAGGGTGATAACAGAAGTTGTATGGACAAATTTGTGTGTTACTGCCCAGAAACTGAGCAACACAAGAAATACTTCAGTTAAAAAAAGTTCTGGAAAAGGAAGTGAAATAGCAGAGTAAGTTACTTAGTGTGAACTTATCATGCAATCGATATGAAGTGCAAGGAAGCTAAGGGAAAATGTTTGTCACGAGGACAGATTCAGCATTTAGGAAAGTCACAATAAATTTCAGAAAATTTAAAAGCAGAGACGTTGCTGATATTCTAAAATGAGAAACTGATGTCAGTTTGGAGAATCTAAGGGGTCTAGCAGGAGAATCAGCATGTGACAGAGACATGGAGGACTTCTGGTCACAACACTTCTCCACAAGTTCTAAAATCAGTGGGGGTAGTGGCAACCAAACGATTTTTCTCAAGTTAACATGTAAAATGTACAAGGCTATAGACATATCATCAAACTTCAGAAAGAATATCATTCATATAATCTGGAAGATAACAAGGGCAGATAAACGTGAGAACAGCGGCACAAGGAGCTTGGCAATTCCAGCATTCATGCCATTAACGAGGAAAATATAATGAACAAGAAAAAGAAAATTAAGGATATGTTAGATGATGATCAGTTTCACTTTTGAAAATTTAAAGGCACCAGAGAGGTGGTTCTAATGTTACATATGATAATCACAAAAATCAAGACTTTTCTGACAATCTATTTGCTGTGAAAGGAAAAAGCATTTGATACCACAAAGTAGTAGTGTAAGATGTTCAAAACCATATGAAAAGTGGGTATACACTAAAAAAAAAGACAAGTAAAATACAATATCTGAAAGAAACAAAAGTGGCAACAAAAATGGAATGCAAAGGCAGAAGAGCTTGAATTAAATAAGTATATGACAGGGACATGGTCTTTCTCCTCTACTATTCAGTATCTATATTTAAGAAGCAATAAGGGAAATAAAGCAAAGATTTGGAAGTGGGATCAAAATCCAGCAAGAAATTGTTGATAAAATTTGTTGAAGACATCAATATCCTCTTTCAAATACAGGAAGAATTCCAAGCACAGTGGAATGAACAGTCTACTGTGCACAAAATGTGGATTAATAGTAAACAAAACACAAAAGCATGGGGAAGGCTTAAGAAGTAGCAGAAAAGAGATTAGCATTGAATGTCATAACAAAACTGGCGTGCAGAGTTGACAAAAAGTGAAGAATTCTGCTACCTTGGAAGCAAAATTACATGTAACAGATGAAGTAAGGAGGACATAAGAAGCAGACTTGCACAGGCAAAGAAAGCACTCCTTGACAAAAGAAGTCAGCTAGCATTAAACATAGTTCTTAATTTGAGAAATAACTTTCTGAGACTGTACATTTGGCATGCAGTGTTCTATAGAAAGGGATCACAGAATATGAGAAAGCTGGAAATGAAAAGAATCAAATCATTTACATGCAGGATTACAGAAGGATGATGAACATTAAGTATAAGGTGATAGACTCTCCCCGATGTTATTCAATCTGTATATTGAGCAAGCAGTAAAGGAAACAAAAGAAAAATTCGGAGTAGGTATTAAAATCCATCGAGAAGAAATAAAAACTTTGAGGTTTGCTGATGACATTGTAATTCTGTCAGAGACAGTAAAGGACTTGGAAGAGCAGTTGAACGGAATGGACAGTGTCTTGAAAGGAGGATATAAGATGAACATCAACAAAAGTAAAACGGGGATAATGGAATGTAGTCGAATTAAGTTGGGTGATGCTGAGGGAATTAGATTAGGAAATGAGACACTTAAAGTAGTAAAGGAGTTGTGCTATTTCGGGAGCAAAATAACTGATGATGGTCGAAGTAGAGAAGATATAAAATGTAGACTGGCAATGGCAAGGAAAGCGTTTCTAAAGAAGAGAAATTTGTTAACATCGGGCATAGATTTAGGTGCCAGGATGTCGTTTCTGAAAGTATTTGTATGGAGTGTAGCCATGTATGGAAGTGAAACATGGACGATAAATAGTTTGGACAAGAAGAGAATAGAAGCTTTCGAAATGTGGTGCTACACAAGAATGCTGAAGATTAGATGGGTGGATCACATAACTAATGAGGAGGTATTGAATAGAATTGGGGAGAACAGGAGTTTGTGTCACAACTTGACAAGAAGAAGGGACCAGTTGGTAGGACATGTTCTGAGGCATCAACAGATCACAAATTTAGCATTGGAGGGCAGCATGGAGGGTAAAAATCGTAGAGGGAGACCAAGAGATGAATATACTAACAAGGGAACCTCCCCATCGCACCCCCCTCAGATTTAGTTATAACTTGGCACAGTGGATAGGCCTTGAAAAACTGAACACAGATCAATCGAGAAAACAGGAAGAAGTTGTGTGGAACTATGAAAAAATAAGCAAAATATACAAACTGAGTAGTTCATGTGCTACATAGGCAACATCAAGGATAGACAGACCACAGGAGCATCGTGGTCCCGTGGTTAGCGTGAGCAGCTGCAAAACGAGGAGTCCTTAGCTCAAATCTTCTCTCAAGTGAAAATTTTAATTTTTTATTTTCAGACTAATCTGTCCGTACAATTTTAGTGTGGGAGTAGACGTGATTACCATTCCTCCAGGTTGTACACCTCTTGTGCAACCGTTAGATTTGTTTGGTTTTCGGCAAGTGAAATACTTCGTGAAAAGATTCTATGATTTTGCGAAGCTGCACAGGTATACAGAGCAGTATTGTTTACGTGATCGTGTGTCAATTATCAAAGTTCAGGCACTCAAACATAATCAACTTCGCTCTCCAAAATTCCAGAACATGTTCAGATTTGCTTGGACATATGCAAGATTTGACGGTCTACACATGGAAAAATTTAAAAACGTTTTAACGTTGTGTGTTTTGACAGAGCAGAGGGAAAACTTTGCGACTGTGAAACTGTTGCATTCATTTGTTGCACTTTATGTGACAAACTCTTATGTTTTTATCACTTTTTTGGGAGTGATTATCACATCCACAAGAAAACCTAAATCGGGCGAGGTAGCAGAATCTTTTTACCCATTCGCCAGGTGTACAAGTTAGGTGGGTCGACAGCATATTCCTGTCATGTGACGCACATGCCGTCATCAGTGTCATATAGAATATATCAGACGTGTTTACCTGTGGAGGAATCGGTTGACCTATGGCCTTGGGATCAAATGTTTTCGGTTCCCATTGGAGAGTCACGTCCTTTCGTCTACTAATCACACGGTTTTGCGGTGCGGTCGCAAAACACAGACACTAAACTTTTTACAGTGAACAGAGATGTCAATGAACGGACGGACGGATCACAACTTTGCGAAAATAAAGAAAGTAAACTTTTCGCTCGAGGGAGGATTTGAACCAAGCACCTCTCGTTCCGCAGCTGCTCACGCAAACCACGGGACCACGGCGCTCCTAAGCGCTCACTATACTTGATGTTGCCTATGTTGCACATGGACTACGCAGTTTGTTTATTTTGTTTATTTTTTCATAGTTCCACACAACTTCTTCCTGTTTTCTCGATTGATCTGTGATCAGTTTTTCAAGGCCTATCCACTGTGCCAAGTTATAACTAAATCTGACGGGGGTGTGATGCGGAGGTTCCCTTGTAAGCAGATTCAGAAGGATGTAGATTGCAGTAAATACTGGGAGATGAAGAAGCTTGCACAAGATAGGGTAGCATGGAGAGCTGCATCAAACCAGTCTCAGGACTGAAGACCACAACAACAACAAAGGTGATAAATGTGGTTCACTGGAGAATTGCCAAGAAAAGAAACATGTGGAAAACAAACTAGAATAAGGGAAAGGGTGAGAGCCAATAGGACATGTGTTAAGGCACCAGAGAATAGCTTCTATGGTACTAGAGCGAGCCACAGAGAACAAGAATTGTAGTGGTGGATAAAGAGTGGAATTTATACTTTTTCTGTTTTTTTAAGTCATCAGTCGTCTGACTGGTTTGATGAGCCTCACCATGAATTCCTCTTCTGTGCCAACGTCTTCATCTCAAAGCATCACTTGTTGCAACCTGTGTCCTCAATGATTTTCTGAATGCATTTCCGTCTCTGTCTTCAACAGTTTTTGCCCTCTACAGCTCCCTCTACTACCATGAAAATCACTCTCTGATGTCTTAACAGATGTCCTATCATCCTTTCCCTTCTCCCTGTCAGTATTTTACACATATTCCTTTCCTCTCTGATTCTGCACAGAACCTCCTCATTCCCTATCTTATCAGTCCACCTAAGTTTCAACATTCGTCTGTAGCACATCTCAAATGCTTTGATTCTCTTCTGTTCCAGTTTTCACATAGTCCGTGTTTCACTACCATACAGTGCTGTGCTCTAAACAAACATTCTCACAAATTTCTTCCTCAAATTAAGGCCTATGTTTGATACTAGTAGGCTTCTCTTAGCCAGAATGCCCTCTTTGGCAGTGCTAGTCTGCTTTTGGTGTCCTCCTTGCTCCATCCGTCATTAGTTACTGCCTATGTAGCACAATTCCTTAACTACATCTACTTGTGGCCATCAATCCTGATGTTAAGTTTCCTGTTGTTCTCCTTTCTGCTACTTCTCATTACTTTCATCTTTCTTCAATTTACTCTCAATCCATATCCGTACTCATTAGACTGTTCATTCTATTCAGCAGATCCTGTAATTCTTCTTCACTTTCACTCAGGGTAGCAATGTTGTATCACTGATATCCTTTCACCTTGAATTTTAATTCCACCCCTGAACCTTTCCTTTATTTCCATCATTGCTTCTTCGAAGTACAGATTGACTACATACCTGTCTTACATCTTTTTTAAACTGGGTATTTCGTTTTTGGTCTTCCTATCTTATTATTCCTTCTTGGTTCTTGTACATATTGTATATTACTTGTCCCTCCCTAAAGCTTACCCACATTTTTCTCAGAATTTTGAACATCTTGCAACATTTTACATTGTTGAACACTTCTTACAGGTTGACAAATCCTATGAACATGTCTTCATTTTTCTTTAGTCTTACTTCCATTATTGGCCGCAACATCGGAATTGCCTCTCTAGTGCCTTTACCTTTCCTAAAGCCAAACTGACCGTCATCTAACACATCCTCAATTTTCTTTTCCATTCTTCTGTATGTTATTCTTGTCAGCAACTTGAATGCTTGAGCTGTTAAGCTGACTGTGTGATAATTCTCACACTTGTCAGCTCTTGGAGTCTTTGGAACTGTGTGGATGACATTTTTCCGAAAGTCAGATGGTACATCACCAGTCTCATACATGCTACACACCAACTTGTATAGTCATTTTGTTTCTACTTCCCCCAACTTCCCTCAATGATTTTAGGAATTTTGATGGACTTATCCCTACTACCTTATTTGATCTTAAGATCTCCACAGCACTCTTAAATTATGATTCTAATATTGGATCCCCTATCTCTTCCATATCAACTCTCGTTTCTTCTTCTATCACATCAGACATTTCTTCACACTAATAGAGGCCTTCAATGTACATCCTCCACCTCTCCACTCTCTCCTCTGCATTTAACAGTGGAATTCCTCTTGCACTCTTAATGTTACTCCCTTGCTTTTAATTTCACTGAAAGTTTTCTTGACTTTCCTACAAGCTGAGTCAGTCCTTGCTATAATCATTTCTTTTTTGATTTCGTATCATTTTTCATGCATCCATTTCACCTTAGCTTTCCTGCACTTCCTACTTATTTTATTCCTCAGCGACTTGTATTTCTGTGTTCCTGAATTTCCCTGAACATTTTTGTACTTCCTTCTTTCATCGATCAACTTAAGTATTTCTTCTGTTACCCAAGGGTTCTTCACAGTTAGCCTCTTTCCACCTACGTTTCTCTTTCCAACTTATGTGATGCCATTTTTAGAGATGTCCATTGCTCTTCAAATGTACTGCCTACTAAGCTGTTCCTTACTGCTGTATCTATAGTCTTAGAGAACTTAAAAAGTATCTTGTCATTCCTTAGTACTTCTGTATTCCACTTCTTTGGATACTGATTCTTCCTGACTAATGTCTTAAACTTCAGCCTACTCTTCATCACTACTACATTGTGTTCTGAATCCATATCTCCTCACAGGTATGCCTTACAATTAAGCACCTGATTTCGGAATCTCTGCCTGACCATGATGTGATCAGTAAAACAAGAAATTTTGTTCTGCAATTAGCCCAAAAGCATCTGGCAATTTTGACATTATCTTCATCCATTGGATGCTACGTGTAAATTAGCAGGAGGGTTTTTGTGGAGCAATAGGTGGGAGGCAGCTGCAAGTTCAGACCAAGAGACATATCAAGATAACTTAACCACATATGACACCCTAGGTCGAGTCGGCTGCAACTTGATTACAAGTATGCACAGCTTCTTCCTGTGTATCACGAGCATTTCAATTCATTGTATGGATGTGTTTCTGGTGGCTGAACAGACCAATCCTGACACAAAACATTCATCCACATACATCACACAGAATAGTTGGAGGAGGGTAGAGTTGTAACTGACAGAGCTTCCCTGCCTGTCACTTGGCCTCTTCGTCGCATTTTCCTTCAAAAAAAGTTGACAGCAGTGGATGTCTTGTTCCTCCATAGTAAGTAGTCCACAGCACATACTTCCCATGTTTGTATCTTTATGCCAGTTGTCCTCATGATGTGTTTTATCTGGTCCTTGAAGTGCTACTGCCTGAGCAGAGTTCACCATAAAGGATTTGGCAGGGAAGCCTTGCATTACTCATGTGATGAGTATGGCCTAACCATCTCAGTTGTTGAGCGATGATGGTTGCCTCAATGCCGCTTACATGCGCTTCCTCAAGAACCGCATTGTGGGTAACGTGGTTCTCCCACTTAATGTTCAAGATGTGTCTGCCTTTTTGCTGGGGGAAGTGCTCAAGTTTCTTGATATCATGGCAATAGAGCGTCAAAGTTTCACAGCTGTACAGCAACGCAGAAGTGACAACAGCTCTGTACACCATGAGTTTGGTATGCAGCTTTAGGTCTTTTTTTATGAAGACTCTGTCTGTTAACTGTCCAAACGCTGCATGGGCAACCCCTGTTCTTTTATCAACATCTTCACAGGTAAAGGTTTAGAAAAGATGGTTCCAACATATGACAAGTGCTCAACTTGCTCTAGTGCTGTGTCTACGATAGAGATATTGAATTAAGGGAGAGTTAATTGTGAGTACCTTCATTTTTCCCACATTGATGATTCAACCACAGCAATCATATGCAGTTTTAAAGCAGCTGACTGACAGCTGTAACTTTGGCGGTGTTAGAGGAGGAGATGCAGTGTCATCAACATACTGTGGTTCTGTCACCCAGGTAACCTGAACACGTCTTTGTGAACAAAGTCTTGCCACATTGAAGAGACCTCCATAAAAACGAAATTTAATCATCATGCCTTGGTTGTTTGCAGATGACTAATACAGCATGGTAGCCATGAACAGAGAAAAGAGGGGTTGGAGCAAGCACACAGCGTAGTTTCAAATCCTGACTGACTGGAAACAAACCCAGTGCAGTGCTACCATGAAGAACTTGCCCAGACACGAAATCAAGTAGAGCTTGAACCATATCCACATAGTGCTCAGGACATCCAAAGTGTCCATTACCTTCCACATGGCAGATCTAGGCATGGAATCAAAGGATTTTTCAAGGACATACAAAACTAAATATAGATACTACTGTTGCTCTCTGCATTTTTCATGGAGCTGTCTAGCACAAAATATCATATCTGTCATGCCTCCGGAGGTTTGGAAATCACACTGAGATTCTGCAAAAATCTTATCTTGGAACCTATTTAATAGAATTCTTGAGAGAATTTTACCTGCAACTGACAACAGCAATATATGATGGTAGTTTCCACACACACTACGGTCACCTTTCTTAGAGATAGTGCTGATAGTAGCATTCTTCCAGTCATCAGGTACTTCTCGAGTTTCCCAAATTAAGAGGATCAGTATAAAAAGTCTAATCTTGAAGGGTGTAGCTCTATTTTGTATCTGTTCCAGAGGAATGTTGTCAGGACCATGAGTCCTTCTTGGTCTCGACTGATTGAGTGTTTTGATAAAGTCTCTGTATGTGGGTGGAAGTGCATCTATGATGGCTGGGGTTGCTGAGGGACATTATATAGAACATTGAAGGCACAGTTTAGAATCACAGAGTAATGTTCCTTCCAATACCCTAAGTTTTTATTCTCAGTTAAAATGATGGAACTGCTAGCAGTCTTCAGTGTTCTAGATGAAGATTGAATTGGATGATATATCTCCTTCACGCCTGCGTAGAAGTTTTGTAGGTCACAGTCATCAGATAATTTTTGCAGTTCTTCAGCTTTTTGTAGTTACCAGTTATTCTTGATTTCTCTTTAGATGACTGAGAACTGAATGCTTTCTGTGACATGCCACACTTCCAACCTCACCATGATTTAGGATGATTAAATAATACGTTGGGTGAAACCTATAATATGCCTGTCCTGGGTCAAATCACACCAACTACACCATTTTCCTTGCACTGTATATTCAAGGACTGTATACTCTCTCCTCCACGTATGACTCAAGTATTTATGGGCCATTAGCTATTTATTTCTTGCCATTATTTTTACACTTATAATTAGTCTGTTCTTACACAAATGGAATATGTATTGGAAGAGTGTAACATAAAATGCAGTGTATGATTCTCAATAAATGAATTAGTCAGGACCTCTTTTGTCATCGGCAACATATGTCTTCCTTTAAGTGCAGGCCACAACATGACAATACACTGCACTTTGGAGGACTTAAGATCAAATAAGGCAGAAGTGATAGATAAAAGTTCATCAGAATTTCTAAAATCATTGAGGGAAGTAGCAACAAAATGACTATTCACATTGGTTGGTAGAATGTACAAGACTGGCGATGTATCGTCTGACTTTCGAAAAAATATCATCCACACAGTTCCGAAGACTCCAAGAGCTGACAGGTGCGAGAATTATCGCACAGTCAGGTTAACAGCTCAGGCATTCAAATCGCTGACAAGAATAATATACAGAAGCATGGAACAGAAAATTGAGGAAATGTTAGATGACGATCAGTTTGGATTTAGGAAAGGTAAAGGCACCAGAGAGGCAAATCTGATGTTGCAGTCGACAATGGAAGCAAGACCAAAGAAAAATCAAGACATGTTCATAGGATTTGTCAACCTGGAAAAAGTGTTCAACAATGTAAAATTTTGCAAGATGTTCAAAATTCTAAGAAAAATATGGGTAATCTGTAGGGAGAGATGGATAATATACAATATGTACAAGAACCAAGAGGGAATAATACGAGTGGAAGAAGAAAAACGAAAAGCTTGGATTAAAATGGGTAAAGACAGGTATGTAGTCAATCTGTACTTCAAAGAAGCAATGATGAAAATAAAAGAAAGGTATCACACAACAAAATACTAAAGCACAATGAAAAAGAGTGCTAATGAAATAATCATGATTGTAATTTGGTTGTCTGCCTAACAAGGGCTACAAATTACATGAGTGAAAGGTTGAAGCCTTTTGAAAAATGAGAGTTAGACAGTTACATGTACCATCGAACATTTGAACAATTCGTTTATCAAAAAGATGTGGAACAAGTGAGTTTACAGAATATGTATATAATATTAGTGCTAACATTAACAAACACACTATTTTTAATCCTATTCATACAATTATACTTAAAAACTGCCGCCCCCCCCATAAACACAGTGAGTTTTAATTTAACCTTGATTGTTAATGTAATTCTGTCTGAATACTACTGAAATGTAATTCTCAACAACCATTTTTTTGTTTCGTGACTTTTTACTTTCCACAAAAAAAGGACCACTATCCTAAACATTCTACAGTAACTTTTGATGTTGTACACACAAATAATTTTCATATATCTACAATAATATGAAAAATTGTTGATATCCCAATATGGACTTTCCACTGTTTAATTTTCAAATATGTTTACTCTACAAAGTGAGAAACATTAGTTTGACATTTCGCAGCTATGCTGTTACAAAAATATAGTTACATGCTTGTTAGGGGTCAAGGAAGTAAATAAATACAATGACAATTAAGTAAACAATAAAGTAGCATTTATTTTGGAAGAGACTGTTCGACATGTCTGCTTATTGTAATGCAAGTAAAATCAAGCAATACTTTCAGTTGCTTTACATTTAATTAATTTAAATATTTTATAAATAAATTATTTCACCTGATTTAATTAGTTTTAAAATACTTTTGCTACAATGTTAAGTAAATATTTTCTCTTTCACAATTAATATTCCCACCTTGTTAATGGCATGTCCCATATGTGGTTTTCCATTGGCGTATGGAGGGCCATCATGCAGTATGAACTCTGGATCCTTAGTGTGTTCTCTTTGCCATGAATATAACGAGGAGAATCTGCATTTCTAAATAAAACCATATATTATGAGTATGATGAACAAAGATGATACAGAACACTGGTCATCTTCAAAAAGATAGTACCTAAAATAGTTTATACTATCAGCGGTACAGCTGAGATAACATTTTCATTGTTCAACACAATATTTGATTATTCATCTAGTTGCCAAAATTTTCTGTAGAAGAATGGAATTGTCAACACAGCAGAATAACCAAAATATACAGGGCTATTACAAATAATTGAAGCGATTTCATAAATTCACTGTAGCTCCATTCATTGACATATGGTCACAACACACTACAGATACGTAGAAAAACTCATAAAGTTTTGTTCGGCTGAAGCCGCACTTCAGGTTTCTGCTGCCAGAGCGCTCGAGAGCGCAGTGAGACAAAATGGCGACAGGAGCCGAGAAAGCATATGTTGTGCTTGAAATGCACTCACATCAGCCAGTCATAACAGTGCAACGACACTTCAGGATGAAGTTTAACAAAGATCCACCAACCGCTAACTCCATTCGGCGATGGTATGCGCAGTTTAAAGCTTCTGGATGCCTTTGTAAGGGGAAATCAACGGGTCGGCCTGCAGTGAGCGAAGAAACGGTTGAACGCGTGCGGGCAAGTTTCAAGCGTAGCCCGCCGAAGTCGACGAATAAAGCAAGCAGGGAGCTAAACGTACCACAGGATGGCGCTCCACCGCACTTCCATCATGATGTTCGGCATTTCTTAAACAAGAGATTGGAAAACCGATGGATCGGTCGTGGTGGAGATCATGATCAGCAATTCATGTCATGGCCTCCACGCTCTCCCGACTTAACCCCATGCGATTTCTTTCTGTGGGGTTATGTGAAAGATTCAGTGTTTAAACCTCCTCTACCAAGAAACGTGCCAGAACTGTGAGCTCGCATCAACGATGCTTTCGAACTCATTGATGGGGACACGCTGCGACGAGTGTGGGAGGAACTTGATTATCGGCTTGATGTCTGCCGAATCACTAAAGGGGCACATATCGAACATTTGTGAATGCCTAAAAAAACTTTTTGAGTTTTTGTATGTGTGTGCAAAGCATTGTGAAAATATCTCAAATAATAAAGTTATTGTAGAGCTGTGAAATCGCTTCAATCATTTGTAATAACCCTGTACATTCTCATTATCTATCTATAATATATCTACAAATAAAGATGATGTGACTTACCAAACGAAAGTGCTGGCACATCGATAGACACACAAACATACACACAAAATTCTAGCTTTCGCAACCAACGGTCGCCTCGTCAGGAAAGAGGGAAGGAGAGGGAAAGACGAAAGGATTTGGGTTTTAAGGGAGAGGGTAAGGAGTCATTCCAATCCCGGGAGCGGAAAGACTTACCTTAGGGGGAAAAAAGGACGGGTATACACTCGCACACACACACATATCCATCCACACATACAGACACAAGCAGACATATTACTCTTTGCCTCTGTAATATGTCTGCTTGTGTCTGTATATGTGTGGATGGATATGTGTGTGTGTGCGAGTGTATACCCGTCCTTTTTTCCCCCTAAGGTAAGTCTTTCCGCTCCCGGGATTGGAATGACTCCTTACCCTCTCCCTTAAAACTCAAATCCTTTCGTCTTTCCCTCTCCTTACCTCTTTCCTGACGAGGCAACCGTTGGTTGCGAAAGCTAGAATTTTGTGTGTATGTATGTGTTTGTTTGTGTGTCTATCGTCGTGCCAGCGCTTTCGTTTGGTAAGTCACATCATCTTTGTTTTTAGATATATTTTTTTCTCACGTGGAATGTTTCCTTCTATTATATCTATCTATAATGTGAGACAGGTGTGGAATATAAGGTTGATTAAGTTACTTGTACAAAAGTACCCTTTAATTGTGAAAATGGTAAATAACACAAAAAATGTTTGATACAGCAGTGAGAGCAATATATCTTCAGGTTTTATTCCCACCTAACACTGTTAATTCCTAACATCCCTGATAGGTGGCATGCGCAAATGAATTATTCCAACAGTTGGTTGGTTGGTTGGTTTGGGGAAGGAGACCAGACAGCGTGGTCATCGGTCTCATTGGATTAGGGAAGGAAGTCGGCCGTGCCCTTTCAGAAGAACCATCCTGGCATTTGCCTGGAGTGATTTAGGGAAATCACGGAAAACCTAAATCAGGATGGCCGGACGCGGGATTGAACCGTCGTCCTCCCGAATGCGAGTCCAGTGTCTAACCACTGCGCCACCTCGCTCGGTATTCCAACAGTCATCATGGAGTTGTACAACAGTGCTACTGTTCAGAGACAATTTTGGACTAAATATTGCAAGTTGCCACCTCAAAGACAAACTGTTACTAACTGGTACAATCGTTGGAGAGTGCTGACCAATCCTAATGTCCCAAATGCAGCATGCTATGTGATGTACGTCCAGTTTCAGCGAAACAATTTCACAAATAACAGCTTGTCTTTGAGGTGGTGGCTTGTTATATTTAGTCCTGAACTGTTTCTGGAGCGTAGTAGTAGATTTGGATTTGTGAAAGCATAAACAACACTGTGCTCATTCTGCACTGTTATGACTCCATGACAACTGTTGGAATAACTTACTCATGCATGCCACCTGGTGGGAACATTGGGAACTAATAGTGTTACGCGGAAATAAAACCTAAATGTATACAGCATTCAGTGCTGTATCAAACAATTCTGTAAGTTATTTACCCTTTTCACAATTAAAGATTACTTTTGTATACCTAATTTATAAACACCCTGCACTTAAAAATAACAGCAGTGATTGTAGTACAGGGGATATCTCCATAAACCTGATGACACTTGAGCACACTGGGTGTGCTCCTTACGCCGTTGCAATTCTGTGATCAAAAATGTCATGTTGCTTCTATCAACAATCTAAGATATACACATTTGCCTTCCAGCAATATAAAAATTGACCAGTTTCACAATTAATTCCAGTTTTTTTTCTCTTAAAATAATTGTTGCCTGTCTATACTTACTGCCCAGGTCTCCAAATATGTGGAGTTTTCTTGTGTATATTTAACACTAACCAAAATGACCTTGCTGTGCTGGTACAGTGAATGGCCGAAAGCAAGGGGAAACTACAGCCACAATTTTTCCCTATGGCATGCAGCTTTGCTGTGTGGTTAAATGATGATGGCGTCCTCTTGGGTAAAATACTCCGGAGGTAAAATAGTCCCCCATTTGGATCTCTGGGCAAGGACTACTCAAGAGGATGTCGTTATCAGGAGAAAGAAAACTGGCATTCTATGGATCGGAGCGTGGAATGTCAGATCCCTTAATCGAGCAGGTAGGTTAGAAAATTTAAAACAGGAAATGGATAGGTTAAAGTTACATACAGTGGGAATTAGTGAAGTTCGGTGGCAGGAGGAACATGGCTTCTGGTCAGGTGACTACAGGGTTATAAATACAAAGTCAAATAGGGGTAATGCAGGAGTAGGTTTAACAATGAATTTAAAAAAAATAGGAGTGCAGGTAAGCTAGTACAAACAGCGTAGTGAATGCATTATTGTGGCCAAGACAGACACAAAGCCCACCACGGTAGTACAAGTTTATATGCCAACTAGCTCTGCAGATGACGAAGAGATTGATGAAATGTATGATGAGATAAAAGGAATTATTCAGATAATGAAGGGAGATGAAAATTTAATGGTCACGAGTGACTGGAATTCGATAGTAGGAAAAGGAAGAGAAGGAAACATAGTAAGTGAATGTGGAATGGGGGTAAGGAATGAAAGAGGAAGCTGCCTGGCAGAATTTAGCATAGAGCATAACTTAATCATAGCTAACATTTGGTTCAAGAATCATGAAAGAAGGTTGTTTACATGGGAGAGGCCTGGAGATACTGGAAGGTTTCAGATAGATTATATAATGGTAAGACAGGGATTTAGGAACCAGGTTTTAAATTGTAAGACTTTTCCAGGGCCAGATGTGGACTCTGATCACAATCTATTGGTTATGACCTGTAGATTAAAACTGAAGAAACTGCAAAAAGGTGGGAATTTGAGAAGATGGGACCTCGATAAACTGAAAGAACCAGAGGTTGTAGAGAGTTTCAGGAAGAGCATTTAGGAACAATTGACAAGAATGGGGGGGAAGAAATACAGTAGATCAAGAATGGGTAGCTTTGAGAGATGAAATAGTGAAGGCAGCAAGGCTCAAGTACGTAAAAAGACAAGGGCTAATAGATATCCTTGGGTAACAGAAGAAATATTGAATTTAATTGATGAAAGGAGAAAATATAAAAATGCAGTAAATAATGCAGGCAAAAAGGAATCCTGATGTCTCAAAAATGAGATCGACAGGGATGGCTAGAGGGCAAATGTAAAGATGTAGAGGTATATAACACTAGGAGTAAGACAGATACTGCCTACAGGAAAATTAAATAGACCTTGGAGAAAAGAGAACCACTTGTATGAATATCAAGAGCTTAGTTGGAAACCCAGTTCTAAGCAAAGAAGGGAAAGGAGATAGGTGGAAGGATTACATAGATGGTCTGTACAAGGGCGATGTACACTCATGCTCATGAATTAAGGATAATGTTGATACATTGTGACAACATTCTGGTGGGCAGTTTGCGGGTATGACCATGCGGTGCATTTGACCTGTGGTTGTCGCACAGTGGTGCTGGCAGCAGTCGACATATGCAGAGGTGTGTTGGTACATGTCAGAGTATGGTGCAGCGAGTAAGTGTGCAGACGTTTTCAGACATGCTAATGGTGACTGTGTGTTGAAAATGGCTCAAAAAACACATACTGATGACGTTATGAGGGGTAGAATACTAGGGCAACTGGAGGCTGGTCAAAAACAGCAGGTCGTAGCATGGGCCCTCTGTGTGCCACAAAGTGTGATCTCAAGATTACGGCAACGATTCCAGCAGACAGGAAACATGTCCAGGAGCTACAGTACGGGACGTCCGCAGTGTACACCACCACAAGAAGACCGATATTTCACCATCAGTGCCCGCAGACAGCCACAGAGTACTGCAGGTAGCCTTGCTCGGGACCTTACCACAGCCACTAGAACAGTTGTCTCCAGACACACAGTCTACTGACAACTGAACAGACATGGTTTATTTCCCTGGAGACCTGCAATGTGCATTCCACTGCCCCCTGGTCACAGGAGAGCCCGCAAAGCCTGGTATCGACACAGTACATGGTATTTGGAACATTGGTCCCAGGTTATGTTCACGGACGAGTTCAGATATAGTCCGAACAGTGATTCACGCCGAGTTTTCATCCAGCATGAACCAGGAACCAGATACCAACCCCTTAATGTCCTTGAAAAGCCCTGTATGGAGGCCATTGTTTGATAGTGTGGGGTGGGATTATGATTGGTGCACGTACACCGCTGCATGTCTTTGACAGAGGAACTGTAACAGGTCTGATTTAATGGGACGTCATTTTGCACCAGTATGTCTGCCTTTTCAGGGGTGCAGTGGGTCCCACCTTCCTCCTGGTGGATGATAACACACAGCCTCATCGAGCTGCCATCGTGGAGGAATACCTTGAGACAGAAGATATCAGGCGAATGGAGTGGCCTGCCTGTTCTCCAGACCTAAACCCAATCGAGCTCATCGGGGGATGTTCTCAGTCGACATATTGCTGCATGTCTTCAAACCCCTAGGACACTTCAGGAGCTCCAAAAGGTACTGGTGCAAGAATGGGAGGCTATACCCCAGCTGCTGCTCAGTCACCTCATCCAGAGTATGCCAACCCGTTGTGCGGCCTGTGTACGTGTGCATGGTGATCATATCCCATATTGATGTCGGAGTACAAGTGCAGGAAACAATGGCTTTTTGTAGCACATGTGTTTCAGTACGGATTTCTCAATTTATCACTAACACTGTGGACTTACAGATCTGTGGTGTGTGTGTTCCTTATGTGCCTATGCAATTAGCACCAGTTTTGTGTAGTGCCACGTTGTGTGGCACCACATTCTGCAATTACCCTTAGATTTATGAGCATGAGTGTACTTGAGGATAATATTATGGAAATGGAAGAGCATGTAGATGAAGATAAAATGGGAGAGATGATACTGCATGAAGAGTTTGACAGAGCACTGAAAGATGTAAGTTGAAACAAGGCCCCGGGAGTAGACAACATTCCATTAGAACTACTGATAGCCTTGGGAGAGCCAGATCTGACAAAACTCTACCATCTGGCGAACAAGATGTATAAGACAGGCGAAGTACACTCAGACCTCAAGAAGAATATAATAATTCCAATTCAAAAGAAAGCAGGTGTTGACAGATGTGAAAATTACCACACTATCAGTTTAATAAGCCACGGCTGCAAAATACTAACATGAATTCTTTACAGACGAATGGAAAAACTGGTAGAAGCCAACCTTGGGGAAGATCAGTTTGGATTCTGTAGAAATGTTGGAACACATGGGGCAATACTGACCCCAAGACTTATCTTAGAAGATAGATTAAGGAAAGGCAAACCTATGTTTCTAGCGTTTGTAGACTTAGAGAAAGCTTTTGACAGTGTTGACTGGAATACTCTCTTTCAAATTCTGAAAGTGGCAGGGGTAAAATATAGGGAGCAAAAGGCTATTTACAATTTGTACAGAAACCATATAGCAGTTATAAGAGTCGAGGGTCATGAAAGGGAAGCAGTGGCTGAGAAGGGAGTGAGACAGGGTTGTAGCCTCTCCCCAATGTTATTCAATCTATATATTAAGCAAATAGTAAAGGAAACAAAAGAAAAATTCGGAGTAGGAATTAAAATCCATGGAGAAGAAATAAAAATTTTGAGATTCACTGATGACATTGTAATTCTGTCAGAGAGAGCATAGGACCTGGAAGAGCAGCTAAACGGAATAGACAGTGTCTTGAAAGGAGGATAGACTGATGACCTCAGTAGTTAAGTCCCATAGTGCTCAGAGCCATTTGAAAGGAGGATATAAAATGAACATCAACAAAAGCAAAACAAGAATAATGGAATGTAGTCGAATTAAATTGGGTGATGCTGAGGGAATTAGATTAGGAAATGAGACACTTAAAGTAGTAAATGAGTTTTGCTATTTGGGGAGCAAAATAATTAATGATGGTCCAAGTATAGAGGATATAAAATGTAGACTGGTAATGGCAAGGAAAGCACTTCTGAAGAAGAGAAATTTGTTAACACAGAGTACAGATTTCAACGTCAGGAAGTTTTTCTGAAAGTATTTGTGTGGAGTGTTGCCATGTGTGGAAGTGAAACATGAATGATTAATAGTTTAGACAAAAAGAGAACAGAAGCGTTCAAAATGTGGTGCCACAGAAAAATGCTGAAGATTAGATGAGTTGACCACATAACTAATGAGGAGGTATTGAATAGAATTGGGGAGAAGAGAAATTTGTGGCACAACTTGACTAGATGAAGGGATCGGTTGGTAAGACATGCTCTGAGGCATCAAGGAATCACCAATTTGGTATTGGAAGGCAGCATGGAGGGTCAAAATCATACAGTAGTTACTGGGATATGAAGAAGCTTGCACAGGATAGATTAGCATGGAGAGCTGCATCAAACCAGATATCTGTGTGTGTGTGTGTGTGTGTGTGATATAGCAGGTCTCCCACAAAACGTATATTTTTTGGTATTTAGAGAAAGGTGTTTGTGTATATCTAACAGCCTCTTCAGTACCTGCAATAGCAACATACTGGATGACTGGCTGATCTGGACTTGTAACCTTAGTCCACATGATCTTGCTATATTGTTACTTTGAACATCTGAAAGCAAAGAGAAACTGAATCCATTATATTCCCTGAGGGCATGCAACTCTGCTGTGTGTCTTAATGATTATGCATCCTCTGGGATAAAATACTCTGGAGGTAAAAAAAGTCCTCTGTTCTGATATCCAGGTGAGAACTGCTTGGTAAGTAGTTTCCACCAGAAAAAATAAATCTGGTTTTCTATAGGCTGTAGAGTGGAACATCAGATTCTTAACCATTCAGGTGGATTACAGAACTTTTGCAAGGGGAATGGATATGTTGAAGCTAGATATAGTGGGAAGTAGTGAAGAGCAGAGACAGGACGGCTAAGATTTCTGGTCAGATGAATATACAGCTATCAATGCAAAATCAAATAGGTATAACACAGGAGTAGGACCAATAATGAATAAAAAATAGGACTGCAGGTGACCTATTACCTGCAGAGTGAACACATTATCATAGCCAACACAGACACAAAGCCAATAACAACCATAGTAGTACAAGTGTATATGCCTACTAGCTTTGCATATTATGATGAGACTAAATAATGTATGATGTCATAAAAAAATATTTAATTCATTAATAGAGACAAAAATTTAACTGTGGTCTGGAACGGAAAAACAATGGGAGAACATGGACGTTGGTAAAGAAATGAAAGGGGAAGCAACCTAATAGAATGTTAGGCCTATACATAATACATTTTAAACCTAGTAGAATGTTAGACCTATACATAACAATTTAATTAATTCAAGCACTTTTTTAAAAAAAAGATTTGTGAATAAAGGTTGTACACATGGAAAGAGACCTGCAGATACAAGAAGACTTTGGATAAATTACGTTTTGGTAAAACACAATTTGAACTGCAAACATTTCCATGGGCAGATGTATATTCTGATCATAATTTACTGCGTGTAGACTATAGCTTAAAACTGGAGAAATTGCAGAAAGTAGGTAATTAAAGACAGAAGACCTGCATCATGAATTGAAACAGCCAGTGGCAGCTGAGCATTTCAAAATAAGTGATATGCGAAGACTGAATGAATCAGGAAAAAATAAGAAAACACTGGCCATTCAGAGGAGAATATGTACATAGCTATTAAACACACAGTTGTCAGCAGTGGTTTTCCCTACAGGAAGACCCTTAAAAATTCAGTTTACTTCAGTATCAATAGTATTAAAAACCCTTGTTAAAGAGTGTTTATTTCAAAAAGCTCTGCTATCTTGCAGAGCAGGTGTTCCAACAGTAAATCATAGGTGTAAATATTAACTTTAGAAACATAAGGTCAGTGACCTAGAAGTTACTTGAAAAATTTTAACATGTTATTTCGTGAGAGTTTCTAGTCTTTGTTAGTCTCTGCCTTGCCATATTAAAATCCTGTTTGCTTCTAGTGCCGTGATGCCATACGTTAACCGGGTATCAGATCCACTTAAGTTGTTGTCAACAAAAAGTAATGGTGCACAGATATGTGGATCTATAACTGTCAGTTACTTCAGCTTCAAAAAAGGAGACAGAAGTTTTTCTTGGAACTGAATTTGCTCATTATCCAGTTACCTTTTTCTTACTACTAATTTCAGAATCTCACTGACATAACAGCTTTGGCCCTGTATCATTATTCTGTACATGGTGTGTAACTTCTCTGACTAACAGGCATATGTATCAATTCAGTATCAGTCTGAAGAAAACTACAGTAGGTAATGGATACTGGCTAGTAGCAAGAGTACACAGAGCCATATCTTGTGAAATACCACAACTACTGATCACAAGCTTTTACTTGGCCCCTGAGCAGTGGGTACTATGAGTGGAAGCTTGCAATCTGCTCTTAGCACATTGGCTACTGAGACAAGCCCCAACTTGTCCTCCCAGAGCAGGCAGCTCATGACAGAATTGACATGGATGTTGATGGTTAAGTCATTAAAAGCACCAGCTACAGCGTCTTAGCTCATATTTTTGTTAAATAATATTAACAACCACTATGCACAACACCACAATGGATCGATACTATATTCTCAACGGTTATTTATTGTTACGGCACACAATAGTGTTACACAGCTAAGGTTGGCAATGAGCGTAAACACTCCAGAGCAGTGTGAAGTCAGTCGACTTCCACCAATCATAGAGGAGCCAGGATGAAGTGTGTGACCAATTCCATCATTCTCTAAGCTCTATGAAACTAACTGCCCCCCCCCCCCCCCACCACCACCACTATGGATTCTTGGCATATTCTTAATTACCACAACATAGTATCAATGTTACACAGATTATTGTAAAGGTCAAATGATAGAACAGACTGCACAAAACTATCGTGCAGACTGCAAAAGTGTGATCATAAAGGACAATATGTGGAACATGTTTCTGAGGTCTGGTAACCTCCTTAAAAATGGATGAGGACAAAGGAACAAAAGAAATCACTAAAAATACATGTGATATATTGGTAGTGGTATATTATGAGAGCATGCCAATGGTGAGCTGGAAAAAATTAGAAGAAATTCAGCACAAAATTACATCTTTGGTACTGAATGGGAAACTTTGGGAACATCCATTACATGAAATGTTTCCAAAATAAACAACTACCTGTAGACACCTAGGACTTTACTTGGATGAGAAATGGCTGTAAAAGGATCCTAAACTGAATATGCTGTAGAGCCAGCAAGCTAATGCACAAATTAACCATGGTCAGCTATGTGAAATACAAACTACACTTGTGAGCAGTTCAAATTTACCACAAATCACCCTACCAAATGACAATCACTTGGAAAAAAACTTGTATCTAATGAAGATTACGATCTGAATATTAACACTGGTGGACCATTATCACATTTTTCAAACACAGTTTTAATGCTTAGGTAATATTTATTATCATGTTATAGTATCTGGAATTATCAGTTAAAGTGTGATATTGGCCCAACTCTGAAATCTTAGTTGTGGTGACATACTGATCTGTAGTGCAGCCCAGGCTAGGTTACAGTGGAAGGTCAAAATTTTGTTGTGAATTGGCAAAGTCAATGCATGTGAAAGCAGAAAATCTGGTTGAAGTAACAAACTGACCAGTAGTGAAGACTAACATTTATATCTGCATCATATCGGTAACTTGCAAACACTTCCTTAATTCCATCCACCACTACGGCAGCAAAATGTGAGAATCCCAGAAAGTTAAATTGTCTGTACAATAATGTAATATTATACCCAATAACAAAAAGAAATCGTGTCTGACAAAAGGAATAAGCCAAGATTATTCACTGTACTAAATCTATATAAGTCTCCCTTTCCTTGACAACAACTACAGAACAACAGTGGTTTATTAGTTTTAAAGAACGTGTGATGCCGACTGAAGATGCAGAGATGGGAATCAAACCAGTCATACGAAAACAATTACAGAGAAGTAAATTGCATTTATTAGGCATCATTCTGTTCCTTCCTTTTGAATATTGCAGTTAAATAACTATTCACACTCAAAGCTACATTGCAGTTCAGCAAACAGGGAAAACCAACTCAAAAATATCACAAAGTCCTATCCAGTATAAATACAAGCACAGTGGTGAAAATAAAAACATACCATCTTCTGGTGGGGGTTCAAATTCACTGTTCTTCATTAGTAATTTTAAATTAATAATATAATAATTGCTTTGAACATTCAAATTCTCCGCCCTTTATTAGTATTTTGAGATTAAAGAAGTATGTAGTCACCATCATAATATTCGATGTATTATTCATTTATGGTGGTGAAATGTTCTGTAATCGGGTAGCAAGTCACAATTTCCGTTGACTGAAAAACAAATATAGTTCGAGCAAATGATTTATTCCCACCGTGACATTCCCGGGGCACCCACAACTAAGATGAATGATGTTCAGCATCTTTTAAAATGTCAAGTGCAATTGCCAATAGCTGCAATTCCAAACAAACGACACAGTTTGTCTTCTTACGAAACATGTTCCATGCGATAATATGAAACATGACTTTAGGTGTATCTACATAATGTCTCTTGTAGTCTAGCCTAATTGACGCAAATATAACAGAAAAATAATGAAGTGCGCAATACGGATACAACATTTTCAGGTGAGTCTAGACGAAGGAAGAATTCACCGGTACGAACATTACACCATGGCTGTTGTTTCAAAGAAGAACAACTGAGAAACATTTCAAGTATATAGCTAATAATGAGCCTCTTTTTAACACTTATAAGGCAATATGTATCGTACTTCGTAAATAAACCTGTCACGCTCAGCTCTTTTTCTGCCTTCTATCCTTGCTGGAAACTTAGTGTTAGGAAGGTTCACTGTGTCCGAATACTTCTTTCTAACAGCCTTTCCTTCATGTTTGACGCTTGTATCAGAAGAACTGTAACGGTTCAACTTCTTGAAACAACGATAATGCACTGGCCTCCTCACTAAATAATTAAATCCGGTCATTTTGATGCATAGCACATCACAAAACCAAAATATTTACATTTGGATTTGAATTACACTTGGCAAAGACTTTGAAAGAAAGACACATACACATTTATACCAAAGAGTTTCAAGAACATCTAACCCCCCCTTGGCCTGTATTTTCATCTTTGATATATTGTGATACTCGATGTTTGAACCGATATTGTACAGAAATCACCAACTTCAGTTGCATACGCATTAATTATACCCAGTTTTACGCACAGTGTAATTTTTTTGGCGTTTCATAATAATGGAATCATTCCAATCTTGGCTACATTAGTGAATCGTTCTCGTGCACACGCGATAACCCAATAATGAATTCAGTTATTACAGAATAGCACAGCTTGTTTTTAAAATGTACGATAAGGCTTGCGTTCCACATGACTGGTACGACATTACAGCCTGAAGACTCCGGCTTGTGCAACGTGAACCGAAATCATATTCTTACGTATTTGCAGCTTTATTTTAATTCGTTAACACTAAATTTTGCATAAATTTAGCTACAATTTCTGGAGCAGATACACGTCACGAAAAGCACAATCATTTTATCGTCTCGAACCGCATAAAGTACTATATTGCAGTCTCATGCAGAAACGAAAATACGTACCTTAATCTGTGATGAAGTGATATAATGGAGTGAACTAAGACAAAATACAACTTTTGTTATAACTCTGTATTAGCAATACAAAAGTAAATGTTGGCAACAATGATGTTTCTCTGACCATTTAGGTCTATTCTAAAGCTGTGACAGTTGTGTTATTTACTCTGACAGGTTATATTGTGCTTTTTTTTCCCCCTAAAGTACTGGAAACATTACTCAACTAACACATATCCTGCATTTGAATAAAACTGAAGTTCTTGTTAAAGATAAGGAATACATCTAAGATCATTAACATCTAAGATCATTAACTTGATACTGTTATTACACATTTAAAAAAAAAGGTTTCTTTAAAACTTTAAAAAGAAATTGTCTTGCTTGGGGTGAGGTGCCACATGTATCATTTCACTCCATTGAACCTAAATTCTGCGAATTCAATGTTTTTAATTGTTTTGGCTAGAAAAAGATGCCTAATTACATGAGGCCCCCTGGGACAAAACCGTCGAATCAGTACAATGATGCTGATTTAGGTAAAGCTGTGAATGAAGTAAAAAGCGGAAAATTAACTTTGTGTGCTGCTCCAGAAAAGTATCACATAGACAATATGAAAATATATCGAAAATACAAAAACATCCATCAAAACTCTCACAGTGGGCAGACAATTTTGAGTTCTGTGGAAGAATCTGTTTTGAAATGTAGGTCCTATTAATTTGCTGCACTAAAGTACAGTAAAGTACCAGTTTCATTCTAAGTTATTAAACAGTTACTGTAGATAATTACAGTACCAGTATCAACATTGTAGATACCATGTTTAGGCAGAATCCAACTAGGCCAAGTGTCCTATACTAAAATTTAATTATCTAATAACACAAACATACAATGCTATTTAAACATTTTGCAGTTTCAAATAAAATCATTCTTCTCAGAGAATGGGGTTTTCCATTAACATACATGTATTTGCGTGTTGTTGTTAAAGTATATTTGGACAAGCAAGGGCAGGATTGTAAAGAATTTCAAAAATAATCTACCAGGTAAAGAGTGGGTCATTTCCTCCAAATGTGGAGAAACCAGGGTAGCTGAGGCTCTCTGGTCTAAGATACACTTTCCACCTATGTTGAAGAAACTCATTGAAGAGCTGAGTGAAAGAAGTGGAGACAACATTAGGAGTGGTTTCAGAAAAATGGGCATTGTTCCACTATGTCACCAGGAAATACTGAATCTGCTGCCTAACAAAGGAGTGAACTCAAATCCTGTTGATATAGAAGAAAAAATGGATGAATCTGTAAAAGGTCTGCTTTGGGAGCTAAGCTATGGGAAAGAAACACTGAGACAAATAACAAGGCAGACGCAAAAGCTCCACACTGAACCAAGAAGAAGTGTCAAGAATGTTGGGGAAGATGAACCAGAATCAGAAGAAGAGTTGGAAAAGTCTCGTGACAGCAATGATGAGAATGAGGAATACTATATGGCTGCCTCAGAAGAAAGTGAGAAAGAAACTGATGTAGTTGAGCCAATCACAGAAGTTGATTACATGACCCTCACTGTAGGAAACTTTTCACTTTTAAAACTAAAATACCAAATCACAAAATGGACAAGTTATATTGTTTGCAAGTCTCAGGTGTGTCACAAACCAGCAGGTTATAGAAGTAAGTTTTCTAAAACAGTAGAGATGCCATAGAGACGGTTTTGTATGGCCAGAAATCAAGGAGTCAGGTGTTGCATATTCTCATGAAGTTATTGCATATCTCCCAAAGCCAGCGACTCTTCACTATGGTTGCCTTCAGTTTCCAAAAAAAATGTTTTTATAATTTTTTGTGAATAAATAGTTTTTTAGAAACATGCTATGTGTCTCAGTTCACCCCAACACTGTCAGAACATGATACAGCAGCCTTTTCATATGTTGTGTCACTTCACCCCCTTAACTGGGGTGAAGTGATAAAAGGGGGTTTTAAAAAAATAATAGGTAAAAAAATACAAAAATAAAAAGGATTGTATGGACAGATACTCCTAGCATAGATCTAATAAGTCACTGGTATAAATAAATTTAAAAAAAATTAAATGTGTTAATACATTTTTAATTTTCAAACTGTATCACTTCACCCATCTTACAGTACTAGTTACTTTTTCAGCTGAACGTTTTTCAATATTTGGAGGATTCTAATTTTTCTAAATAATTCTTTGATAACTCAGCTCTAAATACTTACTTAAGCAACATTTTTATTTACCTTTGAAGTGATGTCTATCATTCTGCACAGTTTGGAAGTCTGTTTCGTAAAATGCGAGTGGCATTTATAGGTATCTTGTTAGCCAAATGAAGTTGTCTCGCACATATATGATATTTCTAAACCCTATATTACAAGTATGTATATGTGTGCATGTATGTCTGTTCAACAAAACAGCATTGATAATTTTCATCCACATGGCTGTTTCAAATACATAAAGCAATGGAACAGTAGATAAATTTTGTTCTATGAATAATTTTTTTTATACAAAAATCTTGGTGGCATGTTTTCTACACATGCTATATGCATGTATTTTAAAATGTAACTGTCCAGATCAGTGATAACTGAGCCAGTAAGTTGAAGATAGATATCATTTTATTTAGCTCTTTTGCAACTGGCACCCTCTTACTTTGAAAAATGTTAAGAGTTTCATATACTCAGCTCACAGCCTACACAAATGCACAGGCACATAGGGTGTAGAACAGTAGCTACTACCAGTCACAATAGAAGGTGATTTTATTTAACACACAACTAGTTTGCAGCTTCTGAAATCTTCATGTGACTCACATGAATTTATACGTTTTTGTTCTCAACACTGTGGATCACTGTTTAAATGAAAAGTAAATAATCTGTTGGCGGCTAAATAGAAGCAATTGAAATAATTTGTAGTCGCTAAATTGACTACTCTCTAGAGTTAAGGACATTTAAAAGACAACTGGCTATTTTTATTCAAATAGAGGACATAAATAACGTAGCAATAATTGATTCTGAAGTCAAATTTGCTTCAGTTTCGACCGCCTTTCCACAAGGATTTCTGAAAATAAAATGGTGCCTACATTGCCAGTCACTATATGTGGAATATAAGGTACTGCAAGTATGTGAAGTAAGACTGTAAAACTACAGGCCAGTCTGACAATAAGATTTAAAGGACAGGTATGTAAAACACACCCCCCTTATCATTTACAGCTTAGTAGCTGATATTAGACTTCTCTGCAGTAAAATTTGTCTTACAACTGGCGAACCATATCATAGAGGCAGACTTACTAACTTCAGCTAATGCCAGATCCAGTTCTGTACTAGGATACAGGTAATGACAATGGGGACCAAAACTGGAGGCAATCGTTTTTGCACTGCAGACACTTGACCTTTCAATGATTTAACCATGGGCATTACAAAGGGACTTATTGCATTGAGACACAGTAATAATAAACAGAATCTCAACCTGAAAGACACTCTAACCATTTAAATTCGTGTTTTTAATAAAAACCCTGCCATAATAAATTGTTATGAGGGAAAATTCGATGCAGTGGAGCCAAAAAGTTCAATCTGCCATCCCACTCTATCCTTCTGGCAAAGAATACACTCTGTCTAAGGAAATAAAACAAATGCTGAAATATGAGAAGTATCTTGCATTGTAAATAAATATTTTTGTGCAATTTGTGGACTACCACAAACCAGTGTACAACATAATTGAGTTTTTTCATGTTTTGTTGTTAATGTGTAAATATGCAGTTTATTGGACAGGCATCCACTAATAAATTTTTAGATGTTCATTAAAATCTACTACAGGCATTGTAAATCTTTTATTAAAGGCAAGTTTTGTAATTTAAATTGCATCATCAGGTGCAAATCTGAATAAAAAACGAACATAGACTATAAACAGTATTGCGCAAAGACAGTGTCACAGGGATTATAAGAGATTTACATACTGATCCTAATAATTTTTTAAAATCTGGGTAATTTCGCAAAAGTGATAATCATTAATTAAAACACAATGTTGAAACTGGATTCTATGAAATAATGGAACAAGAGGAAAGGTTGGAAAAAAACGCCAGAAAGAAGGGGAAGGGATGGAAAAGACAAAGTGTAGAATAAATAACACCTCAACTGAAGTTGCACCAAAATGGAGTGCTGCAACTGCCAAACACGATCTAGCATGATATCAAGATATAGGCCCTGAGCAAAATGGTACATGTGCAGAAGCATACATAATATCTGGTAAACTTTAAGGAAACAGAAACTGGGCATGCAAAAATAAGTATGTTGGAAAGATAGCAAATGTCAAGTGAATAAGTCATAGACACAGGGAAAAAAGCCTAGATCCTGTGTGCTATATTTATAACCATAACATTGATAATCAAAAAATTTTCAGGATTTTTTTTTCAAAAAGGGGAACATCCCTAGTAAAGGTACCAAGGTAAAGCAGGTAAGGACGAGAGGGTAAACGAACGACACTTTTCCCTTAAGTAATCAAAGTTAGACAAAATGGCTTTATGCCTTAATTCAGTTTGAGAATTAAGTATCTGGTCTGAAGATTTTTCTAGCACAGAAAAAAATTCCAGCTTTTCCAAGATATTAGAAACGTTACCCGGGCATTCTGTATGTGAAATTGTAACACCAGATGTAATAAAAGAAACTGAGTGACCTGTTTCAGATGGACGTGAACTCAAGGTAGACATGGAACCTGAACGAGAAATACGTTCCTTAAACCTAACTTCTAAGGATATTCCAGTCTGGCATGTATACTTAGACTGCCTATAATCACAGGTGATGTTGTAAATAACTGACATCTTGAGGCTCCCGTTCTGTCCTCTGTTGTGTTTGATTTCCAGCCCATCATTCCTAGGAATGAAATGTACTGGGACATTATCTTTTGTAGCCAACTGTACATCCAATCTATTTGAAACTTTCTGTAGTATGGAATCCTATGATAAGAAACGATCCTAGGGTCATTTTCCTGTATAGGGAGTAATGTAGGTTAAATATCCTGTTGACTCTGGGCCAGATTAGTCTTATGGCTCTTTTTCCTTTTCTTTTTTAAAAGGCTCTTGCTAATATCTGGTACAAAATCAGCTTAGTGCCTATTAGAATGTGCTATGAACTGGATGACCCTATATCTACATTCATATGCTACTTTAGATAGTAATGTGTTATGTACTCTACAAAGTATTGGCTGAAAAGCTCTCTTTTTATATTTTGGAATGTGGGAGGAAGAGGTGTGGCTGGTCAAATCCGTGGTTGCTGGTTTGCTATGAATGTCATACTGAAAGGAATTCCCTGAAATAGTGACTGATATGTCTAAAATCGTAAATCCCATTAACACTATGTTATATTGTGAATTTTACAAGCTCATTGAAACAACTAAGACGATGGAGGAAGTCGTCACACTCCAGGGTGAATTCTTACATCGAAGAAAGTTGGCATCAACATAGAGTAAACAAAGCAGGACTCTATTATAGTTCACAGGTTACTCCCTTATGTCAATAGTCATAAAATAGTGCACAGGTTACTCACTGGAAGTATAATGTTCTATGTTAGTCTTAAAAACGTCTGCAAACAAAACGACAAAGGGGAATCCACAGCAAGGCCATGGGTCTGAATGTAGACATCAACAATAAATTTGAAATAGCTGAAATTTAAAACTAAATCCAGGAGTGTGAGACATCCTCTACTCCCTCTAGTGTCCTGCCACTATGATGCTTGAAACTGTCACTGACAATATTTTGACCAGATCCAAGGGGATACTGAAATACATGTTTTTGACAACTAATGAGACCATAGATGTACCTGGGGGCCTGTAGATCAAGAAGTTTGCTAATTAATTCTCCTCTATTAGAGATAGTAGGTTGAAGTGGCTGTTTGAAATTTTATCTTTTAGATACTGTAAGAACACTCATAATAAAAGGAGGTAATCTATTACGCTAATATGGCCTGAAAGACTTAATGATTACTGTAAAACACTGAGGGTAAATCAAATAAGTGTTAATTAAATACGTTTTTAGATAGTACTGGCCCACTGATTATTTACCCGGTAGCTCTTTCACATGCATACATCCTTGATGCAATGTGTACACCAGTTCTCATCAGATACCTAAGTTAACCTCTGCTGAGGGAGGCTAGCATTTGGATGGGTGGCTGTCCGAATCTTCCAAGCACCGTTGGCAAGTGGGGTGCATTCAGCCCTTCTGAGGCCAACTGAGGTGCCACTTGATTGAGAAGCAGCAGCTCCAGGTCACAAAAACTGACAATGGCTGGGAGAGCAGTGTGCTGATCTTGTGTTCCTCTATATCCCCATACAAAGACACATTTGGGCTGTGGATGACACTGGAGATGGTCGGTACAGTTGGGCCTTTTGAGTCCTGTTCAGAGAGAGCTCTTTCACAGATGGAATCAGATGAACATTTGCACTATACTGATTATTAACAGCTGCTTTAAAATTGCCATAAATATGAATTGTATCATTAGTCCTTTTTAATTACTAAGTGATGCCCACTGGCTGCTTGTGATTGGAGTCAAAACACATGATCTACGTCTGCTGTAATATTTCCTTCTTAGTAAAAGGCTCTGCTCCAGCCCAGGACAAATGCAGTTTAGTGTTAGGTTTTAATACTCATATTACATTTAGTGTATTCCCTAAATAAGGGTCCAAATCACTAAATGGAATACTAGAACAGTATATATAAATAAATTTTGTATTTGAAATCCAAACCAGTAAAATAAAAAAAAATATTATTTGCTACTGGTGAAGATACTAGAAAAATCGAAATGTATTTATGTGTTACACTCATATGTGACTTTACAAAGCAATAGGTCGATCACTATATGGTACAAGTTGATGTTTAGTGGCCTCAGAAGATGGTGAGCTAATAAACTACTATATTTCAGCATTACGTGGAGATACAAATGCTTCAGTATCCATTTCGGAATCCATGTCTATACTGCTGATGACCAGTAAGATCACGAGTTTCAGTGGAGTTTTAGTATTGACTGAGGGCACCAGCTTGATGCTGACCAGTGCAACACAGCTCTATGGAGAAGGATGTGTGTGGTTTGACAGACAACAGACACATTCCACGTTTGTTGCAGGAAAAACACATAGCTCACCAAGCAAGATATATGTTTCCTGTAGAGGGCTAAAACACAGAGCCAACTCTATTAGAGGCCAAAGGGTTGAAATGCGGCAATGGTGTGTTAGGGCCTACATAACTGCTGCGGCTGTGTGGTCGTGAATAGAAGTGTTTGTTTATGTACTTTTTCGTTGACTGCTTAGCCCGACTTTAAGTGAAATTGTGCCATACTGGACTCGGCGAAAATTCATAAATAGCCATAACTACAGGCAAAGACAAAACACAATTTTAACATGGTGTAAAATTTTGTGTAGTTTGGAGTATTTTTAACAGTTAACATTTATTTATTTTTACACATATATGTGCAGCTGTGTTATCTGAACGAGTTTCGGCCATGTAATCAGAAGAAAGTTCTACACAGATCTTTATAATAATGTTTTGCATTCATAAATATAATATGTAAATCTTATCCTAAGTGGTTATGTGTTAATATTACGAATATTTGCATACATTCATCTCAATTCATAGACTGAATTTCGTGATGCCCAGGTGTTCCTAAGAACCAGTCGATTGAAATTTTCAGTTGTTGTTATTATTACATAACAGAACTTTGATTTAAGGTGTTAAAAATTAATGCATCATTGTATTTGCAGATGCCAAAAATATTGTGCTCCTAGTTGCAAGAGCAATTACAAATCCAGCGTGGAAGAGGAATATATCTTAGTGCTTAGTGTCCCTACTGAAGAGCAACATAGAAAACACTGGAAGAAAGGCATCTCCAGAAGTGACTGGCATCCACCAAACACAAGTGTTAATTGCATTAAACAGTATGACTAACATGATGCATCAAGAGTGGAAGTTTATGATGACTCTGATGGGGACTGTTCTGAGAGAGGCCACTGCTTTTATCAGAAGCTGTGTCAAAATTATTACCTGGATTACCATCGTATTTAAATAAGATTCAGCCTTCAGCAAGGTGTCATTCAGAAATCAGAAGGAAACATGCATACACAGAAGAGGAGGAAAGAATAAAGCCTGGTTTAAAGGAGGACATTATACTAAATTTTCAATGTTCTTATGCTGAGTAACAGTGTAAACAAGTAGAATGTTAGAGTTAAGAAAAAATTCTTTTATACTGCAATTTTTTTTGAAGACATACATCAGGAGATTACTGATAAACACACTTGAATTGTATGTGTGAATGGTTTCATTCTGTCATATGAAGAACTCAGTTTCCACATTGTTTTGTATAATGGGAGGGTGTGTTGTGTACCTACAGTGAACTTCTATTATGCAATATTCTACATCACATAGCCACCTTTAAGCTACAATACTGCGCACTTGATGGGGCATTTATAACCAAATGACTAATGTAGGCCCTAGCAGTGAAACTGAAGTCGGCACAATGTAGAATAATAACTCCTATTATCTCCCACATAAACGAATCAAATTAATAAGTGACCAAGGATTGCTATCTTTTGAAATAACTGGTGACATTCAAGATAACAAGAGATTTACTAAAAAAGAAACAAGAATGACACTGGACACTAATAGGCATCAGCAACCTTGCTCATATAAAAGCTCCTGTTCAATGAAATGAAATATGTCCCAATATACAGTTGACAGAGACTGGGAGTGATGGAAAATTAACTTTGACTCTTAACTATGGATAACGCAACCTGGCTGACTATCTTGTCATATAGTGATTATGAACTGAAAAGCTCCACATTACCACAATATGCATTTATTGGACAGTGACTGCTACTGAAGGAGCACACTGTGGACAATGAAATTTCACATTAAAGGTTCCTAAAGCGTTAGAGCTGTGAAATGCTCACCACACACCTGCAGGGGTCTGCAATGTCGCTTCTAGTGTGTCTCTGCATTGTCCCAGACTATGGAGCTCTGTCCTCTTCTGTCGTCCCACAAACCATGAGTGTGCCTCTGGATCAGACCCAAATATACGATCAAACTTGCCTTATGGCCAACACCAAACTGAATAAACTCACAAGGCCAATAGCCTACATCAGTCAACCTGTGACTAGAGCCTGAATCTATCTGCATGACTTCTCAGTCTCCCACTACCATTTCCAAAAACACTCCATGTGGAGACTCTTGAAAGCTAAAACAACAAAATCATACTGCAGCAGCACTTCTATACGCCAGTCAAATAATTCTCCACTCTCAGAACATAATCCGTTCCTCCAGTCCTATTGCTTTCTATGACATAAAACGAGTACCCACCTGTATGTCTTCTGACATCATCATCAGAGCCCAAATAAAGTCACTGCTTCTCCGCTCATGTGGAAAGCAGCTTGACGTGAGTGTCTATATGGCTCCAAAAGTGCAATGGCTGTCCTGACGACACTGTATTGAGTGTCCTGCCGTGGTGGCCCATTTCACCCAACATGGCGAAATCGTTTCATGACCTAACAGATACAGATCTCGCAGGATAATTTACAGGAAAACATTAGGTGCATACGGACAGAATCTGAGGACTGCATTCTCATAAACAGAGAGTAATGATCAGGGAGCTGCTTGATCGCTACTCAGCTAAAGAAGTTGAAAAAAAGTCTGCCAAATGCCTCTAGGACAATGAGCTGTGATCCGCTGAGAGCACTGCTCTCCCTGTGGCTAGGAGACCCCTGCTGCTCAGGCCGTGTCTGCCAGTGTCTGTTCTTCTGCATAAAAGCAGTGGCCTAGACTCCAAGGCCCAGTCGCTGTATTTGTGTCCAAGTCATTTCTTTGTTCTCCGAACTGACGCCAATAAAAAGGCCTTGATGCTATTTGACACTGGCAAGCTTCCATTCGCCCAGCTGATTAACAATTACTCCATGCATTTAACTATCATGAACTCAGTACAAACCGCTGTCAACCCTCTTCAGTAAACTTCGTATTGGTCACAGTGTCATCCTAACTCGATATACGTGCCCTAATTGCATGTGCCCACATGAACTAGATAAATAAAATGAAAGAAGGGTGAGTCCAAAAGACTTGCAGCCTTTCACAGCCCTCTACCCACAGTAAATTTCTACATGGGGTGTGTTGCACTTAAATCATGGTAGTGGTGAAAGGAAAAGCAACAACTTGAACTATATGTTTACTGTTACAAGAATTAATCAGAATAAATAATGGATAAGAAAAGGCATCAACTTTGCCAACCTTCAGACAGAAATGAAAGAAAATTATCCAATACCCAAGACAGAAACATCCTCACGGATGCCTACAAGTATTAAATATATACTTTACTGCTGAATACACACTGGAGGCCACGATGGATGTTGCTGGTTTTTTAATATGTAGGACCAGATTGTCTATGCAAAAATCTCAGACAAACAGTGAAACATAGTTGGAACATATCCAGAATGACAACACTCTGATTCCTTTAATGAGGACAGAGTAGAAGTTACCTAATACAATTGATAAAATGTATTAAAACACCTCTGTATTCCTAAAAATACGGTCTCCCTGATTAGTGGTTGCTAGCAGAAATACAAAAGAAATTAAATTGACTGTAGGTCCAAACTTTCGACAATTCAATTCTCACCAGCAGTCATATACACAAGACCAATGCAATAATATATATGTGTATGTGGTAAGTGAAGTGTGATATGTATAAAAAATAAACCTAAGTGAACAAATATGCAAGTACAAACTATGAATTAAGAAATGGCGAAATGACAGTGGTTCTTCACTATACAGAAAAGTAAATATATGTGGTTCTGTGGAAGTGCTGTTCGCTAAAATCTAACACATACATGTTATGTGCGTTTCATGATCTTCACATCTGCTGTAAGTTTTTTTATTATGTTTGATTCGTTTTCATTGCGATAAATATTTTAAGTTCTTTTCCACGATAACCGTTTCGATTTACTCCTGACTCACACATATATTTGTATGAGCTACATTGCAGAAATTTATTTCCTTACGATGAATATCTTTGTTATTTGTTGTGTTATCTCATTCGAGGCGTAAAGCATTTGTTTTCTGTATAATCACAGTTTTCTTTTATTGACCTGTGATCGAACATCAAGTTTGGAACTAGAGTTATTTTCCAGTGCACAAAATTCACGTAATAAAAACTGTCATTTATGGTTCAGACCATGGTCAAAAATAGACAGTATGATTGCAGTAGTCGTTACATATTCTGACATGTAATCATTTTGTTATTTACGTCACTGGCGGAATTCGAGACTTGATTCGAGACGTTACATTAGGAACACCGATTTTAGCGTGAGTAGTGAACGATATTCTTGTTCCAGGCGTTGCTGATGTTACTAACTAAAAGGAACTGAAAGTAGATGTGACGATGTAAAATCGTAATGCTAGCCATAATTATGCTGTCGAGAAGCCAGTGCTCTGGAGTACAGGTAAGTAAATGTATACAGATCTCCGCTGTAATTCAACAGAGGTGTACATGCATTTCACTTCGTTTGCTGTACAATTTTATTGGTTCGAAATGATTAAAACTTAAGCAATTTAATTCAGGTGGAGCACAACGCAGTTTAGAGATTCCTTATGTCCACTGTGTGATTTTCTGTTTTAATGTAACTCTGTGGAGTTCATAGGTACAGATTTCTTATAGCAACACTAGAATACGTAAGTTCACAACACAGTCCTACAAATACAGCCACGACACATCCTGCTGTGTAAGTTGTTAGTGTTTGACAAATGGAGCGACACTAGCGCTCCAAGCGGTGAGAAAGAAGAGTCACACGTGCGGCAACGATAATGTATGGTTTTAATTATTTTCTACATAATTAATGTCCGCCCCCGGTAGCTGAGTGGTCAGCGCGACAGACTGTCAATCCAAAGGGCCCGGGTTCGATTCCCGGGTGGGTCGGAGATTTTCTCCGCTCAGGGACTGGGTGTTGTGTTGTCCTAATCATCATTTCATCCCCATCGACGCGCAAGTCGCCGAAGTGGCGTCAAATCGAAAGACTTGCACCAGGCGAACGGTCTACCCGACGGGAGGCCTTCGTCACACGACATTTACATAATTAATGGAATAGTCGCTATATTTTTGCGTTCAATTCGTTAGTAAGCTACCAAGAAACATGAGTTATCGTGAACTGCGTGTGAAACAGCCAAATAACACAGTGACGTAAGCTACAACTCATTCATGCTTTCGAATACGTCTATATTTGCAGCTTATTCCGCTGAAAGCAAGAGAATATAAACACATTTCATGCATGAGAAGGATACATTTCTATTGTTGTTTGTGGTTCTTGTCATGGACGCTTCCATCGACAGTTAAAATTTTATGGAGTCCAATCATTCGCCCTTTCTTACGCTTCACTACACCTTCCAATACACGAATATTTTTGTAAATGTAATTACTTTTGCTTCAAAAGCGAATGTGTTGAAGATTCCTGACGTTTGTGGCCCAGATTTAGCGACAATTGTCCGATTGGTTTCTCTGGTGTAGGTAACAGTTTTATTGCTTCTGACGATTTGTTATCACGTCTGTATGGTTCTCCCTTAAGCTACGTTCCTTTTCTTTTGTTTTGGTTTTTTAGGGCGCAAAACTGCTATGGTCCGTGACTTAGGAAACAGTAAAAAACCGAAAATGGAAACCAGCAGCAATGGGAACGAAAGTCATAAAATTGGAGAAACTAAAAGCAGAAAGAAGGCTTAAAAATCCACTACAGAAAGGGGTTGGTTGTCCCCAAAAAAAGCTTCAAATGACTGACGTCATTTCACTGGCACTAATAAACTCGAGAACGCGATCGGCTGAGCGCGTGTCATCTGCTAAAATCGACGATATATCAGGTGACAGCTGTAGACGGGAGCGTAACGGATTAAAATAGGGGCACTCAATTAAAGGGTGTCTTACCGTCCACAGCTGAGAGCAGTGGGGACAGAGTGGGGGAGGATCGCCGCTTAAAAGATGTCGATGGCTAAAAAGACAGTGCCCTATCCGGAGTCTAGTTAAAATTACCTCCTCCCGACGACGCGTTCGGGAGGAAGAGGTCCAAGCACAGGGAAGAGCTTTCACGTCCCGCAATTTATTATGGGGAAGTGTCGACCAATGTGCGTGCCATAAAAAAACAACACGACGACATAAAACGCTCCGTAGATCGGCGAAGGGAATCGATTGAATAGCTGGCCGAAGAAGAGAGACTGCAGCCTTGGCTGCTATATCGGTCGCCTCATTTCCACAGATACCAACGTGTCCCAGGAGCCAGAGGAACGCGACCGAGACGCCCCCCAGGTGGAGCAAGCGCAGACAGTCCTGAATCCGGTGGACCAGAGGGTGCACAGGGTAAAGAGCTTGGAGACTGAGGAGAGAGCTGAGAGAATCTGAGCAGATAACGTACTGTATCCGCTTATGGCGGCGGATGTAGTGAACAGCCTGGAGAACAGCGCAAAGCTCCGCAGTATAAACCGAACACTGGTTGGGAAGCCGAAATTGATTTGAGTTGTCGCCAGCAATATAGGCACTCCCTACACCTAACGATGTTTTCGAGCCATCGGTGTAAATAAATGTGGCTTCCGTCATTTGTGCACATAGAGCAGCAAATGCCCGATGATAAACAAGTGAAGGGGTACCATCCTTGGGAAATCGACAAAGGTCACGGAGCAGGCAGATCCGGGGACGGAGCCAAGGCGGTGCTGTACCCCAAGTTGTCAAGAAGGTTTTAGGAAAGCGGAAGGAAAGAGAATGGAGCAGTTGACGGAAGCGGACTCCCGGTGGTAGTAGGGAGGAGGGGCGGCCTGCATACCCTACATCAAAGGCGTCGAAAAAAATGTCATGGGCTGGATTAGCAGGCATGGAAGACAGATGGCTAGCATAACGACTCAGAAGGACTGCTCGCCGATTGGACAGCGGAGGTTCAGCAGTCTCAGCATAAAGGCTTCCCACAGGGCTGGTGTAAAAAGCTCCAGACACTAAACGTAATCCACGGTGGTGGATAGAGTCGAGACGCCGAAGAATAGACGGCCGAGCAGAGGAGTAGACTATGCTTCCATAGTCCAATTTCGAGCGCACTAAGGCGCGATAGAGGCGGAGAAGGACCACTCGGTCCGCTCCCCAGGAGGTACCATTCAGGACACGGAGGGTGTTGAGGGATCGCAGACAGCGAGCCGAAAGATAGGAAACGTGGGAGGACCAGCACAGTTTTCTGTCAAACATAAGACCCAAAAATTTAGCGACGTCTGAAAACGGAAGGTTGACAGGTCATAGATGTAACGAGGGTGGAAGAAACTCCTTACGTCGCCAAAAATTAACACAAACGGTCTTACTGGGAGAAAAACGGAAGCCGGTTTCGATGCTCCAAGAGTGGAGGCGATCGAGACATCCTTGAAGACGTCGTTCAAGAAGGCTGGTCCGTTGAGAGCTGTAGTAGATCGCAAAATCGTCCACAAAGAGGGAGCCCGAGACATCAGGAAGGAGACAATCCATAATTGGATTTATGGCAATGGCAAACAGTACAACACTCAGCACGGAGCCCTGGGGTGCCCCGTTTTCTTGGGAGAAAGTACGGGAGAGAGTAGTGTTCACCCGCACCCTAAATGTGCGCTCTGCCATAAATTCGCGAAGAAAAAGGGGCAGCCGACCTCGAAAGCCCCAAGAGAACAGTGTGCGGAGGATGCCTGTCCTCCAACAGGTATCGTATGCTCTCTCCAAATCAAAAAATATTGCTACTGTTTGGCGTTTCCAGAGAAAATTGTTCATGATATAAGTGGAGAGAACAACAAGATGGTCAACTGCAGAACGATGCTTTCGGAATCCGCATTGGGCAGGTGTTACGAGACTGCGGGATTCCAGTCACCAAGCTAAACGGTAATTCACCATACGCTCCAAAACCTTACAGACACTACTCGTGAGAGAAATGGGGCGATAGCTAGAGGGGAGATGTTTGTCCTTTCCAGGTTTCGGAACAGGAGCGACGATAGCTTCCCGCCATCGTCTGGGAAAAGTACTGTCGGTCCAAATTCGATTATAAAGGCGAAGGAGGTAACGCAGACTATGGCTTGATAAATGCAGCAACATTTGGACGTGGATACCATCCGGTCCTGGGGCGGAGGAGCGAGAAGAAGAGAGTGCATGTTGGAGTTCGCGCATGGAGAAAACAGTATTGTAGCTTTCGCGATTTTGAGAGGAGAAAGCAAGATGTCGCACTTCCGCTGCACGTTTCTTTGGGAGAAACGCTGGCGGGTAATTTGAAGAGCTCGAAATCTCAGCAAAGTGCTGACCCAATGAGTTAGAAATTGCGACGGGGTCCACTAATGTATCATGCGCGACAGTGAGCCCAGAGACCGGGGAGAAACTAGGCGCGCCTGAGAACCGTCGAAGCCGAGTCCAAACTTCCGAGGAGGGAGTGAAGGTGTTAAATGAGCTAATAAAGAATTTCCAGCTTGCCTTCTTGCTATCGCGGATGACACGAGGGCATCGCGCACGGAACTGCTTATAGCGGATACAGTTGGCCAAAGTAGGATGGTGGCGGAAAACGCGAAGAGCACGTCGCCGCTCACGTATTGCGTCACGGCATGCCTCGTTCCACCAAGGAACTGGGAGGCGCCGGGGCAGTTCGGAGGTGCGTGGTATTGAACGTTCCGCAGCTGAGGAAAGTCCACTGGACCTGATGGGATACCAATTCGATTCTACACAGAGTACGCGAAAGAACTTGCCCCCCTTCTAACAGTCGTGTACCGCAAGTCTCTAGAGGAACGGAGGGTTCCAAATGATTGGAAAAGAGCACAGGTAGTCCCAGTCTTCAAGAAGGGTCGTCGAGCAGATGCGCAAAACTATAGACCTATATCTCTGACGTCGATCTCTTGTAGAATTTTAGAACATGTTTTTTGCTCGCGTATCATGTTATTTCTGGAAACCCAGAATCTACTATGTAGGAATCAACATGGATTCCGGAAACAGCGATCGTGTGAGACCCAACTCGCTTTATTTGTTCATGAGACCCAGAAAATATTAGATACAGGCTCCCAGGTAGATGCTATTTTTCTTGACTTCCGGAAGGCGTTCGATACAGTTCCGCACTGTCGCCTGATAAACAAAGTAAGAGCCTACGGAATATCAGACCAGCTGTGTGGCTGGATTGAAGAGTTTTTAGCAAACAGAACACAGCATGTTGTTATCAATGGAGAGACGTCTACAGACGTTAAAGTAACCTCTGGCGTGCCAGAGGGGAGTGTTATGGGACCATTGCTTTTCACAATATATATAAATGACCTAGTAGATAGTGTCGGAAGTTCCATGCGGCTTTTCGCGGATGATGCTGTAGTACACAGAGAAGTTGCAGCATTAGAAAATTGTAGCGAAATGCAGGAAGATCCGCAGCGGATAGGCACTTGGTGCAGGGAGTGGCAACTGACCCTTAACATAGACAAATGTAATGTATTGCGAATACATAGAAAGAAGGATCCATTATTGTATGATTATATGATAGCGGAACAAACACTGGTAGCAGTTACTTCTGTAAAATATCTGGGAGTATGCGTGCGGAACGATTTGAAATGGAATGATCATATAAAATTAATTGTTGGTAAGGCGGGTACCAGGTTGAGATTCATTGGGAGAGTGCTTAGAAAATGTAGTCCATCAACAAAGGAGGTGGCTTACAAAACACTCGTTCGACCTATACTTGAGTATTGCTCATCAGTGTGGGATCCGTACCAGATCGGTCTGACGGAGGAGATAGAGAAGATCCAAAGAAGAGCGGCGCGTTTCGTCACAGGGTTATTTGGTAACCGTGATAGCGTTACGGAGATGTTTAATAAACTCAAGTGGCAGACTCTGCAAGAGAGGCGCTCTGCATCGCGGTGTAGCTTGCTCGCCAGGTTTCGAGAGGGTGCGTTTCTGGATGAGGTATCGAATATATTGCTTCCCCCTACTTATACCTCCCGAGGAGATCACGAATGTAAAATTAGAGAGATTAGAGCGCGCACGGAGGCTTTCAGACAGTCGTTCTTCCCGCGAACCATATGCGACTGGAACAGGAAAGGGAGGTAATGACAGTGGCACGTAAAGTGCCCTCCGCCACACACCGTTGGGTGGCTTGCGGAGTATCAATGTAGATGTAGATGTAGATGTAGATGTAAGAATAACGTCGGTAACATGTGTGACCTCATCGTCGACGCTGGGAAAGTGACGGTCATCGAATGTCGCTAGCGCCGGCCGGAGTGGCCGTGCGGTTATAGGCGCTACAGTCTGGAACCGCGTGACCGCTACGGTCGCAGGTTCGAATCCTGCCTCGGGCATGGATGTGTGTGATGTCCTTAGGTTAGTTAGGTTTAAGTAGTTCTAAGTTCTAGGGGACTGATGACCACAGTAGTTAAGTCCCATAGTGCTCAGAGCCATTTGAACCAATTTTTGAATGTCGCTAGAGACGAAAAAAGTGTCCAATCGGCTTGGGCAAACTTCCAGCGTCGTGGGCGCATATATGGCAATTGAGGCTGCAGTCTAAGGACACATGGAAAGTGGTCACTCGAGTGTATATCATCAAGGGCGAACCATTCGAAGCGCCGAGCTAGCGGAACAGTACCGACCGCAAGGTCCAAATGAGATAAATTTGTCGTGGAGGCAGACAAAAATGTAGGGACCCCAGTGTTGAGGCAAACTAGATCCGCTTGGTGGAAGACGTCTAGCAATAGTGAGCCATGTGGACAAGGATGTGGAGATCCCCAAAGCGGGTGGTGGGCATTGAAGTCCCCAACCAGCAAATAGGGGGGTGGAAGCTGACCAAGAAGATGAAGGAGATCAGCTCATGCCATTGGTGTGGACGATGGAATGTATACAGTACAAAGAGAGGACGTGTATCCAGAAAGGGAAAGACGGACGGCGATAGCTTGGAAGGAAGTGTTTAAGTGGATTGGGTGATAATGGAGAGTATCACGGAGAAGAATCATGTGTCCTCCATGGGCTGGAGTGCCTTCAACAGAGGGGAGATCATATCGGACGGACTGAAAATGAGGGAGAACAAAGCGGTCATGGGGACGCAGCTTTGTTTCCTGAAGACAGAAGATGACCGGCGAGTAGGATCGTAAGAGGATCGACAATTCATCCCGATTGGCGCGAATGCCGCGGATATTCCAGTGGATAATGGACATAGGGTGAACAGAAAATGGAGGAATGTGACCAAGGTTGCTGTCAACTCATCGACTGTTCAGAGCTTGCGACCGACAGCATGGAATGGCATTCAGCCGAAGGCAGAAGATCCTGAGCCATAGGTTGTTCAGGAGCAGCTCCTGCCACCAGCGATCGGCCGGTTGATCGGCCGCCAGCAGTGCGCCTCGGCTACACAGAAGACGGCCGAGGGCGATTTCCACCAGGTGGTGCTGTAAATGGGACATGCCTTGGCGGAGAAGGAGATGAACTGGGTTTCTTTGTAGCCTTCTTGGAAATATGATGTTTAGAAGAAGGAGGAACCGATGGTTGTGAAGTTGGGATACGTAAAAAATCTTCACGAGTATGCTCTTTTTTCGAAGTCTTGGTGTCTGACTTTTGGGCTCGAGATTTAGCAGAACCCGATGAAGAGTGAGCCATAGAGTGGGCAGGCGAAAGTGGTGAGATTGAACGGGCGATCTTTGCGCTGGCCGATCTGACGACCGTGGCACTAAAAGTGAGGTCGCATGTCTGCGTGGCCGCCTCCTTTGTTGGCCGAGGAGAAGCAAGGACAGTGCTGTAGTTTCCTGTCTGAGGCACGGTGGGCTGTCGACTGGCGAATAATTTTCGAGCAGCAAAGGTCGACACCTTTTCCTTCACTCTGTTTTCCTGGATGAGCTTTTCGTCCTTAAAAACGGGGCAATCTCGAGAGGAAGCAGCGTGGTCACCCATACAGTTGATGCAGCGAGGGGATGGAGGTGGACAAGCACCCTCATGGGCATCCTTGCCACACGTAACACATTTGGCCGGATTGGAGCAGGACTGGCTGGTGTGATTGAACCGCTGACACCGATAGCAACGCGTAGGGTTTGGGACGTAAGGGTGAACGGAAATTATCTCATAGCCTGCTTTGATTTTCGATGGGAGTTGAACTCTGTCAAATGTCAAGAAGACAGTGCGGGTTGGAATGATGTTCATGTCAACCCTTTTCATAACTCTATGAACAGCCGTTACGCCCTGGTCAGACAGGAAGTGCTGATTTCTTCGTCAGACAATCCATCGAGGGAGCGTGTTTAAAGGTCTCCACGCGAGGAATTTAAAGTGCGGTGCGCTTCAACCCAGACAGGGAAGGTGTGGAGCAGTGAAGTACGCAGCAATTTTTGTGCCTGGAGGGCACTGACTGTTTCTAACAAAAATGTGCCATTCCGTATTCTGGAACAAGACTTGACAGGACCTACAATTGCGTCGACACCTTTCTGAATAATGAAAGGGTTGACCGTAGAGAAGTCGTGACCTTCGTCAGACTGAGAAACAACAAGGAACTGTGGCAACGATGGAAGAACTGTCTGTGGCTGAGACTCAGTGAACTTACGCTTGTGAGCAGACGTAGTGGAAGGTGAGGAAACCATTGCGGAAGAATCCCCCATGATTATCGGCGTCTCCGATGGCGCGCTCCTCCCTTGTGGGGACCCTCTCTGAGGGCACTCCTGCCTTAGGTGATTGTTCACACCTCAGGTCACACCTCCCGGCAAACGGACGGAGGGACCAATCGGCACTTTCGGAAGGTATCAGCTCGGGTAATCACCCCTCCCTGGGCTTGGCCATTACCAGGGGGTACGTACGTGTCCTACCTGTCTACCTGGGGCGGGGAATTACGTGTTACCCCGTCACCGGCTACGCACAAAAATGCGTGGGTCGGCCTTCAGACACGCACAGGGAGGAAGAAAGAGAAAGGGAAAAACAAAGAAAGAGGAAGGAAAGAGGAGAAGTTACAGCTTTACTTCTGTAAAGTTTGGAAGGTAGGAGACGAGGTACTGGCAGAAGTAAAGATGTGAGTACCGGGCGTGAGTCGTGCTTCGGTAGCTCAGTTGGTAGAGCACTTGCCCGCGAAAAGGCAAAGGTCCCGAGTTCGAGTCTCGGTCGGGCACACAGTTTTAATCTGCCAGGAAGTTTCATAACAGCGCACACTCCGCTGCAGAGTGAAAATCTCATTCTGGAAACATCCCCCAGGCTGTGGCTAAGCCATGTCTCCGCAATATCCTTTCTTTCAGTAGTGCTAGTTCTGCAAGGTTCGCAGGAGAGCTTCTGTAAGGTTTGGAAGGTAAGAGACGAGGTACTGGCAGAAGTAAAGCTGTGAGTACCGGGCGTGAGTCGTGCTTCAGTAGCTCAGTTGGTAGAGCACTTGCCCGCGAAAGGCAAAGGTCCCGAGTTCGAGTCTCGGTCGGGCACACAGTTTTAATCTGCCAGGAAGTTTCAGGAACTGTGTCAGTTGTGTGCGGATGCAGAAGGAGCTGGCCACAGTCCAAATGCAGCTGGAAACTTTGTTGGCCACAGTCAACAAGCTCCAGAGTGCCACCTTAAGGTGCAGTGGGGAAGGAGTGCCTGGGGCAGCCTCTGCTGTACTACATGTGCAGGGGGGGATGTCATAGCTCTCTGTCACTGAGCTGACCTCAGGGGCGAATGAGTGGACCAGCCGACTCTCACCTCAGTGTGGGTGGTGGACTGTATCGAGGTCTCAAGCCCCAAGGCGAAGGCTGCATGGGGGATGCAGGCTCCTGCCAAATCCCATTCACTTTGCTAATAGATCCAGTGTCGCTATGTGATGCTGGGGGGAAGGCTGAACTGGATCAGAATGCACCTTCTGCCAGGATAGCGGCCGCTCCTTCAGCAAGGTCCGGACGGGCATGTGGGGATAGGGATTTGTTAGTTATTGGGAGCTCCAATATTAAGCGGGTCATGGAGCCTCTCAGGAACATAGCAGCTAGGGCAGGGAAGAAGTCCAATGTTCACTCGGTGTGCTTGCCAGGGAGCCTTGTCTGGGATGTGGAAGAGGCTCTTCCAGTGGCTATCGAGCATGAGGGGTGCAGCCAGCTGCAGAATGTTGCACATGTCGGCACCAACGATGCCAGTCGTCAGTGTTCTGAGGAAATCCTTGGGTCCTTTCGACGGCCGGCTGAACTGGCGAAGGCGGCCTCCATCTCTCGAGGTGTGGAAGCCAAGCTGACGATTTGTAGCATCATACCCAGGGTGGACCGGGGTCCTCTGGTTTGGAGTCGACTGGAGAATCTAAACCAGAAGCTACGTTGACTCTGTACGAAAATGGTTATAGATTCCTCGAACTACGCCCTGGGGTGAAAGGTTGTAGTACGCCCCTCGATAGATCAGGGGTGCACTATACACAGGAAGCAGCTACATGGGTAGCACAGTACTTGTGGCATGCACATTGTTTTTTTTAGATTAGGTTCCTCCCTACGGGAAACAAACCGTTGGCATGAAAAATTACCAGTTCTTGACACTGATGTGGGTGTGTCAGATGTAAAAATTGTTAGGTCGCCTAAACAGGTCATTCCAAAGGATTTAAATATGCTAAAGCTCATATTAGTAAATTGTCGACGTGTCTGTAGCAAGATCCCTGAGTTACTCTCCGAAATAAACGGTACTAACGCCAATATTGTATTAGGTACCGACAGCTGGTTGAAACCAGTCATAAATAGCAGTGAAATTTTGAACTCGGGATTGGACAATGTTTAGGAAGGATAGGACTGATGCTGTGTTCATTGCAGTTAAAACCTGTTGAGATCGATACTGGGTCGGACTGTGAAATAGTCTGGATAAAGCTGTCAATCAGACAAGGAGTGACCATTGTACTACGATGTTTTTGTACACCACCAGCATCCGCTACAAACGTCGCAGAACATTTCAGGGAAAGTCTTGAGTACACAGGAAATAAATATCCAAATTATCCATTAGTTATAGGTGGAGACTTAAATCTGGCGTCCATTGACTGGGAAAATTACACGGTTATCACAGGGGGCAGAAGCAGACTGGGGTGAAGTTATTCTAGGAATGCTCACAACATACAACCTTGAGCAATTGGTTAGAAAACCAACTCGACATGGGAACATATGAGATATCATGGCGACAAACAGACCTGATCTTTTGGATAAGTTAATCTAGAAGAAGGTATTAGCGACCATAATGCCGTTGTGGCTTCTATGTCAGTGGAAGTTGCAAAAAAGCCAGAGAAACAGTGTAGAGTTTTCTTGTTTGGGAAAGCAAACAAAAGTGGCATTAATGAATATCTTCATAGTCAGCTCCAAGCTTTCACCGCGGGACACATAGGTATTCAGCATCTTTGGTCGGAATTTAAAGCTATTGCCCACAACGTGCTAGAGATATATGTGTCTAGCAAAAATATGGGGGAGGGAAAGGATCCATCTTATTTCGACAAACATATCTGGAAGTTGCTGAGAAAGTAGAGAATTTTGCACAGTCGTTTTAAATTTCGTAGTCACTGCCCCGCTGACAAACAGAAAAACGTCAATGAGAGATTCTTTTAACGAATTTGAAAGCAATATTTTATCTGCAGATTATAAAAATAACCCCAAAACATTTTGGTCGTACGTAAAATCTATGAACACTACAAATAATTCAGTACCTTCTCTTGCCGGCAGTACTGGTAATGTAACGGCTGTTGATAAACAGAAGACCGAAATTCTAAACATAAAGCTTTCAAAAAAACGCGTTTACGGTAGAGGACTGCAGCACCATTCCTCCTTTCAACTATCGAACAAACGCAAGGATGGCTGACATAGGGTGTAGTGTATCTGGGATTGTAAAACAGTTAAGACCCCTAGATGTCAGGAAGGCATCTGGCCCAGACGGTGTCCCCGTAAGATTTTATGTTGACTATGCTACAAATACAGCACCATTCTTATCCATAATCTATCATAGATCATTGGAACAGCGGAAAGTTCCATGGGACTGGAAGAAGGCCCAGATCATAGCAATCTATAAAAAGGGTAAAAAATCGGATGCACGTAATTGACATCGATTTGTTGTAGAATCATGGTATATATTTTGTGTTCAGACATAATGACCTTTCTAGACTCTGCAAAGCTCATCTGCAGAAACCAGCACGGTTTTAGGAAACAGCGGTCATTCCAGCGGTCGTGCGAGACACAGCTGGCCCTCTTTGTGCATGATACATAACAGGCTCTAGATACCGGCTCCCAGGTTGATGCCGTATTCCTCGACTTTCGAAAGGCGTTCGACTCACTTCCGCACTTCGCTTGCTCCAAAAAGGGCGCTTACGGTCTTTCTGATGACATATGCAGTTGGTTAAAGAATTTTCTAACATACAGAGAGCAGTATGTCTTCCTGAATGGGGAGACTTCAACAGAAACAAGCGTAACATCAGATGTGCCCCAGGGCAGCTTAGTGGGTCCGCTGCTTTTTACGATTTACATGAACGATCTGGTTGATGGTACTGACAGCGGTATTAGACTGTTTGCCGATGATGCTGTGGCCTACAGGAAAGCAGTATCACACGAAAGTTGTGAACAAATCAATGAGGATTTGCAGAAAATAAATGCGTGGTGTAATGACTGGCAGTTGTCGCTCAATATTAGTAAGTGTAACCTAATGCGTACAACAAAGCGAAAATCACCTGTAATGTACGAGTACAAAATAAATGCCCAGTCTTTGGAAGCTGCAACAGCCGTCAAGTATCTGGGTGTGACTGTTCGAAAAGATCTCAAATGGAACTATCAGATTACACAAGTAACGGGTAAGGCGAACTCTAGTTTGTGGTTTATTGGTAGAATCCTGAAGTGATGCAGTCCTTCAACAAAGAAAATTGCTTACAATACTTTAGTTCATCCAGTCTTATTGTTCGTCCGTATGGGACCCTTACCGTTTGGGTCCGATTCAAGGGATTGAGAAGGTCCAAAGAAGAGCGGCAAGATTCGTGACTGTCACATTTAGCCATCGCGAGAGCGTTACAAATCTCATATAAAGTTTGAAGTGAGATACACTTGCAGATAGACGACGCGCTAAACGGAAGGGGTTGCTCACTAAATTCCAAAATCCGATCTTCATCGAGGATGTAGAGCATATATTATTACCACCAACTTTCAAATCGCGTGATAATCACCATTCAAAAGTAAGGGAAATTAGAGTTCGTACTGAGGCGTTCAGACCGTCGTTTTTCCCTCGCGCGATCCGCGAGTGGAACAGAGGGGCGGAAATATGACTTTGGCGCGAATAATGCCCTCCGCCACACACCGCTTGGTATGATGTACCCCCCCTCCCCTCACTTTTGAAAAATGACATATAATGAGCGACATTTTCAAATCAAACAGGAGTATTTTACTTTGTCGTCAGGTAACACATCCCATAAACTTTTGCGCTCATTTAAACAGTACAGAGGTGCGTGAAATTCCGTTATGCATTAGCAGTCTTTACATAATTTTAACAAGCGGACTCTTACATGTGTGCATACTGGTTTATTTATTCGTTGAAATCCGCAATGCTAAAGCAGTTTGACAGTAGAGACATCAACTATGAAAACTAGTAGTTGAACCAAACCGCCCAAACGAAGTGCATTAATGTAGGTGAAAAAATGTGAAGTGTGGCTAGCTGCAGAAAAATATTGTGAAACACAGCTGATGTCCACCATATGGTATAAGAGGTCAAATGCAACATTCTCGGCCTGACTTACGAGATATCGTCCATGTCACTAAAAATTTTTGTGTTCGCTGCATTGGAACTAGTGAAATTACATAAATCAAGTATCAACATGATCTGCAGAATATTTTTATTAACATGGCTTTTAAAGTAGTTATGACATAAAAGTTGCACTCAAATGGATAAACTGGAATACTGAACCATAGTGAACTTCTTCGTTAAGTGATAGATAATGAATTTAGTAGGACCGAGCACTTTAATTCAGATTGGGACGTACTCTTTTTAAGGCAAACCACGTCTAGGCCGTCAGGAAACTTGTCACCACAAATGAAAACATCAAGAACGTGCAAGTCATTGTGTGATCTGTGACTGAAAATATGTGAAAGACATAAAAGAGGAAAGAATACGACACAGTTCATGCGAAGCATTAACAACGAGAAAACTTTGTACTGTACGGAAACCTTATTGAACGCTGACCAAAATCACATTCGAAAATAAATTTCTCATCTTTATTTGGAATGTATTATAACGAAACCAACTGATTTTGTACAACGATTTGTTACATTGTGTATGACGTGGATCCACTACCTCAAATCAGGAGCCAAAAAGCAATGAAAACAATGCGAGAAACCGGTGGCTCAGCACCACTAAACGTGAAGTCGGTTTCATCCGCTGGAAAGTCACCACGTTGGTTTTACGGGATGCAAAATTCAGCCTTTTTTAAAATTTTGCAATAACCGGCGAATGCTACCCAAGTCGATGCCCGACTTACTCGCCCGTTTATTAACCTCCGGCAAGCCTTGGGTACGTGCAAGACTGATGGTGCCTCAGACGATTGTTGAAGAAATGCACTCTTAACTGTAAAGCATATAGGCGCAGCTCTCAGCTTACTTTTCTGGGCGTACTAGGCTCCGGTGGAAGGTCGTAGCGATGCTCTTGTTCTTTAATGGTTAAAACTAGCCAAAGAAGGTAGTTAAAAGAGAAGAGAAACGCTATAGTAGTTCATATATTACGTAGACATTATTTTATTTACAATCATAAATAGATATCCCCTAACATTTATAATGTCCTTTAAGTTCATTGCGCTAGCAGAGACCATCACAGTGAGTTGGGAGCCGCCAAGTGTTGGAGTAAGGATTACTGAAATGAGAGCTCACCCACTTGTAATGAAAAAAGGAAGAATTTAAAACAATTCTCATTTATTCTTAAGTCTCAGTTGCACATCTTAAATTGCATGACATCTTTCGATCAGTCTGGCTGCTCTTCAAATCCAACTAATTGCATGAATAATTCGTCTTCCCGTTCAGAACTCATATCAGAGATAAGTTCGCTGACGTTAGGTTCTGAAGAGAGAAGACAGGTTGCTGACACAATTGCTTGGATCTGAAGATGATCCAGAGTGATCGAAACATGTCATGTACTTTAAAATGTGTAACTGATTCTGAGAAATAAATGAGAATTGTTGTAAATTTCGGTACAGTTGCTGATACGCACGGGACGAATATATCGGCTATAGAGAAAAGAAAGAATTCCTCTTACCTCATAGTAGTCGAGCTAATTTGGTTAGTTTCGTCAGAAAACCAAAATTATATAAGAAAATATAGGAAAGGCAGCCTTCGCTGGAGTGCACTCACTTACACAGACTATTGTGGTCCCTTCTCGGCTACCAACAAAGTAGGAAAGGTAAGAAAAGGCAGTGTTCTCCACGCGTCCAAAGACGGACCTGCTCCACGCCAGCGACTCCTGCTGTCACCAAGGAGTGTACATCAGATGACGATCTCTTAGAAGATCGAAACCGGCCATCTAAAAATAAAAATTTACAGAATTGAATATAAACAGTCACAACCGCAACTGCGTTAGCGTTCGTGGAGCTGTAGCGCCTGCTCCGTTCACAGACACCATTTACATCATGGTGTGGGTCTGAAGATGGTCTAAAACACGCCGAAGCAGGTCACCTTATATAAAAAATAAAAAGGTTTACTGCGGTTGTGACTGTTCATATTCAATTTTAAATAATAAATAAATCGCTGTACTCCAGAGAGACATGTTCTCAAAAATTAAAAATAACAACTTAAATGCGATCACTACTGTATTTATTGATTAATTTACAATATTAATAGATCGCTATTTTTCCTGAAACAATGTTCCAAAAAATTTTAACTAGGGAAGGGATTATTCTTACGAAAAAAGAGCGCAAAAACAATTTCTCACGCCTTGTTACTGAAGTCCACAGCTGCAACAGGCTCCAACGATTTTCCGTGCTGTAGCTGGAAGGCCTGGGATAACAGCGGTGACGTGACACAGACGGCTTCACTTTGTCTTTAGTGTGGAAGGGGTGTGGGTGGAGGCTTACATAGCTTCTGTGGCTCATTGTCACGATCGCATTCTTTTCTGTTCTGTATTTTCGAACATTTAATAGCGCCTTCAAGATCTTCAAGACGCTTTTAGCACCTCAAGAAATTCATCATTTTCCATGCTGATCACTTCGTAATGAGGGGAAATGTAAGGCACTATTTCAAGAAACAGTGTGGGGTTTTCCTTTCCAAGTGACATCCCGGTGGAGATGCTATGCAGTTCGGTTATCTCAAGTTATAGTCCGTCACCAGAGACCTCCATCCTACTCACTATAATGACTCTTTCCTTAAGGGTACAATTTAAAAATAGGCTTCGTATTTGAATTAAACTACCTGTGAAATTGACATATTGAACGCTTTATTAAAACTAGCTATACGACCGTGTTGGATGTTGCTTACCATCTCTCTTTATGGTTCCGTACCTCAGTTGGTAAAAACGGAACACTTTTACAATCACTTTGTCAATACAGTCGCTTTTCATTGCCAAGAAGTCAAATATAAATGAAACCTATCAAAATAAGCAAAACAGTTCCGTTGAGTTTTTAATACATAAAGAGAAACCAGTAAAACCGTGCATCCCAGTCAAGTAAATGGAATGTAAGTTTGTATTCGTAAAGTTCTCAATTCTGTCACTGACATAAACTCCCGAAAACACTTTTGTGACTGACAGCGCCATTTATTGTTTCTTTGTTGTACTACGAAACTAACAGCGCCATGTAGGTGTTGACATAGCTTATGTGTTGCAGAAGGTCAAGGGAGCGGAGGCGATGTTCAAGTCCAAACCTGATCCGTTGCAACAGCCGTCTGCAGTTAAGGGCCGCAGAGTGCCATAGGTCAGCAGCGAAATCGATGTAAAGGTAGCTTAAGGTATCGATCACGTTGAAGGGTCAACACTCCCTTCAGGTAGGCCTGACCGAGGTACACAGCTCGTGATTTATGTACACTGAGGGAGCTGCCCGACGCCTCACCGTAGGTCGTCATCCACTCAAGCACTGCCTCGGTATCGTCAGCACTTCGAAGGGAGAGGACTAAATTGTCTGCGTAGGCAGTTCAGCGAAATCAGTGTTCACCAAGCGATATCCCCGTCAGTCATTGTCATAGTCCACTTAACAATGGTTCTAGGGCGAAGATGTACAGCAGTACCGACAGGGGGCACCCCTGTAGCACCAAATGCCTGATCAGGATCGGTTGTGTGAGCCTACCATTATACAGCACCCAAGAAGTCGTGTTGTGCAGGAGACATATGATCACCTCAAGAATATTTTCTGGGTATCCCATATGACAGAGGACAGAAGTATGAAAGGAATGATCAGACGTCTGGCTGAAGTCTAAGGATTCCAAAGCCGTGGGCAAATGTTGAGATCGAGGGAGGACAATCAGATGTGTGTAGCTGCAGAGCGCAGTCTGAATGTTGTATGCTCTGCCTAGTGACGTCTGATCACAGGACGCGATATGACGACCCATCCTCTTAAAAATTGTTCAGATGTGTGTGAAATCGTATGGGACTTAACTGTTAAGGTCATCAGTCCCTAAGCTTACACACTACTTAACCTAAATTATCCAAGGACAAACACACACACCCATGCCCGAAGGAGGACTCGAACCTCCAACGGGACCAGCCGCACAGTCCATGACTGCAGCGCCTAAGACCGCTCGGCTAATCCCGCGCGGCCATCCTCTTAAGTCGCACTGCCAAAACGTGGGTAACGATCTTCATATTGCTATTTAGCAACATCAAGAGACGATAGTTTCTGGTGTGTGGAGCCCTGTAGAGTTTGTGTATAGGGACAATACTGTCCTTTAGAAAGGCATCAGGGACCCTCACTGTGGGGGACATCAGTTCTCCACAGATAATAGGCGATATGAGATGTCGGAAAGAATGATAAAATTCTAGAGGGACGCTGTCAGGACCAGATGACTTGTCAACAACTCTCGCTTGATGTCATCGATAACTTTGTCTTCTGTTACTGGTGCCTCCAATGCTAATGCTGCATCCTCTGGTATCGTGCCGAATGTGAGCTGAGAGACTTCTTCAATGACAGCTGGTGAACGGGAAGGGTTAGTGTACAACCTAGCATAACGGCCGTGACAGGCGCGTCCAATGCCGCGTTGGGTGTCATGTTGCCTGACTTTGTCATCAGTGATATTTCGAATCAGGTCCCGGCGCTGCCATTGCCTGTCTGGTACATCAACGGAACTTCCAAAACCATATGGTCACAAGCGTGGGCTCTCACCACCGTCCCTTCAAAGTGCAGTGGATGAGGGCTGTGATCTGTGATTTGATGCAGTTCACTACTGTACTTCGTTCATGCGAAAAAGGCATCACAGAGCAGTCCCTCAGCAACTGGTAATAAAAGTTCGGGTACTGCCTCCTTCATGCTGCCGAATCTCTGCCATCAGGGCCCAGCGGAGGGCAGGTTTTGTACAGGACAGAAACCATGACAACGTAGATGGGCAAGCGCCAAAGTGGCGGTGACATGAATCCCAAGTCACCTCGATAAGCTGCCGAAGCCATGAGACACCCATAAGGCCACATTCACCTTCTGCACACCACTTCCATGCTACACCCTCTGGCAGTCGAGTGTGACTGTGCAGACATATGCCACATAATTGCAAAAAGCAACAGGCCAAACCTGATCCAATTCGGTTCCTCCCACCAGCAAGTGCGAGATATAAAAGCGATCAAAGCCACTGGAATAATGCGCAGTGTAGTGCGTGAAACCAGGGCGGTCGCCATGAACGTGTTCCCACACGTCCAAATTGGAGACAGTCTATTATCGTGGCAAGCTCTGTGCAAGACGAATGACGCTGAAGCTGATATTTCGGGTGGAGGGTGGAACTAAAATCACTAGCCGGCACCAGTGCATCTTGCCACCCCGTGAAAACAGGTAAGACAGCTTCCGCGAAGAAGGCAGAGCGCTCCCTTTGCCTTTCCATCCTGAAGGAGCATAGATCTTAATAATTTGGACACCGATGAGTGTGAGAGTGGTGCACCTCACATCCGGAAGATGGAGGTCGCCGATTGGTAACTCTTCACGGATGAGAATCGCCACACCACTACCGGTATCTGATGGCTTGGGAAATTAAAGGGATATACCCAAATGGGTTAAGAAAACCCTCTTGTAAGAGGGCCACGTTTAAGTCCACTGCATGTAGTTAATGTTGGTCACAAACAGCGTTGACATTGATCAAAGCTAGGTAACATGTCCGTTCTGGCGCTCCTGCTGTCGAAAGATGGGTCTACTAGAGGCATCCAGCTGGCAGACGGCACAAGACGGTCGAAGCCGTGGCAGTCACTGCGATGAGGTAGCAGGGGACACAACCGATAGAACGTGCCCACCTACAGTATTCACAAACTCTTCCGTTTCCTCCTCTACGTCGTCCACCCAAGAAACAGCATCAGTGCATTGTCCAGGGTTAGTTTCACCAGGATGCCGCCACCTGCCGGCGACCTCCAGAGACAGCTCGTTAACAGAGGGCGCAGGCGGTGGAGGACAAACCGTTGAGGTACGTGAGGAAGGAGGCATGCTCAATTGCAGGTCTTCCGAGATCGATGCAATTACTGACGTGGTTCGCAATCCCGAATGGCCATCCTGAGGAGACAATCGTCAGATGGTGTACGACTGCGTTTCATGCACATCCTCGGTGACTCTGGTTTCAAAATATGTTGTTCCATATCGGAGTGGGATCGGCCATAATCCTACACCGCCCGAACGAGAAGGAAAGCAGAGGTTGGTACGCCACTAGAGTTGAAGTCCATCGCAACTGTAACTTCACTCTTCGGGTTCTGACAGGCGTCCGAGGGGCATCGTTTGTACCCGAGGTTATAGATAGGGAATCTGAAGACTCGCTGTCCCTCATTGTCCAGCAACGAAAGCAGACCGGAAGGAACCTGGCCCGGTACATCTGGCACATTCGTAACAGCGGCGTAGATGACAGGGAGTATATATAGTAGGTGTCACAGGTGATGCGACTGTCCTACTGGGGTCTGAATAGGCGTCTGCGGTGGCATTCCGACCAGACGTGGTCTTCCTGGTCACAGCCCGCAAAAGTTCGGGGCTGACCGTCATACATTACGATGGCCCGCATGCCGCCAATCATCAAATAAGAAAGCACTTGCTTCTTCAGTTCTAGTCTGATCTGACACACGCCAATTAAGAAGTAGTAGGTCTCGAAGGACTGCCATTTTCCTGCAACGTGACGTTGTAAAGTCGAAAGGCAGTAGCTACTACCATGTCTTCCGGTACCTCAAAAGGAAGTTTAAAACCACACAGGACGCTGAGGCTGAATGAAGCCTGCATGATCAACCGAAACAGCTCCGACAAGGCCAACAGGGTAATTGAATTTCTGTCCATGGGTGAAACATTGCACAATATCAGCACAAACTTCTTCTGTCTGCAGTCTGATGTACATGACATTACTCGTGATGGAGAAGTGAATCCCCACAAGATCTTGCGGTGCGAGACGAAATTCGTCGCGTATAAATTATCCCACATCTTCTGCTCGACGTCATGCACGTTTTGCTTGAAAGGTGATCATTATAATCGTACTGCGGTAATATAACGCCATTGCAGGTCAGAACTTAAAGGAAGATAAAATTTTTTGGAACTTTGTTTTAGGAAACAGCGATGTAAAAATATTTAATTTCATTAGTAAGTAAAGTCGTGGATGTGTGTAAGTTGTCACTTTTTATATCTCGAGCCACTAATAAAAAGTAACAATTTATACGCGACAACAACTGTCTTTAGGCCGGCCGGGGTCGTCGAGTGGTTCTAGGCGCTTCAGACTGGAACCGCGCGACCGCTACGGTCGCAGGTTCGATTTCTGCCTCGGGCGTGGATGTGTGTGATGTCCTTAGGTTAGTTAGGTTTAAGTAGTTCTAAGTTCTAGGAGACTGATGACCTCAGAAGTTAAGTCCCATATTGCTCAGAGCCATTTGAACGATTTTGAACTGTCTTTACTACACAAATCAAAGGAAGATAGTGATGTAGTACCACGCGCTAACGTGTAAACAAAAACAGGCAGGCGGAGCGCTGCTCAGAGCACTGAGCAAGTCCGCCTGTGTCATGGCGAAGAGCCGAATGCACGTCAGTGGAACTCGTTACCAGCTAAAAGGTACATAAAGAAACTCGAAAACGGTCCAATATCTACGGATCGTCTATGGGACATTCCCCATCGTTCGCCAGGCGAGTGGGTACTGCCTGTTCCCAACTTTTCCGTAGCGCTGCGAGAGCTTCCTTTGTTGTTCGTTTAAGTCCTAGTGTGCGCCACATCGTTGTTTGTCTTTCGGCGTCTCGCGTTTGTGATTCAGTTTTGACGTGGCATTGTCTTGCACCGTGATGTCATCCATGGGTCCCAGGAACATTCCACGCACAGGTACCGTCAGTTTATTTTTCACAAGACCATGCGGAATGTGCAGTCAAGTTGGTTAAAAATTGATGATTGGGTTGTAGATACAATCAAGGTTACTTCAAAATAGATTCACACAGTTTACTTCGCTTCTGAATTGTATGTGTTTTGTATCAAGTTTCCAGATCCGCTTCGGGTTGACAGGCTCCTTTTGTTGCGCGGAGCCGGCCGCGGTGGTCTAGCGGTTCTAGGCGCTCAGTCCGGAACCGCGTGACTGCTACGGTCGCAGGTTCGAATCCTGCCTCGGGCATGGATGTGTGTGATGTCCTTAGGTTAGTTAGGTTTAAGTAGTTGTAAGTTCTAGGGGACTGATGACCACAGATGTTTAGTCCCATAGTGCTCAGAGCCATTTGAACCATTTTTGTTGCGCGGAGCCGACCTCTTTGACCGAGCGGTTGTAGGCACTTCAGTCCGGAACCGCGCTGCTGCTATGGTCGCAGGTTCGAATCCTGCCTCGGGCTTGCTTGTGTGTGCTGTCCTTAGTTAGTTCTAGGTCTAGGGGACTGATGACCTCAGATGTTAAGTCCCTTAGTGCTTAGAGCCATTTGAACCATTTTTTGTTGTACGGACAAGTCCGTTTCACTCATTGCGATGGCTCTGATACTATGGTTCTTCTGGTGAATGCGGAGGTAGAATATACGAATGTTAGGTTGTTTAACCTTCAGCCCGAAATCGATGACAGTTTCCTGAAGATCGTCCTGCTTCCGTTTGCCGACATACGGAATATATGACGGGAAAGCTGGTCCGCTCAACACCGTTTACAAGTTTATAATGGAGTTCGATCCGTGAACATGATGGCCAAACGAAACATCCCCTCTCATTTGCAGATGCGTGGATGCTGGGTACATATAATTTACAGAGGATGAGAAGGGACCTGCTTTGTATGTAATGAAGTGGACACCTTCGCACCAATAGCCCGCGTCGCGTCACCGTCTTAAAATCCATTTATGAACAACGTAAAAGGCTAATTTCAGCGGACCTGGTTCACCAAATAACTGCCATTGTGCCTAAACAAGTTTCTGAGGGACAATACGGCCTATCGCGTGTTGGACCTAGCGCATTTCCGCCGTTAATCTCGCATAGGGACTGTGCCACTCTAGCTCTCGCGCCGCCACCACCTCCACTTCAAAACAAGCGTGGATGGACGCAAGATGGTGAGGAGTCGGACGATTCCTCTTCCCCTGTTGGCTTTACTGAGAATATTCCGTTGCAGGAGGCCTTTCCTCTCCCCGAGTTTAGACCGGATGATGACATGTCTGTTGCTGTTCAAAATTCGAAAGCGTCCAGCACCCCCACCGATTGTCTCCCGAGACCGAGAGCGCCTCTTCGGAATCACATGAGGATAGACCTGTTCCGGAGCTTTGTTCTGTATCGACTGATTTGCCGGCCATCCCTAAGTCTGTAACGTATTTCCACCCTTCTTCTGCGACCCCGGATGGTGAAAGGATGCCACAGGCCGCTACTGATCAGAACCGGATCGGCACAAGCGTGCCAGTGGAACATGTGCTGATCGTAAAATACGAGGGTGAGTCAAATGAAAACCTTAAATTTGTAATAACAAATCGAAATTTCGCGCCGTTATACTGTAAGTTGGTAAGCGTGCTACAAACAGCGTGAATAATGGCCTGTAGATGGCAGCATAGTGCAGATGCACAAATACCGTCGCAGTATCACTATAAAGATGGCCGCCCCACTTGCGACTTGCACCAGGGAAGATCAGCGTTCTGTAATTCGGTTTCTGCATAGTGAAGGTGTGAAACCTATTGGAATTCATCGACGAATGAAAGTTCAATACGGTGGTGCATATTTGTCACAACACCAAGTCTACGAATGGAGTAGGAAGTTCGCAAATGGTGTGACTTCAGTGTAAGATGCTCCTCGTCCAGGTCAGATCTCAACGAGTTGTGACTCCACAGAACATTGCAGTAGTTGAAGCCATTGTGAAGAAAAACCGCCGAGTGACACTGAATGACATTGCAGCATGTTTACAGGTTAGTCATGGGTCATCACACCACACTGTGCATGATGTGCTCCAGTTTCACAAAGTGTCTGCAAGATGGGTGCCACGGCAGTTGACTCCTGAAATGAGAGCACGACGCGTTGATGCTTGTGAAGAACTACTTCGGCGCTTTGAACGAGAAGGTGATTGCTTCCTTGCAAGAATCGTTACTGGGGACGAAACGTGGGTTCACTTCCACCAACCGGAAACGAAGATAGCGAGCAAGGAATGGCGCCATTCCTCATCACCAAAACCAAAGAAGTTTCGAACAGAATCATCAGCAGGGAAGGTTATGCTGACTCTCTTTTGAGACGAAAAAGGAGTAAATTTGGAGCATTACATGCCTAGAGGGACCACTGTCACCAGTGCATCATACACAGATCTCCTAAAAAATCATCTGCGGCCTGCAATCAAATCAAAGCGACGTGGATTGCTGTCAGCAGATGGCCTTTTGCAACATGACAATGCAAGGCTCCACCGTACCCGTACAACAGTTGCGACAATAACAGACCTGCATTTTGAGTGTTTTCCTCATCCACCATACTCACCAGACCTTCCCCCAAGTGATTTCCATATGTTTGGACCACTCAAAGACGCAATGGGAGGAAAGAAGTTTTCTGATGAAGAGGTACGCCACGCGGTGCATGAGTGGTAGCGGGGACTACCAAAAGAATTTTTTTCTAAAGTAATTTATGCGCTTTGTAAGCGCTGGAGGACTTGCATTGACCGTGGGGGGGATTATGTTGAAAATTGATACAGCTTTGTACCACTTCTGCACAATAAATAATATTTTAAAAAATATTTAAGGTTTTCATTTGACTCACCCTCGTACGTACTGTCAGTTTTCGATTTCACAACTCATCTGTGGAAGAGTGGGATGTATCCTCTGTACCTGATACTGCATTTCCGTAGACGATCCCCCGTAGCCCCATGCAGCAGTCGCCTTGCCACACAGTCGTAACACACACACACAGCGTTTTCAGCCTGAGTGCGCCCCTCCCCACCCCCCCCCCCCCAAAAAAAAAAACTTAACCTAAATTATCCTAAGGACAAACACACACACTCATGCCCGAGGGAGGACTCGAACCTCCGCTGGGACCAGCCGCACATTCCACGACTGCAGTGCCTCAGACCGCTCGGTTAATCCCGCACGACCATTTTTATTCCTGACGTTCTACTTCCTTTTATGTGACTCCTGAACTATCTACCGATACTGCTTTATTTTACAGTGAGTGAATACCAGTGACTGATTTCGAAATTCTTGATAACGGCCGGGAATAGGCCGCACTTTTTGTGGCCTTATTTTAAGTCTTTTTTATGCCCCTTCAGGATCTGGCAGTTCCACATATCGCGCGCGTTTTTGTAAAGAAGATATAGTTTATTTGTTTCGTAAAACTCCGCAGAAACTACCGTCAAGCGGAGATTGTAACTGTGTTCTGCGTCTTGTCGGTCAGATCCCTAATTTTAATTTCAGTAAGGAACTAGACGATCTGGTGCGCTCTTCGGAAATGCGCTATGCTTGGATCTGTCACTATCCCACTCTCGTCAGATATACTCGTTTTACAGCTACTTCCAGCATCAGATTCGACCGCTTTTATCTTCCTGACTCTTTGTGTGGATAGCTGTTAGCGATAGATATGATACCCACTTGTTTCACTGATCATTGTGCCGTAGCTGTAACTTTGGATCATGTGCCTCAGCCAGTAAAACACATCCCTCTTAAAGGATCCTTCTCTCGAGATTGTCGTTAGAGAGATTTGGGCCGGTAGCTTGCATTCGCAGTACCGATGTCCTTTTCTTATGGTATGGTGGTCAGGGCATGCCAAACCTTTGCTCCGGAAAGCGTTATTGCTGTACGGCGCTGAGGGGGCGAAGGTTTTCCGTCGCACCCAGGCATTTTATTATTCCGTCTTCCGACAACTTTATTACGGAGCCAGACAAGCTCCCTTACCGATTATGGACGCCCGTCATGTTAAGGTGAAGATTCTTCAGTTAAAGAGACAACAAATGGAAGGACTCATTGTGCGATCAAAATCCTTCTCGTTCCTACAGGATGAACTGATCTCCTTATATCATCTTATTCGTCGTCAGATGCGTCGAAAAAGAGCAAGTATCACGTCCCTTACTCACACCGATGGTCACGTTCTGACGTCCCAACGTGACATCTCCAGAGCGATCTATAGCTACTTTACCAATTTCTACGGTGTCCCTGCTACTGACAAAATTGTCCCTGATGCATCTGCTCCTCTCCTCTATTGTGCGGTTACTCCCGCATTAAACGATGAGTTTCTAAGTGATTTTAGTCGCGGTGAGATATATCGCGTTATTATTGATTCATGATCGCAAAAATCGCCGGGACTCGACGGTATTCCTTAGAAATTTTATGTACATTTTCGGTCTCTTATAGACGATACCATTACGTCACTGGCAAATGAGGTGATCCGGGGGTTTGACTCCTGACCCCTTCAAGGCTAGGAAAATCTTTCTAATTCTGAAGACAACCGGACGTCCAGACACTGATAAATGCCGCCCGATCATACACCTAATTCCGATTACAAAACTGTCACCCGGACGGTTAACAGCTGTTTGTCGATACTGCTAGAGAAAATACTTGCTGTTCACCAAAGCTGTGTGCCTGGATGCACGATTCTTACTTCTGTTGTCGAATGTCGGGACGTTGTCTCGGTTGTTGCAGCGACTTCTGTCTCTGGAGCCTTGTTTTGTATTGATTTTAAAAAGGCATTTGACCGATCAGTCACGGTTTCTTGGTGCAGATCCTCAAGGCCACAGGTCTCAATCAAGCTGCGTGACAGGTACTATTCTATCTTTTTACTAGCATTCATGCATTTGACGTAGTGAATGGACAACTTAACTCCCTAGATCACCATCCGACAGGGCTTACTGGAGAGGAGCCCTCTCCATACCGCTTTTTGTCTTGTCCTTAGAACCTCTGCTTCGCCGTATTGCTGATCAGTTACGTAGAACCAGCCAGAAGCCAAATGACATACAAACAAGCAGCAGGAAGTGGAGATGGTTAGGACACACTCTTAGAACAAATGAACATACTGCGAAGGAAGCATTTTATTGGATCCTGCAGGGACGATGGAGACGAGGCAGGCCCAAAATGACGTGGAGACGATCAGTTGAGGCAGAAGGTCAACAGCAAGGAATAGGATGGGAAGAAGTGAAAATACTAGCAGAAGACAGTACAAGATGGCGATCCTCTGTTGCAGCCCTGTACTCAGCGTAAGGAGTTAAAAGTAATTAGTACAAATATATACATACAAATAAAAACTGGGTAGTGGGCTGTCCCCGTTCTCTTCGATTGCATTTTAGAAGTCATCTGTGATGAGGAAAATAAATAAGCAAGGAGACCGTTAGTAAGCGAAGTTCACACTGCAGGTTGAGAGAACGGTGTTCAAATCAACTTCCTTACAGTCACCGATGCTTTGGCGATCCTGTTGAGAAACAGAGAGGTCGCTGTGGAACCGAGAAACGCACTGCACGAACAACCAGAAAAAGCTGCCCTGCAAATTTATTTCGAGTAAACAAAATTACATAAGCGACATCCCAACAGTGCCTCGTCCCCTAACAACAGAGTACGGTGGAGCAGAAAAATTGGACAGTGGAATATCGTCGACTTACCGTTGTGCTGTAAGGGCGCCGCGGATGACAACCTAAGGGGTCCTGCTATGAAATGAAATGGCACCCCAGACAATCACTTCTGCTTGTCGGGCAGTATGGCGGGCGACAATCAGGTTGGTATTCCACCGCTGTCCAGGGCGGCTCCAGACACGTCATCGCTGGTCATCAGAGCTCAGTTCGAAGCGGGACTCATCACTGGAGACAACTCTACTGCAGCCAATGAGATTCCAGGCAGAAGCCGTGATTTGAGACGCCCTGGACAACGTTGGGATAACAGCCTGGCTGCCGTCCTCCGTACGGCCCGACAACAAGGAGTGATGCTCTGGAATCTATTTCTTTTCACAGCAGGACCCCTTTGGTTATCACTTGCGGCACTCTACAGCACAGCGGTACGTCGACGGTATTCTACGTCCCGTTTTGTTGCCCTTCATGGCAAGCCATCCAGGGTGTGCATTTCAGCAAGATAATGTCCGCCCGCACATGGCGAGGTTTCCTACTGCTTGCCTTCGTGTTTGCCCGACCTTACCTTAGCCCGCAAGGTCGCCAGATCTGATCCCATTTGAGGAAGTTTGGGGCATTACTGGGAGGGCCCTCCAACCAGTTCAAGATTTTGACGATCTAGGGCACCAATTGGACGGAATTTGGCACGATGTCCCTCAGGAGGACATCCAACAACTCTATGCATTAACACCAAGGCGAATAACTGTTTGCATAAGGGCCAGGAGTGGACCAACGCGATATTGACTTGCTCAATTTGTGAAGCTCTTTCTCCTGATTAAATCATCAAAAATGGCTGGCTCTGAGCACTATGCGACTAAACTTCTGAGGTCATCAGTCACCTAGAACTTAGAACTAATTAAACATAACTAACCTAAGGACATCACACACAACCATGCCCGAGGCAGGATTCGAACCTGCGACCGTAGCGGTCGCTCGATTCCAGACTGTAGCGCCTAGAACCGCACGGCCACTCCGGCCGGCAATTAAATCATCAATTTTTTCTGTATTCATGTACATCACATCTACCGATTTCCGTCTCATTCAGATAATTGCTTCGTGATGCGTCGTTTTTTTCTGTTAGATGTACATGTACCGGGTGATCAAAAAGTCATTATAAATTTGAAAGCTGAATAAATCACGGAATAATGTAGATAGAGAGGTACAAATTGACACACATGCTTGGAAAAAAATGTCCAACAGATGGCGCTTCATCTGATCAGAATAGCAATAATTAGCATAAAAAGTATGTGCTTTACAGAAAATGCTCAATATATCCACCATCATCCCTCAACAATAGCTGCAGTCGAGGAATAATGTTGTGAACAGCATTGTGAAGCCTGTCCGGAGTTATGGTGAGGCATTGGCGTCGGATGTTGTCTTTCAGCATCCCTAGAAATGTCGGTCGATCACGATACACTTGCGACTTCAGGTAACCCCAAAGCCAATAATCGCACGGACTGAGGTCTGGGGACCTGGGAGGCCAAGCATGACGAAAGTGGCGGCTGAGCACACGATCATCACCAAACGACGCGCGCAAGAGATCTTTCAGGCGTCTAGCAATACTTCGTTTGTTTGTTTTTTTGGTTATAATAAAACTCCATGTCATTCCAAGCATGTGTGTCAATTTTTACCTTTCTATCTACATTATTCCGTGGTTTATTAATTGACTTTTTGATCACCAGGTATTTGCTAGTGTGTGTAACGGAGTGAAGTCGATAAACTGCTTCAGTATGTGTGAAGGCCTCGGTCAGTCTACCAATGGGAGGGAGCTAACAAGTAGGCTACTGCCACCTACTGTACTACTGTAGTGAGCACACAAACTTTATAGGTCTCCTGGACAGTGTTATGTGATGATATTTTCAATTATTTCTGCCATTCACGTAGAATAGCTGTTATTTATTTCCACGTTACGCTGTTATGCAAGCTGCCGATCACTGTACAGGTATGTTCGAAAGCACAGCGGTTGTAGGCAGCGTGGCTGGGCTGGAAACTCCCGTGTTACCGGCTTGTAATTTTCCTCGAACCTTCTGGGGAACAGTAGCCCAGAATTAAACGGTACGTGTAGATTTAGATTAGCTGCACACCTCTGGCAGAAAACTTTCTATATAGAAATACGCATTAGCATAATGCTCGAAATAACGTTCATCGCCCACGTCCATCAGAGCGCCGACTGGACCCACACGCAAATGATCCATTTCTTAATAAGGTAGAAGATGCCCGCTACGGGAAGCAAATTACAGTAAGCTGTAGAGGCGTATTCGGCTCAATTATTAAAGAGGTAGTACTTTACAAGTGTCGATAATTTGAATAGTCGATATGTCGGTATCAATGCAAACAATCAGTGTAAGCGATGTAATTAATAAAATGAGCGATAAGCGCGGGCCGGCGGGCGCGCGTGTTTACATCATTACCCGTTATCAGGATTGGTTGACTTGTAAATTTTATTCAGACCCTTATGCTAATGGCGGCGTGGCGTGATGTCGGCAGGCCAGCTACCTGCGCCCATTAGGTTCCGTTTAATTAGCACGGACAGCAGTTGTCAGGGCTGGCTCTCTACGGCCGACCGCGTCTTCCTGCATAAGGGGCACGCGGCCTCGCAGTCCTGGCCTCCAGCCTGCAAATTAATTTTAACCGCGGGGATAAATTACAAAGAGAGCTCGCCTACCGCCTCAACGTTAGACATGTTTACAGGAGCGCTCGGCAGCGTGGAAGCATAATAAAATAAAACTTTAGCGTACTTCATGGATCTTTAAACTCTGTTGCCGGACTCACAGAAAATAAGGAATTCCCAGGGCACCGCCCTCTTGCAAGTACACAATTTATGTTTCTTTTTTTACCGGAGTATGCTTCACTGGAGTAGTGGCTTCGTTAGTGGGCATTACTGTACGCCTGTATCTACCGCAAATACAGATACGGGAAATGCGAGTGTATTCCACTTGCGGTTACTCCACTTGTAACTACTGACTGCATTATATCTTAAACTTCTTTGCAAATTAAAACTGTGTGCCAGACTCTTGCCCTTCGCAGCCAATTGCCGTAGTAATTGCGCTACCCACCATGATTCATAGCCCGCCCTCAGAGTTTCATTTCTGCCAGTATCACTCTCCTATCTTTTAAACATCACAGAAGATCTGTTACAGTTATATACTGCGCGGTGCTACGAGGGTGATTTGAACAGTAAGGTCCGATCGGACGCGAAATAGAAACCACAGTGAATAACAAAGGTTTTTTATTTGCAACAGTTAGCTACGACTTCCAGCTACCTCTATATACAGTCGCCGCTCCTACTTACAAGGGGAGGCCACGACGTTTGAAACGCGGATTTACTTCAAACTTAGTACACTCGTAGTGCTCCGTTAGCACAACAAAATGCGTAAGCAGTAGCGCGTACTTCTCAAGCGTTATTGAGAAAATCGCAAGATAATTTCGGTCGTCAGATACATACCTGAGCGTGGCCGTTTTTGCCATGAAGCGGCGGCAGCCGAGTTGGTAGCGTTCAACCCCCTAATCGCTGGATCCCTGGATCGTGTCCCGTTCATCAGTTTTTTTATTTTTAACACAGTCATTTTCTTTGCTATTTATATTACAATTGATATAATGGGAAAAATACGTGTAATAGGATGAACTTTTATTAAATTTACAATGTTATTTGGCAGACTACAAATTTTTACTATCACAAATAATATAATAATCATAACTATCGACTAGTAAACGACCAAACGCATGAAGTGATACTGAAAATATATGCTTGTCCGTGATTTGAGAAATCCCTTATACCTGGAAGGAGCCCGAAACTACTTGGTACCTCCAAGTTTTGACCGGCACAGGCGGCTTTCGAAAGATGTACAATTAATTTTTCGACATTACGAGTACAGTGGCACGATGGTATTTTTCGTAAAAACATGGAAAACAAAAAATGGCACCAGCTACATTGAATAAATGCTGTTTTCGCATACGCAAAGTCTTTTGAGGTTTTCCGGGAAAAAACAAACCTCATAACATTTTCAAAAACCTCTCTTTCAGCCGATAATTTGGAAGCAAACCATGCATAACGCAGCATTTCCTCAGATATCGGCGCTGATAATTGATCATGCAGTATCGAGCGTATTTTAATAGCGTCTTCTAGAGCAGCAATTCTCGTTCTTTTTCGATTAAATACAAACAATTTTGAAGACACGGACAAGCATACATTTTCATTATCAATTTATGCGTTTGGTCGTTTACTAGTCGATAGTTATGAATATTATATTATTTGTGGAAATAAAAATTTGTAGACTGTGAAATGACATTGTAAATTTAATAAAAGTTCGTCCGATTACACGTATTTTTCCCATTATATCAATTGTAATATAAATAGCAAAGAAAATGAATGTGTTAGAAATTAAAAAAAAAACTGACGTACGGGACACGATCCAGGGATCCAGCGATTAGGGGCTTGAACGCTACCCACTCGGCTGCCGCCGCTTCATGGCAGAAACGGCCACGCTCAGGTATGTATTTGACGACCGAAATTATCTTGCGTTTTTCTCAATAACGCTTGAGAAGTACGCACTACTGCTTACACATTTTGTTGTGCTAACGGAGTACTACGAGTGTACTAAGTTTGAAGTAAATCCGCGTTTCAAACGTCGTGGCCTCCCCTTGTTAGACAGCTGTCATAGCTATGTACCAACTTTCCAAAACCCTCGTCGTAGCCGGCCGGTGTGGCCGACCGGTTCTAGGCGCTTCAGTCTGGAACCGCGCGACCGCTACGGTCGCGCGTTCGAATCCTGCCTCGGGCATGGATGTGTGTGATGTCCTTAGGTTAGTTAGGTTTAAGTAGTTCTACGTTTTAGGGGACTGATGACCTCAGATGTTAAGTCCTACAGTGCTCAGAGCCATTTGAACCATTTTTTTTTTTTTTGAACCCTCGTCGTAGAAGGTAGGGCCATTCCTTTCCAACAGTCGTCCACTCTGGTCTGCAATTCGTTGTTTGTGCAAAATGCTGTCTTCTTAGACAGCTCTTCTTGTAAGCTGGGATGAACATCAGAAGGAGCCGCATCGGGAATATATGGTGGGCGGTCAAAGATTTCCCTTCGGAAACGCTGCAGGAGCGTCTTCGTTGCCCCAGCAGTGTCCTGCCGAAAATTATCATGAAGAAGAAACTGAATGGCGATTGCCAATTACGTTATGTGGGCTGCCTGGAAACAGACTAAATCTCCCAGCAGACACCCATACATGCTTAGAGAGACTACTTTCTTAGCATCTTGACTTGTTCACTGTGCGGTCAGCCATTGCCCAACATACCTGTGCAAAGCTTCATCGTATTTTCCCTGTGGTGTCCATTTCGTGCCAAATCGGACCTTACTTTCCGAACTGCCTTCGTAGCATTCTTATGCTCTGGAAAAAAGGAAACTGCAGAGAAATAAAAAAAATATCGAATCAAAACATTTTCAGTTGTCTAAATTTCCAGTTTTACTCGATTTGTGCAACCAGTTTTAGCGTTACATTGTGCCATCTTCCGGTCCCCTGACCGACGTGAAAAAACAATTCCACTTCTTATACAGTTGAAATATGGTCCAGCATACGTTCACAGGTACCTGTTAATTTTTTCTTAGCAAGTGATAATCGAAGCGGTTACTGTGTTAGGAATAAATCTACGGATGCCAGGAAATGTATGCTGGCCCTTCTTTCGACTGTGGAATTCTTCCCACATGTCGGTCAGGGGGCCTGAAGATGGCGTAATGTTACACTGAAAATTGTTGCACGAATAAAATAGAACAGGATACTTAGACGGCTGAAGGTGTTTTGATTCGACATTTTATATTGAAGAGCCAAGGTCCCGCAAACATCGTATATAAAGATGGACTTATAGAGACTGCGGGGAAATGGTTGAACCGGTGCCTACGGGATTGTCTCCAGAAAGAATCTTTCACTTTGCAGTGCTACTATGAAACACAGGACTGTCTCCAGAATGAATCCTTCACTCTACAGTGCTACTTTGAAACTTTATGGCAGATTGAAACTCTGTGCCGGGCCGAGACGCGAACCCAGAATTCATGCGAAGTTTGGGAAGCGGGAGAGATTCTGATAGCTCAGTCCGTAACAGCATTTCCCGTGAAAAGCAAGGCTCCGCGTTCGAATCCTGGTCCGGCACACAGTTTTAATCTGCCAGATAGTTTCGCTACAGCGCACATTGCCTTCTAGAGTGAGAGAACCATTCTGAAGACGCTATACCCCTTTCTGATAAAACTTGCCTTAATTATATTATGTGTATTTTCGTTATGAGGTATCTACACTGTTTGACTAAAAAAGTAAAGCATCCAGAAGGGAAGGAGGAAACGAAATGAAACATGAGTTGAGAGAGTATGTGGTGTTATTATTACATTGATTACAATATCGAGTCAAATTTACAAATACGAGGGTGTGCTGGAAACTAATGCCTTCTAATTTTTCACGCAAGAGCCCTTAATCCTTTTTAAATAAAACAAATGTTATTAACATTCTACGTCTAACGCTAGAAGGCTCTGAACTGTCGCTTGTAACGTGGTGGACTGTAATGTAATTACGTTGCTGCCTCAGAGACAGCACGCCGTAATCGAATTTCGAAATCAAAGAGTTCGTCCACGTACGGAGCCCCCTCTCCTTCAGCATGATAACGCCAGACTGAATCTCCAACATTCCGACGCCTTCAGTTCAATGTCGGCGATCGTCCTCCATACGAGTCCCCATCCAATTTACATGTCACCAGAGGTTGAAAATACCGCTACAATTCTAAGGATCTTTTATTTAGAACACGACCGGCTTCGGGCTCTTACAAGCCCATCTTCAGGTGCCGTAACTTGGTGCTCTGAACCCGAGCGCCGCGGTGGACGAGTACAAGACGTGGTGTGCTACCAGCGAGCGCAGAGCACCAAGTTACGACACCTGAAGATGAACGTATAAGAGCACGAAACCGGTTCTAAATAAAAGAACCTTACAATTGTAGCAGTATTTTCAACCTCTGGTATAATGCTCAGTTGCGGATGTTCCTCCGACGGGATTGTTTGTGATCTACCTCTGTTTCAAAAACTTAAAGAACACCTTCGAGGACTTTACTTTCATAGTGATGAAGCGGTGCAAGCAGAGGTGAGGTCCTGGCTCCGTCAACAAAGTCAAACATTCTACAGTGACGGTACCAACAAACTGATCTCTTCTTTAGGGAAATTCGATCGTCGCCACGGTGACTCTGTCGAGAAATACATACGTGCTAGTGGTGGCCAGGAAATCGCGTATCTGTTACAAATCACAGTGATTGAAAAGTCACAGATATCACAATAACAACTTTACAGAATGTAACTGCGATTTCAGTCACAATTAGCAGTGGCAAGTGGCATTTCACATTCAACGCCGTGTGCCATCTGTTGGCCGAGTTTCGTACTGCTTTCTGTAAACCTGGTGTCATTCTATGGAATTACCTGCGATTACGGTGACAAGTCACGAGTAAAAGTCGGAAGTAGCAAGTAAAAAGTTCAGTTAACAATCAAAGCCGTATGCCATCCATTGGCCAAGGTTCATACTACGCTCTTTCACTGCGATTCGCTATCAAGTCCAACTGCGATTTCTGCGACAAATCGAAACTAGAAGTCGCAATTAACAAGCGCAGTGTTTGCCGAGTGCAATCAGTCGACCGACGTTATAAGAACCTTGTGCCTCACGAGATCGATGTACTGTGCTTGCATACTATATAACGACATGCCTATTCAGCATCAGTGATGGTTGGTCAAACACAGCTGTGACTCTGAATGTATTATATCAATAAGAAGCAACATTGCCTTTTTCTCCTGAAAATATCATTTAGAGGCAAGAAACCTCAAAAATGTGTGTGATGGTGCTTCCACTATGACAGTTATCATTAATGCTCCACATGCCTACAGGACTTTGCAATGTTAAACACAGCAGAACTCAGACATTTATATAAGTGTAATGAAATTAAAACAATATTATTTAGTCAAATGAATGCCTCACTTTTCTTCCGACACAGTTCAAGACTCTGCAGAAAAATTTTACACCTGTTGTTCTACATGGCAACTGCACACACAAGAACTTTTTGCTGACACAACAACCACTCCCCATCTGCCTTAGCCTTTGGTGCGTTATTCTCGTCTCTAATCTCATCCATTTTTTAAATTGTGCCTATGAACTTACTGTATGTCTTTATTAACATGGTCAACCCCGTGTTTTTTCTATTTTAACTTCCGCAACTTTTCCGCCACTTTACTGTTTTTAACAAAGTCACCGTTTGATCACCTTTATTTCTTGTTTATCTACCCGTTATGTTTTTTAACTCTTCTATCGGCTGTAGAGCGGCGTATTAAGATGCCCCTAGGGGGGGGGGGGGGTGATCGAAATTCAATAAAGGAAAAAAAAGCTACAACCACTTACACAACTAAGCTTTTCCTGTGCTGCCTTCAAGTACTGCACTTAAACTATTTATGATTTAGTGGAAGATCCGTACTTTCCACTTTCATATCAACAGCCTCAAAACGCATACTCTAGAACTCGGGCTACGTTACAGGTCAGTGTCACCACATCAAGATTCCGTGGAAAGGGCGGGGGGGGGGGGGGGGGGGGGCATGTCTCTCACCAATAAGTCTTTACCAATAATTAAATGGTGGAAAATATAAGGGTATAAGACGGCTTAACATGGGGAAAATAAGATTTTTATTATTCATTCACTGTATTTAACATTTATTTATCATTCCTTTAAGACCGCATAATAACTTCAATTAAGCACAGTTCAATCACTCATTCTACACATTTATTTTTTTACTATGGCACTTTTAAGCTGAAAGTCCTTTACATCTACATCTACGTGATTACTCTGCTATTCACAATAAAGCGCCTGGCAGAGGGTCCAATGAACCATCTTCAAGCTGTCTCTCTACCGTTCCACTCTCGAACGGCACGCGGGAAAAACGGGCACTTAAATTTTTCTGTGCGAGCCCCGATTTCTCATATTTTATCGTGATGATCATTTCTCCCTATGTAGGTTTGTGTCAACAGAATGTTTTCGTAATCAGAGGAGTTGTCTTGAATCTTCACGATTCTCTCTCAAGAGTGATGATGTGGATAGATACGTACAGCTACCAGTAATCAGAGTCGGAACTGCGTCTGCAAAATCGCAAGAATTATTAAACATTTTTGCTGTCACTAATTACAAGCAATGTAATTAACAAGATTAATATAGTTAATATTTCCTTTAATGAAAGCGACACAATAGGGGATGTTTCACATTTGAAAGAACGATCTCACTCGAGTAATTGAGTTCATCGAAACACTTAGAAACTAACCTCTCATCCGACAAAGACAGCCTAAAGACGCAGTGGCAATTTCTCCAGATCTGTTGACAATGATATTTTGAATTATCGCTATACTGAGTGACTGAAACGTAGTTCAGGAACCTGTGAACATAACAATACGATAGACTTCGTTTTCTAAACATGAACTATTACGGTACCGTATGACTACTTACGTATTAACTGCTCAATTAGTATTTTCACAATTGTTTCTTTAATACAAAATAAAAGCCAACGGAAGAACAACTGCAAAACATGCTTACTAATGACAATTTTCTTGAGATACAATTTTCTGTGTGGACAAGTGTAACTTTCTCATACGGTGGTAAATCGCAGAAATCGCTAAAGTAGCAGAAATCGCAGGAGTCACAAAAATCACAGAAGTCGCAGAAATAGGAGTGGTAGAGAGAAAATGGATACAAGACCGGGATTCGTTAACTGCGATTCTTAACTGGGACAAATCACTGTTAAAAATAACAGATACTGAAAAATAGCATTCACAGAAATCACTGATATCAGCAAGTTTAGCCCGTGACTTATATGCACACACGAAGAATACAGATACAGAAAGTTGATATCGTTTGTTTTATTTAAAAAGCTTTAAGTTTTCACTTACAAAATTCTGAGGCATTACTTTTCAGTACGCACTCGTAAGTTGGTAGTAGGACCCCACTTCCTATACGACGTTGCACCCCCTCCGGCCTGGAATCATGCACTGATTCCGTAGAGAAGAGCCTAAAAAACCCTTTGCATCCTCTCCTGAGACGAACTCGCTCACAACTGTTGTAACTGGTCCTTGAAATGGTGGGTATAGGCATTGGGATGGAGGTGCGGTCCGAGCTGGACCGACACACATTCTAGCAGGGTCAGATCTGGAGACTTGTTGATCACGGGAGAACCTCAACATCACGCAGACAGTTCATGGAGACACGTGCCACGTGTGGACAAGCATTGCCCTGCTAGAAAATAGCACGGTGGTGGAGTAGGATGGGAAGTAACACAAGAGAACGCAAGATGCCTTGGTGTGCCACTGTGTCGTCAGAATTTCCTCAATCAGTACCAACTGCAACGTACATTCAGTCATATACGTTGGCTTCCCACACCATCACACCAGGACTAACACCACTGTATCTCTCCAAAACACTGGAAGAACGGGACCTGTTCCCATGACGCCGCAGTACTATCCAACAGTAGTCGTTTTGGGCAGAGATGAACTGCCATTCATCGCTGTCCATGCTCCCTTGTAATAGCACCTCACTAAATCACTGTTGTGGTGTTAATGGTAACCTACGAATGGGATGGAAATACCCTAGTCCGGTCGCTGCTAGTCTGTAACCAATGGTGTGGAATGACACATAATGTAGCAGGGAGTCCATTACTTGTACATGTGAAGGGGTTGCGATGTGCTTTGTGTACAACAGGACGATCCTTCATTGTGGTGGTCAGACGTAGTCTACTGGACTTTGACGACGAGAATGCCTGCCGTCACGTTCTTTTGCAGTAGAATATCGAGCCACTATCGCATCTGGATGTCCAACCTGGATACTGCGTGATTCGACCAGCTGGGCAAATTGAGACCTACTATAAGACTCTTTTCGATCTGTAGCATGCTGATAACGCTGTCTGACACAAGTACGCGGAATTTATATGTCGTTCATCGTGATCCCTCGACATCAGACACTGCTCGCTTCCCTTATACGAGGTGCGACAATAAAGTAATGAGACTGATTTTCTTTGCAAAATGTGGCAGCCCTGCAGGCTTGCATAGGCACACTATCTTTGACCTTGGTCTATAAGCTGCTTCTAGACCAAGCAGCACATCGATGCAACTGCTCAGTCGTGAGTTGTGCTGTAACAAGTTAACATGTATTTGTGTCTCTCGTCATGGAAATGGAACCGCATAATATTGCGCAAAAGTATGCCATTTCTTTTTGCGTTAAACTGTGTGAAAACGCGACAACAACTTACGGTAAGCTTCAGGAGGCTTTTGGAGAGGAGATTTCGTCAAGAGCTCAAGTTTTTCGTTGGCATAAAATGTTTAGTGAAGGCAGAACGAATGTTGAAGATGAAGACTGCAGTGCACGAACATCAACTTCATGGACAGATGTCAACTTGGCCAGGGTGCATGAACTCGTACGATATGATCGAAGATTATCTGTGAAAATGATTGGAGAAGAACTGAACATCAATCGAGAATCGGTTTGTCTAGTATTAACTGAAGATCTTGGTCTGAGAAATATTTGTGCAAAAATTGTCCCCAAAAATCTCACACCACAACAGCGAGAAACATGGAAAAATGTGGCAGCCGATCTGTTAGAGCAAATGGCAATCAATCCAGAATTGTTGAGCCGTGTTATCACTGGTGATGAAAGTTGTTTTTTTCAGTACACCTAAAAATCTCGCATGTCAAAGTCAAAAGTGAAATGCATGCTTGTGTGCTTCTCTGATTCCAAGGGAATTGTTCATAAAGAGTGGGTGCCTCCTGGACAAACAGTTAACCAGAATTACTACAAAGAAATTTTAGAAAGACTTCGTAAAAGAATTCCTTGTGTCCGTGCCAACATTGCTGATAATTGGATTCTGCATCACGATAATGCACCATCCCATACTGCTCTGTCATTGCAGCAATTTTTAGCCGCTAAACAAATTTCAGTACTACCACAGCCACCTTATTCGCCAAATATCGCTCCATGTGACTTTTTTCTTTTTCCAAGAGTCTACATGGCGGTCAAAGGAAACCATTTCCAAACAACACAAGATGTACAAAAAGCTGCGACGAGGGTCTTGGAGGATACTACAGAAGATGAGTTCCAGAAATGTTACCATCAATGGCAGAAGCGCTGGAAAAAGTGTGTGCAATCAGAAGGGAACTACTTTGGAGGAGACAACACTAAACTTGACTAAAAAGGTAAGCAACGTTTTTTTCACATCAGTCTCATTACTTTACTGTCGCACCTCGTATACCTCACCACTCCTGCTAACAACACTAAACATGAACAACACTAATTCACTCTTGTAGCCGGCCGCGGTGGTCTAGCGGTTCTAGGCGCGCAGTCCGGAACCGCGCGACTGCTACGGTCGCAGGTTCGAATCCTGCCTCGGGCATGGATGTGTGTGATGTCCTTAGGTTAGTTAGGTTTAAGTAGTTCTAAGTTCTAGGGGACTGATGACCACAGATGTTAAGTCCCATAGTGCTCAGAGCCATTTGAACCAATTCACTCTTGTAGCAATTCTACAAGAGCTATTCGGAAAGTAAGGCCCGATAGGTAACGAAATGGAAACGGTAGTGAAAATCCAATGCAGCTTTGCACAGGTGTGTTGGGAAGTGTCTTTAGTATATCTATAGTCGATCACGTCACGTCATGCTTTTCAGTTATAAGTGCACAGTGAGCACCCAAAGATGCCTAGAACAATAGTGTCTCCCACCAAGTGTGAGGGCCTGATGAGAAATTTCGCCTGAAACTATGCAGCTCACATAACGCACCTGTCATGCATTTCCTTCTTCATAACAGTTCTCGGTCGCAGACTGCAGCATCAATGAGGACGCCCCTGTACCGTTTTCGATGGGATGTGTATGGTTACCCATCATACAGACCAAACTTTGCTCCCTCTGACGTTCATCTCTGTTCACATGAACCGCTGGCTATGAAGGCAACATTTTGGCGCAGACAACGATCTGCAGACCAGTGTGGAGAAGTGTCAGAAACCCCTGGCGGCTGTCTTCTATGACGAGGGTACTGGAAAGTTGGTACAACGTTACGACGGAGCTTCAAATATATAGAGAAGTAGCTGGAATGTGTAGCAAACTGCTGCAAGTAAAACATTTTTATTTTCACCGTAGATTCCATTTCGCGACCAATCGGACCTTACTTTCCGAATAGTACTCGTACATGTCACAGAGAATTGCAACGTTTTGTCATTTACATACTCGCCGATTGTGCGTATGCGTACGAAGTTTCATTGACATAGAACCATGTCTTCTGTGTGATTCTTGTTTTTGTCGAGCAATGAACTTCATCCGCAGGTCTACACAACACTTGAAACAGTTTAGTCAACGTCTGAATAGGAATCTTGTTAAAGTGCGTAATGAAATACGAAACATTGGTATTTATCAGATGTGGCATTTAATTTTGTTGTAGTAGACCTACTTTGAGTCATGCTAGCTCTTCTTGGAAGTGTAATTGCTGGCTGGTTTTGCATCTTTGGCGATGTCAGTGAAATGTAATCTATATTTTAGATAATCGAGGAAAACATTCAACACATTCATTATCCTAAAAAAAATATCTGTTTCTTTTGTTACCCTTGCTTGAACCCAACAGCGCTTGGAAGACTTAATGTTTATATTACCAAGGAGGTGAGAATATGGGAAAGACCTCCAAGTGAAATATGTTCTTTCCTAAGAACTCTAGTCGAACAATTTTAAGTTTGATCCCCGTTTCTTTTTATGAAATTCTGATGTTGCTTCCAGTTTCCAACAGAGTCACTGTAATTTCGAGCCTTTCTATTCTGTTCGTCCTTAAAAGAATACTTAAAATGTAGTTTATCCTAGAAGAGAAGGTACCGTACTTATGTGACGCTCAGTACTACTCCGCAAGCACAGTAAACATAATACAAAGTTGTCTGCTAACTACATAGGAAATTTCCATAGATGTGATTGGTCACGCTGTGGGAGAAATATTACATACATAGGTAATGTAGCTAGTGGAAGCACGGCGTATGATGTAAAACTTACATGTGTTTCTTCGTTGTTATTATTTCACATAAAACGTTTCATTAGAGGTGATATTTAAATCATACAGCAGATAGTGCATATACGAATATTATCCGATGTACTAGTCACATACTATTACATGGAAGATATAAATTAGATCACAATTATTTGCCATTTGCCGTTACACAGTTAGGTCTGCAGTAGCCTACTTGTAGAGACAGAAAATTCTACAATATATACCGTATAATCGCCTAGTAAAGAGACTTTTCAAATATTTGACACAAGACTGTGAACATAATGTGATAATAATTTTTTGATTACTGAAATTCATTTAAGGAATGTAATATAATTGATAGAAGTGTTACTAAACGTAAAAATAATTATTGTCAGAATGTAACACTGTCGTATGATAATACTCGTATTAAAACCCACAATACTTGCAGTTTGAAATATCAAAGTAGTTCCATTTTACTGCTAAAAATCTCTTTTATTCTCCGCAACATGACAACACAACTTTTCCGTTGTAATGCTTGTCATGTAAAAACTTCTTCGTACTGTTCTCTTTCAGTACGCTGCTCACATGTCACGTGATAAGCTTTTAAGGAGATTTGGAACGTAATTACATTACAGTAGAACATTTTCAACACCAGTCTCAAGTAACAATAGTTCCTGCCCATGCTGCATGTCCTTGAATTTCATTGAACATCCCATTCGGGATTTCTTTCTATCATCTTGTGAATACGCATGCTCCACGTATGTTCCACAACGCCGATCAAGAAATTCTTATCGTAAAATAAAATAGGAACATGTCAGCACCTTGCCAGTCTTTATAAGCAATATTGCTGCTGCTTGCATGCTCAGAGGCACCTTTTACACAATTGAAGAAAATAAAACCAAAGCCGAATTGAACTGTATATTCTTCGATAAGGCTTTAGATCAGATTAGTCTTGAACATCTAGTGGAAGAGGGGTCAGGAAACGAGTTATGGAGATGTATCATAAATTTCGCTTATAAGGTTTTGTTAAATTACTTCAGTTATCAGTACCGGACATTCCGTGCATAACGCGTATCCTCCCTTAACAACAGAGTTTGATATTGCCTCGGAGCAGCTACTGACCAACGTCAAGTCTGAAATATATTATCTAATGATGAAAATATTAGGATGTAGTGTCTAGCAGTTGCATGCGGTATTTGTGTAACCGTATTTTTTTGAAAAGACATCATTTAGCCAGTACATAAAATCAGAACCTTCATAGTGTTGTAGGAAACGAGCTAAGTGTAAGAAGACGATGCCAATAAACGTCATGAAGATACCTTACTCAGCATACACCAGTATAATATTAGAACGTCGTGCAAGTTGCTTGAGCAATTACTCAAAGCAGTGAATGACAACTGGAACGACATTTTAAACAAAATGGGATCGCTTATGAATATCCGTTTTCACTGTGGACTTAAGAAATCAAAGAGTACAGAGATGTGAACTGGAATAAAACTAAATCAAGTCGTGCAGACTTTCCCATTCCAGACTAACTGATGAAGAGCATCTATTACATTTTACATTAAAGTACTTATGTGGTATTCTATAGATTCTACACAAAGGGATCTCCGAGTGTGGAAAGAAGACAGGGATATAAATCTTATTTAACAGAGATACTTCGAAATGGGCTAAAATTAGGAAACATTACTGCAATACAATGCTGACAGTAACTATAAAGTAATTTAAAATGTCAGTTTTAAACTTTTCGCAATATGTATAAAAAACCTAGTACATAGTGTCGGAAGTTCCATGCGGCTTTTCGCGGATGATGCTGTAGTACACAGAGAAGTTGCAGCATTAGAAAATTGCAGCGAAATGCAGGAAGATCTGCAGCGGATAGGCGCTTGGTGCAGGGAGTGGCAACTGACCCTTAACAAAGACAAATGTAATGTATTGCGAATACATAGAAAGAAGGATCCTTTATTGTATGATTATATGATAGCGGAACAAACACTAGTAGCAGTTACTTCTGTAAAATGTCTGGGAGTATGCGTACGGAACGATTTGAAGTGGAATGATCATATAAAATTAATTGTTGGTAAGGCGGGTGGGAGAGTCCTTAGAAAATGTAGTCCATCAACAAAGGAGGTGGCTTACAAAACACTCGTTCGACCTATACTTGAGTATTGCTCATCAGTGTGGGATCCGTACCAGGTCGGATTGACAGAGGAGATAGAGAAGATCCAAAGAAGAGCGGCGCGTTTCGTCACAGGGCTATTTGGTAAGCGTGATAGCGTTACTGAGATGTTTAGCAAACTCAAGTGGCAGACTCTAAAGAGAGGCGCTCTGCATCGCGGTGTAGCTTGCTGTCCGGGTTTCGAGAGGGTGCATTTTCTGGATGAGGTATCGAATATATTGCTTCCCCCTACTTATACCTCCCGAGGAGATCAAGGATGTAAAATCAGAGAGATTCGAGAGCGCACGGAGGCTTTCCGGCAGTCGTTCTTCCCGCGAACCATACGCGACTGGAACAGAAAAGGGAGGTAATGACAGTGGCACGTAAAGTGCCCTCCGCCACACACCGTTGGGTGGCCTGCGGATTATAAATGTGCATGTAGATGTAGAAGATACTCTTTACTGGAGTAGAAGGATTTTAGTAACAGATAGTTCTGTAACTGTGTATTAAGTGCCACCGTGTTACCCATAAGACATTTAATTTCGTCTGGCATGTTGTGAAGTATGTGTGAACCCATGTCTATACTTTTTGCTGCGCTAATTTTAAGCCGCAGAAATAGTGAATGTTTTGCGTCCTGATTATTTATTCGCACTTAATAAATAAAATGTTGAAGAGGCAAAAAAACTTAATTAATGTATGTATTGTGGCACAGCGGTTAAAATACTGAGATTTCTTTATGGATATCCGCAGGTTGTTCTATAACTAAAACAAAAAGTCATAGCTGAACTAGCTTTACAGTAAACTGGCTTCTCCAATTTTAAATCATGTTTAGCACAAATCATGCGTACTGCAAATATAGTTGCGCTAAGGTACTTCGTTAATTCAAGAATGTGAGTTTTCCAATTAATTTTGTGTTTTATCTGTAGTCCCCAAAAACGTAGTACCATTTCTACACCTTGTATTGCATTCTCAGTAGACAGGTTTTATAATATACGGAGTTCCATGAGGGTTACCAAAACTTAACGATAATCCATTTGCACTGTAGCGTCTGTTGATGTTTCCAGACGCTTCATTTGCTGCAGTTTCAGTAGGAAGACGGTTACCATCCTTTATTCTTACACTTGTATTATCTACATCTACTAACAATACAAGAAGTAAATCATTTATTACATAAAAGCAAATGACTCAAAATAGAACCCAGTGATACACTGTCTGATTGCTTCAGATTCTGCTGCTATATTATCGAACTGGAACAGTTCCACCTTGTTTCCTACTATGTAGACAATATCAAAACCATAAACCTGCTCAAAAACTGTTTTATAATATTTTAATATTTGCAAAAATACATTATGGTTCACGCACTAGATGGTCTTATCCATATCACAAAATAGTTTAATTCAGAATCTGACTTTGCATTATATTCTGCATATTTGTGGCGAAGGTTCATTTCGTTTCAGTATTTTCCCCTTATCGTATTCCATTTGCGAATGGTGTGGCGGAAGAATTTCTCTGACTTACCATCATGGTCATTTGTCATGGTGTATGTGGGAAGGTAAGAGTGTGTTATGATAAAAATCAGAGACCACTATTACGCCCCAGAAGATAATTTGAAAAAACTCTGACTCGTAATGTTTAAAAATAGACTCTCTCCCTTTCTCTCTCTTTCTCTCTCTCTCTCTCTCTCTCTCTCTCTCTCTCACACACACACACACACACACACACATATATATATATATATATATATATATATATATATATAAACACACACAGAACTCACTTCCATAATCCGGCACAACTTAAAATCAAACAGTAAGTACTGATTCATAAAGGTAGTGACCCAAATTGAACAAGTGTTGGTTTTCTGCTTGTAGTGTTCAACTATGCTGTTGAGAACGTCTTCACATAAATACAAAGAATAATTCAGCAATGTAAATGAACATGTAAATCCTGAGACCTGCTTCTACATAACATCATAGTAATGCGTGAGATCACTTTACATGATATTTAATAAACGTCAATCCGCAAAACAGCACCCCACCGACCTACTTTATGCACAACTGAAACATGATACCATGCAAAGACTGCAACTCAGCATGTGATTTCCGATACGCCAGAATATTCATGGATTGTGAAGTGAACTCACAATATACGGCGAGATGATGGCCATGCAATTTGACGCCGTCTTATGCATTAATAACAAAGAATGATGAGGTATTGTATACATCGAAATAATTCCAACAGAAGTAGATTGATAACCGTTTATATTATTGCTGAATACCCCATTGGGTACTCAAAACAACAAGTACGAGATTCAAATTCACGAAAGCAATCAGACCACCCTGTTCCCAATTCACAATTTTGAGCACAACAATAACTATTTCATAATTATGGAGAGGGTGAAAACTTTGAATTTATAGTATGACGAAGTGAAAAGATAATATACTGCACTATAATCAACTTCCATCCAATCCAATATGAGCAAACTACAAGTTTCCATTCTACCAAATGCAGTCACACTCTCTAATTACTAACCGGAGAGTAAACGTGACCAAGCAATGCAGATATAACCTAAACATTCTATTGTAACTAGGCTTCATCATGGCAAGTAACTGAAATAGCCTTACCCAATTCCTCATTCCTTGTAGAATCTCCACATCAGCACTCATTGCCACCATATAAACGCAGTGTTCTCTCGAAACGTGGTGCCACGAACTAGCATCTCGAACACAGCAGTACCGAATCCCAGACAGGTCAGAGTGGCTAACAGTCCTTCACACAAAATGTGCCTCTTGTCTTGCAACCTGCAAAAGCTACCCACTGGGAAAACAACTAATGTTTCGCAGTTACAGTGGCAAAGTTCTTTGATTTCATAAAGTACAGTTCTTATTGTAAAATAATATGCATTAATGGGTGGGTCCTACATTTTTCGTGGCAAATTCTAAACTTTCCATGCCATCAGCAGAATTCTCTTCTTGTGTAACACAGAATCGATGCTGCAATGTATACCGACACGTAAAATTCGATTGAATGTGGTCAGCTACAAGTATGTGACACCAGCCACTGGCCACTCAACACTGGCTGCTGGACGATGGCTGCCGGCAGCCTGTGTGCCACACTGTGTAACTGTAATCTGTTTATGGCGACGTGATGTTTTCCCCTTGTACTGACAGAACATGCTGGAGGCTACTGACTGCATATTATGACCTGCAGATTGTGTTCAAATCTGTTGGTGATTTCAGTTCAATTTTTCGTCTTGAAATGTCGTATACAAATATGGTATTGACCACTGTTCTTGTAGAATATATCATACTCTCCCATTATATGTATTTGACGTCTCCGATTCGACTTGTAAATAAGTATTAAGATGTTTCACTCTAACGTTGCTGCTTCTTGCCTATTACATGTAAGTTCAGGTGTTTGAAGGCTCTGTGATGCCTGGTTGTGTTATTGTCACTAAATAGTTACAGTCCATTCCCGCTTCAATTCTGGTGAATTTTCCCCTTCAGGCTCATCGCACAAGTGTCCGCTTAAGAGCATTTTGACTCCCTGTCACTCGGGTTAAAGTAAAAGTGTGGTTCCCGCATTTTTCATCTTGCCCATCATTGTATCTCAGGTTACTCTGGGTTAGCTGTAGTGCTTTCACAACTTCATACTAACATTTGTAATTGGAACTTCTGTTCTACATTTGGCGTTAGGCAATTGAATCAGTAGTATGTGTGTGGTTTTGCTCTAAAAGGGGCCATCACTGATACATGGTGGAGTGACTTCAAGGTGACTTGGTTCTTAGCTGGGTTACTATAGACATGTCTGGTGAACATGAACTCTGTGACTGCAGAATAGAGAGCTCTCCCTAGGAAGAAGTTGTTCTAATAAAGATGGAAGTGTTCCTCCAAATCAGCATACTTAGGGGGATAAGCTGGGGCAGCAGCGCATGGGTTCTTTCCTCCTCTCGGCGTGTGTTTAAATGAAGACACAAGTGGAGAGATTCAAACTTTGGAAAGGCAATATGCAGTGACTATACACTTTGAGTGAATAGTAACTTGGGAAAACATGTCAAGTTCGACTTCCTTTATCCAGCAGTCAGGGCTGGACCTGTACAAACGTCTTTTGTCTCTAACATTTTAGAGCTAAGACTAGTATTCCAGAACTCGATTATGACGACATCGAGTCTGTTCCAGTATGCCCTGGTAGCCATGTTTTATCGTCATCTTGTATTCTAGGTCACCCCATCTTGGATTCTAATATAACAGTAGAGGTACACCAGTAGCTCAAGTCTGGACAAATTGCTTTAAATAGCCCAGCTGGTCTAAGCTGGATTGTAACGTGATAGAGCCAGGGTCAGTATCCCAGCTCTGGGACAGTGCACCAGAATTCTACACTGTAATAAATAGTCCAGCAATTCTGAGTTGGATTTTGATATCATAGTAGAGCTGTGCTTGTACTCCAGATTGGAATCTGACCTCATACTAAGACTGTAACAACATTCCGAATTCCGATTTCTAACGTCATAAGGCTTGTCCCATTATGCACTGGCCGCCATCTAGTATTTCAGGTCAGCTATGTTGTATTATGGCGTCATACTAAGGCTGTTTCAGTATTTCAAGTCTCTGAGTCTGACATCAGAGCCAGTGCCAGTATTCAAAGTCTTGGATTCTGATGTCATAGAACCAGTATTTCTGGTCAGCCGTCTTGGATTTCTTGCCAGTTATACTTAGGACAACAGCCCTACCTACAAAGAAGTGGGGGAAGCACCGCAAAAATTTCTTGCCAAAATTTGAATTTCCCACCAGATTATCGTAGCGCAATTCACCTTTGTTAGATGGACAGGGGTGGGAGTGAGGGAATGCCACGACTCGTCGATGACGTCAGCACGCCAAAAAATGACGCCAGAAGCGGGCTTGTATATTTACTTTTCACAAGGATCTCTGCGACGCTTTTGTACTTACCAAAAGAACCCTTGACGAAACGCACTTCCCTTCTTAGAACCTTTCTCTATTTCCTCTGTCAGTCCGAGATGGTAAGGGTTCCAGACTTAAGAGCACTATTCAGGAATACGTTAGACATGGGTTTCATCTGCTACCTCTTTTGTGATTACTTACATTTTCCTAGGATTTCCTAGGATTTTTCCTATGGATCTTGATCCGGCGTCCGCATTTCCTACTTCTAGTTTTATGAGGTCGCTACTACGTATTTTACGGTAGCTTCCATTTCTAGTGATTTGCTGTTTTTGGTGTAATGGGTCAATAAATGGGTCTTTCCGCTTACCTGTGCGAAATGCATTCTTTTCTGTTTTGTTTAGGAGTCTACTGTCAGCCCCAGGTCCAAGCGTCGACTCTTTGGAGCTCTCTGATTTCTGGAAATTTTCCTCTGCTTTCTGGCATTTCAATATTACTCGGTACGACAGCATCAACCACGAACAGCTGCACCGAGATTTAGACATTATCGAACGGATCATTTATCTATACCGAGGATAGTAACAGTGCCAAATATTCTCTTGAAATATGCCTACTTAACAATTACAGTTGACGATTTCGAGAAGTTAAGAATGATGCGATGAGTTCTATCCGCTGAATCCAGTCACAAAGCTGTTCCACTAATCTATAAGTTCATTTTTCGCTCATTAGGTGGCATATAGAACCTGTAACCAACATTTCACGAAAATTAAGCAACACAGATCCGTGTGGATACATTTGTCTACTGCTTTACGGAACTCACAAAAGAACAGAGAGTTCTCAGTTTAATTAGGTCATTGTTTACGGAATCCATGTTGATTCCTACAGAGAAGATTCTCGACTTCCGAAAAGGTCAAATATGCAAGGTCAAAACGTGATCTAGAACTTTTTATCAGACTGACGTTATGTTATAGCTTTACGGTTATGTGTAACGCTTTTCCTTCTGTTCCACCGAGCGAGGTGGCGCAGTGGTTAAACACTGGACTCGCATTCGGGAGGACGACGGTTCAATCCCGCGTCCGGCCATCCTGATTTAGGTTTTCCGTGATTTCCCTAAATCGCTCCAGGCAAATTCCGGGATGGTTCCTTTATAAGGGCACGGCCGACTTCCTTCCCTGTCCTTCCCTAATCCGATGAGACCGATGACTTCGCTGTCTGGTCTCCTTCCCCGAAACAACCAACCAACCAACCTTCTGTTCCATGAGTGCTTATGTTGTTAAACGCATGAACCCATAAGATTATACGCTGATGCTGAAGAAAGAAAGGAAAAATTCTAAACATGAATAAATGTTGGAATCGTGCAGTCATACCATCTTGCTCAGTGTTCAATGGAGGGTGCTGGCGCCGGTGTTTTCATAACATTGTGGTCGAATCTAGGATGGCCGAGTGGCAGTCAGCTCTGTAACGAGACAGTACCGAATCGAAATGAGGAACGCGTTATGCGGAACTTCGCATTTATAAATTTAGTTGCTATATGAAATGGATGCTGTGAAAAATTTATTATTATAGAAATGTGTTAGCCCCAGTAATGACTGAATAGCGCCGTTGTGTCCATTGGTATTGCGTACATGATCATGAATCACTGTTAGCTAGAAACTTAGGTATGCCACCAAATTCATCTCTGTCTCGGGTGTGCGAATGTTTTTATTCGCCATAAGCTTTCCAGTGCTTACAAATTTTAATTCCAGCAAGGTCGCAATACATGCATAATTTGTGTTCAGTACTGCACGATTAGAAGTTAGGACTGGTCACACACGTGTGATTAACTTCCTAATGCCACATGTGCAGAGCAGTTGTTTAATTTCATTTGAGACGCTATCAAAATAAACTTTAGTGTATTTCTGCACGGTTGATATGCTATTCGAAATTCGCTGTACTGCATTTGCAGTCAGCAGTCTTAGTAACACTCTGTTGCAGTGGAAACAATGACTACACCCTGTGTACCATGTAAAAGTGAGTGACTGGTATAAACTGTTTATTGTGTAACAGTTATGCATTAACGAAAGCACAACCAACAAACGCAACTTTAAATTCGCAGTACCTCATGTATGGGCAAGCATTGTAACATTAACAACTGCCCTGCCATCACAAAGCGGATTTCATTATCCAAGTGTAGAGGATATCATTACTGAGTTTCGCTTGTGTGTGTTGCATATTAAAGCCGTCTCACGAGAATCCGGAGCGATACGCTCATCCATCATTTGACGCGTCCAGTTTCAAAACTAACCAAGTCATTGACGGCATTTTTTCAGTACGGACAGGAAACTTCTAGACATAAAGAAATGATGATTATAAACGTTTTTCTTTCATAGTTACATCCTTAATTGTTTAATATTTAAGTAAATTAAATCTGATACACAACAAACCAATTTTTTTGTTAATAAGTTTGACTTGGAAATTTTTGGTGCTGTTTCATATAATTTTACTCTTTTTCTTAATAAATCTGTACTCTATTTAAATTCCAAAAAAACTTTTGGAAACAGCAATTGAAAGAAAATAAAATGACTTTGTAATTACTTTTCTTTATAGCAATTTCAATATAAAAAGAATTACGACATATCAAGAAGAACATCGTAAAATTGATGAGAATGGAACATGTTATTCCTGTTACTAAAATACTGCAGTTAATTTGGATCTGGAACATAATAAAAAGAAATGATCTCTGAATAATCAGTGTTAACAGAATCATTATTATGGTAGTCACCGTTCAGACATACTGAGCAATATTGTTTCAGCCCGCTCGGTTAGCCGTGCTCTCTAACGCACTGCTTTCCGGGTGGGAAGGTGTGCCGGTCTCTGGCACGAATCCGACCGGCGGATTACTATCAAGGTTCGGTGTGCCCGCAAGTCTGTGGATGGTTTATAAGGCGGTTTTCCATCTACCTCGGCGAATGCGGGCTGGTTCCCCTTATTCCGCCTCAGTTACACTGTCGTCAATTGCTGCGCAAACAGTCTCCTCGTACGCGTACACCATAATTACCCTACCACGCAAACATTTGGGGTTACACTCGTCTGGTGTGAGACGTTGCCACGGGAGGGAGGTGGGGTGGGAGGGGGGTGTCCTCTGGGGGCCGCACCACACAGTAACCCTGGGTTCGGTGTGGGGCGGTGGTGGGGTGAGTGGACTGCTGTAGCCTGTTGTGGGGTCGTGAACCACTGAGGGCGACGGCGGAGACGTAGCCTCTCCGTCTTTTCTAGGTCCCCAGTTTCATTCAATACAATACAATATTGTTTTAAGTCTTCAGTTTGCTCTCATTTAAATTACAGTATCAGGAATTTCATACGAACCATTGGACTTCAAAGACTGTACTGAAATATTCATTACCAGCGCAAGCTGTTTCACAAGCTAATATATTTCTGCAGGAGATTTTCTATGCCTTTAGTTTTGTAGACACGAAGAGTAATGGTTTTGATCATTGTGTGGGATGTCATTTACTCCAAAGATTTTCAATAAAAGAATATACCATACAAGGAATTATTTTACCTACTGATATGGTCACATTATTGTGTAATCTGACAACACAAGATTAGAGACAAAAATTCTGTGGCATGAAGATTGTTGCTTATTCCTTGTCATGGATAGTCATGCATCCATTGCCTGCAAGGCTTGGCCCATTTAGTTGCATGACCAAGAATTGACTTCTCTGCAACATGAAGACTTGGCCTATTTTGAATCATATTTTTCTTTCACGTAATATTACTCCTACTTTAAGCTGATAACTTGTGTGATATCACATATCTATGCCTCCCTACCGGTGCATCAAGTCGGCCACAGAATAATAAGTTTCCATCTGACACCAATAGCGTTCGTGCTGGATCCGGCAGACCCAACGGAGCACGCCCCCTGAGTCAAGCCTCCAGTTGCTCTGGGCTACGAACGCCCTGTGCTGCTGCGGTATAGGATGGCCGACGGCAGCCAGTGAGCCCACTGGCGGTTGGAGCCACTATGCTATGACATCTCCGTTCTTGAAACTTCCTGGCAGATTAAAACTGTGTGCCGAACCGAGACACGAACAGCAAGTCTCATCCTAGTTGCCATTGTATGATCTGGACTCTAGTGCTCGCTACGTCTTTTTAATGAGTCTTCGTTCAGTTGGAGAAATACAGGTTAAGTAAATCTTCTGTTTGTTGTGTTAATTTGTTCGCTAATGATTTCTGCTCCTGTCCAGCTTTCGTATGACGGAAGTGGCCGCTTCGATCTGTAGCCCATTTCTCCATACCATTGTGTACAAATTAGTACACAACAACTTGAGCTCATTTTCATAAATTTGGTGACTTGGTGGGTTTTAATAATAGACGTCTCATTTGTGGTCCTAGTAGAAGTTAGAATCGTTACGTGACAAAGCCATGGTGCTCACTTCCTATCTAGGGTTTTTTTTCCATTAACCTTTCGTACTGTTATCTGCCTGACTAGGAACGACTAGCAGTACTAAGGATGTAGCTGTAGAATGATAAAAATGAGTCTGTGTGTCCGCTAGGCTGTGAAAAGTTACACGAAGATAGACATCTAAGAACGGATGAAATAATTAACAGTGGTTGTTGTTGTGATCTTCAGTCCAAAGACTGGTTTCATGCAGCTCTCCAGGCTAGTCTGTTCTGAGCAAAACTCTACATCTATTCTTAACTACAGAACCCTACATCCGTAAGAATCTGCTTACTCTTGTCAGTCTTGGCCTTCCACTATTATGTTCACTCCAAACACACTTCCCTCTGTTACTAAACTAACGATTTCTTGATGCTCCATGATGTGTTCTAACAACTGATCCCTTCTTTTAGCTAATTCCTCCCGAATTTTACTTAATACCTTCTCATTAGTTATTCGATGTACTCGTCTAATCTTCATGATTCACCTCCCACACCACGTTTCCAAACCTTCTACTCTCTTCTTGAATGAGTTGTTTATCGTCGAGATTTCACTTTTGTACAAGGCTGCACTCCACAAAGATGCTTTAAAAAAGTCTTCCTCTCGCTCAAATTTATATTGCCGGTATAGAATAGAGATAAAAGCACTCATAACAATAAATCAATATAAAATGTATATTTACAAGCAACATCAAACTCGTCTTTGACTCTATAAAATCAGGCAGCTTCACACTGAAGCGTTGCTGTAAACTTACGTCAACTACATTAACCTTTGTCAAGTTATGAAACGTCAAACATACATAGCCATATCGAATATTAAGTCTCAAAATAACGATTTCTTCATTTCAAAAATAGTGATTCTGCTGTATCATTCGTTAAGGTACGTGAAAAAATTGTCATTATTCACACAAGGCACTATAGACAGTTTCCCCCTTCGCTGTTTCGTAACGACTCCCAAAATTAATTAGACTTTTCATGTTTGTTATCTGCTTGCACCGGTACCACGATTGTCGTGCACTTCACCAACTTAGTTATGACGTCAATAAAACTGAAACATTTCAGTTATTTCAGTTAGCTTCTAGAGTACATTATGCAAATTACAAACATTCCTTTCATGTTACGTGTTCATTATGGGGATTAGTAAAGATCTCTCTTGAATGTAGACGGAAGGCTGCAAGTAGGAAATGGTCAGCAATAAGCTTAATTACTCATCTTAACAACTTGCTGAATGGTTACTGAAGAATCGTTTGTTTGCCTTGTGTACCCTCGTGCAGGCGAATCCCACATTTTAAGCCCGGAAGTAATTGCACGTGTGTAATTATGCGTGCAGTACATTGTAGTACCCTCGCACAATGCTGGCTTTTATATTCTCATTACGATGTCCCCTCTCTCAAAGACAAATTCGAAAAATGTAGTATGATTTTACACTCATTTACTTGTGATAAAACTTCATTAATCTGCAGTACAGAAATCACTTAGTGAACTTTCAGTTCAATGTTCATATACAACTGACGCACTCATCACAGTGACATGCAGTTTGAAATATACTTCATCATACAAATAACAGTTCCGTGAAATTAATTTTTTCAGTACTAATTTTACTTATTTGTTCCTTTTACTTTACCCGTATATTTTATTTTACATATTAGTGCTAACTACCAGAAATCGTCTATCATCCCAACTACTTACCTAGATCTCGCATACTCCTCTTTTTCACTGCTCTTTAATAACAAATCCTGGACCCCACACATACAACAGTAAATAACCTCAAGATTAAATATAATCTAATAAGAGCATAAAAATAATTATTTGTTCCCACGAACAAGTAATTCCTTGAGAATAGTTTCAAAAGTATAAAAAGTTGAGACGTGAAAATTTTACAGATATGGCATTTTTTGTTGGATTATAGTACTTTAAACTGTATATGTAGCATTCATTAATAGAACATAGTGTCGTTGCTAGTAGGTATCACCGTAACATACGTGACTTATAGAAATTATTTCGAATGAAATGCTAATTGATGATAGAAGAAGTAATAATGTTCACAGTGCGGTATCCAGCTTACTCTATTTCCGTTGAAAGCTTTGATGACGATGAAAGTTCTAAATACGCTACTATTTCACAGTATCAATACAGAAGACGATCACAGAAAGTTCCTTCATAGACAGGTAGTGTGATGTGCTGTTGCGGCATAAAATTTTCTCCTGGTGAGCTTAAAACAAGAAAGGACACATGTGAAACTTACAGCAATCAGTGTAGTACTACATGCATCAACATATGCAAATACTATTTTATGAAAGAGAATGTTAATGGTAGATTAGGAGAGGCCATTTTGGTTTTAGAGCACTAGAAAAATAGTCTTGGGCACTATAGCTAATAAGAGTGAGCAGATAGAGAGCAGATTTCGGGAGAACAAGGAACCATATATTGCATTTGCACAGTTGGAGAAGGCTTTTGTTAATGTGAATTGAGCTAAATGTTTTATATTCTTAAGGCATTGTGATAGTATTTCAATGTCTTTATGGTAAATAGGCTGGAAATGTCAGCCCCGACTGAGCAGTGAAATGAAAAGATTGTATGGCACTGATGTCCGAGAGTTCCCTTCTGGGAAGTTCGGCCGCCGACTTGCAAGTCGTTTCAGTTGAAGCCGCATTGGACAACTTGCATGTCAGTGATGATTAAGAGAATACATCGCCCACCTGCCGTGGGGGAATAGCCATGGCCCTGCCAGGGATCGCACCCGGACCTGTTGCATGGCGCTCAGACGCGTTGACCACAGAGCTAAGGGGATGGACTGACTGAACAGTAAGGTTCAAAATCAAAAAGATTGTTAAGTTGTGTTGTCAGCTACCTGCATCTGTACTCCCCACGCTACCTGGCGGTGAGTGGCTGAGGATTGCTCTACTACCGCTATCATTTACTCCCCTCTCAGGTGCATTCACGAATAGTGGATAGGAAGAAAGACTGTGCACAAGCTTCCGTACGGGCTCTAATTGCTCTGATCATTTCTCGAGATGTATAAGGGCGTGCTGAAAAGTAATGCCTCCGAATTTTTTATGTGGAAACTCCTGAGGCTTTCAATGTAATACAAAAATCATTAACATTCAACATCTTTATTCTTCATGTCTACATATTGGCAGCCCTCTGATGCTACAGGGCTTCCAGATGTAATGTGTAACATCTCGGTGTGTAACTGTGTCAGTGAGTGAGAAACAGTTTCGAATTCGAAGAGTTCGTCCACACATGTTCCACCCGCTCCTTCAGCATGACAATGCCAGACCACACACGAGAGCTGCGACATCTGTAACAACCCCATCCAATGATCTCTCATCAGTTACACTGCCAGAAGCAGAGTTCGTTTTGTTTGCAGATGACACAAGTATTGCAATAAATAGTATGCCTAGTGTAGTTCTAGAAAGATCTGCCAATGATATTTTCATGGATATTAATAAATGGGTTAAAGCCAAATCACTTACATTAAACTTCGAAAAGTCTCACTGTATGCAATTCAGAAGCTGTAAGAGGTTTCCACCCAGTATATGCACAAAGTATGAAGAAGAGCAGATAGCGCCAGCCGTGGTGGCCGAGCGGTTCTAGGCGCTACAGTCTGGAACCGCGCGACCGCTACGGTCGCAGGTTCGAATCCTGCCTCGGGCAGGGATGTGTGTGATGTCCTTAGGTTAGTTAGGTTTAAGTAGTTCTAAGTTCTAGGGGACTGATGACCTCAGAAGTTAAGTCCCATAGTGCTCAGAGCCATTTGAACCATCTGAAGAGCAGATAGAAGAGGTTGACAGTCTTAAATTCCTGGGATTAGAACTTGATAATAAATTCAATTGGGAGGAGCACACCACAGAACTGCAGAAACGCCTTAACAAATCTGTATTTGCAATTCGAGTGTTAGCAGACATAGGCGACATAAAAATGAAAAAGCTTGCATACTTTGCCTACTTTCATTCCATAATGTCATATGGTATAATATTTTGGGGTAACTCTTCAAGTCAAACAAAAGTTTTCAGAGTCCAAAAGCGTGTAATACGTATTATTTGTGGAGTAAATTCACGGACGTCCTGTAGAAACCTCTTCAAAGAACTGGGTGTACTAACTAATGCCTCTCACTATATTTACTCCTTAATGAAATTTGTCCTAAATAATCCATCTCTTTTTCCAACAAACAGCTCAGTTCATACATACAATATCAGGAAAAAAAAATGATCTGCACAAGGACTTAAAAGCACTTACTTCTGTTCAAAAAGGGGTCCACCACTCAGGAACACTCATCTCCAATAATTTGCCAGCAAACATAAAAAATTTAGTTAGAAATAAAGATCAGTTTAAAAGGAGCCTGAAAGACTTACTAGTCGCCAACTCCTTCTACTCCATTGACGTATTTTTTAATAGAAACAAATGATGTATATATTCATGCTGTTAGTATTGTTATTTGAGCTAAAAAAAAAAAAAAGGGAGAAAGACTTGTTCCACATCCACGAGGATCTCCTTAGCACGGATCAATGGAACGAAAAACTAATCTTACCTAATCTAATCCAATCTAATCTTGCTCACTCTCATCGATCATCCTCCATATAGTCCCGTCGTCACCCCATCCGATTTCCATCTGTTTCCAGGACTCAAGAACTCCTTCGAGGACTACACTTTGATAGTGATGAAGCGGTGCAAACAGAGGTGAGGCCGTGGCACCGTCGACGAAGCCAAACATTCTACAGTAACCGTGTCAGCAAACTGGTCTCTCGTTGCGAGAAGTGTGGTCTTGCCTGGTGACTGTGTTGAAACATAAATATGTTGACATGAAAAATAAAGATGTAGAATGTTACTAACGCTTGTTTTATTTAAAAAGCTTGAAGAGTTTTTACCTTAAAAATTAGGAGACATTACTTCTCAGCACGCCCCCGTATACAGGAAGAGGTAATATGTTATCCGACTCTTCCTCAAACGCACGCTCTCGGAATTTCAACAGCAACTCTCTCCGAGATGCCCAGCGCCTCGGTTTAGCGATTGCCACTGGAGTGTGATGAGTACACAAGAACCTCATCTATCCGGACTAAGTGGGACCGGATGTAGCCCGGATTACCAAAAAATCCAGATAACCCGGAAATATTCTGCTGGATGTAAAAGTTGTAAAATCTATTACAATATACAAAACTTTTAAATTGGCACTAACAGGATGCGCTATTTCGACACTTAAACTCTATAGTTACTTTGATTTTATCCATACTGGATGAGAGGTCGTGGTAGTGAATGTCAATGTTAAAAAATATATCGGCTCAACCACTTGTTTATAGTGTAAAACACTAAGATTGACGCGTTTCGGAAGTCAAGCTTCCATCATCAAAATAATAAAAAGTAGAAGAACCTGTTAAAACTCGCTAAAATGGAACGTGCACCAGGCACAATAAAATTGATAATAAAATTAAAACATCGTGGCTACTTCCCTTGTTGCAGCCGTGTCTTCCAAGGTGCATCCCCACATAGTCGTCAAAATATAAAAAACTCTAAAATGGTGTCGCCTATGATGTTCAACATCCAACCACATGGCTCTCTCCTCTATCGTCGTAAACCGCCCGTGCGTCTTCTTTGATACCACACACCACGTAGCCAAACACGACACTGAAACGCGAGTGAGCTCACGCTCAAGTAAACAAGGAAGTCACAGAAAACGTATACATGTTCGAAGGACCTCATGAAATGATGGTATCCTGCCAATTGCTAAAAATGTAGTTACAAAAAGAAACCAGTGAAATATTTGAAAAAAGTTATTTGTATCACCAGTTAGCTGTTCATTCAGTGTGTTCTGGTTTCTTTTTGTAACTACATTTTTAGCAATTGGCAGGATACCATCATTTCATGAGGTCCTTCGAACATGTATACGTTATCTGTGACTTCCTTGTATACTTCAGCGTGAGCTCACTCGCGTTTCAGTGTCGTGTTTGGCTACGTGGTGTGTGGTATCAAAGAAGACGCACGGGCAGTTTACGACGATAGAGGAGAGAACCATGTGGTTAGATGTTGAACACCATAGGCGACACCATTTTAGAGTTTTTTTATATTTTGACGACTATGTGGGGATGCACCTTGGAAGACACGGCTGCAACAAGGGAAGTAGCCACGATGTTTTAATTTTATTATCAATTTTATTGTGCCTGGTGCATGTTCCACTTTAGTGAGCTTTAACAGGTTCTTTTACTTTTTATTATTCTGATGATGGAAGCTTGATTCCCGAAACGCGTCAATCTTAGTGTTTTACACTATAAACAAGTGGTTGAGCCGATATATTTTTTAACATTTTAACATCTATAGTTACTGTTGTCTAATCAGGTTTATTTACCGAAATAATGTGCTAGCTTCTTTTATTTTTCAAATCTGTGTGCCCTGTGAGTGTAGCACGATCGAACAGATGTTTGATTATCAGTCCGGCCGAACTTGTTTCCGGCTGACGTTCTACGTCCATCGAAAGAATCAAGTTCGTTCGCTTCGAAGCCACTTCACTCGCCTATACTCAAAACACAAAAACACATAAACAGTACCATAAGCTTTTTAAGTCTGTAAGGAACAGATCCGCACTGACCATACTAACGGTAGCTGGAAGGGTAGGAACGGATGATATCTGTGATTTATGCGGAGTCAACAGACCAGCTGTACATGCACCGTACCATACCAACAGTAAACCGCGCATTTTCACGTTAAAAAAAATTAAAAGCAAACGAAAAATGAATTCGGATAAACAGGAAAATCGGGTTAATGAGGGACGGATAAATGAGGGTCTTGTGTATCCCCGTAACGTTCTCGCGCCGACTAAATGATCCCGTTATGAAACATACCGCTGTTCGTTGAGTCTCCTATATCTCTTCTATTAATCCAGTCAGCACGGGTATTTGTTTTGTGTGCTGAATAAGCTGTGAGGCGTGTAAAGGATTGTCTCGGCATGGGGGTTATTTGTCACAGGAATGAAGCGATCATGATACGATTCGCTGAAAGTGCAGACGAAAGGAGTGGCGTACTTAATGAAGTGGAAAGTGTCCTTGTGGACGACCATAATATGCATATAAACGAAAGTAGTTGGACGTGCACCAGATAGACATGCTGGATGACTAAATCTTAAACTTGAACAAAACACTCTTGAAGACATGGATGAATTCCGTTACCTTATAAGTAGGAGAGATAGAAAAAACTGCTAAAATAAAAATATATATATATAAATTTTGAGTCCAGAAGATGGTCATTAAAAGCATGTTTCACGTATAGATGAAAAACATAGACAACTGTGAAACCACAAATGGAACGATTAGAAGCTTTTGAGGTGTCGTGTAACTGGAAACTATAGGAGTTCAGATTGAACGCTCTGAAAACAAACAGCGGAAGTTGTTCCTTGTCAACTCCCTCTGTTCCGCAGAAGAATTTCTATTATTGTAGCGTGTAAAAGGTGGTGGGTAGAAACTACTATTTCACATCTGAGTATCTTTTTTCCTTTACAAAAGAAATAAAACAAATAAATCTGATCAGCATGTAACCATATGTACAAATTAATTTGCGATGATAATTTAAAATGACTCCTTGCATGTCATTACGATTTATCGTGCAAAATGCTCCATGGAAAATGAAATTAACTAACGAACTAACAAATGAAGACATCCTTCGACAAGGAAACGAAAAAATGTGCTTCTAATACACTACTGGCCATTAAAATTGCTACACCACGAAGAGGACGTGCTACAGATGCGAAATTTAACCGACAGGAAGAAGATGCTGTGATACGCAAATGCTTTTCACAGCATTCACACAAGGTTGGCGCCATTGGCGACACCTACAACGTGCTCACATGAGGAAAGATTCCAACCGATTTCCCATACACAAACAGCAGTTGACCGGCGTTGCCTGGTGAAACGTTGTTGTGATGCCTCGTGTAAGGAGGAGAAATGCTTACCATTAAGTTTCCGATTGTTGATAAAGGTCGGATTGTAGCCTATCGCGATTGTGGTTTATCGTATCACGACATTGTTGCTCGCGTTGGTCGAGATCCAATGGCTGTTTGAAGAATATGGAATCGGTGGGCTCAGAAGGGTAATCTACATCTACATCTACATGATTACTCTGCAATTCACATTTAAGTGCTTGGCAGAGGGTTCATCGACCACAATCATACTATCTCTCTACCATTCCAGTCCCGAACAGCGCGCGGGAAAAACGAACACCTAAACCTTTCTGTTCGAGCTCTGATTTCTCTTATTTTATTTTGATGATCATTCCTACCTATGTAGGTTGGGCTCAACAAAATATTTTCGCATTCGGAAGAGAAGGTTGGTGACTGAAATTTCGTAAATAGATCTCGCCGCGACGAAAAACGCCTTTGCTTTAATGACTTCCATCCCAACTCGCGTATCATATCTGCCACACTCTCTCCACTATTACGTGATAATACAAAACGAGCTGCCCTTTTTTGCACCCTTTCGATGTCCTCCGTCAATCCCACCTGGTAAGGATCCCACACCGCGCAGCAATATTCTAACAGAGGACGAACGAGTGTAGTGTAAGCTGTCTCTTTAGTGCACTTGTTGCATCTTCTAAGTGTCCTGCCAATGAAACGCAACCTTTGGCTCGCCTTCCCCACATTATTATCTATGTGGTCTTTCCAACTGAAGTTATTCGTAATTTTAACACCCAGGTACTTAGTTGAATTGACAGCCTTGAGAATTGTACTATTTATCGAGTAATCTAATTCCAACGGATTTCTTTTGGAACTCATGTGAATCACCTCACACTCTTCGTTATTTAGAATAACTGCCACCTGCCACACCATCCAGCAATCCTTTCTAAATCGCTCTGCAACTGATACTGGTCTTCGGATGACCTTACTAGATGGTAAATTACAGCATCATCTGCGAACAACCTAAGAGAACTGCTCAGATTGTCACCCAGGTCATTTATATAGATCAGGAACAACAGAGGTCCCAGGACGCTTCCCTGGGGAACACCTGACATCACTTCAATTTTACTCGATATATAAATGGAAATGTCGTGTGGCTAGGGCCTCCCGTCGGGTAGACCGTTCGCCTGGTGCAGGTCTTTCGATTTGACGCCACTTCGGCGACCTGCGCGTCGATGGGGATGAAATGATGATGATTAGGACAACACAACACCCAGTCCCTGAGCGGAGAAAATTTCCGACCCAGCCGGGAATCGAACCCGGGCCCTTAGGATTGACAATCTGTCACGCTGACCACTCAGCTACCGGGGCGGACATTTTACTCGATGATTTGCCGTCTATCACTACGAACTGCGACCTTCCTGACAGGAAATCACGATTCCAGTCGCAAAACTGAGACGATACCCCATAGGCCCGCAGCTTGATTAGAAGTCGCTTGTGAGGAACGGTGTGAAAAGCTTTCCGGAAATCTAGAAATACGGAATCAGCTTGAGACCCCCTGTCGATAGCGGCCATTACTTCGTCCGAATAAACCATGCTGATTGCGTATCAATGGATCATTCCCTTCGAGGTGATTCATAATGTTTGAATACAGTATATGCTCCAAAACCCTACTGCAAACCGACGTCAATGATATAATAGGTCTGTAGTTCGATGGATTACTCCTCCTACCGTTCTTAAACACTGGTGCGACCTGCGCAATTTTCCAATCTGTAGGTACAGATCTATCGGTGAGCGAGCGGTTGTATATGATTGCTAAGCAGGGAGCAATTGTATCAGCGTATCTGAAAGGAACCTAATCGGTATACAATCTGGACCTGAAGACTTGCCCGTATCAAGCGATTTGAGTTGCTTCGCAACCCCTAAGGTATCTACTTCTAAGAAACTCATGCTAGCAGCTGTTCGTGTATCAAATTCTGGAATATTCCATTCGTCTTCCCTGGTGAAGGAATTTCGGAAAACTGCGTTCAATAACTCCGCTTTAGCGGCACAGTCGTCGGTAACAGTACCATCGACACTGCGCAGCGAAGGTATTGACTGCGTCTTGCCGCTTGTGTACTTTACATACGACCAGAATTTCTTCGGATTATCTACCAAATTTCGAGACAATCTTTCGTTGTGGAACCTATTAAAGGCATCTCGCATTGAAGTCCGTGCCAAATTTTAAATTTTAGCCAATCTTCGGGATTTCGTGTTCTTCTGAACTTCACATGCTTTTTCCGTTGCCTCTACAACAGCGCTCGGACCTGTTTTGTATTCCATGGTGGATCAGTTCCATCTCTTACCAATTTATGAGGTATGAATCTCTAAATTACTGTTGCTACTGTATCTTTGAATCTAAGCCACATCTCGTCTACATTTGCATAGTCAGTTCGGAAGGAATGGAGATTGTCTCTTAGGAAGGCTTCTAGTGACACTTTATCCGCTTTTTTAAATAAAATTATTTTGCGTTTGTTTCTGGTGGATTTTGAAGAAACGGTATTGAGCCTAGCTACAACGACCTTGTGATCACTAATCCCTGTATCAGTCATGATGCTCTGTATTAGCTCTGGATTGTTTGTGGCTAAGAGGTCAAGTGTGTTTTCGCAACCATTTACAATTCGCGTGGGTTCGTGGACTATCTGCTCGAAATAATTGTCGGAGAAAGCATTTAGGACGATCTCGGAAGATGTTTTCTGCCTACCACCGGTTTTGAACAAGTATTTTTGCCAACATATCGAGGGACGTTTGAAGTCCCCACCAACTATAACCGTATGAGTGGGGTATTTATTTGTTATGAGACTCAAATTTTCTCTGAACTGTTCAGCAACTATATCATCGGAGTCTGGGGGTCGGTAGAAGGAGCCAATTATTAACTTAGTTCGGCTGTTGAGTATAACCTCCACCCATACCAATTCGCAAGGAGTATCTACTTCGACTTCACTACAAGATAAACCACGACTGACAGACACAAACACTCCACCACCAATTCTGCCTAATTTATCTTTCCTGAACACCGTCTGAGACTTCGTAAAAATTTCTGCAGAACTTATTTCAGGCTTTAGCCAGCTTTCTGTACCTATAACGATTTCAGCTTCTGTGCTTTCTATTAGCACTTGAAGCTCAGGGACTTTCCCAGCACAACTACAACAATTTGCAACTACAATTCCGACTGTTCCTTGATCCAGGCACGTCCTGTATTTGCCATGCACCCTTTGAGATTGCAGCCCACCCCGTACTTTCCCGAGGCCTTCTGACCTAAAAAAACCGCCCAGTCCACGCCACACAGCCTCCGCTACCCGTGTAGCCGCCAGCTGAGTGTAGTGAACTCCTGACCTATTCAGCGGAACCCGACCCCACCACCCTATGGCGCAAGTCAAGGAATCTGCAGCCAACACGGTCGCAAAACCGTCTGAGCCTCTGATTCAGATCCTCCACCCGGCTCTGTACCAAAGGTCCGCAGTCGGTTCTGTCAACGATGCTGCAGATGGTGAGCTCTGCCTTCATCTCGTAAGCAAGACCGGCAGCCTTCACCAAATCAGATAGCCGCTGGAATCCAGAGAGAATTTCCTCAGATCCAAAGCGACACACGTCATTAGTGCCGAAATGTGCCACCACCTGCAGCTGGCTACACCCTGTGCTCTTCATGGCATCCGGAAGGACCCTTTCCACATCAGGAATGACTCCACCCGGAATGTACACGGAGAGCACACTGGATTTCTTGCCCTCCTTAGCCGCCATATCCCTAAGGCCCCATTACGCGCCTAACATTGGAGCTCCTAACTCCCAATAAGCCCACCCTCTGCGATTACCCGGACCTTGAAGGCTGAGAATCATCCTCTGAAACAGGGCAGGCAGCTGCATCTGGCCCAGCCAGAGACAGTACCTGAAACCTGTTTGTCAGACGCACCGGGGAGGCTTTCTGATCAGCCTCCAGGGACGTCTTTCGCTGCCTGCCACGCCTTGGAACGACCTCCCAATCAACCACGGGCGAGGGCTCAGCCCCACTGCGGGCAGCAACCGGGGAAACCACAGCGGCAGACCGATCTGGGGACAGACGGGACGAGGTTGACATCCCCGTGATACCCAAGTCCGGCTCCCCACAGTGGTGCCCATTGGCAACAGCCTCAAGCTGCGCGACCGAAGTCAGCGCCGCCGCCGCCGTGCTGGATCCCAACGGCCTCGTATCACTACCAGTCGAGATGACAGGCATCTTATCCGCATGGCTGTAAATGACCGCGCAGCCACGTCTCGATCCCTGAGTCAACAGATGTGGACGTTTGCAAGACAACAACCATCTTCGCGAACAGTTCGACGACGTTTGCAGCAGCATGGACTATCAGCTCGGAGACCACGGCTGCAGTTACCCTTGACGCTGCATCACAGACAGGAGTGGCTGCGATGGTGTACTTAACGACGAACCTGGGTGCACGAATGGCAAAACGTCATTTTTTCAGATGAATCCAGGTTCTGTTTACAGCATCATGATGGTAGCATCCGTGTTTGGCGACATCGCGGTGAACGCACAGTGGAAGCGTGTATTCGTCATCGTGATACTGGCTTATCACCCGCCGTGATGGTATGGGGTGCCATTGGTTACACGTCTCGGTCACCTCTTGTTCACATTGACGGCACTTTGAATAGTGGACGTTACATTTGAGATGTGTTACGACCCGTGGCTCTACCTTTCATTCGATCCCTGCGAAACCCTACATTTCAGCAGGATAATGCACGACCGCATGTTGCAGGTCCTGTACTGGCCTCTCTGGATACAGAAAATGTTCGACTGCTGCCCTGGCCAGCACATTCTCCATATCTCTCACCAACGAAAACGTCTGGTCAATGGTGGCCGAGCAACTGGCTCGTGAGAATACGCCAGTCACTACTCTTGATGAACTGTGGTATCGTGTTGAAGCTGCATGGGCAGCTGTACCTGTACACGCCATTCAAGCTCTGTTTGACTCAATGTCCAGGCGTATCAAGGTATCAAGGCCGTTATTACGGCCAGAGGTGGTTGTGCTGGGTACTGATTTCTCAGGATCTATGCACCCAAATTGCTTGAAAATGTAATCACATGTCAGTTCTAGTATAATATATTTGTCCAATGAATACCCGTTTATCATTTGCATTTCTTCTTGGCGTAGCACTTTTAGTGGCCAGTAGTGTTGCTCAGTCGGGTTCTCGGACGAGATATTTATCGGGACCCAGTATAATAGGGAACGGGTGATATAAGTTAACTTGCAACGCGCTCTAAGCTGAGTGGACAAGAACAGAGTTCTGCGAATGTTGAGGAGTGTGGGTTCATCAGAAGCGGTTCCTTTGTAGCGTTCTTGAATAGTGGGGTAAACTGCTGAAATATGGAACTCATAAACTGTTCAGAAACATCACTTATAGGATCAGCGAAACTAGAAGGAAAAATATGAAATACGATTATATGATTCTTTGAGAAGTCCAAGAAAAAGTGAATAATTGAGAAGACCGATCTCGTGAATTGAAGGTATTCGAAACGAATACCCTCAGGAAAATAAATGGAAGGCAAGATACTCACTTGCAAAGACAACAGATACGTCACAGATGAAAAATTGAGCATTTACCACCTTTGTAGAGAACAGGAACGATGCAGACAGAGATATTCAGGAAATATAAAGACTTCTCACGGGAACTATACCTCTGATATGGATGATACTGATGACCATTTCCAGAGACTGTACAGAGAAGATTCGAATCTGCGACCGTAGCAGTCTCGCGGTTCCGGACTGAAGCACCTAGAACCGCTCGGCCACCGCGGCCGGTTTTTGGTCCTGCCTCACAAAGAGTGGGCAAAATTCATTCAGAAAATGAGCGATGAATGATAGTCCTTAAGTTCTAAAAATGGTTCAAATGTCTCTGAGCACTAGGGGACTTAACTTCTAAGGTCATCACTCCCCTAGACTTAGAACTACTTAAACCTAACTAACCTAAGGATATTACACACATCCATGCCCCTGGCAGGATTAGAACCTGCGACCATATCGGTCGCGCGGTTCCAGACTGTAGCACCTAGAACCGGTTGGCCACCCCGGCCGGCTTAAATTCGAAACTTCGAAACCAAGAAGAATAATTCATTACAGACCCCAATAATAACTTTATTATGCGCAGACTAAAAGAATAATGGCTCAAACAGAAGCAGTAAGACCGAGATCATCAGTCTTGGCCAAGCTTGATGATGGCAGGAGAGAATTGCAGAGATAGGCTTAGACATAAGTACATGAGACAAATCGCTGATAATGTAAGATGCGGAAGTTACGTTAAAATGAAAACGACAGGTGATCGGAGACAGCACTGCATGTATCAACCTTGGGGTGATGACAGAAACAGCAAGATGTTGAGGGCTCCTGTTCCTTCGCGACGTCAGTCGGTTATCAACCAGCTGATTGCCAGTTGATGTTGATCCAGCTTATTCTACCGGTAACATGGTGTTAGTAATTGTATGCGCGACAGTTATCAGCACTTTGATATAGTGAGCCGCAGCAGAGCCCTAGAAAATGGCGGCAGGTCTTAGCTTCTTAACGAGATGTGGCCATGATACCCTCCGGTTTCCTACTCTAACACTTCGGTCTCCATAATCACAAAGGTTTGCGCACCTCGTCTTTGTTCGTTTATCGCGCTCTTATCTGGTGACTGCAGCTGGATCCCCACATAATCCGTGAAATACCCTTTTCGTTTGAAGAAGTTCGTTGTGACACAGACAAAAGCTTCACAAGAGGCTGTTTACTCACAAATAAACCGGTCCCGTGTCGGGCAGATATCCGGCTATAGCGGCGACTGCACAACAGAAGACACACAAATTATGTTAGAAATGAACTTATACATCGGCACAGAATGTCGTCAAAAATTAGTAGTAAGTCTTAAATAGAAATGGCTGATTATTTTGGTAACTACTCTTTTTACACTTTATGGAATGTACAGTGCGCTGTTATATGTCAGTTCGCATAGTCAGTGAAAATTATACCAACGTGAATGTTATAAATGATGTGCAAACATCGACATTCAATTAACTATAGTATAACATACAACCGCAGTCGAAACATAAAACTAATGAGTGCATCATTCATAAATAACTGCAGCAGACATTTTTACAGTTTAACCTCTTGTATATTGACAAATGTGGCAATAAACAGCTAAATTGATTTGTACTCATACACGGAAATCGTACTTATTAGTTCGGGCACGTACATAAGATCCGTTGTATTTTTTATTAAAAGCGTAATAATTTACGTCGTAATTTGAGCTGCATGCAATTAAACAGATTAGCATTAGGTACTCAACTAGAGGCACGGGAACGTAAAACAGAAGTACAGTCCTATGTTGCATTGCCATATATGACCTCACTGTCATTTCCGCACACAGAAAAGGCAACATGTCATTACAGGTATAGTCAACGTGCAATCAAAGTAGCTCGGTCGACGGGCTGATCGAGCACGCTGACTGATTCGAAACATTCTACAGCTGCTAACATAACTTAATGTCACGAATGTTTTAAATGCAATTTACAACTATAGTTATCAACCAGCATACACATATACCTGGTTCAGGAAAATCTGAGTACGAATATTAAAAGGAATTCACAATAATACACATGCAGTTACTGGGTTTAAGATTCTGAAAAATAGGACACCAAACACAAAAATTATTCACCCACATAAGATATCACGCTAATACCGTTTAATACCGCCTCTGGCGTAGATGATGTCCTCAGTTGTGTGAAAAGAGAGTTGTCAGATTTATTCAGATATTCCATAACAGCTAAAATTAGAGCCAAGAAATGAAGCTAGACTACTGAATTACTGTATGTCGGTTGCTATGTTTCACTCTTCATTTCAAAAAGTCCCACATATTTTCTGTCGATTTAAAATTGGGTTATACGAGGGTCTTTCAGCCTCTAGTCGCTAGTGACATGAAAACCGCACGAAAATCGGAAGATTTATTCGCAACATTTAGCTACGCCTCCTAGCTATTTATCTATGTAGTCGCAGCTCCTAGTTAAAACATTTATTGTAGTATGATATCAACTTTCCAATACTGTCGACATAGAAGACAGCCACCTGTTATTCCCGCCAATTTCCTACGCTGCTCTGCAGCATGCCAAAAGACTGTCCTAATAGCCAGTGGTTCATGTAGAAGAAATGGAAATCAGAGGGGCCGAGTCCGAGCTGGGTGGTGGGTGATCAAACGTGTCCCATCACAAAAGCTACAGGAGCGTCTTCATAGCACGTGCAGTATGCGGCCCAGAATGGTCGTGAAGAAGGAAATGCATGGCAGCTATGTTATGAGGGCTGCGTGAAATCAGGCGTAACCCGTCAGGAGGATTTCACACTTGGCAGGAGTCACTATTTTCTTGACACCTATAGAACTGAAAAGTGCAACGTGACACGATAGCTGGGCATATTAAAGACACTGTGCAACAAATAGGTGAAAGGCTTAATCTGATTTTTACTGTGGTTTTAATTTCACAATCAAACAGAGGTTGACTAAAATATAGCTCTCGTATAACAGGTCATCCAAGTGTAGTAGGGTGCCCAAGTATTTCTCGAAGCAGAAACGTATACATGCTGTCCTGTGAACATATCTGTCGTCATTTAGAGGACAGGAATGTTCAAGGTATACTTGTCTTCAAGATGTGGAGGCAAGAACAACAAATGATCACCAACAATGCTGAAATAAACGTCTTGGTTTATGTTCATGCTCAACTGCGTGGCCCCGAGTCATGGCAAAAAGAACACCACAAAAACATCATAGAACTACCTGTGGCCTGAGCTCACACACTGTGGGTTAAACTCTTCATTGGTCTGTAGCTGCACACGACGCCTTTCAGCATTTCTTAATGGGGAAAATTGTCACTTGTCGGATCACACTTCACACCTGTATTCAGCTCTATCCTATTAATGTGCTGCCTGGTCCATTGAAGATGTGAAATTTCATGTGCCACTCTGAGAAATTGCCTTTTGCAAAGTACCCAACTCAAAAAATCCGTTATGTCCACTTTTCCTTAGTAGCTGTCCCATAGCAAATGGTTGAGATGGATTTTATTCGCTGACAACAGCAATCGCTATGAGGTTTGAAACCAGCTGTCGCTGACAAGGCGTGACACTCATCTCTGGGCCCTGTCAGTTAGAATTTTTCTATGACGCACCATTCCCTTCATACTCCTTGATACACTAACAGATCAGAAAATTTCATTTACAGTGTGGTCACGGTGAGCCGTGATAAAAATTGCTGTTTTGGAGAGAGCGCCGCAGCGCGTTCTGTGAAGCAGTCGCCCTCCGTTTCTGGCGGTGGCACCGCTGTGGCAGTCGCAGCTTTGGTGTCTCCCTCTGGTGGGAAAGGGGAAAGGTTGGCTGTTCACGTGCATTTAAGGGGAGCTATCAGCTCGGCAGGGGTCAGTCCGAGTGAGGCTGGGTCAGTCTCGCGTCACCAGTTGCTGGTCTGTCTCTCGTTCGCATTTGTGCGGCAGTGTGTGTCTGTCTATCGTCGGAGTGCCAGTACGGCTGTCTTTTGGATCAAACTTCAAAGCCAGAAAATGAGAGTCTTCGCCACTTCACCAGTAACAAGACTCAGCTAGTGGTCGCCCGGCCGGGCCTGTCTTTCTGCATCTGAGTCTGCTCGTTAGGCTGCCAGTCTGCTCGAGTTGCTTGGGCAACGGTCATTGGTGGTTGGATTGGTCGGTTGGTCGGCCACACACTGAGACACAAGATGACTGGTCCGCCTTGAGCGTCGGCGCATGTGGGGTACCCACGTGAGTCCAGTGGGCCGCGCCATATAGAAAGGCGTAGTGGCTTCGCGGTCGACACGAGAGCAACAGGAGTCAAACCACGACATCGGGCTGGCCGGTGCGAGCTGCGACGCCGTGAGACGCGAGATCGGCGCGCCTTCCTGCGTCTGTTGAAGCGGCGCGCCTTCCTGCGTCTGTTGAAGCGACCGGCAGCGGACGGTTCGGGAGAGCATTGGGAGTGCTGCGCTAGGTCTTCGCCAGAAATCGCAATTTATTAGAAGTTAAGTGATTGGAGATATGTTGTTTCATTTACTTGTTAAATTCTACTTGTGTCTTGGTGAGGTCACCAGCCGCTTTGTTTGGGGTCGTCCCACCATTGTTCTCCGTTTGCCCAGCCGCGGGAAGGTGGTTATTTATGGATTGGGTGGTCCGTTTTCCCTTGTGGAGTTGGGGCGGGTTATAGCAATCTGCGGTTCGGGTTGTTCAGTAATCCCCCTGTCAATCTACCATACATTAATAGCTGCCTCTGTCATGTTTGTTGGATTCGGTGTTAACGAATTTATTGCTTAAGGTGTAAAGGCCAAATTCCTGAAATATGTTTTTATCTTGCCTATCATCTTGCGAGGTGATATATGTGTAATGTAGAGCATTTTGTTACATTTTATGTAAAACTGCATCTCATGGATTTTATTTAAATGGTCATTTTAGTATACAAAGTTGCCACCCTTCCGCGTAAGAGTTCTTTTAAAAACAAGATGCACCTTCGGTGGCAAATAATTTTCATGTGAGTGTTTGTACCATTTCTATCCCTCTTACGGGGTGCATAGTTTATGTGTTTGTGTGAGTTGTTAAAATTTTTAGTTTAAATTAATCTGGTGTGTTGCAGATTGGCACCAGTGTAGTCTTTCAGAGGTTGTTGTGAGCGGTCGTGACTACGGCCGTGTTAAAAGGGAGCGGCAAGGTTCTCAGCCCAAAACCTCTGCCACTATAAAAAAAGCTATTTCTGCCTCTGAATAAATTGTAACTTGATATTTACAAGGTGCTTTCTGATTTTAGTTTTAAAACTGTTTTTTTTTTTTAAAAAAGGCTTTAGGAATAAAATTTCCATTTATTGAAAAAAAAATTTAATTTGTTTCTTCAGTTACCATTGGCAACTACTTCCATGCTACTCTATCCTGTACAAGCTTCTTCATCTCCAAGTACCTACTACAATCTACATACTTCTGAATCTGCTTAGTGTATTCATCTCTTGGTCTTCCTCTACGATTTTCACCCTCCATGCTGCCCTCCAGTACTAAACTGGTGATCCCTTGATGCCTCAGAACATGTCCTACCAACCGATCCCTTCTTCTAGTCAAGTTGTGCCACAAATTCCTCTTCTCCCCGATTCTATTCAGTACCTCCTCATTAGGTACATGATCTACCTATATAATCTTCAGCATTCTTCTATAGCACCACATTTCGAAAGCTTCCATTCTCTTTTTGTCTAAACTATTTATCGTCCATGTTTCACTTCTATACATGGCTACAATCCATACAAATACTTCCAGAAACGACTTCCTGGCACTTAAATCTATACTCGATGTTAACAAATTTCTCTTCTTCAGAAACACTTTCCTTGCCATTGCTAGTCTACATTTTATATCCTCTCTACTTCGACCATCATCAGATATTTTGCTCCCCACATAGCAAAACTCATCAACTACTTTAAGTGTCTCATTTGCTAATCTAATTCCCTCAGAATCGCCTTATCTAATTCGACTACATTCCATTATCCTCATTTTGCTTTTGTTGATGTTCATCTTACATCCTCCTGCCAATACACTGTCCATTTGTAACACTACGCTACCGCGCACGATACTCTTTAAAGCCTGTCCTATGGTAAGTTGACGGGCTTCACCTTAAGAGAAAGGATTTTTGTATAGATTTTGACCGCGTGTACCTGAATGGAGGCAAAATCAGACTTTCACCCACTCAGTAACAACAATGATACGTCAAGCAAGTCTGAAGTGCAACTACACGTTAGGACGGACAAGAAACAACACATCAGATGCTACCAAATTATTAATAATGCGGTCGCCAGCCTAATTAGGCATTAACTGAGTTTCTTTCCTGTACAAGTTGCTGTACTTTCATACAAAACAACACGTAATAACACTGCATAATATGGTAACTTTTAGAACCAGAAAATCTATTGAACTAATAATTTCACTTTCTGTACTAATATGGACGAGCCATAAATACACAACAATACACTATAATGTTTACTACAAACTTCGTACTGTCTATTGATCTGATTAAATGGTTCAAATGGCTCTGAGCACTATGGGACTCAACTTCTGAGGTCATTAGTCCCCTAGAACTTAGAACTAGTTAAACCTAACTAACCTAAGGACATCACACACATCCATGACCGAGGCAGGATTCGAACCTGCGACCGTAGTAGGCGCGCGGTTCCTGACTGAGCGCCTAGAACCGCTAGACCACCGCGGCCGGCCGATCTGATTAAAATCGGGCATAGGTTACCCTAGAAATAGCACTTTCGAAACACACATACAATGTCAATTTTGAAAAAGGTAAAACACTAATAAATTTTGGTTTTATATTGACTTTAACTTTGCTGGTCAAATCAGTTCAGTACACTTCAGAATTTAAACGAATAGAAAAGAAAAAAAAAAGGGTGGGGAGACCCTGAAACTGTTATGATCACTGTATTGAAAATATTGATTAAAGGATTCATTAAGCACTCAAGATTTCCAATAGGTGAGTTACTACTCTTTTTAGCTTATTTCCTGCTCATTTAATTACCATTTTATCTGCCTCAAATAATTAAACTTCATTACTAAACCAATTTCAACATTATCTTCCAACTTTGCCAGACCTATATATTCATTAACAACAAAGTTCTTCAAACATCATTCTAACATAGATAGGTCTGCAGGTAAGTATTATTAACATAAACTTTAAATCTTTATCTCGGGACACTCGTATTGCACAAAATGTGGAAAGGACCCTGTCTAGGTTAGTGATTAGGATAATTAAATGATAGGACTGTTCTGGTAAAAGTTAAGTTTTTATTGAACAGTAAGGAACAAACGAAACACTGGTCCACACGAATACAGTACTAATAGTTTCAACCTGTTCGTATCGATGTGGCGGTTGGCGGGCGGCGAGACGGCGAGGCGCAAAGCAAACATACAATCACAGCTTTAGCTCTTGATGTATCGGCACTTTGCTTCTTCTTAGCGTCGCAATACTTTTCCATTTAGTGCCTATGGAATATAGCCATGCTGTATAGTCGTCGGAAACGGCACATCCGAGGCTCAATGAAATCACGTTTTCCAGGAGAGCCTCCTCGTTCCAGAGCGTGTTTCTCAGACCGATGCCCAACTCCGACTACGACTGCTGAGCCCGTTATGCCGTGCAGCGCCCGTGTGCATTTTCCCGCGCTCGCCTGCCATCCAACTTTTACCGCTCCCCTACAGACAGGGTATTCACCAAAGGTTTTGCATTCTACATATCCTAATACATTGCCTACGTATGGACCAGGCCCACAATTACAACTTTAACATCTTACAATAGTTTCAACATTTCTTACATTTTCATTTTGTTATAATATTGCTTGCAATTTGACATAAACATTAATATTTACATCGAAAATTGTTTACAGTTTCTTTAACATAATGACATGAAAAGAAAAAAGAAATGAAATCAGAACATCGCTTACACTAATTTATCGAAAATCAGAAGAAAAAATTATTATATGTACAGTAGTTGTTGTTACACATTCCATTAGACTGCTCTCACAGGTCCTTCGCTGTGTCTGACAGAATTACAATGTTATCGACAAACCTCAAAGCTTTTATCTCTTCTCGATGGATTTTAATTCCTACTCCAAATTTTTCTTTTGTTTCCTTTACTGCTTGCTCAATATACAGACTGAATAACATTGGGGATAGACTACAACCCTGTGTCACTCCCTTCCCAACCACTGCTTCCCCTTCATGCCCCACGACTCTTATAACTGCCATCTGGTTTCTGTACGTATTGTAAATAGCCTTTAGGTCCCTTTATTTGACTCCTGCCACCTTCAGAATTTGAAAGAGATTATTCCAGTCAACACTGTCAAAAGCTTTCTCTATGTCTACAAATGCTAGAAACGTAGGTTTGCCTTTCTTTAATCGCTTTCTGTAAGTCTACAAATGCTAGAAACGTAGGTTTGCCTTTCTTTAATTTACCTTCTAAGGTACGTCGTAGGGTCAGTATTGCCTCACGTGTACCAACATTTCTATGGAATTCAAACTGATTTTCCCTGAGGTCAGCATCGACCAGTTTTTCCATTCGCCTGCAAAGAATTCGTGTTAGTTTTTTGTAGCCGTGACTTATTAAACTGATAGTTCGGTAATTTTCACACATGTCAACACCTGTTTTCTTTGGGATTGGAATTATTACATTCTTCTTGAAGTAGCACTATAAAAACTCATGTATATTTTTCTTACAATTGAAACATTTTGGTCGACTTTGTAACGGCTTTTCCCCATAAACACTAAAATACATGTTGTTGTCTTCATGTGATAACACTTGGTCAGCCGATTTTCCAGTAATCTGTGCAGTTATAACCAGTTTTGGCAAAGACAATAGTCATTTTCAGATCATTTCAGGTCATCTCAGGTGTAAAATACACGTTTAAAATACATAAATTGTAAGCAAATAGTTTAAATTTCCTTGAATTTTTAAACGTTCTGTACGTTTTGGGATCTTTTTAACTTTCAGATTCGAAAGAATTTGAGAATCATATTAATGAAGTTTCGAATGAAGATGATGGTGATTTAGAACTCTCTGATGATGACGATGATACACTTGCAGATTTTGAGGTCGCTAATAAGAGGAAGATGAAAAAGAAGACTGTGGTAATTCCATTGCTTCTAACCATTCTTTCATTACAAAAACATTCTGGAGGAAAACTTTAACCTCAGCTCTATTCCCATCAGTACCTGAATATGAGCAACCAGTTACAATTCTTGTGCACGTCAGTACTCAACAATATGTCTCCCTGAAGATGTCATTGTTATACTACCTGACTGTCCTAACAAAAGATATTTAAAAGAAACTGGAAAACCTCTGAAATGTACGCTTGTGGAAGCGGAAAATTTTTTTCTACCACAATAACGATGTCATATCTGAGATATTTTACGGTTAGGATGTCCTGGGTCAATAAAAACAGAGGAAGTGCTGTTCCAGGAAAAGTCAGCTGTGACAGATATTTCATGATAAGGAAGCACCTGAAACTTAATGATAACGACAAAGTCGAACAAACCGATAGAGAGAGGTACAACTTTTGAAAAATTCAACCCATGTATGAATGCACTTTGAATGGACGTAGATTAAATCAAACACTTTCAAAAGTTGCAGTGGATGAGGAGATTGTCCCTTTCTGGGACCATGTATCAACCCGGCAGGTTACTAAAACAAAGACAAACCCCTGCAATGTAAATAATCTCGTCTTAGCCGCCCCTGATGGAAGACCACTGGATTTCTTTTTATCAAGGGAAAGGTGATCTGACTGTATGTGATGACTGTTATAAAAATTTGGATGTGGGTGGAAAAGCGGTTTTAAAACTTGCAGTAACTCTTCCTCCAGACAGAACAATACACAGAGTGATTCGGCGGCCAATACCTACGGGTTTTGTGCAAGCCATAATGCTTTCAAATACCATGCGCAGATTTTTAGATTCTCTCGCTCCCTATCCGCATACTATTCGTCCTACAAAGAAAATTAACAGGAGCTTTCTTTAGGAAATTTAACGTAATTAAATTTTGTGCTGGGATATATTTTCGCTGGAGGTCGTAGTTTTCGAATTATTCAAGTAAAACACACAAAAGTGTCCTTAAAACGCGATTTTCTTAAATAACTCGAAAACCATGGCCTCCAGCGAAACCGTGACCCAGTAAAAAATTTAACTGCATTTAATTGCCTACAAAAATGCCCTGCTCATTTTTTCTGTAGTCTTAATAATGTTTGCACATAGCGAGCGATAGAATATGGGCATCTTGCGCGTTGTTTTTTAAAGTGTTCCGAGTTGCATAAAACCCGTAGGTAGGGTCGGCTGAATCACCGTGTATATGGACAGATTTTTCACTTTTGAACATCTTTTGCACATGCTACGTAATGAAAGTGAGTGTCAGGGTAAAGGAACGTTTCAAAAAAGTAGAATTCTTCAGATGTCCTAGATCACGTATGACAAAAAGATGCAATGTGTTTCAGTAGATCAGTCCGTCAGAAATGATGGATAAGTACCAGCTATGTAGTAGCTTGATAAACGCCCCGTGGTGTAGATGTCAAGCAAAGTCGATCCTGTTGGTAAGTGCCAGCGTTGGTACCACAAAGAAAATAACTATGTACGAACGTCGAAAAGGCAGATATTGAGGTGGCCGATCGCGGAATAGAAAAGCAGCTACAATCGCTTAGTAGTGGAAAGACGTCAGGACCAGATGAGATACCTATAAGATGCTACAAAGATTATGCGAAAGAACTTGCTCCTCTTCTAGCAGTAATTTATGGTATATCGCTTGAACAACGAAGAGTACCTAGCGACTGGAACAAAGCGCAGGTCATTCCTGTTTATAAGAAGAGCCATAGGACAGATGCAAGCAATTATAGACTTATATCTTTGACATCAGTGTGTTGTAGAATTATGGAGTATGTTTTACGCTAAAGAATTATGACGTTTTTTGGGAATGAAAATCCCCTCTATAAAAATCATCACGAATTCAGCAAATAGAGGTTCTCCGAAACTCAGCTCGCTCTGTTGCTGCATGAGATCCACAGCGCCTAAGACAACGGCACTTAGGTTTTTGCAGTTTTCCTTGACCTGAGGAAGGCATTTGACACCGTCCCGCACTGCATACGTAAATTGAAACGTACGTAAATCGAAATATCGAGAGAGCACTTTTCGGGAAGAACCGGACAACATATTACTTCTCCCCACATACGTCTCGCATAATGACAACGAGAAGAATATTTGAGAAATTAGAGCCGATACAGAGGCTTACCGACAATCATTCTTCCCACGCGCTGTTCGCGAGTGAAACAGGGTTGGATGGCTCAGTTATTGAAAAAAGATACGAGCTTATTGAATATGGGAGCAGATTTTTCACTGGATTCAAGACTTCCTTGCAGATAGAACTCAACATGTCACTCTTAATGGAATAAAGCCAACCGATGGAAGCGTAACTTCCGGAGTACCTGAACTTAAATAAATCTGACATTTTGCACATACATAGGAAAATAAATCCAATAAGTTACAGCTAATCTATTGACGATAAACCGCTAGAAACAGTATCTATCGTAAAGTATCTTGGAGTAACTATCCAGAGCGACCTTAAGAGGAATGACCACCTAAAATAAGTAATGGGAAAAGCAGATGCCAGACTCAGATTCATAGGAAGATTCTTAATGAACTGTAGCTCCTCCGCGAAACAAGTGACTTATAAGTCACTTGTTGGAAAGATTCTTGAGTGTTGCTCATCTATCTGGGATTCGTACGAGGTAGGACTGCTGGAAGAGATAGAGAAGATCCAACGAAGAGCGCCGCGCTTCGTCACGGGATCGTGTAGGCAGCACGAGAGCGTTACGGAGATGTTCAACAAACTCCATTGGCAAATGTTACAAGAGAGGTGTTGTGCATCATGGAGAGATTTGCTATAGAAATATCGAGAAAGCACTATCCGGGAAGAATCGGACAACATATTACTTCCCCCCACATACGTCTCGCGTAATGACAACGAGAAGAATATTTGAGAAATTAGAGCCGATACAGAGGCTTACCGACAATCATTCTTCTCATGCGCTGTTCGCGAGTGGAAGAGGGTTGGATGGCTTAGTTATTGGTACAAAGGGTACTCTCCGCCATGCACGACTGGGTGGCTTGTGGAGTATGAAGTAGATGTAGACGTAGAAGTGCCCTCACATCGAAAAGCGTACAAGATAAATATAGACAGTGTTGATTTCTTGGACAGGCTGATTAGCCTGTACAGAAAAACAACAATAAAGCAATGAGAAAATGGACTGAATGAGTGATTATGCATTTTATCCATTTTGCAATCTGTGCGTCATGGTTAAAGGACGGAAATGACGAGGAGTAACTAGAAACCGCCAGGAAAGACATTTTAGATTGTCTAAAGTTTAGATAAAAATATGAAGAATGTCTCTGACACACTGTCTAAAACGATACGTCATCCGAGGCTGATTCAAGCTATGCGCAACAGCTGTCAGACCATTGTACCTCATAGAACTAACAGAACAAGCGTTGCATCTCCCAGAACTCCCCGAACCTGGCATCAAAAACCACTGTCGTTTGCCAGGATGCTCACCTATCAAAATACGGAACCATGATGCACCTCCAAAATGTTCTTGTGTTTACAAGACACAGGCAAATGTTTCAAACTTTATCATGAGCTTTGACTCTGGTTGGTTAAAAAAGTGAAAGAAGTTATCTTACATTTATTTCAGTCTAGAGTTATATACAGAAGACTTCGATTTAAATTCGTCCCTGTATTTTTGGTACAACTCAAAAATATTTATTACCAGGTCTTTATCTTCATGTACGAGTTTAGGAAGGAAATTGCTCTCACATTTCATGAAACACTTTAATTAATGTATAATCAGTTTCTACAAATACATCATATTCCGCAAGCCAAATAGCGGTGTGTTGTGGACGATACTTCTGGTACCAATAACTGATCTGCCCTACCTTGTTCCACTCGCGTATGGCGCTTTGGAAGAATGATTACCGCTAAGTCCCTGTATTAGCTCTAATTCTCGAATTTTCTCGACATGGTCATTTCGTGAGATGTATGTAGGAGGAAGTAATAATATATTGTACGACTCTTCCCGAATAGTGCTCTCTCGAAATTTCAGTAGTAAACCTCTCCTCTCCTTAGTGCACAACGCCTCTTTTGTAATGTCTGCAACTGCAGTGTTGAGCGTCTCTGTAACTTTTTCGCGTCGACTATGCGAACCGTGATGAAACGCGTCGCTCTTCCTTGGATCTTCTCTGCCTCTTCTGTCAGTCCTGTCTGGTAAGAGTCCTACAATGATGAACAGTACCCAAGAATAGGACGAACAAGCACGTTGTTAGCCACATCCTTCGTGGGTGAGTTACATTTGCTTAAGATTCTTCGTATGACTCTCAGTCTGACATATGCTTTTACCATTATTTGTTTTATGTGGTCGTTCCACTTAAGATCGCTCTGAATAGTCACTCGTATATATTTTTCGGTAGATACTGTTTCCAGCACTTTGTCTTCACATGTGTAGTTGTGCAGTAGCGGATTTCTTTTCCTATGTACAAGCAATGTGTTACATTTATTTACATTCAGGGTCAACTGCCAGAGCCTGCATCATTAATCAATCCTCTGCAGGTCACTATGCAAATCGTTTCAAACTTCTGGCGTTGATACTTTGTTATAGGCAAGCGCATGATCTAGGAACAATTATAAAGAACTTCCGACGCTTTCTATTAGATCGTTTATAAACATTGTAAATATTAACGACCCTGTCACACTTTTGGGTCATTCCGGAAATTACCATTACATCTACCGACTTTGCTCCGTTAAGAGCGGCGACGTGTAGAGTTCTATTCTCAAGGAAGCCTTGAATCCAGTGGCAAATCTAGTCCGATATTCGGTAAGCTCGTATTTTTTTCTCTGAACGATAGTGCGGCATGGTATCGAATGCTTTCATGAAGTCAAGGAGCACGGCATCTGTCTGAGCGCCGTTTTTACAACGCTATGGATCTCATGGACTATCAGAGCGAGCTGGGTTTCGCAAGATCTTTTCGGAATCCATGTTGATTTCTATAGCGGAGATTTTAATTCTCCGAAAAACGTCCTAATTATTGAGCATAAAACATGTTCCACAATTCTACAACAGATCGATATCAACGATATAGGTTTATAGTTGCATTCATCTGTCCTATGGCCCTTGCTGGAAACGGTAAAATCCTGCCCGTTTTTTTCAGGTACTCTTTCTTGCTGCAGCGCTCTACTATGAGCTATCATTAACACGAATAAATAACAAGAATTTAACATAAAATTTATTGTTAAAAAATCATTGCGCTTATTGAGTATTGTGGTACCTAGCGCCCTAACGTGCAATATAGGGGAAGGGCATGAGTTTTTGGAAGAAGCAGGATTTAAAAAAAAAATTGGTACCTTTTTAGAAAGTTATTAATCGTAAAACAAAATACCAACGTACTCCAAAAAATCCGCGCACTGAGGAATGTATTACCAGTGTGTATAGGATTCACTGAGTTTGAGATTGTTTTTGACACAGTTTCAACAAAATGTGTCGTTACTGCCCTCAGTAAGAAGAGCATTGATTTAGTTTACTTTAGTACACTGAAGAATATGTACGTCAGTGCTGTAGCTTACATTAGGTTTGGCTACTCATCTATGGTGGCGCTTTGTAGAACGGAATCTCACACATAGATATAATGCAGTTCCCATACTACTCGTATTTCCTGTTAACTGTATCTAAACAAGAAAGCCACTTCCCCGCAACGCAATCTAGCGTATTGCAATAAAATGCTTAACATAAGGATTCTGTTCATTTTTCCTTCTCTCTGGACTGACATTCTAATACTCGTCAGTTCCGTAACTTATACACCATATTCTTATAAAAACAACTGCATTGAAAGCACATTCCGTGGTTATTTGACACAGCGATTCTCTCTTCTCTTTTGCTGGTATCCGATGAAATTTTTAAGGAAAGGAAAAAGAGTCGTACGTCGTATAGTCTACGAGTCTGATAGGATTACAGGGTGATGGTGTATGTCTTGGATGAAAAGTGTTAAAACCGTCGTCATGTTAGACCCCATGGGAATTATTGTGCCCCATGGCCGTGACGTAATCTAGCACAGAAAGAAGGTCAGCCTCGGTCGGGATGACGTTTGTCTTTTTTATTACATTGAGTATCTAGATTTCAACTGAGAGTGCAGCTATCATCAGTGCGTTATAAGTAGTCATGTAGACTGAACGTATTTACGACACAAACTCCAGACTAACTCAGGCATGTATAAGCATTTATGTAATGGACGTTGTAGTCTTTCCTTAAAATGCTATAGTATTTTATTCGTATACGAGTAATGTCGGATCTTAACTTACTCTGGTCTTTACATAAATATCCATCTACCTCTTACATGAGATTTTAATTGTCTTAGTTGGCAATAGCTTCCTTCTCTATTTTTTTTTGTTGGTCTTCTGGATTTTTTTTTTTTTTGGAAAGAAACCATCAAAGAGTGACACAAATTTACTATACAATAATGACGTTGGGATCTCTTTTTACATATATCTCATCCCGCACCGACCCTTTTTAGCTTACTCTTAAAAATTGTTACTGTTATCATTAATAAGCCTCACTTCTTTGTATGAACATGACTCAGGGTTGAAATCTCCTTTTCACAGATGATGCAGTTATCTACAATGAAGTACTACCTGAAAGAAGCTATACAAACGTACATCAGATTTCTAAGTGGTGCAAAGACTGGCAACTTGCTTTAAGCGTTAATAAATGCAAAACTGTGCACTATGAAAAACGAGAAAAGTAGTATCCTGTGATTATGATACCTATTCCTCCGCTGCCATTTCACGCGAAAAATCTGTGAGAAGGTGCGGTGGATTATTCCATTAGCTGCAGCAGCTGGTTGGCGGGGTGTGTCGTCCTTTCGCTAAAGCAACAAAAATGTTTTTTTTTTTATTTTCAGGTGGGGTAGGCTCTCTCGGTGTAACCTCCCGGCACAGCGGTAATGGGGTGGGGGGCGGGGGGGGGGGGGGGAGGGACGGAAAGGGGGGGGTGCGTTGCTAAGTAAGATAAACAGGTGTCGATTTTGTAGCAGATTCGTTACAGCAGTTTACCAGGACGAAGGGGCTACGCCAGACTACAAGGCGACGTGAAGCCATGGGCTCGAGTCTTAATCAGAGTACCAGTTGCCTGCGCTAAGATCTCCCTCTAGATTTGGTGCCACAGCTGTGCAGGCCTTCCTGGCTCAATCCAGCAGCAGCCAGCTAGACTATTGCTCAGAGGCAACGGGTTGCATCCCGGGCTCAGCAGCCAGCCTTCCGAGGACACGGTGGTGATTATTGTATCCTGCCTAGTTGTCAAAGATGGCGAGTCTAGGAAACCTGCTTCTCGGATCGTTAGACAACAATTCGAGCAAATCCTATTAAGGAGTTACGAATCGACGACAATATTTATCTTTTCAGTATATACGTTTCCAATACAAGTAATATAGTGGATGCTTCTATCCGGGTCGCTGGTCTTGACGCTTCTGTAGAAGTCGTAGAACTGGACCTCGGCCAGGTGGCGCGGCGCTTACGTCCTCTTCGTGTAGAAGTCGCTGCTGTCGCGTTGTCGTCCTGGAGAGAGGTCGGCCAGCATGCAATTGGCCTACGTCGTCCCACAGCCTTCTCTGCTCTAACGTTCCAACCCGGCGTGCTGGCGCTTGACTTTACGCCGGAACAGTGGTGCCACCACCTTGCTTCGGCAGCCTATGTGCGGTCATTCATCGCAGTGTTAGAAACTTTATCGTATGCATACGGGAGAAGGGTGTCACGAAGTTCGTACCTGTCAATCTACATAATTTTGGCGCCAATGAAATGAAGTTGACGAAGACGTTATTACTAGCGAGCTTGGACATTCTGGATTAGGAGGAATGGTGCTCGGAAGGTGTAAGCCATCTACATCTACATACATACTCCGAAAGCTTCAATGTAGTGTGTGGCGGAGGGTACCTTGTACCACTGTTGGTCTTTTCCTTCCTTCCACTCGCTGTTCCACTCGCAAAAATAGCGAGAGAAAAACGACTGTCTCTAAGCCTCCTTACGATCCCTAACTTCTTTTATCTTTGTGTTGAATGTTGGTGGCAGTGGAATCGTTCTGCGGTCATCTTCAAATACCGGTTCTCTAAATTTCCTGATTATTGTAACTTGAAAAGAACGTCGCCATCCCTCCAGGAATTCCCATTTGTGTTCCTGAAACATCTCCCTGAAACTTGTGTGTTGATCTCAGCTACCGGTAACAAATCTAGCAGCCTGCCTCTGAATTGCTCCGGTGACTTCCTTCAATCCGACCTAGCGGATTCCAGACACCCGAGGAGTACCCAAGAATGGGTCACGCTAGTGTTGTATACGACGTATCCTTTGCAGATGAGCCACACTTTCCTAAAACTGTCCCAATATACCGAAGTCTACCATTCGCCTTCCCTACTTCAACCCTTACATGTTCGTTCCGTTTCTTATCTCCTAGCAGTCTTTGAGCTAGATATTTAATCGATGTGACTGTGTCATGCAGCACACTACTAATGCTGTATTCGAACATTAAAGGATTGTTTTTCCTACTGAACCTCATAAACTTATTTTTTTCTGCATATAGAGCAAGCTACCATTTATCAAACCAACTTGAAATATTATCTAACTCATCTCGTATCCTCCTACAGTCACCCAAAGACGACACCTTCCCGTACACCACAGCATCATCAGCAAACAGCCATAGATTGCTTCTCATCCTGTAGTTCTGATAATTTATCTACGTAGAAAACAAGAACGGTCCTATCACACTTCCCTGGGGCACTTCTGACTATACCCTTGTCGCTGATGAACACACGCTGTAGAGGACAATGTACTGTGTTATGTTACCTAAGAAATTTTCAAGCCACTCACATACCTGGGGACATACCCCGTATGATAGTATCTTCGTTAACACTCTGCATTTTGTTTGGTTTGTGGGGCGCTCAACTGCGCGGTCATCAGCGCCCGTACAAATTCCCTGTCTGTACACAGTCCAATCTAGCCACGTTCACAAATGATGATGGAATGATGAGGACAACACAAACACATAGTCCCCGCGAAGAGAAAATCCCCAACACTTGCCGGGAACCGAACCCGGGACCCCGTCATCCAGAGGTGGCAACGATAGCCACTAGACCACGAGTCGCGGACACATTCTGCAGTGGAGCACCGTGTCAAAGGCTTTCTGAAAATCTAGGACCATGGAATCTGGCTGTTGCCCTTCATCCATGGATCGCAGAATATCATGGGAGAAAACGGAAGGTGAGTTTCGCACGAGCAATGTTTCCTAAAACCGTGTAGACTTGTGGAGAGAAGCTTTTCCCTCTCAAGGAAATTTATTATAACTGAGAATATGTTCAAGAATTCGGCTGCAAAACGATGATAAGGATGTTAGTCTGTTGCGGTTTCGCTCTTTCACCCTTGTTATACACTACTGGCCATTAAAATTGCTACATCAAGAAGAAATGCAGATGATAAACTCGTCTTCATTGGACAAATATATTATACTAGAACTGACATGTTATTACATTTTCACGCAATTTGGGTGCATAGATCCTGAGAAATCAGTACCCAGAACAGCCACCTCTGGCCGTAATAACGGCCTTCATACGCCTGGGCATTGAGTCAGAACGTGCATGGCTTGTACAGGTACAGCTGCCCATGCAGCTTCACCACGATACCACAGTTCATCAAGAGTAGTGACTGGCGTGTTCTCACGAGCCAGTTGCTCGGCCACCATTGACCAGACGTTTTCAATTGACGAGAGATCTGGAGAATGTGCTGGCCAGGGCAGCAGTCGAACATTTTCTGTATCCAGGAAGGCCCGTACATGACCTGCAACATGCGGTCGTGAATTATCCTGCTGAAATGTAGGGTTTCGCAGGGATCGAATGAAGGGTAGAGCCACGGGTCGTAACACATCTGAAATTTAACTGTTCAAAGTGCCGTCAATGCGAACAGGAGGTGACCGAGAAGTGTAACCAATGGCACCCCATACCATCACGCCGGGTGATACGCCAATATGGCGATGACGAATACACGCTTCCACTGTGCGTTCACCGCGATGTCGCGAAACACGGATGCTACCATCATGATGCTGTAAACAGAACCTGGATTCATCTGAAAAAATGACGTTTTGCCATTCGTGCACCCAGGTTCGTCGTTAAGTACACCATCGCAGCCACTCCTGTCTGTGATGCAGCGTCAAGGGTAACTGCAGCCGTGGTCTCCGAGCTGATAGTCCATGCTGCTGCAAACGTCGTCGAACTGTTCGCTAAGATGGTTGTTGTCTTGCAAACGTCCACATCTGTTGACTCAGGGATCGAGACGTGGCTGCGCGGTCCTTTACAGCCATGCGGATAAGATGCCTGTCATCTCGACTGGTAGTGATACGAGGCCGTTGGGATCCAGCACGGTGTTCCGTATTACTCTCCTGAACCCACCGATTCCATATTCTGCTAACAGTCATTGGATCTCGACCAACGCGAGCAGCAATGTCTCGATACGATCAACCGCAATCGCGATAGGCTACAGTCCGACCTTAATCAAAGTCGGAAACGTGATGGTACGCATTTCTGCTCCTTACACGTGGCATCACAACAACGTTTCACCAGGCAACGCCGGTCAACTGCTGTTTGCGTATGAGAAATTGGTTGGAAACTTTCCTCATGTCAGCACGTTGTATATGTCACCACCGGCTCCAACCTTGTGTGAATGCTCTGAAAAGCTAATAATTTGCATATCACAGCATCTTCTTCCTGTCGGTCGGTTAATTTCGCGTCTATAGCACGTCATCTTCGTAGTGTAGCAATTTTAATGGCCAGTAGTGTATATAGGAGTCACCTGTGCTTTTATCCAGTCACTTGGGACTTCGCGCTGGCCGAGAGATACGTGGTAAATGCAAACTAAGTTAGAGAGAAATGCCTTAGGGTAATCTTTGTAAAACCGAACTGAGATTCCATTCGGACCCGGCAACGTATTTGTTTTCAACTCTTTCATTTGCTTCTCTACGCCAGGAATGACTATTTCTATGACCTCCATACAAGAGTCTGTGCGATAGTCAGACGCATGAACGATTTCTTAAACTTGAAATTTTAAATTTCAGCTTCCCTTTTACTATCTTCTGTTGCCATTGACTGGATAGAAGCCTTTGACTCGCTCAGCGATTTTGGCTAGGACCGGAATTTTCTCTGGTTCTGGGCAAGGTCTTTTGCTAAGGTGATAGTTGTTATGTACCTAGTGCATCGATCTTTTTAGAAACACGGATCTCTACTCTTTCCTGTAGTTATTTGAACTTTCGGTTTTGAGTGCTGCAGTCACTAGTGGGCAGTGTTTGTTATGCGAGAGTGGAAATGACCAATGTACAAGAGGCTGTTCACCGTGGTTTGCATGAGCAACTAAGTCTCATCTTGCTGTCACCAGAACAGTGTCTGGTCAAGGTTGAGGAAAATGTTACTGTCATCGCTGAGATTGGCAGCAAAGTTCAGTCAGCAGAGTTCGCCTTTTTATTATCATATGGCATCAGCGGAGGTGAGGACAGACGGTGACAGGAGAGAGGTTGGATAGACGCCAGGGGAAGTATTTTGAAGACTGTGTTTGGAACAGACACGCTAAGGGAGCTGAACTTGACAGCACAGGTAATGAAAGAGTTGACAGAGGATAATAAGTCAGTGGTTAAGTGACGTACCACGTAGACACAGTTAAACATACCAGTTGGGATCCAGGTAAAAGGCATGCATCATTTAGGTGCTTCACAGTTCACCCCTATCCGGGGAAATGGGGAGCCATTTGGAATTTGTGCAAGTGAGGAAAAGGGGTGCAGCTGTAATAGGCAAAACGGGGAGACAGGATTCTCCAAGGGATTTATTGAACCTACACCGTATTTCCAGCAAGCAGGAGTGCACTGTATTTATTCTGTGTACAACAGCATAGTAGTGGTAACGAGTCGCTACAAGCAAGGAAGGCTCACAGAAGCACGACAATTAGATCTATGAGGTAGTGGGTTGTTGATTAATGGAACGGTATTGGACATAACTGGTGCAACCTTACATCTACCAGCTTGATGACAGCAATTAATCACTTGAACATAACACAGCCGCAGCTGCACTGGCCAGAAAACCACTAGAGGTATTCCCAAAGCGGAATCAAACCGTCCTGAACCATATGTGGAAACCAGACCTGAACTATTCACGGAATCAGTTAACAGCCATACAAGAGTGGCGAATTTCTGCAGAACAGTTGATGAAACATTTTAAACAATATCGGGAAGGGCAACAAAGAGTAATCATGACACTGAGCAGCGTGATACCTAGAACCATAGAGGCCTAACTCTGCTGTGCATAGCCTTCATCAATTTGGGGCAGCAAGCCGCCCAGGTAACCAGTCCATCAGTAATACAAATCCGTGTTGACTGGATCCCTAGAGCGAGAATGAGGAATCTTGTAGAGTAAATGTCAAGAGAAATATATTTCTTAATGTTTAAAAAGGTATAACGCTACAGAATAAACCATGCATATTTGAAAATAATTGTCAAGGGTATATGACGAAAGAGTGTGAGAAGTATAAAAGCACAAAGTAATAAATATTCCAGAGGAACTAATGAAGTGTTAAATGGGTAGTAATGAGAAACTAAGTAGTGTAAGAGGAAATGTAGCGCGTTCGGTTTGTAAGTTAATTGCGGACTGTGAGCTGCTTGACGTTAGTGTTACAGAAACTCGTGTGGTAAGTGTCATATGCTGTAAAGACCGCTCTTCAGGGAGACCTGAGTGGCTAGATCTTTTCAGTGAAGAGAGATAGTGTAGTGCCGCTACTATTTAGGAGCAAAGTCCGTGAGAAGGTGCGGTGGATTATTGTATTAGCTGCCAGTAGCTGGTGAGCCTAGTGTGTTGCCATTTGGGCTAAGGCAATAACGATGTTGATTTATTGCGAGACGGGCTACGCTTACTTGTTCCAATCTGCCAGCACAGCGGTAATGCATCTATATTTACATCTACATCTACATGATTTCTCTGCATTTCACAATTAAGTGCCTGCCAGACGGTCCATCGGACCACGTTCAATCTATTTATTTACTGTTCCACACGGGAAAAACGAATATTTAATTCTTTCCGTGTGACATCTGATTTCTCTCCTGGATGATGATCGTTTGTCCCTATGTAGGTGGGCGCCAACAAAGCGTTTTCGCACTCTTAGAAGAGAAAGTTGATGATTAAAATTTCATGAGAAGGTCCTGCCACAGCGAAAAAGCGTTTGTTTTAATGACTGCCATTCCAATTCGTGTATCATATCCGCGACACTCTCTGTCCTAGTTTGCGACGATAAAAAACGAGCTGCCTTTCTTTGAACTTTGTCAGTGTCAACCGTCAGTCCTATTTGATGCTGATCCCCCAGAAGAGGGTGGACAAGAGTACTGTAAGCAGTCTCCTTACTAGTCCTGTTACGCTTTCTATGTGTTCCGCCAATAAATCGCAGTCTTTGGTTTCTTTCCACACAACATTTTCTATGTGAGCGTTGCAATTTAAATTGCTTGTAATGATGATCCCTACGCAATTAGTTGAGTTTACAGCCTTTAGATTTAGTGATTAGTCGTGTAACTGAAATTTGGCAGTTTCTTTTTAGTGCTCATGTGGATGACTTCACACTTTTCATGATTTAGAGCTCAGTTGCCACTTTCTGCACCATACAGATGTCTTGTCTAAATGATTTTGCAATTGGTTTGGATTTCTCTATCATCAGGGTTTCGTTGCTGTTGCTGAGTGTGTGGCCAGAAGCAGTGCATTGGAATGACTGTTGCGCTGCTATCTAGAATAATAAGTGTCGATTTTTAGCAGATTCATTCTGAGCCTAGTAGTCTACTAGGATGAAGGGGCCACGCCCGATGAGGAAGCATCATGGAGCTTCCAGCAGCAGCCACAGGTTCGGGTCTCTATCACAGTATCTGCTTCCTGCATTAAGACTACCCTCCAGACTTGGTGCCACAGCCCATCAAGCCTTCCTGGCTCATTCCAGCAGCAGCCAGATTCCTGCCCAGAGGCAGCGGGTCGCACCCCAAGCACGATAGTCAGCTTCAGAGAATGCTGTGGGAGAGCCATCTTGCTTCACGATTTGGCCGCCTGTGTGCGCTCATTCATCGCAGGATTGTCTACCTCGCAAGATTCCTGTCCATATCCACATGCTGCTGACGCCGGCGCTGTGGCTCACGTACTAAAGTAGAATGCCAGGCACCGTGTGCATCAGCAAATCAAGGCTCGGGCACGTGTTGCAGCCAGCTGGCCAGTCGGTAGCAGCTGCCTGGCCTTCTACCGGCCCCCTCTCCATTGGGTGGGGGCGTGATCGACCCCTGTCCCCGTAATGATGCAGTGCTGATGTACAAGTAGAAATAAGTTACTGAATTCCCTCTCGGCGTTCATCGGCTTGCCATCCAGTCTCAACCCTCAGTAGTTCGACATCCTGACATAGCGATCCACCACCCCTGGAATCTGCTATATGTCAGTGAGTCACAGTTGAAATCAGTCAGCTCATACTAATAGCTGGGGTTTGCGCTTTTTAAGGCTCGGTCATGTGTAAAGCAGGTGGCAGACCTTCGCTTCATTAATAGAACACTAGCTAAATGCAATCGGTCAGCCGGCCGAAGTGGCCGTGCGGTTAAAGGCGCTGCAGTCTGGAACCGCAAGACCGCTACGGTCGCAGGTTCGAATCCTGCCTCGGGCATGGATGTTTGTGATGTCCTTAGGTTAGTTAGGTTTAACTAGTTCTAAGTTCTAGGGGACTAATGACCTCAGCAGTTGAGTCCCATAGTGCTCAGAGCCATTTGAACCATTTGCAATCGGTCAACAAAAGTTACTAATCACTCGGGCGACCCATCCTAGATTATTGCTAAAGTGTGTGGGAACCAAACCAAACAGTATTATCCAGGGATACTGAACATGTGGAAAGAAAGGTACCACTGACGTTCACAGGTTTGTTTGGCGCGTGGGAGTGTCACAGAGATGCTGAAGAAAATGAACTGGCAGAATCTTGTAAACTATCCTGAGACAACCTGCTTACAAAGTTTCAAGAACCATCGTTAAATGATGCCTCTTGCCATATACTACAACACCGTACTTATCACTCTCATACGGATCGTGAGGATAAAATATGATTAATTACAGCGCACACAGAGGCATCTGAACAGTCGTTCGTCCTGTGCTCCATACGTGAATGGAACGGGAAAGAACCCTAATAACTGGTACAGTGGAAATTGCTCTCTGAACATGGCTTTGCAGGGTATAGCTGTAGATGTAGGTGTAAAAGGTACACGTCCTGCTCGATCTACACATCCTGGACCACAGTGGCGCATTGGATGTCGCGTTACATCAACAGCAAAATGTGCCGGTGCTCCAAGCATGTATCACATTCCCCAGTCTTAGGTGAAGTTGAATAGTAATCAGACGGAGGATTAATAGACGGTTCTAGGCGCTACAGTCTGGAACTGCGCGACCACTGCGGTCGCAGGTTCGAATCCTGCCTCGGGCATGGATGTGTGTGATGTCCTTAAGTTAGTTCGGTTTAAGTAGTTCTAAGTTCTAGAGGACTGATGACCTTAGAAGTTAAGTCCCATAGTGCTCAGAGCCATTTCAACCATTTGATTAATAGCAAAGCTTACGTTTCAACTACATTTGCACTAATAACTTATACACAGTTATCTCGTAAACGGCTGTTTTGCTGAATTATGTTTACTGGAAAGTTTATGCTTTCTCTCTCGTGCACTTTCAGCCATATTACTTTTCGCTGTAATTAGCGATATAACCGGGATATAAAAGTATTGTTACTTTAATAACACGGCAAATTTTCAGCATTAAACAGCCCTTTCACAATTGTGAAATATGAAGTAGGAATAATTTTAATACAGAAATACATATCAAGGGCCTATATCGGAAAAGTATGCCAAATAAATCGAAAGCAAACTTCAGGTGAAGAGCTGAAAACGATGATAGAAAAATAGCTTTGCAGTTTGTGCAAGAATACTGCGATGTATTTTACTAAGACGCTCACATAACGGATATTTCTGCTGCTCCTTCTCTGTTCCGATTGTTTCAAGCGGTCAGATATCCAGAAAAATGTTGAACTGAACTTAAGAGAGAGCTATAACAATTACGTTAAATTACATGTGTGAAATGGTGAGTGGAGTGGTATCAGCGAGTCAGTGCTGAGTGTGTGTCTCTTTGTGTGTGTGTGTGTGTGTGTGTGTGTGTGTGTGTGTGTGTGAGTGAGCGAGAGCGAGAGAGAGGGGGGTGGGGTGGGAGAGAGAGCGAGAGACAGAGGGAGAGAGCGAGAGAGACACAGAGAGAGAGTCTAGAATTGATGAGATGTGAATTAGAACAAAAGATCTTCATTGTATTGTTTCCATGTTACATTGTTACTTCCTATATCTCTTTCTGACATGTTCACATTATTGTAAAAATAGTCAAGGGATATCTCTTTCCGACATGTTCACATTATTGTAAAATGATCAAGGGGTTTATAGAAATCATTATTGTTGATTTCTTCCTCAGCGATCCATTCATTTCAGTGTATTTAATTCATTTCAGGAATGAACTACTCGGTAAATGAACGAAATAAAAATGCTGAAACAAAGACATACAATGTGGTGAAAGAAGTGAAGAGATATCCCCTAATATCGTGTTCGACTTATTTTTTCCCCGCGTATCATAGTAACTCGACGTGGCATGGACTTCACAAGTAGTTGTAAGTCTCCTGCAGAAATATTGAGACATGTTGACGCTATAGCCCTGATAACTTCGAAAATATTGCCGAAGCAGGATTTTACTCATGAACTGACCTCTCGATTATGTCCCACAAATGTTCGATGGGATTCGTGTATGGCGATCTGAGTGCTCAAATAATTCGCTCGAACTGTCCAGAATGTTCTTCAAACCAGTCATAAACAATTGTGGCCCAGTTCAAATGGTTCAAATGGCTCTGAGCACTATGGGACTTAACTTCTGAGGTCAGCAGTCCCCTAGAACTTAGAACTACTTAAACCTAACTAACCTAAGGACATCACACACACCCATGCCCGAGGCAGGATTCGAACTGCACTGCGGTTCCAGACTGTAGCGTGTAGAACCGCTCGGCCACCCCGGCCGGCTGTGGCCCAGTGACATGGTGCACTGTTAATCAATTAAACATCCGTCGTTGTTTGGGAAAATGAAGTCCATCAATGGCTCCAATTGGTCTCCAAGTAGCCGCACATAACCATTTCGAGTCAATCATCCATATAAACACAGTCCACCCCATTATGGAGCAGCCATCACCAGCTGGCGCAGTGCCCTGTTGACAACTTGGATCCACGGTTTTGTGAGATCTGCGCAACACTCGAATCCTGTCATCAGCTCTTACCAACTGAAATCGGGACTAATAACCAGACCACAGCTTTCCAGTCGTCTAGAGTCCAACGGATATGGTCACGAACCCAGGAGACGCACTGCAGGCGATGTCGTGCTGTTAGCAAAGGCACTCTCGTCGGTCATATGCTGACATAGCCTATTAACGCCAAATTTCGCCGCACTATCCTAACAGAAACGTTTGTCGTACGTCCCACATTGATTTCTGCAGTTATTTCACGCAATGTAACTTGTTTGTTAGTAATGACACCTCTACGCAAGTCCGCAGCTCGTGGTCGTGCGGTAGCGTTCTCGCTTCCCGCGCCCGGGTTCCCGGGTTCGATTCCCGGCGGGGTCAGGGATTTTCTCTGCCTCGTCATGACTGGGTGTTGTGTGATGTCCTTAGGTTAGTTAGGTTTAAGTAGTTCTAAGTTCTAGGGGACTGATGACCATAGATGTTAAGTCCCATAGTGCTCAGAGCCATTTGAACCATTTTTGAACCTCTACGCAAAAACCGCTGCTCTCGGTCGTTACGTGAAGGCCGTCGGTCACTGCGTTGTCCGCGGTGAGAGATAATGCTTGAAATTCGGTATTTTCGGCATACTATTGACACTGTGGACCACGGAATATTGGGTTCCCGGTTCCCGAACGATTTCCGAAGTGGAAAGTCCCTTGCGCCTAGCTCAACTGCCATTCCGCGATCAAAGTCAGTTAATTCCCGTCGTGCGGCCATAATAACTTCAGAAACCTTTTCATATGAATCACCTGAGTACAAATGAAAGCTACGTCAATGCACTGCCCTTTTGTACCTTGTGTACACGATACTACCGCCATCTGTATAAGTGAATGTCGCTATCCCATGACTTTGTGACAGTATACTCTTATATACTGTGTGAACTATTCACATTTAAAAAAGAGCGTCATGAAACCACCAAAAGCTGTTATAATGTGTGTTTATTCACAGAGAATTAGTTTAAGTCAAGCGACCATCTGCAAGTCACGAATTAATACTATATACAGTTTAAAAAGTTTTAAACTTCCTGGCCGATTAAAACTGTGTGCCAGACCGAGGTTCGAACTCGGCATCTTTGCACTTCGCGAGCAAGTGCTCCAGGAGTGCTAGCCTTGCAAGGTTCGCACGAGAACTTGATAGGAAGGTGGGAGACAAGGTACAGACGGAGTTAAGGCTGTGAGGACGGCTCGTGAGTCTAGCTTGGGTATCTCAGTCAATAGCGCACTTTCTCGCCAAAGGCAAAGTTTCCGAGTTCGAATTTTGCTTCAGCCCACAGTATTACTCTGCCAGTAAGTTTCGTATCAGCGCACATTCCGCTGCAAAGTGAAAATTTGATTCTTTAAGAAGACTGTTTGCCGTCAAATACATAATTGGTTGTAGCTACCGGTACTCTCACATACACATGCGTCTGTTATACATTTTTGACCAGTCGACAAGTGCAAAAAGCGACAGCCCATTATGGTGTTAACCACATTGTCTGGTCAAACTCGAACCATGAAGTGATGGCAAAATTAGCTGATGTTTGTTTTCATTACAGATTCAGCTTTTGGTGGCTCCTTACGCCATTCCTTAAATACATCGAAGGTGAGCAGCGCCGTTTTCAGAAAATATTTTAGAATATTCAGTCTGCGCCTATGTGTCGTATGACTGGTTAAGAATAGTGTAGCTCACGTGTAGAGCATTTCCAAGGACCATAGTGAGATTGATCTGCTGTATCCTATTGACATTAACTCTGTTTCTGCTGCAGAGAGTGTATTTCTAAAGCGGTCGCTGTGATCGGTTGGCGGCTGCATTGCTTTTGCTAGCTTATATATAATTCAGTTTCCACTACGATAAGCAGGTCTTTGCAAATGAAGTTTCCTTCTCCTCGTTGCAGAACTCTTCGCGAGGCCACCACCTGCTCGCCCCATTAAGGATTCCATCAGGCGTTCCCCCTGGAGAAACTCGCCAGGAGTCATCAGAGCAGAAATCGGACGATAGACCGCCTGGACACGAATTCCGTCCACCTGCAAGAAGCGCTCGCCGAAGCACTAGATTTGTATTCATGAGAATCCGCTGGATCTCATGAGCGACCGCCTCGCGGTTCTTCCCCCTTCCCATCCGACTGGGGATGGACCGACCAGCCAGCTCTGCACACCCCGGCTAGCTGTGAGCATTAAATCACTCTTCTAATCTTAGTTGTACCGGAGCAACAGCGTAGCCATTCGTCAGTTAATCGTAGAACCACGGTGACCACGTGAAGCAAGTAGTGGAGGGGGCTGTCCTTCTTTGCGAGGATACTACTGAAGCGTAATTTACGAGGTACTTTACGGATTCTCAGGAGGACATTCTAAGAGAGACAAGTGAAAAGTTGACGGCCTGGAAGTGAAATAATTATTTTAGGTAAAAAGTGCACTTTTTCCAATGAGTAGACTCCAACCCTGAAACGTGTTTCTGGACGGTCTGCAAAAACCCATCACCTGTTGACATTATTTCTTCATTAGAAACAAGCAAGGTAACAAGACAACTGTCTTGCAGGTGCTGTATTTCATTCTGAAGCGCAGTTTCTCGCTATAGTCGCAAATCCACGTTTGTGTGCTGGAATTCGATTTAGAAGGATCAGGAGTATTAGGGCTTTAACGTTCAATCGACGACGAGGACATTAGATACGTAACATACTCTCATACTGAGGACGGTGAGGAAGGAAACTGACCGCTTCCTCTTCAAAGGAACCATTCTGAAATTTGCTTAAGTCGTGTGACTAGGGCCTCCCATCGGGTAGACCGCTCGCCTGGTGCAAGTCTTCCGATTTGACGCCACTCCACTTCGGCGACTTGCACGTCGATAGTGATGAAATTATGATGATTAGGACAACACAACACCCAGTCCATCTGCTTAAGTGATTTATGGAAACCGCGGTAAAGCTAAGTTTTTCAATGTTGACTCGGAGGTAACCAGTTACAACCATCGAAGTGGAAGGAATATCATCACCAGTATTTGGTCGAGAAAGGGAGAGGAGGTAGTGGCGTACAGTTTGTTAGAATCAGACTTCGCGTTAAATTATAAATATCCGCAGAGTACCATGGGGCTACTGCTGATGGTTCTTTCTCAGTCAACGGGAACGTTAAGCTCGGCAGCCGCGATAGCACAAACTTTGATTGGGGATGCATGGGGATAGAAATCGTCCCGTCCTCTTAGTCTTAAATGATTTAGGGAAAAGAATCTGGATGACCAGACAAGAATCTGGAGCGCAGTTTTTCGCTACGAACAAAATGTCTTACTACTGTGATAATTTTCTGCCTCGACTCAGAGATAGTTAAAATCCTCGTGGTGGAAGAAATTGGATGGCAAGAGAGAGAAAGACGGCTAGAATCCTCGTGATGGAAGAAATTGTGTGGCAAGGGAGAGAGAGGTGATGGAGTAGGTGCTATTTATGATTACGAAGTTTTCTGCAGGTGTCTTGCACTAAATTACAAATCCACCGGCAGTGTCTCATGAAGCGAATGTTGACCTTGTCCTCTCTTGGGGCGTTAAAGTAGGTGGCTATCTTGGTGCTATTCTAAAGCATACGTAGGAAAATAATTCCACTACTGTACTAGTACAATTACACTGATGATGACAAATTGCTGGGAACAGTATCTACTGTAAGATATCTAGGAGTAACCAGCCAGAGAAAGCTTGGGTGGAATGACCACATGAAGCAAATAGTAGGGAAATCAGATGCCGGACTGAGATTCACAGTAAGCATCTTAAGGAACGTACTTTATCCACGAAAAAAGTGATTTACAAGAAACTTGTTTGATCGATTTTTTAATATTGGTCATCAATTTGGGACGCTTACCAGTAGGATTGATAGAAGAGATAGAGTATATCCGACGAAGAGAGGCATGTTTCGATCAAGAGGTAGTTTAGACAGCGCGAGAGTTACAGAGAAGCTCAACAACTCCAGTGGCAGGCGTTACGGGAGAGGCCTTGTGCGTCATGGAGTGGTTTACTACTGAAATTCTGAGTGCGCACTTTCAGGGAAAAGTCACATAACGTATTAATTCCTCCCATATACATATCACGAAATTACCACCACTTGAAAATTCGGCCCCGAGGAGTGGCCGCGTGGTTAGAGGTGTCATGTCACGGATTACGCAGTCCCTCCTGCCGGAGGTTCGAGTCCTCCCTCGGGCATAGTTGTGTGTGTGTGTTGTTCTTAGCATAAGTTAGTTTAATTAGTGTGTAAGTCTAGGGTCCGATGACCTCAGCAGTTTGGTCCCTTGGTCCCTTAGGAATTCACACAAATTGGAACTTTTTTTTTGAAAGTTCGAGAAAGTAGAGGTAATACGGATGATTACCGACAACCAGTCTTCCCACACGGCATTCGCGAGTGGAATGGGGAAAGGGGCATCAATTGGTGGTACCAGAAGTACCCTCCAACAAGCACCGTTAGGTGGTTTGCGGAGTATCGTGTAGGTGTATATGTAGAAGGGAGAAAAGGAAGGAAGATTACATTTCAACATCTCATTGACGACAAGTTCATTAGAAACTGCGTACAGTTCTGGAATGAGGAAGGATACCAGCAAAGCCCTTTCAAAGGAACATCATGGAATATTTCGTAGCCAATGTAAGGAAAGCAAGGAAATCATAAATCTCGATGGCTGGACGGAAATTTAAACCGCTGTCCTCTTGAATACTAATCCAGTGTTTTACTACTGCGCCAGTTCTTTCTGTTGGTGGGGAAGCTATTCAAGAGCAGTAAGCTATATTCCGGCACTCGGTACCGCCAATGTCTATAAATGTTGTGCGCATTAAATATTGTCACATGCATTGGTCGAATATACCGGGTGTTTCAAAATCAACATCGGGGTTTTAAGGCCTTGTAACATTTATTGCATTCAACTTACAATTACGTCCGCCCCCGGTAGCTGAGTGGTCAGCGCGACGGAATGCCAATCCTATGGGCCCGGGTTCTATTCCCGTCTGGGCCGGAGATTTTATCCTCTCAGAGACTGCGTGTTATGTTGTCCTAATCATCATCATTTCATTCCCATCGACGCGTAAGCCACCGAAGTGGCGTCAAATCGAAAGACTTGCACCCGGCGAACGTTCTACCCAACGGGAGGCCCTAGTCACATCACATTTACATTTAACTTACAATTATACATCAAACACAGGAGCAACTCAAATAATTTCTCTTGGAAGTGTTCAATGTGAGCATCCCACGCAGCACGCGTCTAGTCGATAGGCGAGTTCTTTTCGTACCTTCATCAGTGTGTCTGGAGTAATTGTTGCAACAACTGCTTCAATCCTGTTTCTTAAATCGGGTAGCTCAGCTGTTAGCAGAGGCACATACATATGATCCTTTATGAATCCCCAAAAGTAAAAATGGCATGGCGTCAGATCGGGTGTACGTGGAGGCCATGCGAAACAAGCTGTCGTCCGACCTCTGGCTACAACGTCGTTTAATGTGTCGCATCCTGAGTTGTGGCAGTGAGACGGTGCACCACTTTGTTGCCAAATAAAATTCAGTAGTTCAGCTTCTTTCGATTAAGAAAAGATTCATAGTTCTTTTACAGTTGCTTCGCCCAAAAAGAAAGACCAATAAACTTTCCGCCGTGATATAACGCAAAAAACATTCAATGTAGGGGAGTATCGTTGCAGCTATACCATATCGTTGGGATTTGGTAACCTCCAGATGCACACATTACGTGTGTTCAGATTTCCACTTAGGTGAAATGTCGATAAATCACTAAAGATGAGGCAGTGTTGCAAAGTGTCACGTAAACCATACTCCCTAGACTTTAAGGCTTGTTTGTAACAACTGCAGACGATAAGGACGTAGTTGTGTCTCTTTAAAAGTCTTCACACATACGTCACTGGAATTGCTAATTCTCGACCAGCCTTTCAAACTGATTTCTTGGAGCTATGCATGAGAGACTCTCTCACCTGTCAAACGTCTATGGATGTTATCCATAGTGGAGAAACTTCAGGATAAGGAAATCAGGCACAAGCACATAACAGCGATCTCAGAAAGGTACCAGTCAGTTGAATGTAATCAATTACAGTCATTGGAAAAGGTACAGGGACACAGTACTGGAAGTGGCTAAAGAATGTCTTGGAACAGTAGTGTGTAAAAGTAGGATGAAGCAAACAGCTTGGTGGAATGACACAGTCAAGGCAGCCTGTAAAAGGAAAAAGAAGGCGTATCAAAAATGGCTACATACTAGAACTCAGGTAGACAGAGAAAGTTATGTTGAAGAAAGAAACAAAGCCAAACAGATAATTGCAGCATCCAAGAAGAAATCTTGGGAAGACTTTGGAAACAGGTTGGAGACTATGGGTCAATCTGCTGGAAAACCATTCTGGAGTGTAATTAGCAGTCTTCGAAAGGAAGGTAAGAAGGAAATGACAAGTATTTTGGACAGGTCAAGAAAACTGCTGGTGAATCCTGTGGATGCCTTGGGCAGATGGAGGGAATAATTTGAAGAGTTGCTCAATGTAGGTGAAAATACGATCAGTAATGTTTCAGATTTAGAGGTAGAATGGGATAGGAATGATTATGGAAATAGAATCACATTTGAGGAAGTGGAGAAAATGGTCAATAGATTGCAGTGCAATAAAGCAGCTGGGGTGGATGAAATTAAGTCGGAACTCATCAAATACAGTGGAATGTCAGGTCTTAAATGGCTACACAGGATAATTGAAATGGCCTGGGAGTCGGGACAGGTTCCATCAGACTGGACAAAAGCAGTAATCACACCAATCTTTAAACATGGAAACAGAAAAGATTGTAACAAATACAGAGGTATCTCTTTAATCAGCGTTGTGGGCAAAATCTTCTCAGGTACTGTTGAAAGGAAAGTGCGAGTATTAGTTGAGGACCAATCGGATGAAAATCAGTGTGGGTTTAGGCCTCTTAGAGGTTGTCAGGACCAGATCTTTAGCTTACGGCAAATAATGGAGAAGTGTTATGAGTGGAACAGGAAATTGTATCTATGCTTTGTAGATCTAGAAAAGGCATATGACCGGGTTCCTAAGAGGAAGTTATTGTCTGTTCTACGAGATTATGGAATAGGAGGCAAACTTTTGCAAGCAATTAAAGGCCTTTACATGGATAGTCAGGCAGCAGTTAGAGTTGACGGTAAATTGAGTTCATGGTTCAGAGTAGTTTCAGGAGTAAAGACAAGGCTGCAATCTGTCTCCACTGTTGTTCATATTATTTATGGATCATATGTTGAAAACAACAGACTGGCTGGGTGAGATTAAGATATGTGAACACAAAATAAGCAGTCTTGCATATGCGGATGACTTAGTTGTGATGGCAGATTCGATTGAAAGTTTGCAGAGTAATATTTCAGAGCTAGATCAGAAATGTAAGGACTATGGTATGAAGATTAGCATCTCCAAAACGAAAGTAATGTCAGTGGGAAAGAAATATAAACGGATTGAGTGCCAAATAGGAGGAACAAAGTTAGAACAGGTGGACGGTTTCAAGTACTTAGGATGCATATTCTCACAGGATGGCAACATAGTGAAAGAACTGGAAGCGAGGTGTAGCAAGGCTAATGCAGTGAGCGCTCAGCTACGATCTACTCTCTTCTGCAAGAAGGAAGTCAGTACCAAGACTAAGTTATCTGTGCACCGTTCAATCTTTCGACCAACTTTGTTGTATGGGAGCGAAAGCTGGGTGGATTCAGGTTACCTTATCAACAAGGTTGAGGTTACGGATATGAAAGTAGATAGGATGATTGCAGGTACTAGTAGATGGGAACAATGGCAGGAGGGTGTCCACAATGAGGAAATCAAAGAAAAACTGGGAATGAACTCTATAGATGTAGCAGTCAGGGCGAACAGGCTTAGATGGTGGGGTCATGTTACACGCATGGGAGAAGCAAGGTTACCCAAGAGACTCATGGGTTCAGCAGTAGAGGGTAGGAGTCGGGGCAGACCAAGGAGAAGGTACCTGGATTCGGTTAAGAATGATTTTGAAGTAATAGGTCTAACATCAGAAGAGGCACCAATGTTAGCACTGAATAGGGGATCATGGAGGAATTTTATAAGGGGGTTATGCTCCAGACTCAACGCTGAAAGGCATAATCAGTGTTAGATGATGATGATGATGATGGTGGTGGTGGTATTCACCGTCTTGTCTCACAGTTGGATAAATATATTAACAGTTTTTGTGACTACTTTTGAAGTACTAAACAGTTTACTTACTTTTTCTCTATCTGTCTCGTTTTTATTTGACTGCCCCTCATAATGTTGTAGGCCGCGTGTCTACTGTGAACTATTCTTCCCTCGGAAGCTGTGGGGTTTCCGTAGCTGACTCATCGAGCTGGCGTAAACTGCTATTCTGGTGAGATAAAGCTACGCTTTGTCCCAGTATTAAGTAGCGGTGGACCTGGTGTAAAATGGGATAGTGAGGTCCTAGGCTTTTCTATACAGGGAACGATGGCGAGAGGCAGGGGTACCAATCATGAGTCAGTCTGCTGCAGAGAGATACTGGCTGTACCAGTCCTCTCGTTGGATTCAGTGGGTGGTGTCGTGGTTAGTTGTGAAATCGTACTGCAGTGATGTATTTTCAAATATTGCATTTTTAACCATTTTCCCAATGACGGAGACAACAAGGCATATCACGGTGACTGAAACAATTTTGGAGTGAATACAAACATCTGTCTGCTGTAAGAGTATGCTACCAGTAATGATTCTGAGTAGTCTGATGACGGACGAGTCCACAAATTTCATGTAATTGTTAAACATGGTAATTACCGCTTATGACTATAAAAACTGAGAGTCCCAAGTGATAATTACCGTGATTAATAATGGTGCAACGGTGCAAGCCTCCTGCGCAGCTACTAAATATATAAATCAGAGGTACAAGGAACCTGAATTCTGTGAGTGAGTTATGTGTTGTGTACGCTGACCAGAGCCGGAGACCCGAGGGAGCGCTTACAAGCAGAAGCACTCTCGCATTTTCTTGGAAGTCGCCCCAAGAAGCCAGAATATTGACACCGACGGGCACCAGTGAGCACCAGCGAGCGTAGGACACCAAACGGTGTACCCGCAGAGTAAGCGCCAAATACACTCCTGGAAATGGAAAAAAGAACACATTGACACCGGTGTGTCAGACCCACCATACTTGCTCCGGACACTGCGAGAGGGCTGTACAAGCAATGATCACACGCACGGCACAGCGGACACACCAGGAACCGCGGTTTTGGCCGTCGAATGGCGCTAGCTGCGCAGCATTTGTGCACCGCCGCCGTCAGTGTCAGCCAGTTTGCCGTGGCATACGGAGCTCCATCGCAGTCTTTAACACTGGTAGCATGCCGCGACAGCGTGGACGTGAACCGTATGTGCTGTTGACGGACTTTGAGCGAGGGCGTATAGTGGGCATGCGGGAGGCCGGGTGGACGTACCGCCGAATTGCTCAACACGTGGGGCGTGAGGTCTCCACAGTACATCGATGTTGTCGCCAGTGGTCGGCGGAAGATGCACGTGCCCGTCGACCTGGGACCGGACCGCAGGGACGCACGGATGCACGCCAAGACCGTAGGATCCTACGCAGTGCCGTAGGGGACCGCACCGCCACTTCCCAGCAAATTAGGGACACTGTTGCTCCTGGGGTATCGGCGAGGACCATTCGCAACCGTCTCCATGAAGCTGGGCTACGGTCCCGCACACCGTTAGGCCGTCTTCCGCTCACGCCCCAACATCGTACAGCCCGCCTCCAGTGGTGTCGCGACAGGCGTGAATGGAGGGACGAATGGAGACGTGTCGTCTTCAGCGATGAGAGTCGCTTCTGCCTTGGTGCCAATGATGGTCGTATGCGTGTTTGGCGCCGTGCAGGTGAGCGCCACAATCAGGACTGCATACGACCGAGGCACACAGGGCCAACACCCGGCATCATGGTGTGGGGAGCGATCTCCTACACTGGCCGTACACCACTGGTGATCGTCGAGGGGACACTGAATAGTGCACGGTACATCCAAACCGTCATCGAACCCATCGTTCTACCATTCCTAGACCGGCAAGGGAACTTGCTGTTCCAACAGGACAACGCACGTCCGCATGTATCCCGTGCCACCCAACGTGCTCTAGAAGGTGTAAGTCAACTACCCTGGCCAGCAAGATCTCCGGATCTGTCCCCCATTGAGCATGTTTGGGACTGGATGAAGCGTCGTCTCATGCGGTCTGCACGTCCAGCACGAACGCTGGTCCAACTGAGGCGCCAGGTGGAAAAGGCATGGCAAGCCGTTCCACGGGACTACATCCAGCATCTCTACGAACGTCTCCATGGGAGAATAGCAGCCTGCATTGCTGCGAAAGGTGGATATACACTGTACTAGTGCCGACATTGTGCATGCTCTGTTGCCTGTGTCTATGTGCCTGTGGTTCTGTCAGTGTGATCATGTGATGTATCTGACCCCAGGAATGTGTCAATAAAGTTTCCCCTTCCTGGGACAATGAATTCACGGTGTTCTTATTTCAATTTCCAGGAGTGTACATTCCTAGCAAATCAGAGTCATACTCGTACATCAATTATTACAGTCACGTTTTGTAAGGAAAAACTGAAGCTTAAAATCGAGACAAAGGTGATTCATACAACAAATTAGGAGATTAATGAAAGTAAATACTGAGAAGTAATATTGACAGTAGCAGCGTGGAGGATGGCTATACTGTGATTGTGTGCTGCTTCCCAGAAATGCTTATCTAGCAGAATGTGCCATCTGCCCATAATTCGCTCGCACTTAGTGAAGATGTAGTACAGCTCACTTGTCATTATTGATCGGCTGAACTGTTACTTTCCGTTAACAGAGATTTTTGTTATTATAACTTTTTGGTAATTGGTATTTTTAGTTGTGAAACGTCACAGTTCAAAACTCATTTTACGAATCCACAACCTGTATCCTTCCCCTCTCTACTCCAACATTAGAATGTTACTGCTGTTATTTATCACTATAGCTGTTACATTGTGATTAGTCACGTGTGACAACCAAAACGAACAGGCTCTGGCGAGTATATCTCATAACTGGTATATCTGGCCAGGCGAATTGCGTCAGTGCAACGAAGTGATACGTTCCCGCCTGTACAGACGGTTACAGGTCAGGACCTTAGGCTAGCAATGTCAGTCACCAAACTGGAAAAACGTTGCGTGAGATGATATTGTTGATATTTACAACTGTTCCTTCTCTGTTGCCACGTGATGAAAAAAAGATACATGAGAAGTGGACGCACTCATCATCATCATCATCATCATCATTTAACAGTGATTATGCCTTTCAGCGTTCAGTCTGGAGCATAGCCCCCCTTATAAAATTCCTCCATGATCCCCTATTCAGTGCTAACATTGGTGCCTCTTCTGATGTTAGACCTATTACTTCAAAATCATTCTTAACCGAATCCAGGTACCTTCTCCTTGGTCTGCCCCGACTCCTACCCTCTACTGCTGAACCCATGAGTCTCTTGGGTAACCTTGCTTCTCCCATGCGTGTAACATGACCCCACCATCTAAGCCTGTTCGCCCTGACTGCTACATCTATAGAGTTCATTCCCAGTTTTTCTTTGATTTCCTCATTGTGGACACCCTCCTGCCATTGTTCCCATCTACTAGTACCTGCAATCATCCTAGCTACTTTCATATCCGTAACCTCAACCTTGTTGATAAGGTAACCTGAATCCACCCAGCTTTCGCTCCCATACAACAAAGTTGGTCGAAAGATTGAACGGTGCACAGATAACTTAGTCTTGGTACTGACTTCCTTCTTGCAGAAGAGAGTAGATCGTAGCTGAGCGCTCACTGCATTAGCCTTGCTACACCTCGCTTCCAGTTCTTTCACTATGTTGCCATCCTGTGAGAATATGCATCCTAAGTACTTGAAACCGTCCACCTGTTCTAACTTTGTTCCTCCTATTTGGCACTCAATCCGTTTATATTTCTTTCCCACTGACATTACTTTCGTTTTGGAGATGCTAATCTTCATACCATAGTCCTTACATTTCTGATCTAGCTCTGAAATATTACTCTGCAAACTTTCAATCGAATCTGCCATCACAACTAAGTCATCCGCATATGCAAGACTGCTTATTTTGTGTTCACATATCTTAATCTCACCCAGCCAGTCTGTTGTTTTCAACATATGATCCATAAATAATATGAACAACAGTGGAGACAGATTGCAGCCTTGTCTTTACTCCTGAAACTACTCTGAACCATGAACTCAATTTACCGTCAACTCTAACTGCTGCCTGACTATCCATGTAAAGGCCTTTAATTGCTTGCAAAAGTTTGCCTCCTATTCCATAATCTCGTAGAACAGACAATAACTTCCTCTTAGGAACCCGGTCATATGCCTTTTCTAGATCTACAAAGCATAGATACAATTTCCTGTTCCACTCATAACACTTCTCCATTATTTGCCGTAAGCTAAAGATCTGGTCCTGACAACCTCTAAGAGGCCTAAACCCACACTGATTTTCATCCGATTGGTCCTCAACTAATACTCGCACTTTCCTTTCAACAGTACCTGAGAAGATTTTGCCCACAACGCTGATTAAAGAGATACCTCTGTATTTGTTACAATCTTTTCTGTTTCCATGTTTAAAGATTGGTGTGATTACTGCTTTTGTCCAGTCTGATGGAACCTGTCCCGACTCCCAGGCCATTTCAATTATCCTGTGTAGCCATTTAAGACCTGACATTCCACTGTACTTGATGAGTTCCGACTTAATTTCATCCACCCCATCTGCTTTATTGCACTGCAATTTATTGACCATTTTCTCCACTTCCTCAAACGTGATCCTATTTCCATAATCATTTCTATCCCATTCTACCTCTAAATCTGAAACATTACTGATCGTATTTTCACCTACATTGAGCAACTCTTCAAAATATTCCCTCCATCTGCCCAAGGCATCCACAGGATTCACCAGCAGTTTTCTTGACCTGTCCAAAATACTTGTCATTTCCTTCTTACCTTCCTTTCGAAGACTGCTAATTACACTCCAGAATGGTTTTCCAGCAGATTGACCCATAGTCTCCAACCTGTTTCCAAAGTCTTCCCAAGATATCTTCTTGGATCCAGCAATTATCTGTTTGGCTTTGTTTCTTTCTTCAACATAACTTTCTCTGTCTACCTGAGTTCTAGTATGTAGCCATTTTTGATACGCCTTCTTTTTCCTTTTACAGGCTGCCTTGACTGTGTCATTCCACCAAGCTGTTTGCTTCATCCTACTTTTACACACTACTGTTCCAAGACATTCTTTAGCCACTTCTAGTACTGTGTCCCTGTACCTTGTCCATTCCTTTTCCAATGACTGTAATTGACTACATTCAACTAACTGGTACCTTTCTGAGATCGCTGTTATGTACTTGTGCCTGATTTCCTTATCCTGAAGTTTCTCCACTCTTATCCTCCTACATATGGACCTGACCTCCTGCACTTTCGGCCTCGCAATCCCAATTTCACTGCAGATTAAATAATGATCAGTGTCATCAAAGAATCCCCTGAATACACGTGTGTCCCTCATAGCCTTCCTGAATTCCTGATCTGTTATTATATAGTCAATGACAGATCTGGTTCCCCTGCTTTCCCAAGTATACCGGTGAATGTTCTTATGTTTAAAAAAGGAGTTTGTGGTTATTAAGCCCATACTGGCACAGAAATCCAAGAGTTGCTGCCCGTTCCTGTTGGCCTCCATATCCTCTCCAAATTTACCCATTACCTTTTCATACCCTTCTGTTCGATTTCCAATCCTGGCGTTAAAATCACCCATGAGCAGAACACTGTCCTTGTCCTTTACTCTAACAACTACATCACTGAGTGCCTCATAAAAACTATCCGTCTTATCTTGATCAGTCCCTTCACAATGCGAATATACTGACACAATCCTAATTTTCTTGCTAGACACTGTCAAATCTATCCACATCATTCGTTCGTTTACATACCTTATTGCAACTACGCTGGGTTCCATTTCTTTCCTGATGTAAAGCCCTACACCCCATTGTGCTATTCCTGCTTTGACTCCTGACAAGTAGACCTTGTATTCTCCCACTTCTTCTTCTTTCTCACCCCTTACCCGAATGTCACTAACAGCTAAAACGTCCAGCCCCATCTTACTTGCAGCCTCTGCCAGCTCTACCTTCTTCCAAGAGTAGCCCCCATTGATATTAATAGCTCCCCATCTCATTACCATTTGTTTGCCAAGTCGTATCTTCGGAGTCCCTGGTTTGTCAGTTAGAGGTGGGACTCCGTCACCTCCAAAGGTCCGAGGCATTTTGCTCTGATTGTTGTCAGCATCATATTTAAAGTACCAGGGAAGCAGGTTGCTAGCCTTACTTGCCCCGAGTCCCATTGGGTTTTACCCCTAACGGCTGAGGGACTAACCGGTGGATTTGGTAGTCTTTGCCGTATGAGCACAAAGGTGACCACGACTCAGAATATGTCCGAGATGCCCAGCCTTATTCCAAAGTAACTGGTATCCCGACTGTCGGGACCAATTACTTGGCCACTCATACGTTGCCCGTGGTTCATGAACTAGGACATGACTGACGCACTTGTGCACAGAAATAAAATTGTTGCAGAAAAACAATCTGTAGTAACTGTGGTTCACATTTATTCTTCTTTTGGCTTTAAATTCTGTAGTAATGGAACAAGTACGAAAATATTAATAGTGTGGTCCTGAGAGTCATAACATAAATTTCCAGAGAGTACAGTATGAGTTCGTGTTTAAAATACGGATTCTAACCACTTTATTGATCTGACAATTATACACTGTGAATAACATTGCTGGTAGATAATAACGATAGGAAAGTTTAATAATTTTTGTGATTTACTTAACGCAATTCCCGTTCTGATTACTTGCTGCCTTATGTATCCATCCACATCTAAGAGAGAGAGAGAATCGTGCAGATCCAAGATATACTTCGGTAGAATAAGACACTAAGTTCTTAGATCGTAGTACGAACGTTGGTCAACAAATGGCACCTCATTGAATGTTGTAATGCTACTTTCAATTGTTACTAGCGACTCAACACTGTTCTTGAGAACAGTCTAAATAATTTGTAGCAGTCAAAATGGCTTCCAAGACGGTATGAACGCCGTAAAACAGACGAGATGCAGTCTAGTTGTGAGTGGAACTACAGTCAGATACTGATGACTTGTTATTACGGAGAACTCTGACTTCTCATTCACTTGTGTTGAGTAACCGTTAACGTGATTACATGCCCACTCCTACATCACATGTAGGTTTGTTGACGTCCACTTTTAGCGAAGACTATAGCTGAGAGGTAGCTGTGGAGGGCGACGTGTAAAGATTAAAATGTTTTTTAACTTCGGTTGTCCTGTGCGATTTTTGGATACTACAGCCTTTTTACAACTGCGTCAAAACTATTTATGTGAATAGCCATCAAGCGCTGCAGAACGATCTGTTCAATAATGTTCTCTCTCTCCAAGAATTATGCAGAGGAGTCAGGAACCACGGCTATAAATAAAACACTAATATTATTTTTTTTACTGAGCTCCATATTCTGACGAAAGTTCACATGCATAAGAATTAGTTCTGAACATCCTTAAAGCCCGTTGTATTATACTGAGCACGGTTCAGAAACGATATCTTCTCTTTGTCCCTTATTCTGTTAAGTTAATGGCTCGCTTTTAAAGTGACGAATAATCTCAGACATTTTTCACGCAGTTTTCTATATCACACGAAACAGGACATCGAAAATGAAATACGTGTTTTCCAGTTAAATTATTAATCCAAGTAAGTTCATTTTACATTGTTTCACAAGATGTACGTGATGTCTCTTTCACTAGAAAAAACAATCGTGTCAGTCGTCATTAACTCCGTTGAGGGCTAGCGGACACGGACAAGTCATACCACATTCTGCAGCGGAGTGTAACACATTCCGTATCACTGAAGACGATCGAGGGACCTCTGACGTGCAGAAACGCCAGTTTCTATATACTTGCGGTGCGAAAGGGGATTGAAACACTTGGCCTGAACTTGCTTTCAGCATTGCCAACAGCGCTCATCGAGTACCTTTTTTTACTAAAGCCAATTTTTTTCTAAGTAAATACATAATCTGTACATACTTTATAATTTTTGAGCTCAATAACTTTTATAATTGAACTTCCAGAATTTTTTAAACGGCGATGTAGATAGTAGCCTCTGAACTGTCTGTTTCTATTTTTTGTGCCTTAACTGAATTGCAACATCATAATGAAAATGGAAAATTTTCATTATTACTTATAAAAAACCCTCTGCTGTCATTTTAGCTTTGAGTCTTGTTTACTAAGGTAAGTTAAGGGGAGTTGGAATGGGGAAATTATTTTTCACCTTTTCGGATTTTTATCTCGTTAAAAAATTAACAATTTCCCGAATAAAATGATGTATATGATGTATATATCACTCATAAACTCACGTCGGCAGCACTTTATTTTATTTTTTTAAACATAATCTACAACAGTTGAAAATGTTAAAATTTTTATGTGCATTACTTCATGATCCAATAAAATCGGTAATTTATTATATAGAAGGCTATGAATTACTGTGTTATAAAGGTTATCCTTTAGCACTGTCAAAAATATTAACGTATCGGTTCATAGTATAAACACGCGTTGTATGTCGAAATGCTAACGTTTCTCCGAGGAAAAGTTGCGAATAGATTGGTAAATCTCTCAAAAAGTAAAGTATGACTCCAAAATAAAATGTTTTTAAGAAGCATGGGTTTCATGGTAATAGATTTTCGAATAAAGGGAAACATTGTGTTTAACGTGTGATGTGTGCAGTTATAGACAATGAAATACATGCAAACTCGTCAGTATCTAGTATCCATTAGTGCTTCGAAGATTAAAATAAAACGAAAGTGATGTAAATGTTAGGTTAGGTTATGTTCTGATAGATTTAAACATCCTAAGAAGGGTGTTAGGTGAATGTGTGTGTGTGTGTGTTGTAAAATATGTGGAGGGCCAGTTAGTTTACATGAAGACTATCCAGGAAACTTATCATTAATTGTGCCAGTTGTAAAGATACACATTCATTCTGGAATTCTGATAAGTGTAAAGAGAATTATTTTGAAGTAAATGTTAGGTGGTTTTATGGATTGAGAGCTATTGGCAAAGGAGATACTGCAGCAGAAACAATGTGTGCTGTGATGAATATGCCGCGCCCACCTTGCAAAATCGACAAGTATGCAGAACTTATTGGAGCTGCTCTGGAATCTGTTGCATGTGAGTCAGTGAAGGATGTTGCAAACGAAGCTGTTGAAATAAATGCTGGTATGACTGACATGCAAGTTGCTTTTGATGGCACTTGGCAGAAGCGCGACTACAGTTCTAAGAAGTCTGTTGCTACAGTGACCGGTGTGAATACTGGAAAAGTAATAGATTTCCAGATTTTAACCAAACATTGTTATAAGTGAAAGTTAGAGTATGAAGAAAGGCATATCTGTGACAGCAATTATGAAGGAACAACTGATGGTATGGAGGCCTCTGCAGTTATCGAAATTTATAGTCGATCTGTGAACGAAAGGGGAGTGTGTTACACTAAGTTCTTAGGAGATGGAGACTCAAAATCATATAACAGCGTAGTAGCCGCTCGGCCTTATGGTGAGAAGATTATCACAAAACTGGAATGTGTTGGTTATGTCCAGAAGAGGATGGGCACCAGGTTGAGGAAGTTGAAACAAAGTTTGAGAGATGAGAAACCTCCTGATGGTAAAACCATAAGAGGCAGGCTGACAGACAAAATGATTGATGAACTGCAGCAGTATTATGGGATGCCCATTGGAAATAATACTGAGAGTTTGTTGAAAATGAAGCAGGCAGTATGGGCTACCTTCTTCCACAGACTGTCAACTGATGAAAAACCAGTACACCGCCTTTGCCCTCCTGGACCTGATTCATGGTGCAATTACCGCAATGCCCAGTACTCAAACAATTCATATAGCCATAAACATTCCATCCCAGCAGCAGTCATGGAAATCATAAAACCTATTTACAGAGACCTGGCAAATCCTGAATTACTGAAGAAGTGTGTGCATGGTCAGACTCAAAATCCCAATGAGTCGTTCAATAATCTTATAAGGACTCGCTTACTAAAAAACATTTTCGTTGGACTGAAGACGCTAAAGTGGAGGGGAGGGGGACAGTGATGTTGTTATTGCTTCTAGTGATGACAACATTGGTAAGGTGAAAGTGCTACAACACATGGGAATGAATCCTGGAGCAAACTGCATCAGAGAACTTGAACGGATGGACAAGGTTCCCATTGATAAAGCATAGTATGCAGCACAGTTGGCCATTAAGGAGTCCAGAAAGAAGAAAAGAAGAAAGAACTTGGAAAAATATAAAGAGGATGATATACAGTATGGTGCAGGGTGCTTCTGAGTGACTGAAAATAAAAAATTAAGCATATATTAAAAGTCTTCTGAATCTTTAGAAGCCGTTCCTCAAAATTTACATTTTCTGTTGCATTTTTCCCTAAATCTCAGAAACGACTTTGAGTAGAGTATTCAAATTTTCAGGGAGTAATAACATACATGTTCTGAGTGTACTGCACTGAAAGAAGACCATAATGTTATGTATAACTAAAATTATTTAGGAGAACGTACAAAAAAGTACACAGAATGTCAACTGTGTAATTAACAAAATTGTATTTCCGAAAGCAGTTGCTGAAATGCACTTATTGTAGTTCAGTAGACTCAGAACAGACAGTTTAATGTCCTGTAAAAGTTTTATGTCAGTGGCTATAGTGGTTCCTGAAATACAGGGAATTCAAGTCACTAAATTTGACATTGTTGGGATAGGGCATTCCAACTCCCCTTAATCCAACTTTTTTTTATAGGTTTTGGTAAGAAATTGTTTTTACTTAATAATTAAAAAAGTAAAGCAGGGAACTTCAAGAAAACTTCTATCACATGTTTTTATGATAAACTGAACCTAATTTCAAAGGGAAATCTTTCTAATATCAATGTTATGAACTTTAAAATTTAGAAAAATGGAAAAAACTAAAATAGTTAGCTTCATGAAAACTTCTACAGTCTGTTTTTATAACCAACAGAATCTAATTCCAAATTACAACTTTCTAAGTTTAGTATTACAAGCTTTTAAATTTTCGCAAAAATTGTATTTTGAAGAAAATATTATTGGATCATACTGAGGCTCGAAACCTTTCACACAATCTAGCCAAGTTCTGTAATAACATTTAAACATTTACTTTTATGTAATATTCTCACATCGTGCCTTTATTCGCTGTGTTCACAGCAAGCGTTAGACTCTGCTCCCTGACCTTGGCCGAGAAATGGGGAAAAATCAATGTCTCCTCGCCACACTGGACATACCAATAAGTGCTAGCTTCCCCACAGTTGGAGTGATAGGCAGGCTTGGTAACTACTAGCAGTATTGGATCTTGTATCTGTCAGCAAAGTTTCGTCCCTGTTTGTATGTCAGCAACTGTTGTCAAACATACTGTGAGATATGTCTTGCTGCCAGCAACATAGTGAAAGTTTGACATTTATTGACTTTTGTAATCTTGTATGAAAAGTTTTAGTAACGGTTGATTAATAAACATTAATATAACTAATCGTAGATTTTCTTCTAGTTTTCTCACTCCTTACTGCCTAGTGATAATATACAAATAATAAATATGAATAATAATAATAATGTAACTGTCATATTTTCAGCCAGTTCGGATGCTGACTACAGAGGACAACATAGCTATATGCATTTAGGCAGTGGACTTTACTACCAGAGCAGATCATGTGTTATAATCAAAGGAGAACAAAAATGTTAAATAACTGGAAACAGACACTGTGGGGCTGCTTAGTGGCCTTTAGCTGCAGTATGGTGACAATAATTTCTTCAAACACTTCCACTTTTCATAACTCTTCCTCCAAATAAGGTGGTTCAGTGAACTTGAGTACTTTGCAACCAGTATTGTTGTCTGATGCTAACTGGACAACCCTAGTGTGAATGAGGAAATCAGCTATGGACTGTTCAAATTAGGAGTTTTGAAATCACATTTGTGACTGAATTCATATAAGTCATTTACCTCATCTAAATACGACTGTTTGGTAATTTTTGATACTGGTGTATTGTAGGTGGTCTGACGCAACATTAAATTTGTTATGAAATAAGGCTGCTCCATGCTATCTATGATAGAGAATACTGAGCCAAAAGGATCCATCAATGCATTGATCAGTAATGCAACTAGTTGCTGGCCCAGCTGACAAAGTACTCATATGTGCCCATGTTTTCCTTGGTTTCATTTAATGGTGGAAACAGAGGTGGGGTGGTGGCTGCCTCCTGCTGTGAATCTGGTACCTGAGGTGGGGAACAGTCTGTAACAGGAGAAGTACTCAACTTGCCACAGACAAGATTTTAAAATATTTGATATTGGAAGCTTCCTGAGAGATTAAAAGTGTATGCTGGACCACGACTCGAAATAGGAAACTTAGCCTTTCGTGGTTCCATGTATTGCTGACTAACAAGGAAACACAGCCATTTTGACCTCATGTTTTAAGGAGAAAAAGCACACTTGCAAGATATCAAGCCCAATAAATCGTTTCTGCACAAAAAATTTTGGACTATAATGCTAGTAGTGATCTTCTGAAAGTACCACATTAACAATAAACCTAGCTGAAATTAACATTTTATATCTGGCGATATTGCCATTGTTATCATTGTGGACAAAGCGATATATTTACCAAAAGAGACATTTACAATATCTTTACATCAAGAGCCCAGTGTATCCCCATCGAAGGAAAATATCCTCGCTCATAGTGGAATATCATCCAAGGAAACGAACATGATGTTAGCAGTGGAGCAGAGTGCATTCTGGAACAATTGGCCCTTTGTTCTTCTTACGTAAACAAACTGGCCACTTGGACTGGCCTCCTTTTGTAAACAAACAGCTCTCCAGTGACCATTGCTTATTTAAGGTAAGTTATGACTCCAATGTAAACAAACACACACTTGTATTATTATGTTCACGTAAGTCTTGTTCATTACCAGATACTTTTAGCCTTATCTTAATTACCACAATTCGCCATCAAAAGACACATGTAGAGTATCATAAACAAAAGATCTTTTAGTGTTTAACAATTACCATAGTGCTTTATTTAAACATATACTCTCTTGAAAATTCCTGGCAGATTAAAACCGTGTGCCGGACCGAGACTCGCACTCGAAAAGGTAGAGTCGAGGTACTGGCAGAATTGAGGCTGTGGGGACGGATCGTGAGCTGTGCTTGGGTTGCTCAGTCGGTTAGAGCACTTGCCTGTCAAAAACAAAGGTCCCGAGTTCGAGTCTCACTCTGGCACACAGTTTCAATCTTCCAGGAAGTTTCAAATCAGCGCTCATTCCGCTGCAGAGTGAAAATATCTCATTCTAAATACTCTCTTGCTATGTACCAAATCTACATCACTTAGGAAACTTGTGGTTGATTCGTTAGTATGTTAAAAACAATGGCCTACACGTTAGGTTGTCACTATCGCGATACTGTACTAGAGTGTGAGACTGTAGACTCATAAATAAAGGGTGGGGTGGTTTGGGGAATAAAAAGTCAAAGAAAAATCAGTTATATAGAGAAGAATGTACAGATAAACAAGATGCTGCCAAATTGCACTGCTATCCTACGTTTAAACAGTTTCCAATGCTAGTGCTGCTACCACCACTAGTGGCATAAGATAGGAATGGTAGAGGTATGCACTTTATCTAAAACAAGCAAAGAGTATCTTCCATGATCAGCTCCCATACGTGCTCGAAGTCTCTGGGACTGTGTCTCTGCACTGGACCACTCTACCTTGTGCTACATATGCCCTCATTTACATTTACATCTATACTCAGCAAAACCACTGTGAAGTGCATGGCAAATGGTATGTCCAGTTTGTCATTAGGGCTCTTTCCTGTTTCATTCATGTATGGAGTACAGAAGGATTGATTGTTTAAATGCCTCCGAGCATGCTGCAACTAACCTAATCTTGTCCTTATGATCTCTATGGGAGCAATGTGCAGGGGATTGTAGTACATTCCCAGAGTCGCCATTTAAAACCAGTTCTTGAAACTTAACAAGTAGGTTTTCTTGGAATAGTTTACGTCTGTCTTCAGTAGTCTGCCAGTTCAGTTTCTTCAGAATCTCTGTGACACTGCCATGGACAAACAAACCTGTGACCATTCATGCTACCATTCTCTGCACACATTTAAAATCCAGAGTTAATTCTATTTAGTAAAGGTTACACACACTGGAGCAGTATTCTAGGAAAAGTTGCATGAGTGATTTGTAAGAAATCTCCTTTGTAGGCTGATTACTTTTCCCAGTATTCCACCAATAAACCAAAATCTACATCCCGCTTTACCCGGGAGTGTGCCTATGTGCTTATTTAATTTCATATTCCTACCGATATACCTTGGTATTTGTATGTTTTAACCGATTCCAAATGTGACTTATTGATATTAAAGCCATAGGACACTGCATGTTTTCTTTTTTGAGGGGCATTATTTCACACATATGAACATTTAAAGCAAGTTGTTAATCTTTGCACCATTTTGAAATCTCAACAATGTCTGTCTGAATATGTATGCAGCTTCTTTCACACACTACTTCATTATGGATAACTGCTTCGTCTGCAAAAAGCTTCAGGTTGCTGTTAACATTGTCCCAATGTTACTAACATTCTCAGAGAAAAGCAAGGATCCTAACACACTTCCTTGTGGCACACCCGAACTTACATTTACATCTCTTAATTAGTCTACATCCAAGATATCTTTTTGCGTCCTCCCAACTAAAAAATCCTCAATTCTGTCACAAATTTCGCTTGATACTCCACCTGATTGTACTTTTAATAATGAGTGTCGATATGGTACTGTGTCAAATGCTTTTCGGAAATCAAGAACCTTTCAGTATGTCATATGAGAAAATTGTGAGTTAGGTTTTGCATCATCAATGTTTTGAGAATTCATGTTGATTGCCATGGAGGAGCACATTCTGTTCGAGATACCTCATTATATTTGAGATCAGAATATATTCTAACAAGAGGAGGCCACGACATTGGGATCACAGATTTACTTCTAATTTTGTTCACCTTTAGTAGGCCATTAAAACAACACAATCTGCAAGTAGTAAGGTGGACCGCTCTGGTAATTCCGACAAAATCGCAAGAGACATTTTTCGGTACTTAGCGGCCGTACGTTACAGTTCATGGTGGTCAAGTGAGCTTATACGAGGAGATGGTTCGACTCCACTCAAACTTAATTACTGTTCTATTTATCCATCAGTGGTCATATTGTTTATTTTATATGACAGTTTAGAGGAAATATAATGAAAAAGAAAAACATTGTGACTTACTGTATTATTGATTGTGAATAACGTCATTCGCATCATTATTTATCGAGGTTTGACTTTGACTTTCCAAGCCTGTGGCTCGACTTTGAATATTTAATTAAAAATAATAAATAGTCAAATAACATTTGAAATTCACTACAACGTCATGAAAATGCACGTGTTTTTTCCCATTATATTGCCTCTCAAAACTCATATAAATGAAGTAAAATGAACAGTGATGAAAAAATAGAGTAAAAAATAAGTGTTTGCAAGATTCGAACCGTCGCCTCGCCCACAATGTTCTTACAAAGTGTGGACTTGAACCACATGACCAGAACGACTTTTTGCCAACAGCCCCTTCGCACTGATACATCAGTTACATAACAGAGGCGTGAAACTTCTCTCGCGATTTTCTCCGAATTGTCAGAGTAGTTCATCTTACTACTGGCTCATTATGTTACTTTTAATGGTCTACTAAAGGTGTACAAACTCTGAAGTAAATCTCGCCTTGTGAGATCCTACACAGATCAGTGTCAAAGATATTGGATGGTATTTTTGTGACTCACCCAGTTTTTCCATAGTGATGTGCATGGGACAGCTACCGTTTTTTGTCTGATGGGTGCAGGTGATACAAAACCTTGGCAAATGGTCACTTGCAAACCTCGCCATCTGTCACCACAGAGACGAGGGTGGCCAGCTGAATAAATGAATGACTCACCTCACACACTCAGAACAATGTACGTCTATCTGTGAGTCCTCCTTACTGGCTGCAACAGAAAGAGGCATGTCATTCCTCTTTGAACCTACCACCAGACACAGCAGCCACCAGTCTAATAACAAGACTTATTCAGAAATTTGCTTCCATTTAAGCCATCTACTCATTGGGAATGATACATTATTATCAACAATCCATCTCTCTGAGTATATACTAGACATGGCATGTGCACTTTGGTCACAAGCTTTGAAAATGTTGGAACCTGGCACACTAACAGAATAATTTTTTTAATGTGTGAATGATCTCGGTGATACATTACTAAATTCTTAGAATGTTTCTATTAAGTACAGATATGTGATGTCATCTTCCTTTTATATTATAACATAATCCTATTTTACAAAATGTTCATACAATTTACACATTACTTGAAAGTTGTGTGTCTGTATCAGTCACCGCTAAAGCTCAGATATCACTTTTAGCGGTCTCACAGCATTTGCACCAACAATCTCATACACAATTTTTTTGAGCTGTCATAATTTTTTTACATCCATCTGTCAACATAGATGGCGAAGTTTGAAACAGTATCAGATGCCTAACATAGATCTCAACAACGCCATTAACAGTATACGCTCTTTCTAATAGCACATTGTGAAGTAATATCCCTCACTTCAAGTTAGTAATGATCACATATTTTTAAATAACACTTATGCATTCACGTAATGAATCTGATGCAATATTGTGATTACTTGCTACAACAGTGCTAAGGTTTTCAAGAATATGTGCTTTAATGTTATTGTTAGACAGCAGCAATATTCTAACTTAAGTTCCTATACAATACACAAACTCTACCATCAAGGTCAGTACCTATGATAGGGCACTAATTTCTCTCTCTTGTAAGTTCCAAAATGTTAACACTAACATAGTGATCAGAAACCTGTAAACGCACTAATGGATTATGACAAGCAACCTACATGTATTTAGTAGAAATGTGAGATTCCCTTGAGGAAAGACAAAAACATTCTGAAACAGTCCTAAAGATATACTGAAAATCAGACATTTGTAAATAGTGTTATATCTCTTTAATCGACTTCCACATGAGATAATTTAAACTATAGGTGGGCAGAACACACATTTTCTTGGGTGTGTTTTATCAAGTCATATGCCATATTCCTGTGTGTATAAGTACTCTTTGCACTCCTTGAATGTCTTACTGGATAGTATTAATGCATCCTTAGAGAAGGACATGATTGATTTACCTTTCCCCTCTATACCTACTCCACTGGTGAACTACCTCTCCTGTCTAAAACATGTAACATTACACTTATTCTCCCTAAAGCAACTCTGGATAATACAATTGTTTTTATGAGGCACCAAAAATAAAATGTGTAACACAAACATGTCAGCTTACAGAATGTGGTGGAAAATATATTAACCCCATCCATCTCCATCTGTGAACAAAAAAGTATAGAAAACAAATTTTAAAAAATTAAAGCCATTGTTATATCTATACATAAGGCAGCGTTTTCTATTTCTGAAGCACAAAATCGCTTGAGAATGTTGTAGCAGATATTGCTTCCCAATTATTCTGTGTATGTACACAAGAAAATCATAATTTAGAAATTCATAATTATTACAGACTTTAAATGAGGGAGAGTGCTATGTAATACACTGATAAGAGGATATACTGTTAATGGAATGGGGGAAATCTGTTATGCATCTGATTCCGTTTTACGTCTGTGTTGATGGGTTATTGTTGTAAAAAATTACTGTCATAGCTGAAAAAAATGATCTGTATGCGTCTGTGGTTAGAAACACTTGAGATTGATGGTGTGCGACCGCTAAAGGTGATATGTAAACTTGAGTGGTGACTGGTATACATGTATTGTCTTTAAATACCATGTAAATGACTTACAGGCTGTCAAATAGGATTACACTACAGAATGCAAGGGAGCTTACATTATATGCCTATATTTAATGGAGACATTCTAGGAATGTTGTGATATGTTGTGGAAATCAATCACACATTAAAATAATTGTGTTCACTTTTCTATGTATAGTATGTATATCAGGTGACGGAATGTTACTAGTAACTCATCATTCCTAGTGACTAGATCGCTAAGAAGGAAACGACTTCTCAAACAAATTTTGTAATTAGAATGGCAGCTGTTGGCCTGGTCATCAGCATGTAGAAGAATGGTATACCTGTGCCCACTACAGCTGACATGGAAGTCTTGAAGACAAAGATCCACTTTTCTAGGCATGTGAGGTGAGAGTTTATTGTTTCTACAGCTAACCAACCACACTTTGTAGGCTAGTTACCACTACTGGTCAGCTATGTGATTTACCATGTGTTGAGTGTTAATTAAGTAAATAAATTAGTGAAATCAAAGTGAACTAAGAAATTAGAATATAAATGGAAAACTTGGTTTAGTTTAGAGAGTTACATACTGGCATTCAGCGGGCAGAACAGAAGAAACAATGACCGTGGAGTCAGCGAGTTCCACATAAGCGGGCGCTGTCGATTCAGCCGTCAGGGCATCGCCCGACCGGCTCACGTGTTTCTAAGTTGTCGCATGAGCAAAGGCCCTCGCCTACATTCCAAGAGCCAATGACCGACGTTAAGAAGATTCTTCGAGAAGCCTTTCAACGTGACGGAAGAAGCAATGACCGGCTCACGTGTTTCTCAGTCGTCACATGCGATCAGAGGCCCCCGCCTACATTCCAAGAGCCAATGACCGAGGTCAAGAAGATTCTTCGAGAAGCTTTTCAACGTGACAGAAGAGGCAATGGCCGTGAAGTCGTGCACCCCCAGTGAACTGAAGTGAATAAATACGCGAGACGCGGTGGGCCCGAGAGGAAGACAATTGAAGACAGATGAAGACAGGCGGAAACGAAGACGAGAGACGAAGGAAGAAAAGAAGAGTAGCAGTAGTTTTCAGTCAGTTTCGGTGCTGAAGACCGTCATGCAAGAAGAGACTGCATCATGCACAGACGCACCAAGTCCGCCGCTGTAATGGAATAGCAAGCAGCAGCCGCGGCGCCAGAAGACAGAAGTTAAAAGGTATTGGAAGTCTGGTTTTTACATACCCGGGTGACTCGTGAGGACGGGAAGGAGACGGCCTCACATCAGTAGTTACCTGTGAGCTGGGATGAAGACCTGACAGCCGAAGACTGGCAAGCGGGAGTCCGTGGTTCGAGTTCGGGACACTGGCCTTCCACCGCCGCGCCGCTCCGCTGGTCGACGCACAACACACGCGGCCGCTTAGAGAAGAGAAACACTGGGACGCCACATTCAAGGTATCACCATCCGATGCACGACGTCGCTCGCAATAATTAAACGGGCCACCTCGCGCTGCGCGTCTCCGGTCAGCTGGGCGAGACGGCGACACGAGATACACACCGCTACGCGTATCAGACGCCGCCGCCGCCGCTGTCGCAGCAGAAGGCTACGCAAACGACACGGCTGCCGCTCTCCGAACCAGAACGTCCCAGTAAGATACAGTTGTACGAAACTTTCAATAAAATTTATCTTATGTAAAATGATGTTTCATTCGACCTCATACCCGAGCCAAGGGAGAACCCACCCTGCCCACATGTTGTAAAAGAGAAAAGTTAATTTATTTAATATTTTCACCCTGACAGAATGCTTTAGAATGCTCATCCTGACAATTGACAGCATCAAAAGAGAAAACACAGTTACATTGAGTGACGGAAGTGTCACATTTAGTAACACAAATGTTACATTTAGTGTCATAAGCCGTCATACTTGTTACACATGGGCAAGGTTGCGTCTCACCTGTATCCATCAGAGTAAAGTGTTAGCCATCCCATGCACATCACACTGGAGGCGCTGGTGTGTAGTGCAGCATGGCGCAATCTGGTCTAAAGGATCAGTGAAGAGCCTATGTTCACTTATAGGATTGATCATTGAAGATATTTTTTGCTTGTTTTAAATCAAGTGCATACCTCTACCATCCGTATCCTATGTCATTGGTAGTGGTAACAGCGCAAGTGTTGGAAATTGCTTAAAGTTGAATATCAGTGTAATCTAACGAGGTTTTGTGTGTTGTACATACTTGTCTGTGGAAATGCTCCTACTTGGAATTTTTTATTTCCCATTACTACTTACAGATCTACTGTACTCTTTCAGTGGTAGCCTGATACTGATGTCATTGAGTGTAGGCCATTGTGTTCAGCACATTATTAATGCAGAGAATAATCCCTTACAGTGAACCATGGACTTGGTACATAACAAGGGTTTGTTTGTTTAAATAATGAAATGAGGTAATTTTTAAACTGTAGGATATTGCCGTAATTTGTATGTAGAAAGAACATATTTGTTTAAATAATGCACTGCTGTGCTTGTTAAACATTAAAAGTCCTGTATTTATGATAACCTAAACAAGTCTATGGGTAGCGATCTTGAATTGCAACTGAAAATGCGTATTTCGAATACTGGGAGAAAATCGATCAAAAATATCAGCAAATTGCATAAAATTGTAATAAATAGCCCCAAAACTACACTAATGGAAGAAAGCCTCAATGTCAAGAGGGAGTCGTGCAACGTAAACGAAAGTTGGTAGCTGTGTTTCTACATCTGTAAGATGATGTCTATACAAATTTCGCATAGAAATGGCGCCTCCATGAGGATGCATATCAGGTTTGTTTAAAATACACGCTGTAATGGTCGTGAGCGTTAGTTACCTTTGACATTGGACGTGTTCATTTGATAAGTTACTCGAGAATGGCTTTAAGGCAACAAAGACGCCATTGTGAACATCACATTGAACTTGAACAGGGCCGTGTAATAGGGATACAAGAAGCCGAATGTTCCTTCTATGTTATTGACGAAAGATTTGGCAAGCGTGTAACCCCTGTACATGGCCGCTGACAGTTATGCTCACGAGAATGTACGGTCACAAGAAGATCAGGCTCCAGATGTCCAAGTGGCACTACCAAGAGGGAAAACCACTGTACTCAACGTATGGCTGTGGCACAACGAACTGCACCTGCAACAGCAGTTTGAGCAGCAGTTGGCGTCACAGTGACACAAGAAACTGTTACAAGTCAGTTACCTCAAGGACAGCTCCAAGTCAGATGCCCTGTAGCGTGCATTCCAGTGACCCAAGACCACCACCATTTGCTACTTCAGTGGTGTCAAACGGGAGCTCATTGGGGGGCAGAGTGGAGGTCTGTGTGTTTTCTGATGGACGCTGGTTCTTCCTTGGTGCCAGTGACGACCGTGCATTGGTTAGGGGGCCAGTTGAAGGCCTGCAACCAACCTGTCTGCATGCTAGACATACTGAATCTATGCCTGGAGCATGTAATGGTGTGCGGTGCGATTTCATTTGACAGCAGGAGCACTCTCGTATTTATCCCATTCAACTCGACTTCAAATTTTGTATGACAGTCTGGTGATATGACCTGTTGCTCTGCCAATTATGAACAACATTCCAGGGGCTGCTTTTTAGCTCGATAACGCTGGCCCACTTACGGATACTGTACCACAACGTGCTGTACAGGGTGGCGACATGTTGCCTTGGCCTGTTCGATTACCAAATCTGTCTCCAGTCGAGTACATATCGCACATCATCAGATGGTAACTCCAGCGCCATCCACAAACAGCATTAATTGTCCAATGACTGGCCAAGTGCAAGAGGCATGGAACTCCATCCCACAAACTGACGTCCAGCACCTGTACAACATAATGTATTAATGTATGCATGCTTGCATTCGACGTTATGGCAGTTGCACTAGCTATTAATGTGTCAGCATTTCACTTTTGCAATGGCTTGTCTTGCACTTACATTCATATGTGATCTTACAGCGTTATTCACTTAAATATGTTACCTAGGCGAATGTATTCTCAAATTTCTAGCCTATATTAATTACGTATTGGTGTTGATATTTATTTCTATCAGTGTATAAATATAAATTTTCACACATCCACTCTAATGTCAAAGTGTCTGACGTCAATTTTGGGTCATGAATGACATTAATTGTCTTAGAGGAGGACTGATCTTGAAGGCGGCTGTTTTGGACCATAAATTATGGTAATTAAGAAAAGCCTACAAGCATCTGGTCATAAGTTAGACATATGTAAACATAACTCAACAGCACAAGAATGGGGTCTGTTTACGTTAGAGTAATAAATTACCTTTAAGAAACATGGAATAGTTTACTGGAGTGCTGTTTGTTGACACAAGGAGGCTAGTACATGTTGCTAGTTTGTTTCCGTAAGGAGAACAATGGCTTTATCGTTGCAGGATGCACTCAAATCCATTACCAATATTCACCTCATGTCGACTGTCAAATCCATATGGAACATCATCGTCAGTAAGGAAATCCAGAGTAACGAAGAACTCCACAAAAGATATCTAGGAGAAAAAGATTGCATTGTATGTAGAATTGTTGATACAGTATCTACAGAGGTGAAATGTGTAGCTTCCTCCTTCTGAAATTGACAGTGATTGACAGCTGACCCCTGAAATTGTAGATAAAACTATAACTGAGGTGATAGAACTGCAATGTCTTAGATAGCTGAGAAAAAAAAACAACAACGCTGTAATCTGGTTGCTTGCACATACTGCAAGTGGCAAGGTGCTACAACTTTCAAAACGAACACTGGAAATCGCGACATATTCCAAACATGTGGGAAGCTTTCGCAACATTCCAAAAATTATTATCACACCATAAATACAAGTAAGAGAAGGAGAGGCAGAATAAGAAGAAGAAGAAGAAAAAGATGATGGTAAAGATGACTATCACCAACTGGTTGTAACTATACTGTGAAAATAACCTGTGCCGAATAACAAAGAAATTTTTTGGTGCTATTTGTTGCGGATATGCCTGTATTTTATTGACAAATTGTACATTTACAGCTAATAAATTAGTTAAAAAGTATAACCGCGGCCTGGTTTCTGTAAATGCTATAAATAACATTTCTCTACCTATATTTTATCTCTGCTATGTTCAGAATTTCAAAGTACATATTTGAGTCCACTTTGTCAAAAGCTTTCTCTTAATCTGCAAATGGAAATGGCCTTGTTACACTCTTTCCTATAAAGTAAGTGTAGCAACGTATTGCCTCAAATGTTCTTACATTTCTCCTGAAGCCAAATAGATTACTTGAGGTTTTCTTCGTTTTTCCGTAACTAATTCATATCAGTAAACATGTTGTTAAATCTAAGTCAGCAAACTAAATCCATGGAACACTCACAAACAAAAAATAAAAGGAACAGTTCACAGCTGAAATGTCTAATCCCATTGAAACAAATACAGGTGCAAGGTAAGGTTACAGATTTTCTCCATTCATTTTCAGTAATAACTATTTGGACTCAGTAATTAAAAGGCTATTGTTTATCATCAAGAAATCTGGAAAAGAGGAAACACTATGTTGAAGATTACAGCCTGGTGTTTGCAGATGATTTTGGTGTACTGTCTCAAACTCTATTAGATCCATAATTTTAAGTCGATTTCTTAGGACATTTAGTGAGATATGAAACTCTGCAGAGAAATCTAAAATTTTTACCAACATAGAAAAAGTTGAGAGATAATCAAGAAAATGTCATAGATGAAAAGACATGTAAAATGGAAAGAGTATGTGAAAACTAGCGTTATTTAGAAAATAACGTGAATATTAAGAAACAGAATAACAATACGCCACAACATGGTGGTTAAACTAACATGATTATACGTTACAGAATACTTGGCACTGAATAATGTCAGTCAAAGTGTAATTATGAGAAAGGAAGGAGGAAAAGTTGAGGTCCAACAAGACGCACAATACTTTATATTAAGAAATAATGCATATAATGCTTGTTGTTGTACCTCAAATTTTCTCCTTCCTTTCTCATAATCACACTTTCACTGACATAATTCAGTGCTAAGCGTTCCCTAACTTGTAGGCATGTTGGTTTAACCACCATGTTGTGGTATATTATTATTCTGCTACTTAATATTCACGTTATTTTGTGAATAACTCTAGTTTTCACATACTTCCTCCATTTTACATGTCTTTTCATCTATGACATTTTTCTTGATTATACAGGGTGTTACAAAAAGGTACGGCCACACTTTCAGGAAACATTCCTCACATACAAATAAAGAAAAGATGTTATGTGGACATATGTCCGGAAACGCTTAATTTCCATGTTAGAGCTTATTTTACTTTCGTCAGTATGTACTGCACTTTCTCGATTCACCGCCAGTTGGTCCAATTGAAGGAAGGTAATGTTGACTTCGGTGCTTGTGTTGACATGCGACTCATTGCTCTACAGTACTAGCATCAAGCACGTCAGTACGTAGCATCAACAGGTCAGTGTTCATCACGAACGTGGTTTTGCAGGCAGTGCAGTGTTTACAAATGAGGAGCTGGCAGATGCCCATTTCATGTATGGATTAGCACGGGGCAATAGCCGTGGCGCGGTACGTTTGTATCGAGACAGATTTCCAGAACGAAGGTGTCCCGACAGGAAGACGTTCGAAGCAATTGATCGGCGTCTTAGGGAGCACGGAACATTCCAGCCTATGACTCGCGACTGGGAAAGACGTAGAACGACGAGGATACCTGCAATGGACGAGGCAATTCGTGCAGTTGACGATAACCCTAATGTCAGCGTCAGAGAAGTTGCTGCTGTACAAGGTAACGTTGACCACGTCACTGTATGGAGAGTGCTACGGGAGAACCAGTTGTTTCCGTACCATGTACAGCGTGTACAGGCACTATCAGCAGCTGATTGGCCCCCACGGGTACAGTTGTGCGAATGGTTCATCCAACAATGTGTCAATCCTCATTTCAGTGCAAATGTTCTCTTTATGGATTAGGCTTCATTCCAACGTGATCAAATTGTAAATGTTCACAATCAACATGTGTGGGCTGACGAGAATCCGCACGCAATCGTGCAATCACGTTATCAACACAGATTTTCTGTGAGCGTTTGGGCAGGCATTGTTGGTGATGTCTTGATTGGACCCCGCGTTCTTCCACCTACGCTCAATGGAGCACGTTATCATGATTTCATACGGAATACTCTACCTGTGCTGCTAGAACATGTGCCTATACAAGTACGACACAACATGTGGTTCATGCACGATGGAGCTCCTGCACATTTCAGTCGAAGTGTTCGTACGCTTCTCAACAACAGATTCGGTGACGATTGATTGGTAGAGGCGGACCAATTCCATGGCCTCCACGCTCTCCTTTTTGTGGCGGCGTTCGTAGCGACAAACAATTCGCTGTAGAAACGGCTTACGAAGTCACCGCCACACTTTTAATAGCGGGCCGACCGGTCCGCTGGAACAGTGAACAGAAAGATGAAAACCCAAATACTCTGATTAAATAAAAGTCGGTACTTATCTTTATTAACGAAGATACAGAAACACAGTAGTGAACTCCGTGTCTACAGAAATCTGTCTAGTTCGAGTCGGAGCGGCTAGGTCAGCGTCGGCTGACGACAAACAACAACTCTGCTGCGATGAACACACAACTGACTAGCAAGTACACAATTCGGTGGCGAGTATACAACTGAGCGGCGAATACAGAACTGTCCTAGCGCTCGCGACTCCAGCGCTTAAGAAGCCAGAAGCCAGCGGTGGCGCGCGCAGACTTGCGGCGATTTCCTGTCTCGCTGGCGCTGCTTATGCGGACGGCGTCCGAACTTTGACGCTGCCAACCTTTTGGCAGCGGGCTCGGGTGGCATTACTGGCTAGGATATAACACTCCTGACCTCAACCCTTTTGACTTTCATTTATGGGGGCATTTGAAAGCTCTTGTCTACGCAATCCCGGTACCAAATGTAGAGACTCTTCGTGCTCGTATTGTGGACAGCTGTGATACAATACGCCATTCTCCAGGGCTGCATCAGCGCATCAGGGATTCCATGCGACGGAGGGTGGATGCATGTATCCTCGCAAACGGAGGACATTTTCAACATTTCCTGTAACAAAGTGTTTGAAGTCACGCTGGTACGTACTGTTGCTGTGTGTTTCCATTCCATGATTAATGTGATTTGAAGAGAAGTAATAAAATTAGCTCTAACATGGAAAGTAAGCGTTTCCGGACACATGTCCACATAACATATTTTCTTTCTTTGTGTGAGAGGAACGTTTCCTGAAAGTTTTGCCGTACCTCTTTGTAACACCCTGTATATATACATCAAAATATAGAAATAAAATAACAGCGACAATAAGGAAAAAAGTTTCATGTTTTAGAACATTATAAACTAACGTAAAAACAGCGGAGGGTTATCTTTAGACAGGTTACTGAAGAGGGAAAACAACCTTTTCAGTAGTTGTGGGGGCAACAGTCTGGCTGATTGACTGATCTGATCTTATAACATCAGCCAACGTGGTCTTGTTGTGTTGCTACTGCGAACAACAGAAAGCAAGCAGAAACTACAGTCGTCAGTATAACCAAGGACGTGCTGAGCTAGTGTATGGTTAAATGATGATGGCATCCTCTTGAGTAAAATGTTCTGGAGGTAAAACAGTCACCCATTTCGGTCTCTGGGTAGGAATTACTTGAAGGATGTTGTCATCAGGAAAAACAAAATTGACATTCTACAGATCAGAGCGTGGAATGTTAGATCACTTAATCATCAGGTAGATTAGAAAATCTAAAAATGGAAATGGATGGAATGAAGTCAGACATAAGTGGTTTTAGTGAAGTTCGGTGGCAAAATGAACAGGACTTCTGGGCAGGTGATTAAAGGAGTATAAATTCAAAATCAAATAGAGGTAGTGCAGGAGAAGCTCTGATAATAAATAAGACAAGAGGAATGTGAGTAAGCTATCATACACAGTGTAGTGAATGCATTATCGTAGTCAAGATAGACGTGATTCCAACCCTATCATAATATTACATGTGTTTACGTCAACTAGCTCCACAGATGATGAAAAATTGAAAGAATGTAGGGGGGGGATAAAAGAAATAATTCAGATAGTTAAGGGAGAGGAAAATTTAATCATGACTGCAGCTCCGTGATAGGAAGAGGAAGAGAAGGAAGAGCAAAAAGGGAATATGGACTGGGGGAAAGGAATGAGAGAGCGAGCTGCCTGGCAGAATTTTGCACAGAGCATAATGTAATCATCACTAACACTTGATGCGTTTAAGAGCCCTAGAGACGCTGGAAGGTTTCAGATTGATCATAAAATAGTAAAACAGAGATTTTAGAACCATATTTTAAACTGTGAGACATTTATGTGCCGTTCCACTATGGATATCCAAAGAAATCGAGGCTGTGTCTCTGTGTAACCCTCATTTCAGCATCTCACTAGGTGTCAGCGGGGAATAAGCACTGTATGCGCCCCGGCTCATGCATGTTCTTGTCGCTTCCAACGAATGAAAATGTTAGTGTGTTCTGTGGGCCAGCGAAAGAGCTATTCGTGTACTGAATTGATGCCGCGTGGTTGGCACAGTGTTACCTTGGACAGGAGCTCGGTGACGTCATTTATAGTATATGTTTCAAGTTATGTCCTGAGTCTAAAACGAAAATTGAAGGGAAAGTGTTACGATGGGAGAGATTGGGGAAAGGGGGGGGGGCTACTATTTTTCCATCGAGATTACGAGCTGTTTATGCACTGCTGAATGCGTTGTCTGTATTATATAAAGTCAAAAGGCGCAACGAGTGCAGTAGGTTTTATTTGCTGCTGTGAATGGATTTCGCTGCAATTCTTGTGGACTTCGTAGCAAGAAAATAAGGAAGAATGCAAACAAATAAAATTGTTGGCCTTACAGTTTAGCTCGCAAACTCTTGTCAGATTCTGGTATTAATGTACGCCATTGATTAACTTTCTTCAAAATTTTGTTGGTGTTTGGGAGCGCTTATGTACAAGTTGTATACTGCGAGTGGTACGCTGTGTTGGCAGACTGTTCGCCGATCTCTTTAGTTTGACTGAGTGGCATTAAGTATTTTGATTATTCAGTTTGATGGTCATTGGTGAAGCGTTTTTAAAATTATATATGATCAGGTACTTTAGTTCTTGCTACATGTTTTCAAATACTTGAAATTGTTTTAAAAAGGAAATACATTTTTATAGGTTTACTCTTAGTTAAGATTAGAAACCTGTTTTTCTCAGAGATAGATTTTGGCTAGCTTGTGATTAATTTCACCCAAGGTGCTTTCGAAGACACATATTGCCAAAGCCTTTTAATTTTTTGTGTGTGGTATTTTGGCCAAGTATTAGTAAAGCCTTGCTTGTTTAAGCGCTAAATTTTTACCCAATGAGGACGTCTGATTTAAGACCTGTTCTAACACTGTTACTTGGTTTTCAAATTACCGTATCCAAAATGTTTCATTGTCTTTTACCAAGGGGCTTTTGTGGAAGGTATTCCCATACTTTAGCGTATAAAAGATCTCAATTGCTTACTGTTTTAGGATATTTATTATAATAAGTTTTATGTGTTTTTAAATCACTGAAGAGTGTGATCCCCTCCGCATAATAACTGATCTCTGTTTGAGAAGGGAACGTGTTTGGAATGCTGGAGCTGGCAGTTACTCTGTAAAAGCTGTTGCAAAATGTTGGACCTACAAAGGAATTGTTATCTACTTGAATGTTTAAACTGTATGTGTCTTAAAGAAATATTGTTGGTCAGTGTTGGTGGCTTTTATTGTTGTTACTCAATTTTCCAAGTTGGCCATTTTCCTTGCAGTTACTTGATAAAATAAATTTATGAAAAATTGTACATGTTTATCTCTGATTATGTGCACTTGATACCTTCCACTACCGAATTGATCTTAGTATCTTGAAGTAATTTTAAGATATCTCGGTTTGCAGGGGTAGATGTGGACTCTGGCCATAATTTATTGTTATGAAATATAGATTAAAACAGAAACACCAAAAAATAAAAGAAATTGAGCTTATGAGACTTGTATAAGTTGAAGGAACAAGAGCCTTAGGCAACGGTTGACTGAGACAGGACAAATACAGTAGAAGAGAAATGAGTAGCTTTGAGAGATGAAACAAGGAAGGCATCAAAGGATGAAATGCATAAAAAGTCAAGACCAAGCAGGAACCCTTGGATTTCTCAGGAGATACTGAATTTAAGCGATGAAAGGAGAAAACTTGAAATGCATCAAATGAGGCAGCCAAAAAGGAATACAAACGTCCGAAAACAGAGTAAAAGAACGTGCAAAATTGGTAAATGGGAATTGTTAGGGGACTAATGTAAGTTTACAGAAGAATGTGTAAGTAGGAGAAAGATACAGGACAATTAAAGAGGCCGTTTGAGAAAAGAGAAGCAGCTGTACAAATGTCAAGAGCTCAGATGAAAACAGTACTAAGCAAAGAGAGGAGGAATGAAAGAGGGAAAGAATATATATGGGGTCATACAAGGGAAATGAAACTGAAGGCATTGTTATTAAAGGGAAAAATGAAGTAGATAAAAATGAGATGGGAGATATGATACTGCGAGAAGAATTTGACAGAGCACTGACAGACCTATGCCGAGAAAAGGCCCACTAAGTAGACAACATTCCTTCAGAATTGGTAGCATCTTTGGGAGAGCCAGCCATAACAACACTATTCCACTTGGTATGTAAATATTAGAGAGAAAAGAAATACCATCAGTCCTCAACTAGAATGTAATGATTTCAGTTCTAAAGAAAGCAGATGCTGGTAGGAGTAAATATTGGCAAAGAAATAGTTAAAAGACGCGACGATACCTAACGGTACCTAATGGTTACTGCACGTGAAGTTGCTCTTCCTAACAGCATTTCTTACGAGCCAAACAGTTGCGTCTTTACCTGCGGTTACTCAAACTTCAAATACATGGGCTATGCTCTGTTCTGTTAAAAAGAATAGCTCAATGTAGTCACAGGGTCGAGTCGCTCACGTCTGCTTTCAGCCCCGCAGCTAATTCGCTGCAAATAATAACCTGTAGTTTTGGGCGTTTAGTCAAATAGTCTGTGTTTTGGCTAGAGCTGTGAATTAATAAAATACACAGAAATACAAAATAAAAGTTAAATCAATAATTTAATAGCATGGGTCCTGTTCTAACGTCTGTAACTGACATAGACTACACAAAATTAAGGTGAATAATTTTTATTCAAGAAAGGACGTCACAAATAAAGCGCAAGTAGTCCTACGATATTCAATTTAAATAAAGACAGAAAATATCCTAAAGAGACAAAGGAATTACAGACACTGTCTCTGAATAGGTATTGAATGAAATCAGTGGGGAAAGGTGAAAATTTGTGCCAGACCAGGAGTCAAACCCAGGTCTCCTGCATACTAGGCAGATGCTCTGACGACTGAGGCATCGGAAGACGATGGTCATGGCAGCTGCACGGATTACCCCTGAACCTATTCACATACTTACTAATGTAGTGCCTCATTGCCCATTATCTTCACAATTCGCGGCATTTCACCAATTCCAGTAAGAATTCGAGCTTGGTGTGCATCTGCACTGAAGAGATCACTGGCTGTCTCACCTGATTTTTATGTATATATTGTGTAGACTAGACACCTCATACATAGAAAATAGCCTTATCAATTTCAGTAAAGTTACTTTGAGAGCGTTACGAGAATACTAGAAAAATCCCTAAACTTAATACTCATCAAAGATACGTCAAAACTAAGACCATTTCGTGATCAAAATACATGAAATATTCCTCAGCTTAAAATTGTTCATTGTTCTGCACAGTGATTTTCAAATTAACACAAGCGATACAAAGAGTAGTAACTCATTGTCTGTCTTCAGTTCCATGATACAAGCGGAAAAAATTATAGTACATTCAGACCTCTCGAAATATATAGACCTTTCAGAAGTTAAAGTGTGATAGTGGCTCAGAATCAAACGCCTCCATGACTTTATACCACTTGTTACCACAGGCAGGTCTGTCTCCTTCCAAAACTCGCCTGAAAATGGTCAGATCAAGCCCTTTAGCTCTTCACTCGAAAAAGTCTCAGTCTACACTTCACTCCCTTAATGTTCCGCTAATGAAGGATTTTGCACTGGCTGAAGGCTGTCCCAAATCTACATCGTTCTTAAGTTCTACAGGCATCACTTGACTCGACTTGACCTCTTTCCAAACGAAACTAACATATCACAACAATATTCGAATAAAATATGTTATAAGCGTTCTGTGGCACTCAGGTCATTCATTATCAATATAAATAAAGTTCTGTCCATAAATAAATAAGACACTAGTCATGTGCAAATTCACTCATGATAAATGACGATAGATTGTCGTTAAATACTGTTTAAACAATCACTTACGCCTGCTTTGTCGGAAGCTTCTTCTGGCAGTCTTTTATACAGGTGGTGTCAGGTAAAACATGCAAATGGCCAATTCTTAAATTACCGTGGTTATGTATTATTAATTGTAATTAGTATTTAAACAAAGTTACTGACAAAATGGCAAACTTTTCATTATATAAATACACATGTACGACAAAATGTGATGTATTCATGCTGCATTCATTTCCTGCATAATTGTGGAGGACATGATATTCTGACAAACATTTACATTGTGAAAAGATGTTGTTGTAGTAGTTGTTGTTGTTGTTGTGGTCTCCAGTCAAAAGACTGGTCTGCTGCAGCTCTCCACGTTACTCTATTCTGTGCAAGCCTCTTCATATCCAAGTAAACACTGCAACCTACATCCTTCTGAATCTGCTTACTGTATTCATCTCTTTGTCTGCCTCTACAATTTTTACACCCCGTTCTTCCCCCCGGTACTAATTTGATGACCCCTTGATGTCTCAGAATGTGTCCTACCAACCGATCCCTTCTTCTAGTCAAGCTGTGCCAAAAATTCCGCGCTGCTGCTACGGTTGCAGGTTCGAATCCTGCCTCGGGTATGGATGTGTGTGACGTCCTTAGGTTAGTTAGGTTTAAGTAGTTCTAAGACTATGGGACTGGTGACCTCAGATGTTAAGTCCCATAGTGCTTAGAGCCATTTGAACCATTTTGAACCACAAATTCCTCTTCTCCCCAATTCTATTCAGCATGTACTCATTAGTTATGTGCTGTATCCATACAATCTTCAGCATTCTTCTGTAGCGCCACATTTCAAAAGCTACTAATTATCTTTTTGTCTAGGCTGTCTGTCGTCCATGTTTTAGTCCCATAAATGGCTACACTCCATACAAATACTATGGGAAAGGACTTTCTGGCGCTTAAACCTATACTCGATGTTAACACATTTCTCTTCTTCAGAAACGCTTTTCTTTCCATCGCCAGTCTACATTTTATATCCTCTCTACTTCGACCGTCATCAGTTATTTTGCTGTCCAAATAACAAAACTCATTTACTACTTTAAGTGACTCATTTCCTAATCTAACTCCCTCACTATCACCTTTTTTAACTCGACTACATTCCATTATCCTCGTTTTGCTTTTGTTGATGTTCATCTTATAGCCTTCTTTCAAGGCACTGTCCATTCCGTTCAACTGTTCTACCAAGTCCTTTGCTGCCTCTTGTCAGCAAATACGAAAACACAGTTAACCAAGAAACCAAATACTCGAGGTACAGATAAGTAGCTTTCAGAGCCGGCAGCTATAGTCCAGTGCTATCATCTGAGATTCGAATGTTCAAATCGCATGAACCGTTTATTTTTGTTAATTGAGATGTTCATTGTGAAAATGTTTATTCACTGTGAAATATTAACTTCTGTAGTTTTAAAGATACTGAAATACTGTTGTGTCATTGGATGCACTTCATTTTTCTGAGATTGCCGATGTAATCAGTTCTGGAGCATTGTCTGTTCCCTTAAGAAGTCGAAGCGTCAAAACTGCCCACACTGGGTTTTAGCCACATCCGGCCGCTCTCCTCGACTCTGCACCTGGGGCTGTGCCGTACCGGTTGCTGCGGCTTGCCCAGCCGCCGGGCGTTGGTTGAAGCGGCCACGCCGCGCCCTGAGCCCCCCGCCAGCACAGGCAAATTCACCGTACCTCCCACCAGCTCTGGGCGGCTAAAGCGCTCTCCAACATACTCATGATGTTATATACCTCCACTTAATGTGGCACATTAGCTCGCTAACTTGGCCCATTAAGTCAGACCTAATTTGACATCCTTACACAACACAATAAAAAAATACTAACCATAATAAATAAAATACTCTACCTGCATCTCAGAACAATAGTGTAAATATCATTGTGGTGTTGTATGAAACAGTGTGAGCGTCCTAGGATATGTCGTAACATATATTCTGCATCAATTTATGGGTTATGAATTTATTGCATGTTAATTAAGTGCCCTGAATGAAAAAGAATCATATAACGTTACGGAAAAGTTCGAGACAGCCCGACTCTTGCTCATTTCAATTTACATTTTGCTTTGAGCATTTCTTCGTTGCACTCCAATAACACGAACACAGCACATGATCGGTGTTCTGGGTCGAAGCGTGTATTGTTCACAGTCAACATACTACGCCGAAACATGCGTTAATCCGCAATCGCCATCAGTTCCGAAGGAAGATAGCTGTCGAAATACGACTGTGCTGCAGATACCAATAATAAAATGACTTCCTGTCTCCCCATAGATTAGATCCTCCCCAGTGGAATTGATGCATTCACAAAATTCAAATGGTTCAACTGGTTCTGAGCACTATGGGACTTAACATCGAAGGTCATCAGTGCCCTAGAACTAGAACCGGCATTATTATTCAATACGTACATTGATCAAGCAGTAAAGGAAGGAAAAGAAAGATCTGGAGAAGTAATTAAAATTCAGGGGGTAGAAAAAAAAGCTTTGAGGTTTGCCGATGACATTGTAATTCCGTCAGAGACAGCTGGGATTTGGAAGTGCAGTTACGTGGAATAGATAGTATTTTGAAAGGAGGCTGTAAGAGGGACATTAACTAAAGCAAAAATAGTTTAGAAGAATGTCGTAGAATCAAATCAGGCTGCGAGACCAAATTAGATTAGGAAATGAGAAACTGAATGTAGTAGAATTGCTATTTGAGAGGAAAAATAACTGATGGTGGACGAAATAGAGATGATATCAGTCTATCCGGCAATGACAAGAAAAGCGTTTCTACAGAAGAGAAATTTTTTAATATCGAATGTAAATTTAAGGGTGAGGAAGTATTTTCTGACGGCATCTGGAGTGTAGCTTTGCACTGAAGTGAAACGTGCACGATAAGCAGTTCAGACACGAACAGAATACAAGCTTTTGAAATGTGATACTGCAGTGGAATGCTGATGGTTAGATGGATATATCACATAATTAATGAGAAGATGATGAATATAATAAGGGAGAAAAGAAATTTGTGGCGTAACTTAACTAAGCTAAAGGAGCAGTTGATTTGACATTATCTGAGACATCAAGGAATCGTCAGTTTCGTATTTGACGAGAGTGTGAGGATAAAAGTAGCAGAGGGAGAGCGAGAGACTTAGAAGCACACAACAAGCAGGGGGAAAAAAAAGTTGTCAGAACGAGAGTTTGAAAATTAGGACTCAAGCGTTGAACGACTAAGAAAACAGGTGTGAAGTATACTGGGAATAGAAAAAAGGGGATGGCAAATTTAATTTGTTGCTTAAAAAGTATCGAAAGAACGTTAAACAACAGATGAGAAAAAAAGCATGGAGACTACCAGAATAATTTTGAAATAAGTTATTATGAAACTCGGAACCCAAGGCCCACCAGGAAGATGAGTGCGTTGACGCATGTTACACTGTACTAAGAAAGGAATGAAACTAGGAACTTGGAATATAAGAACACTAACAAAATCAGAAAAATTATAGGAACTCTAAATTAATGTAAAAAATAGTGGCACTGAACTCTTACGACTCTGTAAAACAAATGGCAACGATGAGAAAACTTAAATGGTGGTTCTGCGAGGTTAGTGACTAGCAGAAGAGAAGAATAAGACAAAAACGAGACAAAACCCGGGAGCATTATTATCTGAATACCTCTCACGTGAATGAAAGAGTAATTATGATTAGAATTGCACTATACTCGCAACCTAACGATTATACGGGTCTATTGTGCAGCTGCTGCCCACGTTTAATAACAGAATTAGAAAATGTATGAAAATACGGAAGAGTTAATCAAAGTAACGAATTACAAAGGTAATATAATCCCATTGAGAGATTTCAGTTTTGCACTAGGGAGGTGCGAATGAAATAAGAAAAAGAGGGAGATTTGTATTAGCCATCTCTAATAACGTAAGGGAGCGCCTACTCGAGTTCTGCAAGAAACATGACATGATATGAAACGCCACCATCAAAGTGCATAAAACTAAGAGATACACATGGACATCTCCAGGAGATAAAAATAGGTGCAAAATTGATTTTGTATTAGAAAAGAGAAGGTACAGAAATCACATAAAGCCTAGCCACAACAATCCTGGGTTAAACATGGACATTGCCTTCTGGCAAGACTGGTTTGGTGCAGCTCTCCATGCTCTGTGCTGTGGAAGTCTTCTCTTATTCGAATAACTACTGTATTCATTTCTTACTCTCCCTATCTTCTCATAAAACTTATACTCTCTCTCCTCGCTTCCCCCCCCCCCCCCCCGTACGTCTCTCTCCACCCTCCCCCCCCCCTACGACGCCCCCCCCCCACACACACACACAAACACTTAAATCCAACACTAGTTTGACACTTAAATGTATATTCGTTGTAAACAAATATTTCTTCTTCAGAAATACTTTCTTGCCATTGCCAGCCCACATTTTATATACTATCCGCTTCAGCCATCATCAGTTATTTTTCTACCCAAATAGCAAAACTCTTAATTAGTTTTAGCGTCTCCTTTCCTAATCTAATTTCATTAGCATCATCTGATTTAATTCAACAACCCCACATTGTCTTTGTTTTGCTTTTGTTGAAGTTCACCTTACACACTCCTATAAAGACACTGACCGTTCCGTTCAACTGCTTTTTCCAAGTCCTTTGCTGACTTTGACCAACCTCAGAGTTTTTATTTCTTGTCCCTGGACTTTAATTGATTTTCAGAATTTTCTTTGGTTTCCTTTACTGCTTGTTCAGGGTACAGATTGAATAACATAGGCGACAGGCTACATCCCTCACTCCTTTGTGAACCACAGCTTTCTTTTCTTGATTCTCGACTCTAATAACTGCCGTCTGGTTTCTGTAAAAGTTGTAAATAGCCTTTTGCTCCCTCTGTTTTACCCCTGGTTCCTTCAGAATTTCAAGGAGAGTGTTCCAGTCAACGTTGTCAAAACCTTTCTCTAAATCTGCAAATGCTATAAACGTAGGTTTGCCTTTCCCCAGCTTAGTAGGGTCACGTGTACGTACATTCTCCGGAATCCAAGCAGATCTTCCCCGAAGTCGGCTTCTACCAGTTTTTCCATTCTTCTGTAAAGAATTCGTGTTACTATTTTGCAACTATAACTTACTAAACCAACAGTTCGATAGTACTCACACCTGTCAGCACCTGCTTTCTTTGGAATACGAATTATTATATTCTTCTTGGAGTCTGAGGGTGTTTCTCCTGTCTCACACATTTTTCACAGCAGATGGAAGAGTTTTGTCATGCCCGGCTCTCGCAGCGCTATCACTAGTTCTGCCGGAGTGTCGTCTGCTCCCGTGGCCTTGTTTCAATGTAGATCTTTCAGTGCTCTGTCAAATTCTTCTCGCAGTGTCATATCTCCCATGTCGTCTTCATCTACGTCTTGTTTCATTTCTATAATACTGCCTTCAAGTTCATCTCCACTTTATAGACAGTATATATTCCTCCCACTTTTCACATTTCCCTTCTTTTTAGCAGTCTAACAAGGCGTAATGTAACATTTAAAAAGAAAAAAAACAGGAAATCATTGTGAGTATGTGCAACGTGCATACAAAAATAAGGAATCGGCAATAAGAAGGGAATATGCAACAAGAACCAACATTCTGACCAGTATGTCTACATCTATCTGACTATTCCGCAATTCACACATATGTATCTAGCAGATGGTTCATCGCACCACCTTCAGATTATTTCTCTACCGTTCCACTCTCTAATAGCGGATGGAAAAAAATGAACACTTACATATTTCCGTAGGGGCTCTGATTTCTCTTAATTTACTATGATGATCATCTCTCCCTATATAGGCTTGCGACAGTGAAATATTGTCGCATTCATAGGCGAAAATTGGGGATTGAAATTTCGCGAAAAATTCTTACCCCAAGAAAAATTCCTATGTTATAACGATAGTCGCTCTGACTCGCTTATCACAGCCACGACACTCTTCCCCCTGTTTCGCGATACTGCAAACGAACTACCCTTCTTTGGACATTTTCTATGTACCCCGTCAATCCTATTTGGTAAGGTTCCCACAATTTCCTAAGTGCTCTGCCAATGAAACGTACTCTTTGATTCTTCTGCACGGAGGCATCTGTGTGCACATGCCGATTTAAGTTGTTCGTAATTGTAATTCCTAGATATTTACTTTTGAATTGACAGCCTTTAAATTAGTCTGATTTATCGTGTAAACGAAATTTGCGGATTTCTTTTAGTAACCCCATGTGGATGACCTCACGCTCTTCCCTGTTAAGAGTCAACTGCCAATTTTTTTATCACACAGTTATAGTATCTTGCACTTGCACGTGTCGTGCACTTGGTTTTCTTCTTCTATGACTTTACTAAAAGATAAATGACAGCATCATCTGCAAATAGTCTATGAGGGCTGCTCAGATAGTTTCGTAAACCGTTTATACAAATTAGGGGCAACCGAGTGGGACACCAGGTTTCACATCTGTTTTACTCGATGACTTTTCGTCGATAATAAATAAACTTTCTGACAGAAAATTAAGAATCCAATTCCAAAACTGAAACGACACCTAAACATCACGGAATAAAGTGAAACAAACTTTAACACTAATGACAGACAATGCAATGAACTTTATTCAAGAAAAAATACATACAACAAAAGATAGACAATTCAAATTCAAGAAAGAAATTGTCGTAAAGATCACCGTTGCATAAAAATGCACAGATATGTCAGTAAAAGGGGATGGAAAGTATATGTAGCAATATAAAATTGACATAAAAATGGAATGAGTGATAAGTAATGACGAAAAATTGACAAATTATAATTCTAGACGGCCGGCCGCGGTGATCTAGCGGTTCTAGGCGCGCAGTCCGGAACCGCGCGACTGCTACGGTCGCAGGATCAAATCCTGCTCGGGCATGGATGTGTGTGATGTCATTAGGTTAGTTAGGTTTAAGTAGTTCTAAGTTCTAGGGGACTGATGGCCACAGATGTTAAGTCCCATAGTGCTCAGAGCCATTTGAACCAATTCTAGACTGGGATCGGATCCACTGTGGTAAGAAATAAACAAGGAATCGTATTACTAAATACCCATAAGGCTGCCAACAAATGAAAGGAATACTGTGAACAACTTTACCAGGAAAACGGTATCGCCATGGAAGAGGAATACGTTGAAGACAGAGAATAAGTGCAAGTTGATAACGTAGGGAATTCAATTATGAAAATGGAATTTGAGCAACACTGAAGAAACTGAGATCAAAGAAAGCTTCAGGTTCCGATGAGAGGGCAGCTGAGATCTAGCGGAATTATGTATAAAAAAATAAGGAATGGTGATATTTTCGAAACTGTAAACTATTGTTATAAGACTTTCAGACGATTTTACGTAAAGCAACTCAATATTCACTCATAAAAAAGGGGATGCAATAGTCTGCTCAAATTACAGAATTATAAACCTAATGTCAATAGCAAACGTAAATCGTTAACAAATGTGGAACACAATGCAAACGAAGACTAGTTGTGGAAGCAACTAAGTTTGGTCTGGACCAAAAATAGGGACTAAAGAAGCAATAGTAGCATTCAGTAGCTTGCTAGAGAGGAGGTAGGTATTACATTGGAGTACTTATGATGCCTCTGTTGATCTACAAAAGGCATTTCACAGAACTGAGGTCGATTCGGACTGGATATCAACAGCGCGTGAAGTTGGCAATGTCACCGTCAAACGGAAGTATGTTAACACAAATGGAACGTCAACAGAAATACAATTTCCGTAGCCCAATACTGAAGAGTGAAAGGTAATTCAAAACAATGTTACTCATTTGCTGAAGAAATTATATACCTACAATCACACAAAACAATATTTAGAAAGCAATTCGTTCAGCTTATGTATCGCTTCCATCATATTTTGTTTTCTTTCTAAGTACCTAATAACGTCAAATGCAACTGTGTGTTTTGATTCATTAGAGCTAACTTATTAACTGTAAAAAAAGTTTTTTTAATGGAAAGTGTTTCATTATATTCTTATTTGTTCATAGTGTAGGTTTTTGCTTTGTCTATGTATTGTAAAACCTAAAGTAAGATAAGCAGGTGAAGTAGAATACGAATGGAATTGTAGAAACATAGTGGAAAATAATTACATTATAGGTTAGTTCCAATTATTATTGGTATTTGGACAGAGGAAAAGGTTTCTGATGTCTGAACAACTGCAGTCATGTACCTATGAATAAAAAGGTGTGATAAGTATGCGCAAAAGTACCAACTAAATGAAGTAAAATGCATGCAACAGTTCTGAAAAGAAAATTATAAAAATGGTGGACTGGAAGTTTGGAAAAGAAGGATAACGATTTAGAAAGTGGCTTTCACGCATAGATACCATAAACAGTTAGTAGAGAAGATAACGTCACTTTCCTCTACATACACTAGTTTTAATGTTGAAAAGGCTCAATACTGCGTCGAAAGACTTACGGTCTGGAACATATCAGAAAATCATTAAAATCCAAATAACGCAATGAAAGAGTTTATTTAGGCATTCAATTATTAGAATTAAGTGAGACTACAGAAAATATGGAGATACTACAGAAATTATTGAAGGACTTAGACAAACAGGTGCTGCATTACTGCTATTGTTTATTACGCATGTGGACCAAATAAGAAAAGAAAGAAATCAACGTATTGTGTTTTTTTTTTAATCCTAAGTTCTGTGAATATTATTATATGCAGACAAATGGGCAGTTATAGCTAAAAGTGAAAATGATTTACAAAGATATGTGTACAACTTCAGAACATTCATACATGGTATTACTGAAAAAAGACTGTTAAAATTGAAAATTTCAGTCAATAAGAAAATAGTATCCATATCTAGCTGTTTGCAAACAAAACTGATGTAGGGAAGAACAGTATTATGAGAAGGAAAGGTGCTACTCACCATATAGTGGAGATGCTGATTTGCAGATATGCACACAAAAAGAATCTCACAATTATAGCATTCGGCCATTAAGGCCTTCGTCAACAATAGACACACATGCGCACACACTCACGCAAATGCAACTCACACACATGACTGCAGTCTCAGGCAACTGAAACCACACTGTGAGCAGCAGCCCCAGTGCATGATGAGAGTGGCGACTGGGTGGGGGTAAGGAGGAGGCTGCAATGGGGAGGGGGAGGGATAGTATGGTCAGGGTGGCGGACAGTGAAGTGCTGAAGGTTAGATGGAGGGCAGGGGAGAGGTGGTGAGGGGGGCGGGAAGAAGTAGCGGAAAAAGAGAAATACAAAAACTGGGTGTGGTGGTGGAATGACGGCTGGAATAGGAACAGGGAAGAGGCTGGATGGCTGAGGACAGTGACTAACGAAGGTTGAGGCCAGGAGAGTTACGGAAATGTAGGATATACGAGGGGCGTTTGAAAAGTCCGTGCAAAAATAAAAACTACTGACGTGTTTGGGGTAAACCTTTTTTATTTTTCAACGTAGTCTCCTTGTAGACTTATAAACTTAGTCCAACGCTGTTCTAATTTGTTGATCCCTTCCGAATAACAGGAACTGTCCAAGTCTGCGAAATAGCTATTAGTTGCTGCAATCACCTCCTCGTTTGAATAAAATCTTTGTCCCGCCAGCCATTTCTTCAAAATGGGGAACAAATAGTAGTCTGAGGGAGCCAAGTCTGGAGAATAGGAGGGATGTGAAACTATTTCCATTAATTTTGCGACCATAACTGCTGAGGCATGTGCTGGTGCATTGTCGTGATGGATAAGGACATTTTTGTGGTCCAATCGCCGGCGTTTTTCTTGCAGCTCGGTTTTCAAGCGGTCCAATAACGATGAATAATATGCAACTGTAACAGTTTTAGCCTTTTCCAGATAGTCGATGAAGATTAGCCCTTGCGAATCCCAAAAGACACTCGTCATAACCTTTCCGGCCGAAGGAATGGTCTTCGTCTTTTCTCGTGCAGATTCTCACTTTGTAATCCATTGTTTAGATTGTTGTTTGATCTCAGGAGTACAGTAATGTATCCATGTTTGATCCACAGTGACGTAACGACACTTAAAGTCTTGCGGAATCTTCCTAAACAGCTGCAAACCATCCTTGCAACACATCACATGATTCCGTTTTTGTTCAAGCGTGAGCAATCGCGGAACTCATCTTGTGGATAGCTTTCTCATATCCAAATGTTTATGCAAAATATTATGTACCCGTTCATCCGAGATGTCCACAGCACTAGCAATCTCACGTGTCTTAACTCTTCTGTCATCCATCACCATATCATGGATTTTATCAATGATTTCTGGAGTCGTAACCTCCACAGGGGGTCCAGGACGTTCAGCATCACTTGTGCCCGTATGGCACTCCAAAAATTTCGAAACCACTTCTAAACTGTTCTAATCGAAGGTCCAGAGTCACTGTAATGTTTATCAAGCTCCACTTTTGTCTATTGAGGCGTTTTGCCTTTCATAAAGTAATGTTTAATCACCACGCGAAATTCTTTTTCTTCCATTTTTTGACAATCACTCGACTTCCTTGATTCACACGAATGCCAAACACAAAGAAACTGACCAATATGGCTGAAACTTGGTGTGCGTTTTTTTCCAAAGATGCTACTAACTAAACATGACCTTGATGTGCACCAATGGTGCCATCTCTCGGACTTTGCACGAACTTTTCAAACGCCCCTCGTATTGCAGGGGAATTTCCCACCTGTGCAATTCAGAAAAGTTGGTGTTGGTGGGAAGGATCCGTATGGCATAGGCTGTGAAGCAGTCATTGAAATGAAGGATATCATGTTTGGCAACATGTCCAGCAACAGTGTGGTCCACTTGCTTCTTGGCCACAGTTTGTCAGTGGCCATTCGTGTGGACAGACAGCTTGTTGGTTGTTATGCCAGTGGTTGCAGCTTAACTTGTAGACCACATGATTGGTTTCACAGGTAGCTCTGCCTTTGATGGGTTAGGTAATGTTGGTGACCAGACTGGAGTTGGTGGTTGTGGGAGGATGTAAGGGACAGTTCTTGCATCTAGGTCTCTATTAAAGGGGTGTTAGCCATGAGGTAAGGGATTGAGTGCAGGGGTTGTGTAAGGATGGACGAGTATATTGTGTAGGTTCGGTGGACGGCAGAATACCACTGTGGGAGGGGTGGGAAGGATAGTGGGCAGGACACGACAAGAGGTAATCGAAACCTTGGCAGAGAATGTAATCCAGTTGCCCCAGTTCTGGGTGGTACAGAGTTAAGAGGGGAATGCTACTCTGGTTGGATGGTGGGACTTTGGGAGATGGTGGGGGCATAGAAAGATAAGGCACGGGAGATTTGATTTATGTACAAGGTTGGGAGGATAATTACGGTCAGTGAAGGCTTCAGTGAGACCCTCAGTATATTTCGAGAGGGACTGTTCGTCACTGCAGACATGACAACCATGGGTGGCTAGGCTGTACAGAAGAGACTTCTTGGTGTGGAATGGGTGGCAGCTGTCGAAGTGGAGGTATTGCTGATGATTAGTAGGTTTGATGTGGAATGTGGATAGGCTGTCCTCACCTTCGACCCAGATATCAAAGATGTCATCAGTGAACCTGAACCAGGTGTAGGGTTTAGGATTTTGGGTTTTTAGGAAGGATTCCTCTAGATGGCCCATGAATAGGTTGGCATAGGATGGGGTCATTTGGGTGCCCATAGCTATAACCTGGATTTGTTTCTAGGTAATGCCTACAAAGGAGAAGTAATTGTGGGTGAGGATATAGTTGGTTATGGCGACTAGGACAGAAGTTGTTGGTTTGGAATCTGTAGGGCACTGGGAAAGGTAGTGTTGAATAGCGGTAAGGCCATGGGCATTAAGAATGTCAGTGTACAGGGAAGTGCATCAATAGCGACGTGCAGGGCACTGTGTGGTAAAGGGACAGGAACTGTGGAGAGTCGGTGGAGGAAATGGTTGGTATCTTTTATATAGGAGGGTAGGTTCCAGGTAATAGGTTGAAGGTGTTGGTCTATGAGAGCAGACAATCTCTCAGTGGGGGCATAGTAACTGGACACAATGGGGTGTCCTGGGTGGTTGGGTTTATGGACTTTAGGAAGCATGTAGAAGGTAGGAGTGTGGGTAGTGGTAGGGGTGAGTAGAGAGATGGACTCTGTGCAGTGGTTCTAGGATGAGCCTAAGGATTTGAGTAGTGACTGGAGATCCTGCTGGATTACTGGAATGGGGTCGTTGTGGCAATGTTTGTAGGTGAAAGTAACTGACAGCTGGCGAAGTCCTCCGCCAGGTAATGCCTGCAGAACAAAACAACAGTGGTGGAGCCTTTGTTTGCAGGTGGGATTATGAGGTCAGGCTCAGTTTTTAGACAGTAGACTGCAGTTCTTTCTGTGGATGTTAGTTTGCATGTTGAGGGATTTGGGCAGTGAAGGCGAGTCAAGGTTCGAGATTAAGAATTTCTGGGAAGTTAAGAGGAGGTGGTTTGGGGGCAGTTGAGGTGGATCACAGTTGAATGGAAGAGTGAACTGAGTTAGGCAAGGTTCAGTATTGGTCTTTGGCTGAGTCTGATAGGGCTGGTGGCGAAAAAGTGTTTCCAGTGTAGGGACTGGGAGGAGGAGAGGAGGTCTGTAACAGGTCCTGCATGATTGAATTTGGGAGTGGGGCAAAAGGTGAGGCCTTTAGAAATGACTGATATTTCTGTGGGGCTAAGGTTCATGACTGTGTTGCGGGTCCGTTTAGGTTTTAGATCCTGGTCGTGAGAGGGAGTTTTGGAGGGCAGTATAAGTGCAGTAGGTCTGCAAGGCAGGGTTTGTCATCTATGAGGGGACGTGGGGGAGGTTTAGAGGTTGTTGTAGAGGTGGTGGACAGTGGTACTCTAGGGCGGGAGTAGGAAGTGAGCAGGATGGAGAGCTTTTTGAGTGGCGCTGTGCATGGTGCTCAAGTTGCCACAGGGCAAGAGTTTCAATGTGTGTTGTGGGTTCCAGGCATTTGGGGTTGCAAAGCAGGAGAGTTTTGCAGATGGAGAGAAGGTACTGCAAGGAGGTTTGGACTCTGTTGATATGGTTTTGCAGGACTGTGTTGGTGAGGGCTAAGGATTGGCGGAATCTGAACAGGTAGAGGTCGATGTGGAAGGAGGGATGGCAGCTAGAGGTGTGCAATTTAATGATAAGGCCATTACGAGGGATTCCATGAGCCAGGCACCAACGTGGGAACAGTATGTGGAACTGGGATATGGCTAGGGATAAGGAAACTTTGCTGTATTTACGCAGATGGAAGGAACAAGTATTCGTGGTTGTGGAAAAATGCGTAAAAATTATTTAAATAAAGTAGAATTACGTCCAAAAAATTTCACAAAAATACACCCAAATACGTGTGAAAATTCACGAAAAGGATGAAATGGACGCAAAAGGGGGAAACCAGTTGAAATCAGGGAGTCGACAATAGCGAAAGGCGAAAACTCACTAAAATTGGCGAGAAGTCACAAGGATCAAAGTAAAGAATAACTAATATATATATATATATATATATGCCGATAGCAGGTCTGAGGGTTGATAAATGTGAAGATGGGGTACGGCAGATGTGACTGGATGGTGAAATTAGTGGGGGCGAACTGGGGTACATAAAGTGTGATACATTAAAGCTTCAGCGGCTCAACGTCAGCGCTAGATTGAAAATCCAAAGGTTTGGGGTACGATGTCTGGTCGGTTCTACAATTATTGTGTGTTACTTAAAAATTCTTTCACCTCTGAAAATCATTGTTTACGTAAAAAATGTCATTCGTCGGAAGAAGGCGAGGACATGCCACCTCAAATACACTGATCAGTCAGAACATTGTGACCTACGACCTACTACGGATATAAATCCGTCCAGGAGATAACAGCGTCACCTGGCGAGGAATGACTGGTAGTCAGACACAGGCACGGTATCGGTGAGTGTGCTCTCCGCCTATAGAGTTGGGGAGGTCCGGCAACTATTTGAGTTTGAGTGAGTGCAGATTGTGGCGGCGCGGAGGCTCGCCTCGAGCACTTCGGAAACTGCACGACTTGTCGGATATTGCAGGAGTGCTGTGGTGAGTGTCCTCAACACGTGGCGAAATCAAGGTGAAACCACATCGAGACGTCTTGGGATTGGGCGGCCACTTCTCATTACAGATGTCGGACGTGGTAGGATGGGCAGACTGGTAAAACAGGACAGGCGGTGAACTGTGGTGGAACTAAAATTAGACTTTAATGCTGTGCAGAGTACAAGTATGCCTCAACACAGAGTGCACCGAACACTCCTAACGATGGGCCTCGGCAGGCGTCGACCCATGCATGTGCCAATGTTAACACCACCACGACATCGCCAACAACACGACACGGGCCAGGTCGCCATTAGCTCTTTTTGGAGTAGTGGCAGAGCGCTGCTTGATCTGATGAAACGTGATACCTCCCTCATCATGCCGATTGGAGGGTGTGGATCTGCCGTGTGCCAGGGGAACAGCTCCGTGACACCTGTACAGCAGGACGGAGCCAAGCTGGCGTAGGCTCCGTTATGCTCTGGGGAGCATTCACGTGGGCATCCATGCTTCCAGTGCAACTCGTGCAAGGCACCATGATGACCAAGGAGTAACATAGTATCGCACATTGGTTGCAGATCACGTACACCCCTTCATGACGATGTTTCCCTATGCCAGTGGCATTTTTGTGAAAGATAATGCGCCATGTCACAAGGCCAGGTGTGTGATCGAGGGAGAGGGGTTGGAGAAACGCAGTATGGAGTTCCAGTTGATGTGATGGCGCCCCATCTCGCCATATCTGCCGCGATCGAACACATCTGGTATGTGATTGGACGAGGCGCTTGAGCTCATCTACCCCTCCCCTGAATTTACGGGAATTAGTATGACTTGTGTTTGCAAACGTTGTGCCAATTCCCTCCACCGACCTACCAAGGCCTGAATGGTTCGACGCCACGACGCGTAGCCGCTGTTATCCGTGCCAAATGAGGACATACCGGCTATTAGGTAGGTGGTTGGTTGGTAGGTTGATTTTGGGAAGGGGACCAAACAGCAAGGTCATCAATCCCATCGGATTATGGAAGGAAGGGCAAGAAAATCAGCCATGCACTCTCAAAGGAACCATCCCAGCATTTGCCTGAAGCGATTTAGGGAAATCAAAGAAAACCTAAATCAGGATGGCCGAACGTGGGTTTGAACCGTCGTCCTCCCGAATGCGAGTTCAGTGTGCTAACCACTGCGCCACTTCGTTCGGTAGGTAAGTGGTCGTAATGTTCTGGCTGGTCAGTGTAGGTCTTTGCCCAGTAAAACTCTCTAGCATTCAGACTAACCCTCAGGTTGAATGGAATTTTGAAAACAAATGTGTAAATCAGGCCTCAAAGTGCCATATCAATTTATTTTCTTCTCTATGAAAGAGGCACCAATGTTAGCACTGAACAGAGGATCATGGAGGAATTTTATAATGGGGGCTATGCTCCAGACTGAACGCTGAAAGGCATATTCAGTCTTAAATGATGATAAGAATCTATGAAAGAGAATGTGGGATTCTTCTCCAGCATAATATAGCAAGAGCAAAAGCGACACACTTAAGACTTTTACATTCTTTCATTAGCGTAACTTTCAGGAACAGACTGCTAAGTGAAAATATAAGGCTGTAGAAAAAATAGTACACGAAGTCCAAACGTAATGGCACTGGCATGCTATTAGGATGCCACGTAAAGTGCTCCATTATCAATCTCAGGGAAGGAGACATTTAGGAAGACCATTTCGTCGATGGTCTGAACAGTTTTTTGCAGTCGCAGAATGCTAATGGGGGATAATCAGGTAGAGGAGAAGTGTCTCAGTAAATTCACTTTCATGTAGTCATCGTATTTTCTGCGAGCTTCTTTGGAACCGTGAAAAATGTTTGGCATAGCCAATCCACGGGTAATTCGCCAATATTGGAATTTTTATTAATCTCTGGAACGGTAAAATCAGTGTGTACAGTGTATTAAATTAAGCTTATCCATTATGGACGCTATAGAACCCCGCAATTGTAAATTAAATGAAGTATAACTACAGTTAGCCGCAAGCAGTAACTTACGAAATGTTTCCTTATTTTCACGAAATAGATTTCAAACCTTTATTGTTTCATGTTCAGATGAGGTATCCAGAAGTTTACATCTTCGTACTTGAGTATTCAGGAGGACAAATCCGTCCAGCCATGCAGATTTAGGTTTTCCGTGGTTTTCTTTGGTTCTTAAAGCAAATACTGGGAATATTTCTTCGAACCGAACGCACTGAATTCGATCCTCACCCTTGTCGTGTCCGCTTCTAGTTTACTCGGTCTCTAATGATTTCGTACGAACGAACACTGTGAAGGAATCAAGATCATTATGAGACGGACCTTCATGGGTATGTTTAGGTATGCTACAGCGTCTGTATTTTCCAACGACTCGACGAGCAGTTGCATCCTGTGTTCTGTTGCGTGTACAAGGCTGTTGGCATAAATCAGCTAGATTAAAAGGCAACTTGTGTCAACACAGACAGATCAGATAGCCGTGCAGAATGACTGCAGCTCGGCAGCATAAGTCTCCATCTGGGCCCGGTCACGCTTAATTAAGTGAATGAGTGCTTTGCTATTCCTGTCTAGCACGAACGTGCTTCCAGTGGACCAAATAAAAATGCTATGGCGAAGGTGGGGGGGGGGGGGGGGGGTGCGAGGGGACGTCGTATGTCGTGCAACGAGCGGTTCACATTTTTTGAAAGAAAGAATTCATGTAATTGGTTCTCAGAGTTACACGCTTTTTCTCTCCATTTTTCTCGAGGCAAGCTATTAAAGTCACCGTAATTAGCTACTGGCTTCAGAGCCATCGGGAAAAGTGGAAAATCATGTTCTCCATTCACGCATCTGTTAAGCCGGAAGGTAAAGTCACACTGTAAACTGCTCTTTGCGAGGTGAAACTAAACTAGCATCCGCGATGCACTAAGAAGATAGCTGTGGATTTGAAGAAATGCCTCTTTTTAGGGAGTTTAATATTCCTGTTTATTTGGTCAAAGATCACGTTTAGAATGATGTTGGATTTGAGCTTAATACAAGGAAAAATATACATTGCGGTATGAATATACACTCGTGTCTTCAACGAGACGACTGGTGCTCAGCGTGGTCTTGTTGAAGGAATCATCCAGGCACGTCCTGATGTAATTTAGCAAAACCACGGGAAACCTAAATCCGTATGGCCGGAACGAGCATGGGTCTTCATCGTTCTGAATTTGAGGCCAGCGTCTGTAAGAAACGGAGCTCTTCCGCTAGTACCTAACCTACAGTCCTCGTATGTTTTATACTGTCTCAAACCTATTTGTAACACTCCTGACTCGCAACTGCCGACTAAATGTATGTACTACGCATTTTAAAAGTTGGTTATGTCTTGAAATAGATATATGTTAACTGTGTAACTACAGATATTGAGTTCTTATTTTTCAGTAACGGCTGATCATTGGGAGAATGCGTGACACCCATGGACGTCTAGTAAGGGGAGTTGTCATGACCTCAAAACTTGAAGCCGACGTATCCCATTTTAGCAGGACCAAACATTTGCTTCTGTTTGAAAAGTTTTGATAAAAAAAATACCACCTTGCATCATTTACAGGTGTACTAATCGTTCTGGCTGTAGTCCAAACAGTAAAATAATCACATTTCATTCGTAAGAGGACTAGTTCAAGTGATATTTTCTTGTATGTACATGAATTTTAGTTGCGCTGGTTATCTTTACTGCACTGATTTTATTTCTGTAATTTAATTTTAGTTTTACCATCAATACAGATCCAAGAGCGCTCTGACTGAACGCTGTGAGAGGAGAATAGTGCAAACCGATCAGACACAGCAAACTATGTTCTCAGCATTTTCGGGAAGAGGACATAGACGCAACGTCAGTTTCGCCATTCCGCATTAAGAAAAATGCTGGATTACGAAAGCAGGCTTTCTACATCACATACTCCGCTTCTCTGTCATTCGAAACATGTACCAAAAAGAAAGCAACATCAATGAGCTCAAATTTGTCGTATTACTGGAGTAAATATACTTTAAAGACCAGAATAACATCTGAAAATGCCTTCCTCAGACTGTACTATTAAAACAACTGTTGCGTGGGCATGAAAAAAATTACAAAGAAGAAGCTGTTGTGAACAGTAGTCCGCTAATGCTTAGGGGCTACTAAAACAGCGGCGCCGGCTTCACAGCAATGTACAGCATAAGTATGTAGCGCCACCCTCCCTTATTGTACCTCCATGGTGACAATCTCTCAAGACTGTGTCGTGTTGTCGAGTGCCGGATCGCTACCTGCAGTGAGCCGAAGCTATCACTCAGAGAAGCCCTCGCGCTTCGTCTCTGAAATGTCCGATCAATGTCGAAGCTTCGGTAAAACTATCATTAAAACTGAAGCTGTAAATTTCTTCTTCTGTTGAGGAAATTTTAACAGTTAGTCGATGTTATACCTCCTACTAATGAGGAGGTACTGAACAGAATTGGGGAGAAGAGAAATTTGTGGCACAACTTGACTAGAAGAAGGGATCGGTTGGTAGGACATGTTCTGAGGCATCAAGGGAACACCAATTCAGTATTGGAGGGCAGCGTGAAGGGTAAAAATCGCAGAGGGAGACCAAGAGATGAATACACTAAGCAGATTCAGAAGGCTGTAGGCTGCAGTAGGTACTGGGAGATGAAGAAGCTTGCACAGGATAGAGTAGCATGGAGAGCTGCATCAAACCAGTCTCAGGACTGAAGACCACAACAACAACGATATTAGTGGCGGCTCAACAGGACTCGAACTGCTCGAGCATTGCGCGTCACAGCATAAGAAATCTCGGTTTCTATTCGAGGTTTCCGTCACCCCGCGATCTAGCGACTTCTTTCGGTACTATCTCCACGATGTTTATTAGCGTTATTAATACACTACGTATTTTAATAATAAATTTAACTGTGAAGAGTGATGGGATATTTTCGATTGTTTTCCTGGTTTTATTTACAACTTAATGGTAATCAACATGCAGGGTGATTCTTGTTAACGTTCAAACACCTCCGAAGCGATGTAGATGACGCCGAGATAAATGATTTTATATGAGGCATATGGGGCCGCAAATGCCGGCAAACAGCTCAAAATTGGATGGCGAATGTTGCACATGTGACGACACCAGGTGGTGAACTTCGCCACACGTGTAGCGTTTGAGCCTATCAGTCTGTCGTACCCGATCGTCGCACTCCAAGCCAAGCGTACGTGCTCAACTATAGAGCGTGGGGCTCGGGGCTGGTGTCTTGCGTCTGGCAGGCAGAATTCTTTCTCACTGCATGAGACAATTATGTGTTTAAACTGAGGTATTAATTTAATTGCCGAACCGCGTTCCACGTTGGTTTATTGCGAAGTAGAGTAAAACAAAATCTGCATCACAAGTGAATAATTATAAGCTTCCGAATTGCGCCACTGCCAATAAATTATCTACGATTTCTTTACTAAATAATGTCTTCAAACGAAAAAGGAAGGACAAAACGAAAGAAACACAAAATAAGAACAGCTTTTGCTTCGTTACAGAAAAGACAATAATTTTGTAACTTCTACGTTTACAGCAGACCTTATTAACAAAAGGTGTTTGAAATTTGCACCATTTGATTGAATGCAAGCACTGCATCCCTCAGTCATCCCTTTACGTAAGCGCTCGAAAATACTCTCCGTATTTTGGATGTGACGTCACATGTTCGACATTTGTTATCGTGTTTTGGGCATTTCCTGACATTTGAAACCCCTTGTCTTACACTAAATTACTTGTCTCAGCATCATCTTCGTGCTTCAGGGGTTTTTAAACATAGACTATTCGTCATAAACTGTAGCTGCCTCCATTCTTGAGGTCACTAAACACAGGCCTGTGCGATGATGCTTGACTGGGAGGTGAGCTGGTTCGAATCCTGGTGGTGGATGAAATTTTCACCACCAGTATTTGGTCAGCAATAGAAAAGAGGTGGTGGTATAACATTCCCGATTACCTGACTATGCGCCAATGTTCTGGGTTAAATTTCAAATCCCAGTGTCTGATGAAGTGAGGGTATGTCACACTATCGATGGTTATCCGTCTGTAGGTGCTTCTCGAGATGCTACACACGCATTAATTACAGTCGCCTACACTCTACAAATACACATACAACGCAACTGTCGTATTTCAAGTAGCGAAGGGGCCAATGAACATGAAGGAACAACATAATTTGCGACAGGCGGCTGAACCCACCCCATAGCATATCCCAGTCAACAATCTCACAAGAAATTTACAGTTTACATCATTAACTCTTCTTCGAAAGTCTAAACTTAAATGTACGAGTAAAGCAATAGTCACAACATGTACAAAGTACTGAAAGAAAGAAAGAAGCGACAATTTTTGTGGGGGTGCTTCTCAAAAGCACCAGATTTGTTCCTTGTAGTTCACCATAGAACATGAAACGTCCCCTTTGAAAAATTAAGAATGACTGTGCTGGTAAACTTCTACGTTATTTGATTTTCAAACAGCTGAGCAAAACTCAACGTACTCAAACAGTTTTCTCTTTACTTATTCTGATCACCACTGAACTGACACAATATTTTTAGCGCAACGCAATCTGACTTTTGATAATCCCTACGAAAGAAGGGCCCTGACTAACAATAGCCTACACCTTTCATGAATCACTTACCTCACAAAAATGATTTTGATAGAGAACAAACAATATATTTACCTTAATAGTGTTCAAAAGTCATAATATACTGGGTGATCAAAAAGTCAGTATAAATCTGAAAACTGAATAAATCACGGAATAATGTAGATAGAGAGGTACAAATTGACACAAATGCTTGGAATGACATGGGGTTTTATTAGAACAAAAAAAAAAAAAAAAATACAAAAGTTCAAAAAATGACCGACAGATGGCGCGTCATCTGATCAGAATAGCAATAATTAGAATAACAAAGTAAGACAAAGCAAAGATGATGTTCTTTGCAGGAAATGCTCAATATATCCACCATCATTCCTCAACAATAGCTGTAGTAGAGGAATAATGTTGTGAACAGCACTGCAAAGCATGTCCGGAGTTATGGTGAGGCATTAGCGACGGATGTTGTCTTTCAGCATCCCTAGAGATGTCGGTCGACCACGATACACCTGCGACTTCAGCTAACCCCAAAGCCAATAATCGCACGGACTGAGGTCTGGGGATCTGGGGGGCCAAGCATGACGAAAGTGGCGGCTGAGCACACGATCATCACCAAACGACGCGCACAAGAGATCTTTCACGCGTCTAGCAATATGGGGTGGTTCTAATAAAACCCCATGTCATTCCAAGCATATGTGTCAATTTTTACCTGTCTACCTATATTATTCCGTGGTTTATTAAAGTTTTCAAATTTATACTGACTTTTGGATCACCCAGTATATATCTATCAATTCATGACATCCATCTTTACAAATTTCCTTTTTCTGGCGGACACACGTCCAGATCGTCCGCTTATAGTAACTTCTCAAAACTCTGGCATCTCTCTACCCACATGCACTACTGCTGGTGGCTCACCTCCAACTGCCCAACGCTACGCGCTGTTCACATCCAACTGCCTAACACTACACAAGCGAATATTCCAACAACGAGTCCTACCATCCACAGACTGCACAGTGCAGTCAGCGATTTTCATACACAGCACTACAAGGCATTACCAACATAAAAACCTAAACAGCCTACTTACATAGCGACTCATTGTTGGAATATTCGCTTGCGTAGCGTTGGGCAGTTGGATGTGAACAGCCAGTAGCGTTGGGCAGTTGGAGGTGGATGTGGGCAAAGAGATGCCAGAGTTTTGAGCGGACGATCTGGACGTGTGTCCGTCAGAAAAAGGAAATTTGTTTAATTGGATGTCACAAAATTATGTATATATTATGAATTCTGAACGCTATTATAGTAAATAAATTGTTTGTTCTCTATCAAAATCTTTCATTTGCTAACTATGCCTATCAGTAGTTAGTGCCTTAAGTAGTTAGAATCTTTTATTTAGCTGGCAGTGTTGGTGCTCGCTGTATTGCAGTACTTCGAGTAACGAAGATTTTTGTGAGGTAAGTGATTCGTGAAAGGTGTAGGTTATTGTTAGTCAGGGCCATTCTTTAGTAGGGATTATTGAAAGTCAGATTGCGTTGCGCTAAAAATATTGTGTGTCAGTTTAGTGATGATCAGAATGAGTAAAAAGAGAAATGTCTGAGTACGCTGAGCTTTGCTCAGCTGTTTGAAAATCAAATAACGAGGGAGTGTACCAGCACAGTCATTCTTAATTTTTCTAGGGGGACATTACAAACACCCATAAAGTTTACTGCTGCTCACTTTTCAATTCGCATAGCTGTATTCAACGTAAGTCTTCTTTTGAGATGTTGTATGCGAATTTTGCATTTGCATTTTCTTCCTCTAACTGACATACTCGTCTTTCTGAGTTCTGGACAAATTTTTCAAATCCGCAAGCTCATGAGCACTGAATGTACAGCAGTCTTCGATATGCGTAAGGACGCCTTTTTCTTACGGTAAATAACATGCCGATCCTTTCAAAGACGTACGGCATCGATATTTGTTTGTGAAACCATCGATTTCGGTCGACCTTCACGAAATTCATAGCTGAAGAAAGCATGACCACGACTAAATTACGCAATCCAGTCGTAAACAATCTTTTGTGAAGGTGACTGATTAGCGAATTTCGAATGAAGCACATCGAGGATTTGCTGAATAAGGTCGTTAGGAAAATCATTGAACAATCGTCCAATAAAAACGTTCTCGTAAAATCTCAATTTTTTCACTACGCTGTTTCGTCGAACTGCGACTGTAATGAAACAATTGCCCAATTTTTGAGCTGTCGTTATTTCCGTAGTAACGAATAACAAATTTTAAAACGATAGTAACTCTGCATCTATATAGAGCTATCTTGTGTTCATTTGCAACGCATTAGGGTGTTGGGGTCCCACGACCAATTTCTGGGAAGCGCTCACCGGTATTTCCACGTGCAGAAGGCGATAGCTGGTGCACGCACCAGCCTCCACAAAAGACTGACAGCTCCGTTAAGCTCCTCGCTACAATAGGCGCATCCCACGAGAGAGCGACCGTTAGCCGGAAGACTCAAGTGTCCCCCGGCGTTTCAGCTGTTCCTCTTCACTCGGACACAAACAGCTGTCGAGACACTTGAAACACGGGAGAAGGGGACGTTCACAAAGCATTCAAAAACTAAACAAATATTCCTTGTTTTCATTGCGCTTAGTCCACATACGTGAAACATCGTTTAAAAGAAGAAATGTGTACGCTTATTTGGATAAGATAAGGTTTTCACCATTATTGTTCATATTCAACCTAACTGTCATTTTCAAGTGATTAATCTTATCCATTACTGATGAGCAAGAACTCGTGACAGTTTACTCAATTTCATAGCGTAACGCTGGGTGCTGGCTCCGTGACAACATGCTTTAATGGCTTTAATGTATCGCCATGAGTTTTGTTTGTATGACTATTTGGAGCCAGAAATGAATTCTGTACTTTCTGCGACAATATGGGCGGCTTTGTTCTTAGTATCTATCAGTTTCCTCTGTGATCGACCGTTGGTAACATATCACTTTTCATAGGGTATTTATATAAATCCAGATAGTTATGAAACTTCGCCAGCAACCAGATCGTGCTGCAAAACTGGTATTTGTAGCAAGTGTCTTCAAATTAAGACATAATAAAGTACTTTGCTCACAGACATTGTTTGTTTTTGTTTGCATATAATATAGTAAATATACGGGCAAATATTTTAATCAGAGTTGGCATTAAAATGAATGCCCAAAAATAAAAAAGGAGTAATATTTGAAGAGAGTTGCAGCTATTTATATGTACCAGTACCTTACATTTATAATAGCGAGAACAAAATTTCAGATGAACTGCTGTATTATTCATATTCTTACATTAGCATATAATACAGTCAGTGTATGAGGAAATGCTTTATCAAAACTGGCAATATCACGAATGCCGAAAAATTCTGAAGAGTTCTTAGAATATACGTATGGCCAACCATACACCATTACCAGATCGTACATGTAGCCAGAAATGAAGAGAAAACGCTCAAGGATGTTCAGTGTGTATTGTCGAACCAACTGAATATAAATCGTATTACAGAACGTACTACAAGGTGACTGTGCTCACACCTGTTGCAAAACGAATTATAAGGCATAAATACGTAATACTGTACATGAGTGAGTCTAGATTAACGATGTTAATGTCTAAAAAGTCAGTCTAGACTCAAGCGTGTATAGGATTACGTATATGTACCCTATAATTTGTTTTCAAACAACCAATCACCTGGTATATATTCTATAATGCGATTCATATTCAGCTGAATCGACGATGTGTATGAAACATGCTTCGACATTTTTTATTTATTGCTGACTAGATGAACAAACTACTAATAGTACTCATACGATCAGATCTATAGGTTCAAATGGTTCAAATGACTCTGAGCACTATGGGACTCAACATCTGTGGTCATCAGTCCCCTAGAACTTAGAATTACTTAAACCTAACTAACCTAAGGACATGACACACATCCATGCCCGAGGCAGGATTCGAACCTGCGACCGTAGCGGTCACGCGGTTCCAGACTGATGCGCCTAGAACCTCACGGTCACACAGGCCGGCTCAGATGTATAGGAAAATTACCCTTAAGTTGATATTGATCAAGAGTTTTGAATCGAACAACGTATTAAAATAGAGCTTTGGATAAGCGGAACCGCGTCTTACTTTAATACTTATTTTGTGGTTAATACATACAAAGAAAAAATATTTCAAAATTAAGGGAAAATCTTTTCTGGTTTCGGACCTATTCGGCAACTAACTACAAAGATGTAGATACTGTATGATTATAATAACCTTTGGTACGGTACATTGTTTATTGTTGTTGTTTATTTTAAAAACATAACTAGTTTCCAGTTTATAACCACTCATCTTCAAAAATCTGGAACATACGTTGATACAGATGTTTACCATCAACACTTTGTAGTTATTGTGACAATGTCATTAACTCATGTAGTCGTGTGGGTAGGTAACAGCAGCGCTGCACCCGTGGGATAGCGCTAGTGTGTTCGATTACTAATCAATACGTTCTCGAACGCGGGTGAGAATACGCCAATGGTTAATTTTTTAATAACAATTAGCATTGGCGGCCGAAGACGTCCGGCATAGAAGACCCCCTCATTCTGCAACGGCCAGTCGGCCTTTGGCTGTGGTGAGGCGCGAACGCCTTATTTGCGTCTCGTCTATTGTGCTGCTTGCTAGCGAGCGCGTGTTTGTTCACATCCGAGTAGCAGCTTGTTTCCGAGTCCGACTTCACTGATCATCATGGCGTTTTTTACCGCCAAGCGACAGTTAAATTAACTTTAGATCGCGAACGACCGAAGGTGTGTGACGTTGAACGTTTTATACGGGAAGAAATGCGTCTCCTGCCACGAGATGTTCTCGGAATACATTTTTCGATCCTCAGTACTATTGTGTACATAAAGCTGGTGAACGAATGACGAGCTGTGTGCCGGTGTTGTGCGGCGTCACGCTAACGATCTCAAGTTCGATACTCTGGCGGACACATAGGGACTGTCACGGTTGATCACGCTGGTTTTGGCCTCCGAACGTTGTGGGTTTTCAAATTCCTATTTGAAGTACCGTCGGACGTTGTGGTGACCGCTTTTAAACACTGCGGCAACGTCGTCAGTCACGTGGCTGAAAAGTGGAAGACGTTCGAAACGTACTGTGTCCTCAACAGCGTTCGTCAGATAAATATTGAACTACGGAAACACGTTCCTTCCCACTTAGTTATTGCCGGCTGCAGGGCTGTCTTCATGTGGGATGGCCAGCCGCGCACCTGTTCAGGTTGTGGCCAGGAATACCATGTCCGTTCTGAATGTCTCCGACGTAGACTGGTTCAGACGCCGATCGGAGGCGTCGCTCCTCCTGCGGCGCCTACTGTGTCACCTCTGTCTTAAGCCCCTCTCACACGGAGCAAGGTTCGCCGCAAGTTTGCGAGATGGCGTGCATGCCTGCCGGCTTGCAGGGAAGGGAGCCGGCTATCTTCCATGCCGAAGCTCTCCCACGGTGCAAGATCGGCAGCATGTTGTATCGAACGAAGATGGCTGCTTCAGGTACAGATGTTCAGAGCAAACTGGCGTTATTAGCTGTTTTGGTGCTAAACACTGCAGAAATGCATGCTAATGAGAGAAGAAGAAAGAAAGAATAGACGAAAAACTGAATTAAGAGGAGAAACGCTGGAAAAGGTGTGCTCTCCATGCTTCATAGAGAGTTGAGGTTAATTCGCATAACACCTACTTTTGTTTGAAAAGTATCACTATTTCATTACTGTTTGATTTTATAAATATACCAATAATGACTGTTATATACTACTTTATTTTATAGGATAGAAGATCGTACATCCTTTGCAAATTTTATACGAATGGATGTATTGGTATTTGCAACTCTTTCGACTGCCTCTGCACGCAAGTCTTTATTACAATAGTTTGCGCTTTTCACTACGTACACACACAGTTCTTCCCTATAAGTACATATCAATGCTTCAATCGCTTCCTTGGATCACTGCGGTGCCATTATTTAATAATTATAAGAACTTCCTACCGCACCTCACGACAGCATAAAAGCGACTATCAACAAAGGCTTCCTGCCCAAGCTTTCCGCGTCTGACGTCACAAACGAAACGCCTCCTGATTGGCCAACCCAGGTAGCACGCAGGGAACCTTGCAAGAAAAATAGCACCGAACCTATCCTGGAAATCTTACAAGGTTCCCAGCAAGGTAGCCCGCTAGCAGACGATGGAGCCCGCAAGGCAGCCGCCGCGCGAGCCAGCAAGGAAACTTACAGCGAATCTTGCTCCGTGTGAGACGGGCTTTACGCGTCTGCGGGGGTGCTGCCTGTTACGCCCTCCCTGAATCAGTCGGTACCGGTGTCGACTCCTGTCGACGACGCGATGGGCGTTTCGCCTGTCTCTCCTACACCTCTGTCGGAAGCAATACAAATGAACGACGACTGTCAGCAGGCACAAGCTGTCTGTCCGGACCCCACGATTGTTGATCATGGAGCTGCACCTACCTCCTCCTTTCTGCCTTTTGCCCACATGTCACACGACAGCCGCCCACCATCCGCCGCGGAACAGCATGTTAGGAAACAACGGTCGCCAGGAAACGGGAGAGACAGCGCCGTATCCCCTCTTATGACTGCGTCCATCGGAAGTCTGCACAGGATGACGACCCTGCTACTGATGGTGCACTGTCCTCTGACGCCCTGACACTTGACGACACGACGTCATTCCCTGTCTCCAACTCCAGTCAGCGTCCACCTCCGGACAGCGACCTTTCCCCGCCTGCGTCTGATGCTATTGCTTCCCTTTCTTTGTCTGACGCTACCTGTGGGCGCACCTCTGATAATGTTCCACTGAACCGGTCCGGTGGCACGTCTGTCACTTGGGCGGATTACGTTGATGCTGAGGATGGACATTCTGGAGGTGCACAGAGCGATGGACCCCCCCCCCCCCCCCTTGGTGGGGTCGGCTCCCACCCCGTCACAGTGATTTGCCCATCCGTGGGGGCCTAACAAGGTTGCGCTTCCCACGTGTTTGAATCGCCTGTCCTCCTGGCGGTGGTAGCTTTCCAGACTTATCGCACAGCTGCGTTCAGTGTCAAGTTTTCCAGACTCCTCCGCATAGCTACGTTCAATGTCAACAATATTCACTTACGCCACCACCTGGCTTTACTCCATGACACGCTGTATGCTGCGGACTCTCCTTCATGATGTGCATGTTGCAATTTTCTGTGCTCCTCATGGTTTGGCTTTACAGCACATGTCTCTCACGCTTCCCCTACTGGTAGTGGTGTGGCGATCCTATTACGTGAGCGCACCCTCGCTGATGCAGTTGCCTATCTCACTGATGCCAGAGGTATGGATCTCAAATTTAGTGGCGTGCGATCGTCGATGTTTATGCGACAGTTGGTTCGGGTCTCCACCGTGAACGTTCCAGCTTCTTCCCAGACAGTCACGCCTCTCTTTCTGGGTCGGCAGGTTGCATTGATCATGTGAGGCGATTTCAACTGCAACCAAGCACCCAAAGACCAACTACCACGTCACTCTCCGAGAGCGCACCTCAGATTAGTGGGTTCTTAGGAGCATGTTCGTGGCGATCGTCCAGGGTTTACGCATTTACTAGCCATTCTTCCAGCCGCCTGACACGTGTTTACATCTCCCGTTATATTGTCAGTGGGGTGCAGGCTGCTGAAGTCAGGCCCACTGCGTTCTCTGACCACGACGCATGTATCTGCGCCATCAATCTCTGCCGCCAAAGGGTGTGGCGCGGCCGTGGACCATGGAAACTGAACACGATCCGCCTTCCTTCACCCGACTGCCGGCAGTTCATAGAGATCACGTAGGCAGCTTGTCGTCGACTCCGTGATGCCTGTCAGTCTGCTCTGTCTTGGTGGGTGCTCTGTGCAAAGCGTGCTTTCCGCAAGGCCTTGATTGGCTACGGAAACGGAAGGGAGGTTGCGGTGTGGTGGCGACGGACTCAGAAATTCTGTTTCACCATTCTCCGAGAATGTACTATGATGCCGTATTGTCCAGAGCGCCAGGCGACGGCGAATCGTGCCAAGGCACAGCTCACGTCCCTCTCTCGCCGTCAACTTGAAGGAGCTACGGTCAGGGCAGACACACACGATGGATTAGTGCAAGAGCGTCCATCTATGTATCAAGTCATAGCGGAACGACGCCACCGTCGGAGGAATTTGATTAAGGTTCTTACAACTGATGATGGACAGCGTTTTGATGCCCAATGGAATATCGGGTCTGCCCTCCATGCACATTATGTTACGCTGTACTCTGAACAAAGTCACCGCCCTGCCAACATTACGGCGGTCTCCAGACTCTCCTTTGGCTCGGATCCCGTACTGTGAACAGCTCAGTGATAGGGTTGTTCTTATCACAATCGACAGCAATCCAACATCGACAACGATAGTTCAAGTATACGTGCCGACGTCGCAAGCTGAAGATGAAGAGACAGAAAAAGTATATGAGGGTATAGAATGAGTAATTCAGTATGTAAAGGGAGATGAAAATCTAATACTGGAATGCAGTTGTAGGGGAAGGAGTAGAAGAAAAGGTTATAAGAGAATATGGGCTTGGGACAAGACCAGGTGAGTTCCGTAATAAATTTCAGCTAGTAATAGCGAATACTATATTCTAGAATCACAAGAAGTTCCCTAAGGCTGTAGATATAGAAGTAAAGAATAGTTCAAGAGCAGTACAACTGAAGAGGAATGGGCGTCTCTAAGAACGGAAATCACAGAGGTTGAAAAGAAAAACATAGGTACAAAGAAGATAACTGCGAACAAGCCATGGGTAACAGAAGAAATACTTCACTTCGAGGAAATACTTCAGTTCAGGGAAATGCAGGAATACAGAAGTACAAGTTCCTGAGGAATGAAAAACAGGAAGGCAGGGAAGCTAGCACGAAATGGCTGCAAGAAAAATGAATAAAACGAAAAAGAAATGAATTTCGGAAGGACTGACTCAGCGTGTAGGAAAGTAAAAATAACGGGTAAATTAAAATCAAGTGTGGTAATATTAAGAGTGCAACAGGAATTCCACTGTTAAATGGAAAGGAGACAGTGGATGGGTGGAAAGAGTGCACTGAAGGCCACTGTGAGGAGGAAGAAACAGGAGTCGATTTAGAAGAGATAGGGGACCCATTATTAGAATCAGAATTTAAGAGAGCTTCGGAGGAGTTAAGATCAAATAAGGCAGAAGGGATAGATAAAATTTCATCAGAATTCCTAAAATCACGGGGGGAAGTGACAACAAAACGACTATTCACGTTGGTGTGTGGAACGTATGATTCTGGGGACATACCGTCTGATTTGGCACGATGGCACGATGTGTCGATGCCCGCTGAGGAATCGCGTCGAAAGCGGCCTTCAGTCCGCTCACAGCAGCTGACACCTCACACTTAGTTCCTATCGGCTGCATCACTGGCGTTTCTCCACTTGCAATGGCTCTGGAAGTGGGTGACAACGGCGCGTATATTGGACTTACACCCGCCGATTTCGGAGGTGCTCTGTCTCCTCCCGCTCACCACCCTTCTTCGTCATCCGTCATAACGCAATGACGGTTGCTGTGTAGCAGTGAATTTCGACTATATTGGCTTGCCTTCCAGGTAAGCCGGAATCTCAGGAACACTGTTATCCTGATCCTGGTGGGAAGGAAAGACCTTCAGGTGACCCCATCAGCGACAGAGACAGACGTTGGTGTTGAACTCTGCGACTGGTGATTACGGCGAGGTAGCCACCTCTCCCAGTAGCGGCTGTTGTCCGTAGCGTGCAGGAAACTTACAACAGACTTGTCCCAGACGTCACTTCGCTATAATCAGGGAATCGAGTGTGAAAATCATGTATGCCATCGATGCGTCTGGTCGACTCCCTTACGAGCTAAACTTCCGGGGTATTTATGGAGCGAAGTAATGGCGACGTCATTCGTCACGATCGCATAAGACTTGCTATTACGAAGGTATCAGCGGTTTTCCTTCTGCCGTGATTGCTTAGCGAGCTTGCTACAGCGTAGAAGTGGTTCGTAAAAGCTCTTGGTACGGTTTGTTTCATTCGACTTAGCCTTTCTTTCGGCACATGGCGAAGGTGACATGACCCTGTTTGGCTGCTCTGACCCATTCTCGGTGGTGAAATGTTTTCATTGCGGCCGCCTCGTGTCGACTTTGCCGTAACGTAGAGAGATAGCTTCGCTACGTTCTTTGAAAATTTTACCTGTTTTACTGCACTATAGAAGGTTGGCATGCAACACTTCGAAGAGAAGTCGTAGGGTTAGTGTTGTCTCGCGTGTTCGTATTCTCCGAGACCGGCTTCTACCAGTTTTTCCGTTCTTTCGTAAAGAATTCGCCTTAGTATTTTGCAACCATGACTTATGAACTGTAGTACAGTAATATTCCTTCTTTCCTTGAAATTATTTCAGTCTTATTGAAGTCTGAGGCTATTTCCCCTGTGTCATACATCTTGCACACTAGATGGCTCGCGAAATGTCGTCTACTTCCGATGCCTTGTTTTGACTGAAGTCTTTCACTTCTCTATTAAATTCTTCTCGTAGTATCATATTTCCCATTTCATCTTCATCTAAGTCCTCTTCCTTTCTACAACGTAGCCCTCATTTCCCTTGTATAGACCCTTTATGTATTCCTTCCACCTTTCAGCTTTCCCCTCTCTCTTAGGGCTGGTTTTCCATCTATGCTTTTGATATACATGCAGATGTTTTTTTTCTCCAAAGGCGTCTTTAATTTTCCCATACCTGGTATCTATTTTTCCCCTAGTGAAATATGCTTCTAAACCCTTACACATGTCCTCCGGTCATCTCCACTTAGCTATTTTGCTGTTCCTGTCAACCTCACATTTAAAATTCTGTATTACCTTTCACCTGCTTCACTTCTTGCATCATCAATCAAATTCAGTATTCCCTGTGATATCCAAGAATTTCTAGTAGGCCTTGTCGTTTCACCTATTTCATCGTCTGCTGCCTTCACTATTTCATCTCTCACAGCTACCATTTTCTCTCCGTTTATTAACACAGTGGCCAGTAATTTCCTTATTACGTTCCCGTCTAAAGTGAGTAATGACAAAGTAAAAGAAATGAAAAGCAGTAGCAAATAAGTTGTCATACCCAGTGAAGAAGTTGACTGCTCCGAAAAAGAGAGAAAAATTATAGGGTGAAACTACCGATTACGTAGTAGAAACAACATTGACATAGATGTAAGGAAAGCATGGATAGCTTTGATATTACTTCAGCAAATGGCACACATACGGCAGGAAGACGACAGATGTGTCGTGCCACATTCTATGAAAAAAGACTAAAATAAAAGTCACAGATGAAAGAATAACTTCATGCAACTGTAGTCACATACATTAATATCGATTTACATAAAACTAAAGTAATTTTTTAAGCACTGGAAGGAGATAATATGCTTTCGAGCAAAAAGAAATTTAGATTATTATTTTCTTTGCATTCAGGAAACTGCACTTGCTATGAAAAACACACATAAATAATAATTTTGTCAAAACACTACACTGGCGCCAAGTAAGGGATTAAGCATAGACGTCGTAGTATACGACGGGCTTTCAATAACTAATGCAACACATTTTTTTCTGAAAGCAGGTTGGTTTTGTTCAGGGTTCCTATACACCATATTACTCCCCACTTTTCTGGCTACAAAAACCTATTTTTCAACAAAAGCTCAGTTCAATCCGACGGCCTTACGCCACCTTACTGTGAGGGGCTGTAAGCCCACATGGTACCACTGCACTGATCGACGTCGGAGCCAATGTCTTGTTGCAGCAATAACCTCGCCATAATCCACATATTGCTTCCCAGGAAGTGAATCCGTCATTGAGCCAAGCAGATGGAAGCCAGAAAGTGCGAGATCTGAGCTGTACGGAGGATGAGAAAGAACAGTGCGATGAAGGTTTGTGAGCTCTTGTCGGGTGCACAACTTGTGTGAGCCCTGAATCGAAACGGAGAAGGAGAAGTTTGTTTGCAATTTTATGGCGACAAACACGCTGAAGCAATTTCTTCAATTTCTTGTGGGTAGCACAATACATTTCAGAGCTGATCGTTGCACCATGAAGGAGGACATCCACTTCAGTGTCCCAGAAGACTGTCGCCATGATTTTATCGGCTGAGAGTTCGGCTTTGAACTTCGAGCCACTCCATGGACTGCCGTTTTGTTTCCGGTTCGTGGTTCAAAATGGTTCAAATGGCTCTGAGCACTATGGGACTTAACATCTGAGGTCATCAGTCCCCTAGAACTTAGAATTACTTAAACCTAACTAACCTAAGGACATCACACACATCGATGCCCGAAGCAGGATTCGAACCTGCGATCGGAGCGGTCGAGCGGATCCAGACTGAAGCGCCTAGAACCGGTTCATGGTGATGAACTCATGTTCCATCGTCTGTGATGATATTCGACAAAAAATCGTCACTATCAGTCTCAAACGCGGAAGCGACTCTGCACAGGCGGTCCTTCGTTGCTCTTTATCGTCTTCTGTCAGGAGGCGAGGAACCCATCGGGTAAAGACCTCTGAGTACCCCAACTGGTGGGCGAGTGTGCCAGCACTACCATCAGAGACGTCCGGTCGAGCAGTGAGGTGTTTGATTTTGACCGTCGATCACCTCTAATGAGAGTGTCGGCACGTTCAACCAACACTGCAGGAGTCACAGCTGGATGCGGCCGGCCAGCACGCAGGAGATCGGACAGGTTTGCACGACCCTGATGCGATGATTACACATGCCTCTCTCAGCGACTCACCGTCCTTTTGTTCACTGTCAGGTCCCCGTAAAAATTGTGCAAGCGCCTATGAATGTCTGCGATGATCAGATTTTTCCGCCAAAAGAAACTAAATGACAGCTCTCTGCTTGGAGAGCACCTCTGTTACAGACGCCATTTTGAAGACTACGAATAGCGCCGCCACCCTGTCGGATCTTCATGAAACTGCAGGGGCTGAAGTGGGAATATTCCAAGATTTGCCTCAACAAATTCCGAATTTTTTTAACCGAAACTGGTAGAGAAAAAAGAATGTTTTGGATTACTTATTGAACGCATCTCTTATGTAGTTATCCGATAATGTCAACTTCTTGCCCTTATCGCTACATTTGTCGCCGGAATAATGAGATTTGTTTTTGCAGTTGAGCGTTACTAGAGCAGATCGTTGGGTGTACCGTGTGAATGATGACGATTTAACGACGGGAAATCTAGGACACATGCAGTGTCGGAATGAAGCAAATTAAAGGCGTGGTCGAAGGACTTCGCGAGACAGTGCATGTTCTCATACAGATAATGATAGGGGATTGCAGTGTACGCGGCGTAGAAAAGCTGACGGCTTGGAGGTAATGGGGTGAGGCCATCTGTAGTGAAAGTTAGGACGTGACTGCAGTTTGAATTCCGGGGAGACATTGGCACCTGGTCTCTCTACTACTGGAGAATGTAATAGTCGTCTTCCAGTGATGTGCTATGGTGAAATGAAACAGAGCTACGTTTTACTTTGGTGAAAACGATTAAAAAACAAAGATGTAACGCGAACAAGAAGCGTTCAGGGCAGCAACCTACACAGGGTGTCCCAATATTCACAGACACGACACGAACGCTCATTTGAAGTGAATAATTTCGTATGGACATTTACCTTTTTCGGAACATATGCTCTCTTTCGAATAGTTTGCGAGATATAAGCCATTTAATGTACATTTGTTTTTGGGATTGTGGCGCACACATATGTGTCTTACCCACCCAACAACTTTGATGTTTTGTTTCACTTGGCGAGCTTTCTTCGGAGAGAGCCATTTGTCTTCTACTGGCCTGATTGCTACTTTGCTTCGGGGTCGTATCCGTAGCACCACGATTCATCACCAGCAATCACCTTGGAAAAAATGCAGGCTCCTCTTTGAGCTGGTTGTGAAGCTCAAAACGTGCTTGAAGTCGACGCTCCCTTTGCTCGTTTGTGAGAAGGCAAGGGACAAATCTGGTTGCAACCCTTCTCATGTGCAAATCGTCGGATAAAATCCTCTGAAATGAACTCTATGGTACTCCAGACATCTCACAGAGTTGATCAACGGTTCGGCGACGGTCTTCACGAACGAGGGCATTGATTTTGTCGGCGTTGAGGGGCATCCTGAACGAGGTTGTGTCTTAAATCGATGTTTCTCTATTTTTAAAACGTGGAAACCACTCGTAGACTCTGGTTTTACATAGGATAGCATCCCCAAAAGCAACCTTAAGTATTACAATAGCTTCCGCGACCTACTTCCCCAACGGGGACGCGCGTTGCTCTCGACGATCTGCCATCTCGTTTTCGCCGAAGTGGAAAAAGTTGTTTTACTGAAAAAACTCCCGTGGTGGAACCGATGCACTCACAGCGATACAGCTTCGCACAGTGACTCAGGTGGCGTGACCATAACAGACACCTGGTCGAAGAATGGGTATCTCCACTCTCCCTGCCCGCCGCAGCCCAATTCCCGTTACTTTTGAGTCCCACCTCGTAGGTCCAGTAATTTTAGAAGATCGAATGACGGGACAGAATTGCTTGCATTTTTTGGAAAATTCGTTTGTTGAACATTTTGAGGACGCTAATTTGGCCACAAGGACTGCCCTGCACTTCCAGCATAACGGAGCCCCTTCGAATTTTACCAGACGTGTGAGAGCACATCAACCGCACTGACCTTCTCGAGCTATTGGTTGTGGTAATGCAATTAACTGACCACCAAGATCACCAGACGTTACGCCATTAGATTCTTGTTAGTGGTGTAGGATGACGTCTGAGGTTGTAACACCTATTTTCGAAACAATTTGTATCGCACTTCCAGTGCATGTCATTTCTATGTCAGTTTTTAGTGTTGCTTATGTAGAGTGTTGTATCTGTGATGGAAATTCTTTGACTATGTATACATATTTCAGTTATGTGAACTTTTTGAGCGATGTTGTTTAAACTTTGCTTGTGGTTTTACATAACTGCTGGAATGATTGTTATATAACGTACTGTAAATGACTTGGTCCATAGTTAGGGAACGTAGGGTTGAATATAAAAGATGTGGGGAAGCCCCACAGCTACGGAAGCAGCCTGGCTGAGCAGAACAGGTGGGATTGGCATAGGTAAGGAGTCTGGGCTAAGCAGTGTTGTGGTTAACATCTCGCTAGCAGTAGCGGATCATTGTGGCTCATATTCTTGGAGTTTTGAGGCCAGAGAAGCTTAAGAGCAGTATTAATGGACCTCTGATACTGCATTTAGTGACACTATTATCATCGGATGATTTTTGTCCCTGTAAAAGTATAATCCTGACGTCAGGAGAATCTATAACAAGGCGAGGCCAACAGTACTGCCATGACTGCATCGCCGCCAGGTTAACAGCCACTGCAAATTACCCCCCCCCCCCCCCCCCAGTGCCACCAGCCTTCCGCTAAATCGTGTATATTTGGCTCTCTGTAAATGGACCAGGTATTTGTGAAATTTGGTTGATTTTAATAATAATCCTAGCATTGATAAAAACTTTATCTTACACCCGTGATTATCCCAAAACACAAATTTGCACAGGAATCCTACCCTAGTGAATTTAATTCCGAGTGTCCTAATTTATTATGGAAAGACTTATTCAGCAGCTGTAAAAAAAGTTGTGATTGCTTTCTAATGCATGGAGCTACAGTGTTTAAAGTTCAGTTTTATAGTTTGAGAAATACTCTCCACTTCCAGTGCATTTTTAAATCAATCGTCAGTCATTTTCTAAAATAATTTGTCTTACTTGAGAAGCTGCCTGAAAATAGTAAAGTTGTTAGTTAAAAGAACAATAATATTGATCTGAAGTGAAAAAGATTATTATTTGTTGCATTTAGGTACTTTGATCAGAATCGCAAAGTTTTATCAGTGTTCATTTCACGAGAAAGTGTTTGAACTTGAATTTAATTTTATGTTGGTATTTGCACAGCCAATTACATTTTGAGTAGGTTAAAAGGCTGCTTATCAAGCACATTTGTTATTTAAAGAGTTATAGTTTGTTGTGCTTTACTTAATTAAGAATTATTGATGAGAATACTTATCATTTCTCATACATACTTGTGTAGTTTTGTTAATGAGCATGGTTCTCAAACCATGAAGTTTAAGGGCGGCCATGTGCTAGGCTAGTTAGTTAATGAAGAAAAGCAAAGGCTCCTTCAGAGCAAGAGTAGTTAGATTTGCATTCTGTTTAATTGCTTCAAACTGACGTTAAGAAAGACATTATACTGTATTACCTATTCTATTGCAAGTTGGTTAATGTACAGGCATAGAGACGCTGTGGTAAGCAATGATGCTTTGGTCATTAATAGACTCCCTCATTTAAGTCAGAATCGTTTTATGCTCTTCCCTGTTTAATATTGCTGTTAGGTTTATGTGTGTTGCTGATTGGTTCTATGAACTACTGCATCTAGTTCATTTAAGGTGCATGTTGTTGAGAGGCATTTGTTACTGCTTACTATCTCATTGGCCATTCGTTTGTCTGACTTCCAAGTTAGTAGTACATTTATCTGCAAGGTTAGGTTACTGTGTTGTATTGTGAACAGGTATAAAGAAAGAGTTCAGTATGTGTGAGTCAAGGAACTTTAGGTTAGCCTTAGCACTGCCCTCTGCTTTATTACATTGCTGGACACAAGAATGCCCGATATTACTTGTAATACGTAACATTACAACTTGCTAGGCTACTGGGAGAACGTCTGTTCCTGATCCATCTGTTTACTGTTGGTTATACTCTGCTGGAGTGTTTCGGAAACGAATCCCAGTCTGATTGTTCTCTTCCCCTTATGCTATTTCACGGTCATATCTTTCTCAAAAATTCCTCGCAGAGGTTTAACGACAGCATCGGTGTTACCGTTACAAGGTGTACAAACGAAGGGTGACAATGCAAGTTGAACTGCTTGGTCCTATCAAGGACGCTGCTGCCCTCGTTAGAGTGCGTGCAAAGGCACTCAGACAGGCAACAAAACATGTACTGCCAAGAGTGCACAAATACATTGAAGTTGACCGTGGGATATCCGAATGTTTTTTGTGAACTGTACAACAGCTATATGTAAAGTGTCGTGTACTATCAAGCTTAGAGCTAAATGCCAGAATGAGATTTTCACTCTACAGTGGAGTGTGCGCTGATATGAAACTTCCTGGCAGATTAAAACTGTGTGCCGGACCGAGACTCGAACACGGGACCTTTGAGTGAAAATCTCATTCTGGGAACATCCCCCAGGCTGTAGCTAAGCCATGTCTCCGCGGAGACGTATCCTTTCTTCCAGGAGTGCTAGTTCTGCAAGGTTCGCAGAAGAGCTTTTGTGAAGTTTTTAAAGGTAGGAGACGCGGTACTGGCGGAATTGAAGCTGTGAGGACGAGTCGTGAGTCGTGCTTGGATAGCTCAGATGGACAGTCTGCCTTCGGCAGGGCAGCAGTGCGCACAGCGCTCGGCGGTCCACGCCGCTGCGCGCGCGGAGTGTTTACTTCCCCGTCACCGCGCTTCTCAGTCGAACAAGCTATAATGGCCAACTCTTACAGGAAGAACATTCTTAAGTTCACCTTCTCAAATGAATACGCACGACCCAAAGCACTTGCCGTCGAACGCTTTCTGCGCGAAGATGTGAAGATTCCCCGTGACGATCTCATCAGCATTCACCTATCGATCGTTAGTAGCGTCGTTTATGTTAAGATGTCTTCCGACGCTGCCTACAAAGAGATTATTCAACCGACGCGACATGGACTAGTATTTCGACACTCCGACAGAAACGTCGGGCCTGTGGATGTCGACCACGCAGGACTTGGCCTTCGAACGATCCGTGTATTCGAACTGCCTTTCGAGGTGAATGAAGATGAAGTCATCGCGGCGCGTTCGGAAAAGTCCAGAGTCACGTAGCTGAGACATGGGCACAGTTTACGACATATCCGGTGCTTAATGGTGTGAGACAAGTCCGAATAGATCTCAAACGTCCCATCGTACATTTCTATCGGTGGCTGCCGTGCGGTGGTCATTTACGACAGACAACCTCGAACGTGTTCCGTTTGTGGAAAACAAGGCCACGTCCGTAATGAATGCCTGCAACGACGCATCACACAACTACGGCACAACGATACGAACACCGACAGAACCACATCTACCCTTCCAGTCACTTATGCGGCCACACTGCACTTCCAGACCTCACAAGACGCCGTTCATGGGCGTCTTCTGGACCGATACACGGAGGCGTCACAGCACCTTGACGCCGGCAATGGCGCCCGTGAACATGACCTACAGCCGGACACACCCACGTTAGAAGATCACAAGGATACCAGCGAAAGTGTTACGTAGAATGAAGACCACATCATAGCAGCCGCGGCTTTTTTACCGGAACGACGTGAATCTCTTCCTTCCTCAGACACCGAAACTCATAGCCGGAAGCAAAAGTCGCCCAAACGACGAAAAAAAGGCCGCAAGACATCAATATCGACCACTGAGCCCCCTCCGCAGAACGAAGAGATGGCATGTAACTCTGACGGTGTACACGATAACTCTTTCTCCTCTGCCACGGAGACGCGTCATCCACAAGACGGTGAACCGTCCAACAGAGATCGTGCGCAAGCGCCACGCCCAGAAGACATGGAACATAGCATGCCCGTCGTCACCGACGCAATTGAGCCGACTTGGCCAGCGCTGCACCTCTCACCGATGTCAAAACTGACGGACAATTTTCATGAGCGGATGACACGGATTTCCCACCTCCATCTGATGCGAAAATGAGATCTGTTCCTCCGTTAGACCAACACTGAAATTGGGTATGTTTCTACGACGTCTCCTGCCACTTCTATGGGCTTCCCAAATCCACCACAACCATCTTCACCAGCTACGAACCTATCGACAGCACGGATCCCCCATCAGGCGTACCGAATAGCTACTATCACTACTAATAATATCGGCTCCCACGTTAAACTCAACTGCTCCGTGACACGCTAAGAGCAGCGGACATCGACATCGCCCTGTTACAAGAACTGAGGACAGCAACTTGGTCCGGGTGTTATGGATACGAGACGTACGCCGACCCTGCAGCTATGGAACACACAGGCGCGGCAATCCTCCTCTGAGAAGGGATTGCAGTTTCCGATGTCGTATATCTCCCAACGGCGCGAGGGGGGCCACAACAGTTGAAGGAATCAAAACCATAAATCTCTACACCCCATCGGGCACTGATCAAAGGAGGGATCGCTCCCAGTTCTACGCAGAAGATATCACGCCTTTATTCCTCTGCAGATACGATCATCTCATCGTAGGTGGAGATTTCAACTGTTCTCGAGCGTACAGACCAATACCCTCATTTCACCACATGTCCGGAACTTCGCTTCCTCGTCCGCCACCTTCCTCTCTTCGACACGTGGAGAGTGGTACACGGCGACCGCCCGGGGCATACACACATCACGAGCCACTCCGCCAGCCGACTTGATAGAATATACATCTCTGACGCTCTAAAATCCGTTCTCCTAGACGCGGAACGTTGGCCGTCTGCCTTTTCGGATCACGACATCTATATCTGTACCATGAACCTACGTAGCCAATCTACATGGTGCAGTGCAGGACCTTGGAAACTCAACGTCACGCTACTGCGGGACCCTGAATGTCGACAACAAGTCACCGACACGTGGCACGCTTGTGTTCAACGGATCATACGTTACGAGACCACACTGTAGTGGTGGTTACTGTGCGCCAAACCGGCCATCCGACGCACCTTGACACACTATGGCAGAGCTAAAACCAGGTGGAATCACCACACAACTGATTACTACTATAGCGCTCTACAAGAGCTCATGGATCATCCTCCATCCCCGGATCGTCTAAAAAAAGCTCATCGCATCAAGGCAAAGATTTTAACCTTGACCAGATGCCGTCAATAGGGAGCCATTGTACGAGCACGCAGCCAAGACAGGATTAACGGTGAAGAACCTTCTATGCATCATATTGTTCAAAATGTTCGTCGACGTCGACAGGCCTTAATGATAACTTTAGACCTACCTGATGGACGACGGCTGACTTTGCAAGCTACCATTGCGGATGCATTCACAACGCACTATAGACTTTTCTATCAAGAAGTACCTGCCGGTGCAGAGGCCATTGCTGAGGTTGGCCAGGAGACACTTAGTACTCTAAACGCAGCAGCTGCAACCCTTCTGACTTCTGAAGTGACCACCGACGTCGTCCATGGCGCTGTGGCCAAAGGATCACCGAATCGGTCTCCCGGCCCGGATGGTTTACCTCTCGAATTTTACAGAACCTTCCAAGATTTGAAGTTGCCGCGATGGAGAGACATGTACTGGGAACTTTTGCCTGGCGCGGCGATCCCGCCACCAATGTTCATGGAAGGCTTACTCGTACCAGTCACGAAACCTGCAGGAGGAACACAACTCGACAGTTATCGGCCGATCACGTTACTCAATTCTGACTTCAAGATTTTCACACGCCTTCTAGCCGTTCGACTCAAACATGTCTTACGAGACATTGTTTCCCACGAACAAACATCCTTCGGTGGCGATCGTAATATACAGACAGCCCTCAGTGAATAACGAGATGTGATCGCTGTGGCAACACACTCGCGATTGCCAGGCGCTTTAATCTCCATCGACTTCAAACACGCATTCCTCAACGCAGTGATGGACCGAATGGTGATTCCCCCCACGTTCACTCAAGTGATTATGCGGCTCCTTCGTGGGGCAACGTCCAGGCTTCTCGTCAACGGCAGACTTACAGAACCTATACGGATTGAACGCTCAGTACGGCAGGGTTGCCCAGTGTCGATGGTGCTTCATGCCATTCCGATGGAACCACTTATTTGCGGATTACGGCGACGTTTGACAGGTATTTCACTCCGGGATCATGTGTTCCGCTGCCGAGACTACGCGGACGGCTTGGCCCTCGTCGTACGTTCAGTGGCCGACGTACAAGATGCGATGCAGTGGATTACCCGTTACAGTGCAGGGCCAGGGAGCGCTATGAGCGTCGCAAAATCATGCGCCATGAAGATCGGCCGCGGCCTTCCCGCAGACAGCGTAGTCCCCTTTCAACTGCTGGACACCCTTCGCTGTCTTGGGTTGGTGTACACGCGAGACATTCGCCGCACCTCGGCGATCAATTTTCGCGCGCTACTGCTACGCATCCGGGCCAACATACAAAATCACATACTACGGCCGCTGAATATGTGCCAGAGAGTGACATTCGTCAATATGCATCTGGCAGCCCGGATACCCCATATCGCGCAGATTCTGCCCATCACTGCGACAATGGCAGCCTGATAACAGGTGGCTTTCGGGTATTTAATATGTTCTGGACGCATCTTCAAAATCCAGTATGAAGCTCTCATGTTACCGAAGCGGGTTGGGCGCCTCGATGTGGTTAATGTGAGAGCCCGGACTACGGCACTTTACGCCAATACTATGCTCCGGTCGTGGAAAAGCCAAAATGCTAGTTTTACTGGAATGTTGACCACCGAGCTCGCACCTGTTTCGAGACGCCCACCGACGTCTCTGGCACACATCCCACCTCCGATGTCGCATATCAGCCGTTTTTTTTTTTTTTGGACCGTCTTCTCCGAAAGTCCCCACCCCGAAACCCCGTCGAAACACGTCACCCCCAGGTTTCATGGCCTACAGTTTGGAAAAAGATCCACCAACCATATCACACCACCGCGACGTGGTACTTTCTCGTCAACGGCAAGTATAGTACAAGACAATCTGCATCGCATCGCGCTGGTGGACTCACCCTTGTGCCTCAAGTGCAATGTCGAAGATACAGATTTACATCGTTTTGAGTGTGGGCCAGCAGCAGATGTCTGGAACCTCGTACAGAAGATTGTAGCTTTCTACCTCCGAGTACCACCACATCACGTTTCTCAAACCATGATGATATATCCCCCATGGAAAAGGAGAATGGATGGCCATGGATCATTCTGTGGACGGACGTAGCCCATTTACATCTCCAAGGACATGTCAATACGCAGAATTGCAGAATATGTGCAACATAAAATCCGCACGCACATTAACCTGTACCATTTCATTCTGCAAAGTTGTCTGTGTCGTGCGGGTTGACGGTGTCTTTTGTTGCAGGATCAAAATTGTTTTCGAAATGAGTCCAGCGGGTCCTTTTTTACCTGTTTCGTCGCAGGTAAAGGCCATCAGAGTATTTTGCGCACCAACATCATTCCAACCCTTCGACGGCGTGGATGTGTGAGTAGGATCATTTTTGTGGAAGAGGGCGCTCTTTCGCACATTGTACAGCCAGTGAGGTGACTGCTGCAGAGGCATTTCGGAAATGCCGTCTTTTTCCTACAGCCTTGCTGTGTGGATCAACTGATCTTAATCCGTGTGACTTTTGACTTCGGGGTTATCTGAAAGATATGATCAGTATTCCAGTAACGAACGTAGTCGAATTGAAGGCACGCATAGAACAAGGCGTTCTTAACGTGACCCCAAATGCACTCCGATGTGTTGTGGAAAACGCTGTTTCTTGATTTCATCTTGTGGCAGAAAATAGTAGACAGCATGTTGAACATGTCTTGCACCAGTCTCGCGACAGAGAGGAACCGATTTCATTTCACTTTTTATGCTGTTTTTGACCCCAGGACAATTTAGAACCGATTTTTTCCATCCGATGTAGTACGACCTTGCAGTGACAAGTGGGTTTAAATAACTAACAGTGCCACAATTGTTGACTGCCGAACTTGTGCGGTCATGCACTCTGAACAGTATGTGCAACTCCAACCTTAGACGTCGTGTTGCGATTCATCTGTCATTGGTAGCCGATCCCATTTACGTTAAGACGCTTACGCAGTCTATTGGTAAAATTTACGTTAAATTCTTTTTTTTCGTGATGTTTCCACCTGTGTCAATAACGAGTTGTTTAAATTTGACGTCGTTCTGAGCAGTGATTCTCTTTTTAAAGCGTTTTGAAACTTGAACTTAAAACATGGACACCACGTACAAGATGGGAATTAGACGGGGAACATTCGCGGGACCCTGTCTAGTAGAACAATGTGGTATCAAAATTAAACATGCGCTTGAGGACAGACATACTTTTCAGTTATGAATATAATTTTAATTCGGAATAATGTATGCCACTTCCAAATTCTCAGTTCCAAAGGCCATCTAAGAAGTGCAGTAGCTCAAAAGAAAAACGTCATTTGCATGCTACAAATTAAGTTTTTTTGTTTAACTTGTGCAACCTGACACGTTACGTTCACCGTAGTTACAAGGAATCTTATGTTTGTGTCATGGCATATTACAGGATCTTTTTATTTGCACATATAGGCTATACTTTTCACATACAGGTGATAGATCTAAAACAGTTCTTCGAAGTTTTTATAATAAAATGAGAAAGTACTTACAGATCAGCTTCTAGTTAAATAGAGAAGGTATGTTTACAGTCGCTAAGATGAACAACTGCTCATAGCTCCTCAGGTACGCGTTTTAGATCCCATATTTACTGGACAGTTTTTCCTTGTTTTAATAAAAAAAATGGTTCAAATGGCTCTGAGCGCTATGGGACTTAACATCTGAGGTCATCAGTCTCATAGAACTTCTAACTACTTAAACCTAACTAACCCAAGGACATCACACACAGCCATGCCCGAGGCAGGATTCGAACCTGCGACCGTAGCGGTCGCGCGGTTCGAGACTGAAGCGCCTAGAACCGCTCGGTCACTGCGGCCGGCCTTTTTTTAATCCATACTCTCACCTCTGAAAGTTACCCACGCTACAATATTACTAACAACATTAACAGTAAGTGTATTCTACTGTCAGGCGTATCAGAACGATTTTCGCTTACAACTTTCAACTCGTTCGTTCACGTTACAGGGACCCTTACCTCAAATTGATACATTTATCCTTCTCCATCACCCTACAGGGTGGTCCATTGATATCTCACGAAATAAGCATAAAACGAAAAAACTACAAAGAACGAAACTCGTCTAGTTTGAAAGGGGGAAACCAGATGACGCTATGGTTGGCCCTCTAGATGGCGGTCCCATAGGTCAAACGGATGTCAACTGCGTTTTTTTTAAATAGGAATCCCCATTTTTATTACATATTCGTGTAGTACGTAAACAAATGTGAATGTTTCAGTTGGACTACTTTTTTCACTTTGTGATAGATGGCGCTGTAATAGTCACAAACGTACAAGTACGTGGTATCACGTAACATTCCGCCAGTGCACACGGTATTTGCTTCGTGATACATAACCCGTGTTAAAATGGACCGTTTACCAATCACGGAAAACATCGATATCGTGTTGATGTATGGCTATTGTGATCAAAATGCCCAACGGGCGTGTGCTATGTATGCTGCCCGGTATCCTGGATCACATCATCCAAGTGTCCGGACCGTTCGCCGGATAGTTAGGTTATTTAAGGAAACAGGAAGTGTTCAGCCACATGTGAAACGTCAACCTTGACCTGCAACAAATGATGATGCCCAAGTAGGTGTTGTAGCTGCTGTCGCGGCTAATCCGCACATCAGTAACAGACAAATTGGGCGAGAATCGGGAATCTCAAAAACGTCGGTGTTGAGAATGCTACATCAACATCGATTGCACCCGTACCATATTTCTATGCACCAGGAATTGCATGGCGACGACTTTGAACGTCATGTGCAGTTTTGCCACTGGACACAAGAGGAATTACGGGACGATGACAGATTTTTTGTACGCGTTCTATTTAGCGACGAAGTGTCATTCACCAACAGCGCTAACGTAAACCGGCATAATTTGCACTATTGGGCAACGGGAAATCCACGATGGCTGCGACAAGTGGAACATCAGTGACCTTGGCGGGTTAATGTATGGTGCGACATTATGGGAGGAAGGATAATTGGCCCCCATTTTATCGATGGCAATCTAAATGGTGCAATGTATGCTGATTTCCTACTTAATGTTCTACCGATGTTACTACAAGATGTTTCACTGCATGACAGAATGGCGATGTACTTCCAACATGATGGATGCCCGGCACATGGCTCGCGTGCGGTTGAAGAGGTGTAAGTAGGCTGTTTATGTTTTCTTATTGGTAACGCCACGTAGCGCTCTATATGAAAAATCACTGGCTGTGCTGTGTGCAGTCTGTGGCTAGTTTGCATTGTTGTCTGCCATTGTAGTGTTGGGCAGCGGCAGCTGGATGTGAACAGCGCGCAGCGTTGGCAGTTGGAGGTGAGCCGCCAGCAGTGGTGGATGTGGGGAGAGAGATGGCGGAGGTCTGCAATTTGTCATGAACTGATATATATATTATGACTTGTGATGATATTAAGGTAAATACATTGTTTGTTCTCTATTAATATCTTTCATTTGCTAACTATCCCTATCAGTAGTTAGTGCCTTTAGTAGTTTGAATCTTTTATTTAGCTGGCAGTAGTGGCGCTCGCTGTATTGCAGTAGCTTGAGCAGCGAAGATTTTTGTGAGGTAAGTGATTTGTGAAAGGTATAGTTTAATGTTAGTCAGGGCCATTCTTTTGCAGGGATCTTTGATAGTCAGATTGCGTTGCGCTAAAAATATTTTGTGTCAGTTTAAGCACAGTTATGTATAATTGTTCAAAGGGGACGTTTCATATGTCGACCCTTAGCCTAGGATACCTCACTGGAATCTTCTGATTTTTTCTTGTAGTTTGTGTATTTAGTGTAGCTTTTGTTTATTGCTAGCGCGTAATTGTAGAGAGAATCTCCTTTGTAGTTGTAGCCTTTCATTGTTGTACAGTAAAACAGTTGTGGCATGCATATAGATTTGCACCAAGTATTTCGCAGCTGCGCTGGTAATTAACTAGATATTATTTTCAGTGCTATTTTAATGTGTTCTCTTATTTTTTATCTTCAAATTGTGTTTTTCTGTGTTGTCGTGTGAAATACTGTGACAATAATGGCGTGTGAAAAACGTAATACTAGGCTCCAAAGTAAACTGAGAAATGACAGTGAAAATGAAAGTAGTGTGTTAGCGCCACCGAGTAATGAATTAACTGATGTTCAAAGTAGTAATTTGGTAATTGTGCAAAGGGAAATGGAGCGGGCAGCAAACAATGGCGTGGACAGTGAAACAATTAGTGAAGAGGGAAGCATTATCGATCGATCGGTCGGCAATAGCTCGCCTCAGGAAGCCGAAATGACAGAACACAATATTGCAAATACTGCAGACTCAGGTTTTGGGTTCTCACCGTTTTCTCAAATGAGTCAAGACACATTTTCCGCTTTTCAAAATGTGAATGTCGCCTGTGCAACTTCACTGCCGAAAAGCACTGAGGAACATGTTTCAGACACCAGTGCATTGTTATTACAATTAATGCAACAAATGGGACAAAAGCTTCAAAAGTTAGACACAATGGAACAACACCAGAGACAAACACAGCAACAGTTAGACACAGTGGAACAAAATCTCAAAAAGTTAGACACAATGGAACAAAATCAGAGACAAACACAGCAAAAGCTTCAAAAGTTAGACACAATGGAACAAAATCAGAGACAAACACAGCAAAAGCTTCAAAAGTTAGACACAATGGAACAGAATCTTAAAAAGTTAGACTCATTGGAGCAAACTCTTGAACGAACACGTGAGGATTTAACTGCTGAGTTACATCACATTGAATCGAAATGTCAAAAAGTCTGTAATGACGTAAAAACACAAATTTGTGAGCATTTCCAACCTATTTTTTCGCGTCATGAAAATGCACTACAGAATCACGAAGCAGCCATAAAAGAACTGCAAACTATTGTTCATGAAAATCATGAGACCTTGCAAGCAAAATTTGACTCAGTTGCATCTACCGATACGGTTATGCAACTTGCAAAAACTCAGGACAACTTAAAGGTCACAGTAGACACGATTGCAACACAAATGGACACTCTGAAACTTGGTTCAGAAAAACACACTGAGGAAATGTGTTCACTATCGGAGAAAGTAGCCGAACTTTCGGATCAGGTCACTAACTTATCTACAAAGGTAGATGATGATCTGAATGACACAAGACCCGTAGCCTTCACTGACACAGAAGAGTATGAACAAATAAGAAAATTCAAACAAAATCAGAATCAAATTAATACACAACACCAAAGAGAAATCCGGGAAGTACAAGATCAGCTGACACAGGTAATACAAGAATTACGTATTTCAGAGGACACTCGCACTCCAACACGGGAAGAGGGACTTAGAAATACGGAAAAGCCGCAAAATAATAACACAGGGCATTTCGGAAGTTATGAAAGAAATTGGCAATGTGCACCGAATTTTGAGATGGAACGGCCGACACGACCTAACAATGACCGATATGCGACTCGCCGACATGACGATTTTGACTATAAGCTGTTCATTACTACACGTACATTCAAAACATTTAAGAATTCTGGCAACGACATTCATCCACAAGCATGGCTCCATCAATTCTCTCATTGTTTTCCTCCCAACTGGTCGTTAGAACACAGATTAGAATTCATGTGTGGCTATTTAGAGAATGAACCAGCTGTAAGAATGCGATCGGTCATTCACGATTGCCACAGTGAAGGAGAATTTTACCATGCCTTCCTCTCAGCATATTGGTCTCAAGCTACACAAGACCGTGTAAAACATAACATCATAATGATGAAACACTTCGAACAATCTGAATTTTCCAGTCTTGTGAAATATTTTGAAGACATGTTGCACAAGAATCAATACCTGTCAAACCCATACAGCCCCTCAGAACTCATCCGCATTTGCTTAATCAAACTGCCTGAACATTTACGACATATTATTTTGGCAGGACGTTGCAAAGACGACATTGAAGCATTTCAGGGACTCTTACAAGAATTAGAAATTGACACTGACAGTCGCCGGATGCGAAAACACGAAAACAATCACTACAGGTCACATCCGTCGCAATTCCGTGACGACAGAAACAATAACTGGCCACGACAAGCCTATTCTTACAACGCAAATCGTGACCAAAACAGACACCGCCCATATGACAACCATTGGCAGAGTAATAGTTACAGAGAAAGATCGCATTTCCGTAGTAATGAATATGACAGAGACAATCATAGAAATAGACAATATGACAACCAGAACTATTATTAAGGGAGACAGAATAACTTCAGACGCAACAGTTCGGCGCACAGTTACGATTCAGGGAGAAATTCTCCACCACGTGACGGACAAGGAAGAAACTACGGAACCCACCGACATGACGACAGACGATATGATCGTAACGACAGACCTGAATTGTATCAGAACTGGCGAGCTTCAAACAGAGCAGGGCCCTCTCGAGGAGGTGAATTTGTAGAAGTTAGGCCTCCTAATCCCAATAACGACGCGCGCCAACAAAGAGACAGACAATGACTCGCACAGCAGGCAGCCGCGTGCGCCTGGTGGCTCAGAGAAAAATAACATAGACGCTAACCTTGAGAAAAATTCCAGTATTCTTTACCGACGTATACCGCCTGACAATTGCATTCAAGTTCAAACTCTGAGTACTATGAAGAGTAAAGGTTTACACCACATTTCACATGTAAAACCATTTATTGACAGATAATCTGCCTTTTAACTTTGTCTTTGCCATAAAACGTTTCACTTCACGTTACTAGTATGCTTAAGAAACTGTTAACATACAACAATGTTTGAAGTACAATATCCAATCAAGAACCAAGAGAACTTATTTAAACAGAAATGACGAATGCATTGTTATAGTGAACAGACGTCACAGTGTTATTGTGTGTGTATATTCTTGCTTGTTTGTTGCACAATTACGTAACGACTATAAGGCTCACATACTTAGAACATTTACCAGTACTGCTAATGAGATTTTAATGCAACATTTTGGTTTATTTGAAAATACATTCTGAATTAATGTGCTTTCTGAGAGATACCAGATGACACAGAGGTTAGTTTATGTGACAGCTACACGGTTTTATCACGACGCTACTAATGAGTGACAATTTACAATGTTGCTTTTGCAGTGTATCTGTTTTATATCTGCACAGTTTTTCTGAATTCTTCTGGAAAGTAAAACATGTTTTAGTAGTAACTTTTGTGGTATAGCTACAATGAGACTGCCTTTTCCATAGCACAACAATACGTTACAGCACAGTACTTTCATCATCACAACTATAAGCGTAATAACTAAGATATCTCTACGCAAAGCATTTCACTTTTGTTTATCATGAGGTAAGTACATTGGCTTCTGCAGAACATAGCTTTTGGAGGAAAATAACTACGACACTTTCACAGAGATTATCTTACAACAATATGCACATTTAGCGCTACAGGACACGCATTTCAGTGATTAATTTTGTACTTAAAACATTTATTTTTAAAGATTTTTGAATTACAAAGAAAGTTTTCCATGATATATTTCATTCCATTGGTGTAATCTGTAACACCTGAGGGTATAATTACATTAATCCTCAGGGGGGTATACGCCTACTTTGTGTACCATGTGTTTGGCAACCACAAGGAACCCTAGCTAATATGGTATTTGCTTATACAACCTTACACATCGGTACCATATTTCTTTAACACACAAATTACACAGCTATCTGATCATGTAACTGAGAGAGACAAACATTTATTTTACTATATCAGTGACAGATGTTTACGTAATTACACCGTTGGATAACTTCACACTTACGAAATTGTATTTTGTCTGTACTTTGTGAAATGCTCATATTTTTTTGGAACCATTGTGATACTATGAGAGCTTTGAATGATGTATTTGGTATGGATTCATGATTTTTAAAGTACGTTTGAGGCAGATGACACTTTTGACATGAGCAGAGAATTTTTTTTAATTATTGGAGGAAGCTACGACGATTTTGAGATTTGACTGAGGTGTTATGATGTTATTTTTACGACGACGATGTGTATTATGCTGTTGAGGTATTTTTATGATCAATAAGCTGATGCTATATGAGGAATTTGGTTATGCTATGTATTTATTATGATGAAATATTGAAGTGCCGTCGCAAGATTGACGTGTCGACGAATATATATATGTGTAATAACGTAAGGAATAAGGAGCAGGGGTTAGGGACTCTGATTTATGAAAAGGTTGTTGGAAACCAAGAATCGTACTTTAAGAGTTATGACATGTGTGTGTATATGCATGAATGTATCACAATGCCACTGAAAATTTTTTTGGACACTGTTATATTTATAGGGTTTTGTTTCTACAGATTTGCAACGCTAATTCTTGACCTGTGAAATATTTTTATATGAGACTACCACGGTAGCAGAATCTCCTGTCGTAAATATTTCCGTACGAAAGTTAAGTGACCACCTGCACGTAATGCGTCGCGGGCACCCAGCTGTGTCAGACGCCTGGAGAAAAAGCCATTATTGTGAGCCCTTTTCAGCGGCACAGGTAGCACAAAAAAAAAGGGGAGGCCATTATCCTTGGAAATATTCTTACATCTGCAAACCTGATAATGACAAGTGTCTTTCTACGAGAATTGAGAGCTACTGACTTACGAAATGCCACATAGCTATTGAATGATGTTTTTATGCTTTGGTTTGCGTAATTGCTTATTTCATTTGATACCTGTTTTTCAGCTGTGTTGCAGCATTGCTTTTATAAAATGAAATGCATTTGCTAATGTGAACACTTTCTGTCAACAGATCTATTAAATAATTATTTTATGATCCACATTCTTTAAAAAAAAAAGGAGCACTTGGAAAGGAAAGAACAATAAGAAGGAACTAATAACAGTAACACATAATTTTCTTTTCAAGTACTTGGTAATTTCTTTTGTAGAATAAATTGTGATGCATCACTCTAATGTTAAGATGTGACATAGGTATTAGACATGGCCATTTTAGTGTAATATTTTTTCTGCTTGCGCTATGTCATGTTTAGGTATAAGTTGCTGCTGTTTGCCAGGCATAGTGTTATTGAATTTGACTTTTGCTCATTTATGCTGCTAGCTTTGCCAATTTGCATTTTTTTGCATTGCTGTTTGTGTTGATTTGTTATGTGATGCTGCATTGCCTCGTCCCTTAGTTTAGCATCTGAGCTCAGTAGATTTAAGTTAGCTTAAGAGGGGGTAGACTATATAAGAAACTGATTATGGAGAATAGGTAAAGAATGCATTGAGTAGTTATACAAAAAAAAAGTACAGAAAACAGGTTTAGGTAGGATTTTCTTGGAAATAAATGTTGAAGTAAGAAATGTGTGAACATATAAATACAGAAAGCATGCTTAGATAGAATTTTTTTTGGTGGAAACAAAGGATGAAATAAGAGGAAAGATATATAAAGTTTTGGGTTGGACTGCAGAACCAAATGTTACACTGAAAACGAACCCTATCCTTTCCCTTTTGTGTTATCCCACTATATGTTTGTGTACCCTTGTGTATTTGTTTTCTTCCTGTCTCTGTATAGTTTCATAGAATTTTTTCTTCTTTTAATATTAAGCTACATTCACTATGATGAGGAATACTGTTATCCTCAAATATAATTGGCATTAATAATATGTTATTTACTTTGTAAAGATATTAGACATTATTCATTCTGTTTAAATGCTCATGTGTGAAGTTGATGTTTCGCAAGTTATTCTGATCTTCTATGTATGTACTCATGTCATAATTCCTGTAACACTGATGTATATGTCTATTTCTATTCTTTTGTAAAGCCTGTACTACAAATGTTATCTATATTGTTATGTTTTTAATGATGTATTTTGTACCTTTGTTATTGTATTCTTATGTTATAAAATTGTAATTGTCACCAGTTCATGATATTATTAACTTGTTAGTTACATTTCACTGCACACGTTTCTGTTGGTCATAGTATATGGACAATAAGTGAGAAGTAGGGACTGATAGTGTTTGCACATGTGTTGATAATTCAGCAAGGGACTGGATAACAGCATTGCTGGTTCTAAGGACAATTAAAAGAAAAACTTTCTGAGTGCACAAGTGGTGGTTTATGGACTTGCTATATTCTCTGCAAGAATCTTCGATGGTGATTGTGCACCTGCACAGTCGCAACGGATGGCTGCTGGCCGTCTATACCAGGACTACAGTGGGTCTGCACCTCAGGTGGCCCACCAATACCATTATCTCTACAAGGACTACAGTGGGTCTGCATCTATGATGACCTACCAACGCCATTATTTCTACAAGGACTGCAGTGGGTCTGCACCTCTGGTGGCCCACCAATATCTTAATCTCTACCAGGAATACAGTGGGTCTGTTCTGTGATGACCTACCTACCAATATTCTTCCAAACTACGACTGACTCTGCTGTGGGTTTGCTCTGTTGTGGCCCATTACCTGTATGCATGTCAAGAGTCAGCACTGTCTTTCCGTTGGGAGGACAACACTGCTTCTTCAAGACTCCATGGAAATCCACTACTTCCGTGTGCATTTTCTTTTACTGCTCAGACTTTGAGAAAAACACTGCTATTCTCCTGTTATGTACGATTAGGACTGTCTTTATGGACTGTGAGACAATTTTAGCTTTTGACCAACATTATATCAATAAGTGTGTGCATTGGATATCTTTGTTATTGTAATTATGAAAAATTTTTTCAAATCATTATTGGCCACTGCCCAAAAATATTTTGTAAAATTTTTTGTGGGGAGCATGGGGGCTATGTAAGTAGGCTGTTTATGTTTTCTTATTGGTAACGCCACGTAGCGCTCTATATGAAAAATCACTGGCTGTGCTGTGTGCAGTCTGTGGCTAGTTTGCATTGTTGTCTGCCATTGTAGTGTTGGGCAGCGGCAGCTGGATGTGAACAGCGCGCAGCGTTGGCAGTTGGAGGTGAGCCGCCAGCAGTGGTGGATGTGGGGAGAGAGATGGCGGAGGTCTGCAATTTGTCATGAACTGATATATATATTATGACTTGTGATGATATTAAGGTAAATACATTGTTTGTTCTCTATTAATATCTTTCATTTGCTAACTATCCCTATCAGTAGTTAGTGCCTTTAGTAGTTTGAATCTTTTATTTAGCTGGCAGTAGTGGCGCTCGCTGTATTGCAGTAGCTTGAGCAGCGAAGATTTTTGTGAGGTAAGTGATTTGTGAAAGGTATAGTTTAATGTTAGTCAGGGCCATTCTTTTGCAGGGATCTTTGATAGTCAGATTGCGTTGCGCTAAAAATATTTTGTGTCAGTTTAAGCACAGTTATGTATAATTGTTCAAAGGGGACGTTTCAGAGGTATTGAACAGCATATTTCATGACAGGTGGATTGGTCGTCGAAGTACTACACCATGGCCCGCACGTTCACCGGATCTGACGTCCCCGGATTTCTTTGTGCGTTGACGGATATTTGCCATCGTGATCCACCGACAACGCCTGACAACATGCGTCAGAGCAATGTCAATGTATGTGCGAACATTAGGGAAGGCGAACTACTCGCTGTTCAGAGGAATGTCGTTACACCTATTGCCAAATGCATTGATATTGACGGACATAATTTTGAGCACTTATTGCATTAATGTGATATTTACAGGTAATCACGCTGTAACAGCATGAGTTCTCAGAAATGATAAGTTCACAAAGGTACATGTATCACATTGGAACAACCGAAATAAAATGTTCAAACGCACCTACGTCCTGTATTTTAATTTAAAAAACCTACCTGTTACCATCCGTTCGTCTAAAATTGTGAGCCATATGTTTGTGACTATTACAGCTCCATCTATCAAAAAGCGAGAAAGTGGTCCAACTAAAACATTCATATTTCTTTACTTACTACTCGAATATGTAATAAAACATGGGGGTTCCTATTTTAAAAACCGCAGTTGATATCCGTTTGACCTATGGCAGCGCCATCTAGTGGGCCAACCATAGCGCCATCTGGTTTCCCCCTTCAAGCTAGACAAGTTTCGTCCTTTGTATTTTTTTCGTTTGATCCTTATTTCGTGAGATGTTTGGCCCGGTCACGATCAATGGACAACCCTGTATACAGTTTGTAACATCATCACGGAATTACCCTGTACATACGAAGAGTGCATTTAAAGGCGCGGGCATCTCTGACTGACGCTGTGCAGCGTCGTTGGATGACGTTCTCGGACATGGGTCCTTATGTACAACTTGATCTATTAAGTCCCGTCTACAATATCTAGAAGTGTGAGGGACACTCTGTATATACAGCTGCTGCGATAATGACCAAGACAAGAAACTTGTTAAATGGAACAGTGTTTGAGACAGTTATTGTCGCTTCATTTCACAGCGAATGCTACGTCGAAATAAATATTTATTTTATTTCTGTAGAATAAATAGTACAGCGAATGGAAAATGGATTTGAGAAATAATATACAACAAGGAAAAGTCAGCTCTAAGGTTAATCGTGTTCTTCGGGTCGCCCTTTGCCAATATCGGTACTTTCTCCTGGACAGTGACAATTACCAGTGACTCCTACACGCGTCGAATTTGCAACGAATGAAAGTCCGAAAAGTGGAAGCAGATTTCCCTCAATTCATGTAAATTTCATGTGCGACCATGTAAGCAAAATCCCTCCTATACGAAATTGGTTTCTAGGAGAAAGCATGCGTCACTCGACTGGTTCACCGCATCGTAGGAAGCGAAAGCGGGCACGCTCTGTTATGTTAATGGACATCTGCGTCGGCAGGGCGCCAACGCCACCTTTCTCTCTGAGGAGGAGAGGAGGAAAGGGAAGGCATGTCACCGACTCGCTGTTCACGACTTCCATTACGAGTCTTATAATTTGCCGGCCCGTTACTACGAGTCTTAATTAAACGTTGCGGCCGGGGCGTGGAGAGCAGGTTACGCAAAACGTAACGCCGCCTGCCGTTAGCCAGCGGCCCGCGCCGCGGCCGGAGCGCCGTTTCCGCAGGGACAAAGCTACGTCCGTATTGTGGCGGGGGTCTAGATGCGTATCTGCGCCGCTAGCCTTGGAGAACTCTTGCGCAGCCCTACTTCCGTAAAGCTGCTGCCGGGGAACAATGGAGTTCCGAGTGGCTCGCCGGCACCAATCACGATAACTGGAGCCAATCCAGTTCCACAAGCTGCGCGGCATTCCCGCGAGGTGTTCCACTGTAAACTCTCACATTTTGCACATAAATGCAACGTACACAGAAATAAACTTGAAACATGAGCCGGGTGCATATTATCTAAGTTAATAATAAATCTTTAAAAGCGCCGCGTCTGCCTGTCTTCGAACACGCTAGTATCTAAAACTACTTGTAAGTAGGCTGTTTAGATTTTTATGTTGGTAACGCCACGTAGCGCTCTGTATGAAAATCACTGACTGTGCTATGTGCAGTCTGTGGCTGGTAGGACTCATTGTTGGAATATTCGCTTGTGTAGTGTTGAGCAGGTGGATGTGAACAGCGCGTAGCGTTGGGCAGTTGGAGTTGAACCGCCAGCAGTGGTGGATTTGGAGAGAAGGATGCCAGAGTTTTGAGAGGCTACTTACTATGAGCGGACGATCTGGACGTGTGCCCGCCAGAAAAAGGAAATTTGTAAAGATAGTTGGCTCAAATGGTTCAAATGGCTCTGAGCACTATGGGACTTAACATCTATGGTCATCAGTCCCCTAGAACTTAGAACTACTTAAACCTAACTAACCTAAGGACATCACACAACACCCAGCCATCACGAGGCAGAGAAAATCCCTGACCCCGCCGGGAATCGAACCCGGGAACCCGGGCGTATATATATATATATATATATATATATATATATATATATATATATATATATATAACTTTTGAACGTCATTAAGGTAAATACATTGCTTGTTCTCTATCAAAATCTCTCATTTCCTACCTATGCCTATCAGTAGTTGGTGCCTTCAGCAGTTAGAATCTTTTATTTAGCTGGCAGTATTGGCACTCGCTGTATTGCAGTAGTTCGAGTAACGAAGATTTTTGTGAGGTAAGTGCTTCATGAAAGGTATAGGTTATTGTTAGTCAGGGCCATTTTTTTGTAGGGATTATTGAAAGTCAGATTGCGTTGCACTAAAAATATTGTATGTCAGTTTAGTGTTGATCAGAATAAGCAAAGAGAAAACTGTTTGAGTACTTTGAGTTTTGCTCAGCTGCTTGAAAATCAAATAACGTAGAAGTTTACCAGCACAGTCATTCATAATTTTTCAAGGGGGAAGTTTCATACTTCACGGATTACCATGGGGTTTTCGCGGGTAACTTGAACAAAGTTTGCGGCACAGTACAACCATTAGATCAAAATCGGATCAAGGAAAAAAAGACACTGCGATTTAAACTTTTAATAAAACCTTCTTGTCTGTTATGTGAACACACGCAAATTTCATGTGACACCATGTAAGCAAAATCCCCCCCCCCCCCCCCCTATACGAAGTTGGTTTCTAGGAGAAAGCATGCGCCATTCGACTGCTTCACTGCATCCGAAAGAACAGACACTACACATTCACATAATCTGATGGGCCTAACTGGGCAATGAATCCACCTTCTTCAGTGCGAATGGACAAATACGTCCGATCTCCTGTGGGAATCTCTGAAGAGCGAATACGGAGGAAATGGACAGAGGATGCGGATAGGTGGCGCTCGATGGGATTGTGGATCAACCGTGAGCAGAGCCGAGACAGCACCTGCAGTTGCGATTACACTGTGTCCCGGATGGATCAGTGGTTGCACCTCCTGCCTAATAAGCAGGAGACCCCGGGTTCGAATCACGGTCCCGTACACATTTTCAATCGTCGTCGCCGATTCCGCGTAATGCCCAATATAGCTGACAGCAGTGATCCCTCTCATTCTCTTTCTTTTCTTCCTCTCTCCACCTTCACTTTACATATAATTTCTTGCCTCTCTAACTGTCTGTCCATCTGCATGAACACGTTAATCGCGAAAACTACTAGACGGATTTTTATGGGTTTAGCGTAGCTAGTGGCATCATATAGGCTATTTTCCATTAAAATAGGATATTGATACATATTATAAATATGTATGTTGGAGGGGCGTTCAAGCAATGCAACACATTTTTTGTCAGCCAGTTTCAGTTGAAAAAATGCGAAATTTGTTGTCGGACAGCGTGCAATATTCCCGCTTCAGCCCCCATTATTCCATGAAATTCCGATACCTGGCGGCGCTATCAAAAATGGCTCTGAGCACTATGGGACTTAACAGCTGAGGTCATCAGAACTTAGAACTACTTAAACCTAACTAACCTAAGGACATCACACACATCCATGCCCGAGGCAGGATTCGAAACTGCTACCGTAGCGGTCACGCGGTTCCAGACTGAGCGGCGCTATCGGTAGCCTTCAAACTGGCGTCTGTAGTGGAGGTGCGTTCCATGCAGTGAGCTGTCATTGAGTTTCTTTTCGTGGAAAATCAGAGCATCGCAGATATTCACAGGCACAAAAAATGGCTCAAATGGCTCTGAGCACTATAGGATTTAACATCTGAGGTCATCAGTCCCCTAGAACTTAGAACTACTTAAACCTAACTAACCTAAGGACATCACACACATCCATGCCCGAGGCAGGATTCGAACCTGCGACCGTAGCGATCGCGCGGTTCCAGACTGAAGCGCCTAGAACCGCTCGGCCACACCAGCCGACTATTCACAGGCCCTTCCAACATATCTACGGAGATCCGGTAGTGAAAAAAATTTGGTGAGTCGTTGGGAGAGGCGTCTGTCATCATCGGAAAGACGTCGCGCAGACCTGTCTGGTCTTCCCGTGTGCAGGCCGGCCTCACACAGCTGTGACTCCTGCAATATTTGACGTGCGGACAGTCTCATTCGAGGTGATCGACGGATCACAGTCAGGCACTTCGCTGCACAACAGTACATCTCTGTTGGTAGTGCTGACACACACATCCACCAGCTCGAGTACTCAAAAGGTATTCCCAGTGGGTTTCTCCGCACCAACAGAAGACCAGGAAGTGTAACGAAGGACCACCTCTGCGGAATTTCTTGCGTGTTACGATGCTCACCGAGACAATGGTCATGGTGGCGAAAAATCGGCTTATAACTTCAAATTGGAAACAAAACGGCAATTAGTGGAATGGCACCACACTCCTCTCCTCTGAAGAACAAGTTCAAAGCCGCACCCTCATTTGGTAAAGTCATGGCTGAGATTCTGAAGGGGTTATATTGTTTGATGTCTTCCCTCATGGTGCAACGATCAGCTCAGACATTTACTGTGCTATCCAAAGAAAATTGAGGGAAAACTTCAGTATGCCACAAAAATGCAAATGAACTTCTCCTTGTCCATGGAAACTCGAGGCCTCCCCAAAGTCTACACACCTGAGAGGAGATCATAAACCTTCACTGGACTGTTCTTCCTCATTCACCCACCGCCCGGATCTCTCACCTTCCAAATTCCATCTTTTTGGCACAATGAAGGATCCACACGGCGAAAAGCAGTACGTAGACGATAGGGAGATTATTGATGCAGCAAGGCGCTGCCTCTGACGTCAACCAGTAGAGAGGTACCTTGCAGGCATACAGGCCTTCTCAGTAAACACGGGTAAGGCCCTCGCAGTGATTGGATATTACGTTGAAAAGTAGATTTTTATAGCCACAACAGTGTGGAGTAATGTACTCTATTGAAATCCCGAATAAAACCAATTTGATTTCAGAAAAAAAATGTAGTATCACTTAACTGATGCCCCTCGTATGTATATTCCACATCCCCTGCGAAACCCCTGGACCGATTTAAATACAGCCTTCAGCAATTCCTTCACCAAAGAAGACATAGTATATATTCTAGAATTCGAATCAAGAACAGCTGCCAACATCAGTAACTTACAAGTACATATCCTCGGAGTAGGGAAGCAACTTAAATCACTTAATAAAAGCAAGTCTTCTGACCCAGACTGTATACTAACTACGCTCCTTTCAGAGTATGCTGATGAAATAGCTCCATACATGATATACAATCGCTCACTCGACGAAAGATCCATAAACAAAGATTGGAAAGATGCACAGGTCACATCCATATTCAAGAAAGGTGGTAGCAGTAATCCACTTTCACAGGTCCATATCATTAACATCGATATGCAGCAGGAGTTTGGAACTTATATTGTGTTCGAGCATTATGAATTACCTCGAAGAGAACTGTCTATTAACATACAGTCAACACGGATTTAGAAAATAAAGTTCTTGTGAAACGCAACTAGCTCTTTACGCACACGAAGTGTTGAGTGCTATTGGCAAGGGATTTCAAATTGATTCCGTTTTTTTTAGATTTCCAGAAGGCTTTTGACACTATGCGACACAAGCAACTTGTAGAGAAATTGCGTGTTTATGGAAAAGCGTCTAACTTCTGCGACTAGATTCGTTATTTCCTGTCAGAGGTCATAGTTCGTAGTAACTGACGGAAAGTCGTCGAGTAAAACAGAAGTGATTTCTGCCTTTCCCTAAGGTAGTGCTAAAGGCCTTCTGCTGTTTCTTATTTACATAAACGATTTAGGAGACAATCTGAGCAGCAGTCTTAGCTTGTTTGTAGATGACGCTGTCGTTTATCGTCTAGTAAAACCATCAGAAGTTCAAAACAAATTTCAAAACCATTTAGAAAAGATATGTGTATGGTGCGAAAGTTAGCAATTGACACTAAATAATTAAAAGTGTGATGTCATCTTCATGAGTGCTAAAAGGAACTCAAACATCGGTTATACGATAAATCCATCAAATCTAGAGGCCGTAAATTCAACGAAGTACCTAGTAATTACAATTACGAACGACTTAAATTGGAAAGAACACATAGAAAATGTTGTGGGAAAGACAAACCAAAGGCTGCGTTTTATTGGCAGAACATTTAGAAAATGTAACAGATTTACTAAAGAGAGCCGGCCGGAGTGGCCGTGCGGTTCTAGGCGCTACAGTCTGGAACCGAGCGACCGCTACGGTCGCAGGTTCGAATCCTGCCTCAGGTATGGATGTGTGTGATGTCCTTAGGTTAGTTAGGTTTAAGTAGTTCCAAGTTCTAGGCGACTGATGACCTCAGAAGTTAAGTCGCATAGAGCTCAGAGCCAATTGAACCATTTTTACTAAAGAGACTGCCTACACTACGCTTGTCCATCCTCTTTTAGATTACTGCTGCGCAGTGTGGGATCCTCACCAGACAGGATTAAGGGAGCACGTCGAGAAAGTTCAAAGAAGGGCAGCACGTTTTGTATTGTCGCGAAACAGGGCAGAGGGTGTCTCTGACATGATACAGGATTTGAAGTGGACATCATTAAAACAAAGCCGTTTTCCGTTACTGCGGAATCTTCTCACGAAATATCAATTACCAACTTTTTCCTCCGAATGCGAAAATATTTTGTTGACGCCGACCTAAGTGAGGAGAAACCGATCATCGTAATAAAATAAGGGAAATAAGAGCTAGAGCGGAAAGATACAGGTCTTCGTTTTTGCCGCGCGTTGTTCGAGATTGGAATAATAGAGAATTATTGTGAAGATGGTTCGATAAACCCTTTGCCAGACACTTAAGTGTGATTTGCGGAGTATCCATGCAGACATAGAGGCAGAAGCCAGACTTGGTACACATATCACTTACAGTTGGAAAGAATCACTGTGGCAATAAGAACCACCTACCTATCGACGGGGGAAGGTGTGGAGGTGGAAAAGGAGTGTAGTTCACGACGCGCAAATACCCAGATTTTATTCATCCCGTTTATGGGAACCAGAGCGCTAAGTGACTTGCAACAAACCTTAGACATAATTTCGAACCCTCACGAAACCTTTTTCGCCAGCCTCCTGCACATAGAAAGGAGAAAGGAAAAAAGTTTACGCTTACTACATTTTCGTTTACGCATAAGGCATGATGTTTCAATTTGTTACTTCTTTAGTGCTAAGTGTATTCGTGACATTTTTCGGACAGTATTGACATATACCATTGAACGTACATGCAAACTTATATGTATGTACGACGCCTTATTCAAAATATGTGGCGTCATAAACAGTGAGATTCATGAATATTACCACAACATGCATGGCGTTTAAATTTATTATTACTAGCCTCCTGAACCGATTTCGATGAAATTTCGTATGGGAATAGCCTGAACCCTGAGAAAGAACATAGATTGCTTTAGGAAGTGTTTAACACAAGTTACTAATTGATTTGAAGAATATTACGCGAATTGGGGAAAATTTTTACTCTTTGAAAGAGCTATTTACTTTTGACTTTTGAGCTTTATCATATTTGCGAAAAAGTTTTCCTTGGTTGATATATACTACGTGATATGATTCAAAGCAATGAATACAATGCTTATATAATCTTCAATGTGTTTGTTCCGTACTTCGACACCATTTGTTGCATATTGTACACATTGCATCATGGGCACTATCCTGTGTTTGAGAACGAGACAACTTCGTGACTTGCAACAAACTTTACACATAATTTGAAATCTTCACGAAACTTTTTCTCCGTGACAACTTCCAGAATATGATGAAAGAAAAAATGTTTATAATTAACTACATTTTCGTGGTTCATGCAGTAAAACCGTCGCATCAGACATGACGGCATGAAGTTAACATTCCTTGCATGTTTGCTACTAACTATGGGCAACGCATTTAGCACACAGTATCCACATATGCTGCCGAATGTACGTCCAAAGTTATATCACTGTAAGACACTTAGTTCAGGAGATACAAGGGAAGGAAGAATTGGGCAGAGAGATGGGGAGGAGGCGATGGATAGAGAAAGGGAAGAGGAGGCATAGACAGGGAGAAACAGGAGATGGAAATGGATATGAAAGAGGAGAAAATAGAGAGAAGAGCAGGATAAGTTGGACAGAGAGTGGGAGAGGGCGGGGTGTGGAGGAGATGGATAGAGAGATGGAAAGGGAGGCAGAGGAGATGGACAGAGAGAGGGGAGGAAGGAGATGGACTAGTAGCATTGAAATAAATACACAACAAGAAACGCTGGGTCCGGACTTACGTCTTTTCTAATGCTTTGATTTCTTACGTTTCATTTGTGATTCACTGTTTCCACTCTTCATTGGGAAACAACCTTTCAAGATGGGGAGGAGCTGAGTAGCAATCTATTAATTTCACAAGTGATACACTCACGTGACAAAGTAGTAGCATTTACCTTGAAAGAAAACATTTTTCACTCTGAAGCACAGTAGATGAAGTGGAATTGGTACCAGGTAGCCATATAATCGTCCACTGCTCAGGTAAGCTAATGCAGTGAAATGATGTGTATGTAACAGTCTGCTGTACGGTATCATCGCATTAAGAACAGTTGTCCGATTTGTTAGCGTATCAGCGCAGACTGTTCGACATGTATACAATGAAAGGCATACAACTCACAGCTATGAAAATATACTGCGTGAACGCGAAGCTGGATATAGCCATCATAGCTGCATTTATGTGATTTAACTCTCTGTTTGACAGGAGCACTAAATATTGTATTTATTTCCTGAGCCGTTTTTCACTATTTTGAAGATGAACACTTACTTCAGCATGCCAAGAATAAATAATAAAATACTTGTAGTCTAGACCCATCCACAGCGTTGATAAGTAACCGTACCCCTGAAATCCCTGCTCAATATCAAATGTTGTTATCCAGCTTGGTAACTGTGGTACTTCTTATCTGTTGCTGGGCTGAGTTGTTGGAATCAGTTGAATTCAGGAGCCCTTAGTGACAAGTGTGTGGGTGCACGAACGACACCACATAGGGCAGACAATAATAAATGTTATGGGAGCATTCCAGGAAAGGTTCTGGACTGGGAAAGATGTGCTTTTGCTTTTGGCAGTGTAAAAGACAGGTTGCGGAGTGGAAGAAAAAAGACAAGAGAACACATGTGCAGGACTCTCTGCTTCGACTGAACAACCTACGAAGTCGTTATGTAAACATGCTTCGGAACTCGGTATACTGAGGACAACAATGCAAGACCCGATGAAAAAGGACCTTAAGGTCAGACGTTTTCGACCGACGTTCGTAAACGAGTTATCGGACAGACTGGAATGAGCGCGTTTTAGCATGCCGTGCTTTGTTAGCTCTGTTTCCAAATGCATTGAACTTTGTCAGGTTTATGTTTTCTGATGAATGTGCCTGAGACCAAGAACAAGGATCGGGATTAATTTGAGGAAAAAACACGTGAAAGGGTGGCCCAACTTGATGTGTCATTTATCATTCCCAGACAAAATAGTTTTTATCAATAATAATACATGACCCATCTGACAGTTGCCAAACATATACGAATACGATTTTTAAATTAAATTTACACTGTGTAAGGACATTTGCATAATACATAAAATTACAAATAGTACTCGAAGAAAATGTCAACTACGCACAACGGCTGTCCGATTACAAACAGTTAATTGATTAAATCACCCTGCGGCGGCATTCTGCCCTCGCTACTAGATCCCAGCTGTGGTATAACTCCACCACAGGACTTTTAATAAAAGTTCAACAAACATTAAATAAAAGATATTAAAATACATGCGTCTCCACTGGTTACTCTGTCCTCATATAGACAAGATACGGCCAAGCTGCCCAAACGCTATCCACATGTAAGACCGAAGCAACAGTAGTACTTCACTGATCTGCCACAAACCTGTTCCACATAAATCACGTTAACTACTTAAACTACTAGGCCCCTAAAACACAATTAAAATAATGACGCCTGCCCGTGTGGTTTAAGTAGTTCTAAGTTCTAGGGGACAGATGATCTTCGATGTTAAGTCCCATAGTGCTCAGAGCCATTTGAACCAAAATAATGACAATTAAGGTATTGTTTTTGTAAGGGAATCAAGAACTCAGTACTCAGTTTGCCCAACGACTTCCATCACACGCTCACAAGGGCCTTACAATAACAAAATTATTGAGTCAATTACTTCCTAATCCGGCTACACACTCGCCGTGCCACCATACCAAAAGAATAAGAACAAGCTACTGAACTGGAGACTAGAGCGGGAGATCGGCAGAACTGCGTGCGACCTGCCAACACTTACGCCTCGTGCGATGAGAAGAAAGGCGCCGAAGCAGAAGGAAAATGTGTTCCTGCCCTGGACCAGCAGAACAGCAACGCGTCAATCGCTGCCGATGCAAGGCAGCCAACATATACCAAACAACAATCAAGTTTGATAAAGAAACTTCCTGGCAGATTAAAACTGTGTGCCAGACCGAGACTCATACTCGGGACCTTCGCCTTTCGCGGACAAGTGCTCTAACAACTGAGCTACCCAAGCACGACTCACGACGCGCCCTCACAGCTGTAATTCCACCAGTCACCATCTATCTTCCAAACTTCACAGAAGCTCTCCTGCGAACCTTGCAGAACCAGCACTCCTGGAGGAAAGGATATTGCCGAGACATGTCTTCGCACACAGTTTTAAGCTGCCAGGAAGTTTCGTAACACCACACACTCCGCTGCAGAGTGAAAAATTCATTCTGGAAGTTAGATAAAATTTAACATACACAACAGTACTTAAACGAGCAATTAAAGAATCAACTACTAAAACTTCAAAATAGGAGCGGCCCGCTCATAAACATTTCAAGTAAACCTTCCTAGCAATAGCAAGAAACAATGTACAATGTCATTTAAAGGAATAATTACGTAATAATTCAAACAAGATTTAAAAGTCAAAGTGTACCTTTAGTGGTGTCTCTTAGGGGCTAATGGACCCTGCAAATGGGATACGCACCAAGTGGAAGATGGCCGGTTGAACTTTATACCTATTACCCGAAGGGCTCCTAAACAAGGAGTAAGAGAGAGTGCAAATACAAGCACGCTCACACACATAACCCCACACGTGCGTACCTTTAGACCCAGCATACACAATTTTAGTTACAGACCAAATCCAATAACTCGCCCCAGGAAGGGCCATGAGATCTACAACAAACGGAAATTACAATCAGCAGCATCAAATACTCAATATTTAACAAATCATGATTCCAAGTACCAGATTAACATTGCAAAATACTAGTTTGGTGCATACAGAAACCTCTAGATTCAGACACACAGCCCCAAAGGGGTCACCGAAAGTCATAAGAAACTGGATTCTTGGCCAGCTCACACCGGACACAATTAACAGTCTTTAACTACAGTGCTTACTGGACAGTCTCCATAGATAATTTTAAACAAATGCCACGGAGGCCAACAGCTTCAGGACTCCAGGTAGTCACCAGATAATACTGCCCTACCGCTCGTGGCTGCTAGCTAGTTGTTTAAAACATCTCGGCGTATTTAGCACACCACAAGTGACTGATTCACATCGTAACCAGGTTGCGCACGACGAGAGCCGCCCAATACACTTGCCGCTAGCAATGGTCTACACTGCAGGGAAACGCGGGCCCCTATAGCCCAACGGTCAACGGGCTTAACTCGCTGCAAGCGCTCGGACCCCGAGAACTCAGGCACACCCGTCTAGCTCCGTGTCCGACTTACCACTCACCGCCACACAACCCCGGAGCGAACACATAACCCAGCAAAGATGATACCACGAGTGCCAGAGTGGACGGAACGCGGGCACAAGTGTGGCCAGTAAGATCACGAGCGTACCCTCACGGAAGCCGCCACGGCTCAGTGCAATTTATCGCAGCTCACGTGCTAGAAATGCCGCAGCTTGTGCGAAAGACAATCCTCTTTACATAGTCGAGTTAGAAAGGAAAACGCCTCACGTAATGACATGGGCAGCGATGACAACATAATATTTGCTTGAATCGTACTTTTCTGAAGGAAATATGAATGGCGCAAATTATTTATACATCTACAAATGTGGTCAACACCTCAGCATGACGAAAGGCGGGCTGGAGTGGCCGAGCGGATCTAGGCGCTCAGTCTGGAACAGCGCGACCGCTACGGTCGCAGGTTCGAATCCTGCCTCGGGCATGGATGTGTGTGATGTCCGTAGGTTAGTTAGGTTTAAGTAGTTCTAAGTTCTAGGGCACTGATGACCTCAGAAGTTAAGTCCCATAGTACTCAGAGCCATTTGAACCTCTTTCTTTTTTTTCTTTTTTTTTTGGACGAAAGGGGCTTCGCAGAACGCATATGGTTGCTGAAAGATGAAGTCATTAAGGTTCATGTATCTGCACGTCGTTACGCTACAAACGAAGAACTGCACGCACTGGGTAGCCGCTCGGTCTTGGGCGCCTTGCCACGGTTCGTGCGGCTCCCCACCCGTCGGAGTTTCGGGTCCTCCCTCGGGGATGGGTGTGTGTGTTGTCCTTAGCGTAAGTTAGTTTAAGTTAGATTGTGTGTAAGCCTAGGGACCGATGACCACAGCAGTTTGGTCCCACAGGAACTTACCACCAAAAAGAACTGCGCTAAATAGGTCAGGAGTCCACTACACACAGGAGGCGGCTACACGGGTAGTAGGGGCTGTGTGGCGTGGACTGGGCGGTTTTTTGGGTTAGACAGTCTTGGGAAAGATCTAAAAGCGCTCCAGTCTCAAAAGGTACAGGGCGAAGAAAAGACGAGAATCGACCAAGCAACTGTCGGTATTGTAGTTGTAAATTGTAGCTGTGATGGAAAAGTACCAGAGCTTCAAGCGCTGATAGAAAGCATTGACGCTGAGATCGTTATAGGAACAGAAAGCTGGTTAAGGCCGGAGATAAATTCTGCCGAAATTTTTACAGAGGCGCAAACCGTATTCAGAAAGGATGGATTAAATGAAGTAGGTGGTGGTGTGTTTGTGTCTGTTGGTAGTAGTTTATCTTGTAGTGAAGTTCAAATAGATAGTTCCTGCGAATTAATATGGGTAGAGGTTATAGTCAACAGCCGTACCAAAATAATAATTGGCTCCCTCTTCCGACTCCCCGAATCAGATGATACAATACCTGAACGCTTCAAAGAAACTTGAATCTCATTACAAATAAATACCCCACTCATACAGTTATAATTGGTGGAGACTTCATCAACCCACGATTTGTTGGCGAAAATACATGTTCAAAGCCGGTGGTAGACAGAAAACATCTTGCGAAATTGTACTAAATGCTTTCTCTGAGAATTACTTTGAACAATTAGTTCATGAGCCCATACGAATTGTAAATGGTTGCGAAAACACGCTTGACCACAAATAATTCTGATCTAATAGAGAGCGTCATGACAGATACAGGGATTAGTGAACACAACCTCATTGTAGAGAGGCTCAAAACCATATAAACCAAAACCACTAAAAATAAACGCAAAATATATATATTTAAAACAGCATATAAAAATTCGCTTGATGCCTTCCTAAGAGAGAATCTCCATTCCTTCCAAGCGAATTATGTAAGTGTAGGCCAGATATGGCTCAAATTCAAAGGTACAGTATAGACAGCAATAGATAGATTCATACCGCATAAGTTAATAAGAGACGGGACTGATCCACCATGGTACACAAAACACGTCAGAACACTGTTGCACAGGCAACGATAGAAGCATGCCAATTCAGAAGAACGCAAAATCCCCAAGACTGGCTAAGTTTCAGGGAAGCTCGAAATTTAGTGCGGACGTCAATGCGAGATGATTTTAATAGTTTCCACAATGAAATATTGTCTCAAAATATGGTAGAAAACCCAAAGAGATTCTGGTCGCATGCATAGTACACCAGTGGCAAAAAACAGTCAATACCGTCACTGCGCGATAGCGATGGAAATGTTACCGATGATGGTGCCACTAAAGCAGAGTTACCAAATACAGATTTCTGTAATTCCTTCACGAAAGAAGACGAAGTAAATATTCCAGAATTCGAAACCAGAACACCTGTCAGCATGAGTGACATAAAAGTAGATATCTTAGGTGTTGCGAAACAACTCAAATCACTTAAGAAAGGCAAGTCTTCCGGTCCAGAGTATGCAGACACAATAGCAATCATATACAACCGCTCACTTGACAAAATGTCTGTACCTAAAGACTGGAAAGTAGCACAGGTCTCACTAATATTCAAGAAAGGAAATAGGAGTAACCCATTGAATTACAGACCCATATCACTGACCTCAACTTGCAGTAGGATTTTGGAGCATATATTGTAGTCGAACATTATGATCATAATGAATCACCTTGAAGAAAATTACTTATTGATATATAACCAACACGGATTCAGAAAATATCGTTCTTGTGCAACACAGCTAGCCCTTTGTTCCCATGAAGTAACGAGTGCTGTCGACAAGGGACCTCCAATCGATTCCATATTCCTAGATTTCCAGAAGGCTTTTGATAACGTTCCTCAAAAGCGACTATTAATCAAATTGCGTGCATATGGAGTATCGTCTCAGTTGTGTGACTGGATTCGTGATTTCCTCTCAGAGAGGTCACAATTCGTAGTGATGGACGGTAAATCATCGAGTAGAAGGTAATGTCGTAGGCCCTCTGCTGTCCTGATTTATATAAATGATCTAGGTGATAATCTGAGCAGCCCACTTAGATTGTTTGCAGAAGACGCTGTAATTTACCGTCTAGTAAAATCATCAGACGATCAATTCCAATTACAAAACGATCTCGAAATAATTTTTGTATGGTGCGAAAAGTGGCAATTGGCACTAAGCAAAGAAAAGTGCGAAGTCATCCATATAGGTACTAAAAGAAATCTGATAAATTTTGGGTATACGATAAATCGCACAAATCTAAGGGCTGTCAATTCGACTAAATACCTAGGAATTACAATTACGAGCAACTTAAATGGGAAAGACTACCTACATAGATAATATTGAGGGGAAGGCGAAACAAAGATTGCGCTTTGTTGGCAGAACACTTAGAAGATGCGACAAACCCACTAAAGAGAGAGCCTACATTACACTTGTCCGTCCTCTGCTGGAATATTGCTGCACCGTATGGGATCCTTACCAGGTAGGATTAACGGAGGACACCGAAAAAGTGCAAAGAATGGCAGCTCGTTACGTGTTATCGCGCAATAGGAGTGAAAGTGTCTCTCATATGATACGCGAGTTGGGGTGGCAGTCACTGAAACAAAGGCGGTTTTCTTTGTGGCGAGATCTATTAACGAAATTTCAATCACCAACTTTCTCTTCCGAACGAGTAAATATTTTGTTGACACCCATCTACGTTGGGAGAAATGATCACCATAATAAAATAAGAGGAATCAGAGCTCGATCGGAAAGATTTAGTTGTTCCTTTTTCCCACGCGCCATTCGAGAGTGGAATGGTAGAGTGGTAGTATGAAAATGGTTCAATGAACCCTCTGCCAGGCATTTAAGTGTGAATTGCTAAGTAACCATGTAGATGTAGATGCTGTTGAAGATGAATTTCGCACTATACGACCGGACGTGTTAAAAAATATGTCAAGAAGAACATGGAAGTGCATGAAATTTGCTTACAGCATGATGGGGAACATTCTGATACATTGGACACTTTAATATTTAAGGAAGTACTGGGGCTAAAACAAATCAAATCAATTAGCAGTCAGTACTATGGGGTATAGGGGCTTCTCGCACACCCACGATTGTCATGCGGCATCGCTGACGTGTTGCTGCCAGCGCCGTCTGTTGGCTGGGTTTTGCAGTCGTTTGTGGTTTTAATAATCCCATGGCATTTCAGGCACGTGTGTCAAGTTTTATCTCTCTGCTCATGAGTTACCGCGATCATCAACCAGGACGTTTGTTGGGAGTTTTAATTTACTTCTTTCACTACCGTGCCGTTCACAGTTTTGATGTTAGGCAAGTCATTGTTCTTCTTTCAACCATTCAACATCGCCTCTGTCTTTCTTTCCTTTATGTTTAAGCCGTATTCTGTGCTAAACATCCTCCTCCGAACGTCTGGCCAGAAGGGGAATGTCGTCTAGGACGTGAGCATCAGTATACGCTCCCCTTGCGCTTCTATTCGTCTTATGACATTTTCTTGTACTCCTTTCATTGCTTCTCCCGTGTACAACATAAATTACACTACTCAAACGCTACATCCCAGAGTAACATCCTCATTAACACCAACTTATTTTTCTTAGCATCCACTTTTGCTGCTTCCACTTGGGTTTTAGAGATGTGCTTCGTCCACATCCCCAGCACCAATATCCAAAGTTTTTTTTCCCACTTCATATTGTCGAATTCTTCCCTTGAGTCCATAAATAATAGGAAGGTGTCGGGATTTTTTCTTTAGTGCGCCTTCTATTACTCTGGTACTTTGTGCAATGTCACAATTCTTACTCGTGTACCTTTACGCTTCCTGAAACCAAATTGATCTTCATCCAATACGTCTTAAAGATTTTCTTTCTGCTCTTCTGTATATTATTCTGCGCAGCAATTTACGTGCGTTATTTGTCTGACTAGCTGTTCACGGGCCTTCTTTGCTAATATGATGACACGCTTTCTCTGGAAAACGCATGGTAAATCATACATTGGATAGTTTTTCAACATCATCTGAAATAACCCTCTAGTTCATACGCTTCCCAAAGATTTCAGGAATTACAGTGGTGTGTCGTCGACTCGTGGTGAGTTATTAGAGTTCGTACCATTCAGTGCCCTGTCAAACTCTGAGCGCATTATTGGACCACTTATTTCTTACAACTCAGATTCCATCTCCTATCAAATCTGCAATATGATAAAACACAGGTCTAACTTCTAAGGAACATACAAAACGCTGTGCCTGACGCACTATTAACAGTCACCAATGGATAGAAAGTGGCACCGACTAAAATTAGTATGTCTGGGAATATGGCTGGTTCTAAAAACTTGCTTTTCCAGCTCATCGCAGTTAGATAAACAGACTATGATTTCTGAATACTTTGCAATTATTCAAATCGTCCTGATTAAGATGTTGCCCAATATAGTAATGCAGAGTGAGGATGGGCGGGACTTAGATTTTTTGCCTCCTTTCTCAACCTTACGTCTTGCACCCACAACTAACCAGCCCTGTACTTTTTAGATACGGGCAGATTTATCTTTAGTGTTCAGACTTTCTTTTTTCCATGCGTTCTGAAATGCCACGAGGATCTCTGATAAATTTCACAATTGGACCGTATGTAGCGCCAAAGGCCTGCTCCAGTTACAGAGCGACAGTTCTCTTTCCAACAAAGGATCGAGCGCCTCGGGAGTCGACCTGTACACACTGGCATACAGGCATCTGTGGTCAAGCATACACCCATCTTGTGATGTGAACCCATCCCAGGCCAGGTTCAGTCCACTTGGTCAGAAACAAAAGTTTAGTCGGTGAGAAAAGAGATGGAAGGTTATGGAGAGCGCTCCCAAAACACTGCTCAAATATATTAAATACCCACTACCGAGAAGCTCTCAGAGTTGATCAATCTCTCAGTGTTTCTTTCATTCACTTCACATGCTCTACATTAACCGCGCAAATTACTATGAAGTGTGTGACAGATGATACCAATATGAAGATTTCAAAAAAATGGCTCTGAGCACTACGGACTTAACATCTGAGTTCATCAGTCCCCTAGAACTTAGAACTACTTAAACCTAACTAACCTAAGGACATCACACACATCCAGCCCGAGGCAGGATTCGAACCTGCGACCGTAGCAGTCGCGCGGTTCCGGACTGAAGCGCCTAGAACTGCTCGGTCACCGCGGCCGGCTGAAGACTTCATCTCACTGTTACTGTTCGCTAACAGGAAGAATGACTGCTTGTATGGCTCTGTGTAAGTGGCTAGTTTCCTAATTTTATCTGTATGGTGTCTAAGTGACAGAGGCTCAGAAACGCATCTGTCGTGTGCAAATACTAAAAATCTATACAAAATATCAGACATCTATAGATGTAGTCAACTCCATGAAACGCACACATGGTACACATATTATAAAAGAATGTGCTGAAACCTTCGCCATCTCCAGAGTCAGAAATGTATTATTGAAGATATGAAGTCCAACACACTAATGTGACCACCGCCCATGTTAGACGTCAGTGTACAATAAATACTCACAGACGGCAGGTGGCAGCACTAACAGTGGAGGTATATAAAGCATGTCGGTAGATGTGGAAAACAGAGCAGTTGTTGCCTAGATGCGGAGGTGGACCGATGTATCTCGCGTCCAAAAGAGCATGATTATCAGCTTTCGTGCAACTGTTTGCATGCAACCATGGTTAAAGTTTACAGTGCATGGCAAAATGGTGCTATCCACAACAGCGCCAAGGTAACTATGGTGCATCACTGGCCATAGGTGAAAGGGGTGAAGACAGCTGCACAGGCGTGTACAAGCCAGGAACAGATGAATCAAAGATCTACCAACAGTGGTCCCTCAACGATCGTTCCGCGAAAATTGCTATGTCTGGGCCTCCTCCACGTGCGCCTGTTTCATGCACCTATGCTGACTGCTGTTCATCGGCGTCAAAGGCCAGAATTTTGACGCCAATACCCCAACTGGACGTTCACTGAGTGGAGACAGATAGCCTTTTCAAACGAATCACGTTTTATGCTCCATTGGACAGATGGCCAGTGGCGTGTATGGCGTGAAATGTCTGAAAGCAAACATCCTGCAACAATCGCTGGAAGGGTCAAAGCCGGATGTTGGAGCATTATGATCTGGCGAACGTGTTAGTGGCATTCCTGGGTAATCTCGTCATCCTGGTAGGCACAATGGATCAACACATGTATGCATTTACTCTTGGGGATCACGTCCACCCCTACAAGTAGCTTGTTTTTTCCTCAGGATGATGGCATCCACCAGTAGGACAACGCAACTTGTCACACTGCTCACAGTGTACGGATGTGGTTTGAAGAGCACCAGGGCGACTCTACCGTACTCTCCTGGCCCCTAGATACCGTGGATTTAAACCAAATCGAGAATTTGTGAGACCACCTTGATTTGGCAGTTTGCATCATGAATCCTCAAGTGAAAAATCAAACACAGCTGATCACAACACTGGAGTTGGGTGGGTCTACATCTCTGTTAGTATCTTCCAGAACCTCACTGACTCTCTTTCTGCACGTTACGCAGTGGTCCGCACTAGTCAGTCTCTTGACAGGTGGACAGTGCAGTGTCTGAATAGTGTAGTAGCCTATTTAAAATTTGGCTTAGTGATCAACTGCTTTCCAGCGTAACGCCCCACCAGTGACTGATGGAGATGCATATTTCCCTATGCTGTCAGCTATAACCCTAACCTGATCATTGCTCAGACTGAAATTAGCCAAATGACCAACAATAAAATGAGATTGTGAAAAAAGGGGTATGTGCCATCGGATTTTATAATTCACGTTGCATGAACTGTGTGCTGCACCGAGAAATTTATCATTTAGATGACAACGATCCATACACGGATTTTCATTGGTACTAGCCAATGATAGTCCACAAATATAGCAATTAACTATCTTATTATACGATGACTGAACTTTCTTCATAATAAATAGAGGATGTTGTTGTGATAAATCACGTTTCCTACAAGTTCCAAGGGCTCAGTGAGCAATCATCTTGCACGATCTTCCCCATAATATGATATAAAATAATTACAGCTCAGGTTTCATGAATGCGCAAGAAGAAATGCAGGTGCATATATTTTGTGTTGTTCTGTATGGTATGTGTTGTTATGCAGTTGGGTACCCTCCTAGCACGTCATAGAAGTGAGAAGGCATTCAAAGTCATCATACACTAAACTACTCGCTCCTTGTGGAGAAAATTCTTAAACTTTCTGAACTTATTGTCCCAGGTAGTCACCTCTGCATGTACCGAGTTCTGTGCAGAGCAGTTCATCAGGTACTCTTAATTTATAGCTAGAATAAAATGGGTTCAGGCACCTCAAACAGACATGCCATGCACCGAGGTAAACTGACAGTTGCGAGGAAATAAGGCAGAACACGTGCTCGATCCAGCAGTAATGGTGTTTTGTCCCCTAAGGGATGAGCAGTAAATCTATATATTTCTCATGTTGACCGACGAATTGGGAAATGCGATGGGGAGCAACAACTCTATGCTCAGTCTTACTCTTAGAGTTGACTCTATCCAGGCCATATACATGAACAGATATATAGAGATTCTGCTTCTCAGATTTACTGACATCCTGGAGTTTGACCGGGCTCTTGCAAGGCAGAAGTGACCACACAGTGCGAAGCGTTAGGAATTTTGAACATTAATCATATTCTTTCTGTTTTCTTATCCTTTCCAGAGTGTTATATAAAGAACCTCCATGTAATGGATCATACACATGTGTGTGAATGTCCGTGTACAGGGCGCATCTAGAAGTTTTTCCAGAATCTCTTTCTTGGAATTCAGATGATTCAGCCTGCATGTGATATGCTATTGATTTTTTGTACTGTTCCACAGGTGAGTTGCCCTACGATAACTTCCCAGTGACAGATATTTATGACAGATGTGCAAATATCACTATGGGAACTGCAAACTTGCAGCATTTCGATGTACTGCACTTAATAGCAGTAATCACTGTCTATGATCTTTTCAGCTTCTTGTTCATAAGCAGGTTGCCACGGATTTAGGAATAGGATTGGATCCTGATACACAACCAGACTGTTAATCTGGATAAGCAATATGTTGTTCCCAAGTGCACCTGGAATAAATGAATATGATCCTGTTGTCTGATTTGCTTGACCTATCTGATTGTTGTTATTGCTGGTTTAAAAGTTTGAGGAGTGGCTGCTGGTGATCAGGATGATATTGTTTACTATAACTCTATCTCCAACAGAACTGTTGTTTGGTGTCAGTTGTGACGTACGTCCCCATGGGAGGCGTTCGCATGCAAGCTGTGGCAGTAGTATGGGCAATGAAATGACTTGGCCCAGCTGAGATGAATCACTTGACATACACTGCACTGGTGCCCACTACAACGAGATGGGTATCAAATCAGACAGAGGAGGCACCTGCTCTGATGATAAGTTGGGTATCAGCTGTGGCAGCATGACCCACCATGAGCGTCCAAGCAAAGGAGCAGGTATAGATTGTGCCACCAGGTATTGTGAACATATCATCAGTCATGACCAGCCTGGCATCAGAGCAGGTGAGGGCAGTGGTGGCTCAAGTGTCAGTCAATCTGAAAAGCTGAGGTATGCAGGCTGTGCATTGGCGGTATGTAAGCATAATATTAAATAAAAACAAAAATTTAACAATTGCTATAACATATATACTGATACTTAACCACATACTCCTTGTGAGACCACTAGGGACTTTGAATCTCAGTTTCCAGGTTATGTATGCAATCTTCAAGCACAAATGATTGAGGTTCCTCTGCCAGTATAGTGTCATACACAAAACAATGTATTATGTTGGAATAAGCATGTAGGATATCTTACACACACACACACACACACACACACATACACACACACACACACACACACACACACACACACATGTATAAAATAATGTGCAGATATATTTTGCAATGCCAGCTGTGAGGTACTCATCACAACCCTTCATTTCTAGAAGAAGTAAGGAAAAGAAAAGATATACTCATATGGAAAAAAAGGGAAACACATATAGAGATTTGTAGAATGGATATAGATCAGGCTATACCAAACTGTCTTCTGCAGAACACTGATGTTCCATTGGAAGTGAATGAGTGCTTTATGAAAAGCTATTAATAACATGATATTTCTTTCAAACATTTGTTCTCATTTTTTGAAAAAAATATTATGGTTTCTTTGTTATTAGTTATGATTAAAAACTGAAGTAATCACTGAATAAAACAAATTTTCCTCAGTTTTTTAAAAAATTTATTAATTTCATTACTTTTCAAAATAAACTAGGTGTTCCCTCAAAGCACAAGGATTGTTAAAATGTTCCATTAAAGAAATAGTTTGGGAACCCCTGAAGTAGATTATTATGTACAGAACACACCATCTGCAGTTGAAGAGAAACAACTGAGTTGAGACAACTGGCTAACAGTCTCATCTGTAATATATAATAGTACTTAATTTGAAACATCTATAAACACACAGATAAATGTAGAAAAGAAAGCTTTAATTATTAGCAATGGTTTTTTCTGTTGACAGTGATGCTTTTGGTGCATTCAGAGCCATCATATACGCTCACTGTACCACTTAATCACAGTGGGTATTATATACGAAAAAATTATCAACAAATACTTATATGGGAGGAAATATTGTTTACACAGTATCTGTGAAAAAGTTCCTACCAAGAGGTGCAAGATTGGTCAGAGTTGCGTGATGAATTAAGAACAGAGACAAAATTTGTTTAACAGTATATTCTGCCTGTAAGGTACAGTATTTATTTACATATATCAGGTACAGCTAATCGAAATACCTATATAGTGACATATACATTGTGTTGTACTGTAGCACTATATAGTTTCATCATAGCTACCCAGCTTTTATAAACACTGGCATTACATTGCCACAAAATAAGAAAGAAGACATTATTAAGAAAGGGTCTATAGCTAGTTAAATATGTACATGACTAACCCATTATGAATATATACTGTGAATGAGTCTTGTAAATCATAAGCTCTGTTATGAGTACCCTAGTGCAGGTTGCAAAACTATTATCCAAGCACATTGCTGGGAGTCTGCAACATAAGCTTGTTAATACCCAAATGCAGCTTGGAAAACTGTTGTCACTGCACATTGCCAGGAATCTGCAACATAAACTCTTAATCAAGTTGAGAAAACACATGAGCACAGGATTACAGCCTTAGACATGTACTGAATATAGATTGATACATACTTCATGCTTACCAGTCATAAGCTACTGTCACTCCTGAACTACTACCACTCACAAAATCATTACTCCTCCTGTCCTTCATCATCAACATCAGAAGGTATAACAAGCAGGTTACAAAACAAGGGAGCCTTCCCACATAAGTGACACCATCACCAGTACTTGGAAAGTATCATGGGAGCAAAGCACCCTGATTGTAATAAGTCACCTCTCTATTTGTAAGTATCCATCAGATATTGTGATCTGCAAAAGTATCTCTACATATTTATTGTACTTAAAATTTTCTGGATTCCCAAATGGCACCATTGATAACACTTTTGATTGATGCTGTGACTTTACGTAATGCTTCTTGAACATGGAATTCGTTGGACAGCAAATCAATGCAATGGGCAAACAAAAGTTACATGATGCTTGACTGTTCCACCCATCTGTGTAGTTCAATATCTTAGCCATAATATTTTGCTCACTCGATTATTAACTTTAAGTTGGCTGTTTAGATAATAGCAATTGTAAGTTAGTTAAAAGTTGAATCACCTTGTTTAAACCTATTACCTTGACATTTACTCACTAAATCTTGTGGAAAAAGGTCTGCATCCTCTAACACAAATTCATCATACACTGCTGGCCACCGTAAATGCAACACCCTGAAGGAGGCATCCAAATCAAGTGAAATTTACACCATGGGTTTGCAGCGATGAGATATGCAACTGATTAGAATTTCAGCGCAGACGCACATCACGCGCACCTGTGGCGCCACCTCTTAGCGCCATTTAAGGCTTGGCGATTTCGACGAGTGTACGTTCGGCACGTGTGTTTACCTTGTGGTTGCTTCACAAGACGATCAGTTATGCCTCGTATACAACAGCGAACATCGTTTGATCAAGTATCCGAGTTCGACAGAGGAAGGATAGTGGCTTACCGAGATTGTGGATTATCATACAGAGAAGTCGCTAGTCGTGTTGGACGAAACCAAACAACTGTAATGCGGATATGTGACCGCTGGATGCAGGAGGGTACGACGGACCGACGTGGTCGATCGCATTCATCTCGGTGCACCACTGCACGTGCTGATAGGCAAATTGTGCGCATGGCAGTGACAGATCGCTCAGTGACATCGCGAACCATAGCACAGCACATTGCGTCTGTAACGAATCATCCAGTGTCTGCGCGTACCATTCGACGCCGTTTACAGCAGAGTGGTCTGTCCGCAAGACGTCCATTGCTTCGTCTACCACTGACGTAGAACCACAGACGTCTCCGTCGCCAATGGTGTGATGACACACGGATGTGGACGGCAGAATGGAATGACGTTGTCTTTACTGACGAGGCACGCTTCTGTCTGCAGCACCACGATGGTCGGATTCGAGTGTGGAGACACCGTGGAGAGAGGATGCTGGACAGCTGCATTATGCACCGCCACACTGGTCTTGCACCGGGTATTATGGTATGGGGCGGTATTGGATATTACTCTCGCACGCCTCTAGTACGCATTGCCGGTACTTTAAATTGCCGGCGCTACATATCCGAGGTGCTGGAGCCAGTTGTCCTTCCTTACCTTCAGGGCTCGGCCACAGCCATATTTCAACAGGATAATGCGCGAACACACGTGGCACGCATTGTCCAAAGGTTCTTCGTCAATAACCAGATTGAAGTGCTTCCCTGGCCGGCTCGCTCTCCGGATCTTTCGCCGATAGAAAACATGTGGTCCATGGTTGCTCAACGAGTGACCCAGATTACATCCCCAGCTGCCACACCAGATGATCTTTGGCAACGTGTGGAAGCTGCTTGGGCTGCTGTACCCCAGGAACACATCCGACGTCTCTTTGACTCAATGCCAAGACGTGTGGCAGCGGTGATCTCCAACAATGGCGGCTACTCTGGCTACTGATTCTGGCAGGAACCACATGTCACAGACGTCTGTAAACGTAAGCATTTGATACTTGGTCAACATGTTATCTACAAAATTAATTTTGTTGTGCTACCTCTTGTCTTTCTTGGTACTGCATTTACGGTGGTCAGCAGTGTATATTGTGTCTAGAACAGCATTTTTTCTGTGGTGAGACAGTACATATAACAGTTGCATAACAGGTGGCAGGCTTGCACACTTTCGACTAACAATGCTGATACATTCAGTTTATATGGAAAATAAATCGAATGTTGTTGATGTGGAAGGATTTTTCTTCTGGTCAGGGTGGCCGAGCAGTTCTAGGCGTTACAGTCTGGAAACGTGCAACCGCTACAGTCGCAGCTTCGAATCCTGCCTCGGGCATGGATGTGTGTGATGTCCTTAGGTTAGTTAGGTTTAATTAGTTCTACGTTCTAGGGGACTGATGACCTCAGAAGTTGAGTCCCATAGTGCTCAGACCCATTTGAACCATTTTTTAAGAAGGATTTTTCTAATTTTATTCGAATATGCCAAGAGAATTTGTGTCTGCAGAAAGTATCACAGTGCTGAAAATTTTATCTAGAATCTTTGACATGGATGGGATTACCAAACTTACTTACATGTCCATAGAAAGCTCCCAGTGCAAGAACCCTCTAAGAGATTTCCAATACTTATACAGGTTGAGTCACTAACTATTGCCACCAAGAATAACTCTGAAAGTATGATAGTAGCTGAAAAGTTTGTGGGACAAATGTTGCATGTGAAAATGTGGGCAATAATGTGGCGTTGATTTTTTGTTGCTAGGTGGGGTTGCAGCAGAGATATGAAGGTCAACTTTGTTTTTTAAATAGGCTGCTATATTTTGGTACTTATTTTCAGATAGCAGCTATCGAGACGAATAGAATGATGCATGACAGTAAGGTCATTGAAGCTCAACAAAGGCTGAAAAGGTGACATCAACGTCCATTTACAGCAGGTGTCTGAAGTGATGACCACTGGTGTCAAAGCAGTGCTGCAATCTTCCTATGGATTGAGTGGTATTCCTTATCACTTTGGCGCTTATCACAGGACATGCTCTGACAATTTTCTCTCGTATACCGTGCATATTGTAAATATTCGCCAAATACGGCGAATCCATCTAACGCGCCATTGACGTGTAAACGCCATTCGACGGTTTCGCAATACAACACCAATAGGAACGGTAAGACTAGTGACGTCGAATCAAGCGAAGGTGAATGATGTATTCCTTCGAAGAACAAGTCGATACGCTTCTCATTTATGGAGAATGCCAACGAAATTCAGTGGGAGCTAGAGACTTATACGCTGAAACATATCCTCAGTGTACTCACCCTACATGTTGTACATTTAAAAATGTGTATGATAAATTGAGAACAACCGGATCTTTAAGGTATCGGAAACATATCCGGCAAAGGAAAGTTACTAATGAGGAAACGGAAATTGGTGCTCTTGCCACAGTGGTTCTAGATCCTTGTGTTAGCTCGCACTAAATCGCAGGGGAATCTGGCATGAGCAAGAGTAGTGATGTTCGTTTTCTGCATCGCCATAAATATTATCCCTACCCTATCAGTCTCCACCAAGGATTAACTGGTATGGATTATATGCGTCACATTGAATTCTGCTGATGGACTCATCTTCAGATTCAGAGTGATGACACATTTATTAATTTGATTTTATATACTGACGTGGCTACATTCACGGACCATGGAATTGTTAATTTGCATAACACGCATTATTAGGCAACTGAAAATCCGTGTTGGCTGCGGAAAGTTGCACACCAAAAACCGTGGTCTGTGAATGTATGGTGTGGGATTCGGGAGGACAGAATTATGGACCCCTATTTCATCGAAGGAAAGCTTAATGGTAGGAAGTACACCACATTACTGCAAGAAACATTAGGTCTGCTATTGGAAGAAATACCCTTAGTAACAAGGAACAGAATGTGGTATCAACACTATAGGTGTCCAGCACATATTTCCCTGATAACTAGAAATGAGTTGCAGAGAAAATTCCGAAGTCGTCGGATTGGTCGCAGAGGAGATGTCGTGGCCAGCTTGTTCGCCAGACTTGAAGCCTCTCGATTTTTTTTTGTGGGGATTTGTAAAAGACATTCTTTATAAAGACATTCCAACTACATCTGAAGATATGTGAGAGAGAATTGTCAGGGCATGTGCTACATGATAAGAAGATTGCAGCACTGCATTGATACCAGTGGTTATCACTTCAAACACCTTCTGTAGATGGACGTTTGTGCCACCTTTATGACCTTCGATGGCGTTCAAAGGCCTTACAGTAACACATCATTGGAATCGTTTCGATAGCTGCTATCAGAAAATAAATACCGAACTATAGCATCCCATTAAAAAAAAAAAAAAAAAAAAAAAACTTGACCCCTCATATCTCTGATGCGGCCCCACCTAGCAACATGCAGCATGCAACTTTTGTCCCACAAACTTTTCAGCTCCTATCATACTTTGGGAGTTATTCTTGGTGGCAATAATTAGTGACTCACCCTGTATATCTGTAGAAAGGCTTTTGTGCAAGGCTGTTCATAATCGCCAGTTGCAGCAGTTTGGGTGTTGAGAGATGTTGTATCACGATCAGCTGGTGTGTTATATCAATAAATGGTGCCTCACTCATCTGCACCTCATGGATCTAATTATATACTTTCTTATGCTGGTAATTTTTAGGAAGTGGACAGTGGAAGTTTCGACTAATGGCAGTTACAGTTAGATCACTGACTGTACGATTTATTACTGAATGTAATATTCGTTCCAAATCAGTCTGAACACAAAAAGTTTTAGAATCATCTCATATGCCATAACACAACATTAATCACTTAAACCTGAAACTTTAAGGCGATAAGGACATGACACAAACTGTGATATAGTGTAACACTGATATGTTAGTGGAGCAGACCAACGATAATGGCAGACTCTAGCCACCTACCCACTACCACAGTGCCATGGCAAGTGCATGCATGAAGCAAGAACCACAATTTCAGAAAGCGCTGTTAGTGCGCAAAGATTACTCTCAAATGCTGGACGTGGCTAACCAGCAGTAGCTACAGTAATGCAACAAATACTCTGCGGTCAGGCTCAGCAACAAACTGTCACAAAATATAAGAAATATATCAATCTGGAAGTGTACAGGATCTTCATAAATGCCCAGGTGTCAATAAATAAATTTTGGATGGAAATTTATGGCAACATAAAGTTTATTTACGAAATTAACTAGAAAAGTACATAATGTTTCTACAACAGCCTGCACCATGATTTTCTTAAGTTAGCGTTTGTTCTTCCTTTCATATTAGGTTTTTATCAATTGGCTTGTGAAAATTTTTGTCTTCCCATTTTTTCTTCCAGTTCCTGTACTTTCGATTCTAAATTGGAGTATTGTAGTTGCAAACCAGATATTACTTTAATGACAGAATTTTTATTTTGTTTGTATGTCTTAAACCCATGCATGAATTCAAGTAGTTGCACATCGAGGAATTCCCTGAATTCCTTCATAAAATTATCAAACTGATCCTGAATCTCATTACAAGTATCTGTTACTTTTAGATCCAACATTTTGTTCAAATCCATTCTCAATTTCTGATTACCTGTCTTCAAATCTGAGCTCAATTTGTGGAAAAACTGTATTAACACACCTTTCCTACTTTACAACTATATTTGCTGTCTATTTCTGTCACTTGCGATTTAATGTCAACATTCAGATTTTAATTTCCATTTTCAGTTGAATCAATTTTATTTCTGCGAAATAATCGTGATTCATTAATAACATCCATGACGAAAGTATCAAATGGTTCAAATAGCTCTGAACACTATGGGACTTAACTTCTGAGGTCATCAGTCCCCTAGAACTTAGAACTTCTTAAACCTAAATAACCTAAGGACATCACAAACATCCATGCCCGAGGCAGGATTCGGACCTGCAACCATAGCGGTCGCGCGGTTCCAGACTGTAGCGCCTAGAACTGCTCGGCCACTCCGGCTGGCACAAAAGTATCCTGATTGACGTTGTCCTCCTCATTAAGTAGATCTCTACTCTCAGTTTGGCTAGAGATTGTTAAGCAAATATGTAAACTGTACACACAGTTTATAACCATTATAATAGCTCATAATCTGTATCTTTTTTTCTATCCCACATTTCCTGAAAAATCTAAGCGACACTAAATATTTCACACTCAATCACTATACAATGCTGCTGGCAATTGGGTTTTAGATTTGAAGATGGTTACATAATGGGACATGTTTGTCAATGGTGCCCACGCATAACATAACCAGCTGGAGTATCTTATCAACAGATGCTGCCTCACCCCTCTTCACCTTGAGACTCGTACTTCTTTTGCTGGTAATTTTTAACAAGTGTACAATGAAAGGTTTAACTGATACCATTACTGGCAGATCATTCCCTGTATGATTTATTACCGAATTTATTATTTTTTCCAAACCAGTCTGAATTAGGTATGGGGAACCTACTTCTGAACTGATTCAGAGAGCAAGATCCTTCTTAGGAGTGAGCAATCAGTGACTTGGACAAAAGGAACTGTAGCTCATCTGATCTGAAATGTCCCTCTGGTGACATTAGCTAGTGGAATGAAAATTCTGTGGCAGACTGCTGCAGTAGCGCCCCATGTGCAATGCTGAAGGAAATGATTCCCAAAATGCAAAAATGCTATAAGCTTTGAGCATGTGTGGATTTCCATACCTTACTAATGTGTGCAGCTTTTCTCGAACATGAAAAGTATGAAGAATGATCAGTTCTTTAGGACACTGCATTAATGCAGAAGACACTTTGCCATAATAGGATACAGTCGACAACTCTTTCTAGTGCATGACAATTGTGCAGAGGAAGGTGGGATGAACCATTTTGAATATAACACTTGTGGCCCATGAAATCTGGAGCTACCTCAAAAACATGTAAAAAACAACATAAGCTACAGTGCATGCTCATTGTGCTAGATTCTCAATATTCTCTCACTTTCTTTGTATAAACTGTTAGTCCTAGAGAAAAAAAATGGAAAAGACCTTTCTTGCAGGAAATTTAAATTTCTTGCAGTTTAATTTTGTGCTGGGATACATTTTAGTTAGATTCCGCATTTTTCGAGTTGTTCAAGAAAAACGGAAAAAATTGACCTTCAAATGTACAATCATCCCCACACTCTCCTCCATTAGTCAGGATTTCTACTGTGTTGTCCATGGCACTTCGTCCTACCGCTGTACTGAAATGTGCGATTATACGAATTTCACATACTCGACCTTTTTTGGTCTTCATTGACTGGACTATGACGCTACAGTCTTAGTAATGCACTTTCAATTTGTGAAACTGATGTTTGTGTAAATTTTACCTCACTGTTTCGTGAAATGTAGCAGTATAAAACACTAACAATTAATTATATTTTTTTGTCTGACCTTCTTGCTACGAAACTATTGTGCTTCTAAGGGTTAAGTGTCGATCTAGCTGCAGAAATAATTTCTGCATAACGTTTTCAAACAAAATAGCCATCCAGGCATGTGCAGTAATAGCCCAGTCAATGAAGAGAACGGGAAACAATTCGTGTAGCCACACATTTTTCTACTGTGATAGGAGAAAGTACCATGAACAACATACTAGGCATTCTGACTGGTGTGGGATGAGCATGGGAGTAGGGGTACGTTTGAAGGTCACTTCTGTACTTTTTCCTCAAAGAACTCTCACTTCATAATTCCTCAATACTGCTACCACACAGAAGAATGTTTTTTGACAGTTAAAACAGTATGGTGTACGTATTGTGTAGCAAACAAGGTCTCCACTGGAAACTTACCTTAGTACTAATTAAACTACAGTGAATTTCCAGTGAAAGAGGTTCTATTCATTTTTTATTTAGACTAATATTTTCCATGCAGGTGAAAGAATAGTGAAAATGTTACGTGACGTGCGTGTACTGTAGCTTAGCGAGTTTTTGTAGGGAATTTTGGAGCAGTTTGTCAACTTGATGGATCACAAATGTTCCATATCAAACTGTTTGTCCAACATCTCACCAGCTCACAAGCTCCACAGCCGCTTCCCCCCCCCCCCCCCCCAGCTCTCTGGCTTCCTGGTTCACAGACACCCTGGCTCAATTGCTCACAACTACCTACAGTTTGCATAGAGTGGATCACAAAGCGACTGAGGAGTCACTCTGCTCCCAACATGGAGCGGATCACAATACGAGTCAAGAGTCACTCCCTACCCATCAGCTCACTGGCTCTCTGACTCTCCTGCTGTTTGGCTCACTGGTTCTTGCACTCACTTGCTGACTGTTCCCTTGGCTTGCATAGAGTGGTTGCAAAGTGACTCAGGAATGACTCTTCTCCTAAGGACACACAAAATGGATCGCAGTGTGATTAAGGAGTCACACTGTTCGCTGCAACCTTGGCTCACTCACTGATTCAGCTCATATCTTGCTTTGTTGAATTATCGTTAGTGCTTCTGTGTTTGAGTCTTGTTCTGCTGGATGTTGTTATTTATCATAAAAACAGTATATATATTTATATAATTATTTTATGTATTGACAGTGCATATATGTATTATTTTACTATTTATTTCTGTATTTATTTAATCTAATAAGATTAATGCCTGCAGGTCCCCACTTACATTGACCAAGGTTTTTATATGTAATTTCCAAAAAATTACCTAAAAAATAATGATAATTTTAATATGTTACCTTCTGCTTTCCGCATGTATTACAGATTTGCATGTTGCACCTTCTTGGTTGAAATTATTGATCTTTCCACCTATTTCTGGTTCTCCCTATAGCTCTTGAGCCCACTGGGTAGTAATTCATCATTTGTTCTGGTATCCTGTAATCTTCCATTTTTGTGACATAGTCCTTTCAGTTGTTCCTGTATTATTTGATCTACTCATTTAAAGCTTTTGTTACCAGAAATCAGCACTCATCTGCATGTCAGACAGAATGTACCCAGCTTCTCCTCTTAGGAAATGCATCACCACTGTTTGTGTTCTTTGTTCATTTCTTTTTGTTTCAGTCCATGATTCACTTCATATGTTATAGCTGGTACTGACATCATTTTGTGAAATGTAGGTAGAGTATCCTTTCTTACTTTTAATTCTGAGGATTCTGGAAATTATTCTATCAATGTAGATAAATCTTTCTACTTTTATTATATGTCCATTTCTGTTGTGAATTACATAATCTTTCCTAGATTGTTGAATGTGTTTACTTTTTTTTACTTTCTGCTCATTCATTATTATTTTCCTGGGAAGTGGCTCATGCGTCCTGAAAGCCCTAATTCCTAATTTCTTTGAACATACAAATAGATTATGTCTCTTAGCCGTTCTTGATAAAATATGAACAGCTGTTTGGAGCCTTTTCTCAGCTCCAACAGTCAAACTAGACAAATATTTTCCTGAGCAGACTTGTCTACAAACTGTGATCCTTTAAAATGTTGGGAAATCAAAAGTATGTTGTATCCCAGCTATGTCAGTGCCTTGTTAGTGCATCTTTTCAGAAGTGGGATAAATTGGGGCCAAGAAAAGAAATGGACTCACTTCAAATAAAATGGGTGAGATATTTTTTGTAACTAATAAAAGTGCTATGTTGTCACACTGATTGTAAATGATGACTGTAATATTTAAATTAACTACAGGTATGTTATAATTCTTATATTGTACTCTACCTCTGATAAAAGTAGGAAAACATGAAAGGAACTGTCTTACTTTTCAAATTTTCGCACTTGATAAAAAATATTTAGGATTTTGTTGTAATGTTTTAAATTTTTACAGCAGAATAAATGTAGAACTTCCAAATCTCAATACTACCAGGGCATTAACATAAACTTATTACATCGCTTTCTATAATATTTCAAACTAGGACCAAAACAGATAAAAATATAACCTTAGTGGCCTGCTAATTCCCTTCCTTTTATTTATTTTTGTGACTAATTGTGAGTGGTGAGTGATGAAAAAGATCTAGCTCATTTCTGTAAGTGAGCAATTCTGATCCAATCTCTGAAAGTAATGGTATTTCCCATGTGGTGTCACAGTGATACACCAAGCAGATATATGAAGCAACAATCTCAATTTCAGAAAGCAATGTCAATGAGCAAAGATTACTCTTAAACGCTGAACTTGGTTAAACTAGTGGTACATTCAGTAATGTTGTGTATACTGTGGAGCAACACTAAGCATTAATCACACAAAAAATGTCTCTAAGTAAAATACAATGATGTGGAAGGATACAGGATCCTCACAAGATAGAGTAAATGTATAACTTAATGGTGAGGAACATGAAAGCTATTTTTGCTTAAAAAATCATTCATTTATCATGGATTTTAAAAGTAAAAGAATGTTCTCAAATGCATTCATATATATATATAATTTTTCCCCTTATGCTGGTGTAAAGCCAGGCAGTCAAATTCTTCTAAATTTCTTACTGAGGTGTATTTGTAAATTTCTGCAATTCAGAATACTTTTTTCATATACTTTCACATAAATAATCATTTTTACAGGGTTTATTGACTCAAGCATTGCAAACATATCTGTGTGTTGAATGCTGGGTTTCTTTCGAGTGTGATTCATGATAATTATTTGTTAACAGCATTATAGTTTTTTGTGTCTTGAAAGATTTGACAAGACATACAAAGTTTTTTGATGGCATATAGATGGGGTTAAAGGGACATTTTACATAAATTCTTTGACTTGGAATACAACTATCATCTTTAATACCTTCATAATATGAACTGGAATATCCTGAATCCATCTCAAACTGCAGATCTATAAACATTCTGGTCACAGTCCTGTTTAAATTGTCTTACAGATATAATTCAGACTTAGGATATACTTGTATTTTAGCATTCATTAATTTACAATAGTCGAATGGGTTACAGTCAGTTTTTGTATTTAATTTGCAGTCAGTCTGCAGCTCCAGTATTATGAACCTTAGTATTTCAAGTTGAGTCTATATTTCAATGGTCAATGCCAGATGAGTAGAGGTTGTTAGTAGAAGATATTCAAACAACTCCCATGATCAGAAAGGGTAGTTGAATTTCACCACCAACCATCTTTAACAACTTCAATAATTTCCTTGTTGCTTATTGAAATATGGAGCATTCTCTATACAGGTTTGTTAATGGCAATTTAATTGAATTCATCATCAGTATTCAGTCATTAAATGTAGGTGTTCTTGTCTGTCATGCTTTGTACTAGGTTTAGTTTGTGTTTCACATTTATTGAAACATGTTTCATGCATTTGAAATAGCCCATTAACATATTTAGTGTACACATGCATTTAAAGACTTTTATTCAGGTCCAGGCTGTTGTTGTGATTAATCTAGTATACACCAGTGTTTCCCAGAAATTTAGGTCTGCTTTCAATGTGGCAACATACTCATTATAAAGTCTGTCTCCACACCATTCAGTTTATATTTTACTTATCATAACAGGAATGCTAATGCAAGAAAGATTTTAGCTAAAATTTGCACAGCACACTTGTGCTGTATCTTCGGTTGCTTCTGTAGGCCAGTTTGACAGACTGATCTGTTCTTTATCAGTCTGTTTATCTTGACTTTCCCTGCCTGAAGTGGTACATTAAATACAGTTATTGTATATGCTCTGTATAGTATTTGACAGTACCCCTATTATTTTATTCCAGGGATCCCCTGCTGGAAACAAAGGTAATTGTATGGATCAATTTGTCTTCGAGAGATGCATTCTTTGCAAAACTGCACACAGCGCTAATTGTTTTAATTGGTAATATGTCAGTTGCCTTATCAGACACATAAAATTTATTATTTGGTGGCAGTTGTTGTCCATTTAAAAAACCTAAAACCTTTCCTAAGACAGTATTCTCTGCTGTTTTTCGAATTTATGTTTCAAGCTTACTGAGGTTTGCACATAACTCAAACCACTTATAAAGTGTTTTAAATATGTGTTTAGATCATCAACATCATATGCACCATAGGGTATTTGTATAGCATTACGACCTGCTAGATATAGTTTACAGTTTGACAATGTAATATTCGGAATGCTATGGTATGTCGTCAATCTGGGGAGATTTACTGCATGGTACTGAAATTTCAATTCCTGAATATTACCTTCCAATTTCGCTCCTAAATATGGTGTAAATAATAACTGGCCAGAGCTTGTATGGGACCATGCCCCTTTTTTATTGTGTATTTGCCCATTTTATTTGTTCTTCTGACGTTTACTTCCAGTTTTATGCAGTCACCATGCAGGGAACGTTTGTGCAGGAGATCAAGAAAACTGTGAAATAGCACTACTGCCACTGATTTTGTATTCTTTGGTTTATGATAATTCGTTACAAGAGGTTGCAAAGTAATAAAATTAACAAAAGTTGTGTGTAGATCTGCTGTTACAGTCTGCAGCGTGCCTCATTACAGTAAAGTGTAATTACCACATATTCATAATCTTTCCAGACTACAAGCTCTACAGAAATTAGAAACTCATCCAGGAGCTTTCACTCAGTCGATATTGAAAGAAATCGGCAACAGGAGAATCGCTGAAGCTGACATTATAGCTGCTCGATGTGAAAATCAGATTAACCAAAGAAGATAAGAAAGGAAAAGACTGCTCGAGGATGAAAAAGAGTATGCATATGACTTGCCCACTAGTTCACTCAAAGAAGATAAAGTCTTACACAAACACTGTTAAATATTTGATACAGTTTTCCCTTAATTTACATTTTGGTAATATTCTGTGTTTGCCTCCCAAACCACTAATGGTAGAGTACTTAAATTTGGCATGCAAGTAGTCAGAACTATAGTGAAACGTTCTGTGTAAGGAATTTTCATTTAACACGATAGTGAGGAATCTATAGAAGAGAAAAGTGTAAAACTTTCACATATTTGTGAGGCTGTAAAAATCCAGCAGAAGAAGATATCAAAATCCTGTTCTACAGATATTTGTGATAATTATACATCAAATTTTGTGCAAAAATGCATTAATTTAGTTTTGATGAATTTTTCAAAATAGGTGAATGTATACTCACAATGTTGAAAAACGTTTGGTTGTTTATAATTAATTTAGTTTCATTGTCTTAGGTTTATTTCAAAGTATTGCAATTTTACATGCATCCCCTGTTAAAACGAGTTGCAGAAAATAATTTGCACATAGAACAGAGGATAGTCCTTTTAATGTAATAGTGTATGATATCCCACACATCTAAAGTTCAACTGATGAATAGATGTGTACTGATTATTTTTATACTACATGTAATTCTTCTATGTACTAGTCAGGAGGAACATAAGACAGAAATGTTCATACCTGTACATATTGAATTTTTGATAGCACTGTTAATCACAGAAGAACGTTTGTTTTCAGTGAAAGAGCAAAATAATTCTTCAAGATTCCCCAGTTGGAATCTCTTTGGCTGGAAGACTTGGTAGTGCAAGTATTACGAAAGGAATAAATCCAGCTGATGTCTTAGTTATTGGTAGACCCCTTGGTTTCAACTTGCTTTTTCCTTCTTTTTGCTTTAAGACTCACTTAGCTGCTGCCAAAAATGAGCAAATACATGTTGTTAAACATCCTTTGCTGCTTGGTGGATAATGAGCGTTGTTCTTAATTCTGTGGAAACTAGTCTCAGCACTCAATTTAACTTTGGCATATGTTATTTGATTCACCACTAATCATGGGGTATGTCCTCTACAATTCAATCTGCTGTCTCACGTTCTGTCCTGTCTTTAGTTACAGTGTATGTGATGTCATGTTGTTTACAGGCCTTGTCCAACAGGTTAATTTCCTTATTCTATTTTTGCTGCTTTGTTCCTCATCCACAGTGGAAGTTTGTTGGAATGTATAATTCTGAGGGTAGTTTGTTGAGAAGATTACTGCTGCTGTATAATATGCACTTCCTAGCACTCAGATAAGCAACTAAGTGGTTTGCTGGTTTAGCCATTTTACATAACACATCTTTAGCATCAATCCAGCTATGGGAAACTGAGCTATTGAACCAATACCCTATTTCCGTTGATATCTGTTGACATATAATGACACTCAATAAGAAACTAGTGTATAGAAACGACCTGCTATTTTGTTGCTTTTGCTGTCTTTCAGAATGTATGTTTTAGGGTTTATTCGTTGCACCTTAGAAACAGTTAGTATCTCTGATGACTGGTTTGGTAAGTATTATTTCTAAAAAGGTCTGTTATTTATGGAAATATGTACAAACTCGCCAAGTTTAAATTTCTGCTTATGTCGATCTGTCATTCTAAAATCACTACATATTATATTTAGAAGCATCAACTGGTTCCATTTTTATTTTTTGAAGTACAGTTCTGTTATACTATTCAGTCATCTGTAAAGGTATGTCATTCCTTTTATGCGATCAATGAAAATTGAATCACTCTCACATACAGTTTTTTTTATTGTTCTACTGAGTCATTCCATGACAGATCCTTTCATCTGCGAGAATGATGAATAACAGTGGATGTGGTACCTCTCCAATACAGTCTTGAAGTTTTGATTATGAGACTCACCACTACAATCTATCTGTAGGTTTAGTAGGGACAAATTCATGCCAGTCCAAACTAACTGCTACACCACCTGTGCAGCTGTCTTCCCTGTCTTTGCTTTCACAGGTAGGGCCCATGTAAATTTGGATATGTGTCAATAATCATTAAAATATGTTCCAAATGTTTATTCTCGAATGTCATCTATACAAGACCTGCCTGCCAAAAGTTGCCTAAACCCCATGTTGTAATATGCCTATTTGGGACTTTTTTTCATACAGGTTTATGAAATTAACGTACAACCATTTTCATTGTTACATAATGGGTCTTTGTCGAAGCTCTGAAATAACCAAAATGATTTAATTCATGTGAACTGCATTTCTAGTTGAAGGTTTACAGCCTCATTTGAGACAGCATAAGAGATATAATGTGCAGATAAACTATTCATTTTCTTATACTGATTGTTGGTAATGGTACCACCACAACTACCACATATACCATCCCATACAGATGTAATAATGTTTTTATACTTATTACTGTAGTGGTTTTTTGTTTTCGCAGTCAGCAGAGATACTAACTGTTTATAAGGTGCAAAGAATAAACCCTGAAACATACATTCTGAAAGACAGCAAAGGCAACAAAATAGCAGGGCGTTTCTATACACTAGTTTCTTATTGAGTGTCATTATATTTGTTTTATTAACTGTTTGTAGGACTTGTTGAATGGAGTCATTAATAAGTTTAAATTTCTCTTCAAGATTTTCCTCCCTGTTCAACTATCCCATTCTCAAGAATCCTAATATTTAGGGAATAGCTTTATGTGCTTCAATAGTATTCTGTTTTGTAAACATGCTTCTGCATACTGCACAGATATTGAGTCTATATATATTGCGTATATACATCTTCAAACTTACTGTGTAGGGTTATTTTTAGTATGGTTTAAATTTCATGTATCCTTGCACACAATGTATTGATTGTCCTTTTAAGTCTATCAACCATTGCAGTTAACATATCGGTTTAAATCAGAAAAGCTTTAGGACAGCTGTCTTATTGGACATTCTTTCCTTGATATTTTTAGAGATAGCTTCAATTCTTGTGTAAAAATATAGATATATGCCATGTATATGCACTTTCTCAGCTTGAATGTGTGAAACCCTAGGAAACTGATCCATAGTATGATGTCTGATAGTGAAATTATCTCAGTGCATCGTGAGGTATGGGAAGTTGAGAGTTTCCCTACAATTGACCTAGAAAAACATGTAATTGATACTTTTCTAAGTTGCTGTATAGTTATTAGCTTCCAGTTTCTTCACACACTTATTCAAAATACTACTTTACTCCAATAATATTCCTAAGCCTTCTTTCATTGTACCGACTTCACACATCAGTATATGCATGCCAACCTCATACTCTTTAAGGTTATTCATTAACTCAGTTCCAGCTCGTTTGAGTGGACATATTGTGTCACCATATTTATCCATAGCTATCTATATTTTGACAAACTTACACCATATCTTTTAAGAAACCCATGAAAATTTCTTGTGTATCTCCTCATTCATCTTCTTCTTTTATCAATAAGTAAAAATCAATACTTACCATGAACCTATCAGTCTGTAAAACACTGTTGAAGTCATTGAAAGACAGACCTGTACCAAAGTGACCTTTATACAAATGTTTTAGCCTCATGTTATCCTGTCTGAAAGTGGTAATGAGATTGGCATTATCACATGCCAACTGTTTAGGAACTCATGAGTATGTTTGATAAATATAGAATACATCAGTAGCATTGTGTCTACCAAAACAAAAGTATTTCTTATCTGTTTCTTTTTCTGATAAATGATATCATCAAAATTATAGACTGATCCAGCTTTATCTTGTTGAGTGGCGATACAGACATGTTAACACTGTATTGGTTATATGTTGAAGCTTCAATACCTGATAGTACATCTTGTAGTAGTTGACATTTAGGTTGCAATTGTGTTTTTGAAAATACATGTACATGTTCTAAGTGGAGTCCATTTATATGAATTAATAGTCTCATTATAACATGTGTTTTCACACAAGCTAAAGACTGTACCATGTAAGACTTTACTATGTAAGGAATATCAGAGAAATGGGAGAAAGAATCAACATGACCTATACTATCTTTATTTATTTCTAAGTTTTTCGCTTACAGGAGGACAGATCAACTGATTTAAATTAGACCTCAATTCTGTTTCAGTGTCCAATATGTTGGGTTGCTATGAAACATAGTAGTTGTCATATTATCTGATTACGTATTCCTACATTGGCTGAAATTCACAGTATACAAGTACCATCACATTTAGCATTAATGTTTGTACTTGCTGTCCACATACATTTGCCACCTGTGTCTTTAGTCGATAGCGGTTTGAATAGTGTAACTTGAATACATTAACTTTTGAAATGTTTTCTATTATATATATGTGCTTTAATTATTATAAAATCTTATGACCTGCAGGAAGTTGCCACCACACACTGAATGGTATGCAAATTTTATAAACACTCAGTAAACATGGGCTTAGGAAACGTCGTTCTTGTGAAACACAACTAGTTTGTTACTCACATGAAGTGTTGAGTGCTATTGACAAGGGATTTCAGATCGATTCCGTAGTTCTGGATTTCCGAAAGGCTTTTGGTACTGTACCACACAAGAGGCTTGTAGTGAAATTGCGTGCTTATGGAATATCGTCTCAGTTATGTGACTGGTTTTGTGATTTCCTGTCACAAAGGTCACAGTTCATAGTAATTGACAGAAAGTCATCGAGTAAAACAGAAGTGATTTCTAGCATTCCCCAAGGTAGTGTTATAGGCCCTTTGCTGTTCCTTATCTATATAAACGATTTTGGAGACAATATGACCAGCCGTCTTCAGTTGTTTACAGATGATGCAGTCGTTTATCGACTAATAAAGTTATCAGAAGATCAAAACAAAATGTAAAACAATTTACAAAAGATATCTGAATGGTGCGAAAAGTGGCAGTTGACCCTAAATAACGAAAAGTGTGAGGTCATCCACATGAGTGCTAAAAGGAACTTGTTAAACTTCGGTTACACGATAAATCAGTCTAATCTAAAGGCCATAAATTCAAATTAATACCTATATATTACAATTACGAACAACTTAAATATGAAGGAACACATAGAAAATGTTGTGGGAAAGGCTAACTAAAGGCTGCGTTTTATTGGCAACACTTATAAAATGTAACAGACCTACTAAGGAGACTGCCTACACTAAACTTGTCCATCCTCTTTTAGAATACTGCTGTGCGGTGTGGGATCGTTACCTGATAGCACTGACGGAGTACATCGAAAAAGATCAAAGACAGGCAGCACGTTTTGTATTATCGTGAAATATGGGAGAGAGTGTCACAGAAATGATACAGGATTAGGGCTGGAAATCATTAAAAGGAAGGCGTTTTCCGTTGCGACGGAATCTTCTCACGACGTTCCAATCCCCAACTTTCTCCTCCAAATGTAAAAATATTTTGTTGACACCGACCTACATAGGGAGGATCGATCACCACGATAAATTAAGGGAAATCAGAACTCGTACAGAAAGATACAGGTGTTCATTCTTTCTGTGCGCTATACGAGATTGGAATAATAGAGAATTGTGAAGGTGGTTCGATGAACCCTCCACCAGGAACCTGAATGTGATTTACAGAGTATCCATGTAGATGTAGATGTTGTACAGGAGTCTGGATATTTGACTAAACATAGCTTCAGTTCACAGTGAATTTTCACACGAATGACACCATTCATAGCTTGTTAATGTCTTTGATTTTAAAATATCTAGGGTTTTCAAACATTATCACTAGGTTGGAGCTGTGTTCTAAACACTTTTCTACAATAACACATTCTGAGTCATTATTATTGAACCTGTAGATTGGGGCACATAGCCAATGTTGGATCAGCCATCTTTAACAGTAGGTGTTATAAGATCTCACCTGCCAGAACAATAACAATTATGAGTTGCTATTTCTCATTCACATTCATATTATTTGACTTGGTATCGCTGCACTATTTACAGGTTGGTGCTTTTAGATAGCATGAGCTTGACACTGACCCTTTCATGTTGAGGTGTAGCGCTTTCTCTGCAACAGCACAATTTTTTTTTTCAGTTACTCTTGATAATTATTATCATGTTGCAATGTGTGCAGTCCATAGGGAAAATACGAAAGTTACACAAACGTACCCATGTTCAACAACATTTCTGCAAGGGGAGTTACCTATCTTAACTTCCACTTTCAGATGCATATTACCTCATAGCATCTGCCAAGAAGATGAACACCAGCAGAAAATGTGTCGGCAGTGCACGTGAATGAGGCAAGCGGCTCCAGGAGTATAGCAGTTGTTATTTTACAACATACTATGTGTTGTTGCGAAATTTTTGACGAAATATAACGAAAACACGTGACTGGCATCGAACCCAAAGCTTTCTGGTTTAATCATAACTGGATTATTAAGTGTATTGAAAATTGGTGAGGGTTGAGCGAAAGACCTGCTGGCTCTGATGCCAAAGACAGTTGGAGTGTTCATTAACATATGAACTTGGACTGCAGTAGAAAAATCATCTGGATGTCAAAGTGGGTCAGTTAGAGTGGAGCTGCAATTAAGCTATGACCTTGGACTGGATCATTATGCACATTTTACCACCAATTTTTTGGGAGAATGATTTTTATGTGCCTTTGCAGCTGCAGGAAGTCAGAAAAGTAAGGTGAATGTGTTGTTATCAGCATCAAGACAGTGGGTAGGGGTAGATGAGTCAGGTATGCTTACTATGTAAAGGTGATAGAAGAATGGGGACTGGCCTCTTTGGGGGACTCTTCCATTGGTTATTGTTTAGTAAGCCAATTGAAAGAAAGTTATTCTCAAAATAAACCGTGGGGTATCAGAATTGAGCTGAAGTTTCAAAAAGAGTCTGGAATGCAGTACTGTGTCTGTGGAAGAGAAAGACAGTGAATTTTTATTTTATAATTTTAATGGTGGAAGGCATGTGAATTAAAGTAGTATCTCAAAGCAAGGCCACACTAGGTGCTGTGAAGTCATAGATGTTATTCTAGGTGTTCGTGGATATTCTCGAGTAAAGTGGTTTTTAGAGATGGAAGTAGCACCAATGGACTCATAGGAGGATTCACTGCACTAATTATTAAGTTTGAATAACAGTACATCGTATTATTAAGCCTGAAGAGAGCTTTTTTATATAAATATACTGGGAAAAAAAGCGAACAAATCTGAGCATTTTCAGAGCTTATGAAATCAAAGTAAACAAAATTTTGATTTAATAAAAACAAAAAATCAAACAATTTTTGAAATTTAATTTTCTAAGTTCTTTACCTTGATAAGCAAAATGAAAATTTACAAGTTTATCCAGTTTTTCCTCATTTTTAAAGATTTTACTATATTGATCTGGAATAGCAAGTTTCTGTTTTTCATCTAAAACTAATAAAACTTTATCTTCAAATTTATTCAACAAAATTTCTGCTTTTTAAATTTCATATGGTTTTTTTTCAGCTCCAATAATTTTGTTATAACTTCTGAACATCCATTACTATAAATGTTGAGATCGGATATTAGAACATCAGTGCCTCCACTCTTCAACATTTTTATTTTTTTAGAAAAAGATTTAAAAAATAAAAAAATTATAAAATTAAAAATGGAGCTGAAATAATTTCAAAAAACAAAGAATGAAAAAGATTAAAATGTTTCCCAAAGATTTGGAATACGTTTCGAAAACAGTTTAATTTTTGATCAATTCAAGTTTTCAGTTCAAAAATTTTATACAAGTATTCTATGTCGTGAATCACAAGTCAAATTCTTTTTGCCATACATATTAACATATGCAATTGTATCATTTGGAATGTTTTTGTTAAAGAATGCACATAATTTCATTGATGTTTTTTGAGTAGTTAAAAAATTCATTCGAGTTATATTAATTAGAAAAATCGGATGATTTTGAAGAAAATTGAAAAAAGCAACATTTTACTCAGTAAGTGCGTTATTGTTTTAAAATCTCTGAAAGTATGGTAAGCTTTTAAGATCTTATTTGGTGGTTGAAGATTCCACAATTCATGTGGAAAAACTTCATTTCTTCCATACACAGATATTTTGTAATTTAATGTGACTGAAGAAAGAAGAATCAAGTAATTGATTATTTTTTTCGATTAGCTTGGAAAACAACGAATATAAAGTAAGGCATGTTAAATACTGCAGAATTGTAATAATTACTAATATCTAGTTCAAAATTTCATTTTCTCTGTAAACCAGCAAATTCAATTGTTTCGAGTTCATAGAAAGAAATTGGAATTTTTTAATTTTTCTTGTTCTAATTCGAGACAAAACTCTGCTTCATATTCAACAACAGGAACACGAATTTCCATGCTTTTAACAATATATTATTTCTTCTTGTGGACAAGAACCAGGATCATCAGTACCATCATTATTTTTGCTAAACCTTCGAATAATTGAATCTTCAGAACTTGTAGTCCAAGTGAAAACTATAGTTAAATCACCTTCAAACATAATTTCTTTATACTACTTAAAAATCCACCAAAAAATTCGAAAGGATAAAGAAGTTGATTTTGTTTAGTTTAATGTTTCCATTGTTAAGAATATGAGCTTCCCTAGCCAATTTATTTCAGAGAGAAGAAGAAATTAAATGATCTTCTTCTCTAAACCAAATATTATTCCCTCTGTTTATTGTGATAGCATCAAACAACTTTAAGACATAATTATCAATCAGTTTAATATTTGACTTTCCATTGCATGCAGAAAGATCTGTTCCATCAGTGTGAATAACATCAAAAGTCATATAAAGTTCCTAGCAATTAGGATGAACCCAACCATCCCAATATTAATACTAATTTCTGTTCCCTGGTTAGGAAGATTTAAATTATTTTTGTAGTTCTCATTAACTGGAAAGGAGTAAAAATTCCTAACTTTCGGTTTGATTCATGATTTATCAAGAGAAAAAAACCATTAATTCATTTTTAAAGCAACAGTTATATAAGCACCATTGAAGTCGATCAAATTATTATTTTTGTCTGTTATTGTTATCTCTAAATTTTCAATAGTATCAAAAATTGGAAATTTTATAAGCTAATTTGGTTAATAAATTATTGTACCTACAAATTTTGCATTTGGTTAAATGAAGTAATAATATTAGTTTCTCAACGAAAATGATTATTATGTTTAACTAACATTCCATCATCCAAATTAAAATTATTATTTATTAACTCACATGGATTAATTTTAGGAATATCTTTAGCAATAGTTTTTTGATTTGGCTCAATAATTTGATTATTAAAACCCAGAACTGGATTCTTCTTCATCCAAGTAAATTGTTTTCACCTTCAACAACAATTCTATTTCAAATTTCATATTCTTCAATTTGAATATTTGGGTTTTTCGATTGAACAAGTTTTTCTAGATTTTGCAAACTACACAGGCCATTAAGAATTTCTATCTAAATATCACTGTTCAGTGTTCTGTACAGACAAGTTACTCTGTAACTACAATATATGATCTGAAGATGGGCAGCTAGCCCAAAACCGGTATTTGAAAATAAAGAATAGCGATCGAAGACTGAAACGCCATATTTTATTTAATGAATGATCGCGGAATTCCCATTGAGACTGTCATGTCTAGTTTTGATAAAGAATTTCTATTGTTTCTTCATCACAATAAAGTATTTTATTTTTCGATGTGATGTGATGTTTCAAGTTAAAAGAACTCAATAAAAGCCAACCAATGAACCAGTTTTAAAATTTCTTACTGAAAAAGTTAATTGTTTCTTCACAACAGAAGAATCATCACTCAATTGAAACGATCTACTCATTTATATTAATAAAAAATATAGGACAGATTGGAAGCCAAACGTAACAATTCTAGGACGGAAAACAAAAAACAAACATGGTATTCTTTTACCAAATATAGTCTGATGTGCAATAACTGGACCAAGCAGATGCGGAAAAACAACATTAATGACATAATTATATTGTAGTTCCTAGATGGTTGAATTTGAATAAAATTAATCATTTTTATGTTTATTCAAAAAGGTTAGATCAACCAAAATATCAAGAATTTATAAAAAGATTTGAAAAAAATGAAGATAAAACTAATGAGAAAGTGTTTGTTAGAATGCAAATAAACATGAAATTATTCCACTGGATGAGAGTGAAGATAATTTAGTTGTTATTTTTGATGACTTCATTCTCAAAAATCAAGATATTTTACAAGGGTAAGACATAAAAGAATTGATTGTTTTTACTTGAGTCAAACATATTAAAAAATACTAAAGCTTTTAGTTAGAAATAATTTAAAGTTTTTAAATATATGTACACAAGATGACACAAATTTAAATCATATTTATCATGAGTTTAAAAATAATTTTTAATCATGAGTTTAAATATAATTTTAAGTTTGATGATTTTAAAGAATTATGTATCAAATGACGGAATAAAGACAAATTTGGTTTTGTCACAATCAACATGTCAAGAAAAATTAATGAAGGTAAATATAGAGAAAAGTTAAGAATTTTTTGACTGTAGAACATAAACATTAAATATGAACATTAGACATAACTATTGAAAACGAATGTTGAACATAAACAATGAATGTGAATGCTGAACATAAATGATGAATGCAAATGATAAGCATAAACTTTGAGCATTGAAAATAACTGAGGAACACAAACATTAATCATAAACAATGAATGCAAAATAAAAAATGATTAGTGTCTTTTTTTCTTAATAAATGTTTGCACAATACGATCCAGAGATTTTTAAGAAAGGCCAATCAATTAGGAGAGTAAAAGAACAATTAAAAGAAAAGTTTAGGAAATGGAAAAGAAAACTGAGAACGGATTACAAAAATTTAAAAACGAAGATCTACCAGTTACCAATACAATAGAAAAAGTGAAAAAAGGAATTGAAGAATTATGTGATAAAGTACATGAGGCAAATGAATAAAACAGAGGAATAAAAAAACAAATAATTCCTTATAATCAACTTTATTTTTGATGATTTTAACGATATTCAAACTATTGAACGTTATGAAGACAATAATCGAGATTACACATTAGCCCTTTCCAGCCCTGTGATGCCATATGGAATCATCATATTTAACTTTTTCCCAAGGACAAACTATTTGTCCAAAGATTATAAACAAGTGTGCAGGGCATTCTAAAGTTCATTGTTCTTCGGTTGGCTACTGTGAATTCGCTATAACAGAGAGCACCTGGCTACAATGCCTTGAGAAAAGTATTGTTCCATGGTGTCTATGGTACAGTGCACCCAATTAGACATTCAAAATATTATATCAAGGTAAAGCAAGCAAAATAATCTAGAAGTTGCACTAATAAATTATTGTTGAAAGTGTAAATTAACTAGTAAACACTTTCAAAATAATGCTAGTTACAGTAATTTTCTGCTTGGAAGTCAAAAACATGTGTGATTCCATTTGGCATCATTGGGCATTTGTTATGTTAAAAAATGTAGTACATGCAATAACTTTGCTAAAGTTTACGGTATTGTGTAACTCTACTATTTTCAAGTTTCCTTTGAAGCTTTATTATACTAACTAATACTAATATGTTAAAATTTTTATTGACATAATTTACCAGTTTTCTTGCTGCCTTAGTAAAAAATTCCTGGTTTGTTTACTAGATGATTCGCAATCATAAATCATTATCAGAAGAAGTAATACTGCTGCTTCTCGAAGGTGATTTATCTGATTTGGACGTTGATACACCTGATGTGGAGGAAAAGATTGAAAATGCTCAGCAGCAAGACACTACTACATTGGATATACAGTTTCTTCAAGGAATGGACCTTGATATGGTTGAAATTCTGGACCCTCAAGCCAATGATGAAGATGATGTTCCTTTAGCTTCAAGATTACATGGTGAGCCAAACCTTGCAACAAGTCATTCAGCTCAGAACATTCAGTATGATACACACCGGGATCTTCAGTGGAGAATGAAGGACATTGAAGAAGTGGACACATAATGTCATGCAGTTTTTTCTGACCCTCCAAGAGATGAACTGACACCTTTGCAGTATTTCAGAACAATGTGTAGTCATTGCATTATCCAGAACCTAGTCGAGCAATCTAATCTATACTGCACACAGAAAACTGCTGCATCTTTAGATACAAATGTTCATGAAATAGAAAAATGTAGGGATAAACATCCTAGCAGGTGTTGTGAAAATGCCTAGTTACAGAATGTACTGGGCAGAAGCTACAAGATTTTCTCCAACGTCTAGAAATAGGTTTGATAAGCTAAGAAATTATTTACATGTGAATGACAACACTAAAATTAAACAAATAGAGGACCCTGATTATGACAAGCTGTTGAAGGTGAGACCATTTGCTGACAAAATCAAGCAAGGTTTTTCAATTACTGAACTTGAGGAACATCGTTCAGTGGATGAATTAATCATTCCTTTCAAAGGTCATTCATCCCTGAAACAGTATGTAAAAAGCAAACCACATAAGTGAGGTACAAAAGTTTTTGCCCATGCTGGTTCAAGTGGAATTGTGTACGATTTTGAAATATACCAAGGGAAAGAAACTGTACATAACGATACTGATCTTGGTATAAGTGGTGATATTGTGATAAGGCTTGTGGAAGGACTGCCAAAATGCAAAAATTTTAAAGCATTTACAGACAATTGGTTCACCTCTGACAGTCTTATTTCTGCCCTGAAAAACTATGACATTTTTGCTGTTGGAACTGTTAGACCCACAAGACTTCAAGGTTGCAATCTAAAAGCAGACAGTGGAATGAAAAAACAGGGATGAGGATCATATGATTATCGAACTGAAACAGAAAGGAACATCATAGCACTGAAGAGGAATGATAACAAGTCTGTCGTTCTTGCACCATCATACAAAGGAGTAAGTCCAGTAGAACTAGTGAAACGTTGGTCAGTGGGGGAACGAAAATATATTGATGTTCCACGGCCAGACATTGTTAGAGAATATAACTGTTCGATGCGAGGAGTTGATCTGCACGACATGCTGGTTGCTTTGTACAGGAGTAATATTGGTGTAAAAAGATTTTATTTAAGGATTGTATTCCACCTCCTTGACATGTGTGTTGTGAATGCGTGGCTCCTATACCGCCAACATTGTAGACAAAGAGGAATTACCAAACACATGTCTCTGTGGATTTTTCGGTCTGTTTTAGTAAGAAGACGAGGACGGCAATCAGATGACAATCCCTCGCCTACAGTTGTGAAGAAACGAGGCCTATTGGTTCCCAGCCCAGTTGATGATGTAAGGTATGACAACATTGGGCACTGCCCACAGCATGAAGTAAACAAACAGAGATGTATATTGTGCATTACAGAATATTCTCGAACGAAATGCATCAAATGTAATAAACAGGAGCTGTTTGTTAAATTTTCATATGAAGTAACAGTCATGTTGTATACAAACATAAAATTGTTCTGAAATACAAGTTGCATTATTGTATGTACTAATTTTTCTTTAATAAACTGCATCAAATTTTGTAATTAAAATATTCATTCAAGTTCCATAACCAAGCACTGACATCCCAACCACCTGATTGAAGGAAACAAATCCTGCCCAATGATGCCATATGGAGTCATCCCAAATTACCCTCCAAACACAAAAAAATAACAAAATTTCTTATAGATATATATCATTACAATTATTATGTAGGCGAATATGCGAAAAAATATTTTTTCCCACAAGTAAATAAAAGTTGGGCTGGAAAGGGTTAAGAGGGAAGGACGTTAAACGGGCTGACTTGGAGCAGAAGAGGCACCACAGGACATTTTGTTTTCTACTGTCTATACTTTTACAAATAAATTCATAAAACTTCGTCAGCATGACCAGGAAGGATTCAAAAACATAACAAAATAAATTTTTTTTAGATATGAAATTTCATAATTTTTTCACTTACTGTTGGCTGCACTTGTTGCTATAGGTACAGTTTCTTTCACAAGTAAGAGAGATTCTTTGATGAATTTTTCACAGCATACAAACCATACTTGCAGGTGTATGAAACTCTAGAATTTTCCAAATCTATTAATATCTGTGGTAAAAATTGAGATAATTAACTACAAAAATTAATTTTTTCTAAACATAAAGTTTAAAACATAACAGGTAAATTAAATAGATTCTAGTTTCAGACACCTGTAAGTACGGTTTGTATGCTGCGCAAAATTTATCCAACAGTCTCTCTTACTTATGACGAAAGGTGGACCTATATCAACAAATACAGCCAATAGTAAGTGAAAAAGCGATGAAATTTCACATGCAAAAAAGTTTATTTTTTATGTTTTTGAACTTCCAGTGCTACGAGTGTGAATCCTGAATCCTTCCTGGTCATGCTGATAAGGTTTTATGAATTTACTTGTGAAAGTATGGACAGTGGAAATTAAAATGTCCACTGGTGCCTCTCCTGCTCCAAGTCAGCCCGTTTGACGTCCTACCCCCCCCTTATCTGAATCAGAAATAAATAATTCGTTACAAGGTTATGAATAAGATATAAAAAACTAAATGTGACTGAAAGAATGTTAAGATTTATCAATCATAGAGAAGATAATGTTTTTGGATTAAGACCAGCTGACACTTTTAAATAAATTGCAAATAAGCCAATAGAATTCAATGACAATAAATTAAAAATTAGCGATAAAGATATCAAGGAACTGGAGGATTAATGAATCTTTTAACTGAAAAACAAATAACTTATGACAATGTAGGTGACTATTTTAATTCTGTCGATTTACGGAATAATGTTGGAATTTTATCTAGTTCAAATGCTGTGTATGATGAAAGTAATACAAATAAAATAAATACAAGTTAAGGAAACAAAGATATTAATTTGATTAAAGCAATTGTTGAAGAATATTTTCAGAAAGAAATCTTAATGAGACATTTGAAAAACGTCTAATTAAAAATATGCAGAAAAACCAATGAAATATGTTTGGATTCATGATATTCGACAATTAAATCAAAGAGTAGCAGTTGTTTGTGGTGAAGAATTAGCAGGATATGAATATTGTCATAATGAAAAAGTTGGATTAACTCAAACATTAACAAATAAATTTCGTGATTTCATCATCAGCAACCCAAAAAGAATTCCATATCTAATTATATTTTTGAATGCTATTCCTCACACATTTTGGAAGAATGAAAAACATGGAAAAGAATTAGTCACTTGCACTTTAAATAATTTAGCAAAGCCAGAGATTAATTTGCCTGGATAGTTCTACTGTGAACCTATTACTAAATTAGATGAAAGATTTGCTAAAGGAGATAAAGGAATTAATCCATTAGATGGAAGAACTAAAGAACATGATATTGACTATTGAGACAATAAATACTTAGAAAAAAAAACATGAAGCAGATGAATATCTTCAATTATTTGCAAAACAAAGAAATCATGTAAGTGATGCTTCTTTCGATGAAAAATTGCAGCAAATACAGTTGGAGGAATAATGTATAGAAACCTAAAATTTAGCCATAGATTTAGATATTGATGAAAACGGATGGGGTTTGTAATTCTTTAATAAATTTCTATCTATATAAATGAACAAATTTTCAGTCGATTATACTTTGCTTCCAAGTGGTAAAACTAAATCAAAATCAATTACACTTAAACTCAATAATGAACAACTAAATATGATTGAACTAATTTTGATTGAACATCAAAAAGGAAAGAAAGAAAAAGTATTGGTGGAAATTTACTTGTCACATTAGGTACTCCTGTTGCGAAATCGTTATTGAATATCTAACAAAAAAGAAAGAAGGCACTGCACTGAAATAATGTGAAGGAGGTTTTCTTCCTTTACTTATAGCAGCTTTGCCAATCTTGCAACAATTGGTTCATTAGCTGGCAGAGCTGCAGCAATTACAAGTATGGTCATGAAAATGAAAAGAGGTGATAAAGAAATGGAGGAACAAAGAAGGCATAATTTGGAAATGGAAAAATAGGAAAAGGAGTAAAAAAAATTCAAAGAAATGATTTAAAAATGTAACAGTTTTCTGTCTAATTTTGATAGAAAAACTAGTTAACAATTAAAAATTAAACTTTTGAGGTGATTTTTTGACTGATGAATTGCCAGATGAAACGAAAATTTTAGATTGCAGAATAGTAAATTTAGATACATGTGACTGTGTTGGAACTCATTGGATTTGTTAAGAATGATGATAAAAAATTTATTTTTCGTTCGTATGGAGGAAGCATTCCAAAACAAGTAGTTAACTATTTAGGGAAAAAATGATCTCTACTACAATAGCGAGAGAATACAAAATTTTGATGAATTTATTTATGTTGATTTGTGTTTATTTTATATCTGTTATTTATGTAATATAATTTTAATGATATATTAAATTTACTAAATGGACATCATTGGCAACAAGCCTGTTAAGAATTTTCATTTATCATAGCCTAAAATTGATAAGGAATTAATTTCAAAATTTGAACCAACAAGCAAAGATATTCAGTCATCAATAGATACATAAATAAATATAATGGTTAATAAATTTCGTAAACAATTAAATAAATTTAAAGTAGCAAAAAATTACATACTTATTTTCGAAATAGAAGAATAGTTATTATCAACGATCCAATCGATGATTTAAATGCAGTTATTAAAAGATATTTGGAAACAAGACTTATAGAACAAAACAACAATATGCATATGTGTTAACGAAGTTCTAAAGCTATTATTCCAAGAAAGATATTGAGAAAATTTCGTCATATTACTTTTCAAAAACAGATTTAAATCTGTACTTAAATGAATCAACGAATCTTAAAGGTGAATATTCTAAAAAAATCTAGAGGAATCAATTAAAAATCTTAAAGTAAAATTAAATCAAAGAAATGGCATTTGTGATGGTATCATGGAACATCATAATAAAGAATTAAATAACAAATAAATAAGGATTAATTCGATAAAAAATGTGCATAATACTATAGTTTCAACTTTAGAAGGAAAAGTTGGTGAAGATCAAGAATTACTAGAGTCTTTAGAATCAAATCAATGAAAATGTTAATTAATTAATTATTTTTTATTCTTTATAGATGAAGAATCATATTCACATTTACTATTTGAAATACAAAACGTTTACCGACACACTTTATCCTTATAGATTAACAACCAAAAATAGAGAACAAAGTATCAAAGGTCTTTGCTAAATCTGCAAAATTAAAAAAATGTTGTTGGCAAAGCTTCACGAACAAATAATAAATGAATTACATTAGCCAATTAGAAAGAATTTTAAAATAAAAACGTTATTCTTTTGGAGTAGATGATCTATGGCAAGTTGATCTAATCAAAATGGATTCTGGAAAGTTGAAAGGAGCTTTGGAGATAAATAAAGGATATAAATATTTATTGACTGTTATTAATGTCTTTTCATAATTTTCTTGCACCATCACAATTAAATTTAAAACAATCAAGAAAGTAGTTGATGCTTTCGAAAAATTGTTCATCGCTAGAAAGCCAAAAGATTTGCAAATTAATAGTGGAAAAGTAATCTATAATAAAGAATTTAAAGAACTGATGAAAAAACACTACATTAATCATTCATTATGAAAGCATCTGTTGAACGATTTAATAGATCATTGAAAGAAAAAATGTAGAAGAAATTAACCCTTCAGAGGACTTATAAGTGGGTTGACTAAGTTTCTAAATTAGTTGATGAATACAACAATATGAGACACTCATATATACAAATGACCCCAAAAGACGTACATAAAAACGCTGAAACTATCTTATTGAAAGCTATTTATACAAAAAATTTGCTAGATGCTGAGTCCAAATTGGATACAAAGTGAAAATAAGCAAATTTAAAGGACTTTTTGAAAGAGTATATACTGCCAATTTGTGAACAGAAATTTTTGAAATTTAAGATGTCAGCCTTTCCAATCCAATCACAAATAAATTGAAACATAATGATGGAAATTTTTATCAACAAGAACTAATGAAAACAAATTTTGCAGAAGTGTACCTTGTTGAGAAAGTTTAATGAAAGAAAGAGGATAAACTTTTTGTTAAATGGTTGGGTTTTGAAGATTGACACAACAGTTGGGTAAATAAAGACAATGTCATTTTTTAAGGTGTAAGTAACTGACTTAAGTCTTCACATTTTTAAAATATTAATAAAAAAATTGTATACATAAATGAAGAGTGTTATTGAAACTTTAAACATGTGTGGTATGGATTATATAATTCATTCTGCAATTGTTCTGTTAAGGAAGATCATATGAAGGTTTTAAATTTGATTTGATGGAATCAAATGATGATTCTCCTAAATTTTGTGTAGCAGATGAAAATAAAAATACATGTGAGTTTTATTTTAAATGTAATTATGAAAAAAGTACTTGTAAATTTAGAATTTTTCTAAAAAATGTTCACTAGATTATTTATATCTTCACTTATAAAAGTTGAATTATTGTGATGGCGGCAATGACCAACACTCAATTTTCTGATGAATTTATCAGTCGTTATATTAATTCAATTTAGTGAAGACTCCTTATATCATTAATCAGTTGTTCTTGTGTTTAATTATAAAAAGTTTTGAAGTAATTTCGATAGCAAAGAATTTATTGCATTTGGCACATAATTAATTTCTAAAAATTCTTCACAATTTGGATGCCTATACCTGATATCTATATGATTTTGCAAATTTTTAAATTGTGTTTGAATAACATAATATCCAAAATCATAATTATATAATCTTAAAATAACAAAAGTTCCTTATTTAATTGAATAACAACATCTGGTAATAATATATTCATTTCATCGATTTTTCTGCATCTTCTAAATTTTCTATTCACTTTTCATCCAATTTACATACATCTCGTAAATATTTTATTTGATTTCTATTGGCATCGCCATTTATGTTCTTATTATATATTCTCCATGTTTCCAAGTCGATGGTAAAACTTCAAGAGTAACCCATTTTCTAAATTTTTTTGGTTCTTCTTTTTTAGATTTTAAAATCAGAGAATAAAGTCTTTTGGGTAAACAGTGTATCAAATTACATATCTCTATAGAAACCATCAGTTCTAATATTGTGAATGAAAGAATCAGTATTCACATAACATAGATCGACATTTTCACCATATTTTGGCTTCATAATATGATAATGGAAAACATACATTTTTATTTTCGGAATATCTAGATGCTCATCCCAACATAAATTGGTTTATTGAACGTAATTTTTAATTTTTTCATGTGAACTGCTACTCAGTTATAGAAAAAAATTGTAGTATGCTCATGATTTGGTCTTGAAATGTATTTTGTATATTTTTTCTGTGTCTGTTAATATTTTAATTTCTTGCCCTTTTCTAATGATTTCCATTGTTTTTTGGAACACCGATTATTCGTCAATTTGTAGAAATCTTTTTCAGAATCGTTTGCTACCTTTATTATCATTTCTGTGTTACAATCAATGTATTTCTACAACCAGTCTGACTGTTTAAATGACAAGACTCTATGAAGTTTCTTTAATTTTAATGCAATTTTTAAATATTGTTTAAGGTTTCTATATTGAAGCACATATTTTTGCTTCTCACTCAACAGTGTCAACAATTTATTCCCTCCTTCTGGTGCCAAAGGCAAATCTTTATGAAGAATATGTAATTTTCTTTGATATTCTAGATTGATTTCAAAATTATAGCCATATTTGTAATTGTCTGGAATTCCAAGTATTTTTCCTGCACTATAATATTTTGGTTCTATCCAACTGAAATCTTTAAATCATAAAAATTGAGACATCACCCATACATACAAATTATTTGCATTTAAGTATGCAATATAGTTTGACTATTTCTTATGCTCAAAATCGTTCATATATTTCGTATTTGCTTTTGCATATCTTTTGGTGTTTTAAGAAATGCCACCTTTAATTCATTTCTCCAGGAATAAAATCACGTCATGATCATATAATAAATCTAATTTGACTTGTGTCATTTTTAACATCGAATCCCAAGCCAATCCTGCAACTGTGAAATACCTAAATGGATCAAGTTTAAGGGATATAATGCATGTTTCTATGACATTTACAAAGATGTCTGCTAAAATTAGAACATCAAGTTTATTATATAACCTTGCATATGTATATAAATTTTTGATGTTGAACTTCTCCCAAACTGTTTTTGTTTTTCATCAGAAACATTATCTTTATTCAGTCTTGATAAAAGCGTTATTCTTTGGGTAGACTGGTTTCTTGCACCCAACAGGGTAGCCGAGAGCACTACCGTGCTGCTTCCTGGACTCGGGTAGGCACGCTGGTCCCGGATCGAATCCGCCCGGAGGATTACCGACATGGGCCAGTGTTGCAGCCAGCCTGGATGTGGTTTTTAGGCGGTTTCCCACATCCCGCTAGGTGAATACTGGGCTGGACCCCACGTTCCACCTCAGTTACATGTGTCGCAGACAATTGAAACATGTTCGCACTATTTCCTGATTTATTCTAGATGCAGACAGCTGGGGTACACTAATTCCTTCCCTGGGGGTACAGGGTGGCGGCAGGAAGGGCACCTGGTCACCCTTAACACTAACCTTGCCAAATCCGTTCTAACCACGTCGACCCTGAAATCGCTGTGGGACCATGGTATAAGCAAAAGAAACAAAGAAAGAGAGTATGGTTTCTTGCAGTTTTTCTACTGAGTCAATGTATTCATAAGGATGAAAACCATTTTTGATTATTAATCTAGTTGTTCACCATGAAAATATTTTGCTCTTTCTCTAAATTGTCATTTTGTGAGGTTACAAGATAATATATCTAAGCTTGAAGACATAAATTTAAAAGTGTCCAAAAATCTTAGTGTTACTTAGGACATATATGTTTGTTGATTATTTGGAATTGCATCAATGTCTCTCTTATCTATGGCTATTTCTTTGATAAACAAGTGAACATTATAATTGGTTACACTTTGAATATAAACTGGAAAAAATTTGGATTTCTGTAACTAATATTGCAATTATTCATGCCCAGCACTATGAGATTTTCCAGTTAAATGATTATGATCTCTAACTCTCTTTTCTACAAATTCAAATTCTTTTTCACAAATATGGCAAATTACTGAATTTTTAAAATCAAGTACATCTCCTTTAGTCAATTTCATCTCAACATTTCATGTTTCCACTGCTTGCTCCGTCGCTTGTTTTCCGATTCAAAATGGTGACACCATGTTTCGTCTCCTGTGACAATACATGGCAGAAAGCCATGTTCCCCCTCATGATAACGTTGCAGATGACTTAAAGACAGCGCCATTCGAGTATTGCGCTGTTCGGCTGTCCTTTGGTGGGGAATCCACTATGCACAGATTTTTCGAAAGTTCAAGTGATGATGCATTATGGTGTGAGCGGTGACCACGCTAATACCCAGTAACTGATGGATCTCATCCATGGTGATTCTGCACTTGTCCAGGACTGAAACATTCACTTCTGCAACCATTTCCGGTGTGTGATACGATGAGCCTGTCCTGGATGAACTTCGTCTTCCAGTGACTCGTGCCCCTCAAGGAATCGTTTCCCCTATTCTACAACATTTGAACGACTCAGATACATTTCACGACCGCCAACACCCCCCGCCGCCAAAAATCGAATCAGTCCTCGATGTTCCTGCTTACTCGCCCGTATGTACGGAAGTGGACGATAACTTGTGTGATCACCATCTCTTCGGCGTGAAACCACATTGGCACTATGCAACGTCAAACGGTGTTCACGCGTCAGACTCTCTACCAATAGATGGCGCCACCATACCCGCTGTTACGTGGTGCCACCTGAAGTGTAAGGCAAAGGTAGACACACTGACTAGGTTTCATTTGAATGAACCTCATATATATACGGGTTGTGCCGCTTAAGAGTCGTTAGGCGCATTTTCTCTGCGTTTCAGCAGATATCTGCAATAGCGTTTTTGAACTTGTAGCTGGAATCAGCTCAAACTAATACTGTGCATACGTCTTTCACGTGACGCCTAGTGTCGACGAAAAGCATCGAATTGTTTCCCTTTACAAACAAAACGATTTTCAAAGCGGAATTTTACGCTCCCATACTAGTCGATCCCATACTAGTCGAGTGTGATATTCGTTTTATCGATATGTGTTAACAGGGTAAGTAAAATATGAAGAATAACCAGTGCTCCAGAGGCAAGAGCACCACCCTGGCCTGCGCTGACTGCTACCGCCAAACGCTGCTCAGTCGCCGAGTACTGAATTGATCGAGGCTAGATTCAGCGCAATCATGATATTTTGTAACATTCATAGAGTTCTTCCATTGTCCCCAGATCGTAATGATATAAGTGTTTAAGGAGTTTTAAATATGCACCACGAAGCTATAACACCAAACAAAACAGGGCATCAAGGAATTTTTTCCCTATTCACATCAGTTACGTCTCAGTAAAGTTGTAAGTTTTTATTGGTAACGCCACGTAGCGCTCTATATGAAAATCACTGACTGTGCTGTGTGCAGTCTGAGGCTGGTCGGCATTGTTGCAATAGTCGCTATTGTAGTGTTGGGCAGTTGGCTGTTAACAGCACGTAGCGTTGTGCAGTTGGAGGTGAGCCGCCAGCAGTGGTGGATGTGGGGAAGTGAGATGGCGGATTTTTGAGAGCGGATGATCTGGACTTGTGTCTGTCAGAAACAGTACCTTTGTAAGAATGGATGTCATGAACTGCTGTATATATTATGACTTTTGAACACTATTAAGGTAAATACATTGTTTGTTCTCTACCAAAATCTTTCATTTGTTAACTATGCCTATCAGTAGTTAGTGCCTTCAGTAGTTTGAATCTTTTATTTAGCTGGCAGTAGTGGCGCTCGCTGTATTGCAGTAGTTCGAGTAACGAAAATTTTGTGAGGTAAGTGATTTGTGAAAGGTATAGGTTAATGTTAGTCAGGGCCATTCTTTTGTAGGGATTATTGAAAGTCAGATTGCGTTGCGCTAAAAAATATTGTGTCAGTTTAGTGTTGATCAGAATAGGTAAAGAGAGAAATGTTTGAGTTCGTTCAGTTCTGCTCAGCTGTTTGAAAAGCAAATAACGTAAGGGGTTTATCAGCAGTCATTCATTAATTTTTCTAAGGGGACGTTTCATATGTCGACCCTTAGCCGAGGATACCTCACTGGAATCTCCTGATTTTTTTCTTGTAGTTTGTGTAATTAGTGTAGCTATTGTTTATTGCTAGCGTGTAATCATAGAGAGAATTTCCTTTGTAGTTGTAGTTTTTCATTGTTGTACAGTAAAACAGTTGTGGCATGCATGTAGATTTGCACCAAGTATATCGCAGCTGCGCTTGCAATTAATTAGATATTATTTTCAGTGCTCTTTAATGTGTTTCCTTATTTTTCTCTTCAAATTGTGCTTTTCTGTGTTATCGTGTGAAATATTGTGACAATAATGGCGTGTGAAAAACGTAACACTAGGCTCCAAAGTAAACTGAGAAATAATAGTGACGACGAGCGTAGCTTATCAGCACCACTGTGTAATGAATTAATGGACGTTCAAAGTGGTAATATGGTAATTGTGCATAGGGAAATGGAGCGGGCTGCAAATAATGGCGTAGACAGTGAAACAATTAGTGAACAGGGAAGCATTATCGATCGATCGGTCGACAACAGCTCGCCTCAGGAATCCGAAATGACAGGACACAATCTCGCAAATACTGTAGATTCAGGTTTTTGGTCCTCACCGTTTTCTCAAATAAGTCAAGACACATTTTTTGCTTGTCAAAATGTGAATGTTGCCGGTGCAAATTCACTGCCGAAAAGCACTGAGGAACATGTTTCAGACACCTGTGCATTGTTATTACAATTAATACAACAAATGGGACAAACACAGCAAAAGCTTCAAAAGTTAGACACAATGGAACAAAATTTTCGGAAGTTAGACACAATGGAACAAAATCTTCAAAAGTTACACACAATGGAACAAAATCTTCAAAGGTTAGACACCACGCTTGAACAAACACGTGAAGATTTAACTACTGAGTTACATAAAATCGAATCTAAATGTCAAAAAGTCTGTAATGACGTAAAAACACAAATTTGTGAGCATTTCCAACCTATTTTTTCCCGGCATGAAAAAATATTACAGAATCATGAAGCAGCCATAAAAGAACTGCAAACTATTGTTCATGAAAATCATGAGACCTTGCAAGCTAAGATTGACTCAGTTGCATCTACCGATTCGGTTACGCAACTTGCAAAAACTCAGGAAAACTTAAAGGACACAGTAGATACGATTTCAACACAAATGGACACTCTGAAACTTGGTTCAGAAAAACACACTGAGGAAATAAGTTCACTATCGGAGAAAGTAGCCGAACTTTCGGATCAGTTCACTAACTTATCTACAAAGGTAGATGATGATCTGAATGACACAAGACCTGTAACCTTCACTGTCACAGAAGAGTATGAACAAATTAGGAAATTCAAACAAAATCAGAAACAAATTAATATGCAACACCAAAGAGAAATCCAGGAAGTACAAGATCAATTGACACAGGTAATACAAGAATTACATATTTCAGAGGACACTCGCACTCCAACTCGGGAAGAGGGACTTTGAAAGACTGAAAAACCACAAAATAATAACACAGGGCACTTCGGAAATTATGAAAGAAATTGGCAAGGCACACCGAATTTTGAGATGGAACCCCCGACACGACGTAACAATGACCGATATGCGACTGGCCGACACGATGATTTGGACTATAAGCTGTTTATTACTACACGTACATTCAACATCTAAGAATTCCGGCAACGACATTCATCCACAAGCGTGGCTTCATCAATTCTCTCATTGTTTCCCTCCCAACTGGTCATTAGAGCACAGATTAGAATTTATGTGTGGCTACATAGAGAATGAACCAGCTGTAAGAATGCGATCGGTCATTCATGATTGCCACAGTGAAGGAGAATTTTACCATGTCTTTCTCTCAGCATATTGGTCTCAAGCCACAGAAGACCGAGTAAAACATAGCATCATAATGATGGAACATATCGAACAATTTGAATTTTCCAGTCTTGTGAAATATTTTGAAGACATGTTGTACAAGAATCAATACCTTTCAAACCCTTACAGCCCCTCAGAACTCATCCGCATTGGCTTATTCAAATTGCCTGAACATTTACGACATATTATTTTGGCAGGACGTTGCAAAGACGACATTGAAGCTTTTCAGGGACTGTTACAAGAATTGGATACTGACACTGACAATCGTGGAACGCGAAAACAGGAGCACAACAATTACAGGTCACATCCGTAACAATTCCGCAATGACAGAAATAATAAATGGACATGACAAGGCTATTCCTACAACGTAAATCGTGACCAAAACAGTCACCACCCGTATGACAACCGTTGGCAGAGTAGTAATAATTTCAGGGAAAGATCACCTCTCTGCGGTAATGGCTATCACAGAGACAATCAGAGAAACAGACAATATGGGAACCAAAATAATTATTATCAAGGGAGACAGAATAACTTCAGAGGCAACGGTCCAGCGTGCAGTTACGATTCAGGGAGAAATTCTGCACCACGTGACCGACAAGAAAGAAACTATGTAATCTACCGACATGACGACAGACGATACGATCGTAACGACAGACCTGAATTGCATCAGAACTGGCGGGATTCAAACAGGGCAGGGCCCTCTCGAAAAGGTGAATTTGTAGAAGTTATGTCTCAAAATCCGAATAACGACGCGCGCCAACAAAGAGACAATAGGCAATGATTCATACCGCTGGCAGCCACAAAACGTACGTATGAAACTGACGACGCAGCTGCCGTAGCTAGCAATTACGTAAAAATGGAAGACATTAGGGACATCTTACTCCAGGAACAAGACGTAAAACATAATAACATTGCATATCCTGTGATTCACGTTACAGTAAATGACGTAAAATTTACGGCAGTACTTGACTCTGGCAGTCCCATTTCAGTAATTAGTGAAACAGCCTTTAGCAAATGCAACAAATCGAACGATTGCCCCCACTTCCCTTACGTAAGATTAAATTACAAAGTGCAGTTGTTGGAAAAAGTGTAGATGTATGCCAACAAACCAACTTAAAATTTTTTTGTCAAAGCCACAGCTTCTCTATGAACTTTCTTATTGTTCCATTATTTTCGACGGAAATTATATTGGGAGTAGACTTTTTGAATGAATACAAAGCAATCTTAAACTTTCATGATGCTGAAATAAGTTTAGAGAAAGAAGGTAAGTCAATAACTTTGAAATTTTAAGATTGGCTCTCAAACCATGACGAGGAAATTAATCGGCTCTACCTACTGTTAGACAACAGTTCGGAATTTTCGACGGAACTTGACACTAGTAGTCACTCTGCAATTACTGACAGGGATGATATCGACGGCGTATTTGATACTAATGCGTTAATTCGGAATAAAGTTCAAACACTTGAGAACTGTAATTACACTGATAGTCAGGACCTTTTTGAGATTTTACAAGCACATTCCACAAAACAGGAACAATCAAGGGATTTCAATACCAATTTCGTGTTCGTGAGCATACTAAATTTTGTGTTAGACCATACACAATTCCGGCACATTATAGGGACCGTGTTATAACAGAAATGCAATCTATGCTTGATGAGGGCATTATTGACCCTGCAGTAAGCTCATACAACAATCCATTACATGTTGTTGAGAAGAAAAATGGATTGATCAGGCTTGTCTTAGATTCGAGACAAATCAATACTATCATCATTCCTGAAACAGACAGGCCACAAACGTTGGAAGAACTTCTTCAAAATTTTAATGGTGTAATAGTGTTGTCTTCTATTGATCTCAGATCCAGCTTTTATCAGGTCGAACTTCATCCAGAATGTAGAAAATACACAGCTTTCCTTTGTCTCAGCGTTTGTTATCAGTTTCGGAAACTTCCTTTTGGTTTGAACATTTCTTCGGCAACATTCATTCGCGGGCTAAATTCCATATTACCTGAGTTCTTAAAACGTCACATCACCTTATATGTGGATGATATTCGGATAGCAGAAGCAGCATGGGAGCAACATAATTGCATCCTCAACAGTGTGTTACATATTTTTGCAGAATCTGGAATTACAGTTAACTTGGAAAAGTCTGAATTCGGTAGGACCAAGGGCAAGTATTTGGGACATATTATTTCTTCTGAAGGCATTCAGCCAGATCCTGAAAAATTAGAAGCAATCAGAGCCATTGCAGTTTCATTCACAAAAAAAATCAAGTCCGCAGTTTTCTAGGTCTCGTAAATTTTTACCGTCGTTTTCTGAATATGCAAATTCTAGTTACACCAAAACTCTCTTCTCTCACTGGAAAAAATACTATTTGGAACTGGGACAAACAAGCACAGTTAAAATTCAATTCTTTGAAAGAATCGCTACTTAATGCGCCAATACTAGCTCATCCAGATCTGTCACAAGATTTCTGCTTTAGCTCGGATTCTTCTAAAGTCGGTCTTGGTGCCCATTTATTTCAAGAAGCCACAAAAAATGACACTACTGTTCAGAAGACCATTGCTTTTGCTAGCCGAGTGCTAACAAAATCTGAAAAAAATTATTCCGTTACTGAATTAGAAGCTTTAGCTATCGTTTGGGCATTTAACAAATTCCATTTCTTTCTTTCTGGTAAGCACGTAAAGGTATACAGTGATCATCGTGCATTACAATTTCTTATGTCTTCAAAGTTAAATCATGACAGGTTAAAACGTTGGGCATTGTTTCTGCAAGAATTCCACTTCACAATAGTTTACATTCCCGGCAAAGAGAACATTGTTGCGGACGCACTGTCACGCGCACCGGCTGGGCTTGAGAAAAGTAACACAGAAGGCAACGTCGAGAAAAATTTCAGTGTTCTTTACATTCAGAAAGTCGCCTTTGAAAGCTTCATCTCCACATCTTTAAAGGACATTGCTCATGGACATGATAAATATCCGATTTGGAAAGACATCAAAAGTAAATGGCATGAAAAGATGCACACTCAGATTTGGCATTATTATCTGGTTAGAAACAACATACTCTTCAAACGCTGCACTGTTGATGACAAGCTATGGGTACTTCGCATTCCAGACGATTTTGTTAATAAGCTCATTTGGTACATTCATTTCAGCTGCGCACGTTTTGGTCCACGAAAATGTTATCATATTCTTCGAATGACTTGTTATTTTAACAATATGAAAAAGAGAATTTGAAGAGTCTTGTCTATTTGCAAACTTTGTCAAAAGGCGAAACCATCTACTATCTCACATCGTGCTGCGTTGTTTTCTATCATTCCTTCTAAATTAAAAGAATTTGCTGCCGTTGATCTCTTGGGACTCCTTGTCAGAACATCGAATGGATTTTCGTACATTCTACTCGCTGTTGAACTTACTTCAAAATTTGTTTCTTTCACTCCGTTACGTAAAGCCACTGGATAGTCTGTATCGAACGGCTCTGTTAAAAATTTCTTACGTAAAGTTGGACACGATAGTAAAGTCATGTCAAATAACGGACCACAATTCAGGCCTGCTGTTTGGTCATGCATGCTTCGGAACCATAACATCAAACCTGTTCTTATTTCATTGTACTCACCACATTGTAACCCGTCTGAACGGATTATGAAAGAACTCAATAAGCTTTGCAGACTTTATTGTCACTGAAAGCATCAGCATTGGGACGGATATTTACACTTATTTCAATACGTGCTGAATGAAATGCCTCATGACTCCACTGCTTTCTCACCTATTCTTGTACTGAAGAATGAAGAACCTCTGAACAGAATCAGAGAGCTTGTCCCTTTTCCGAATACACGTAAACTTCGACACAAAGACATAATTGATTTGGCTATTAAAAATATAAAATCTGCAGCAGACAAAAAGCGAAAATTACACGGTAAAGCAAATGCAAAGAATTTATATATTGGTCAGAAAGTTCTCATTAAAGCTCATTCATTGTCACATAAGAAGAAGCACTTGAGTCACAAATTCTTTCTGATTTGCAATGGACCTTACAGAATCCAACGTATACCACATGATAATTGCGTTGAAGTTGAAACTCTGTGTACTGGGAAGAGTAAAGGATTGCACCACATTTCACATGTAAAACCGTTTATTGAGAGATAATCTGTTTTTTTAACTTAGTCTTTGCTATAAAATTTTTCACTTTACATTACTAGTATGCTTTGTCAGACTTAGAATCTGTTAATATGCAACAATGTTTGAAATTAAATATCCAGTCAAGAACCAAGAGAACTTATTTAAACAGAAATTACGAATGCATTGTTATAGTGTACAGAGGACATGGTGGTATTGTGTGTGTACATTCTTGCTTGTTAATTGCACGATTATGTAACGACTATAAGGCTTACATACTTAGAACATATACTGCTAATGAGATTTTAATGCAACATTTTGGTTTACTTGAAAAGACATTTTTTATTTGAACTACTTTCTGTGAGGTTTAAGATGACTTAGTATTTGGTTTCTTTGACAGCTACACGATTATATCAGGACGCTACTAATGTGTGACACAATTTACATTGTAGCTTTTGCGGTGTATCTGTTTTATATCTGCACAGTTTTTATGTATTATTCTGGAAAGTAAAACATGTTTTAGTAGTAACTTCTGTGGTATAGCTACAATGAGGCACAGCCTTTTCTGTAGCACAACAATAAGTTACAGTACAGTACTTTCTTCATCACAGCAATAAGCATAATAACTACGATATCTATACGCAAAGCATTTCACTTTTGTTTAGGATGAGGTGAGTACATTGACTTCAGCAGAACTTTGTTTACAGAGGACGATAACTACGACACTTCCACAGAGATTATCTTACAAGACACGCAGTTTAGTGCTACAGTATACGTATTTGAGTGATTAATTTTGTACTTAAAACATTTATTTTTAAAGATTTTTGAATTACAATGATACAAAGGTTTTCCGTGATACATTTCATTCCATTGCTGTAATCTGTAACACCTGAGGGTATAATTACATTAATCCTCAGGGGGGTACACGCTTACTTTGTGTACCATGTGTTCGGCAAGCACAAGGAGCCCTAGCTAATATGGTATTTGCTTATACAGCTTTACACATTGGTACTATATTTCTCTAAAACATAAAATACACAGCTATCTGATCATTTAACTGAGAGAGGACATTTATTTTACTACATCAGTGACAGATGTTTACGCAAGTACACAGTTGGATAACTTCACACTCATGAAATTGCATTTTGTCTGTACTTTGTGAACTGTTCATATTTTTTTTGGAACCATTGTGATACTATGAGAGCTTTGAATGATGTATTTGGTATGGGATCATGATTTTTAAAGTGCATTTGAGGTAGATGACACTACTGAAATGAGCAGAGAATTCTTTTTAGGTTTTGAAATTATTGCAGAAAGCTACAACGATTTTGAGATTTGCCTGAGGTGTTATATTATTATGACGGCGATGTGTATTATGCTGTTGAGGTATGTTTATGATCAATAAGCTGATGTTATATAAGGAATTTGATTAATCTATGTATTTATTACGATGAAATATTGAAGAAGTGTCGACAAATATCTATATGTGTAATAAGGTAAGGAGTAATGAATAGTGGTTAGGGACTCTGATACGTGAAAAAGGATGTTGGAAACCAAGAATCATACTTTAAGAGTTAAGAAATGTTTGTACATGTGTGAATGTATCACAATGCCACCGAAATTTTTTTGGACACTGTTATATTTATAGGATTTTGTTTCTACAGATTTGTAACACACATATTTCGACCTGTGAAATTTTATTTGTATCAAACTGCCACTGTAGCGGAAACTGATGTCGTAAATATTTTGGTAAGGAAGGTAGGTCACCTTGACATAATACACTGTAAGCACCCAGCTGTGCGACAGTCGCCTGGAAAAAAGCCATTAGTGTGTGCCTTTCAGAGGCACAGGTGGAGAGAAAAGGAGACCATTAACATCGCTATTGACATTCCTTTGTAGAAAGCATCGCAAATACAACACGCTCATTACTTGGAAACATATCGTACTTTGTGCTACTTACTGAAATGCTTATGAATTGATGGGAAAGATACTTACATCTACACACCTGATTATGACAAGCGTCTTTCTATGAGAGTTGAGAGAATTTTTACTAACTTATGAAATTCCACATGACTATTGAATGATATTTTTATGCTTTACTTTGTACATAGTTGCTTATTTCATTTGATATCTGGTTTCCAGCTGTGTTGCAGCATTAGTTTTATAAAATTAAATTAAATGCATTTGCTAATATGAACACTTTCTGTCAACAGATCTATTAAATAATAATTTTATGAGCCACATTCTTCGAAAAAGGAGCACTTGAAACAGAAAGAACAATAAGAAGGGACTAATAACAGTAACTGCACACATAATTTTCTTTTCAAGTATTTGTTAATTTTTTGTAGAATACGTTTTTGTGGTGCACCACTTTAATTACATAGACATTAAGATGTGAATATACATTTCCCTTATCTGCATTGTTGTCTTTAGTGTACTATTTTTTCTGCTTGTGGGTTTGTCATGTTTAGATATATGCTATTACATTTGCTGCTGCTGTTTGCCAAGCATAGTGCTACTGAATTTCACTTTGTATTACTCTGTTAAGCCAGATTCACAACTGATTTATTTTTCTTATTTGCTGCACATTGCCTTATATTAGTTGTAATGTTGCATTTGCTTTGCTAATGTAGATATACTGCTGCTTGCTTTGCCAATTTCCATTTTTTTGTCATTGCTGTTTGTGTTAATTGTTTTGTGCCACTGCATTCCCTCGTCCCTTAGTTTATGCATCTGAGTTCAGCAGATTTAAGTTAGCTTAAGATGGGTTAGGCTATATAAGAGAACGAGTTGTGATGAATTGGAAGAAATGCATTGAGAAGCTATAAGAAAATGGTTTGGCCAAAAAAGTATTTTGAAAGAGGATATAAACAAAAAAGTAGGGTTTAGGGACAACAGGTTTAGGTAGGATTTTTTTGGAAATACATGATAAGGTAAGATTATGGAAAATAAATAATGAGGTAAGAAATATGTGAACATATAAATACAGAAAGCATGCTTGGATAGGATTTTTTTGGTGGAAACAAATGTTGAAATAAGAGGAAAGATCTGTGGAATGAATTTTGGGTTGGACTGCAGTGCCAAATGTTACACTGAAAACGAACCCTGTCTTTCCTTTTGTATTATTCCGCTATGTGTTTATGTACCCTTGTGTATTTGTCTTTTTCCTGTCTTTATGTGTTTAGCTAATAAGATTTATGTTGTAGAATTTTTCAAATACTATGTTATTTTCTTTGTAAAGATGTTTAGACGTCATTTATTCTGTTCTGTTTTAATGCTCATGCGTGAAATTAATGTTTCGAAAACTGTTCTCATTATTTTATATATTTACTTATGTCATAATTCCTGTAACACTGATGTATCTGTTTATTTCTATTCTTTTGTAAAGCCTGAACTACTACAAATGTTATCTGTATTGTTATGTTCTTTAATGATGTATTTTGTACCTTTGTTATTGTATTCTCATGTTATAAACTTGTAATTGACACCAGTTCATTAAGTTAAGTAAGTTGTAAGTTGTAAGCATTCATTTCACTGCACATATTTCTGATGGTCATAGTATATGCACAATATGTGAGAAGTTGGGACTGTTATTGCTTGCACGTGTGTTAATAATTCAGCAAGGGACTGGTTAACAGCATTGGTGGTTCTAAGGGGATTTCAAAAAAAGATTTTTGTGAGTGCACAAGTGGAGGTTTATGGACTTGCTATATTGTCTGCAAGACTCTTCGATGGTGATTGTGCACCTGCACAGTCGCAACAGAAGGCTGCCGGCCGTCTCTACAAGGACTACAGTGGGTCTGCATCTTTGATGGCCCACCAATACCATTATTTCTACAAGGACTGCACTGGGTCTGCACCTCTGGTGGCCCACCAATACCGTAATCTCTACCAGGAATACAGTGGGTCTGCTCTGTGATGACCTACCTACCAATATTCTTCAAAACGTCGACTGACTCTGCTGTGGGTTTGCTCTGTTGTGGCCCATTACCTGTCTGCATGTCAAGAGTCAGCACTGTCTTTCCGTTGGAAGGGCAACACTACTTCTTCAAGACTGCATGGAAATCCACTATTTCTGTGTGCATTTTCTTTTACATCTCAGACTTTGAGAAAAACACTGCAGTTTTCCTGTGATGAACGATCAGGACTGTCTTTATGGACTGTGAGAAAATTTTAGCTTTTGACCAACATTGTATCAATAAGTGTGTGCATTTAATTTCTTTGTTATTGTGATTATGAAAAATTTTTTCAAATCTGTATTGGCCACTGCCCAAAACCATTTGTAAATTTTTTTGTGGGGAGCATGGGGGCTATGTAAGTAGGCTGTTAGGTTTTTTTACTGGTAACGCCACGTAGCGCTCTATATGAAAATCACTGACTGTGTTGTATGCAGTCTGAGGCTGGTCGGCATTGTTGCAATAGTCGCTATTGTAGTGTTGAGCACTTGGCTGTTAACAGCGCGTAGCGTTGTGCAGTTGGAGATGAACCGCCAGCAGTGGTGGATGTGGGGAAGTGAGATGGCGGATTTTTGAGAGCGGATGATCTGGACGTGTGTCCATCAGAAACAGTACATTTGTAAGAACGGATGTCATGAACTGCTATATATATTATGACTTTGAACACTATTAAGGAAAATACATTGTTTGTTCTCTACCAAAATCTTTCATTTGTTAACTATGCCTATCAGTAGTTAGTGCCTTCAGTAGTTTGAATCTTTTATTTAGCTGGCAGTAGTGGCGCTCGCTGTATTGCAGTAGTTCGAGTAACGAAGATTTTGTGAGGTAAGTGATTTGTGAAAGGTATAGGTTAATGTTAGTCAGGGCCATTCTTTTGTAGGGATTATTGAAAGTCAGATTGTGTTGCGCTAAAAAATATTGTGTATCACTTTAGTGTTGATCAGAATAGGTAAAGAGAGAAATGTCTGAGTACGTTCAGTTCTGCTCAGCTGTTTGAAAAGCAAATAACGTAAGAGGTTTATCAGCATAGTCATTCATTAATTTTTCTAAGGGGACGTTTCATCCCTACAAGCCCACGGAAACGAATATTATTGAGGGGTATCATAATTCGTTGATTTCGTGAGCTGACTGCTCATTATTCTTAGCTTTTCATTTTCATAATACAGTTGTAATGCAATAACACCATAAAATTTATTTTTTTCCCTAAAATCTTCATCTGATTGAAAATCGATGTCCGTTAATCGATAGTAAACAGACAAGAACGAGTGTAAGATTATGGTACTATCTGTTAACTGAAATATCTAAACATTTTAGTTACATAATGGATTATTAATTGTAAGGCAATGTAAAGTAAAATGTAATCTATTCATTTAACTGTAAATGACTAACGTACACCCAAGGCAATTATGTTAGGTTGAATTCATATTTGTAGCAGCTATTCAAGTGAGCCGCGGAACCCCAGTGTTTTTTTCCTTTGCACGGTTTTCAGCTTAGAATGACGCGGGCAGAACCGAACAGACGCTCTTGAAGGCAGTGAAGTAGTACAATTGATGTTTTGGAGCGCACAGTTATAGATGTTCACTATAGCGCTAGTAAATTTTATTAATACCGCGGATACAAGATTTTACAGAAATAAATTGTGACAAAGTAATAGCGCCTCTTTTACGTAAAAAATAATGACCTGGGAGGCATCATTGCAAGCACAGTTGTCTGTATTACCAGAGATGTGAATGAGTTGTGTTATCTTGTTCGTGGCTATATTTAGGATTGATCATCTGCCGCAAGGCAAGAAGCTCTCTCGCATATTGAACTGTATGGGGAATAACGGTCATACACTATGTGATCAAAAGTATCCGGACACCCCCAAAAACATACGTTTTACATATTAGGTGCATTGTGCTGCCACCTGCTGCCATGTACTCCATATCAGCGATCTCAGTAGTCATTAGACAGCATGAGAGAGCAGAAGGGGCGCTCTGCGGAACTCAGGGACATATGTAGAACGTGGTCAGATGATTGGGTATCACTTGTGTCATACGTCTGTACGCGAGATATCCATACTCCTAAACATCCCTAGGTCCACTGTTTCCGATCTAATAGTGAAGTGAAAACGTGAAGGGTTCACGTACAGCCAAAAACGTACAGGCCGAGCTCGTCTGTTGACTGGCAGAGACCGCCGACATTTGAAGAGTATCGTAATGTGTAATAAGCAGACGTCTATCCTGACTATCACACAGGAATTCCAAACTGCATCAGGATCCACTGCAAATACTATGAGAGTTAGGCGGGAGGTGAGAAAACTTGGATTTCATGACCGAGTGGTAGTTCACAAGCCACACATCACGCCGGTAAATGCCAAACGACGTCTCGCTTGGTGTAAGGAGCGAAAACATGGGACGATTGAACAGTGGAAAAATGTTGTGTAGAGTGACGAATCACGGTCCACAATGTGGCGATCCGATGGCAGGCTGTGGGTATGGCAAATGCCCGGAGAACGTCAACTGCCAGCGTGTGTAGTGCCAACAGTAAAATTCGGAGGCGGTGGTGTTACGTTGCGGTCGTGTTTTTCGTGGAGGGTGCTTGCACCCGTTGTTGTTTTGCGTGATACTGTCACAGCACAGTCCTACGTTGATGTTTTAAGCACCTTGTTGCTTCCCACTGTTGAAGATCATTTCGGGAATGGCGACTGCATCTTTCAACACGATCGAGCACCTGTTCATAATGCACGGCCTGTTGCGGGGTGGTTACACGACAACAACATTCCTGTAATGGATTGGTCTGCACAGAGTCCTGACATGAATCCTATTGAACGCCTTCGGGATTTTTTGGAGCGCTAACTTCGTGCCAGGCCTCACCGACCGATATCGATACCTCTCCTCAGTTCAGCACTACGTGAACAATGGGCTGCCATTCCCCAAGAAACCTTCCAGCACCTGACTGAACGTATGTCTGCGACATTGGAAGCTGTCATCAAGGCTAAGGGTGGGCAAACTACATACTGAATTCCAGCATTAACGATGGAGAGCGCTACGAACTTTGTTCACATAGTGTATCTTAAAACGTATTTGAACGTTGCTGTTTTGGAACAATGCAGTTTGTTAATTAGAGGTATTGTTTCTTTTAAACCTCGTATAACCCACAAACGTTTGCTTACCATATTTCCATTGTCATTTTAAACAGAACTGGTTTTTTTGATGAGCTGCAATGTCAATAAATATAATTATCTGAAACGACAATGTTAACATGTTGTTTGCTTAACAAAAGGAATATTTAAGTTACCCACCAAAGTTTTCAAACTGACATGATTAATTTTACTTTAAATTAAGATTTTTCAGGCTCACAGTAAATGATCTTAGATAAGTATTCCAGATAATTTTTTGTCACAGTTAGTATAGCTAAAGGGCTACGTACTGATAATCTTACATACAGTCATCTTGTTGTCAAGTAAATATCTTGTACCAAGAGAAAATCTTTCAGTAATATTTTTCAGTGAATTACAAAAGCAGAGTACAGAATTTGTCCCTTCAGGACTGGTTATCGTTATATTCTCAGTGGTTATCTGAAACTGAAGTACTAACGGTAGTTCAATTGCTGCTCTCATCCTGGCACTGCATATAGTCACTGTTGTTTGAAGGATATAACAAAGTTATCAAAACGATAACACTGGTAGGAAGTGTAGTGAAGTGTTTGTAGTTTTCATGGAAAGAACCAAACCACATACCCAAGCAACGCTTCTTCTCTTATACGATAGAATTTTACAGTAGTTCAGATATATGTTAAAACTTGGTTACAGCTTATAAAAATCGTTGTTAGTGACGTCCATTTGTAATGTGATAGCAATTTCTGCAGAAGAACAGTCAAACTTTAAATTCACGACTTGTTTTCGAGTGTGAAAGCTATGATACGTTCGAAGGCTGAGGTCGCGCGACAAAGTCACGTGAACTGACGTGCTGTGTCACTCAAAAACGTAACAGTTAAATGATTGGGTTGGGTTACAATTTTTTTAAAAACATGATAATAAAAAGTATGTGAGTTACACAGTGTTCGAGTACATAAAATTTTTATTGTTCAGTGCCTGTTGAGGACATTTAATCATCTCTTTCGGTTACGTTACAGCGTTTGTAATATTTTACGCTTCTGTGCAGTGATGTTTGCCACAAAGACCACAAAGGCCGCCACTGAAGCGGACTATCTGTGGATAAGGGTTCGCTTGTCATTTTGAACAGACCATGACAGACCTCTCTGTCCTATCCTCATATAACGGAGCAAGCGCTCAGCCTCTAATGACCAAACAGTCGACGGGAGGTTAGTCTGTAATACGTGTCCAAATTTTAATCAAAAGTGCTGAGTGCTGCTTCAACAAACGTCATCATAATGTAGGACAGTAGTGTTTCTTTCCTGCCCATACATTGAAGTCTCCAACTAATAGTTTTCAAACCTTGGAAGTCGGCTCTATCTTGTACGAACTTACGCTCAAATTCTCAGAATAAGATCACAAAATTCCTTAAAATGTGTGTTGCAAAATGTATTATCTCGGTGTCACTCAAAGTCTTTATGTTAAAAATGAATTTGATGTGTGAGAGACGGCGTATAGGACGTTAGTGTGCCCTATTCTTGAGTACTGCTCGAGTGTTTGGGCTCCATACCAGGTGGAATTACAGGAAGATATCGAAGCAATTCAGAGGCGGGATGCTAGACTTGTTACCGGTAGGTTAAAACACCACGCAACCGTTACGAAGATGCTTCGGGAACTAAAATGGGCATGCTTGGGGGAAAGGCGACGTTCTTTTCGAGGAAAACTACTGAGAAAATTGTGAGAACCGGTATCCGAAGCTGACTGCAGAACGATTCTACTGCAGCCAACAAACATTTCACGTAAGGGCCACGAAGACAAGATACGAGAAATTAGGGGTCATGCGGAGGCATATAAACTCTCGTTCTTCTCTCGCTGTATTTTCGAGAGAAACAAGAAAGGAGATGTAAGGAGAATGTATGTAGATGTAAATATAGATGTAGATGGTGTCGCTGTATGGGAAGACGCTCGCCTCTCGTGGGGGGGAGGCGGGTGGTTTGGGTTCGATTCCCACCCAATGAAATTTCTTAAAAAAAGGTACATCTACAACGAGCATTTCCGTGAAGCATAAAAGACATAGAGTGGGAAAAAAATCAGCAGCACACGAGACAGGGAATCGCTGGATCAATGTTTCGAATCTCATTTCTGACACTTTTTTTCGTTTTTCCGTTCAGTTCGAATACCTGTGGCATTTAAATATAAAAGTCATCAAATATATACTAATTAACACTTATCTAATTGTCACTTCTATACAAATTCACGTCTTCTTATTTCTAATTACTCATTGTACACAAAAATCTAGTTTTTATTGCAAATACAAAATCTCAATTACCGATTTTATATGAAATATTATTGATATAGATTGTTTAACTTAAAAAATTAGAAATCAATTTTTTCATTTTTATATACTTTACGCTTCACGGAAAAAAATTGGGGAACAAGCACCTTTGTTTAAAAATTTACCATGGCCTGAAATCGAACCAACGTGATCAGCGAGCATTGTACCATAGAGCGACAAGGCCCGTCAAAAGATGACCTTGTTTTAGGGTATTGAAGACGCTCAGAAAACTTCAAAGTCAATTTCCTCGAGAATTTTTGAGAGTTGCATCGACTTGTGGCGGATGGTTGATGATTGAGTTCTGAACTTCGGGTACCGTAAATACGTAAACAAAATCCCGATTGTCTTGTGGTCTCCTTGTAACAGCAGTTGTAAGGGTGCGAGAAATGTGTTGTAAATTTTTGTAATTATCGTTGACTCAAAAAGGTGATGGGATTCGGCAGCTATCGATAAAGAAACACTGGTAAATAACGATTTTATGATTGTATTGTCGAAATATTTGTGGAGAGGTTTTTACGGTTGCGTTGCTAAAAGCAGGATTCACACAATAAAGCAGGGATCATAAGACACAGTGTAAAAACTCACACCATCACAGCCCTTTTCGGACGGTGCTTCAGGTGGCTGAAAAATAAAGCTGTCACCACTCCGAAGTGGGACTCCTGATATTTTTAAAAATATTCAGAATTCGATACATCAATATTTTAAAAAATATCATTATTGGCTCTCTATATATCGGAAGAATGTATCGTATATCGATATATCGACAGAGGAAATATCGATGTACTGATCTCCACATGTTGCCTGCACACTGTAAATATACTGCCGTTTTTAGAGCAGTATATTTAAGTATTGATTTATTATTAGATATTCTGTACATCAAAGAGCTGGCAGCCTGCCTACCCCTCTTACAGCAAGAATAACTACTTTGCTAACAGTGACAACCGCATACATGTGGCACAATAAAAGATGTCCGATTGGTCTATCGTTTAGTTTCGTCACATAGCGGATTTGTCCGGAACACTTCATGTCGACTTGCATGTTTTTTTCATTTCTGCCAGCGCCAGCGACCTAGCAGTTGTAGTGTCAAAATTTCGTGGAGGAGCTAAACGTTGCAAAAATGGTTCAAATGGCTCTAAGCACTATGAGACTCAACATCTGAGGTCATCAGTCCCCTAGACTTAGAACTACTTAAACCTAACTAACCTAAGGACATCTCACACATCCATGTCCGAGGCAGGATTCAAACATGCGACCGTAGCAGCAGCGCGGTTCCGGACTGAAGTGCCTAGAACCGCTCGGCCCAGGAAGTTAGTGAAGCCAGTAAATGGAATAAGCAAACGAGGCGGCATTTCCACTCACACGTCTCCCTCCACTGCAGAGACCAATCTTGTCATTTAGATTTGGTTCAAATGGCTCTGAGCACTATGGGACTTAACATCTATGGTCATCAGTCCCCTAGAACTTAGAACTACTTAAACCTAACTAACCTAAGGACATCACACAACACCCAGCCATCACGAGGCAGAGAAAATCCCTGACCCCGCCGGGAATCGAACCCGGGAACCCGGGCGTGGGAAGCGAGAACGCTACCGCACGACCACGAGATGCGGGCTGTCATTTAGATTTCTGTTCATTATTTTCAGTAACTGTTTTTGAAGAATCCCGATGTGAAGAAATAGCACACTAGTTGCGTGAATTTTTTTTTTTAGGGCATCTGGTGTGCTATTTCTTCACAACGGAAATCTTTTAATTCCATTCACACCGCCTCCCCCCTCCTCCTTTCCTCCAGTACAATCGGACTTCTTCTTTTATACCACATATACTTGCTTCACACAGTCAAAGAGAAAGACTGGACGTGACGAAAACTCAGAAAGTAGTACGAGTCATTCATTCAGTGAAAGTAAAATTATGTTCTTCTACAGTTTCAAAAGAGGAACTTCAAATATTTACCGAAGATTGTGAAAAAACATAATACAAAATAATAATACTGGCACTCTATATTGTCATTTTCATATCGATAGATCAGGTGAAAGTATGCGCCGATTTATATCGATCTCCTTTGAAAAAATAATGATTTATTGATTTATCGATATTTTATCAACAGTCCAACTCCAATGAATGTTTTGAACAGTGCTGTGCTTTACTAGACAGATCCTGTTGGATGTGGCATGCCGCTGCCTTCCTCTGACCTTTGATGTGACTTACCCAACCTCCAGTTTAACATTGATTCCAAACCAAGGCTCAGCTCGGGATTTTTCACATTAACAAATATTTCTAGAGGTGAACGAAGGGACATTGTAGTCGGACTATGACAAATATAAAATTATTTTGCAAACGTGTTTACACAATTCATCATAAAAGCATTTCCTAAATTCCGTGGCAAAAACAAAGCATCCATGAGTATAACAAGTACAACCTTCAGTTAGCTGAACTGATTAACGATCATTATTTCAAAATTTCAGTCAGATTGTTAAACAATAAAAACTTTAACTAGCTGTATAATGAATCTCCCTTGTTTGAAAACAATAAATAAAGTTACCTCTCGTTCACTGATATTGGCATAACCAGTCGAGTTGGCGCCATGGAATGGTAATAACAAATGGACAGGGTGACAAATAAAGGATTTCTGTAACAGGCAGAAAGCAACAAAATTAAAAATAGCATTTACGCCGTTGAAACATCAATTTAAACACAAATAAAATCTGGCCACTAAAAGTACAGGAGATTCATAAATATACTTGGTTAAAACTTTAAAAGATTTAAAATTATAACAGAATATAAAAAAGATAGTTATGGTTAAGTGTTGTAAACTATATTCTTATTTGGCACTCCCGAAATCAACGTAACTTAAAAATAATAAACAATAACTCTATTACAAAAGGCTTCCAAAGCTGAGGTAATAATAAAAAGGAAAGATCATATTCAACCGTTATCATGCGAGTCAGAGGAACGTCAGTATGTGTTGTCACTCAGAATAAGTGACACTGGTGAGAACAAACACAAAATTTCGCCCATGGCAAACAGCAATAGTTAAAGTTCAATGCTGATCTCCTGTGAGACCCGAAAGAACCAAGTTTCACGTAACGTTCTCACCAAAATCATTTTCGTCTGTGACCGTCCCGGATCAACGACTTCATAGCCGTCGGTGGCGTTTGTCATTCTTAGCGTACTCCGACTCACTTCTCTCCTAAGGCGCTTCTCGAAGTTAATAGCGAGGCTGGGCTGCAACAGAAACAAAGGACCAACGTAGACGCCACTCGCTCGGCCACAAAAGAAAGCGACATGACACAGTAGTACATCTAACCCATGAGCAGAGGCACTTCCTCCAGCACAAGACCTTCCTAACATGCATGCACCACCGCCCCACTTAAGTCGGCGTATTCCAGTAGCCCCCTTTGGGCAAGGAAGGTAAGCACGTACACGCCAGTGTAGCAAAGATACAGTTCCACACATGGTATGGATCCTGCGCACTCGCACAGGTCGAAAATTGTAGAGCCAAGTAGGAATCGTAACTGAGACCTTTGGGTCTAGCAGTTTACCTTGGAACCAACAAACCAGAAACTCAAAATTAATGTTTATTTTCTCACCGAAAACTGGCAGTTTCTGTCACCTCTGCCTCGGGGGCGGAAGGGGAGTGGCGGTGGGGAACACAGCTGTTTCTGGCAATTTTTCCTACTGTTGTTTCCAGTCTTCAGGTGACGCTGGTATGTGATGAAGCTAGATTTATTTCTTACATCGAGGACTTTCGGCCGACTAATCGATTTCAAGAGCTCCAAAAAGCGCCATTAATTTGTTTTGTTCTTCAAACTTTCCAGTTAATCACCCTCAGGAACAAAAGTTCAGGCAGTTCAATTTGTCATTATCTGCTTCCACTAACAGTACTCCTGTGGAAAATGCTGTTCTTCTCAGGAATTTTTACATATTTGTTTCCAGCGAAAGTTAGTAAACCTTAAGAACATTAGTTAACGCAAGGCTGACATTCTGGCAATAAAGCCTCTCATTCTATCTACTGTTACGTTTACTTACGTTGACAAAGCCTTAGAAACCCTGCGTAACTCCATGTAACATGACCTCCCTAGGAATGAATATTAAAAACATTTGCTGTAACTTCTTTGACCTCATGGCGTTGGGGAATCGGCCAAAAGCCTTCCTGGATGTAGGAGTCAAGTTGGATGCCTTCTGTGAAGAATGTGATGTATAAGAGTGTCTTCCGTAATTCTGTATTAGTTTTATCATTACTTACATATAGTTACTAGGCACATGCTGTAGGTTGTACGATGATTCTTGGTGTCTCTACTTTTTCATCAATAGAAAGTCTGATGATGACCACTGATTGGTCAAAATTGTAACTACATTTTTAAATTTTTTTGTGATTTTTGTTGCTCTTAAGGTGGCGTAGTTGGCTATGACTACAAACCACTTCACACGGCTTACTGAAAGACAACCCATCAACTCGAGGCTCCGTAAAGCTTCCTACCACTGGGTGTCGCGCTCCTTCTGAGAGGACCCTAACAGCCAAGAATGCGACCCCATGGACAAGCTACTAGCTCTTTATTCTCAAGAAATAATGTGTGTTATCGACAGGGAATGTCAAACTGATTCCATATTTTCAGATTGACAGAAGGTTCCTCACAAGCGACTTCTAATCAGATTATGTGCTCACGGAGTATCGTCTCAATTATGCGTCTGGATTCGTGATTTTCTCTGCGAGAGGTCATAGTTCGTAGTAACTGATGTAAAGTCCTAGAGTAAAACAGATGGACTGTGCGGCTGGTCCCGGCGGAGTTTCAAGTCCTCCCTCGGGCATGGGAGTGTATGTTTGTCCTTAGGTTAATTTAAGTAGTGTGTAAGCTTAGGGACTGATGACCTTAGCAGTTAAGTCCCATAAGATTTCACACACATCATTAGTAAAACAGAAGTAATATCTGGCGTTTCCAAAGGAAATGTTATAGACTCTATGCTGTTCCTGATCTATTTAAACGATTTAGGAGACTATCTGAGCAGCCCACTAAGATTGTTTGCAGATGATGCTGTCATTGACGGTCTAAAAGTCATCAAATAACAAAAACCAACTGCAAAATGATTTAGAAAATCTGTGTGGTGCGGAAAGCGGCAGTTGACACTGAATAGTGACAAGTGTGAAGTCATCCACATGAGTGCTAAAAGAATCCGTTAAATTTCTGTTACACGATAAATTACACAAATCTAAATGCTGTGAATTACAGTAACAAATAGCTTAAATTGGAACGATCGTATAGATCATGTTATGGGAGAAGCAAACCAAAGACTGCGATTTATTGGCAGAACACTTAGAAAATGCAACATGGCTACTAAAGAGAGTGCCTACACTACGCTTGTCCGTCGTCTTCTGGATCACTGCTGTGCGCTGTGGGATCCGCATCAGATACGATTGATGGAGGACATTGAAAGAATGTATGGAACGACAGTTCGTTTTGTATTGCCGCTAAATAGGACAAATAGTGATACGGATATGAAACGCGAATTGGAGTGGTAATCATGAAAGAAAAGGCGTTTTCCGTTGCGGCGGTATCTCCTCGCGAAATTTCAATCAGCATCTTTATCCTCAGAGTGTGAAAACATTTTATTGCCGCCCACCTTCATAGGGAGGAATGATCATCATAAGAAAATAAGAGGAATAACAGCTCGTACAGAAAAAAAAAATTATGTGTTAGTTTTTCCCGGCGCTGTTAGAGAGTGGAACGGTAGGAAAATTGGTGGAATGCGATTCGATGAACAATCTACCATGCACTTAATTGTTTATTGCAGAGTAATAATGTAGATGTACGAGGGTCATTAATTAATTAAAGAGACAAACTGGTCTGGAGAAAAAAATGTCTATTTTTACAAAACAATAGTTATTCTACTTTTCAACGTAGTACACTTGAACATTTATGCACTTGTTCCAAAGGGGCTACAAGCTTTTTTATTCTGGCTGCAAAGAACTCTTTATCTTGATGTTTGAACCAATTTCCCACAAACTTTTTTAACGTCTTCGTTGTCCTGGAACCTCTTCCCACGTAATGCCCCCTTCAGTGCACCAAACGAATGGAAATCACTAGGTGCTACATGAGGACTCTAAGGGGGTTGAGGCAATACTTCCCAGCCCATTTTGTCGATGGTTTCACGGGTTAGTTGAGCAATATGACGACGTGCGTTGTCTTGCTGGAAAATCACAACTCTCCTCTGAGATCGACGACGTCTCTCTCTTCGCCTTGTTTAAAAGCAAATCCAAGTAGTAATTGCTGTTCATTGTACGCTGCTCTTCGAGATAATCACAAAAAACTGGGCCTTTAGCGTCCCAAAGCACCGTCAACATGACTTTTTGCTGGTGCTTAGGTTTTGAATTTTTTCTCGACAGGTGAGTTGGTGTGCTTCCACTTCATGCTTCGTCTCTTTGATTCTGGCTCATAACAGTGAACCCAAGTTTCATCCCAATTTAAAATTTTGTAGAGGAAGTGCTCACCTTCTCTTTCATAATGGTCCTTAAGGTCTGTGCTCAATCTCAACCTTGTTTCCCTGTGAAACCGCGTCAACTCCTTTGGGACCCATCGTGCACATGTTTAGTGGTACTTCAGCTTGTTACAGATAATGTTATGAAATGTACCGGTACCGACTTGAACCATATCAACTACCATTTCCACAGTCACACGGTAGTCGGCACGAATAATGTCATCAGTTCGAATTTCAAGTGAGAGAGTTGAAACTGCAACTAGTCAGCCAGAACGGTGTCCGTCAGTCACCGAGTCGTGACCATTTTTGAACTGCTCTACCCATTTGTAAAAATTTGCTCGATTCATACAACCTTTACCATTAATTGTAGACATTCTGTCACGTCCCGGCACAGCTTCACCATACCACAACGAAGTAAGTGCAAACTGCGTAGTGCAATCGGGACGTTAACGACAATGGGTTAGTTATAAATTGCTGTTAACCTTTATATCAGAGATGAGAGGAAGAGAATCTCGTTGGTTTGAAGCAAATAAGTTTCCTGAAAATAGGTTACAGAATTGGAATAGGCAGAAGAGATTGGTTAGTTTCTATCAAGTTTATTCTCACATATACTTATGTGCGGTGTTGGACCATAAACCCCTTAGTAAGATTCAGTCTATTTATTCGGACTTGCTACTTCAAAGCTAATTACCAGTACATATAAGAAACAAGTACAAAGCAATCACTTGTTCTTGGTTAGTACTGAAATCTCTCTAAGTAATTGAGACAAAGACTGACAGCCTCAGTTCAACACTACTCCAATGAAACTCTAAAAATCCTACTTGACCTGCAGTTCCTGAGTGTCCACCAGAGTCTATCACCATCTTCTCTTAGTTGAAGTCTTTATCAGCTGTATTGGCTGCTATGGGCCTACTCGTCCAAGCTGGCGTCTCGCTGCGGAATTTCCAAACTGCCGGCACTGGCTCTGAATCTGCATCTGAATCTCTCCTACTAGCTATTCCGCTGCCTGGCCTTTTATTTCATTTCTCATGTACTTGGGTGCACACAAGTTAATTTGTTTCACACGACCCTTTCATTTCTAAGTGATCGAATTGTGCAAGAATGCCTTCGGTTCCACACGACACTTTCGTTTCTAGCTGCACACAACTTAATTTCGTTCCATACGAGTCTTTTCCATACGTGACTGACACTCTCTCTTGCTGTATTAATGCCCTGGTGTTTGCGTCTTCCATTGTGCAAGTCTGATTCATGCTGCTTCAGACACTAATTTATTTGATCAACAAGCCATACTTGGCAGCCTCCGCCACTTATCTTGCCCCTACGACCAGGTGGACTATTTCTTAATGTCGGCTGGCTGTTTGCCTATGGAGCCTGGACTCTTTATTATGGCCACAAAAGCAAGAATAAAAATTAAAATTTTCTATGGACACAACAATTCTGCAGTATATATTCACTGGTTTCTCGCCTTCAGCAAAAAAAAAAAAAAAAAAAAAAAAAAAAAAAAAAAAAGCGAAGAACAGAATGTTGTTCAACTAATGTGGATGTTTCAAGCGGACTTGCCATCTTGAAAAGTATTTTTGAGGTTATAAACAAAACAATGTTGATACATTAGCTGATCAGGGCTCATCCCAGTGATGATAACTTAATGCCATAAAAGTACAAATCTTGGCCTACTAACAGTTTTTCCTCAGTCCAATTTTTCTCTTTAATTATTGAATGACCCTCGTAGATGTAGGAGGCCAGGAATTATCTGTTTCAAATGAAATACCTGGATTACAAATTATAATTCAAGTTATGACTGTCTATGGCGTTGCACATCACAAGAATCAAAAGTGTGGTTACTTGGAGCTTTTCAGCTTCTCCAAAGCTTACGTATCACCGTCCGCACTGCCTTCTTAAAATATGTTCGACGTCTACATGTGTTCTGTTACAGCGTTCTGCTTTGATTTGAGATACGAGTGTAAATGTTATACCTCGGTTATCCCGAGCCACGAGAGCAAATGGGACACGCGTGCTCGGGAGGCAGGACAGATTCCCCGCCGTCGGAGCGTGACGCCGGCGGCGTGCCCCCGGCCGGCGGAATGAATAATGCCGGCAGCGCAGGGCTTATCGCTTATTGCGGCCAGTGACGTTCAGGCTCAGTGGTCAGCACCAGCACCAGCAGCAGCAGCAGCAGCACAGCGAGCAAAGGCGAGCGAGCCGGGATGGAGCTGCGCGCGCACCGCCAAGGGTGAAGGAACGCGGCGTGGTGGGGGGGCGCCGCGGCAGCGGTGGCGGAGGGGCGGGGAGGGGAGGGGTCGCGCCGGCCCGCCGCCGCCGCGCAGAGGTCAGTAGACGGCCAGACAGTGCGTGGGGAGCGTGTGCGAGTGCGGAGAGTCGGCTGTGCGCCCGTTCCCAGCCGCGACCGCCCGTGGACAGACAGGTGTGCGGACGACCCGGGCGCCATGGCGGCGCGTCCCTCGCCGCGGCCTTCTGCGCAGCTGCCAGCAGCGACACTGCCTCCAGCGTCCTCAACCACCGGCACCCTTCCCGCCAGCCGCTGCAGGTTAGTCACTGTCGATGCGTGTGCACGAGCCCCTAGATGGGACTGCATCTTCCTGTCATGTAAACACCCCAACAACAATCCTGCGAACGCGGGTTTCGCTACCGGCTTTCAGCTCCACCGCATTTGAGCCGCGATTGCTTTGACTTCCCTTCTTAAAATGGTGCCTACTGTGAATGAAGTGATTCTGTATGCAGTGAAATTACAGAATGCATACTGGACTGACCAAAGAATTGTTCCCTTTATTTAATAGACGGTAAATCCATTTCTCTATGATATGGAAAGACATTCTCCCTAAATTAACAAAACTGAACTTGCAACAACCCTTCGCAGCTGGATAATTTGTAGACTGCTATACCCGCTCTCGCGTTTGGTGGCAAGTGTTCTTGCAGCCAGTCAGTGACTGGTAATGAAAACATTAGCTGATTCCGCACACAGGAATATGAACTTACCTTACTATTCCGAGTCTCCAAAATGTTCAACACTTGCACGTTTTTTCACAAAGCCCATAATGTGAGTGTAATAAAACAGCTTCATATGTGCTGGCCTACGTGAACAACACCTGCTCTTCTACAACCGCCTCCTCAGTACCAGTCGACGGACATCCATAACGAAATCGTAGTGAGTTTTTGTTAAAAAAAAAAGTGAAGGCTGATATTACGTCATCTCGCCGAAGCTGACTGTATCTGAACAGCTGATTTACAGGCAGCATTCGTGTAGAACTACAGACACTCGGGAAACCAGTATTTGATAAGGAGTGCAAAATTCACGCCTTAACGTGCGAACACGACATCAAAAAATCCGTGTTTTAAATTTCGATCGTCGTCTCCCGAAAGCCGTGTGGCGCGCTAAGCGCGGCGAGTGCGTCCTCCGGCCTGACCTGCTGCTCGCCAGCCGCCGCCGGTAACCCAAATAACTGAGGCGTTGACCTCCGGACACGGGAAACGGCCGCAGCAGCCGCCGCCGCCGCCGTCTCCCCCCTTCCTCTGATTTGCCGCTCGACAAGACATCGAACGCACGCCTATCGACGGCAGTCGTCGCCGTACGTGTTCTAGTCCTAACAAGTGTTCACCTGAAAACTGGAAAGCCGGTGCTCGGATACCGGTTAAGGTCGCCTCGGCTCTGAATGAATGGGGACCCGTCAAGCTGCGACGCTGTTCTTACATCAGGGTTGCCACGACACAGTGCCACACGATGGACCAGCGGAAATCATTTTGCATACGCTTCTTGCTAGTGTAATTTTCAGTACATCACGGAGAAACGTGTTCCTTTCCAAAAGAAACTCATATTCGATTCGGATGTGCTTATTAGTGAATGTTCGCCATTTACAAATAAATATGTACAGCGGAATTGTGTCAGAACTCCACGTGCTTCATCGTGTAGGTAGTTTCTCTCGTAATGTTGCCAAAGACGTCATACACTTCGAATTCCATAATATCGACGTTTTATGTGCTCATCTACAGCAGCCGTATTTTCTGTTGGTCACACGGTCTTCATCCACTGACGTTTAGCTGTTGTTACTTGGTCCTCTGCAGGCGAATTTTTTCCACCTCGTCTGCTGTTCGTTTGTAGGTAACTGTCTGTTTTTGGAACATAGCAGCTGTAAGGTACAACATAGTTAAAAGTAAAACTGTTGCATGACAAGTTATATCACTAAGCATCCCTGTTACTTTTAGCATTACCATCAGTGTCACTCCGAAATCACTAATCAACCCTGTTACTTTTAGAAGCACGATCAGTGTCACTTCGAACGAAAGGGAGCATAGAATATAAAAGTAGACAACACAGACTATAGGCATTTGTATTGGTTTTACAGTGCAAGTTTTACTTTCGCCACTGTTTTTATTATTTATGACCAAAAATCTTCCGAAACTTTGTTAATAAGTATTAAATAGGAAGCATCGGCTAATGTTCTGCAAAATTATATTTATTTCGTCACGAACCGGTTTTCTGCTTTTTAGGTCATCTTCAGGTGACAACTCCATTTCGAAAACACAAATAAAATGACGTGAACATACACAGATATTATTTACACAGAAGATAACAAAAATTTACACCTGTCGATTTTTAAGTAGGGAAGTATTACATATTTTTGTCATGCAGAAATAGTCATATTAACTAAAAAAGCAAAAACAAGTTTATGTGGAGATACACTCAACAACTGATGAAAAAGTAATGTTGAGTTTACAATGTCAATCTAGTATTAATAACTAAAACTTAATTTAACGGAGCGCAAAAATGAAACTGAGTTTGGTCATTCAGTACTAAGCTGACACTCTGTGTTATATGTTTGTTGATTTCCAGTAATTTAATCATCTTACGTGTAAATAATAACTGTGTAATCGTGCATCTTTTTAAATGTGTGTTTGTGACATTAACTTGTTGTTTGAAGATATCCTAAGAAGCTCTATGCCGGTATTTTGCAGAATATCAGAAGACTTTTTCTATTTAATATTATTATCGTTTTCTGCCAAGAATCGTCGGAAATTCAGTTAATGTTATAGTTCATAAGGTCGCCTGGTTGTTGCTGGACCCCGTATGTCATTCTTAACAAACAAGTTATGGTGCCATGAAGACTTTTCCTCTCTGGATTGAAATTACAGGAGTTATTACACTTATTGTATTAGGGTGACAGAAGCGATCAAATGTGTTGGAAGGACTTTATTCAAAACATGACGGTCTTGGGCATTTTCTATTCATCTTTAATTGGTTTACATTAAGTGTGTATGCATCATGCTGTTTGTGTATAAACTATTAACACGAAAAACTGCGTAAGGAAATCGTAATGTAATTAAGATTACAACATCGCATGCTACTTTCAGTATTAACAGGGTATCATACCGAAGTGTGCACCCACATTGATTGTAAACCGTCTGCTCTCGTCCTGGATCTTGTATTTCAGTTCAGTTACGTGACTACAGACAGTGTCCACTACGAACTGTATTTTGAAGTGTGCTTCTAAAATGATCTTATTTCTACCCCGCTAACTCATTCTCATATGGTGCAGTCGTCATTGCTCTTAGACTACACATTATCCAGAAATGACATGTTTTTTAACAATCAAAGGAGAGGCATTTGCAAGAGAGTAATTAATTATTTAAGTGCATTCTCGCTTCATCAGCTCTTGAAATTTGTTACTCAACATCGTTCACTCGAATACGTCCTTATGTCTACTAGTTATATACTGAAAGGAATGTCGTTCGCATATTTATCACACAACAGTGCCCAGAGGTCACATCCTCAATTACTTCTCCCCAGCCTGGAATTTTGTTCTGTGGGTGGCTTAACAGGACTCCCTGCAGTACGATAAGAAAGGACGCGTGTTCTTCTGTAGGCCATGAACAGAGGTCGAAAATTTTCCTCCAATAAGCGTATCTTCACTGATAAAGGTGACTCTGGATTTTGATTAATGCTGCTGTATTGACACACAGAATTCCTCGTTATTAACTGGAATTGGAAGTACAGAACTCTAAGACTACTTTTGGTGTTGAAAAAAATCCGTGGGATTGATAAATAATCTCTCGCGTAGAAATAGGATAATTATTTCCTTTTCCGATTGAGAAATATTTCACTGTTGACGGTGTCATCTCTATGACACAATATTCCCTGATGATCTTGCGTTGTAGTCCGAAAGATACAAAAAACGCAAGTGATACGGCAGTGTTGACCACAGCAACTGGCTTGTAGCAACAACAAGTGCTTGTGTGTCAAGACCAACGTGTGCAACGAAAAATTCGTCTTTAAATTTAGATTCCTCAGCAAGCACGTTAACTTAAACAACTCAAGTCTAAAACTGAATATCTTGAGACAACTATCTGGAAGATGTCCCCCAGAAGTTTCGGGGTGGTATCTCCTTTTCACATGATACGATATATGCGCAGTTTCCAAATTATGAAAGGTAAGATGCAGTATCTGGTCAGAAATATTAATTACTTATAATGTGGATAACACAGAACATCGAATAATTCTGGAATTATTTGGAAAATTGGTGACTTTCCGCAAATAACCTGCTGATTGTTGACTATGAAAATAACTAGGATGTTAGCTAATTGCATGTTTCACGAATCATTGTTATTATATCTCACACTGGGAAACACAGTGATGAAAATTTATATTACGGTATTATTTATTTTTATGTGGAAAACTAGAAGTAAAATAAAAATTTGAACCCCAGGAGGTTTAATTGGTAGTATCATCCATGGCTATGTGCAATAGCATCAATTCTGCTGCTGTACCCAGCAAACTTCTGAATTTTACTTATATATACCTAAGCATGTTAGTGGAGGAAAGGGTAGACGCTTTTTGTGCTGAGGCACAATTTTTGCCTTCTGACTTGGAAGCAGCATATCATGCCAGCATTTACATGTACCTCACAGTTTTTTCTCGGGCAGTTCGCGCCTGTGGAACGAAGACGTATACGGACGGTAAAACCACTCTACAAGGCACTACGGCCGTTACTGTTTGTTGCTGCTGGTTTAGGAGAGAACAGTTATGTGTCATTAAAGATAAGAAACATGTTTGTTAAGCTTGTGCATGGAACACATACTAAACAGTCTTTAAATGCACAAAAGTAAACCAGGGAGCGAAATGCGGGACAGAAAAACTGGAAACAAAAACAGTGTCTCTGAAACGAATTGCGATAAACAATAAGACCTGGAAATGACTGGTTAAGTATCTAATTTTGTTCGTAACGTATTTTTGTACACTTTTCGAGATTCGCAGAAGTTCAGATCGAAGATGTTAAACACTGTTTTGCAATAAGATGTATATCGTTTCGACATCTAATGTAACTGTTATAAGCTGGTTGTAATATAAGAGCAACACAAATTACCGAGACAGGTTTGTTTCACCTCTGTTCTGAACCAGGCAACAGGTGGGGGGCTTAACTTGAGGCAACAGATGGAAGCTTCACATCGATTGACCGTGTAATTCGTTTCGATCTAGTGGTGTATGGAAAGTGTTAAGTCACGTCTCATAGCATGTGTTTTTTTCACTAGAAGCAAGCCTTTTATTTTCCCACATTTTTTTAATGATAGGCACGCTGTGTTACGAGAATTGCATCTTGTCGTTACCTGCGAGGACTGTATACTTCCTAGCGTCAAATTAGCGACGCATATTTGCAAATGACGCTCAGTTAACATCACGGTTTCCGAAGAAAGGACCGAAGTTTCATTTTCATATAAAGACACAAAACTCTGAGATTGTGCCCGTATTTTAATTATAACATATTAAAATCAAAACGAGCACAAACTAAGAAGTGTTTTTTTTTTTTTTGTAGATTACAGAGGTTCCAAAAATGTACGAGTATTGCGAACATCATTTGCAATATGGTATGTCTTTACTGCTTCAAGTACCGTAGATGTCTTAATCTGTATTGATTCTCAGATATAATTTATATTTGAACGATCTGAACTCAAATGTTCTAACGCGCTTGAGAACAATTATTCAGTGATAAATTTTATTTTAGTGTTGCAATACCTTCTTACGTCAAAATTACATTTTCAGGTCTTCCAGAAACACCATCGTGGTTTTTAGCTCTAGTGTGCTGTACGTTATTATTTCGTTTGTGCGGATTTATGGTGTGCATGAGTCGGTTTGTGTGTCACCAGGATTTTAGCATCACTTGGGTAGTAACACCGATACGATGTTCTTTGCCTTTCTATTACATTCGCAGACGCCTCCTAGGAAGAGTGTGTGTAGACACCCCTCTGTGTAAGATCGAAGTTATATAATAATTCCTTCATAATCGTAAGCGAGAAGAATTTTGGAAAAAGTAATGTGTTCATGAACTCGTTTTTGAATCTGGATTTTCTGAGTTTTATATCTAATGTTCTCTGCACAATGACTTTGTTGTAGTGTTCTCGTTGCGATTCCTTAATCATTTCTATGACACTCTGACAGTGATTAAACCGAAGCTTTGATGAAGCGCACAAATAATCTTTGAATCGTCTCTCTTTCCCTCTGTCCCTCCTTCCCTCTCCGTGCCCCTTAAACCTAACTTAGTAAGTTGCTAAAAAATAGGTCGAATCAGCATTTTGTATGCATCCTCTTTCGTATGAGAATTCTTAGGCTTCTTTCAGTAAATCAAAGTGTTTGTATCCGTCTTCTGCAAGACGGGATTTATATGTATGTTTCATCTTGTTTCTGAAACGTTTTGACAGCTGTGTCAGAATACTGCAAAGTTGTCAGAGATTAAGATTACGGTGGTTTAACGGAAGACGTGAATAGAGACCGAGAGACACTGTGAGTGATTAAAGTGTGTTTTTCTATGCGAGATAGTGGCACAGTAATCTTTAAAAATCGGGATTGAGCGGCTCAGTGCCAGCAGCACTGATTTTCTAATGCGCGATTTGGGTGGGATCCATGTCAAGTATCTGCAGTGTAGTTGTTTTCTGGTTGGTGACCGTAATGAGTGTCGTGCTTGTGTTACCGATGATGATGATGATAATGATGAGAGAAGAGAGATGAAACTTGGTTTCCGCAAAGAGATTGCTCGTCTCGATTTGCTCCGAGTTTAACGTCTCCATCCGACGAACCGATGACGATCAACAGAGTCAACTTCACTCCGGCACACTGTGGAGAGGTTTGTAATTTAACTCAACTCCCAACTACCTCCCCTAGCGGGCCAAATACTGTGGATGAAAGAACGCAACTGTAGCGATAAGAACTACTGAAGGCTCTAGGAACTTGTCTGTACCTACATCGGTTATTACTGACATAGTGTATAGAGGAGGTACCTGAATTACAAAATGGGATTTAAGGACAAGGGACGCAATATTTCTGAAATAATGAAACTTGTAACTACTGTATTGTGAGTGAAGTAACAAAACCAGATTGTGGAAACTGCAGAAGTTGTTGCGGAACACTTAACCTGCTTGTTAGTTCCTCCAATAAGTGGAGCTGAAGGAAAGAGGATCCGTTCTCTGTAGCCCCGAAAGCATTGTACTCGATCTTGCTTACAGGCTTCAATCAAGTAGTGAATTGTTGCGACGATTAATTATCGTTACAGAGATGTGGGTGAACCTGAAGGGCCATTCCACAAACATCATGAAGAAGCAAAATTTGACTCGATAACAGAAATATATTTCACATCAAAGATTTACTCAGTACGAAACCCTCAGCAATATCGTGCCTAGTACGAGGCCCATTGTGGTGGACGCTCGATATCGAAAGCGGGCGTCATATGTTGCTGACAGAAGTAACTCAACTGGACCCTATTTAGACCCTTTACTGTAAGAAAACAGTATAACATCTTGATTGGCGCTATTATCTATTTTCACTGTAAATGGACTGTCTTGAAGAGGTAGATTACTTTTAGAGGCGTGTTTTGAGGGAATTCTACAGACGTTAGTTTGTCATCATCTCGCTGTCTCTAACTACCATGTGTGTGCAAAATCGTAGTTGGCACTGTGCGCCAGTTAACTTAGTTGTGCCACAGGCCGTAAGAATATGAACACGAAGAAGCTTAGTATACACTGTAAGGTGAAGAACTCACACAGATGTAAGCAACGGGAGGTTGAGAACTGTGACTGTGTGCCTAGTTCCAATACCTCGTCCTCGTTTCGCTTGTAATACAGTTTGATTATTGAACGATGCAGTTTCACGGACGGTTCAGTGCAAATAACTTGCATGAAATAATTAAGAAGGAGTGAAATATGTAAATATAATCACTGTTTATTAGATGGAATTGCAATCCTAACAACGTTCAGTCCACAGTCGCACTCGTCACTAGTAGCACAACACTTTTTCCACCCAGGTAGCTGTCATCCTGGAAATTTTTTATTAAAACTACTAAAGCTGAAGTGAAACATTATATAGGACGATCAATGTTTCACATAATTCACACGCTATCATTAACTTTAAATGGTTGAGCCACTTTAAACTCGAACGCAACTTTATTCCCACATCTTCCTCTGAATTCTCCAGATAATATTCATCCTCTTGTTCCATTTCCATTGCTTACCTACAATCGACATTTATTTAACGTCTCATATTCACTAACATTCGACACTGTCCCACTCAAGATTGTGTCTATCTCCACTCCCGACGAGACCCACTGATTCACTTCACTCACACCTGATCACTAGCTAGAACTCACGCGTGCCGTAATCGTAAAACACTCCTTGTCAGCACGACAGTGCCCAACGAATGTCCGCCTCTTGGAGGCATGATACGCTTGTCACATACAGAGCCATATAGACAGCCATTTTTTATCTCTGGGCCATATGCGAATGGATTGCGACAGAGGAATGGCATCGACATACTATATAGTAGGTTGCCGAGTGGATACGTAGGTGTAGTCAGTACCAGCTCGTCTAGCTGCTATGTTTGCTGCCGACAGGTAGTCACTACTAGTGTGACTGTAGGTCGTATGCGATGCTGTACAGGGTATGATTAATCTACCCTTACAGAGGTTGACGGCATGTAGCGGAGACCAAGACGATTAGTTTTAGCGTAGGAACTCAAGTCTAGAAAAGAAACTTTCTCCCGCCACACGCGGTGTACCACAACACACGTTCAGATCTCCCGGAATTTCGGTGCCACTGACTAGAGTGTTACATACGTCGTTCAACTATCATCTGATGTCCCATGCCCACTACAGATTTGTTTACATGCCCTTCTGTTAATTTTGTGATATGTCCAGAGAGGATTATACATGATATTGTGCTTGTGGTCTGTTTCATACTGTACTACTGTACCCGCCCAGAGAGATTTGTATCTGCTGTTGTGCTTGTGGCCTTTGCTCGTACTGTAAATCTGCACAGTAGTACTCACTTGTTAGTTGTACCAGCGGGCCTCGGGAACGGGTATTTTTACCAACATCAGGGCCGAGTGGGATGCTCCATGGCGGTGCCACACACACGATTTTGAAGAGGCTGTATTCAAAGGACGCGACGACGAGTACCAGAAACGTAGCAGGGAGACTGAATGTGGACCACCAAACTGGCTGGCGTATTCTGCATGAGCAGGAACGACATATGTACCAATCACAGAAGATACAGGCAATGCAGACTCAGGATATTGTGTCAATAGTCCGCTTCTGCAAGTGATTCCTGCACCGTTGTCTGGACGAGTCCGACTTCCCACAGTGGACCCTTTCTATGGTTCAAATGGCTCTAAGCACTATGGGACTTAACATCTGAGGTCATCAGTCCCCTAGCCTTAGAACTACTTAAATCTAACGAACCTAAGGACATCATACACATCCATGCCCGAGGCAGGTTCGAACCTGCGACCGTAGCAGCCGCGTGGTTCCGGACTTAAGCGCCTAGAACCGCTCGGCCACAGCGCCCGGTGGACCTTTTCTAAGAATGAAGCTAAGTTAACCAGGAAAGGTGTTCTCAATTCCAACAACAGCCATGTGTGGGGCTAATGACAACGCGCGTGTATACGATATGAACATTTGGGCCGGGTTTCTGGATGGACGTGTGACTGGGCCGTGCCTTGTTGCACCACATCTCATGGGTGTCGTGTACTTATCATTCCTTGACGGCGTACTGCGTGGACTTATGGATGATGTGCCACTGCATGTGCGTCAAGACTTGTGGCTCCAACACATCTTATATATCAGGTGCGGTCCGAGATCATTTGGAGCAACGCTTTGGCCAACAGTGTGTAGGTCGTGATGGCCTGACTGCTTGGCCTCCAAGTTCTCCCAATTTGAAGTGGCTACACTACTATCTGTGAGGTCACGTAAAAGCTTGGAATCACGAGACCCCTGTGGCACCCGAGGAAGGGCTACGGGCGCGGGTTATGGCTGCGGCAGATACTGGAGGACCAGGGATTGGTTATCGTGTGTACCAGAACATGGTACGTACGTTCCGTATCTGTGCTGGTGTTGGTGATCCTCACATCGAGCCCCATTTGTAAGTGGTCCCAGACGACAAGCAGTGGGAGTGAGAGAGCAATGGATGTTATGATGTTTTGCGTACAGCGGGAAAACAGTACGTTTGCCGACACGAGTTTCTACGCTAAATGTAATTGTCTCGGTCGCCACTCCCAAGTGCTCAAAGTCTGTATAGGGAATTTAGTTTCACGCTGCGTAGAGCGGATTGGGCAGGCTTGGCGACCCCACGTCCTTCGCGGCGGTGCTGTCGCGGGCGGACAGGCCGAGCCGTCGCTCGCCAAGGACAGGCAGAGGCATGGCGGGGGGCGGGGTGCCTCCTGCCGCCAGCGGACAATACGTGCTTTTGTCCCGGCGCGGCTGCGCTGCGCCCGCGGTCTGGCTGGACGCTCGGGCTGGCCTGCCGGGGCGAGATGCCCGCGCGCAGATGCCGCCTCGCGCATAATGTGCCACACGCTGCATGACGGGCGGCCTTGCTGCGAAATTAATTCCGTCTCCTCTATTTATTCAGCCGTTCCTACATATGTATGCGCGGGGCATTTTATCGCTCAGCGACATTCTCGGCGCATTCTGCTGCATCGATGTGTACTCGAAAATCTCTTAGAGGTATTTATAGTCATACTAGAGAGCAGAAATTGTTCTTCTTGCAGCTCTTGGATCACAAAATCTCCACGAACTAATCTTTGTCTCTTTTCTAGGATGTCGTCATCAGCCATCTATCTTCCGGTGCTGCATGAAGGCCTTCTTTAGGCTTTTCCTGCGTTGCAACCTTCATCTATATTACTCCATGCTACAACCGCGCGTATTCTACACTACTGGCCATTAAAATTACTACACCACGAAGATGAAGTGCAACAAACCGGAAATTTAACCGACAGGTAGAAGATGCTGTGATATGCAAATGATTAGCTTTTCAGAGCATTCACACAAGGTTGGCGCCGGTGGCGACACCTACAACGTGCTGACATGAGGAAAGTTTCCAACCGATTTCTCATACACAAACAGCAGCTGGCCGGCGTTGCATGGTGGAACGTTGTTGTGATGCCTCGTGTAAGGAGGAGAAATGCGTACCATCACGTCAGATTGTAGCGGTTTATCGTATCGCGACATTGCTGCTCGCGTTTGTCGAGATCCAATGACTGTTAGCAGAATATGGAATCGGTGGGTTCAGGAGGGTAATACGGAACGCCGTGCTGGATACCAACGGCCTCGTATCACTAGCAGTCGAGATGACAGGCATCTTATCCGCATGGCTATAACGGATCGTGCAGCCACGTGTCGATCCCTGAGTCAACAGATGGGGACGTTTGCAAGACAACAACCATGTGCACGAACAGTTCGACGACGTTTGCAGCAGCATGGACTATCAGCTGGGAGACCATGGTTGCGGTTACCCTTGGCGCTGCATCACAGACAGGAGCGCCTGCGATGGTGTACTCAACGACGAACCTGGATGTACGAATGGCAAAACGTCGTTTTTTCGGATGAATCCAGGTTCTGTTTACAGCATCATGATGGTCGCATCCGTGTTTGGCGACATCGCGGTGAATGCACATTGGAAGCGTGTATTCGTCATCGCCACACTGGCGTATCACCCGGCTTGATGGTGTTGGGTGCCATTGATTACACGTCTCAGTCACCTCTTGTTAACATTGACGGCATTTTGAACAGTCGACGTTACATTTCAATTGTGTTACGACCCGTGGCTCTACCCTTCATGCGATCCCTGCGAAACCCTACATTTCAGCAGGATAATGCACGACCGCATGTTGCAGGTCCTGTACGGGCCTTTCTGGATACAGAAAATGTTCGACTGCTGCCCTGGCCAGCACATTCTCCAGATCTCTTCCCAACTGAAAACGTCTGGTCAATGGTGGCCGAGCAACTGGCTCGTCACAATACGCCAGTCACTACTCTTGATGAATTGTGGTATCGTGTTGAAGCTGCATGGGCAGCTATACCTGTACACGCCATCCAAGCTCTGTTTGACTGAATGCCGAAGCGTATCAAGGCCGTTATTACGGCCAGAGGTGGTTGTTCTGGGTTCTGATTTCTCAGGATCTATGCACCCAAATTGCGTGAAAATGTAATCACATGTCAATTCTAGTATAATATATTTGTCCAACGAATACCCACTTATTATCTGCATTTCTTCTTGGTGTAGCAGTTTTAATGGCCAGTAGTGTAACTTCATTTACCCATCTTCTGTCTTCTTCTTCTCTTGTCCTTTGGACTCCAGCAAAGGATCTCTATACAAACATCTACATCAGTACTAAGCAAGTCATTTGACGCTGTGGTAGCACTATCTGATCCTCCTTCCGTTCCACGATCCATTCACGAATAGCGCATGGGGGAGAATGATGGTCGGTAAGCATCTGTATGAGCTATAATTTCTGAATATTTTTCGTTGTGGTCATTTCACGAGACGTGTGTGAGATGATGTAATATGTTGTCTGACTCTTCCTGGAAAGATCTCTCTCGGAATTTAAAAGTAAATCCATTCACAATGCCTCTCTTGTAGCGTCTGCCACTGGAGTTCGATGAGCGTCCTTGTAACGCTCTCGCGTCAACTAAACGACTGTGTGACGATACGCACTGCCCTTCGTTGGATCTTTTATTTTAGCCCCACCTGTAACTGTCCTAGAGTGATGTGCGATACCCAAGAATCCTTCTAACAAGTGTTTTGTAAACTACTTCTTTCGTGGATGACTTATATTTCCTTAGGATTCTTCCTGTAAGTCTCAGTCTAGCATCTGGTTTTCGAACTATTTTCTTTATTTGCTCATTCCACTGGAGATAGCTTCGTATGGTTACTCCTATATATTTTACGGTAGATAGTGTTTCCAGCAATTAGTCATCAACGGTATAGTTGTGATCTAATACGAATGAGTAATGTGCTACATTTATTTGGATTTAAATCCATTCAATTGTATACATGTCCAGGCCACCTACATTTGATTTTTATTACAGCCATAAAGAGCTCATAATGTCAACTGTAGGAAGAGTGGCAAGTTGTCGTATGTTGGGAGAGTTCGACTCATGTCTGGTGGACCTATCAAGATGACAACATACAGAACGCTTGTGCAACGCTGTTTCCGGTACTTCTCAAGTTATTTGAATCGTACCAGGTCGGATTAAAGCAAAAAGAAATTCATATTCGTGATGCGGATTTATTACCGATCGCATCGATTAATACGAGGGCCTAACGGAAATGCCGCATATACGTAGATGAAAATCCTTAAATATTCTAATTATTAAAGAGTGTTTACACTTTTCTGTTATTACTTTTGTCGTACCTAATAGCCTCTGTACCTGAAGACAGTCATTCTGTCCGTTTTCTGTATATTTACCATACTATACAGGGTGCATCTGGAATGAATGTAGAAAATGAGAGGGCTGGTAGAGTGGGCCATAACCACCATATTTCACACAGCAACCCATGTGCGCACCCCTTAGCGCAGGGCGCGAGGCGTCGTTGCACAGCGCCGCGCGCCGCGAAGAGGGTAAGCATAGAACATGCCAACCGAGCCGTCATAGTATCAGGTCTGCAGCGCGACGATTTCTCTGTATTTGTGATACCAATGTAAAAGAGTACGGCCTTTATCTGCAAACAATTACAAAAAGTGCTCGAAATTATATCTTCCTGCTTCAATGCACGCTGTGCAACGACGCTGGAGTGACTTTCGCACTCTTTCAAATACTCCTGGCAAAATGAAAATTGTATCGGAGGCTGCCATAATGTGCGCTGTCAGCTCTTCATCATTCTCAATGGATGTTTCGCAAACAACAGATTTCAGGTGGCTCCAGAAGAAAAGTATCAATGTTAGTCAAGTCGGGAGAACGTGCAGGTCATGCCACCGGCCATCCCATCCTATCCATTTTTCACCAGAGGATTCATCGAAATGCGCAGGTGCACCAGTGTGTTGGTACCACATTCGCTGTCGCACGTTGTGTGAAACATGTTTCAACGACTCTGGCCGTTGCGTTCAGTCGTCGGGGTTGCATGTGTGGACCGACCAAATTATCGCCCACCAAGCGGGCCCAAGTGTTGGCAGCACAGCGATGTTTCTGACCACGAACAAAGGGGGCGTGCGGATTCTGCCTTTCCCACACGTGTTGATTGTGGTTATTGAACGTACCATCTCATGTAAAGGATGCCTCATCCGTGAAAAGAACACGGTTCGGAAAGTCCGACTGTGTAACATACCTTTGCTAAAAACACTGGCAGAATTCAATTCGACGTGGAAAATCGTCGGGGTTAAGGGCGTGAACCTTCTGAAGGCTGCGGGGGTTCAACACATCTTGTGCCACGTATGCCATATTGTGGAATGGCTTGCAGCCATTTTCCGTTCAGCAGGCCGCGAACTTGTCGAGTGCGTGTTTTCCAGCATTGTTAATGCCTCGTCTTCAAGCCCTAGTATACGCTCTGTGCGTTGACTACCACGCCCGTCAGGCAAAACGCAAAATGAATACACCGGTTTTCGAAGTAGGTCTTAAATGCACTTGTGCCATTACGAGAACATGCCAGTGGAGACTGTACCTCACGTGAACCTGTCTCTCGTAGGAACCTGTGGATGGCAGTAAATGTGCATGGATCTGGCACGCGACGATTCAGCAACCACCGACCTTGCAAACGTTGGACAGCGTGAACATTTCCTTCAGCTGCTTCGTAAGCATTTTGCATGTCTCCCTTTTCCTCCCAAGAAAGCGCTCCATTTCCTATCCGCTCTACACAGTAACAAACACAACAGTGCCCCGTTTGATAACAAACTGACGCTGGACAGTGTTTTCAACGACGCGTTGCGCCATACGCTGAGGGAGACGGACATGGCTTGCTATGTGAAACATGCTTGTTATGACCTACTCTACTAGCCCTCTCATTTTGTCCATTAATTTCAGATACACCTTGTATATTCAATGACAACAAGATTTGCTGCTTCTTCTCAATTTAGGAGCCATGTGCTATTTGTATCTTACCGTTTCATTATTCCTGTACAGTCTGTGCTTCTTATGCTGTGTAAAGCGCACATGAAAGGTACTACTTCGCATGATTTCCCTCGTGTATATTACCTGGCGTGTTTACGCTATGGCTAAGACACTAGAAGAAAGAGCAGTTAATAAAATCCTCGTTTTGCTGTACACAATTACCCTTGGCTTTTTTTATGCAGTCAAAAAGCGGGAATAGTAAATTTAAATACATAGCTGTTATCACCATCACTGTCTAATTGAACAAATGCTCAGTCTCATATGACCACGTTGTCAATGCGACGATAAACTAAAAAAGTCTTCCATTTTTAAGTTATAATTTCATGTGCTTTGCCTACATACGCATCATTATGCTGAGAGAATTGGGTGTTACTTTCCTGTTCAGCTATTGAAGTCTCCAAAGGTTTAAGGTGGAAGCTGTCATGCTCGAATTCTTCTGTAACATATGCTTTAAAATACAACTAGCCAATAATTAAGGGGCTCCGGAACGCCCTATACTTGCAATGTTAAAATAACGCTTATAAATTACATCTTTCCTCACAAAGTATTTGAGGTAGGAAGTTGAACTTTTTACAGATTATTTATTGGAATATGGGCTACAACTTAACACAGGGATTTTACAAAATTTTAGTTCAGTTATTAAAGATGATTTTTTTTCAATTGTAATGAAAATTCACAACATTTTTTTGCAATTTTTTATTTATATATTCAAAAATATACAGTTTTTTGGAAAAAGGCTGTGTTAAATTATGCAGAAGGTACTGTGTAACATTTACTGAAAGTTTGAAACAAATATGTTTGGAAGATCTTTAGAAAACATGTAATTAGTATGAGAAAATAAAAGTTTTGGGAATCGAGCGACAAAGATTGGATTAACTTTTTAGTGCATTCCAGGTCCATAGAATGGATTATCTTCATCCTCTGCAAACTCCTCCTCCAGCTTCCTCTTGTTCCTCCTCCTGTTTACTCTTGCTTGTATTTCTAGACTCTTTACAGCCCTGTCTGCAGCCCGAAGGCGTTCCTGGTCTAAAGCAAGCATCGCTCGTTGTTGTGTTCGTAGATTTTGCTACCATTTTCTTCAGTTGCAGTTACTGCAACACTGTTCCAAAAGGTGGTCATGTATGAACACTTATCACATTTCAGTTGTATTTCACTAGCAAGTCCTACGTGCTTTATTATGGAGAGTTCCAGACCAACTTCACTACAATGAATACGTCTTACACAGTTTGAAAAAATTCCTTTGAGAACCGAAATATCAAATATTTCATTCACATCCGATTCGCCCATAAAACATTCATAGTTTTCACTCATTGAACCAAGCTTCTTCTGTGAAGTATTTTCTTTCCCACTTTGACTGCTATGGGCAGGTGTACTTGAGAGGTTAGGTTCACTCACTTGGTTATCGTCTTTATTGTTTACAGTAATAACACATACCTTTGGCTTTCCAACATTTCTCCTTTTCTTAAAAGCCTTCAGAGGATTTCTAATAACTTTACTTTTACTCATTATTGTTGTTGTTGTGGTCTTCAGTCCTGAGACTAGTTTGATGCAGCTCTCCATGCTACTCTATCCTGTGCAAGCTTTTTCATCTCCCAGTACCTACTGCAACCTACATCCTTCTGAATCTGCTTAGTGTATTCATCTCTTGGTCTCCCTCTACGATTTTTACCCTCCACGCTGCACTCCAATACTAAATTGGTGATCCCTTGATGCCTCAGAACATGTCCTACCAACCGATCCCTTCTTCTGGTCAAATTGTGCCACAAACTTCTCTTCTCCCCAATCCTATTCAATACTTCCTCATTAGTTATGTGTTCTACCCATCTAATCTTCAGCATTCTTCTGTAGCACCACATTTCGAAAGCTTCTATTCTCTTCTTGTCCAAACTATTTATCGTCCATGTTTCACTTCCATACATGGCTACACTCCATACAAACACTTTCAGAAAGGACTTCCTGACACTTAAATCTATACTCGATGTTAACAAATTTCTCTTCTTCAGAAACGCTTTCCTTGCCATTGCCAGTCTACATTTTATATCCTCTCTACTTCGACCATCATCAGTTATTTTGCTCCCCAAATAGCAAAACTCCTTTACTACTTTAAGTGTCTCATTTCCTAATCTAATTCCCTCAGCATCACCCGACTTAATTAGACTACATTCCATTATCCTCGTTTTGCTTTTGTTGATGTTCATCTTATATCCTCCTTTCAAGACACTGTCCATTCCATTCAACTGCTCTTCCAAGTCCTTTGCTGTCTCTGACAGAATTACAATGTCATCGGCGAACCTCAAAGTTTTTATTTCTTCTCCATGAATTTTAATACCTACTCCGAATTTTTCTTTTGTTTCCTTTACTGCTTGCTCAATATACAGATTGAACAACATCGGGGAGAGGCTACAACCCTGTCTTACTCCCTTCCCAACCACTGCTTCCCTTTCATGTCCCTCGACTCTTATAACTGCCATCTGGTTTCTGTACAAATTGTAAATAGCCTTTCGCTCCCTGTATTTTACCCCTGCCACCTTTAGAGTTTGAAAGAGAGTATTCCAGTCAACATTGTCAAAAGCTTTCTCTAAGTCTACAAATGCTAGAAACGTAGGTTTGCCTTTCCTTAATCTTTCTTCTAAGATAAGTCGTAAGGTCAGTATTGCCTCACGTGTTCCAGTGTTTCTACGGAATCCAAACTGATCTTCCCCGAGGTTGGCTTCTACTAGTTTTTCCATTCGTCTGTAAAGAATTCGTGTTAGTATTTTGCAGCTGTGACTTATTAAACTGATAGTTCGGTAATTTTCACATCTGTCAACACCTGCTTTCTTTGGGATTGGAATTATTATATTCTTCTTGAAGTCTGAGGGTATTTCGCCTGTTTCATACATCTTGCTCACCAGATGGTAGAGTTTTGCCAGGACTGGCTCTCCCACGGCCGTCAGTAGTTCCAATGGAATATTGTCTACTCCGGGGGCCTTGTTTCGACTCAGGTCTTTCAGTGCTCTGTCAAACTCTTCACGCAGTATCATATCTCCCATTTCATCTTCATCTACATCCTCTTCCATTTCCATAATATTGTCCTCAAGTACATCGCCCTTGTATAGACCCTCTATATACTCCTTCCACCTTTCTGCTTTCCCTTCTTTGCTTAGAACCGGGTTTCCATCTGAGCTCTTGATATTCATACAAGTCGTTCTCTTATCTCCAAAGGTCTCTTTAATTTTCCTGTAGGCGGTATCTATCTTACCTCTAGTGAGATAGGCCTCTACATCCTTACATTTGTCCTCTAGCCATCCCTGCTTAGCCATTTTGCACTTCCTGTCGATCTCATTTTTGAGACGTTTGTATTCCTTTTTGCCTGTTTCACTTACTGCATTTTTATATTTTCTCCTTTCATCAATTAAATTCAATATTTCTTCTGTTACCCAAGGATTTCTACTAGCCCTCGTCTTTTTACCTACTTGATCCTCTGCTGCCTTCACTACTTCATCCCTCAAAGCTACCCATTCTTCTTCTACTGTATTTATTTCCCCCATTCCTGTCAATTGCTCCCTTATGCTCTCCCTGAATCTCTGTACAACCTCTGGTTCTTTTAGTTTGTCCAGGTCCCATCTCCTTAAATTCCCACCTTTTTGCAGTTTCTTCAGTTTTAATCTACAGGTCATAACCAATAGATTGCGGTCAGAGTCCACATCTGCCCCTGGAAATGTCTTACAATTTAAAACCTGGTTCCTAAATCTCTGTCTTACCATTATATAATCTATCTGATACCTTTTAGTATCTCCAGGGTTCTTCCATGTATACAACCTTCTTTCATGATTCTTAAACCAAGTGTTAGTTATGATTATGTTGTGCTCTGTGCAAAATTCTACCAGGCGGCTTCCTCTTTCATTTCTGTCCCCCAATCCATATTCACCTACTATGTTTCCTTCTCTCCCTTTTCCTACACTCGAATTCCAGTCACCCATGACTATTAAATTTTCGTCTCCCTTCACAATCTGAATAATTTCTTTTATTTCATCATACATTTCTTCAATTTCTTCGTCATCTGCAGAGCTAGTTGGCATATAAACTTGTACTACTGTAGTAGTACTCATTATTATACTTCAACAAAACAGAGACTCAAGAAACAGAATTAATTACGAATATTTTCGAGATAACGACAGAGTAAATAAACATGAAACAATCGACAATCACACCAGCGATATATATTGAACCATCACAGGTTAGCCACAACACATACTGTATCTCACATCACTAAAATGTACCTGATGAACACGGACGTTAATAATAACACCATTTGACAGAAGTTTAACAGCGCCACAGTGGGTCACGCCCATGTAGAACACATTTCAAAAAAAATTTAAAAATGGTTGTAGTCTTCGGAATTGAATAAATTATATATCTATTAAAAGGTAATAGTCTGCAGATTCAGAAAACGCAAAAAAGTAAAAATTGAACTTTTCATGATTTTGAGCCTTTCCGGAGCCCCTTAAATTATAGCAAAGCCTCAGATTGTGTCTATGCTAATGTGCTGTGGCGCGGTTTATAGCAAAATGCTGCCAGTATACAATAGTTACGAGGCTGAAGCTCCACTATTTGTCATAGACGTAACGAACAGCAGCGGCGATGTACAACAGATGAAAAAATAGTAAAGGATGTCATGTTTTTCACCTGTAGTTTAAATTGAGCTTATAATGCTTTACCTCTTATATTTATACCAAGGCACTGATCTCGTTAGATGCGAGTCTTCAGCCTGGAATCTCACTGAATGGAGTAAAATTGCCTCCAGTAATGCGTCCCGTTTCGAAGTGAGAACCAATGATCAGCGACGATGACCAGTGAAAAGCTTGTCCAGAGACGCATTGGACAGCGGTGGACCGGCCGCTGTCGCTGAGCGTTTCTAGGCGCTTCAGTCCGGAACCGTGCTGCTGCTACGGTCGCAGGTTCGAATCCTGCCTCGGGCATGGGTGTGTGTGATGTCCTTAGATTAGTTAGGTGTAAGTACTTCTAAGTCTAGGGGACTGATGACCTCAGATGTTAAGTCCCATCCAATCAGGAGTGACAGCCTAGGGTGCTTTTTTTTTCTTTTCATAGCAGAACCCCTTTGGTTGTCATTCGCAGCACCCTTGCAGCACAGCGGTACGTCGAAGATATTCTGCGCCTCGATTTGTTGCCTTTCATGGCAAGCTATCCAGAACTTACATTTCAGGAAGACAATGCTCACCCGCACACGGCCAGAGTTTCCACTGTTTGTCTTCGTGTCTGCCAAACCCTACATTGACCAGCAAGGTCGTCGGATTTCCCCCATTTGAGAACGTTTGCAGCATTTCGGGTAGGGTCCTCCAACCAGCTCCGGATCGCGGCGACCTAACGCTCCATTGAACTGAATTTGGCACGATATCCTTCACGGATACATCCAGCAACTCTTGTCAATGAGTGTCAAGCCGAATAACTGCTTGCATAAGGGACCAATGCGTTATTAACTTGCCCATGTTGTCAAGCTATTTCTCTTGAACAAATCATCCATTTTTTCTGAAACTGTAATAATTTGTTTGTCTGTACATATGAATCACATCTATCGATTTCCATCACGTTCGGATAATTCCTTCGTGGTGAGTGGTTTTTTTGTTTTGTTTTAGAGTGTATTTACTTCTGCTCTGGCGGCACAGTTTATTTAGAATGAGACTTTGAATTCTGCGGGAGTCCTTCTCTCACCCACCTTAAACGTTCGAACGATAAGTCAAACATGAAAGCCAGCAGATAAATTGAATTATATTACGTGCATTAGATTGCCCCCGGATCTGCAGAGAAGTAAAATCTCTCTCATTGGTGATTTCCGTGCGACGGCTAAATATGGAAATTGCTCTCGCGCTAATTTCTGTTGACTTCGTTACTCAATTCCCCCTATCTCATAAATAATTTACGCATCGGCCAGCTGTGTCAGTTTGTATTTCCGGCAGGGTGGCTGGCTGCGTGAGGCAGCAATCACTCTTCCCGCGGTCGTGAATCCTCGAGCCCTAACTGTCTGTTGTGCGCCGCGCTGAGTTATTACGTTTTCTTCCCGGCTGTGCCTCTTTCATTAGCTCAGAATGAAAATTTCGTAATAATCCGTTTGGCGGCCTCGCCCTGGATACGTGCTGTTTTTGTTAACAGCCGTCCCGCCCTGCCCCCCGGCAGGCGTGTCCTTCCTACTGCATTGCCGCCTCAAAGTTTCTGTCCTCGCAGCCTACCCCCGCCGTTTTTCCAATTAATTTATTTCTTCGCTGTCTGTCGTCGCTGCTACTTTCGGAATGTTACACTTACACGCTAAATTACTATTCGAAACAATTGAACAGGTGGACTTAATAATGGGTTCAACGCCGTGAGTCTGTTTGTGAACCGCGCGCGGTAGCCAAGCGGTCTTGGGCGCCTTGCCTCGGTTCGCGCGCCTCCCCCACGTCGGAGATTCGAGTCCTCCCTCGGGCACGGGTGTGTGTGTTGTCCTTAGCGTAAGTTAGTTTAAGTTAGGTTAAGTAGTGTGTAAGCCTAGAGACCGATGATCTCAGCTGTTTGGTCCCATCGGAGCGTACCACAAATTTCCAAATTTTCCTGTTTGTGAAAAACAAAACAGACAAGAAGTTACGTCTTAGCAAAGGCTGGAATAGAAGGATTTTTTCGAGAACAAAGATAGTGCTTTGATAACAGTGAGGCATTCTTTTAAAAACTGTATGCAACGCAATTTTGGAAATATTAGGAGCTGGCTTCGGCTGACACTGAATTTTATGCAACACCCAGTCAAACAGCAACGGCCTAAGAACAAAAATATAAACAAATCAGAAATGTGTTCCACGTGACACAACATTAATTTTTTCTCGTCATTAAGAATTTACGTGGTTACGTAGAGGGTGAAAAAATGGTCAAATTTGTGTGAAATCTTATGGGACTTAACTGCTAATGTCATCAGTCCCTAAGCTTACACACTACTTGACCTAAATTATCCTAAGGACAAACGCATACGCCCATGCCCGAGGGAGGACTCGAACCTCCGCCGGGACCAGACGTAGAGGGTGATTCAGCTGCCTCTGCCTGTGGGTTTTATGCAACCCACAACGTCTTCAAATAGCGCATGGCCTCTCTGCGCGCTAGTTATTAGTCCTACAGAAAAAATGAACAGGACCTTTTTGCAGAAAATTTAATGTAGTTGAATTTTGTACTAGCGTACGTTTGTACTAGAGGCCAGAGTTTTCGAATTATTCAAGTTATTCAAGAAAAACCTATAAAAGTGATATTAAATTTAACTATATTATGTTTCTTACAAAAGTTTCTATTTATATTTCTGTAGAACTAACAGGGAGCGAGCGAGAGAATATGAAAATATAGCACGTGGTTTTTGAAGGTACTACAGGTTGCATGAAGTCCACGGTTAGGGGAGCTGAATCATCCAGTCTAACAATAAAACACAAAATGATATTATTTAATAAAATATGTGCAACCTTTGAACTTGAGCCAGCCGTGACGATACACCACCTGACAAGAAAACTGAAGCATCCAAAAGACATGTAAACGTAATATTAAATAATGAGACAGAACAGTCACTCGAGGGAATTACTGTTGTTGGAGTTTAGTTTTGTTACCAGATATGGTAGGGAGTATAAGGAGTGTGACCAGCATCAGATGTCAAGTGAGCGCTGTGAAGGACACACTCCTGTGAGACTTATCAGAGTTTGATAGGGGCCTAATTGTGGGTCTACATTGGCGGCTGGTCGGATCGTGCACTATACGTATTTCTCGGGCATTCAGGTGTGACAGTAGCCCGATGTTGGACTGCATGGGAACGGGCATATTTGTCGTGAAGATGATGTTTGGTTTGGGGGGGGGGGGGGGGGGCACTCAACTGCGTGGTTATCAGCGCCCATATAAAGTCGCAATTTTTACACAGTACAATTTTTACACAATCCAATCTAGCCACTGTCACGAATGATGATGATGATGAAATGATGAGGACAACACAAACACCCAGCTCCCGGGCAGAGAAAATCCCCAACCACGCCGGGAATGTGGCCGAGCGGTTGTAGGTGCTTCAGTCCGGAACCGCACTGCTGCTACGGTCACAGGTTCGAATCCTGCCCCGGCACGGGTGTGTGTGATGTCCTTAGGTTAGTTAGGTTTAAGCAGTTCTAAGTCTAGGGGACTGATGACCTCAGATGTTAAGTCCCATTGTGCTTAGAGCCATTTGAACCATTTTGAACCGGCCGGGAATCGAAACGGGGTTACTTGTCTTGTAGTTTCCGGTTGACTGCGTGTGACCACCAAAAGGGAATATAACCGTATTTTGTACCAAGCACATCGTGACCCCTTCACATCTGCGCCTTCTATCCTAGAACTTGTAATAGGGTCCGTGCAACATGCTGTTTTATCTTCCACCATTGATCGAAACTAGAAGCACCCGAAGTAGAGAATTACTGACCCATACGGTGCGCTGACTTTAACACATAATAAACGGTTGCGTTTAGAGCTGAACCGTGACCGGAAGGCATGGACTAGTCATGAATGGTGTCGCACTGTGTTCAACAATGAATCGCGGTTTGCACTACCGCGGATGACCACCACCGGCGAGTATGGCGGCGATCTTACGCAGTCTCGTCGATTAAGTGTCTAAGCACATACCGTCACGAAACGGAACCAGCGCGTGCGGTCGGTAATGGAGAAGACAGGTTTACCTTGCGAATTCTACAAAAATTGTATCTCATCTATAAAGGAGACAGCGTACTGAACACTAGTGCGACCCATTCTTGACTGCTGTTCGAGTGTTTGGGATCGCCATTAGGTCGGATTAAAGTAAGACACCGAAGCTATCAGGAGCGTGCTTCTATATTTGTTAGCGGTAAGTTCGATCAACATGCGAGTACTACGAAAATGCCTAGTGAACTCATATGGAAATCCAGGAGGGGAAACGATGTTTTTGTCGAGAAACTATTGAGAAAATTTAGAGAACCGGCGTTTTTGGCTGACTGTAGAGGGATTCCACTGCCTTCAAAGTACCTTTCACGTATGAACTACGAGGATAAGATGAGAGAAATTGGAGCTCATGCGGAGGCACGTAGACAGTCGTTTTCCCCTCGATTCATTTGCGAGTGGCAGGAAAGGGAACTAGCTAGCAGTGATAAAAGATGCCCTCGGCCACGGTCGTTGGTGGCTTGCGGAATTTGTAGCAAGATGTACTTCGTTAGTGATACCAGCAGGGATTTTTTCTCAGACTTCATATACTGTTTCAAATAGCAGATTCCTGCCAACACATAAATTTTGTCAGTGTTCATACCTAAACTGCAACGCTACTGCATTTGCAACACAACTACAAAAAACAGCTTTCTCAGGAACTAAAGTTGCCTCTAAACGAAGTTCTGCCGTTTTCCATAAATACTGTATGTCGTACCACGCGCAGTACAACGCGAAGGTGTAATAAATCTAGCACGAAGTCGAGTATGACCATTAACGCCGCACCTCATCACCCAATAGTAATAAGTGTATGGAACTCCTGCGCAGTTCCAGCTGTCGTTTTCGTCCGTAGAGTGCCGTTTGTCAAGGTGTTAGTTGGCTGTGGGGCTAGAACTGAGTTCCACCGGGAGCGCCGAGCACCGAGTGCAGCCCTAATTGGCCCGTGGACGTCTCCTCCCTATATCATTTTCCGTGTTAATCTCAAGTGTTGCAATTCACCGGTTTCCTGTTTCAAAGAGGTGTATGTATATAGAGGAGAGCTCCAGTCCTGGAACATCTTAACTCGAGGTGTTCGTTACGTCAGCGGACGTGTGGAGTGAAATGTCAACGTCATCTGGATTCGATGCCTCAGAGCTCTTGATAGGGAAGAGAGTTAAGCAAAATTGACGGCTAATAATTATGTGGGAGAGCTGTTTCCAATGTAACTTTCATTCCACTTTGAACACGAGGGTAACGACGTTTTCACGTGTAGGAAGGAGTCAGGATGGAAAGAGTATAAGAGATCTGTGCACATATTCAAATAGTAGAATGCACGCAGAAGCTATATTCGCGGAAGTTGTGACACGCCAAGCTTATTTTCGAGAGAAAGAACTCCCTGCAGGCGCATGTCTGTGAGGTATGGTGTTAATTTATCTGGGAAGTTGAGGTCGATATGAATGAAATGTTTTTGCAAATACTGTTGCACATTGAAACAGCGATACGTATGCACAAGGTTTGTAAGAGAAAGTTACGTCCAGTACAAGTGTTTTATTTTGTGAAGAAACCATCATGAAGGGATACGACACGTTAGATTAAAGTTAAAATTTTCTGGGGTGTCAGGCCGCGTCATATTTCTTCTAAAATAATCGACGTTTCGATCCCTCTGCTGGGATCTTCTTCAGGATCTTCCGATATCCACTATTGCTAAAACACACTAGCAATAGTGAACACAGGAAGACCCTGAAGAAGATCCCAGCAGAAGGGTGGAAACGTCGATTATTTTAGAGGAAATATCACGCGGCCTAACACCCCAGAAGATTTTAACTTAATTGGAGTTTCTGCCAGCAGCTGCCGAGTACGGTTTACAGAAAGACGAAGGGAAACGGAGATTGGTGGCTGTTGGTCAACACAGATTTCCCTCATGTGATAGGGAACGTTCTACACAATACAATATTTGTACGTTGGAGATGTATTTCCTGAAACCGTCTAAAACTCTAGGTACCGCAGTCATACTTTTCTTAAGTACAGCTTTATAATGTGGCGCAGTTGATAAGAAACTGGAATCATATTCTGGAGTTTATGGATTCAAATCTCCGTCTCCTAATCCTCATTTAAGTTTTCTTACAATTTCTTAAAATCACTTGGGAACATTCCTGGGTATATCTTCTGAAAAGCTCATGACTGACAGCCTTCCCGGTCCTCAAACGCTTTCAGCTTCTGCTACGTCTCTAATGGCCTCATCGTCAGAACGCTACACATCAATCTTCCTTCCTTCCTTCTCCCTTCACTTTCAGTTTTCATTTTTTTATGTTGTTTTCGGTGTAGGTAACAACAAAACTAAAAATGCTCAATGAAGAGTCTGTGACAGCGTTGCAGACTTCACTTTGCATAGCAGCTCTGCAGAGCCCCAAACTGCTAGTAATGCCTGTGAACAGGAAAATGATTTAGCAGTTTGTGCCCATTTTTTGAGTACCTTGTCATAGAATACAGCCGTGGCATTAGTTATTACAGGTCAGTTGCCTCTCACTCTGTATCGTTGCTGGGTACTCCACCTATATTCACACAACAATAATAACTACTAATGGTCACTCTCAACGCGTCTCCTCTTTATCTTTTTTCTTTAATGTCTTTTATTTCTTTGCTCTACTCTCTACCTCACTGTCATTCGCAGATCTCACAGTAGCTTCTGTAACACTTGAATAACCATACCCCTTAGTTTGATGATTAATTCACGGCAACCCCAGTGCTAACTGAATTCATTTTCCTTCTGTTACTCGTAAATTTAAGTCTGAAACGTGTTCACGTAACCCACCTCATAAACGTGCATTTCCGCTACGATCATCCGACTACTTGCTTTCATGCGCAACTTTTTGACGCATCGGTGTTAATGCTAAGGTACCTATTACAATGCACGACAACAAGGTAGAATGCCCAAAATACAAAATAAATAGCATTGGATACGGGATGCTAACAAACAGACTGGTCCTGAGTAAGGAATATTTCCTACTATGGCTTACTGATACCAGTGAGGGAATGAAAGATGGAAACTCGAATTGGAAAATTCATCTTCACACCATAATCCCGATTCGACGTGAACGTGTAGTGCCCCTTCTCCTCCCAATAACTGACTATGTGAGCCGTGAGAGAGCCATCGGTCAAACTATGTCAGTGAAACAATAAAGTGTTTCAGCCAATTTTCGGGTTGATGACCGTGTTACACAGAGGACAAAGGCATCTGGGTGACAGCATGAGTCGGTGGTCAGCACGTTGTACTGGCGAGGCTGTTTGGGCCGACTGCAGTTCCCCATACCGAAGACTCCACCGACACTCTAAACTCATCTATGGTGCTCTTCACGTCGGCGGGTGCCTTATTTTAACCATTATGTGCGTTCACCTCCAACTGGCGCTAACACCTACTGAGATTTTTATCTCTCTGGTGCGTTGCCGTGAGTGACCTCGAACCGCAATAGGGTCTCTCCTGCAGACTGCACTGTCCCCCTCAAAATAGGCCCATTAGATATTACACACTTATGACGCCGCTTGTTTCAGTCCCCGAAAAACTTAACGGAAATCGATTTTTAAAACAGCTTTTATTTCTCTCAGCGACCCGCTTATTAATCTCATCCGTGCTTGTAAATCGATGACCCTGTTATCAGGAACAGAAAAAAGTCGCACGACAATGTGTCTGGAGAATATGGAAGCTTTAGCATCATTGCATCATTGTTTTGGTCAAAAAAATCCGAACAAGTAAGAAAATATGTGCAAGTGCATTGACGTGGTGCAAAAGGCATAAATTATTTCCCCCACAAATCTGGGCTTTTTTTCGGTTTCCTTCACACAAACATCTCCTTTGACCTTTTGGCAAGTACTCATGGATCACTATGCCGTTAAAATTGAAGAACACGGGGAGCATAACTTTCACAGTTGGGCTCCACGATTCCCAATACCTGCATTCAGACGACTGAGCCTTAGTTTCGACGTCGTATCCGTAAATCCGTGTTTCATCACCTGTTATGACACGTTTCAGTAGCTATACATCTTTGTTGGCTTTATCTGGCGACTTGCATTCGCCTCTGTTTTTTGTTCGAATTTCACAAATTTTTAATTTTTTCTGCCATTTTTCATACCAAAACTATCTGACAAAAAAATTGATGGTATGAGCTACCTGGTATGCCAACATGATCAGCGACTTCTCTGATTATGATTCGGTGTTCGTTCGTAATAATTTCTTTCATTTTTTCCACTATTTTCTCAGCTGATACGCTGACGCGTCCAAGGCTCTCATCACTCTTCAGCGTCTTCACAGCCTTCTGCAAAAAGCTTATACCACTCGTAAACAGTTGATTTACTCACTGCGACGTCAGGAACGTCATCTGGCCACAAAGCTGAATAAAATAAAATTTGCCAAATCTTGAAAAAGGGGATCCCATACTAGGCGGTATAAATGGTAGAGAAAAGAAAGAAACCATCGATTTACTCAGAGCATACTCACAATAACCAAAGTTTGACATTTAGTTAACTTTCCTGCCCTTTAATTCGTTCTTACAGAAAATTTTAACACACATTCTCCGATCCATTTTTTACACACAACAAAAATCTTCTATCCTACCAAAACACATGTAATATTTTTGACGGGTGACGGCAGACGAAATATTCAATATGGCTAACATTGTATAGATACTATTCAGATATATTTACAAGTCGGAATAGTAAAGTACGAGAAATCGCACAGTTTCCGTTACTTTTTTAATATACCTCTTAAATGTAATCGAACAGAAATTTATATCACAGATTAGGTACACGATAAGAATATGATTAGTACTGCAGAACTGTACATGATCCTTGGTTTTGATATTTCAGTGTGATGTGAAACCCCGCGAACGAAATCTCTAATTGTCGCGATATGGAATCAAAAAGGGCCTGGGTATGTTTCGTCTAAGCAGCTTGTATGCGTGAATATTGATGGCATGCAGAACAGAGACGAGTTCGTGCCTTAGCATGACCCACATACATTCTAAGGCCGATACAGCTGTCGAACACCTGGGCAAGAGAAGCATTGGTATAAGCTATTCTTGAAAGAAGACTTATACATTCTTCAGCCCATCTGTTCGAACATTGTCGTGCTGAAATATGACTTTTGAGGCTGTCTGAAGAGAGCAGAACGCCTTCGACTCTAAAGATTCGGAGATGGAGCGGTTCAGATTGCCCTCAGTAGGCTGGTGTGGCTCAAATGGCTCTGAGCACTATGGGACTTAACATCTGAGGTCATCAGTCACCTAGAACATAGAACTACTTAAACCTAATTAACCTAAGGACATCACACACATCCATGCCGGAGGCAGGATTCGAACCTGCGACCGTAGCGGCCGCGCAGGTCCAGACTGTAGCGCCTAGAACCGCTCGGCCACCCCGGCCGGCCAGGCTGATGTGGAGATACTGCATGCAGTGGTGCTGAAAACCAAAAACCACCACACTTGGTCTTTTTCCGTCTTCGTGTTCAACAGTGCTGGCTGCTAGACTGCACTCATCAGGGTAGCATCTAATACCTTACTGTATCACTGGTAGAAGAGAAGTTCGCTCTGGACACTACATATGGGACAAACTGTCTTGCTGTACTCACACGCCTGTTGCAAATTGAAGAGTTTTTTGGTTTCAAGAAAATGAAGTTCAATCACCGGTATTCCACCTGTCTAATTCTCACCTACATATATTCTTCTCAAGTCACCTTTTGATATATGATCGAGGATATTTTTGCTACCACTAACATAGCCCCCTTTTTACTGTTCGGTTAGATTATGGTGTGCGGTAAGTCTATTAACCATACATCAGAAATATTCTTTGAAATATTCTGCAGCAGCTTTGCGTTGGGGTTTAACGCCCCAAGAACACTGACATATGCAACTGTTAGCACTACTTGTCAAGTCGACCCAGCCGCTACAGGCTGGAATACTTTCTCTCCAAGACGAACAATGCCAGTTACAGCGTTCAACTTTCTCTTCCAACACGCTCTTCAATCAGCGACACAAATGTACACCGCAACAGCCTACGAGAAACAGCGACACGTTAGACATACTTCCTACGCAAAGGAGAATCGCCAGTGTTCTGGAGTGACGGCATATAGTTCATGCTTTCCACCAGCTCGTAGAATGCTAACTCAAAACTGTAACACCGTCCGTATGACCTCAAAAGTTCGCCACAGGCGGCGCGTGTGTAAGCGTATCTCTTAGCCGCCGACCAGCGTCTGTGATATGCATGCGCAGTACCGCAACGATGGAGCATATAAGGCCGCGCTTAGCACCTTGTCGTCATTCTTGCGACTCGTTCTGAGGATAGCCGGACGACACGCGGCCGAAATATCAGTGGAAGAAATTTTATTCGCACGGCTGCATGACCGAAATTTAATGGACTATTTGTTACGCCGCGAAAAGTTGAAAACGCACAGTCGTTTTAAGGCACTGATCGTTCTTCTTGGCGACTGGTGGTATATTGCTGGCCCATGTAAGCTGATGTGGCGTAGGCCTGCTTCTGTGGTGATGACTAAGGAGCGTGTTGTAAGAAAAAAAAATAGATCAGCGTTCGTCACTACACGCCAACGGCCTTGCTACAATGGTAATACCGGTTCCCGTCAGATCACTGAAGTTAACCGCTGTCGGCTCTGTTGGCAAGCGGGGTGCACTCAGCCCTTGTGAGGCAAACTGAAGAGCTACTTTATTGGAAAGTAGCGGCTCCGGTCTCGTAAACAGTCAAAACGGACGGGAGAGTGGTGTTCTGACGACATGGCCTTCCACATCCGCATCCAGTGACGCTTGTGGGCTAAGGATGACACGGCGGCCGGTCGGTACCGTTGGGCATTCATGGCCTGTTCGGGACGAGTTTAGTTTAGTTCTTCACAACACAAAGCCCCTGCAGAATATTTCAGAGCATATATACTGTTAGCCAAAACATTATTAGGGAAGCTCAGGTGAATATCTCTCGCTGCATGATACTCTTCCCCTTTTCCTCGCGCCAAAATTCTCGTTATCAAACCAAGTTGTCTTATACTGCGAAGCCCCATGCTCAAAAGTGTGCATTGAACGGTGTGATCCGAAACGTGTCAACAACAGCATTATGCTGTGACGTCACATCTGCGACAGAGCTCCGTCTATCCTGGATTACAGACTTGGTAAGTCTCCGGCCTCTTAAGTTAGGTGATGAGACGTGGACATCTAACACTCGTGACTTCACTGTCCTCCAACCACTTTCCATAGATGTTTAGGACAGTAGTACTCCAAAATCGGCCAGTTTCAATGTTTCCGAGACGCTCCCTTCCCAGTTACTGGGCTATAACAATCTGCCGCTCGTCAAACTCGCTTTTGTCACTGGATTCCTCGTTTTGTGGTCCGTCTCTTTGCTAGAATGATTTGCAATTCGTCTCTGCTCCGATTATATACAAGGTGGTTGTAGTTAAACTTTCGCAGCCTGAGCCACGCGGGGTAGCCGCGCGCTTTGGGGCGTCTTGTCACGGTTCGCGCGACTCTCCCTTCGGAGGTTCGAGTCCTCCCTCTGGCATGGGTGTGTGTGTGTCGTCCTTAGCTTAAGTTAGTTTAAGTTAGATTAAGTAGTGTGTAAGGTTAGGGACCGATGACCTCAGCAGTTTGGTCCCACAAGACCTTACCACTTTCGCAGCCTGAGCCGGTGCCGACAGAAAACTTTTTACTTTAGCGGTACTCCACTGTATAGGAATGATGCAGGATTTGCGGTTTCCGTGATGTTAGTGTCAAGACTTGTCCTTAGGCGCTGGTACTGGTACGGCGACTTAGGGTTGCAACACAGACATCAGTGGTCACTGCAGTTACAGTGAGCATAGGTCTGGAGAATGTGAGCAGGGCTTTACTCGTAAAGATGTTTTATCAAGACAACAGCAGTGGTGCTGTTGTTCTTCGCGAGTATCGTCGCATTAAAGGAATACTGAGAGGTTCTCTTGCCGTATCGTGGTTGAAGAACATGATTCGGAAGTTTGAATTAACTGGAGATTTGAGAACTGCTCCTTGGAGAGGCCGGCGGACAATTGCGTCACAAATGTTTGGAGAAGTTACAGCTACCTAAGGCTGAGAATGCTGGACGCAATGTAAGACCTTCAAGCAGTACGCGAGCTGTGTCACGATTTATGAGCTTTCCATGATTCACGGTTCGAAAAGTATTGCGACCAATTATGCGGTTCTGGGCTGTCGTGGATGAAGACGGTCGTCACATTGGTCATCGTTTGTAAACTGGAACGTAAACATGGTACACGGTTAATAGATGTTCCCCCTCTCATGTCGAAATTAAAATATCTTTCAATGATTTATTCGTTATTTCTCTTCCGCATGTCCTTACTAATGTATCCACAAAGTTTCATTGTCTCCTACACTCTACCATGCGGCATTCAATTTCGCGGCAAGGTAGTAGTTATTATGCTTTCGCTCACCAGCGAATGTGCCACCAAATGAGGATGAGGGTCAGAGAAAATAGTACCTGCGCAGAGCCGTTTTGCCTGAACATCATTTGCGAATGGAGCAGGTAAGGAAGAACTTGAGGTGATACCCCAAGTACTCTCATCCGCACACTCGCAGATTATAGCTGTACATGAAGATTCCACGTGTAGTAGAAGCAGATAGTTTCATCATTCATTATCAGTCGTCCGCAATGGAAAACTGAGACTGTCAATGTGTTTTGAACGTCAGTAAGGACGATATCAAGATCAATATTTTGTTTATGAACTAGACATGTTTCAGCATGAACCCCTTCGCAACAGTCAAATGTGTTAGTGAATAGGGTGATTTGAAGAAACTCCGACATTAGCCGCAATCGGGCACTGGAATAAATCCAATGGCGACATGTGAAAATTTGTGCTGGACCGGGATTCGAATCAGTATTTCCCACGCGAACGGTCGCTTAATAGTTTCGGCTATCCGAGAACGCTGCCCGTTCAGTCAGCATTCCCAACTTGTCACATACTACCGGGTGATCAAAAAGTCAGTATAAATTTGAAAACATAATAAACCACGGAATAATGTAGATAGAGAGGTACAAATTGACACACATGCTTGGAATGACATGGGGTTTTATTAGAACAAAAAAAGAAACACCCCATATTGCTAGAAGCGTGAAAGATCTCTTGCGCGCGTCGTTTGGTGACGATCGTGTGGTCAGCCGCCACTTTCGTCATGCTTGGCCTCCCAGGTCCCCAGACCTCAGTCCGTGCGATTATTGGCTTTGGTGTTACCTGAAGTGGCAAATGTATCGTGATCGAACGACATCTCTAGGGATCTGAAAGACAACATCCGACGCCAATGCTTCACCATAACTCCGGACATGCTTTACGGTGCTGTTCACAACATTATTCCTCGACTGCAGCTATTGTTGAGGAATGATGGTGGACATATTGAGTATTTCCTGTAAAGAACATCATCTTTGCTTTGTCTAACTGTGTTATGCTAATTATTGCTATTCTGATCAGATGAAACGCCATCTGTCGGACATTTTTTGAACTTTTGTATTTTTTTTTGGTTCTAATAAAACCGCATGTCATTCCAAGCATGTGTGTCAATTTGTACCTCTCTTTCTACATTATTCCGTGATTTATTCAGTTTTTAATTTATACTGAATTTTTGATCACCCGGTACATACCAAACGTTCCTGCTTATCACCCCCATTGCATGGTTCCCACGAGAAGTCGGACGAAGATTACTTTCGCCCTGAATGATCTTTAATTACCGTCAAGGTTCATATATATTTATCTGCGTAGTGTGTGTTCCTTCGGACATGTAAAGCACATTACCTAGAAAACACTACAAGAAAAGAAATAGAGACCACTTGCAGTTATGCCATTTTTGCAGAATGCAGTTATCGTCTAAATGACATGTGTTCGATGTCCACAGGTAACTACAAGTTGTCGTTTCACTCTGCCAAGGCCGGCCGCTGTGACCGAGCGGTTCTCGGCGCTTCAGGTCGGAACCGCGCTGCTGCTCCGGTCGCAGGTTGGAATGCTGCCTCGGGCAAGGATGTGTGTGTTGTCCTTAGATTAGTTAGGTTTACGTAGTTCTCAGTCTAGAGGACTGATGACCTCGGATGTTCAGTTATATAGAGCTTGGAGCCATTTGAACCATTTTTGAACTCTGCCAAGAGCTTAGATATAAAAAAAAATCGCAAGAAAGACATTGTGTCCAATGTATCCTATGTTGAAAGCTCATTAAGGAACAGGTAATACAGATTAAAACTTTTGAGGGTAGGTAAAGTCATCGTTACGTTCTGCAGATCACCGTTTCAGCCACTACTGCAAGTGGCATTCGTCAGGATTGTGTATTTACTGGAACACCGAGTGAGGTGGCAATAGTAAACCACTAGATTCGCACTGAGTAGGACGGTGGTTCAAATGGCTCTGTGCACTGTGGGACTTAACTTCTGAGGTCATCAGTCCCCTAGAACTTGTAACTACTTAAACATAACTAACCGAAGGACACCACACACATTCATGCCCGAGGCAGGTTTCGAACCTGCGACCGTAGCGGTCGTTCGGTTCCAGACTGTAGCGCCTAGAACCGCTCGGCCACCCCGGCCGGCGACGGTGGTTCAAATCCCCATCCAGCCACACGGAATGCTTTGTCCGTGATTTTCCTAAATCGCTAAAGATGAATGCTGGGATGGATAATGTGAAATCGCACGGCCATTTCCTTCCTTCGTCAGAGTTTTTGCTCCGTCTCTAATGACTTCCTAGTGGGCGTAACGTTAATCCTAACATTCCTGTAGTAAGTACACCACGCTGATGAAGACTACTTGCAACAGAGGCCGAAACTGTGGTCTAGAAACGTTACGACACGGTAATACACTCAGAAAAGTTTTATGTAAGTTACAACGGCCGCGGGAGCCTACACTTACGCAACATACAATACAGTTGCGACGCCTGTGTTGTGGTTCGCAACACGTGGTATGAGAGATCGCAGCAGCTGCGAGAAATTGAGTCGCGGCTTGTTGTAGCATTCAGGGAACGTAATACATTTGGATTTCAGAGAGCGGTAACGGGAACGCGAGACTGGCTGGCGAATTAAGGACCCCATAACTCACTTGGCGGGGGCGTTTCGAAATGGCTGATTATCCCCGCACGAGCGGCGATATGATTAAAACAATGAACAGATGGCTATCGGCGCGCGGGAGAAAGCGCAGCGCAGGCCGGTCGTGCATTCTCGCCGGTAACGAGAGTCGACTCGCCGGACGACCTTTATCGATAATGACTGCTGTTTCGCCGGCCGGTCCATATATGCACGATCCGCTCCGGCGGGTGGGTCTCACACCTGGGCTCCCGGGAGAAAGCGACGCTCGCTCACCATACTCTCGTCTATTCTGCTCTGCGCGCCCGCGCCGTTCAGCGAACTGCCAACTAGCTTGTGTACCGTAAACTAAAAACCGAACTCACGATTCTCTCCTGGTAAAATACCAAGGAGCCACTCCTGCGTACTCATCCCGTAGTTTTCTTGTTTTTTGTTTACCTTCTGTCGACACGTTCGTGCTAACATTTCTCGCTGCGATTTCTGTTCAGAATTTTGCATTTGATTTCAATGTTGTTGTTGTGGTCTTCAGTCCTAGGACGGGTTTGAAGCAGCTCTCCATGCTACTCTATTCTGTGCAAGCTTCTTCATCTCCCAGTACCTACTGCAACCTACATTCTTCTGAATCTGCTTAGTGTATTCATCTCTTGGTCTCCCTCTACGATTTTTACCCTCCACGCCGCCCTCCAATACCAAATTGGTGAGCCCTCGATGCCTCAACACATGTCCTGCCAACCGATCCGTTCTTCTAGTCAAGTTGTGCCACAAACTTCTCTTCTCCCCAATCCTATTCAATACTTCCACATTAGTTATGTGATCTACCCATCTAATCTTCAGCATTCTTCTGTAGCACCACATTTCAAATGCTTCTATTCTCTTCTTATCCAAACTATTTATCGTCCATGTTTCACTTCCATACATGGCTACACTCCATACAAATACTTTCAGAAATGACTTCCTGACACTTAAATCTATACTCGAAGTTAACAAATTTCTCTTCTTCAGAAACGCTTTCCTTGCCATTGCCAGTCTACATTTTATATCCTCTCTACTTCGACCATCATCAGGTATTTTGCTCCCCAAATAGCAAAACTCATCTACTACTTTAAGTGTCTCATTTCCTAATCTAATTCCCTCAGCATCACCCGACTTAATTCGACTACATTCCATTATCCTTGTTTTGCTTTTGTTGGTGTTCATCTTATATCCTCCTTTCAAGACACTGCTCTTCCAAGTCCTTTGCTGTCTCTGACAGAATTACTATGTCATCGGCGAACCTCAAAGTTTTTATTTCTTCTCCATGGATTTTAATACCTATTCCGAACTTTTCTTTTGTTTCCTTCACTGCTTGCTCAATATACAGATTGAATAACATCGGGGAGAGACTACAGCCCTGTCTCACTCCCTTCCCAACCACTGCTTCCCTTTCATGTCCCTCGACTCTTATAACTGCCATCTGGTTTCTGTACAAATTGTAAATAGCCTTTCGCTCCCTGTATTTTACCCCTGCCACCTTCAGAATTTGAAAGAGCGTATTCCAATCAACATTGTCAAAAGCTTTCTCTAAGTCTACAAATGCTAGAAACGTAGGTTTGCCTTTCCTTAATCTAGCTTCTAAGATAAGTCGTAGGGTCAGTATTACCTCACGTGTCCCAACATTTCTACTGAATCCAAACTGATCTTCCCCGAGGTCGGCTTCTACTAGTTTTTCCATTCGTCTGTAAAGAATCCGCGTTAGTATTTTGTAGCAGTGGCTTATTAAACTGATAGTTAGGTAATTTTCACATCTGTCAACACCTGCTTTCTTTGGGATTGGAATTATTATATTCTTCTTGAAGTCTGAGGGTATTTCGCCTGTTTCATATATCTTGCTCACCAGATGGTAGAGTTTCGTCAGGGCTGGCTCTCCCAAGGCTGTCAGTAGTTCTAATGGAATGTTGTCTACTCCCGGGGCCTTGTTTCGACTCAGGTCTTTCAGTGCTCTGTCAAACTCTTCGCGCAGTATTATATCTCCCATTTCATCTTCATCTACATCCTCTTCCATTTCCATAATATTGTCCTCAAGTACATCGCCCTTGTATAGACCCTCTATATACTCCTTCCACCTTTCTGCTTTCCCTTCTTTGCTTAGAACTGGGTTTCCATCTGAGCTTTTGATATTCATACAAGAGGTTCTCTTTTCTCTGAAGGTCTCTTTAATTTTCCTGTAGGCTGTATCTATCGTAGCTCTAGTGAGATAAGCCTCTACATCCTTACATTTGTCCTCTAGCCATGCCTACTTAGCCATTTTGCACTGCCAGTCGATCTCATTTTTGAGAAGTTTGTATTCCTTTTTGCCTGCTTCATTTACTGTATTTTTATATTTTCTCCTTTAATCAATTAAATTCAGTATTTCTACTAGCTCTCGTCTTTTTACCTACTTGATCCTCTGCTGCCTTCACTACTTCATCCCTCAAAGCTACCCATTCTTCTTCTACTGTATTTCTTTCCCCCATTCCTGTCAATTGATCCCTTATCCTCTCCCTGAGACTCTGTACAACCTCTGCAGTTTCTTCAGTTTTAATCTACAGGTCATAACCAATAGATTGTGGTCAAAATCCCCATCTGCCCCTGGAAATGTCTTACAATTTAAAACCTGTTTCCTAAATCTCTGTCTTACCATTGTATAATCTATCTGAAACCTGTCAGTATCAGATTTAAATAAGAGCAGCGAAACTGCTGGGGAAATTGAGACTCCCTATTCGGTGTCTTACACAACGATAAAATTTCCCTAACTGAGGCAGAGATGGTGCTGATACTGTGCTGTTTAAATTCAGTTAATGGCCAACATGAGGCACCAATTACGTAACGATGGAATATTGGAAAGGTAAGCGCCACGTTTATGAAGACCAGTGTTGTCTACGTTTACGTCTTGTGAGAGAACAGCACTTGAGCGCGGCGATTACAATAATTAAATAAATAATGAGGTTATAGGCACTAGCTTCAGGAATGTACGTAGAGCAAATTTCATTTATATTAAATGTTTTGCTATGGGCAACGGCTCATTACTTTGGGGTATCCTCTTCAAAATACAATTACAAATCAATTAATAGCTTAAACAACGAAGTTAAAACATTAATGTTATACCCATTATATAACATTGGTGCATAAATTCGTAGCGTTTATTCATAACTTAACAGATACACGTAACTGAGACTGTAGCCACCAGTATTATATTTTGCTTCACTGCGTGCGTTGAGGTAACTTTTAGATTCCGCGACTGTAGAAGTCATGTGATTTTAAGGTGAAGATCTCGTAGAGCCATGAGGGCACCGTATATTCATCCGGAAAGGAATTTCTTTGAACGTTATTCGATAGATAGCGGAAAAGGTGAAAATCTGAGGGCTCAAGATCAAGCGAACAAGGTCGGTGCGAAATGATTTCCCAACCCAACACCTGCCTAGTGTTTCTTGTCATGCCAGCAGAATACAGGCGGGCGTTATCGTGGTACAGTATCACTTCACGCGTCCGCTCCCGGTAGCTGAGTGATCAGCGCGACAGAATGTCAATCGTAAGGGCCCGGGTTCGATTCCCGGCTGGGTCGGAGATTTTCTCCGCTTAGGGACTGGGTGTTGTGTTGTCCTAATGATCATCATTTCATCCCTATCGACGTACAAGTCGCCGAAGTGGCGTCAGATCGAAAGACTTGCACCCGGTGAATGGTCTATCCGACGGTTGGCCCCTCTCACACGACATTTACATCACTTCATGCAGTTCCTGGTCGTTGTTCTTGAACTGACGCCTCACTTGTTGACAATAAATATCAGCAGTGATTGTTACACCTCGGGGAAACAATTCGTAGTACATCAATAGTCGTTGTCGTACCAGATGCATAACATTCTCTTTTGTGGGTATGCGCAAGTCTTTGCACGGGGAATTGCTGCTTTGTTTGGGATCGATCATTCCTCTATTTTCCTTAAGTTAGCGTAAAAAAACACCGTTCCCCGTCACCAGTAACAATACAGGATAGGAATGGTCGGTGTTGTTTAAGAGCCAGCTGATGACGAGCAAGCAGAGATGTACATATGGCTACCCGCTGATTTTTGTGATTTTGGCTTAGAGCATGCGGTACACAGAAACCGGATTTTTGAACCTTCCACACTGCATGCAAATGTCGCACTATCGCGGAACCATCACATTTCATCACCTTTGCCAGTTCACGAGTACAATGACGTGAATCGTTGTGGAGTAATATGTTTAAACGAGCTTCATCACCCTCCGAAGCTCTTTCTCAATGTGAAGAGTCACTGATGTCAAACGATCCTCCTTAAAACGAGAAAATCAATTTCTTGTCCTGCTCTGTCCAATGGTATTATCCGCATTCACGGCGCCTGTGTGTCTTACAGAGCTGTTCACAACATTATTCCTCGACTACAGCTATTGTTGAGTAATGATGGTGGACATCTTCAGCATTTCCTGTGAAGAACATCATCTTTGCTTTGTCTTACTTTATAATGCTTCTTATTGCTATTCTGATCGGATGAAGCGCCATCTGTTGGACATTTTTTGAACTTTTGTATTTTTTTTGGTTCTAATAAAACCCCATGTCATTCCAAGCATCTGTGTCAATTTGTACCTCTCCATCTACATTCTTCCGTGGTTTATTCAGTTTTCAAATTTATACTGACTTTTTGATCACCCGGTATATGCGTGGAGTAATACGTTATTCGACTCTTCCCAGAAAGTACTCTCCCAAAATGTCAATAGTAAACCTCTCAGTGATGCATAACGTCTCTCGTGTAACATTTGCCATTGGAGTTTGTTGGTCATCTCCCGCACCGACTAAACGATCCGTGACGAAACGCACTGCTGTTCGTTGGATATTCTGTACCTCTTCTATAAATCCTATCTGGTAAGGATCCCATATTAATGATCAATACTCAAGAATCGGTTGAGCAAGTGCCTTATAAGCAACTTCTTTCGCGAATGAGTTACATTTCCTTAAGATTTTTCCTCTGAATCTCAGTCTGGCATCTGCTTTTCCTGTTTACTTTTTTAGATCATTCCACGTAAGGTTGCTCTGAATAGTCACTCCTTCATATTTTACGGCAGTTACTGTTTCCATTAGTGTCACATCAACAGTGTAGTCGTACAGTAATGGATTTCTTTTCCTATGTATGCGTAACATGTGACATTTTTTTACGTCTAGGGTCAACTGTCAGAACCTGCACCATTCATTAATCCTCTGTAGGCTGCTCTGCAAATCGACAATGTCTTCTGGCGTTGCTACTTTGTTGTGAACAATTACATCATCTGCGACCGGTCTTAAACAGTATCCAATGCCTTCTATCAGATCATTCATGCACTTTGTAAACAGTACCGACCCTATCACACTTTGTTGGGGTATTTCGAAACTTTCTTGTGGTATTCTGTAAATTACCTTTACATTTATTAATTTCGTTCCGTTAAGGACGACGTGTTGAGTTCTTTCTGCAAGTAAGTCTTGAATCCAATTGCAAAACTACAGTGTTTCACACGACCTCCTAATATTTTAGTGCGAGAAATTTACAAATGCAGCAGTTGCAGAGATATCTTATGCCAAGTTTCTGAACTGGTTGCGGCAGTGGTAAAAAGTTCGGAGTAAAGAAAGGACGAGGAACATGCAAGAAGTTGGGGGACTACAGAGTGGAAATCTCGGCACTATTGTGTGGACAACATAGACTTCTATAGCGCAACAGATTGGAAGACTATAAACGACAGAATGAGATTCTAGAGGACAATAGGGGGAATTTCATTAAGATAACGCCAGCACGGCCGAGGAACAAGAAGTCTGGTGCAGACAAGGAAACTAAACCATCCAGCGGCGACCGGGCAGCAGTCGTAGCGAGGATGGGAAGAGAAATAACAGCCATGTATTATGTGCGTGCCGCATAAAAGGAAGGGGTCGTACAGAAAAGATGGCGAAACCAGTTTAAATAATTCCGCTCGGCACGGAGAAGATCAAAGGCCGACCGTAATGTTCGAGACGGCGTAATTTCAAGATGCTTTTAGCTCCGAGACACTTCGGCATACAAGTGTATCTAGCGTCCTTTATTTTCAGCCACACGCTTGTGCTTCTGTTTCCACAGATGAGTTTCCTTTCGTAGCGTAGCCGCAGCAGACAATGGTTCGTTAGTTCGACACATCTTTTACGAATATAGTGCTTCTCTTCTTATCACTGTAACGAGAAATAACACCAGTCCTTGTAATTGTTACACTAAATGGTGATAACATTCTCGATATTTGCACGATACTGTAGCCATATTTTCCCTTGTTTAGAGTCATGGAATAGAGACTAACATGAATTTTACTTTAACACGGACTAAAGCTAGCAGATGTACGAGATATTAAGATGGCGACAGGTATCATCAGAAAAATTCTTCCCGCAGCGTTGGTATGAGAACAAGCGTATGTGTAGGCGTTTGTGCTCAGATATGCACCAGGACTGTCGAAACACGCCATAAGCATACAGTAAAATTCAAGTATTATTCTTGTCTTGCAGGAGCTATTTTTATCGTTGTGTTCCCTGTAAACAATGCAGTACCAACATATATTTTCTAGCTTGCCCGTGTCCTAGCTTTTATGTGTAGTAGGGAGAAAGCAAGCGGCACAAGATCAGAATGAAATGTTAATTTTGCAGCGGAGTGTGTGCTGATATGAAACTTCCTGGTAGATTAAAACTGAGTGCCGGACCGAGACTTGAATTCGGCAAAGTCCTGAGTTCGAGTCTCGGTCCGGCTTACAGTTTTAATCTGCCAGAAAATTTCTCCACCTATTTTGCTAGTAAAAGTCCGTCTTCTGACGAAGTTTCTATTTTTATTGAAGCAATACGTATTTTAAAGCGAAATCTTCATCTTCATTGTTATCTGCTTTTGCAATTGAGGCTTTTCATAGCAGCCCCGCGGGGGAACTATACATCAGGGAAATCATAAGTATTGTTTTATTTGAAGTACAAGAGTTTTGCTGCACTATTTACTTATTTACTCCTTGTGATACAGTTTATATGACTAGCTCGTTTCGACGATATGCCATTATCAAGTGTACGTTTTAGTTGGTATGATGTGGTCCACATGGCATCATGTAGCGTAAATGTCAATTGTCTCTTTGTTATGATACGATCACTTTGTTTATATGTTTACCTTTTTCCATGATCTTGTAACGTTATGTTTTCACATATAGCATTGCTGGAGCCGAAGCTGTCAGAAAATCTGTCAAAAAATTACTTAACAAGGTCACACAAATAAAAAGTAAACATATGATCAACGTGATCGTATCATAACAAAAAGACAAGCAGTATTTGTGCTCCAAGATACCATACGGACCACGTCATACCGGCTAAGATGTACGCTTCACAATGGCAATTCTCTGATACGAGATCCTCGTGTAAATAGCATCAGTACAAGTAAATGAATAAATAATGCAGCAAAAAACTTGTACTTCAAATAAAATTTGTCGTTCTTCGACCTTATGCAAGCTGCGAGCCCACTGGAAAGGAAACTGTTGAATACATCATAGTTATTAATGAATGACAATTCTAATAAAAAAAACTACACACATAACATCACACAAAAATATGGACGCAAAAAGTGATCAGATTGAAACTTCCTGGCAGGTTAAAACTGTGTGCCCGACCGAGACTCGAACTCGGCACCTTTGCCTTTCGCGGGCAAGTGCTTTACCGGGCGTGCGTCGTGCTTCGGTAGCTCAGTTGGTAGAGCACTTGCCAGCGAAAGGCAAAGGTCCCGAGTTTGAGTCTCGGTGGGGCACACAGTTTTAATCTGCCAGGAAGTTTCATATCAGCGCACACTCCGCTGCAGAGTGAAAATCTCGTTCTGGAGTGATCAGATTGTCCACTCCTTTTCAGAAATTTGTTGTGATGAAGATCATACAGTGTGACGTCATTTCATTGATAATAAATAATGATGGAGATTATCGTGAAATACAATTATCCGACGGTGGTGTAATTTGTTCCGCAAAAACAAGATCATTGTGTTTTACAGAAGACGGAGTTACGTAAATCCAAAATTTCAACGACAATGTTCACAAGCCTCCTTACTTGTCTACCAACACAATCTCGCTTAGGCACGTCTTCATCTTTACTCCACGATGGAAACAAAGAAATCTGCGAATACCGAAGATGGAGCTTTTCGTTTGAAAAATATTACAGTTCAATAAAAATAAAAATACGAGTCCTTTCTATGAAAATATGTACTGCTTCAGTGTGCCAGTGAATTAAGAAAATTCCTTCCAAGCTTCTTCGATAAAATATTTTAGAATACAAAAACTGATATACAACAATGAGATATTTATTTAATTTTATTTGTTCCATAGCTATGCGATTGGCTGCCTCGGTTACGTCAACCTACATCCATTTGAATCTGCTTACTGTATTCAAGCTTTTATCTCCCTCTACGACTTTTACTTCGCCCCCCCCCCCCTCCCCCACACGTCCTTCACTTATCAAATTGACGAATTCTTGATGCCTCAGGATGTGTCGCATCAACCGAGCCCTTCTATTACGCAATGTGCCATAAATTTCTTTTTTTTCCCCCGGATTCAGTTCAATATCTCCTCATTAGTAAAAAAAAAAGTGTGTGAAATCTGATGGGACTTAACTGCTAAGGTCATCAGTCCCTAAGCTTACACACTACTTAACCTAAATTATCCTAAGGACAAACGCACACACCCACGCCCGAGGGAGGACTCGAACCTCCGCGGGGACCAGCCGCACAGGCGATGACTGCAGCGCCACAGACCGCTCGGCTAATCCCACGCGGCCCTCATTAGTCACCCGATCAATCTATCTAGTCTTCACCGTTCTACTGTAGCACCACATTTCAAAAGCTTCTATTCTCTTTCTGCCTGAATTAGACAGATACCTTCAGCAAAAATTCTTAAACCTAAAATTATATTCGAGATTTAAAAAATTCTACTTCTGAGAAAAACCTTTTGTGCTTTTGTTTATTTCAAGATGCTATCCATTCCATATGGATGAATTTTTGTTTAATTTGACTGAAAATAAGCTTTATGGAATTGATTTATGATGTGTAACCGCTCCCATCAAATTTTGAAAACTGTGTCTTGTCGCTGCAACCACCCTTCTCTATATTTTGTGATTTGCTTCATTTTTTAATGATTCTGACCTTTTGCGACCTGCAAAGAAGCCTACAATTTTCTTTCTACTTCCCTTGGTTTACTGTAAAAAAAATTTCCTTCCAAAATGTTTCTTAAACACTTAAACAATTGTGTCACATGAATATTAGTCCAAGAACTTCAAGAACTTTCATTTTCCTTCCATAACAATACTGCCATATGATTGCTTCGCACATTGATTTTCTTCAAAGCATCTTCATTGGATTGGCCTTCTGTGCAGCTGGTCCTAGTTACCCTTCTCCAAAGCCACATTTTCATTGTTTCCAAACGATTTCTATCATTAACAGTGTACTGTTTTCAGTCTTACAGGAACACAGTCAAGATAATCGTATTGACAAATTGTTTTTTATTTTTTAAGTGACTTGTCAATCAAAAGTTTTCTTCTCATGTCAGCAGTATAAACAGAAGACATATAGTGTAAATCTGGATTGTGACTGTTGATATACTGCCATGGTTCAAAAATGGCTCTGGGCACTATGGGACTCAACTGCCGTGGTCATAAGTCCCGTAGAACTTAGAACTACTTAAACCTAACTAACCTAAGGACATCACACACATCCATGCCCGAGGCAGGATTCGAACCTGCGACCGTAGCGGTCGTGCGATTCCAGACTGCAGCGCCTTTAACCGCTCGGCCACTCCGGCCTACACTGCCATGGTCAGGTCGATTTGAAACAAGTACAGTTGTCACTACAAAGGAAACAGAACTCACTGCAGTATGTCTTATGCACAGCAACCACGGATAGTTCGTGGAGTTAATAACATATATTTAAGAGAAAGAGAGGTAAACCTGGATTCTCTAGAAGCGACTTAGCGTCCACGTCATGTAGATCGATGGGGTCATACTAACTTAGGAAGCAATGGAAATACGCTCTACTTCTAATTTTATTTGGACTTCTATGATAACGCAATAATTATATGTTCACTGATTTGTTTGTTTGTTTGTGTGTGTGTGTGTGTGTGTGTGTGTGTGTGTGTGTGTGTGTGTTTTCTCCTACACTTTCATCCGCTACGCTTTCATCAGCCTGTACGCTATCTCTAGTCGCCGGCCTGTGTGACAGAGCGGTTCTAGGCGCTTCAGTCTGGAACTGCGCGACCGCTACTCCTAATGAAATTTGTTGTATTTGTAGTATTCAATAAACTGTGGATGAACCCCTGCCAACGGGTATTACATGCATTGATCAAAAATGATAGTGCATTGAGAACGGCTAGTTTCTAGCTGAAATCTAGATTTGCCAATAAAATTTCAAAAGGACGACTGATAGCTGAAATCTATCATTTACAAGTCAATATAACAGTCACTGCGTGCAACAGCCGCTGAATGGAGGGTAACCTGACTAATAATGTATACATATCTTTTTAACTGACTCGTTACACATCATTCCTGCAAAAGAGTCGTTCAAATAATCTGCAGAACCTGTAACTTACTAACTCCTGTCCCTTCCTAGTCTTCCTCGCTAATTCGGTGGACGATCCTACATTTCTTATCAATCCACTCAATTTTGAGCGTCCTTCTATAACACCATAATGGAAATATTTCGATTTTCTTTTCTGTTCTTCCCTATGTCACTTTTGTAGTTCGTTGTGTCCCAGATGGACATTCCCAGAAATTTCATCCACACCCTCAAGTCCACATTTGGTGCTAGTAGACTTGACTTAGCGAGGAACGTCCTCTTTGCCCGCTCTTGTCTCCTTGTATCTTCCTTGCTTCTTCCGTCGCGTTTGAGTTTCCTCCCAAGATAGCAGAATTCCTTCACTTCGGCTATTCTGTCGTTCACATGTTTCATTCTGAGTATGTCCCTAATCCAATTTCTAGCACTCCTCATGACTTTAGTATTTCTTCCGTTTACTCCTAGTCCATATTATGAGCTCATTAGACTGTTAGTTCCATTCAAATAGTCGCGTAATTCTTGCTCACAGTCACCGAATATGATAATGTCAACGGGGAATATTGTCATTGATATCCTTTCGCCCAGAATTTTGATCTGAACCTTTCTTCTGTTTCCATCATTGGTTCCTCGATGAACAGGTTGAACATCAAGGGAGAAACATTCCATACGAGCACTTTTCTCTTTGGTTTTCCGATCCAGTGTGTTAGAGGCATAGGTCCAGATACTGTGTACCCACTACAGTGGTTCCCAACAGGTGGTCCGCCAGAGGGGTCTGCAAGATGCTATTAGAATAACAAATATATTAAATATATTTCGTATGATAACAGATTTTCTGTTTTGGCCGCTCAATATTTTTTCAATAACGAATATGTCAATGTTTTTTCTAAGTACCAAAAATAAAAAACGTATAAAAAGACTATTAATTTGGCTTTTTCAGGTACTTTTTTACTGTGATAGGGCAAGGTACCAATCATGCTCGATGAGGGGGTCCTCAAGAAAATTTTGTTGGGAACCCCTGCTTTTTCGCCGCGTCTGACAGTCTTCCCGCTAGCATACATGTTTTACTACCTGAAGTTCCCTGCACTGTTGTAATAGCATCGCGAAGTGGACTGCACTTGTCGGTATAGACTAGCCATTTTGAGTCCATGTGTACACACTTCAGTACCTGACCTGCTGCCGATGGAAAAATAAACATTAATGGCTTGAATGTTGTTACACTTACTTGGAGGTACTAAGCAACCGATAAACATACTCCTCATAATACCTATAATTATTAGTCTGCAACTGAAGTAACTACTGATGAGATGTTCTTCAGTACACTGTCCTTCTTCATCAGTAGATATATATTTGCACGTATACCCCTACCAGTCTGTATTACATATTACCCATCATTCCCTATTGCTTGTATCTACTTTTACTGAGAGTTTCGAACATGTTAGGTTGTCGAATGCCTTAAATTGGTCAACAAATCCCGTGAGGGTCTCTGAATTTTCTTAAATCGTCCCTCCGTTATCAAGCACTACGTCAGAGCCCGCTAAAAGGCAGATTATTATTATTTTTTTTTTTTTTTTTTTTTTTTTTTTTTTTTTTTTTTTTTTAACGAAAGAAAGCCTTGACTTGAAAGGGAGGGCTGTGTGTGTGTATGAGTGTGAAGCTTGTGTGGGAGGAGAATGGCTGCGTGATTTATGAACCAGCTATACAACTCAGGGTTCCCTTAGCGACTGTGAGTCGTTGTTCAGCATAAGCAGCTATTGTGCTCGAGTGTAATTTTGCGCGCTGCCTCGCTTTGATGTGCAGAACAGTGCATATTTGAGCGACACTGCTTCCCAGCTGTAGGCGTCCAGAGAACAGTACGGCGTACATCCTGTGTCTGGCCAGCTGGAACGTCGACTTCAGGCACGACCTGTAAAAGCGGCGCCCTGCAGGGCGGTGTTAACGCTGGGAAGTCTGTATAGCTACTGTGGTAGGGTGCCGCTCGCAGTGCATATTATTCCTAAGTACGAAGAACACACAGCAGATCGTTACCAGCCATTGTCGCATTCGAGGTGGTACGCCGTCGCCATTCGCATTAAATTAGCAAGAAATAGCGATGTTCGGTTAATCTTAGCGCAGTATTCGCTGTGCTACGTGTAGAATAATATGCAGCTTATTTCAGTCTCTAGGAAGTTGTAGTCACTTCAAGATCAATAAAACCGACTTTCTTGGAAGGTGATACCTCTCATGTGGTTCTCGAACTTTCTGCCGTTTGAGACCAGCGACTTTACCAACAACCTTATTCCAGAGTTCTCGTGTCAACGTGTTGTGTGTGTATAGCGTGTGCAGTGATTGTTGTTGAGGAATGAGCTGACCGTGTAGTACCGACTGGTCATAACTGAATTGCAGTTACTCACAGAAGTCCAGAATGGGCTGTAATTATGGTATGGTAGCGAAACTTGGTACATATTCTGATGTGTTAATGTGGAACCGATTTACGCTGGAGAAGCAGTTCTAAACATTCTGCGTGTTAAGTCCTATTTTAGCCGCCAAGTGAAAATCTGGCAAGGAAGACGTACAGAAATATTTCCACGTGTATTGGATTAGAAACGGTACCTGGGCAGAGAGGGTCAAACAAGTAAGGAATGCATAATGTTGATTTTATTATTAGCCGCTGCTTACACAATTTGTTCAGTATGAGCCCCGGAGACGAGATGTTGCATCCGTAAAACGCGATCAACAGTTGCTCGCAACAGTTCCGGTGGAATCTGAGCACCGTGTTCCTGTATACTGGCCTTTAGAACAGGTAGACATTGAACGTGTTCCTGTTAAACGCATTCTTATAGACACCCCTAGAGCCAGAAGTCACATGGATTCAGATCAGGTGATCTTTCAGGCCATTCATCTGGGAAAACTCCGGAGATAACACATTCGCGGAAGGTTGCATTAAGCAGATCTTTCACTGGGCAAGCGACATGAAGTGTTGCCCCATCTTGCATGAAAATAGTGGTTTTCTCACAGTTACAAGTTTCCAAAGGAGGAATCACATGATGTACAAGGAGATGTAGATAACGTACAGACGTCACGGCACACCTGACAGCCCACTGGGTGTAGTCTTTTCAAAGAACAACGGACCTAGAATACAGGTACTTGTGAATCCACACAGCACACTCAAATACGGCGAGTGCAATGTTACTTTGTGCACAACACGCGGCTTAACAGTACCTCGAATTCGTAAATTCTGTGTATTCACGGCAATCCTTAGTTTGAAATGTGCTTCTCCGCTCTACAGCGCTACATTTGAGTGCCAGAAACGGAAGAGCAAATTCAGAAAGTTGCTGTGGATCGTTAGATTTCGATCGCTGCGCCGCTTGGATCTCGTACAGGTAACAGTTTAGCATGTCGCAGAACTTTCCCTTCTATTGACCATAGGATGGTTAATTTGGATGACACAGCACGCGCTGTCGCACTACCCGGGGCTCTGCCAGTGGCAGCGACAGCAGCCTCGTCGATCACAGGACAGGGCGCCTCACACTTCCAGGTGCCACACCAAGCTCACCCATCTTTTCGAATTTCATTGTCATCTTCTTTAAACCGTTTGGCGACATCGGGTCTCTACTCAGACCTTCCAGTCGCCGATTCTCTTTTAATGCAACACCGCAATTGCTGCCGTTTGCATAAAAACAGTTTCACTAACAGCACGCGGTCTCTCTGCTCGAGTCCGCAGCTCGCGGTCGCGTTCTCTCTTCCCGAGCACGGGGTCCCGGGTTCGATTGCCGGCGGGGTCAGGGATTTTCACCTGCCTTGAGATGACTGAGTGTTTGTGTTGTCCTCATCATTTCATCATTATTCCTGAAAATGGCGAGATTGGGCTGAGCAAAGGTTGGGAATTTGTACGGGCGCTAACGCGCAGTTGAGCGTCCTACAAACCAAACATCGTCATCATCATCTCTCTGCTCGATAGCTATACTGTTCACTCAGCCTACGGCTTGTTAGATGACAGCGTGGATGTCATACCGTCATTCAAACAGTGTACAGCGCCAGATTTGCACCTGGTGGCCACAATTGAAAGTAATTATTTCCAGCGTAAATCGGTTCCGCATTAATGCATTAGCATACCTACCAAGTTTCGCTGCCATAATTACTGCCGATACTGGACCTCCGTAAGAAGCTGCACTTTAATTACAAGAACGCGGTTTTAGCTTTTCAAATCATGAAACAATTTTTTTTTGTAATAGTAAATTGAACGGGGTTGTGTTCTCTTAAATAGACTGGCCTTGCATTCGGGAGAGTCTAATCGCCATCCAGCCTTACTGATACTGTTTTTCCGTGATTTACATTAAATGCATTATATCACATGAATGCGGAGATGTTTCCTAATAGACAGCCACAGCCGAATATAAGTCCAATCCTGAATGAAAGTTTCGGTTTGCAGGGGAGTGCGCGCTGATATGAAACTTCCTGGCAGGTTAAAGCTTTGTGGAAGACCGAGACTCCAACTCGGGGCCTTTGCGTTTGGCGGGCGATTGCTCTACCACTCAGCTACCCAAGCACGACTCACGACCCGTCCTCACAGCCTGAATTCCACCATTACCTCGTCTCCTACTTTCCAAACTTCACAGAAGCTCTCCTGCGAAACTTGCAGAACTAGCACTCCTGGAAGAAAGGATATTGCGGAGACATGGTTTAGCCACAGCCTGGGGAATGTTTTCAGAATCAGATTTTCATACTGCAGCGGAGTGTACGCTGATATGAAGCTTCCTGGCAGATTAAAACTGTGTGACGGCAGAGCACTTGCCCGCGAACGGCAAGGATCCAGAGTTCGACTCTCGGTCCGTCACACACTTTCTGACAAAAGTTCCATGACAGCTCACACTCTGCTGCAAAGTCAAAATTTCACTCTGGAAACATCCCCCAGGCTGTGGCTAAGCCATTTCTCCTCAACATCCTTTCTTCCACGCATGCTAGTTCTGCAAGTCTCGCAGGAGAGCTTCTGTGAAGTTTGGAAGGTAGGAGACAAGGTACTGGCGGAATTAAGGCTGTGAGGACGGGTCGTGAGTTGTGCTTCGGTTCGTCCGATGGAAGAGCACTTGCCCGCGAAAGGCAAAGGTCCCGAGTTCGAGTCTCGGTCCGTCACACAGTTTTAACCTGCCAGGAAGTTTCAAATCCAGTCCTTGTCAAACTAGCTCTACAAAAATTAAAATACTATAAATGGTGATTTTGCTACATAGGGACAAACTGCGAGAAACGATCCATGGGAAGATAAGGAGCAAAGAAGGACATATTGTGACATATGGCCGCGAATGGGTTCTAAGGCAGCCAAGGGTATTGTCAGGAGAGCCCCAGTGAAGTGTGACAGGACCGCTGTTGTTCTCCATATACACAAATGATTTGGCGGACAGGGTGGGCAGCAATCTGCGGTCCTTTGCTGATGATGCCGTGGTGTCCTGCCGTAGCGGTCACGCGGTTCCAGACTGTAGCGCCTAGAACCGCTCTGCCACTCCGGCCGGCGCCCGGAAAGTGTCGAAGTTGAGTGACTGTAGGAAGATAAAAGACGACTTAGAGAAAATTTCCAGTTGGTGTGGTGAATGGCAGCTAGCCCTGAATGTGGAGAAATGTAAGGTAATCCGGATGAGTAGGAAGAACAAACCTGTTATGTTCGGATACAGTATTACTAGTGTTCTGCTTGGCACACTCAAGTCGATTAAATATATGGGAGTAATGTTGCAAAGCGATGTGAAGTGGAACGAGTATGTGGTAGGGAAGGCCAATGGTGGACTTTCGTTTATTGGGAGAATTTTAGGAAAGAGTGGTCCACCTGTTAAGGAGACATAATATGGGACGCTGGTGCGACCTATTCTTGAGTACTGCTGGAATGTTTGGCACCCATACAAGAACGGATTGAAGGAAGACATCGAAGCAATCCAGAGGCGGGTGCTAGATTTTTTACCGGTAGGTTGGAACGACACGTAAATTTGACGGAGATGCTTCGGGAGCTCAAATGTGAATCTCTGGAGGGAAGGCGACATTTTTTTCGAGAAACACTGTTCAAAAAATGTAGAGAACTGGCATTTGATGTTGACTGCCGAACGGATCTACTGCCGTCAACATACATCGCACGTAAGGACCACGAAGATAAGAGAAATTAGGGCTCATACGGAGGTGTACAGACAGTCGTTTCTCCCTCGCTCTATTGGCGAATGGAACAGGAGGGGAAATGACAAGTAGTGGTACAGGGTACCCTCCGCCACGTGCCGTACGGGGGCCTGCGGAGTATCTATGTAGATGTATATGTGGATGTCTTACCTCTTCTATTTTCATCTGGATGACTGCTGTCTGGGTTAAATAAGTTTGGAAAAAGCTTCTTGCCGCTTGTGCACGACTTGTCTGGCAACGGTCCTGTAACACAATGGCGTCCGAGCTGCGCACACGGGTTGAACAGTAGAGTATTTTCTTATTTCCATCCACATAGCTCCATGATTCAGAAAACCTCGCCCTACACCAGTCCAGTATCCCTGTAAAAGCTATGCAGGCCAGAATAAAACTGTCCGTACGACTGCTTCCTTGCGGGCAGTTTCCCTCTCTAGGGTTCCAGTCTACATGTCCTGCCCATTTCCATTTCATTGCTTTACCTCAACGTATTACATCGATGACTTTGGTCAGCTATTTTGCTATCTTTTTTTTATCTTTCCGAACTTGTGTACACTGTTATCTGTTTCCTTTCGCCAATTCGTTTAACGTTCGCGTTTCGCGGGCATAAATTAAAAAGAAAGGATACACTGCTTGAAAGCTGTTCATTTCAAATCCACTGTCATTTTGGACTTGAAGAGAATGGAGTTTCTTCCAAACATCCTCAATCATAGATTTATACGGCAAAGATGTCAAACTTAGTATAACACCTGTTGTTCAGCAGTCGTGGTTGGTTGTATGTACAAATAGTTCAAATGTCTCTGAGCGCTATGGGACTTAACTGCTGGGGTCATCAGTGCCCTAGAACTTAGAACTACTTAAACCTAACTAACATAAGGACATAACACATCCATGCCCGAGGCAGGATTCGAACCTGCGACCATAGCGGTCGCATGGTTCCAGACTGTAGCGCCTAGAACCGCTCGGCCAATCGGGCCGACGGTTGTATGTACAGGTCAAAACGGTGTTCAGAGGGTGAGGAGTGGAACTGGACATTCGCATTAATCAGACATGGCGCACGATATTCGTGGAAAACAAAATGTGGAACTGTCCTGCCGTCAGTGGATTCGAAAGAATCACGTCTGTCCATGATTGCGCTTGACTTACATATTTTCCGGTAAAGCTAAACGTCCTTGGAAATCGTATCATCAGGCAAGTTAACAGAACAAAATTTAATCTCACGAGCACATTTACTTTACTGTCAAACAAGACCCGACCTATATTTCCTTCTTCGCCGTGGGATGAATTTCGTGTACCAAAGTTACAAATTCGGAACTAATATTTCGCGTAGCATCAGATTAAATCTCAATTCCATACTAATTGTACAAATTTTCTGCTATATTAATGTGTCAGCTGTAGTTGCTGTAACCGGATCTCTAGTTATACATACCTGCAGTGCTAACCTCTGTCTTCACCTTCGTGCGTCTGCGGTCGTTTATTCAAGTATTTATGTGCCATCCAACTACTCGCGTAAGCAGAAAAACTCTTAAAAACTTAGACCGTCAACGAAAGAAATGCGAGGCTTTTGATTCTTGTCTATTTTTAGCGTCTCTTATAATTTCTCTAAACAACGGTCACTGATTAGCTTTATCGACGAGGCGTTATTGGCTTTCATATAACAGATCAATTACAACCGGAACTGCTAACTCACGCAATCGAATACGTTGAGAATATATTGCAAAATCTATCAACTTCACTCGCTGCGCGGACTGTCACACTATTTTTTTTCGGTAGTAAGAAGCTTGCCCACTGTCGGGTTACAGACTACGTGCTGATGTGGATCAGCCTCGACGCTCAGAGTACCGACTGCTCGCTGCGCGTGCCAAGGACACGGAAATAATCACGCGCGCCGGCCGGCCAGCCGCGGTAGGCGCCTAATAAGCAATTATTTCACGCCCAGTCTTTCGCTCCCGTGCTGCGCAATTTACAGTCCGGGCTGCTATTAAACGCTTATGATAACTCCTGTGGGACACGTTACAGCACGTATTACTGACCTACATTACTCTCCGCTGCGCAAATGAAGCATGAGAAAATGGCCTGTAATTGAAGCCGCGTATTGGTAACAGCAGGGGTGTCTTTCGCTTTCACGCTGGATGTATGGTACGTCAACAAGGATACGAATAAATTCATGAACCTTTCGCAAACACACACACACACACACACACACACACACACACACACACAATTATCATCATCAACAATCATCTACACGGTCCAGGTACATTAATGTGACCACCTGTCAAAAGCCTGAATAATCATCATTTGAAGAGCGGACGTGCGGAAGAGGTTCTTGGAAGGTACCAACAGGGATGCGAAGCTACGCCGACTCCAATGCAGTGGCCATTTGCGCTAGATTGAACGGTTCAGGATCCATGACACGAACACCTCGATCGAGGTAGTCTCACAGATTCTCGAATGAGTTTACAGCTGGGAGGTCAGATGCCGAGGGGAGTACGATGAACTCACCCTGGTGCTCTTCGAACCACCCACGTAAACTATGAATTGTGTGACACGTTGAATTTTCCTGCTGGTAGATGCCACTGTGCCGAAGAAAAACAAACGGTGTGTATCAGATTGACATGGCTCCAACGAGTAGATGTGTACTTGTGTTGATCCATTGTGCCTTGCCGGCCGCTGTGGCCGAGCGGTTCTAGGCGCTTCAGCCCGGAACCGCGCTGCTGCTACGGTCGCAGGTTCGAATCCTGCCTCAGGCATGGATGTGTGTGATGTCCTTAGGTTAGTTAGGGGACTGATGACCTCAGATGTTAAGTCCCATAGTGCTCAGAGCCATTTGAACCATTTTTGAACTGGCATTGGAGGCTATATAAAACGTGTCTGTAGGACGCCGATAAGAGTGTTGCCGCTGTCGTAAGCAGAAAACGGAGCGGTTTATCTGACGTCTAGATGGGCATGATCATTGGCTTTCGGGCCAAGGGGAACCATTTCCGAAACGGCTTAGTCTGTAAATTGTTCACGTGCCACCGTGGCTAAAGTATAGCGTCATGGCAAAATAGCATTATCCAAAACCGGAGTCGGCGCAATTATGGTGTATCACGGGTCGTAGATAACAAGGGTGAACGACGGCCGCGCAGATGTCTGCGCGCGAATAGACGTGCAACTGTTGAACAACTGGCTCTCCCTTCATGGGAACAAGCTCCCGGTTATTAAGCCTCTCCCAGCGGGTGTGTGTGTGTGAAATCTTATGAGACTTAACTGCTAACGTCATCAGCCCCTAAGCTTACACACTACTTAACCTAAATTATCGTAAGGACAAACACACATACCCATGCCCGAGGGAGGACTCGAACCTCCGCCGGGACGATCCGCACAGGCCATGACTGCAGCGCCTCAGACCGCTCGGCTAATCCCGCGCGGCCTCTCCCAGCGGCTTGGACGACCTCCTCTCGACCTTCTCGTCGCGAGGAGATGATTTTAACTAGGTTGAGTATTGGGCACTGTCTTTTTAGCCATCGTCATTTGTTAAGTGGTGCTCCTCCACCACTTTGTGCACATTGGCTCAAATGGCTCTGAGCACTATGCGACTTAACTTCTGAGGTCATCAGTCGCCTAGTACTTAGAACTAATTAAACCTAACTAACCTAAGGACATCTCACACATCCCTGCTCGAGGCAGGATTCGAATCTGCGACCGTAGCGGTCGCTCGGCTCCAGACTGTAGCGCCTAGAACCGCACGGCCACTCCGGCCGGCGTTGTGCACATTGCGCTCAACTTTTGACTGTCCGCCATTTCCTGACGGAATGCTCTTTTATTTAACTGCTTACATTCCCGTTTGTGTTTGCCTTCTAAGCTATCGGCCGTTTTAGCGAACGACCGCGTTTTACATTTTATCCGTCGTAGCAATATGGCGAAGGACATTTAATTTTTAGTTCTGGACCTCTGCATCTCTATGGTGTATTTCATAGACCTTTTTCCATGTCCCTGTTTTTAGCTGTCTTCTCTTCCGTCGACTGGGATCAACGTGTAGTCGTTTTTAAGTCCTCTCCTTGTCTTCATGTTCTACAGTTTTGTGTTGGGTGCGTATGATGATAGTTGTTTCTGAGCCCTAAAACAAAACAAACAAACAGACAGACTGATCACCCAGATGAACCAAAGACCTTTCAACGATGTCTCCTCGACAGATGTTCAGCGAACATTGGTGCGTATGGGCCTTTGCAACAGACACGTGGTTCATGCATACATGCTGACTGCTGTTCATCGGCGAAGAAGGCTGGAATTTGCACGCCAGTTTCGCAACTAGACGTCCACTGAGCGGCGACTGGTGGTCTTTTCAGATGAATGACGTATTATGCTCCACCAAGCAGTTGGCCTTTGAGGTGCACAGTCCTGCAACAATTCTCGGAAGCGTCCAGACCGAAGGAGGGAGCCTTAGATTCTCAGAAATATTTTAGTGACATTCCCTATGTGATCTCGTCGTGCTGGAAGGCACAATGTTTCAAATGGCTCTGAGCACTATGGGACTTAACATCTCAGGTCGTCAGTCCCCTAGAACTTAGAACTACTTAAACCTAACTACCCTAAGGACATCACACACATCCATGCCCGAGGTAGGATTCGAACCTGCGACCGTAGCAGTCGCGTGGTTCCGGACTGAAGCGCCTAGAACCGCTCCGCCCCGTCGGCTGGCGCCACTGCCAGTGCTGCCTCCTGCTATCTGTAAATGGTTATCACACGTTGACGTTGAACTTAGGCTTATAGTATCCACAGTTGAATAAAGGTCTCATTTTGACTTTTTCACGCATCCTCTAGCGGTACGCAGCCATGTCTCGCTTGCGCAAGTTTTCCAACGCCATCCACATATCTTTCATTAGGGTGTTGTCTCCGCATTTTCTTATGTCTTATACTCCAGCGCCAACGGTCTTGCCTCAGTGGTAATACCGGTTCCCGCGAGATCACCGTAGTTAAGCACCGCCGGGCTGGGCTAGCACTTGAATCGTTAACCATCTGGTCTGCCGAGCACTTTTGGCAAGCGGGTTGCATTCAGCCCTTGTGAGGCAAAGTGAGGAGCTACTCGATTGAGAAGTAGCGGCTCCGGTCTCGTAAACAGAGAAAACGGCCGGGAGAGCGGTGAGCTGAGCACATGCCCCTCCATATCCGTATCCAGAGACGCCAGTGGGCTGAGGATGACACGGCGGCCGGTCGGTATAGTTGGGCCTTCCAAGGCCTGTTCGGACGGAGTTTAGACTCCAGCACAGAACCGAATTGTTCTCACAGGTTCTTAAATATGTGAATGGCTCGAAGATTTTGTAACAGAACCCAATATGTTCTCCTGGCCTGCGACTGTTCGTCACAGACAAAGATGTCGTTATAAGTGCCTCATGGAAGTGTAATACGGTCACTCATGTTATCCATATACGTCCATTGACGTATATATCATTGTTTTCCAATGACACTGTACTGTACGTGAAAGTATCGTCGTTCAGTGACTGTAGGAGAATACAGGATGACTTGGTCAAAATTTCTACTTGGTCTGATGGATGCTGACTTGCTCTCAATATAGAAAAATGTAAATTAATGCACGTGAGTAAGACAAACAGTGTTGTAATGTTCGAATACAGTATTAGCGTTGCGCTGCTTGACACAATGACGTCGATTAAAACACATCAAAGCGACATCAAATGGAACGAACACGTAATGTCGATTATAGGGAAAGTGATTGGCCCCGCTTCGATTTACTAGGAGAATTTTAGAAAAATGTAGCTGACATATAAAGCAGACAGAATACAAAACACTTGTGAGATCCATTCTTGAGAGCTGCTCGAGTGTGCGGGACACTCATCAGGCCAGATTGAAGAAAGACAATTGAAGGGCGTGCTACCAGATCTTTTTATTGGTAGGCTCGATCAGCAAGTGACTCTTACGGAAATGCTCCGTGAACTCTACAAATGGGAATCTCTGGGGGGGGGGGGGGGGGGGGGGGGGGGGAAGAAGAAGACGTTCTTTACGCGAAACCCTACCGAGAAAGTCTAGAGAACTGACATTTGCGACGGTCTACAGAACGATTTTACTACCAGTAGGATCCACGAACACAAGATAAATCTGGGCTGATACGAAAGAATATAGACAGTCGTCCTTCCCTCACTCCATTTACAAGTGAAACAGGAAAGGGAATGACTAGCAGTAGTAGAAGTTACCTTCAGCCGTGCGCCATTGTGGTACGCGGATTGTGTGTGTAGATGTACACCATGTCTTCTTTATAAATTTGTACTACTTTCTTTTCGATGTTTTGTTTCATAGTCGTATGATGATTTTCACGCTTACTCTCAAACCTTCCCCTTAATTTTGCGAATGATATTCACCACCACTCAAAATTAATTGGCTGCTGAATTAACAGCAGCTTTTAGGTGGTATAAGATTATCTTTTATACAATTTCTGAAAGCAGTGGAGCACAACTTTCACAAGATCTTTGCTGTATTTTTACGTTAGTTATCGGCCTTATCTGCAGTAAAGGAAAACCGCGAACCGACGTCAGCAAAAGGAAGCTGGTTTTGCTGTGTTAAAGTAAAACGTATTCCTCCCACGTTTCCGTAGTTTAAGATTCCTTACTATTGCATTGCTTGCGCAGGAAGTACCACGGCTCGAACGGCTGAAACACAAGACAAGAATCCATGTTTCTCAACGTTTCACAGTCATCCAGTTTCTAGCTTTATGTTTTCAAAGGTTTTGCAAAATCATTCCGAACGAATGCCGTAGTGGTTCCTAATAGATGCCATTGCTAACAGTATCCCCTTTAATTGACAATTGTTAAGCTTCATAAAATGAAGGAAAATTCCACTACTGTACCTTTATTATTATTACTAGCAGAGTAACTAAGCGGTCGCCGGGCTCATGTTTATAGCCACGCAGTTTCTGGCCTTGTGTTTAATGTTTATGACGTCATATCTCCTGAAGTATATATCGTACGATGATATAATTTTGTAAGTACGTTCGGCAGCATAGTGGATACTGTCTGCAAAATGTGTTGCGATTGGATTCAGTACCAACGGAGTATTAAATTTAAATGTCATTCACGATGCGGCAGTTTTTCACGCATCTCACTGTTCATGACGTCATATCTGCTGAACTATGTGTCGTAGGACAACGCAGAGTCCGCCAGAAAAATGTATACACTCTTTGTCAGGCTCTATAGAGATATCGATATTGTCGTTCGATTTGAGCTACGAGTTTCTTGTGCTATGGTCTTCGGCTCAACAGATGTTAGTTCTTTCATCTCGCTATTGAGAAAACAAGACGGCTGGAACACACTTGACAATCGAGCAACGAAAATATATTGTGAAGTGGTTTTGTAAGTTTGATAATGCTGATGAAGCGCAACGTCAGTGGAGGCGGGAGTTTGAAACAGAGCCGCCAACCCGCCTAACAATTAAACGTATCATTGACAAGTTTGAATTGCACGAAATGATTGGCGATATACACAAAGAAAGATCAGGAAGACAGCGTACAGCTACAAGTCCTGCTTCGTCGGTTCTCGTGTTGGAAACGTCTGTTAACTCTCTACAGAAGTCTGCTAAGCAATGTGCACGTGAAGCGGGGGTTAGCGGTATAAGTGTACGAAGAATTCTGAAAGCTGTAAATTGCGAAGTTTACATTCCTCAATTACTGAATGCGCTTAATGATGACGATCCTGATCGCCGAATGTAATTTTGCGAATGGTATCAGCAAATGGTAACTGATGAACCATTTTTGATGAAAGTTGTACGGAGTGACGAGGCACAATTTAAACTACATGGAACCGTGAACCGGCTTAACAGTGTGTGCTAGGCACCGGAAAATCCGCATGTTTATGTGGATAAAGCGATCAGTCTACCAGGGGCTCATGTGTGGTGTGGACCAACATCTAGGGGCTTAGTAGGACCCTTTTTCTTTGATGCTACTGTCACTGGAGAAATGTACCTGGAAATGTTACACACAATAATTTTGCCAGGTATACGTGCGCTTTATGGAGCTGATGAAGAAGTCTCCTACCAACAGGACGGGGTGCCATCACACTACCACCTAGCTGTACGAGCTTTCCTGGACGACAAATTTCCGGGGCATTGAATTGGACGAAGAGGGGCCATTGAGTTCGCTCCACGATCGCCAGATGTAAAACCTATGGATTTTACTTGTGGGGAACTGTGAAAGATAACGTCTATCGACGTAAGCCACGCACGCTGGAGGAACTTCGCCAGGAGATTACAGCGACATGTGCAGCGATCTCCACTGTATCGTTGACTGACGTAGTTGCGGTATGCGCTCGTCGTTCTGTTATGTGTATAGCCGCCATCGGTGGACGTTGTGAACATTTAAAGTAACAGTGTGCTAAACTGAAGGTTGTAGAACATGTGTGATCAATTATTAAATGTAAAATAAACACATAAGTAATACTTTTCGTTCCTTAAAGCGTGTGTACATTTTTCTGGCGGATTCTGTATAACATTGTCGTAGACTATTATAACATGTGGATACTGTCAGCAAAATTTATTGCAAATAATGTTAGTAGCCAATAACTGATGAATTTAAACGTAATGCGTGATGCGGCTGTTTTTCACGAATCTCATTTTTTTGAAGTCATACCTCCTGAACCCTGTGTCATACAATGATATAATTTTGCAGTTATATTCAGTGGTATATGCGCACACTGTCTGTAAAATGTGTTGCTGATAGAGTTAGTGGTAAAGAAGTAATAAATTATGACGTAATGCTTTATGTGACGCTTTTACTGCACGAACTGCGGAAAATAGTAAGCGATAAACATTTTTCCTTTCATCATTATGTAGGAGCCGTCAGCGAGAAAAAAATTACTCAAAGGTTTGAAATTACGTGTAAAAATTTGTGGCCAATTTTAAGTGCTCTCATTCTCAATTACTGGATTGATGTAGTAAGCGACTTTACGCGTCCCGATCTATGGTTCAAAATGGCTCTGAGCACTATGGGACTTAACAGCTGTGGTCATCAGTCCCCTAGAACTTAGAACTACTTAAACCTAACTAACTTAAGGACATCACACACATCCATGCCCGAGGCAGGATTCGAACCTGCGACCGTAGCAGTCGCGCGGTTCTGGACTGCGCGCCTAGAACCGCGAGACCACCGCGGCCGGCCGTCCCGATCTATGATTCTTTTTCACTCCCACCGGCTAGCCCCGGCGGAGGTTCGAGTCCTCCCTCGGGCATGTGTGTGTGTGTGTGTGTGTGTGTGTGTGTGTGTGTGTGTGTGTGCGTGCGTGCGTGTGTGTGTGTGTGTGTCTGTGTGTGTGTGCGTGTGTGTTTGTTCTTAGGATAATTTAGGTTAAGTAGTGTGTAAGCTTAGGGACTGATGACCTTAGTAGTTAAGTCCCATAAGATTTCACACACATGTGAACATTCACTCCCACCTCCACCCCTTTGATAGGTAGGTGGTTCTTAACCTCCATAACGATTGTTGTCTAACAGTAAGGTATACAATATTACTCTGAAATATCATGTACACCAAGATCGCATGTAACTCTTTTTATTGATTACAAGTTACGACATCTTCGATGTCACCATCGGATTTTGTAACACATTAACAGCAGTTCGTGATCTTGCAACTTACGCAGTAATGTTGCGTCTTCTTACAAGAAAAGATAGCAAGTATCATGAACTTCTTTTGATGTATTACAAGATCCGATAATGATAGCACAGATCTGTCGAAACAGCTGAACAATAAAAGGATTTACAAGCGATCTTGTGGGGTCCGATATTTCGGAATAATATAACAATTCAGATCGCCCCCAGCAGTTGACGCACTGTCAAGTAGTAGGGTATATGTGTACCAAGTTTGGTACAATGAGTTAGGAGGAGATGTGGAACACACACACAACATTTTTATAATATGTGTGGATTATTGCTGTTATTATTATTATTATTATTATTATTATTATTATTATTATCATCATCATTGTTTTTATTATAGCTAATAATAATAATGTAAGTGATTTCTATTTTGACATTTCATAACTCTACGTTATATTGCTCTCTGTCTTGTTTTCTTCCAATAAATGTTTACTTTGTGTATTGTTTAATGGCTTCTTCCACTGTCAGAGATTTTCTTAGAGCATAAAATTTAGATAAGAAAATGAAAACAGTGGGATTCGTTTCAGGAGCAAGTCCCTCTGTTCCATCAATCCAGCCATCCTGTTACAGGCTCGTTTGGTATCAATTAACTTCGTAAGGGAAATGCTATATTGGTTCTTCAGCAACAACCGAGCCGATTACTTGTTCCACTCTTGTCGCACTCATATATTGGCTTAATGCCAACCTAAGTGTAAAGCTGCATAAAAAGCAACAAAATATTTTGCTGTTCAGATGAGGAACAGACACTTTTTCAAGTTGTAAAGATATACAGAAAACTAGAGATCGCTGCAGAAAACTAAAAGTCAGAGACATTACGTACACACCGAAGACAATAGGATCGCTGACGCCATGAACAGAAACCATGTTATATGAATATGAACGTCCATCTCTGGTCGTTCAAGGTGTTCTGTCTTTACTGAATACGAGTGCATTATCAGAGCTTGTAAGGAGTTTAGTTACGTGTTAGCCTACTTTGATGTACCTGCTCGCACTTGTACCATCGGAGATTTTCGTTGAAACGAGGCTAGGGGTATCAGGAAGAGACGAAAAAGTTTACGAGGGGCATGTGGTCCTCACGAAAGACATCTCTTTATCACTCTGTCTTGCCTATAAAGACCCATCTCGGTGCTTACGGCGTATTTCCTTGTAGTTTCCCTTTTTCCTCTGTGTTCCTTTTTTACTACAGAATTCCAGGCCGCAGTGTCCCGCTGTATTCAGATCTCCGGTGATCGGCCGCCGTTAATGAGAGGGCAGCAGCGGCGCGAGATCGCGAGATGGTCCGATTGGTCGGTCGGCGCGCATGCGCGGTGCAGCCCGCCCGATGCGCGCCGCCGATACGGGCGCCGTATTACCCAATTAACCGACGCCGGGAATGTCCAAAACTGCGGGTCGTAAGCGCCAACGTTTCTCTCCTCCTCGCTTTCTCTCTCTCTCTCTGTCTCTCTCTCCCCGTGAAATGGAACATAAAAAGAGCATCAAACGACATAAAATCCGAGCCTGCTCAAGGACGCCGTATTTATTTAATATATTTTAATGAAGTTTTTTCGCCGTCTCAGTTTCTGTTTTTTCTATTCGGTTTTATCAGCACGATCTATTTCAGAAATACTGCGTACAAAATGTCCTCCACTACACAGTTCTCCAGTCGGGGAGACGCCAAGAGATTTATACGTCTCGTAGCTCTCAGGTAAGCGTGCGTCAACAGATTTTCATTTTGTTTGCTCGGGAGAGAGAGAGAGGAAGAGAGAGAGAGGGGGGGGGGAGGGATCGTGTGTGTGTGTGTGTGCTGGAATTTAATCAACCTACCGGTTTTCGCCGGGAATTTGTTTTTAATTAGGCGTCTAAGGGGCGCACGTTACTAGGTCTTGTTTGCCATTCGCTAGATGCTATCGCCGCGAGAAATTTATATTAATGAGGCGCTTGCGCTTTAGGACTCGCCTTATCCGTCATAAACAAGGCGAGCGCCGGCGTGTCGTAATTGTGATTAAGTCCTGACTGCCTTCCGCTCGCCGCGGCGGCCATGTTGACAAACACGGCGCATTAGAGATGCGCGGGGCGACAGGGCACCTGATTTCCGCCACGTCGCCGTCCGTGACAGTGCGGGTGCCTTTGCGCGATCACGTGTTGTCCACATACATGACACCACTAATTTCTTCCCGGTGGAGAAGCTTGTTGTGGCTCCTGTTAACGTCCAGTCGGTTGTGCTCACGATCGACCTGACATTCGAGAATATTAGAACAAGCTTTCCAGTATTTTTTCTCTTTTTTTATAGCTCTTCTTTCTCAACAAAAACTGCTCCACGTGTTGCCTGCGAAACGAGACGTCTTTGTGCTTACCATTGCTGTGAACCGCAGAATCAGCACACAGATTATATACAGTTTTTGAACAAAGAAAATATTTATTAATAAATTTACAAATATTTTAGGCAGAAATAATAATATAGAAAGTTAACGTTTCTGTTCAAGTATTTCTCTGGCCACATTATGGCCCTAAAGCTCTCTCTTATATCGGATGTGGAACTAAGCATATCCAACCATTACTGAAACAAATAAATTTCCTGAAGGGGTCAGCGGTCAAAAAATGGGACTTGACTTCTGAGGTCATCAGTCCCCTAGAACTTAGAACTACTTAAACCTAACTAACCTAAGGACATCAACACATCCATGCCCGAGGCAGGATTCGAACCTGCGACCGTAGCGGTCGCGCGGCTCCAGACTGTAGCGCCTAGAACCGCTCGGTCACTCCGGTCGGCTGTCAGCGGTCATTGTGGATATTTTGTGAATAAAGCCGTCTAGATAGTTTAATATGTTAATTTATTTATAACGTCGTTTCGGTTACTATGATCACCAGAACAACACTTCGAAGCTGTAATTCAAAGTACAGTGTCATTCTCAGCAAGTGGAGTGTCAACTCGTAAGTTTTATTGAAACTGACACTTAAGGTTTTTTCCAGTTCCAGACTTTGGTCTGATGATGGCAGGAGTTGAAACGAAGTTATAAATAAGAAAATATATTAAACGATACAGACGTCTTTGTTCACAAAAGACAGATCAAAAACGGTAACAAAGCATAATTCATTAAGCTTAGCAATTTCTCTGCGACTACTTGCAGCTCAGTTACGCATTCATCTGAGGTATTGTTATGGGAATAGTCATAATTACCAATGCAAAAAATGATACTGACGAATAATAATAACAATAATAAAAAATAATAATTATACGGCGCTAATACGAGGGCTATCCACAAAGTACATTACGTTTTGGAATTAAAAATAAATAAAGTATTGGAAATTTTTTTTTATTATATACAGATGAAAGCCACACTTAAATACTACTTTTCTACATAGTTGCCATTTAAATTAAGGCACTTATCGTAGCGATGGACGAGCTTGGAAATTCCTTCGTCGTAAAATTCGGCCGCATGCGCCTTCAACAACGTAATGACTGTCTTTTGGGACAGAAAAGGTGTGATTTTTGTGGATTTCCTGGAAAGAGGCACTACAATAAACTCTCAAAGGTATTGCCAAACTCTGTACAACCTCAGAAGAGCAATACAAAACAAGCGCAGGGGAAAGTTGGGCTCAAAGATCTTGCTGATTCACGACAACGCCCGGGCACACACGGCAAATGCCACTCGTGAAGTTCTCGAATCTTTTAAGTGGGAGTTGTTTCCTCATCCGCCGTACAGTCCCGACATGGCACCGAGCGATTTCCACTTATTCCCAGCAATGAAGAAGTGGTTGGCTATGCAGCGTTTCGATGACGACGCACAGCTTCAAGAAGAGGTAACCGCGTGGTTGAAGGCGCAGGCGGCCGAATTTTACGACGAAGGAATTTCCAAGCTCGTCCATCGCTACGATAAGTGCCTTAATTTAAATGGCAACTATGTAGAAAAGTAGTATTTAAGTGTGGCTTACATCTGTATATAATTAAAAAAAATTTCCAATACTTTATTTTTTTAATTCCAAAACGTAATGTACTTTGTGGATAGCCCTCGTAATAACTAACAAAACAGCCCCACTAACAAAACCGAAGAAACATCCATAGTGGATCTGTGAATCTGATACGGTTTGAGGCAAGGGTAGCTTTCGAAGTAGAGAATGAACTACTAAAAGAACGAAGGTAACTGGATCAAATTTTTGAAATCGCGAAAACACGCTGCTAGGAGTACCCATGGCGTTAAACTTGCTCTCGACAAGAATCAGACAGTACAGTTTAAGGAAGACTTAAAGAACTTTATTATCTGAGACTTCTACACTCCTGGAAATTGAAATAAGAACACCGTGAATTCATTGTCCCAGGAAGGGGAAACTTTATTGACACATTCCTGGGGTCAGATACATCACATGATCACACTGACAGAACCACAGGCACATAGACACAGGCAACAGTGCATGTCCTGTGGAACGGCTTGCCATGCCATTTCCACCTGGCGCCTCAGTTGGACCAGCGTTCGTGCTGGACGTGCAGACCGCGTGAGACGACGCTTCATCCAGTCCCAAACATGCTCAATGGGGGACAGATCCGGAGATCTTGCTGGCCAGGGTAGTTGACTTACACCTTCTAGAGCACGTTGGGTGGCACGGGATACATGCGGACGTGCATTGTCCTGTTGGAACAGCAAGTTCCCTTGCCGGTCTAGGAATGGTAGAACGATGGGTTCGATGACGGTTTGGATGTACCGTGCACTATTCAGTGTCCCCTCGACGATCACCAGTGGTGTACGGCCAGTGTAGGAGATCGCTCCCCACACCATGATGCCGGGTGTTGGCCCTGTGTGCCTCGGTCGTATGCAGTCCTGATTGTGGCGCTCACCTGCACGGCGCCAAACACGCATACGACCATCATTGGCACCAAGGCAGAAGCGACTCTCATTGCTGAAGACGACACGTCTCCATTCGTCCCTCCATTCACGCCTGTCGCGACACCACTGGAGGCGGGCTGCACGATGTTGGGGCGTGAGCGGAAGACGGCCTAACGGTGTGCGGGACCGTAGCCCAGCTTCATGGAGACGGTTGCGAATGGTCCTCGCCGATACCCTAGGAGCAACAGTGTCCCTAATTTGCTGGGAAGTGGCGGTGCGGTCCCCTACGGCACTGCGTAGGATCCTACGGTCTTGGCGTGCATCCGTGCGTCGCTGCGGTCCGGTCCCAGGTCGACGGGCACGTGCACCTTCCGCCGACCACTGGCGACAACATCGATGTACTGTGGAGACCTCACGCCCCACGTGTTGAGCAATTCGGCGGTACGTCCACCCGGCCTCCCGCATGCCCACTATACGCCCTCGCTCAAAGTCCGTCAACTGCACATACGGTTCACGTCCACGCTGTCGCGGCATGCTACCAGTGTTAAAGACTGCGATGGAGCTCCGTATGCCACGGCAAACTGGCTGACACTGACGGCGGCGGTGCACAAATGCTGCGCAGCTAGCGCCATTCGACGGCCAACACCGCGGTTCCTGGTGTGTCCGCTGTGCCGTGCGTGTGATCATTGCTTGTACAGCCCTCTCGCAGTGTCCGGAGCAAGTATGGTGGGTCTGACACACCGGTGTCAATGTGTTCTTTTTTCCATTTCCAGGAGTGTATATGGCGTTCAAATGAACATCTTCGAGGCCCCAACACAAATTTGGCAACAATAATAAAGCTGCAATGTCCTGGCGGATTATTTCGAATTACTACACACTTTGTGGCTCCAAAATCCAGTTTCAGCTTCGGAAACAGTACACCCTTCCAACTTCGTTCACCACCTCCCACAGTATAAGAAATTAGACAACTCGTAATTTACGAAAGAACGACAAGGTGCTAGGGATAGATTCGATAATTACCGAAATGTGGAAGAACGCAGAAAATAACGTGACTGATAAATTAACAGATACTCCGCAACATGTAGGCGACTGAAGACCAGGTGTGTGATTCTGTCTCTACATCGATTCATGCGCTGCATAAGGAACGTGATAGAATGAATGCAAAACTTATCGTGGATTCTCTCTTCCGCGAACATAGTTTCCGAAGCACTTCAGAGGAGGAGGAGAGGGGGGGGGGGGGGGCAATGAACTTGGTGGACATGAAGGAGGGTTCGAAAGAATCTTCGTATGCTGAACAGATCGTGAATCTTAAATGTGTTCTTTCTTACGTGAAACGTACACGTGAGAAATTCATGTGACCATAGATTTTACAAAAAAACTTCATATCGGTTGACTAAATTATCGAAATTCTGAAAGAATTTGGCGTAGATAACAAAACAGTGGTTATTATCCTTCAGACTTTCACTGACACTATCTATAAAGACAAATTTATTGGTAAGATTTCAAAGTGAAATTCAGAATGTGAGTTAGAGAAGGACTTGACTCTCATCTCTTCAACTACATGGTCAAGAAAGCCGGCCGTTGTGGCCAAACGGTTCTAGGCGCTTCAGTCCGGAACCGCGCTGCTGCTACGGTCGCAGGTTCGAAGCCTGCCTCGGGCATGGATGTGTGTGATGTCCTTAGGTTAGTTAGGTTTAAGTATTTCTAAGTCTGGGGACTGATGACCATAGATGTTAAGTCCCATAGTGCTCAGAACCATTTGAACCAACCATTTTTAAGTCCAGGGGACTGATGACCTTACATGTTAAGTCCCATAGTCCTCAGAGCCACTCAAGAAAGTCATCTATAAGTGGCGAAAAGGAAAACACGTAGGCTGGAACTTAACTAATGGCAACACTGCTGTGAAGATATTATGCAATGGAATCTATTATTGTCGCTGATAGCACTCGTTGTTGACATACTTACCTTACCTCCGAGCAAGTGGACTTGCCCGTCCCACGTCACCGGCGTGCGCACAATCGCAGGAAACACAAACACTTGTGAGCGAGAGTTATAACGTAACGGTTTCATTATGTTTTCTAAACAGGAGCAACGGAGGTGGATCAAGATTGAATGTGCCAGATGTCGTACAGCACGACAGTGTCATCAAGAGGCGTGCGGGGAATCAGCATTGCCGTACAGAACAGTGGCATGTTGGGTAAAAGCCCTCAACGAAGGTCGGATAACTGTGGCAGACATGCATCGGGCAGGTCGTCCTAACGTCTCTGAAGAAGTGCATGCTGTTGGCGCGTTAGTGGACAGTGATCGACGCCATACGATTCGTGAGCTCGCCCACGAAACCGGATTAGCGCATACGACGTGCTTCGCATCCTGAAGGCCAGGGCCTGCGAAAAATTGCATCACGATGGCTTCCGCATGACTTGATGGAAATGTAGAAATGGATGCGTTATGACGCTGCTCAGACGCACTTGGAGCGCTATGAGCGCGAAGGAGAGGCTTTCTTACGCCGTATCGTAACACTGTATGAGACATTGGCCACATCATATGAGCCAAAACTAAAACGCCAATCCAACGATTGGCGTCATTATGGGTCGCCGCGAAAGTTGAAAGTGCGTCAGGGCCCCAGTATGGTGAAAGTTGGGATGATTCTCGTGCACTACTGTGATGGCCTTATTCTAACACATTACGTTCCTCCACGGTAGACCGTCAATGTGCAGTAATACTGTTCGTTTTTGGATGATCACCTGCGACCAGCTCGGCGAAAGAAGCGGCGACACTTCCTGCGCAACCCATCCATCATTTCGCACGACAATGCGCGGGAGCATACAGCGCAAGCTGTGGCTGCTCTGTTCGGTCGATGGGCCTAGGAAGTACTGTACCATCCACCATACTCCCCGGACCTAGGTCCTTGTGACTTTGATTTGATTCCGAAGATGAAGGAACCACTTAGTGGCATTCGCTTCAGAACTGTTTTAGAGATTCGACAGACAGTAGACCGCTCCATTCGCACCATCAACAGAACAGGCTCTGCTAACGGTATACTACACCTTCCACATCGCTGGCAACGGGTTCTACACAACGCTGGTGACTACTTTGTAGGGCAGTAACAGGTGCAAACATGTAACTCTTTTGTATCGGTTGTGAATAAATAGTTACCACTATTTAAGTTCCAAACCTCGTACTAAACATATTGAAACTGGAGTCAGACTTGCATATAGAAACGTGAATTTGATAGTCGGCTGCCTAGCCTTTGGAGATCTTCATTTTTTTCTGATTCGCTGGAACCTGCAAAGCAGCAAAGGCGTAACTCTAGAACTCCTTCGAGAAGACGGAATTTATAACTAATGTCAAGTCACCATCCAGAGTAATAGAGGTAAAAGGGAAAATGAGACGGGCGGAGAAATTTAAGTACCTAAGAGAGCGGGCAGTCAGCTCTGAGAACGATGTTGTTTCACTTTATCAGGGAAGTTTAAACGGTATATCATGTACCCTTTGTGTCTACAAGAAGAAATCGATACCCATTTACGACAAGATACGACATTACTGTAAAGTGACCAGAGGCTCAATATTCTCAGGAATGCCTTGCTATGAACAGAAAAGGTCTGATAGAGAAATTAGAAATAGGAAAGACACGGTTCTCGAGAAAAATTTTACGTCTTATCAACAAAAATGACGAATTCAGAAGACGACGCAACTACAATCTCTAAATACGTCTAGGAAAGATGGCTGATACGATTTGTAGCAGGAGACGTGTTTTCTATAGTCTCATTTCTCGTGCGTATACTACAAGGTTGATCAGCCGAATCATTCGCAACGTTCTCAACAAGAAATCAGTTGCCGTCATTTTGAGAAAATAATTCCATTCGAAATCAGGTTCGGGAATCTGTTTCTTAGTATGTCAGAAATCTTCTCTTAGTTTTTAATTCGGGCTTAGTTTTGATTTAGAGTTTAGGGAACCTTGAAACAAAATTGATAACGCAATAATACGTTCATCAACTAGTCAGTCATTAAGAATAGGCCTGGAATCTGCCATGATATGTAGGCTATTGATAATTAAGTATCCGGGTATTCTTTTTTTGATAGTGACATCTCACCAACTCATCCAGGTGTGTGACAAGTCTGGCTAGGAGTGTGTTACAGGCTTAAATGACGATGACAGTAACTGTGTTAAGAAAAAGCAGACGGTTTCATTAGAGGTCTCTATGGAGGAAAGGAGAAAGTGGTTTTGGGGGATGGAAGACTGGTTTGAGACGCGGAATAAAGCAGCTATTTTTGACCATTAAACGGAGTTTGAATTTCTTAATTGTGATACGAGTGTAATTCCTCTGTGATTTTCAGGAAGATAGTTTCAAAGTAATGTCCCTGATGCAGAAAATGATGTTGAGAAGACGCTTACGTTATACAGGGTGATTCCGTAATGATGTTACAGCCATTCAGGGATGGTGGAGAAGGGTAAATGTATCATTTTGAGGTTAGGGACCCTGATCGGGAAACGACTGAGTCGGGAAGTCATAAGCGACGGTCATTCTGATACCTCTGACAGTGTAATATGTGGTGTCACCGCCAGACACCACACTTGCTAGGTGGTAGCCTTTAAATCGGCCGCGGTCCGTTAGTATACGTCGAACTCGCGTGTCGCCACTATCAGTGATTGCAGACCGAGCGCCGCCACACTGCAGGTCTAGAGAGACTTCCTAGCACTCGCCCCAGTTGTACAGCCGACTTTGCTAGCGATGGTTCACTGACAAATTACGCTCTCATTTGCCGAGACGATAGTTAGCATAGCCTTCAGCTACGTCATTTGCTACGACCTAGCAAGGCGCCATTACCAGTTACTATTGATGCTGTAAAACATGTACCGTCAAGAGCGATGTTCACCAATTATGGATTAAAGTTAAGTATTCCAGAAGCTACGTACCTTTTTTTGCTAGTCTCAATTCCTTGTCCTGTTCCAGACCTCACGCCAGCCTGCGTGAGCTTAAACGCGTGCCTTTCGGCTTCCTATTAGTGGGTTGGCTGTCTTGCCAATCCACAACAGAATACGTATTCTGCTGTTGCTAAGACTGTATGGTAGGCAATTGTCAGTGGTGGTAGTATGGAGCAAAATAAAAAAAATGTGCCAAACAAAGGCATTAAAATGTGAACCGTAAGAGCTATTAGCACTTATTTATTCGATACTGTGAAATACTTCTCTGTCACTGTAAGCTCTCTGGTTTCCATATTTTTGGAGGAAGTAGTATGGACTACAGCAGGAGACGAATGTCAAGTAAACATGGGCTCTAAAACGCAAATCGTTAGTTATGGGTACTTGTTCAGTCGAAGAGATGTGTTTCGTAGTATTAAAGATGAATAAGTGTTCATAGCTCTTAAGGTATGTTTACTGGACTTTTTGTTTTTGGTTTCATCCATACTATCACCTTTGAATGTTGCCTACCCTGCAATCTTGGCAACAACAGTACCGAGACATGTTTTCCACTGTCAGAAGTATCATAATGAGTTCGTTCATAACTTTCGATTCAGTTGCTTCCGGACCAGGGTCCCTTACCTCAAATTGATACATTTACCCTTTTAGACCATCCCTGAGAGTTTGTAATATCTTCACGAAGTCACCCTGTACAGTGATATTTTGTTTTGTTGAGTATACTTGTGCTATGCTCCTGAAATAGTATAGTTAGAATTGAAGACAAATAAGAGAGAGTGCAGTGACTGAGCAAACGGTAAAGCGAAGACAGGGTATGATAGCCTCTGTCGTTATCTACACGTAGCCATGATAAAAGTTCGTAAACAGGAGTGACATAATCAAGAAACGATCGTCATAAATGTATCACAGACTACCGTTCGTCATCACCTGCATCCAGATTGAGCCCTCTACGACAGACTAAGAATAGCATCATCGTAATCAGTGGTTGGGAATAGTAGTGATTGCACGAGTGAGCAGGAGAAGGAATACATTTCTCATATTCCTGCAGTGCACTGTAAAACTCTGGCTGTTGGAGCTTACATACTGCAATTGTGTATTCAGTCCACCTAAGACATGATTCAGAATTATCGAACCAACTTCTCTGCAGATTATCCGCTTGCTCAATACCACGCGGGAGTAGAATTAAACTGCGTCTCGCCCCTTCTCAATTACTGCCTGCCTTTTGTGTCCTTGGTTGCTGAGTGTGAATGGGAATCTCTGCTGGCACGTCTAAAATACGCATCATCATCATCTTTCTCCGGCGAACAACACGACGCGGACTGTAGGGCTTGAGAAAGGGGATGCTATCGTTCCAGCCGGGAGGCTGTTTGGAGCTGCAGTGTGACTCCCAGCACTGTACAGGAGAGCGACAATATGGGCGCTGGCGGGCTGTACCAGCGGCACTTTCGCCGCGCGTTCCGCCCACGCCGCGCACCCACAGCCACGCGCCACCGCTGCTCCCCCGCCTCCTCCACACACACACACACACACACACACACACACACAAGGCTGTGGCCGCGCCTTCCCGCTGCGTTGTCGGGACGGCGCTGCGCTACGCCGCGGTGTGGAAACAGGGCTGCCTGCTTCTCTCTCCCACGTGCGCTTGTCCACCGTCACCAAATTCGTGTTCGGCGTCCGAACGGCAATCTGCAGCCGTCGTGCTCCTGACGACGGAGAAAATCCGCCTCGAGCGGCTCTGCAAATGGACTCCGCTCTCTCGATTACCACCTGCATCACGATTCGTAATCTGTGAGAGAGGTTTTGTGATTTAACACAAATGAAAGCTGTTTCATACAAACTGCAGCTATGTTCATTGAAATAAAATACGCAAATTGACATCCCCTCTCCCTCCCCCAGACACACAGGTTTACTTACACGACCTACTTACCTCTCGCACTGAGCTGGTCTGCTAATGCCAGAGTCAGAGAACTTCATTGGCAGACGCTCCCTCTCATCTGTAACAAATCTTCAATCCAGAATGAAACTTTCTCTCTGCGGTGAAGTGTACACTGTTTCGGATCACCACTCGAACATGGAACGTTAGCACTCCGTCTTCAGGCCACGAGTGACCTACCGGGACCATCCGACCGCCGTGTCATCCTTAGTGGAGGATGCGGATAGGAGGGGCGTGGAGTCAGCACACCGCTCTCCCGGTCGTTATGATGGTATTCTTCACCGAAGCTGCTACTATTGGCATCACGAGGCTGAGGGCACCCCGAAAAATGGGAACGGCGCATGGCGCGTGGATGGTCACCCATCCAAGTGCCGACCACGCCCGACAGCGCTTAACTTCGTTGATCTCACGGGAACCGGTGTATCCAATGCGGCAAGGCCGTTGAGGAACATGGAAGGTTGCTGTTGACATTTCTTGGTTGTATAGTCGTGATGCGTGAAACTTCTCCGTTCCTAACGTTTCGTCTATAGCTCCGCCCAACGTATTCAGAGGTGCTCCTTGTTCCGCTGAGTCTTGCCACCGACTGTAAAAGTTTCGTGAACGACGACCATATAACCCGGGAAGACCAACATCTGGGTCCTTCTTCTTCTTCTTCTTCACTTCAAGCATTAGACAGATTGCTTGTTACGCTACTCCTTCTCTCTGCGGTCTTCCTAAATTTCTTCTTCCAGTGCATTTGTAAATGAGATTCTTTACCGGGAGACTTTCTACACGCATACGGTCTAGGCGTTCCATTTTCTCCTATTTTACTTTATTTTTTTCAGTTAGGTTATATACTCCAAAATCTTCTTAAAATCGTCTTTTACTTCACGATATTCTTTTCTAAACCTTTCCACTTTCCTTACAGACCTCATTTTGTGGGCCTGTATTCTACTTTCTTACTGACTTGTGATTGCCCATGTTTCACTTCCAAGGTTTCATATCGGCTATGGTTTTATAAAACTTCAGCTGGGTTTCTTTCCTGGCTTTATTCTGCAAACTTTGAACGATCGTTCTATATATGGGAGTAAATTTATTTAACTTATGCTCGACGTCATTTCTGTGCTCGTAAGTCATGTCGCATCTAGATATTTAAAATATTTAACTTGCTCCAAAATTTTATTATTGAAGACTATTTTAGATCTTACTGGTTGTATGACCCGAAATGCCATCATTTTCGTTTTATCTAGAGATAGTGCTGAGTTCTAAAACGACGTTGTCTGCTGCAGCTTATAGACCCCCATCTGAAGGTCATTTTCATTCTCCGTAAACAAAATTACATTTAGTCTAAACAAACTCATTTCTTATTTAACTTTTTCCATTTACTGATCACTTCATCTGTTATATACTGAGGTGTGAGCCTTCATTGTATGGCCGGAAATTTGCCTTTCGTGGACGGTGCTTTCCTGACTTAGCTGACCAACACGACTCGCGACCCGCCCTCAAAGTTTGTATTCTGCCACTACCTCTCTTCTACTTTCAAAACTTCATAGATGCGCTCCTATATACTCTGCTGGATTTAAGTTCCCGGTAGAAACTCTATTACAGTGAAATGGCTAAGCTGACAGTTGTCTGCAGAAAAAATCTTGCACTTTGCAACAAACTGTGCGCTGTCACCGTACAGCAAAAAGTTTCAGTCCGTCTCGATCACTGAAAATAGCGCGGTCTCCTCTGCAGAGTGATTCATTGTGAACACAGTCCCTAAGCCATTCTTCGCGGCATTATTTCTTCTAGGAACGCTAAGATGATAGGGTATGCAGGAAAGAATTTGTTAAGTGTATAACACAGGAAGTTGTTATAGCATAACTGAATCTGTGTGAACGGGTCGTGAGACATGATGGGCAGCTCAGTCGGTAACCCCTTTGAAAGTAAGGTTACGGTGTGACGTTATGATACGTCGCTATGATAACTTTATTTCAGCAGTGAGTCCGATCGGTTGATACAAGAATGCATCTCGCGAGATAGACAGATATCATGTTCCAGTATGTGATAATGAGTCCCTGTAATGAAACGTATATTGAAAAACAAAATTATGAAAACTGGCGGCAAATCGGATAAACTTAAGTCTTAAAAATTAATAATTAACTCATAGAAATCATAAACTGAAGAGCATTGTGACGAACATCGACGGTAACAGCAGAACGATGCCGTACTTTGCGGAGGGGCAAAGATGTCAGGTGTAGACGGTCTGAGTGTGATTACAGAGACTGAACTAGTCTATCAGCAAGATCTAAATCTTCAGTCCTTCGTTTTACTCTCGAGTATGCCACAATAATGAAATTTTGTCAGTTTTGTAGACCTTCTACCACATATATTCACCGTGGTGAGCCTAGGTTTATCCTTCAGATACCTTCGTTTCAGACACTTCAACAGGGACATGTCTCTTGATCGTTTTCCGATACACACAGCATTTCGTCCACGAAGAGCTTAAAATATCGTGCAAGAGCCTGGTTCATCTATGATTTTCTGAGAATAATGAGGAAACTAAAACCTTATTTAAAAAAATAAGAAATGCAACAAATACAGGGCGTTACTAAAAGGTACGGCCAAACTTTGAGGACACATTTCCTACACATTAATTTCAATGTTAGACTCATTTTCTACATCTTTTCATTGAGTGTTAGTTATAGGAAAGACACAGGAACGAAAAGTGCTGCCCGGCAGTTTGAGACATCCCCAGTTTTGTGAATATGTACTTCTCTAGACTGAAACCTGTTTTAACAGGAACAGAACGCTCAACAACCGTAATACACGTGTATGTCTCGTTGAAAATTCCCACACTACAGATGTGAAGAGCATTAACGCATTAACGCAATTCTGCGGTGGACTTATGCTCGGGTATCGTCAGTGGGTCATTAATAGGCCCAGTTCTGCTTCCCTTTCATCTTCGTTTACGTATGTGATTCTAACGTGATGGCCCCCAGTTCCTTTGCACAACTTGCCCGTGTTCATCGTCGTCAGACTTCCCATGAAAGGTGACTAAGAACGGGAAATTGTGCTTCGTGGACTACCCGTTCAACAGTTTTTTTGTTTATTTTTTGTTTTGGAAAGATCTCCTGCTTAATATACTCGTAACATATGATGTGGTTCGAACAGCACTTGGGCAGATATGGCACAACTTTGTCCGACAGCTGAGCAATCAAGCTGAGGGATGCCTTTTGAACAACTGCTGTGACGGGAAAAAAAACCTACATACACATTTAAGCATACCGGGCAAAAATTAATCACCCCAGGAAACATCAACGGATACCCCGAACAATGGCGCCAGCCTTGAAAGCGGCTCCACAAGTTTCTTCAGGTACGTGATGTCCCGCTGAAGCTTACACTTTCATGATTTGATCTCGCAGAACTACCAAATTTCGGGAATTCTGATTGCTACATTTCATACACTGCGCCAAATAGTAACCAATTATTTCCTGCGCTATTAAGATCGAGTGATATAGCGGGCCAGTCGAGATGCAGTGCCGCGAGGAGGATTTGTCAGACCAGGAATATACGGACGCAGCCTTCTGGACACGGCTGTTATCAGCTTGGGAGAAGATAGTATCCAATGCGTGCTGATCATGGAGCAGTATAAGCAAAGGCGACACTCGGACCTTTAGAATGTTGACATAACCATCGCACCACTGGGGCACTGGGGGTTAAACACCACACTGTGCCATCGCTGCACTCGCTGCCTTGTCCCATTTGAAAAGACACGAGATCGCATCCCGTCGGACCACCCTACAGTAAGCTATTGTCCAGTATTTTGTTACCTGACCCATTGAAGAAGTGCATCTTTGTGTGCCACTGTGTTCAGTAGCTTTTCGTGAGATAGCCGACTACATATGCTAATCTCTGCAGATCCATTCGCGCTGTTCGCTCGGAAACTGATTGGCATGGGTTTACATTCACTGACAACAGAAGTTCCTATAGTGTTTTTAATCATTTTCATACTGTATATCTGAAATGTCACTCTTTTCATCCATTACTTTCACCTTATTCGTTTCTAGACTAGTGTTATCCCCCAAAGTGATATATTTACCAGGTTTTCTCCAATGTGATATATTTACCATTCTACATTAGCCCCTTTGTATCTTTATCGTCATAGGAACATCTCGCACATTCTGCATATAAATGTAGTGTCGTGGTGGAGGGTACGTTTAATTTAACAAATGTTTCTTTCTCTTCGTTTCACGGATCAAACATGAAATGTATACTTTTGCGGGAGCTGTTACTTTTCAAATATTACTTCATCATTTATAGCCACGATACGTAAGAGAATGAGTGGAATATCGTAGATTTAATTGCCAGTTCCAGATGATGATGATGATGATAATGAGTTCCAGAAATTTTAAGTTTCCACGGTGTACTAGAATTATTTATTAGTGTTTCTGCCACACATGTTAATATGTGTGTGTGATACTTAGCTCCGCGTCGTAGACTGGAAAGGAACACGTAATTATGACTGCAACGAATACCAGGTGAAGGTGGGTAGGTATTTAGCCAAGCAAATGGAAAGTAAATGGACCAACAAAGGTCTTTGGACAACGTCAGATTGCTTTGTGTTCTAAAATTATCAGCTACGTCCTGCGTCATCATCGTTACGAGCTAACTTTCGCACTAACCGGCTGTGTGGTACTTTCGCCAGTAGTTGATGCGAATTATGTCATGGAGACATCATGAAGTCGAGGAACTTCCACATGCTACCAGAGGTTATGTCGATGCCTGTGATGGAGGATCATTAGTAACGACACTGTTTTCGTTAGAGGCTAAATGAGACAGCCTGAGAAACAACGTACGATTGTGTCTGATGAAATGAAAATCCTGTCCCATGAATGTACTCTTTGGGATTCTGTGATCAAAGAAGCCACTGAAATCGGAATGTGCAGCAGCAACTGTAACCAGAACAGACGCTGTACCTTAGAGATGCATGGAAGCACCATAGAGCAAGAAATTTAGTTACCTATCATCTAAAGGAATTAGCGTCGCTACTAATTTTCCTCCATCACAGACATTGATGTTATCTCCAGTAGCGTACGGAAGTCTGGTGAATTCGTTATGTCTCTATAACATGATTCGACCAACTACATGTCAAGGTACCGCACGGTATTTTAGTACGCCAGTTTTCTTCTGAGAGTGATGGGACAGGAAGTCGTTGAAAGCTTCAGATTATACGTCTAACGTGGCAAGAAAGCCGATAAACATTTATCCTAGAATTCGCCGAGAACAACTACGTTCTCATAACAACTTTGCTGAATTTCAAGAGATAAGGAAAGACGATAGCGGCGACTTGACTGAAGTCGGGTGGCTCTCATAAAACACAGTGAGGAGCGACAAGCATCGATGTAGGTGATGACCTTAATGCATGGAGAAATCTGTGGGAGGCCTTTATTCAACCTTGGAATACCGAACGTCCGATGATGATAATATGTTGCTTTAGAATTATGTATGTTGAACCTCTGTCATGCTTCGCGATTTGTTGCTCTGTACTTGGGTCATACATCAAGAGTCTCAAAATTGCCCTTTCGTGAGGGAGTACTAAATGGGTCAGTACCGAACAAAACCATCTTTCGTTAGGATAGAAGTTAGGTAGTGAAGTAGAAGTGGATAGTTCCTGTGAATTATTATGGGTGGATGTTACATTCAACAACCGAGCTAGGTTAATAATTGGCTCCTTTTACCGACCTCCGGACTCAGCAGCATTAGTGGCAGAACAACTGAGAGAAAATCTGAAATACATTTCACATAAATTTTCTCAGCATGTTATAGTCTTAGGTAGAGATTTAAATTTACCAGGTATAGACTGGGACACTCAGATGTTTAGGACGGGTGGTAGGGACAGAGCATCGAGTGACATTATACTGAGTGCACTATCCGAAAATTACCTCGACCAATTAAACAGACAACCGACTCGTGGAGATAACATCTTGGACTTACTGATAACAAACAGACCCGAACGTTTCGACTCTGTAAGCGCAGAACAGGGAATCAGTGATCATAAGGCCGTTGCAGTATCCCTGAATATGGAAGTAAATAGGAATATAAAAAAAAGGGAGGAAGGTTTATCTGTTTAGCAAGAGTAATAGAAGGCAGATTTCAGACTATCTAACAGATCAAAACGAAAATTTCTGTTCCGACACTGACAATGTTGATTGTTTATGGAAAAAGTTCAAGGCAATCAAAAATGGTTCAAATGGCTATGAGCACTATGGGACTCAACTACTGTGGTCATAAGTCCCCTAGAACTTAGAACTACTTAAACCTAATTAACCTAAGGACATCACACACATCCATGCCCGAGGCAGGATTCGAACCTGTGGCCGCAGCGGTCGTGCGGTTCCAGACTGTAGCGCCTTTAACCGCTCGGCCACTTCGGCCGGCTTCAAGGCAATCGTAAAATGCGTTTTAGACAGGTACGTGCCGAGTAAAACTGTGAGGGACGGGAAAAACCCACCGTGGTTCAACAACAAAGTTACGAAACTACTGCGAAAGCAAAGAGAGCTTCACTGCAAGTTTAAACGCAGCCAAAACCTCTCAGACAAACAGAAGCTAAACGATGTCAAAGTTAGCGTAAGGAGGGCTATGCGTGAAGCGTTCAGTGAATTCGAAAGTAAAATTCTATGTACCGACTTCACAGAAAATCCTAGGAAGTTCTGGTCTTACATTAAATCAGTAAGTGGCTCGAAACAGAATATCCAGACACTCCGGGATGATGATGGCATTGAAACAGAGGATGACACGCGTAAAGCTGAAATACTAAACACCTTTTTCCAAAGCTGTTTCACAGAGGAAGACCGCACTGCAGTTCCTTCTCTAAATTCTCGCACAAACGAAAAAATGGCTGACATCCAAATAAGTGTCCAAGGAATAGAAAAGCAACTGGAATCACTCAACAGAGGAAAGTTCACTGGACCTGACGGGATACCAATTCCATTCTACACAGAGTACGCGAAAGAACTTGCCCCCTTCTAACAGCCGTGTACTGCAAGTCTCTAGAGGAACGGAAGGTTCCAAATGATTGGAAAAGAGCACAGATAGTCCCAGTTTTGAAGAAGGGTCGTCGAGCAGATGGGCAAAACTATAGACCTATATTTCTGACGTCGATTTGTTGTAGAATTTTAGAACATGTTTTTTGCTCGAGTATCATGTCGTTTTTGGAAACCCAGAATCTAATCTGTAGGAATCAACATGGATTCCGGAAACAGCGATCGTGTGAGACCCAACTCGGTTTATTTGTTCATAAGACCCAGAAAATATTAGATACAGGCTCCCAGGTAGATGCTATTTTCCTTGACTTCCGGAAGGCGTTCGATACAGTTCCGCATTGTTGCCTGATAAACAAAGTAAGAGCCTACGAAATTCAGATCAGCTATGTGGCTGGATTGAAGAGTTTTTAGCAAACAGAACACAGCATGTTGTTCTCAATGGAGAGACGTCTACAGACGTTAAAGTAACCTCTGGTGTGCCTCAGGGGAGTGTTATGGGACCAGTGCTTTTCACAATATATTTAAATGACCTAGTAGATAGTGTCGGAAGTTCCATGCGGCTTTTCGCGGATAATGCTGTAGTATACAGAGAAGTTGCAGAATTAGAAAATTGTAGCGAAATGCAGGAAGATCTGCAGCGGATAGGCACTTGGTGCAGGGAGTGGCAACTGACCCTTAACATAGACAAATTAATGTATTGCGAATACATAGAAAGAAGGATGCTTTATTGTATGATTATATGATAACGGAACAAACACTGGTAGCAGTTACTTCTGTAAAATATCTGGGAGTATGCGTGCGGAACGATTTGAAGTGGAATGATCATATAAAATTAATTGTTGGTAAGGCGGGTACCAGGTTGAGATTCATTGGGAGAGTCCTTAGAAAATGTAGTCCATCAACAAAGGAGGTGGCTTACAAAACACTCTTTCGACCTATTCTTGAGTATTGCTCATCAGTGTGGGATCCGTACCAGATCGGGTTGACGGAGGAGATGGAGAAGATCCAAAGAAGAGTGGCGCGTTTCGTCACAGGGTTATTTGGTAAGCGTGATAGCGTTACGGAGATGTTTAGCAAACTCAAGTGGCAGACTCTTCAAGAGAGGCGCTCTGCATCGCGGTGTAGCTTGCTGTCCAGGTTTCGTAACGGTGCGTTTCTGGATGAGGTATCGAATATATTGCTTCTCCCTACTTATACCTCCCGAGGAGATCACGAATGTAAAATTAGAGAGATTCGAGCGCGCACGGAGGTTTTCCGGCAGTCATTCTTCCCGCGGACCATACGCGACTGGAACAGGAAAGGGAGGTAATGACAGTGGCACGTAAAGTGCCCTCCGCCACACACCGTTTGGTGGCTTGCGGAGTATAAATGTAGATGTAGGATACAGGTTTGTTAAGCATCACACTAGTAATGCAGTAGTCACAGTTGCCGCTCCTGCTCCATGGACTAGTGTTCCTTCTAATGACTACCTGACATCAGTTTTTCGTTTTACAAATCTTTGTGAACGTAAACCGTGGCGAGGTTCTGTCGATCGTTGCTGCAGACTTTCTGCACAGCAGTGACAACTACTCAAACGCAGCACCAAGTCCTATATGTGTTTATGAGTCGTACGTTCTGCGCGGCCCACCCACTGGCTTGACAGCAACAGTCACAAATCTGCACGAGTCCAGAAGAAAACCTTTCGGCTGGCGTGCCTTTGGGGTTTGTTAGACGTTAATGTCACATCATGTTTACTTTACCTTTCCCTTTGATGTTCCCGGGCACCACCCACTGCTCGCCGTGGGTGTGCCGTGCCGTTCTACGAGAAATCATTACGTAAACACGTTGCCCATGTAAGGAGAACTTTCTACATCCTTTTCTGCATAATTAATGTCAGTAGCGTAGCTCACCGTTTTTTACTCCGTTGTGTGCATTTTAATGGAGGAAACGTGGCTATTAATATCTGAACATATGCTAGACTAGGCGCAGTGTATGGGGTTAGCAAAAGCGTAGCGTAGGGTCAAAGCGTGGGCAGTGGTGCAATGCAGCGTTCGGAACGGGAGCCGTATGTCGTAACGAGCCGTGACATTACTGGTCTTGCGTAGGAGGAATGTTGATTTAAAGCGCTTGCGACACGGCCCGCGATGGAAAGGTCAGAATGACAATCTGGCGCAGACGTCGCTTCCGCCGCGCCGGTATCGCAGAAGTCGTATCGCTCGTTCACGCCTCGCTGGTTCCTCGGCGAAATGTGCCCGCGGTCCAGTACACAAAATGTTGTGCTCTCACCTTTTTCTTTTAGTAGCGACACGGCGCCTTATTATAAGCGCGGTGCTATCTGTCACTTCGCGTGTCGCGGTACGTCTGTGCATCTAATGAGTACGGACAACGTCAAACGAAGCATGCGGTCGCTGTATATCATTAACGACCGATGAGCTGGTTCGGTTACTGTGTGTCAGAACTTCGGAGTTCGTTTACAGCCAATTTTTTTCTTATATGTCCCTTAATACAGCGAACCCAAGTATGTTAAGAAGTGGTATGCCACGTGTACTGTGGCCTCTAGTTGAGCTTTATTTTTAAGTTAGTGAGGACTTCTCCCGTTTTTGAGTTACAGAAACGGCTTTGTATCAAACGTATACTTTACTGAAATCCATTTATTGCATACTTGTACTCTTGGAGTACAAAATTTAAAGAGATTCTGCCGTCTACAGCTCTACGGAACAGACACTGTGTCTCAGAGGCGTTGGTTAATGCAGCCATTTACAACCGGGGAGCTAACGCACCTCCTCCCCCTCCTGAGGGGGGGAGGGGGGGGGGGCAGGGTTCACTGCACAAGGTGGTGGTAGAACGAAATGGAGCAGCAGGGGAACGTTATAAAGAAAAGGGGGCTGTGGGGGTGGACGTTCTCTTTGTTGACAGTTCTTTTAGGGATTAACAGGCGGAATGTACGTGAAGTTAATTTGCTAGGTTCAAAAATGTTCAAATGAGTGTGAAATCGTATGGGACTTAACTGCTAAGGTCATCAGTCCCTAAGCTTACACACTACTTAACCTAAATTATCCTAAGGACAAAAACACAGACCCATGCCCGAGGGAGGACTCGAACCTCCGCCGGGAACAAGCTTACACACTACTTAACCTAAATTATCCTAAGGACAAACACACACACCCATGCCCGAGGGAGGACTCGAACCTCCGCCGGGAACAGGCGCACAGTCCTTGACTGCAGCGCCTAGACCGCTCGGCTAATCCCGCGCGGCAATTTGCTAGGTATTTGTTCGTAAATACATGACAGATGAATCCAATATTCTTGATTAAGACTACCGTCCAGCTTAAAAATAAGATCAGAACAACTTAAATCATATACAGAGGGTGTTAGGAGTACAAATGCAGATATTTCTATTGATGAGTGAGGACAATATATACTGAAGAACATTTCATCGGTATTTACTTAATTTGCAGACTTGTGTTTATAGTTATTACGAGTAATATGTTTTTAGATTGGCAAGTACCTCCAAGTATGACTGTCACAGGTAAGCCATTAATGTTTATCTTTCCTGGGCAGTATTTCAGATAGTGAAGTGCGAACTAGTGGACGCAAACCAGTTAGTCTGTACTGGCAGGCATAAGCCACTTCGAGGCAAAGTTACGACCGTGCAGAAAACATCAGATAGTAAATTATGTGATGTGTTCTTAGGAGGACAGTTCGATAGCTGAAGTGGGTACATATGAAGCTACCAGTGATCGTAATATCTGTACCTGTACTTCTGACAGTCTACATAGATATGAAAATATTTTTAAATGCACAGGGTAGGCATACTACCTCAGAGAAACACAGTAACTGTCTTACAAATAATGTTTGCTATATACTTTACCGTCAGGTCACATAAATGGTATAAGTATCGGTTTCGAATGTCCGCAGCTCGTGGTCTTGCGGCAGCGTTCTCGCTTGCCGCGCACGGGGTCCCGGGTTCGATCCCCGGCGGGGTCAGGGATTTTTCCTGCCTCGAGATGACTGGGTGTTGTTGTGTCGTCTTCATCATCATCATTCCCCATTACGGTCGGAGGAAGGCAATGGCAAACCATCTCCGCTAGGACCTTGCCTAGTATGACGGTGCGGGTCTCCCGCATCGTCCCCTACGCTCCTCGGAGTATGGGACCTCATCATCATGAGTTTTGAATAGTTGCAAGTTATTATTAAATGACTTGGTAATAAGTCGACATCGGTAATGATAAAATTTGAGTGTTATGAAGCTGAAATATATAATTAAAATTGATGCAATTTAATAAGAATTAATAGTTTTCTTTCTATGTGCCTCTGTAATATAAGAAGGTTTACTGTCTAGGACACAGTACGTGCACCCGACGTGGAGGAGCTCAGACTCGAGCAAAGTTCTCGGAATTCTTCATACACACTCCATTTAGCATCAATGAAGTGACAGTTGCGAGAGTACTGAAGCAGAATTTACCGAGTGTTTGTAATTAAAATGGAGATACACATGGAGGTCGCGTGTGGACTGTATTATCGTAGTCTAATGCGTTAGTGTGGAACCGATTTACTCTGGGGGGAGGGAAATTAGTTCTAGCTGTGGCCGCCAGGTGCAGATTTGGTGCTGTACATTATCTCATCATGTCAGCCTTGGTCAAACTGAACAAACAGTGTAAGGGGCGGTTAATAATAAAATTAACATTATGCTATTCTCACTTATGTGATGTTTTCTGTCCGCGTCCCGTTCCTAATTCATTACATATGGAAACATTTCTATACGTCTTCCTTGCATTATATATGTTTTCTTTTTTGGAGATCTGTGGTAAGTTCCCTAGGCTTACACAATACTTAATCTAACTTAAACTAACTTACGCTAAGGACCACACACACACACCCATGCCCGAGGGAGGACTCGAACCCCCGGCGAGCGAAGCTGCGTGAACTATGGCAAGGCGTCCCGACCGCGCGGTTACTCCGCGCGGCTTTCTTGCATTTACAGCGCCAGATTTGCACCTGGTGGCCAAAACCGGAACTAATTTTTTCCAGCGTAAATCGGTTCCCCATTAACGCATTAGACTGTCTACAAATTTTCGCTGCCATAACGATTACTACAGCCCACACTGGACCTCTGCGAGTAGATGTACCACCGGAATCTTGTGGTACGTTATCCCATATTTGGCAGAGCACGGTGAAAATCTGTGCCGTCTACTCACCATAACCAGTGCATTTTGGAAACTCCGAAAGCCACCTTACAGTTCGTGGCGGAGGGTACTTTGTGTATACTGCCACTTTCCCCTTTTCCTGTTCCAGTTGCGAATGGTTCGCGGGGAGAAAGATTCTCAAAGTGTCTGAGAAACAGGAAAAGAAGAGTCTTTAGTATTTTAATGAATTCTTGAAACATGGATTCATCTCTTCACCTGTAACAGACAACTACCATTGTCACACACGAAAGGACGTTTCCAAATGAAACTATGACGCCTTCCAGGTTGATACCCAGGTAACAGGTTCAGCATAGGAAAGAGTGAAACATTAACTCGTGGAAGGAAGACCCATCAGATAGTTCGTCGTTTTCACCAAATTAACATTTATTTAAGAAAAACATACTGATTAATTAAATTCAAGATTAATAACAACATGAAAACCATCCGCATTTTAGTGACATATAAAGTGACCAATTACTGAAATTTTCCAATATAAGCAAAAGAAATCAGTATCCAGTAAACACAAAGCATCTGAGTTTATGAACAGTAAGAATGAAATCTGAATCATTCACTAAAGGGAAACTACGTTTGCCAAATACAGAGCACAACCGATTTTATGAAGAATAGTTACTAGAGTATTTGAACACACTTCTTTTATGAGCAGTAAGTAATTTACAAAAGTTCATGAGTTAATCCCTCTAAACTCCACAGCCTACAACCCTGGCAGCAGCCGCTCAACCCAGGTATAGCTCCGAGGAGCAACACAACTACTCAACTTTTGCTAGGCATGACAGAGGACGCAGCAAAGCGCTCCTGCGGCAATAACTTAGACCTCGGGCGTTGGGCAGGATAGAATCGCTTTAGCAAGATAAATGCAGCTCGCAACCTTAGATAAAACAAATAGTGAAAGTCAGACTTGAATAAATAAACTAATATACATATATAAACGCCTTCACTAGGCTTTTAATCAGATCAGGGGTAACTCGCTAAGAATGCAGAGATAATTTGAATGGATTTTGTCGTACACAATAAATACAATTTAACAAACAAATTCATATTATTCGCTGAACAAGACACTAATAATACTGCGCCAATTTTCCTTTAAACAACAAAACCACGGGGCCAGAGAAAGTGGCTACCAAGAGGAAAATGTTCTACCTGTTTCTACTATTTTTATGATACAATAGTCAAGTTTTTTCTTTCGGTTGGCCTAAGTCTTTGTGATTCAATCGAGCTGTGACGTTTTGACATTGCCTGTCTTGGAGATATATTTGACAACTTCAGCGAGGACAGCAAAAAAATTCAGGGAGAGAAGTTGAACTTTCAGTCGTTCTCAGGTAAAAATTTCCGAACTGAGCTTTGCCTGTTTTCTGTTTGCTTTCATTTTTCGTTCAAATGATTGTGATCTGGCACTAACTTTTAGCTTACCTACACGTTTAGAATACAGTGCTTAGTATTTAAAATTATTTTTTAAAATCTAGCCAGCATATACCACACTGCACTTCTCGTACGGTACATAAACAAATGGGTACTTCTTTAATTACTTCTGAATAAGGAATTCCAGTTTTTGGAGTTATAAGCAAAAAGAGCATTTTTATACAAACACCAAACAGAGAAAGAATCGATATACCCTTGGTATGCAGATCAAACCGAATGAAAGGTGACAGATTGAAATATGTATTTGAAGCTTAGTTGTTTATATGGCAGAAAGCATCAACTCGGTCTAAAGCCTGATGACTTAAAAATGTGTATGTGATGTTAACAAAGGCATCTTCAAAATGTTGTATAAATTTTGCGCATAGTGGTGGGATAGAAATTTTGTGTACTAAAACAGCAAACACGCTACAGACTGTGTAATGTGATTTGAGCATTTGTAGAAATAGTGGTTAGAATTGTTGTTAGTCTTCAGTCCAAAGACTAGTTTGATTCAGGTCTCCAGTTTGGTCTATTCTGAGCAGGTCTTTCCATCTCTGCACAATTAGTGCAATTTATATCCGCTTGAATCTGCTTACTGTAGTCAAACCTTTGGTCTCTCTCTAAAACTTCTACCCACTCCCCCTGCCACACCTGGATCCATTACAAAATTCCTTGATGCCTCAGGATGTGTCCTATCAACCGACTCCTTCCTGCAGTCAGGTCGTGCTATTAATTTTATTTTTTCCCCAATTTGGTTCACTACCTCTTCGCTAGTTATCCTATCAACCCATTTACTCTTAACTTTCTTCTGCGGCACCAGGTGTCAAGAGCTTCTATTCTCTTCGTTTGTGAACTGCTTATTGTCCACTAACACTTACGTACAAGGCTAATCTCCAGACCAATAGCTTTAGAAAAAAAGTTCCTAACATTTAAATTTATAACCAGTGTTAACAATCTTCTCTTTTTTTTTTAAAAAAAAAAGTTTTGCTTGTGATTCTTTTCCGCATCGTGTATACTATTTGTATACTTTGGCCGTCTTCAATTACTTTACGGCCCAAATATGGAACTGTCTACTGATTTCAGAGTCTTATTTGCTAATCTAATTTCCTCAGCATCGCCTGATTTCATTTGACTGCATTCCATTAGCCTCGTATTTTTGGTGTTATTCATCTTATAATCTCTTTTCAAAACGCTACTCATTCCTTTCAGATACTCTTCCAAGTGATTAGGTGTCTCTGACGGAAATATAATGTCACTGGGAAACATCAGAGTTAAAGTTTTTATTTTTTGCCCCTAAACTTTAACCTCATTCCGGCATTTCACCTTCGCTTCCATTACTGCTTGTTTAATGTACATATTAATATCGGGGATATGCTACAACCTTGTCTCACTCCCTTCTCAAACACTGCGTCCCTTTCATGTCCTTTGACTCTTTTAACTGCAGCCTGGTTTCTGTACAAGTAGTAATAACATTTGGCGCCCTGAATTTTATCCAGGCTACCTTCAGAATATTAGGGTATTTTCGTCAATTAAGGTTTCTCTAAATCTACAAATGCTATAAAGATAGGTTTAAGGGCCATAAACATCTCATTCACCGACGAAGGGAAAAGTCCTTAACCGATACTTGGTTCTAGCTAAGAATAAATACAGATCCTTAAACTTAAAAGCAAAGGGAGCGTTTATTCGTCCCGATGTCTCACGAGGCTGAGCATTATTTCGTTATAGACCTTGCAACTGTTTGTAAATAAAACCTTTTACAAACTGCAGTTACCCAGTATTGCACTAGAGAACCATAATCTGTCGTTTTTTCTCATGTAGAATTCAACATGACGTTTTCGCCACATTTGGAGCTAGATGACCACGCTCGCGCTGGGTTACATTTTGGGGAAATCTAACTGGAACTGGTGTTAACACTAACACTAGCCATGAAGTCATCGACATACTTCGTGAACTGAACGCTGCTATCACACCTTCTTGGGGCCCATCCACCATTACTACTGTTTTACTGAATGTCTCTGCTGCGAGAATACAGTGTCGTGTCCACTCTGTCAAGAAGGGAAAGCAGATTAAAGTTTAACGTTTCGTCAACGTCAAAGTCATCAGAGGCAGAGATCAAACTCACATTGAACAGGGATGACGAAGGAAATCGGTCGCGTGATTTATTTTAAAGAAACCATGATCTCTCCATCCGAACTTCTTCTCGAAGGAAATCTGTTTAGTGGATATGAACTCAGTTGCTCCTGAATTCCGTCCGATGCCTTAACTATTGTCCCAACTCGAGTAGCCCACTCTATCATGAAATTCTCAGTGTAGTTGCAAGACTCCTAGGTATTTATTTCCTTATTAGATGTCGATGGCGCAATTAATAATCAGCTTTTGGCAAGTGGAGATAATTTCCAGATTTATCTGTCCACGGCTTCTAAGATGTTACGTACGAGCAACGCGATTATATTTCGGATAATAGGTACTTTAGTAATGCATGCTTGTTGTTGTGGAAAGGTCCGTTTTGTTCAAATAGCGCATTATAATGGAACTTACAGCTTGCGCCCCACAATTCTGGTAGAGATAGAAGTGAATGTCATAGGGTGATACTTCGTTAGAGCGTCGTTTCTGCCGCGGACTTCCTTTCTAATCGCAGTTCGCCTTTTCGCAACGCTGTCGCTGTTGCACACGTGTTGGCCTGGTAGCGCGTGCACGCCTAAGGAGCTGCCTGTTCAGATCTGGACCAGTCGCCTTATTGTAACGCCCGCGTCCAGGTTTCCCGCTCTTTACGACAGTGCTTATGTTCTTGCCGACAGCAGACACGCTCCAGTATAATAATAGCACAGCTGCTGGTCTAGGCAGCATGTGATTATTCCAATCAATTACGCCTTACACACTTTCTACTCCAATAGCCTGCGTAGCCTTTAGACGCTGGTGATCGTCAAACGTAACGGTTACAACAGTCGAATGCAAATCCTACACTCTAATGAGTCGTTAATTATCGTTCTAGTCGTACAAGTCACTTTCAGCTGTACTACTTTCGTCCCGTTGATTTACAGTTAGCAGGTCGCGGCTCAGTTAGACGCTGCCCCTATTTTTTTTTTCTTCTTGGATGATTTCAATAGGCTACTTTCTGCGAAATTGAGTAATTATTTGCGTCATTCGTACGTGACATCGTAAAAGTCACGGACATATACAGCCTTCCTCATCGATATACTGCATTTACTGCGACCCTGAAGGCAATGGAACAGATGAGGCGTCTACAGGGCAAACATTTCTCATCTCCGCCGTTCTCTTCGTGCCCTACACTTCATCCAGCACCCAGAAGAGAAAATGGTTCAGCTCGTACGTTACGAACTGTACTTCCTTCGACGCCAGGGGAACCAAGTATCATTCTGCTAGGTCCGAGGGCATATATGCATCTGGGGAAATGTTCAATCACGCCAACCCGCCAAGCAGGCCTGCAGGCAACATCCCATGACACAATGTGAAATTCCCCTATTCACCTACAAGCTATCAATTCACTGTAGAGTCAAAGAGCGACGCAGTTGTGAGGTGAGGAGTGGCCAGCAGTTTGGGACAAGACGCTGCAATTGAAGAAGCCAACTATTTGGCCATGGCGAACCACCTGCTGGTCACACAGGCAGGAACAACTGACCTGACCCGCCTCCAAATTGTGCACTGTCCCATAAGCACGGCTTCCTATTCCAACGAGATGCTCCCCCAGCTTGCGATGCCTGTAGCATGCAAATCAATGTATGTCACATTTTAACTGAAAGCATTTTATATTGTGTTGAGATGACAGAAGCGAATTTCGATGGGGATCTGGCCTCTTCTATTTTAGCTGATGGCGAGACGGGTGCAGTCAAGGAGTGTCGTGATGTGTCAGGAGTCCGGCTTAAGCTTCTGGGCTGGAGATATTCACGAGCTGCAGAGTGACTAGTTCATTCCCTTTATTCCAGCACTCAGCCAGCCACAGATCTCGGCTGTATTATTTTAATCCTTCCCCTACTTTCTAGGTTTTACTGTCAATGCTCAGTCTGTCACAGTACGTGAATTTCGTAGCTGTGTGTGTGTGTGTGTGTGTGTGTGTGTGTGTGTGTGTGTGTGTGCATATGTGCGTGAGAGAGAATGGTTCAAATGGTTCAAATGGCTCTGAGCACTATGGGACTTAACATCTGTGGTCATCAGTCCTCTAGAACTTAGAACTACTTAAACCTAACTAACCTAAGGACATCACACACATCCATGGCCGAGGCAGGATTCGAATCTGCGACCGTAGCAGTCGCGCGGTTCCGGACTGAGCGCCTAGAACCGCTAGACCACCGCGGCCGGCCCGTGAGAGAGAGAGAGAGAGAGAGAGAGACTCGTCTCATACTATTTTTGTACGGGTACCATTGCTTAAGACGTCGGACGGAATTCGGAAGCAGCCTTTTTCACCCCCAGCCAGATGTCCTCAAACAGATTACGCATTTCGGATGTAGAGATAGCTGATGCCCCCCCCCCCCCCCGCCTCTGCCCCCCCCCCCCCCCAAATGGAGGGGCGGTTTCCTTACCCAGTTTGAGCTTGAACTCTATCCTTAATGACTTCACTGAAGATCGAAGTCTAATCTTCCTTTCTTTGTTGGCAGGCTGAGCACAACACGACAGTCTCGTAGAAGAGATATTGACTACCATACCGGTAATTTTGGATGCCGCAACGAAATGCGAGTGGACCATTCCTTTCACGTAATATGTCAATGACTTGTTGGATAGCGTCGGTACCAACGCCAAACTGAGCAGTTTCAGGTGTAATTCTCCTACTATATAGGGTGCAAAGCGAACTACTTATAGTGTTGATGGAATATAAGGAAATGGAAAGGCTTTGTACACAAGCTTCTTTCAGAAAGACGAGCTGTCTGTGTTTCGTTTAAAGGGATATATTGGAATACAGTTCCTTCATGAAAGTCTATGTTTTGGACGCTTTATTCAAAACAGAACTTCATCCAAATTTGAAGATCTTATGTAAAGAGCCTCCTCTTTTCTTTATATAGGTTAAAAGTGGGCAGCAGAATATAAGCCACAGCAGTGTGTTTCACGTACAACGCTAGTGCAGTCTTTTTTTGTTCTGATGAGGATCGTTGCCTTTATCGGCGTACGTGAACTGTCGAAAGAATTGATGTTGAAAGTTATGAAAATCGTCATCCGTTACATAAGGAGTCACTGCATGCAGTGAAAAAAGGGATGTGGTGTGCAGCATGAATTATTGGCCCGATATTTTTTCACCAAACCATAACTTTTGACAGATACTCGTACTTGAACAATATACTACAACTTTATTTCAGAGAAAACTTTACGAAAAGACCTACGGTTATTTAATACATGAGCATGTCAGGATAAAACTCTCTATTACACACAGACTGCAATAGCCATTGCAGAACTGACGAGCAGCAATAGTATGTGAACAGGTTGTAACACCACAGCACAGTCCGTCATAATTATCACGTAATTTATTTTTGCATTTTCGATATCATTTTCACATTATAACTGTATGAGTGCATGTGTTTTTATTTTTTGTAAATATTAATTATGATAATGTAAGGAGTCGTATTCACCAAAATTATTACCATATTTAAAAAAAAGTAGAAAGTAAAAATTAACGAAGTTATTAATTCTTGTATGTAAAGCTTTTAATAAAAATAATAACAAATGTTACAGACACGTTACACATGCGTATGACACACAGTTGGACAGGTCTTGAAGCCACATTTAACTCATTGTTGAAAAATACGAAATAATTTGTTTACAACAGTTTACGCATCTCAGAAAGTGGTGCAAAAACAGAAAGTTCTCCACAGATACACTACAGATTTCATTTCTATCAAGGATGAGTACTCTTCAGAGAAGCAATGTAAATTCATTGTTTCAAGCAAGAATGTTGGGAAACATTCTTCTTTGGCATCTGGCAAAGAATTATGGGGAAGCTGCTCCATCTGGCATGACGCTAAGTTGTTGCGTTGGCGAAAGCTTCGTCCTTGCATAGTTAGACTGCCTGCCAACACAAGCAACGGACAATTAAGTACTACTTCTTGTTGCAGTGCTTGATAAGTTACTCATAGGTATGTGCTTTGGAATGCAAACGATAGGACTAGTATTTCAGAGGTCCTGTCTTTCAGTTCCACATTATATATTTCACTTTTAATAATCAGTAATTTTTTTTATTCCAATATTTTTGATTATATTTTTCTTTAATAAGTTTGCCCTAACCTCATTTAAGGACTAGGAAGTTCTTGCACTCATGTAGTTCACCCAAGAATGATTTTAACCTTGAGCCAAAAGGTGAATTCCAAATGTGAGTTTTCGCATTCTCGCATTTAGATGAAATTTCTATATTAAAGCAAACAGAATTCAGTTCTTTCTAGATTGTAGGCGATGTATGCTGTTGGTGATTTTTTTCCAACATGAAGAGCAGTTATTGTGATATTTATGTCCACATTTTTAATTAAATGATCGTAACAGAACTGTAATTGGAGGTACATATACGAACAGCTATGTGAAGTTCATTCTATTTTACCAAACTAACTCATCCTTGCCTACCTTAGGATGTTCCCCGTCGTTATATTTTATAAGGACAAATTTTTATTCAAAAATTTGCTCAGGCAGTGTATTAAATTTTTCATTATGTTGCAACAGTTCAAAAGTTGCGTTGCCATCTACCCCCTCGATGCGTTCCACAGCTGACTGTTAATATTCACGATTAGTGAGAACCCCACAGTTGTAATTATACACATTTATTGTGTCACGACCGGTTTCGTTCCTTTAGAACATCATTAGGTTGCCCAGTTGTGCCAGTATTATGATACGAAAGTTCTACATAAAACACGAGATCTCTCATTCATGATACTCGCAATACCAACATACAAGCCCATGATGGCTAATGTTACAAGGCTAGATGAGGCTATCGCCGAGGCCCACGCAACTATTGAAAAGGTGCTGTCTCTCTTCGGGAACCACATGTTAGCCTGGCCTGTCCACAGATACAATTCTCATACGGTTACACCCAGCTCACGGCCATCGGTACTGTTGAGGTACGCAAGTCACCCCACCTCGACAAGGTCCATATTTCGTAAGGAGAATACCGAATTAATAGACCTAATACGTAGTGCAATAAAAAGAACCCCCGACTATACACCTGGCTTGCAGAGATTGGACGTACACGAGGTTCAAATGCTTCAAATGGCTCTGAGCACTATGGGACTCAACTTCTGAGGTCATTAGTCCCCTAGAACTCAGAACTAGTTAAACCTAGCTAACCTAAGTACATCACACACATCCATGCCCGAGGCAGGATTCGAACCTGTGACCGTAGCGGTCTCGCGGTTCCAGACTGCAGCGCCTAGAACCGCACGGCCACTTCGGCCGGCCGTAGATGAGGGATGGGCAAGATATCGAGCAGCTTTTGCAGATCACAGAGGTTGAGAAGTCACAGTTTTAACAATAACAGCCTTACAGTGCTGGCTGCGATTTCCGTCACAACTAGACGTCACGAGCAGCAACCAAAAGTAGCATTTAATATTCATTGTCGCATGCCATCTGTTTTCCGAAGTTCGTACTAAGAACTTGCGTCACGCTGTCGATTGTGGTTGCAATTTCAGTAACAAGTCGCAGCTAGAGGTCGAAAGCAGCAACGAAAGCAGCATTTAACATTCAAGGCCGTGTGCCATTTGTTGACAGACGCCCGGGCTTCATTCTAAGATCCTCTGACTTGTGTCTGACGCTATGGATGTATAGCCTAACTATGGTCGAAGAAATGAACTAAGAAGGTAATCGGCTGAGAAAAATTTTACCTTAACTGTTTTATCGGCAGGTGTGTAGTGTAGCCCGAGGTGTAGGTTAGGTTGAAAGGGATAATTCGATTGAGATTCGGCGAAGCCAAGGAATGTAAATGCCGAATAAAGGTTGCTGTAACAGAATGACCTACAGCGCAGCTTATTTATGTTCGTGATATATTTAAAAGCACTTCGCACATTTTCCATCGTCCAAACTAAAACTGCAAGGCAAATTCCGAAAACGAACGTTAGATAATAGGCAAGACTTCGACGAGTTAAAATTTTCAAATGTGTGTGAAATCTTGTGGGACTTAACTGCTGAGGTCATCAGTCCCTAAGCTTACACACTATTTAACCTAAATTATCCTAAGGACAAAAACACACACCCATGCTCGAGGGAGGACTCGAACCTCCGCCGGGTCCAGCCACACAGTCCACGACTGCAGCGCCTTAGATCGCTCGGCTAATCCCGCGCGGCGCTTCGACGAGTGATTTGATGCATTTTATACACATTTATCGTGTATAAACTACGAAAAAATGCATGGGGTTCCACTACGTAACTTATGATTTTTTATAGCGCTACGATAGACAGGTAAACTTGTGTGCGTATTTCAGATGCTGCACTCAAACTATTCTTGATGTCAACTTTTTATGGAAGATTTGTACTTCCCACTCTTTTCATTGCGTATCATCAGGCGTAAAACACTACTTGGGAGAAAAATTTAAGTGTATGAAACGGCTTTAACAAGGAGGAAATACACTTTTCATTATTCAGTCACAGTGTATTTCATATTTGTTTGTCACTACTTTTAAATTGCATACTACTTCAATGATAGACTGCTGAAATACCCAATTTGCACGCTTTAGAGGAGGGAAAATAACACTTCTGTGGCACCGAAACAGTTCACCTGGCCAGAAATATCAGTTATCAGCTATGGTTGCCAGTGCGACTAATCTCAGTGTAATATTTAAGGCGACAAATCGCAGAAGTCACAGAAATCGCATTTTAACGTTAGTGTAGAGTGTGGAAGGATACAAGTTTTGAATTCGTGAACAGCGTTTCCAAGTCGTTACAAATTGCAGCTAAAAATCACAGTTACCGAAAAATACCGGGTGATCAAAAAGTCAGTATAAATTTGAAAACTTAATAAAACACGGAATATTGTAGATACAGAGCAAAAATTGACACACATGCTTGGAATGACATGGGGTTTTATTAGAACAAAAAAAAATTGCTAGATGCGTGAAAGATCTCTTGCGCGCGTCGTTTCGTGATGATCGTGTGCTCAGTCGCCACTTTCGTCATGCTTGACCTCCCAGGTCCCCAGGCCTCAGTCCGTGCGATTATTGGCTTTGGGGTTACCTGAAGTCGCAAGTGTGTCGTGATCGACTGACATCTCTAGGGATGCTGAAACACAACATCCGACGCCAATGCCTCACCATAACTCCGGACATGCTTTACAGTGCTGTTCACAACATTATTCCTCGACTGCAGCTCTTGTTGAGGAATGATGGTGAACATATTGAGCATTTCCTGTAAAGAACATCATCTTTGCTTTGTCTTACTTTGTTATGCTAATTATTGCTATTCTGATCAGATGAGGCGACATCTGTCGGACTTTTTGTGAACTTTTGTATTTTTTTTTTGTTCTAATAAAACCCCATGTCATTCCAAGCATTTGTGCCAATTTGTACCTCTCTATCTACATTATTCAGTGATTTATTCAGTTTTCAAATGTATACTGACTTTTTGATCACCCGGTACAATTCTCAAAAATTACTGTTATCGGCAAGTCACAGTCTGACCCATCCTGTCTGTAGGTGTAGGAAATGCATGCACTACACTGTCAAATTTATATGAGACTCTATCATTCCTTTAGCGGAGATGTGACTGTTGCCGAACTGAAGCCGACATTTGCAGGAACGAATGTAAATACTGGCCTAGTGACCTGAAGGGTACGAGAATCGACGATGGAAAACCGAATAACAGAATAAAAGTATGTTTACTTCTCAATTCATACTGAGTAATTAAGTACGTCTCAAATTAATGTCGTTCTCTAGATATCTGTATTAGATCTGTATTAAATGGCGGTAAGTTATATCTGTCCAAAAATGTGGGTTTCGTTTCTTACAGGTACGAATACTTGTCGCAAATATCGATTACAGATAATTGTATGAAACTTACGAAGCAGCAGATAATGGTATTATTTTATCATTCGCTATGCTTTTCTCTTTCGCTTCTTGTTTAACACTACCTGGCACATCCTCTGCGTCCATCTTTCATGTTTAATTTTCAATCTTTAATTTATCTTTGTGCGGCAAAATTTTATCTACCATCGTTTCCACTATGTTATAGTATTTTTCCTTCAACTAGCTTCGACTTGAATAATTTTAATCTCCACTACAACTGAATTAGCCATTTCATTCTCACAGTTGTTTCTAATAGGGATACAAAGTTAAGTTATTTGTATGTGTTAAGTTATTGTGTATGCAACGTTTTATCAGATACTTGACGTCATTTGCTAAGTACAAACACAGCGTTGCCCTGAAAATGGCAGTTTCAGTACGTGAACGCTACACTAGCGCCAGTGAGCGTTCTAGTTATTTTTATTAGGTCTATGCTGTGTCAATTCTTCGATAGTGCGTCTTTTATCAAAGACACCTTTGATCAGAGTTGGAACATGGTCCTAGCTTTGATCAAAGTTCACCATATTGTCTACCTGTTTTACTTGCGTCGCTTGCCTCTAACGAGTAAAATGATGCCGTAGGATTTACACGGTGTGTAGCTATCACCACAGCGATAATTTTTAAGTATGAAGGATATGAAATTCTTCATAACGCAGAAGGCATTGATTATAAAAACCACAATAAGCTGTTAGACTCTCATAAGGAAATAACTGCCGCCACAAACTGTATTCGAAGTGGTGCAACGTAAGTGACGTGAGGAAGAAACTTAATGAAATAAGGAATCATTATTTGTGGCGGAAATCCAAGTTTTATTGATAATGTGTACATAAGTGAAATAAATGTGTTTATTTCTTACTCTAAATAACTTAGCCTTCATAAATTCAAGCCGAAGTGATTTTGAGTGTTTGCTTCACATAGTTCTGAAACAATAAGTGAAATGCTGCGCTGTGGGTTGTGAGTATTATATTGAAAGGTGGAACGGCTTTGGCCTATTGCTAAAAATCTTAACTTAAGAATGAGGCGATCTTTAGCATAAACAGCATTTCTTGAACAAGTAACTTTTTGCAAATATTAGGACCTACTTTCATAAGGACAAATCGGGACCTTTGTTCGTCTATACTCAAATCATTTTCGTACTTTACATCCTCGCACTGAAGCTCACGCAGCAAATTCTGGTGAATGATTTGAGCTTGTCTTCTCGCTAGCCATGGTTTCACCCACACTCGTTTCCGTTCCTCTTTCTTCTTGAGGAATGCCCTCGCCGGCAACATTGCAATTAATTCTGCTGCTCAAACGATTAACAGTTCGGCATCCATTCTCGGTCAAGTATGTCGAAAAATTTAGCGATGGTGTGATGGCTCTTGTGAATTACTTTGGTCATAGAAAGTTAGCAATATTTTTGACTAAGATCTTTGAGCAAATAACTGACGGTGTAAGGGCCACACGCATCCTCAGACAGACATACAGAACGGTTCAATTCCCCCTACCGATGGTGCTTTATGCAACCCGCAATGTTATATGTGGCCTTCATCGATGCGAGATTTTCATGTTCTCTCGTTCGCAAACCATTTTAAACCTTTCTAATAGGAAACAAATTTTTTCGAATTATTCAAGAAAAAAGTACAGAAGTAACCTTCAAATGCACCCCTACCCATCAGGATTTCTCGTATGTTGTTCATGGCATTCCCTCCTACCACTGTACAAAAATTTGCGAGTGCACAAATTATTTCTCACATTCGACCTTCTTAGGTCTTCATTGACTGGCCTTATTACGCCACTGGCTTAGTCAAGCAGTTACAAATTGACATTTGGTAAATTTTACCTAACAATTTTGTGAATTTTAAGAGCGTAAAATAAACAATTACATCTTTGTATTCGTCAGGCCTTCTGACTACGCAACCACTGTGCTTTTAAGGGTTAAGTTTGGACTGAATTATCAACGTAATTAATTTCTCTGTAACGTTTACGAATATCGTTTTTCTTTCATTACCCTCACATGCACGTTTAAGTTAATAATAATAACCAAATGGCCGACTTTACTGGTGATGTAATAGCTTAATGAATGCAGACTAAGAAGGTCGAATATCTAGAACAGATCTTGTAGTCGGAAATTTTTGTACAGTGGTAACCATGAACAACATTCTAGAAATCCTCACTAGGGATGTTTAGGGTTGTAGGTGCATCTGAAAGTCGCTTTTGTACGCTTTTCTTGAATAACTCACAAACCGTGATCTGCAGCGAAAACGTATCCCACTACAAAATTTAAGTACCAGGTGATGAAAAAGTCAGTATAAATTTGAAAACTTAATAAACCACGGAATAATGTAGATAGAGAGGTAAAAATTGACACACATGCTTGGAACGACATGGGGTTTTATTAGGAAAAAAAAGTTCACAAAATGTCCGACAGATGGCGCTGGGCAGCAAAACGTCAGTGACTGCGCATGACAATCGTGTATAAAAAGAGCTGTAATGAGAGAGAGAATCTGATGCGCCAGCAGTCGCAGCATGTTGACGTTACCTGAAAAGGCGCTTTTAGAGAAGCTGTATTATCTGAATGGGGAATGTGCTAATTCAGCTTTCGGATCCTATCGCCATAGGAAGGGGATTCGAACGGGTAAAGGTCCATTGACAAATGCAGCTGTGGCAAGAATGATTTCGAAGTCCGAATCCACGGGTTGTTTTGACGATAGACCTCGTAGTGGCCGAACGAGCACATGGCGTAATGCTGCTGAGACAGTTCAGGAAGAAATGGAGACTGTAGCGGGTTCGTCTATGCACGGGGAAGTCAGCGCTCGTGCATTCGCACGTCGCACCGGCATTCCATACACTAGTGTTTGGTTGTCACTTACGAGTACCCTCCGTTGCTGTCCGTACAAAATCCATCGGCTTCATGAATGTTACCTGGCTATTCAGTGAAGCGGAGGGCATTTGCGGCGTGGGCGTTTCTAAAGATGGCGGAAGATGACGATTGGTTGAGTAACGTGTTGTGGACCGACGAAGCTCATTTCACGCTCCGAGGGTCTGTCAACGCCCACAACTGCAGAATTTGGGCTACCGAAAATCCTAGAACTGTCGTGGAGACTCCATTGCACGACGAGTAAGTCACGGTATGGGTTGGATTTACAACATCTACCGTTATCGAGCCTTTTTTCTTCGAGGAAATGCGTGATTCTGGTTTTGTAACTGCTACCGTGACGGGTGAGAGGTACGCCGATATGTTACAGAATCGCATCATCCCCAGCCTGGCTGATAAACACCTGCTGGAACGTACGATGTTTATGCAGGATGGCGCTCCACCCCATATTGCTAGACGCGTGAAAGATCTCTTGCGCGCGTCGTTTGGTGACGATCGTGTGGTCAGCCGCCACTTTCGTCATGCTTGGCCTCCCAAGTCCCCAGACCACAGTCGTTGCGGTTATTGGCTTTGGAGTTACCTCAAGTCGCAAGTATATCGTGATCGACTGACATCTTTAGGGATGCTGAAAGACAACATCCAACGCCAATGCCTCACCATAACGCCGGACATGCTTTACAGTGCTGTTCACAACATTATTCCTCGACTACAGCTATTGTTGAGGAAAGATGGTGGACATATTGAGAATTTCCTGTAAAGAACATCATCTTTGCTTTGTCTTACTATGTTATGCTAATTATTGCTATTCTGATCAGATGAAGATCCATCTGTCGGACATTTTTTGAACTTTTGTATTTTTTTGGTTCTAATAAAACCCCATGTCATTCCGAGCATGTGTGTCAATTTGTACCACTGTATCTACATTATTCCATAATTTATTCAGTCATCTACATCTACATCTGCATCCATACTCCGCAAGCAACTTGACGGTGTGTGGTGGAGGGTACCTTGAGTACTTCTATCGGTTCTCCCTTCTATTCCAGTCTCGTATTGTTCGTGGAAAGAAGGATTGTCGGTATGCCTCTGTGTGGGCTCTAATCTCTCTGATTTTATTCTCATGGTCTCTTCGCGAGATATACTTAGAAGGGAGCAATGTACTGCTTGACTCCTCGGTGAAGGTATGTTCTCGAAACTTCAACAAAAGCCCGTACCGAGCTACTGAGCGTCTCTGCTGCAGAGTCTTCCACTGGAATTTATCTATCATCTCCGTAACGCTTTCGCGATTACTAAGTGATCCTGTAACGAAGCGCGCTGCTCTCCGTTGGATCCTCTCTATCTCTTCTATCGACCATATCTGGTACGGATCCCAGACTGCTGAGCAGTATTCACGCAGTGGGCGAACAAGCGTACTGTAACCTACTTCCTTTGTTTTCGGATTGCATTTCCTTAGGATTCTTCAAATGAATCCCAGTCTGGCATCTGCTTTACCGACGATCAACTTTATATGATCATTCCATTTTAAATCACTCCTAATGCGTACTCCCAGATAATTTACTGCTTCCAGTTGCTGACCTGCTATACTGTAGCTAAATGATAAGGGATCTTTCTTTCTATATATTTGGTGCACATTACACTTGTCTACATTGAAATTCAATTGCCATTCCCTGCACCATGCATCAATTCGCTGCAGATCCCCCTGCATTTCAGTAGAATTTTCCATTGTTACAACCTCTCGATATACCACAGCATCATCCGCAAAAAGCCTCAGTCAACTTCCGATGTCATCCACAAGGTCATTTATGTATTTTGTGAATAGCAACGGTCCTACGACACTCCCCTGAGGCACACCTGAAATCACTCTTACTTCAGAAGACTTCTCTCCATTGAGAATGACACGCTGCGTTCTGTTATCTAGGAACTCTTCAATCCAATCACTCAATTGGTCTGATAGTCCATATGCTCTTACTTTGTTCATTAAACGACTGTGGGGAACTGTATCGAACGCCTTGCGGAAGTCAAGAAACACGTCATCTACCTGGGAACCCGTGTCTATGGCCCTCTGAGTCTCGTGGACGAATAGCACGGGATGGGTTTCACACGATCTTCAAATTTATACTGACTTTTTGATCACCTGGTATATTAAATTTCCTACAAAAAAGGTCCTGTTCATTTTCTCTATAGGACTAATAGTTTGCGCGTAACGAGCGAGAGAATATAAAAATCTCGCACACGGTTTTTGAAGGCCGGATAAAACATTGCGGGTTGCATAAAACGACATCGGTAGGGGCAGCTGAACCACCGTGTGCAGTGCGACCCTCCCGATGCCTGCGCGCCCCTGGCCTGTCCTAGCGGCAGCTGCGTGCGTGCGCGACCGCCAGCGCCACCGCGCCCGGAGAAAGTCGCAGGCGGCGGTAAGTGGCCCGCATTCCTGGCCCCTGCAGGCGGGCCGCCGTGCGCTGCGGGGCGCCGGCCGGCTTCCGGGTCCCGGCATCTGCCGCCACGAACGGCTTCTCCCACCCGAGGCGCCGCCATTCACACCACTCATTTTCCACGCGAGCTGAGACCCACAGCTATAGCCGCTAGCGCCAGTCATTTCCGCCGTTTCATGTCGGCTCTGTCCTCCCTCGTCTTCTCATCGTGTGCTGTTACTTGTTGCTTCTCTCCGTCTTGGCCGTCTAATGTCGAAGAACGTTTTTATTTCCAGAATGAGATTTTCACTCTGCAGCGGAATGTGTGCTGATATGAAACTTCCTGGCAGATTAAAACTGTGAGCCGGACCGAGACTCGAACTCGGGACCTTTGCCTTTCGCGGGCAAGTGCTCTGCCAACTGAGCTACCCAAGCACGACTCACGACCCGTCCTCACAACTTTAATTCCGCCAGTAGAGCACTTGTCTGCAAAAGGCAAAGGTCCCGAGTTCGAGTCTCGTTCCGGCACACATTTTTAATCCGCCAGGAAGTTTCAAGTTTTTATTTGTTTAAATTTGTTTATGTTTTCTATCTTGATACGACAAATCTCAGCCGTGATCGAGCGAAGCAGTGCGATGCCTGCAGGATTTGAAACGTTAAGAGAAAGGTGGCGTAGGATTTGGGTGGAGTGGGTCGGGGTCGGCGGTTTAGTACACCTGGGTTTACTTTGACAAACAATATTTATTAAATAAAATGTCTTCTTCTTCAATAAACAAAATTGCAGTTTCACAAACTCTTTTCAAATAGGCAACATTGCAGATAGGGCAACCACAGTTAAGATTAATCATCTCGCGTATTAATAGGCCACTTCAGGTGTTTTCAGTCCTTTACCGAGACAGCAAAGGACTTGGAAGAGCAGTTGAACGGGATGGACAATGTCTTGAAAGGAAGATATAAGATGAACATCAACAAAAGCAAAACGGGGATAATGGAATGTAGTCGAATTAAGTCGGGTGATGCTGAGGGAATTGGATTAGGAAATGAGACACTTAAAGTAGTAAAGGAGTTTTGCTATTTGGGGAGCAAAATAACTGATGATGGTCGATGTAGAGAGGATATAAAATGTAGACTGGCAATGGTAAGGAAAGTGTTTCTGAAGGAGAGAAATTTGTTAACATCGAGTATAGATTTAAGTGTCAGGAAGTCGTTTCTGAAAGTATTTGTATGGAAGTAAAACGTGGACGATAAATAGTTTGGACAAGAAGAGAATAGAAGCTTTCGAAATGTGGTGCTACAGAAGAATGCTGAAGATTAGATGGGTAGATCACATAACTAATGAGGAGGTATTGAATAGAATTGGGGAGAAGAGGAGTTTGAGGCACAACTTGACTAGAAGAAGGGATCGGTTGGTAGGACATATTATGAGCCATCAATGGCTCACCAATTTGGTATTGGGGGGCAGCGTGGAGGGTAAAAATCATAGAGGGAGACCAAGAGATGAATACACTAAGCAGATTCAGAAGGATATGGGTTGCAGTAGGTACTGGGAGATGAAGAAGCTTGCACAGGATAGAGTAGCATGGAGAGCTGCATCAAACGAGTCTCAGGACTGAAGACCACAACAACAACCGCTTTTATGGCACTAAGAGCCACGTCTTCATGTGAATATATAACTAAAACGTTAGAGGTAACAAGCTCGGAACTATGTACCCAACTTCCGTCAAAATAAACCGTCGCTAAAGGATGGTATGTCATTGAATAAAACAGCCGGATGTGCGGATTCCAATCCACTGCTGTGGATGGGGCCTAAACAGACTGTACCGTAGTGATGCACTGGTAGTCAAAAATTAGGTCTTAATATTGTTTCATGTATTTCACGTTACCAGTGGATCACTGTGATATAATCCGTTTAGGTCTCATCCAGAATATTTGATTGGAATTGACGCATGCGGCTGATTTATTCAATGACACACCGCGTTTTACCGGGTTTTATTTTGATGGACAACGAATATTGGGAACCAAATTCCGAGGTTCTTAGCTCTAATGATTTAGTTATATGTTCATCTGAAAATGCGGCTCTGAGTGCCGTAATGAAGTAAAAATAAAAGACTAAATACGGCTGAAGTGGTTTATTAATACCCAAGATGAATTCAAATATGTGGCCAAGTTACAGGCCCTGAAGCACTGGGCATAATAATAAATCATTTTGAAATTAACGCCATTCCAGCAGCAGTAGAATTGGGGGCAACAACACAAACATTTTGCCATAGTCATCTGTTGATGCGAAAACCAGCCTTCATTCAAAACCAACTTAATACTTCAATAAAATCAGAATACCAGTCCTCACACTTCATGATAAAACCTAGGTATGCTAAGCACTCCGTCCATGAACTACTCACTATTAGCAACACTACAACCAACCAATTAGAATACAACCTACGCAAAATAAGCAGTTGCAATACTCTGCACAAATGTACATGCAATCTTGGTTACACTCGCAGTATAACGATTACAAACCCAATTTACAGAGCTCCCGTTTCGAGACAGCAAACGCGTTACCAGCGTGGAGCCAAACACTTTAAACCACAACACACAACACTGTGCACACAGTGTATCCGCGCGAAAAGCGACTGGTAGAATCGGTACCCTCACAGCGCACTGCTTGCACCCTGCACTGTACACCGTATACAGCTCTGATCAGCACCACCGTTGGTCCTCAGATCACACGGTTGGTGCTTCTCTTGTAATGCGGAAGCCCTTTTCCACCTACACTCCAGAATCACCGTCCTGTGTCTGAAGATCTCACCAGTCGACCGCCTGTTCTGTTGTGTCACGACCCGCATCGACCGTTAGGGGGATTCAAAGCCGCGGCTCCTCGACGCACCAGCTTTCCAATAGGCTTCGTACTTGTTGGCCATCCACCGATCGACTCCTCGATCCATCCCCACATGCTCCAACTGCGACCACTTAGAAGCCTTCTACCTGCTACACGGCTTCACAAGACTCGGGCCGGCGATCCAAATCAAGCCCGGCGCCACCGCTCAATACGTCAGTCGCTCGAACCACCCCTACTGGCAGAGACTTCCTCGTACAGAAAAAAGTCTGAAACTAAGAAACGCATCAATAGTAAGACAACGATAAACCCATAGAAACAGAATAACGAAGTTTTGGGAATGAAAAAAAGAACAAGAGCACCAAAGCTAACGCGAGGTTCTACATGCAAGAGCATTAATGGGCCAAACTAAGAATATACAAGATGATTCAGATGTTCCTATCGATGGCGTTTCAAGCAATCCATAATTCTATATACGGTGTCTGAAAACCACGCTTGAGATTTTAAGTATTCTCTCACTCGTACGCGCAAACTGTTCGTCCTACAGAAGACATGAACCTTTTTCAGGAAATTTAATGTAGCTAAATTTTGTGCTGGGACAGGTTTTCGCTGGAGGCAAGGTTTGCGAGTTATTCAATAAAAACGTACAAAAGTGACCTTCAAACGCACCCACACTCAGGATTACTAGTATGTTGTTCGCGGCAGTCCCTCCTACCACTGTACAAAAATTTCCCAGTACAAAAATGGTTCAAATGGCTCTAAGCGCTATGGGATTTAACATCTGAGGTCCAACAGTCCCCTAGACTTAGAACTACTTAAACCTAATACCATCACACATATCCATCCCCGAGGCAGGATTCGAACCTGCGACCGTAGCAACAGCGCGATTCCGGACTGAAGCGCCTAGAACTGCTCGGCCACACCGGTCGGCTTTCTCACTACACGAACCATTCCCGACATCGTGATTTTGTTAATATCACTAATTTAAACGTGCCAGTGAGGGTAATGAAAGAAAAACTAGTTTTGCAAAAACAAAACTAAAACTAATTCTTTTAACAATTACACCCAAACTTAACCCTTACAAGCTCAGTAGTTGCGTAGTCAGAAGGTCTGACGAATACAAAGATGTAATTGTTTATTTTATGCTCTTAAAATTCACAAAACTGTTAGGTAAAATTTACCAAACGTCAGTTTTACAACTAATAAGTGCTCCACTAAGCCGGTGGCGTAATAATGCTAGTCAGTGACGACCACAAAAGTTGGAAAAAATCGTGCAGTTGCAAAATTTTGTGCAGCGGTAGGACGGAGAACCTTAAACAACACACTAGAAGTCCTGACCGATGGGGGTTGAGTGTGGGAGTGAGGTTGCGTTTGAAGGTCACCTTTGTACGTTTTTTTGGAATAACTCGAAGAGTACGGCCTCTAGCGAGAACGCGCTCAGTACAAATTTTAACCGTATTAAATTTCCTACAAAAATATCCTGGTCATTTTCTCTAGCAGTTTGCGCTTAGCGAGTAAAATAATATGAAAAAATCACTCGTATTTTTTGAACGCTAGATAAAGGAAGACGGGTTGCGCAAAACGGCATCGGTAGGGCAGCTGAATCAGCCTCTATACTGTACAGCCTTAGCAGCTCTTTTGATCTTTTCTGGTTCCCTTCGCATACACACAAAAATCAATAAACTCAAAACCCAAGCAGCCAGACAGGTCTCCACATCCTCAACAAGACGAAAAGAAAGAAGGGGCTATGAGGTGTGTGTCTTCAACCCTAAGGCTGGTTTGAAGCAATTCTCCATCCTGTAGCTAGCCAGCTATTCTATTGATTTCAGCGTAATTGCTGCATGACACATTTGTTTTCTTCGCTGATTTCTAGATCGACCCCTGCAAAATCTTCCTCCCACCTTCTCTTCAACTATAAGGGTTCAACAGTGACTCATGTCGTAATATATGATCTACGGCTCTTGACACACCTCTGTAGTTGAGTGATCAGCTTAAATGACTGCCATGCTGAGGAAACGAGTTCTATTCACGATACTGCCAAGGAGTTCCCTTGGTGGGTGGACTAGCACGGGGTGCACTCAGCTTTGTGATTCCAACTGAGGAGCTATTTGAATGAGAAGTAGCGGCTTCACGGAAAGGGCAGGTGGGTGGCGTGCTGACCACGTCCTCCTATAGACCACATCCACATCAAGCCGCGAGCCGGAGGCTGACAACGCTGGGCGTCGACGACGAGCTCTTTTATGTTCTCTCTTCTCTCTTTGATTCATTTTTAACTCTTGATCAGTCCATTCTATTGCCAAAGCTCTCTGAGAGATAATCATTTGTGCAAAAAAAAAGCATTGTGCTCTTTCGTGTTTTACGTACTGCATCAGCATCTTCATGTACATTTAATCGAGGGATCACCCAAGTCCATATTGTGCACTTCATCTATAATTGCGCCTGGCGACGTTAAATTTAGCCACCCATTTTTTAACTTTTGAAAACATCGTTTTTCTCTTCAGACCCCGTCATCAGCTTCCGCTGGCAATAAAACGTTCAAAATAAAGAATTTTGTGGCCGCAGAGTATCCTACTTTATCTCTTTTCTGAAACGCACAGAACACAATTGCTTTAAAAAGCCGTCTGAAGTACACCGCATATTAAACTGACACATGACGTCCGTTATTGGAACACATGTACATACACAGCAAAAGGTAAACTACATTATAACAACTGCTTTAATTTGTTTTCCTTAACGCAAGAAACACAATACACGTTTAACATTACATTCGAAATCCTGCATCTGTTTCATAACGTGTGCTAGGGCATGACTCACAGCTTTAAGTGTGTAATGCGATGTGGGCGAACGAAAGAAAGCTACAGTCGCATCCTAAATGTGCGTCATAGTGCGTGTCTTTAATGACAGATGCCATGGAATACCAGTTTTCGCATTACGTACTGTTCTGGAAAACAGACAGCACGTCAGTTCTAACAGCAGATGGAGATGAAGAGAAATTGCACATTTCCAGAATTTTATATCTGGAATGCAATCTGCCTAACAGATACATCTACAGCATGATAATCCCTAATTCGCAAACATGATTCTGCCTGTGAAGTTGCAAATGCCCCGAGTGTTCTGAGAAGAACACATCGCTGCTTACGTGTGAGATGTGGTTTCAGATGTAAATGACACAAATAATCGCTCGTATGCACATACATATGATTGTGACAGTGAAGAGAGAAGTACGGTAAAGTTCCACGGCGGGCAATACTAATCTGTAGGTCTTAGCCCCAACTCCAGCGTAATGGGTTTGGATGATAAAGGTGGCGTACCTCGGCGCCGTCTAGTAATGTACGCTACAGAGAGCTGACTCGTTTTGTTGGAATATCTAATGTGACCGCGTCCATCTCTGGCTGCGTGTTATTACAGAAGGCGATGACAAGCTGGGAATGCAGACATGATTTATGCTGATGGAATTATAAAGGTCGGGGCTCGCCCCGAAGATATGCGAGGTTCGCAATGTGAGTCTCCGCAATGTGAGTGCTCTATACTGAAAGATGTGACGGAACATACAGGGTTATTACAAATGATTGAAGCGATTTCACAGCTCTACAATAACTTTATTATTTGAGATATTTTCACAATGCTTTGCACACACATACAAAAACTCAAAAAGTTTTTTAGGCATTCACAAATGTTCGATATGTGCCCCTTTAGTCATTCGGCAGACATCAAGCCGATAATCAAGTTCCTCCCACACTCGGCGCAGCATGTCCCCATCAATGAGTTCGAAAGCATCGTTGATGCGAGCTCGCAGTTCTGGCACGTTTCTTGGTAGAGGAGGTTTAAACACTGAATCTTTCACATAACCCCACAGAAAGAAATCGCATGGGGTTAAGTCGGGAGAGCGTGGAGGCCATGACATGAATTGCTGATCATGATCTCCACCACGAACGATCCATAGGTTTTCCAATCTCCTGTTTAAGAAATGCCGAACATCATGATGGAAGTGCGGTGGAGCACCATCCTGTTGCAAGATGAAGTCGGCGCTGTCGGGCTCCAGTTGTGGCATGAGCCAATTTTCCGCAGGCTACGCGTGAAACTTGCCCGCACGCGTTCAACCGTTTCTTCGCTCACTGCAGGCCGACCCGTTGATTTCCCCTTACAGACGCATCCAGAAGCTTTAAACTGCGCATACCATCGCCGAATGGAGTTAGCAGTCGGTGGATCTTTGTTGAACTTCGTCCTGAAGTGTCGTTGCACTGTTATGACTGACTGATGTGAGTGCATTTCAAGCACGACATACGCTTTCTCGGCTCCTGTCGCCATTTTGTCTCACTTCGCTCTCGAGCGCTCTGACGGCAGAAACCTGAAGTGCGGCTTCAGCCGAACAAAACTTTATGAGTTTTTCTACATATCTGTAGTGTGTCGTCACCATACGTCAATGAATGGAGCTACAGTGAATTTATGAAATCGCTTCAATCATTTGTAATAGCACTGTAATTATGTAAATGGAACACAAAATCATGGTGGGACATTGCGAGGAAAGAGTGGTTTTATTTGAGTTTCATTGGTGACGAGAAAAAGCTTAGCAATAATGAATGACTGTGTGCCTCACAGGAAGATGAAAGATCTATTGAGAGGAACGTTGGGTACAGTTCTTGTAAGGCTTTGTATTATCCAGAGGCGTGGGAATAAGTCTGGAACGCTTTCAGGCGCTTTGTTCAAATGGTTCAAATGGCTCTGAGCACTATGGGACTTAACATCGGAGGTCATCAGTCCCCTAGAGCTTAGAACTACTGAAACCTAACTAACCTAAGGACATCACACACATCCATGCCCGAGACAGGATTCGAACCTGCGACCGTAGCGGTCGCCCGGTTCCAGACTGAAGCGCCTACAACCGCTCGGCCACACTGGCCGGCAGGCGCTTTGTGACTGAGCGAATAAGAAGCTAGCACTGCTGATATTTTTGGTCTCTTACAATTAATATGTTGCAATCTTCAGTCCGAAGACTGGTTGAATTCAACTCTACATGCTACTTTATGCTGTGCAGGCCTCTTCATCTCTAGATAACTACTGCGACCCACATGCTCATCGGAACTTGCTTATTGTATTCAAGCCTCGGGCTCCCTCTGCAATTCTCATCACCCACACTTCCTCCCATTCCTAAACTGACGAACCCTGATGATGTGTCCTAACAATCGATCCCTTCCTTTACTCAAGTTGTGCCATAGATTCTTTTCTCTCCAACTCGACCTAGTACTTTATTAGTTATCTAAACGACCCGTCTAACCTTCAACATTTTTCTGTAGCAATAATTAAACAACTGACCCAGAATATAAAGCTTGACGAAAGAGGCTATTCGATACACGCGGAAGTAGGACAAGTTCATTTATTCGCTGTGCCAGGCAGAGGAACACGTTTGATCTCTTGTGACACTTTTCTTCTGTTTCCCCTAATCTCTTCACAAGTTGTTTGTCGTTTTTCTCAATTCTTCAGTCCACCCTGTGGCATGCCGAGAGAGCTTATCAGCAAATCTGAAATAGTAAATTGTGTATACCACTTTGCTTCAAGTCGTCATGAATTTCTGTTTGGCAGTCGTTTCGGTTTTCATCGAACAAGCGAAGTTCAGAATTCGTTTGTTTCTGTTTTTAGTAATGCTATGTAAACGCCCATAATCCCGTAATCAACATTTTCTGATTGAATCTAAGATTTTTTTCTGTAACTTGAAAGATTTCCTTTATTTTTGTGCACCCAAATCCCATTTCCGTATTTTGATTCTAATGTCTTCCCCAGAATTTCTTCTTGTTTGTCAAATTTCAGATTACTTGTTTGACTTCTTCCAGTGTGGAGTCTGAACTCGTGAAAGGTTTCTCAAAATTGAATTATAAGTAACGAGCCATGACGAGGAGGAGCTAGTGTTCTTGATTGGACCCTTCTCAGTCGGGTTCGCTACGACGATGACATCTCATTCGTACGACACGTGTGTTTCGTGACTTCTGGTATGGTAAGACATGATTCTCTTGAGATTTTTCCAAGCCAGCCTCTTTTTGCTAAGAAACTTACATTGCCGTTAATTCATATCCAGGTACATAGGTATGTTCCCTTATGTGTTTTTTTTCTAGTGCTTTGATGATGTTTGTGATTTGGCTGACGCATTCGTTTTGATTCTGAATACTTTTGTGTTAGGCTTAGTTCACTTTCTATGAGTTTTTGAATGAACCACGAAGTTCAGTTAACAACAAATTGGTAACGAGGGACAAGGAGCGGGCAAATTTAATTGCATTATGCTAGTCCTTAACATCTTGTTTAGTAATAATTCTCATCTCATTTACTGGTAATATATGGGAATTAGGAACTCTCTGAAATGATAGTAAGTGAAGTAATCCTCACGCAAATGTGGATTTACGGATCATTGATATGAATAAATTCCACCGTTAATGAGTAATTGTCGGACAAAAGTCGGTGATGGTACCAAGATGAGCGAAATACGGGGTGGTGATGTTGTTGTTGTGGTCTTCAGTCCTGAGACTGGTTTGATGCAGCTCTCCATGCTACTCTATCCTGTGCAAGCTTTTTCATCTCCCAGTACCTACTGCAACCTACATCCTTCTGAATCTGCTTAGTGTATTCATCTCTTGGTCTCCCTCTACGATTTTTACCCTCCACGCTGCCCTCCAATACTAAATTGGTGATCCCTTGATGCCTCAGAACATGTCCTACCAACCGATCCCTTCTTCTGGTCAAGTTGTGCCACAAACTTCTCTTCTCCCCAATCCTATTCAATACTTCCTCATTAGTTATGTGATCTACCCATCTAATCTTCAGCATTCTTCTGTAGCACCACATTTCGAAAGCTTCTATTCTCTTCTTGTCCAAATTATTTATCGTCCATGTTTCACTTCCATACATGGCTACACTCCATACGAATACTTTCAGAAATGACTTCCTGACACTTAAATCAATACTGCATGTTAACAAATTTCTCTTCTTCAGAAACGCTTTCCTTGCCATTGCCAGCCTACATTTTATATCCTCTCTACTTCGACCATCATCAGTTATTTTGCTCCCCAAATAGCAAAACTCCTTTACTACTTTAAGTGCCTCATTTCCTAATCTAATTCCCTCAGCATCACCCGACTTAATTAGACTACATTCCATTATCCTTGTTTTGCTTTTGTTGATGTTCATCTTATATCCTCCTTTCAAGACACTGTCCATTCCGTTCAACTGCTCTTCCAAGTCCTTTGCTGTCTCTGACAGAATTACAATGTCATCGGCGAACCTCAAAGTTTTTATTTCTTCTCCATGAATTTTAATACCTACTCCGAATTTTTCTTTTGTTTCCTTTACTGCTTGCTCAATATACAGATTGAACAACATCGGGGAGAGGCTACAACCCTGTCTCACTCCTTTCCCAACCACTGCTTCCCTTTCATGACCCTCGACTCTTATAACTGCCATCTGGTTTCTGTACAAATTGTAAATAGCCTTTCGCTCCCTGTATTTTACCCCTGCCACCTTTAGAATTTGAAAGAGAGTATTCCAGTCAACATTGTCAAAAGCTTTCTCTAAGTCTACAAATGCTAGAAACGTAGGTTTGCCTTTCCTTAATCTTTCTTCTAAGATAAGTCATAAGGTCAGTATTGCCTCACGTGTTCCAGTGTTTCTACGGAATCCAAACTGATCTTCCCCGAGGTTGGCTTCTACTAGTTTTTCCATTCGTCTGTAAAGAAGTCGTGTTAGTATTTTGCAGCTGTGACTTATTAAGCTGATAGTTCGGTAATTTTCACATCGGTCAACACCTGCTTTCTTTGGGATTGGAATTATTATATTCTTCTTGAAGTCTGAGAGTATTTCGCCTGTTTCATACATCTTGCTCACCAGATGGTAGAGTTTTGTCAGGACTGGCTCTCCCACTGCCGTCAGTAGTTCCAATGGAATATTGTCTACTCCGGGGGCCTTGTTTGGACTCAGGTCTTTCAGTGCTCTGTCAGACTCTTCACGCAGTATCATATCTCCCATTTCATCTTCATCTACATCCTCTTCCATTTCCATAATATTGTCCTCAAGTACATCGCCCTTGTATAGACCCTCTATATACTCCTTCCACCTTTCTGCTTTCCCTTCTTTGCTTAGAACTGGGTTTCCATCTGAGCTCTTGATATTCATACAAGTGGTTCTCTTATCTCCAAAGGTCTCTTTAATTTTCCTGTAGGCTGTATCTATCTTACCCCTAGTGAGATAGGCCTCTACATCCTTACATTTGTCCTCTAGCCATCCCTGCTTAGCCATTTTGCACTTCCTGTCGATCTCATTTTTGAGACGTTTGTATTCCTTTTTGCCTGCTTCATTTACTGCATTTTTATATTTCCTCCTTTCATCAATTAAATTCAATATTTCTTCTGTTACCCAAGGATTTCTACTAGCCCTCGTCTTTTTACCTACTCGATCCTCTGCTGCCTTCACTACTTCATCCCTCAAAGCTACCCATTCTTCTTCTACTGTATTTCTTTCCCCCATTCCTGTCAATTGCTCCCTTATGCTCTCCCTGAATCTCTGTACAACCTCTAGTTCTTTTAGTTTATCCAGGTCCCATCTCCTTAAATTCCCACCTTTTTGCAGTTTCTTCAGTTTTAATAACCAATAGATTGTGGTCAGAGTCCACATCTGCCCCTGGAAATGTCTTACAATTTATTACCTGGTTCCTAAATCTCTGTCTTACCATTATATAATCTATCTGATACCTTTTAGTATCTCCAGGGTTCTTCCATGTATATAACCTTCTTTCATGATTCTTATACCAAGTGTTAGTTATGATTATGTTGTGCTCTGTGCAAAATTCTACCAGGCGGCTTCCTCTTTCGTTTCTGTCCCCCAATCCATATTCACCTACTATGTTTCCTTCTCTCCCTTTTCCTACACTCGAATTCCAGTCACCCATGACTATTAAATTTTCGTCTCCCTTCACAATCTGATAGTGGGGTGGTGATAGTGGATAGATTCTCCTTATGTTGCTGCCGTGTAGTCATTTACGCTCACAGAGGTGCCCAAATACAGCGATTCCATTGCGTGAGGAATAGGAGCGCTGCTTATATCTCACCTTCCCAGAATATTAGGGTGAAAATAGCGTTTTCAACTTATGTAGTCCTGTCTCCCTCAGTTGCGTGTAATATTACAGTATATTGATAATTTTTACTTTTGGACCGGCTAACTGCAACTGAACCAAGCACAACTCTCGTGCCATGCGCGTTTCGCCTTTTTTGTTTGCAAGGTATCGTCAGTGGCCTGGAATATGTACATATTTTTACTATTTAGTTTACATTTTGAGACACTGTATATATATATATATGTCAACTGACAATAATCAGTAAATGTCGGAAGATGCCCTTGTAGGCCGAAAACCGGTAAACACAATAAAAATAATTCAGTAGAACAAAAGCAAACTAATGCTTTTCGTTTATTACTGTATATATGGGTTAGAAACAGTTCTGATGGTTGGCCGGCCAGTGTGGCCGAGCGGTTCTAGGCCCTTCAGTCTGGAACCGCGCGACCGTTACGGTCGCAGGTTCGAATCCTGCCTCGGGCATGGATGTGTGTGATGTCCTTAGGTTAGTTAGGTTTAAGTAGTTCTAAGTTCTAGGGGACTGATGACCTCAGATGTTTAGTCCCATAGGGCTCAAAACCATTTGAACCAAGTTCTAATGGTTGGCCTCTCTGTGGCGTAGTACTTTTTAAATTCTTCTTACGGGTTTCGTGGATGATTTTCTACATGTTGTGTTTTTGTTCCATTTTTGGCGCTCATCTTCTTCTTACTTCTTCTTCTTATAATTGCCATTTGGGTTTTTATTTTCCACACTTCACAAAATACTAAACGCTTGTTTTGCTGCTATGTTTTGGCTTGTGTTACCAACTGTCGGGTGTTATTGCCAAAGATCGAATATTAATGCCGACTTTCGGTTTTATGATCTCTCTCTCTCTCTCTCTCTCTCTCTCTCTCTCTCTCTCTCTCTCTCTGTCTGTCTCTCTCTCTCTCTCTCTCTCTCTCTCTCTCTCTCTCTCTCTCTCTCTCTCTCTGTGTGTGTGTGTGTGTGTGTGTGTGTGTGTGTGTGTGTGTGTGTGTGTGAGTGAGATGGTATCTGTTTTGGTACACTTCTTTTGTACTTTGTGTGTGTGAAATGGGAGAGAGAGAGAGAGAGAGAGGTAGATATATATTTGTTTTAATGTGGTTGCATGTGCAGGAGGGACTATTTTTACCTTATCATTTCTTTAATTAAGTGTAGTGGGGAGTCTTCTGAAGTGTGTTTGCGCATTTATTACATGTTTGTTTTCAGCAATGACTTTCTGGATGTGGAAGTTTTTTTCCATTTGCGTTGCAGCGTTGTTATGATGAAAACCTTCTTTATAACGTTCAGAGTTATTCGACGAAGAGTGTACGACATTCCTGCTGCCACTGTCTTATATCGCGCGTAGGATTCATGAGAATAAAATGAGAAAGTTTGGAGAGTGTACAAATGGATTTAGTCAGTCATTATTCCTTCGCAGAATACTCGGTTTCGGTGTGGAAACGTGGCAGGGCTAGAGGGCATAACCACAGTGCTTGCCGGAATAAGCTGGCCCAGCATTTCACAACCACTCCCATCTCGGTAATACACTGGCACGATCGCTCGGTCAATGATTAACAGTATCGCCGGAAATCGGGACTCTTCGGCGGCATTGTGGAAGTGGAATACGTGACACCTGGGATGTCTGCTCACCAACAAACCCTCTTTGGCCGTGCAGCCGGAAAGTGGCATTGAATCGGGGGCCGTTGTAGAGCGGGCTACTAACGTGGGGCCATCACCACCCACCCACCATCTGCTGGAGCAGCTAACTCCATTTGCCATCCTACATTTGGTAGTCCAGACGCAACACCGATGGGCTGGGTGTCAGACTAAAGCCCTCTCAGACGCTGATCGACTGGGCATCTGTCGATGGCAGATGCCGTCAGCCAGACGCTATACCGAGTTTCACTGCCAGACGTCAGCACAGCCGACGCTCGCTACGACACACTGCCAGCCTGCCTTACCTAGCAGGGTCAGATTGCCGCAGCAGCATCTGACATAGCCCCACATTTCCACCCAGGAGTACAGTACTTGGCCTCACAAGGTCCCCACACTGCTGGGTCGCATTGGGCGCAGCATCTGCCAGCTTCTTCATAACTACGCATTGTGAACCGGGAACCGTGAGTCCCACGCCTGCCAGATGTGCGCACGAGTATTGTTTAGTAGCTGTAAATAAATAAATAAACTGACTCCCGTCTGAACGTAATTGTTCTCGCCTACACACTAGAGAATTCGAGCCCCTATAACTCGGTGGAATAGGACAGAATATTCGTTGATATTGTTACTAGAGGAAAAATGCACCTATCGGTGCTCAAAAATGCGAATATGTTCTAATTTGGTACAACGAGAAACCAGTCCAAAGTTTCGTTGTGCTGATTAACAGAAGCTGTTGACCCACAGCTACTCCAGCATGCTGGAAGTTCGTAAATGTTCCTATTTATTTAAAGACTGACTGAAAAGAGAGGTACCAGCTGCCTCATTCAACCTCCGTCGGCGCCGCGCGGAATGGCCTCCCGATCTAAGGTGCCATGCCACGGATTGTGGGGCCCCTCCCGCAGGAGGTTCGAGTCCTCCCTCGGGCATGTGTGTGTGTGTGTGTGTGTGTTGTTCTTAGTACAAGTTAGTTTAAGGTAGTTTAAGTAGTGTGTAAGTCTACGAACCAATGGCCTCAGCATTTTTGTCCCTTAGGAATTCACACGCATTTGAACAATTTTACCTCCCTCGGCTCCTTTAAAAATTTTTCCAAAAATTTTGGCATGCGAACACATTCACGCCTTTTTTTAACTTGCAACTCACTTCAAACTCCCACAAATTCCCCTAACTGTAACTCACTCATACCCACTAGTCCATCGCTGTAAGTCGCTCATTCCCGTCCACTCCCAATCGCCCTTTCTCATTCACTCTCTAAATCCACTCATTGTCGTTATTTCTTTGCGTCTCTCTGTCTTGTCTCCTGTGTCACAGTCATAGTCTCGCTCGTTCTGCCATACTACCACACGCCCCTCTCACTGTCTCCCTCTTGCTCTCTCTTACTCCTAATATCTCTTTCCCTCTTTCCTACGCTGTTGTCTCTTCTCCCTGTCACTATCTCTCTCTTCCTTGCTGTCATTGTCAATACCCTATGTCTCATTATCACTCGCTCTCAACCATTCCACCTTTTCTTTCTCTTTATTCCTCCTCCCTGGCACTGTCTCCTTCACTCTTCTCCTACTACTGTTCTGCTAGTGTCAATTGTATTCCACTGCCACTGTGTCCATGTCTTTCTCTCACACTGCTACTGTCTCCTTCGCTCTTTCGGTAACATAGCCACTTCTATCATCTTCCAGTATTTATTACTTCTCCATCTCTTTGACAATGCCACTGTCTTCTTCTCTCTCAACATAAAAAAAGCGTGAATATGTTCGTATGCCAAAATTTTTGAAGGTGGTGATGAAGGTAGAATGAGGCAGCTGGTACCCCCCCCTCTCAGTCAAAGTCTCTTAATTAAATAAACAGGAACATATTCGCGTTTTTTTTTTTTTTTTTTTTTTTTTTTTTTTTTTTTTTTTTTTTTTTTTTTGCTCTGATAGGAGCATTTTTCAGCTGGTTGCCTTATTTTCGCTGCTGCAGCAGGTCAGGGCAACTCACATGAAAACAAACGTATTGGTCAGTAAAATTTAGCTAGTTTACTTATGTGAAACTGAAATAACGAGGAAGTAAATTCTACATCTCGGACCGGATTTTAGGAGCAGAACAATTTTGCTTGTGCTTCAGTGTTACAACATGGGGTTCCCAAATGATAATGGGGACACTTTACAGCATATATCTCGTGCTAACGTCAATCTATAAACCACGTTTTCGCCTCACACCGGACTTTACGCGTACAAGTAGGGTAAGTTCGAAACTCTGCGTCTCGGAAACAGATAAAGATATGAAGAAAATTTTCGAGACTATTCCGAGATGGGAACTCAGGAATATATCGTAAAAATTTTAGCCTTTTGCTGTGCATAGCTGTCTTGAAGTCCTCGTTTGGATTTTTGGACCGCTGGTGACGGCAAGTATACTGCATAAAAAAAAACCTTTCTGTGGGGTTTTCCGTGGAACCGGTGATTAGCTAATGGTGTCTTCAAACGTCCCGACAAGCCCAGTGTAGACCACGTCAAATGGAAAAAGAATCAACCGATTTGCTCCATTTGCCTAAGCAGGAGGAAGTGTGTAATATTAATACTCTGACCCAGTAGTATAGGATAGTGACACTAAGACGGTACTTCTGTTGGGTATACAAATGGTCCCTAGTTCGAGCGCTCTCCAAAACACTTGACCCTATCGTTTTATCACCAATGGATGTGAGTACCGGAAACGTTTTAGGTCCGCATTCATACCGATTCAGATAAAAACTGCAATGTATTAACATAACAGACTGTGCCTTGTGGTGAGAGAAGCGCTACAGATAAGGAAAGACAAAGATGATTCTTAGTTTCCGAACAACGTTATCCCTGTTCCAATGAGCGTGCGAATCGCTTCGAATGCCCAGCTAATTCCTCAGTGGCTCGTGATGGTGCCCTATCAACAGGAGGGCCGGATGAAGACGGCAGCGCCCACCCCCGCCCGCCGGCATTTAGCGGCTTCCCATAAATTACAGTGGTTTGCGAGCTCGGCGGCCGGCCCAGATGGCTATCTGCCCAACGCCCGCCATTACCAGAGACCCGCGCGCAGAATGCGGAAGTCCGCGATGGCCTCAGGGGCGCCTCTGACCGCTACCTGCCAAGTCTGCAGTCCGGTACCACCAAGTCACGTCAAGCTTCCCGTCTCCAGAGCTTCCCGCATTGTCTGTCTGCAGCTTGCAACTACGTCCCTATCCCAGTTCAACCCGTGACCTTCTCTCTTTGGTGGGTTAGAAATAATCGACCAGCGTGTTCCTACCTGGAAGATAATCAGATAGTTCGGTTACCATGGCTCTGTGTGTAACACCACAGCTCTTATGCTGTATGGATTTATTTATTTTTTTGCTTTTGCTTTATTTAATGTCACATTGTTGATCTTTTGTAAATGTGTTTGAATCGATAACATAAAATTGTGTACTCTTTTCTTTGTCAAACTTTGATGTCATGATTTGATTGTATGCTGTGTAACATATCTCTCGTTTAAATGCTTTGACCCATTTGGAGGGAACAATACTTACTGTATATGATTGTAATTTTGTGTGAATAATTTTTTGTAGATATGTTAATATGTGTAAATGTTTTGTTTTATTTAATGTATTTGGTTGCTGTTATGTAAATTGCTGATCCTCACTTAGGGCTCTTAGTTATTCTGTATGTAAAACGATGTAGTGGTTCCCCTCGGGAACGGAACTGTGTAGCGCGCGCAAATTGTGGTTGGCCTAGGTGGAAAAGGTGGAACTGATAGTCAGTCGGAGGCGAACTACCAGTCAGGGACGAGCCACCGGTCGGGGATGAGCTACCAAACTGTGCACTGCTATGCTAAGTGTGCATATTGTGCTGATTCCGAGAGAGGCTTTTCCTGCTTCTTTCCAAGGCCTCGGGTGGATGGATAAATAGCTGGAACTATTCTGGAGTTTGTATCTATCATCGCCACTAAGAAATGACAGAGTCCAGCAATTCAGTCTGCGGTTCCACCTACCAACATGCAGTTGCCACCACGTTGCGCAATCACTGTAACGTAATACTATAATGATGTACAGTGAAGGATCAGCTTAATGGAGGTGTTATTGTGCGCAAATATAAGGTAATTTATATCTGAATTTATGTACCAACCTTGATTTTTCTCCTCATCATAACACCTCTCAGGTTCCTTTCCGTTTGAACTAAAGCAATCACCGAGTGTCCCTACTGAAAAAACTTTTATGACCAATGATATGCTAATTAAAACCTCTTGAACTTAGAAAAAGGAAATTTAAAGTTAATGTGGCAATAGAATGAGTTAAAGTAAATGTTGTTTGCCGAAAATAATTTTCCTATTAAAACTACTTATTAAAGTGCTGTCGCCAACTGCAAAATTAAAAGTTCTTAAGACTGAGGTTTCTAAAGTTTTGCTTAGCTATGATCACCTTGATATCTGTAGTAAATTCTAAAAGGTGAGTCAGTTTCTTGCAATTTTGTTAACAGTGTGTCTCATGGTAGTAAAAGTGGAAAACTGCATAGTAGGAAATTATATGTTCATGATTACTAAGTGTTTGTCTCTTTTGTGTGCATATTAACAGTGTAAAGACCACTCAGTTTGTGTAAGCCTTGAAAGTGATAGTGTTTTTCTGTACGTGTTATAATTTTGCAAATAGTTTTTGGTGCTGCCTCAGTTGTTAGCTTCAATCTTAAAGCATATGTGTGTCAGAGTTCATTGCACTCGCGTGTGACCTAGTCTAGGTTGTGTTTGTCCGTTATAGTTACTTTACCTACTTTCATAAACGAGAACGTTATTCTTTCTCTTGCCTAATTAGGCTGGCGACCGTTTCCCTTATTCTGTAAACAATATAGCTAGGCAAAATTTTGTTTGTTACTATTCCAATTTTTACGTAATTTTGACTTTCATTTCCGATAAGCCACCTCCGTTAGGAACGACACGGTCAACATAACAAAATTCCTCTCAGAGGGTAACACTGCTCTGTTGCTTTATACCATAACTGCTATAACAAAATAATTCTGTCTTGCAAACTGCCTCCAGTTTTAAGGTTATGGTACAGCACATACAGACGGGAGTGTTATATGTGGTTTTTCAGTCGGTAATTCACAGATGACCGCTCCTTGAAAATATATTGCTGTGAGGACGTGTATTCTGTGCTATATACAAATGTTCTTGAAAATTACAGCTAGGGGAATTCGCAGTTTTGCTATTGGCACATTGAGTTTGGCCGAGCAGTACATGACTTAGAAGAGTCGGATCTGAAGTGTAATGATAGCATTATGGAGAGGTTAAACCTAGCTAGGAAAAAGTCGTCGCCACCCGAATCCGCATTGTGCCCCGTCAAACAGATAGATGCATCAATTCAGTATCAGTCGGGAAAAGTCATAACAAATAATAGATGCTGAGCAACAGCAAGTACACCCAGAGCCGTTTATAAAGAAATCTCAAAGTATTTCACCGTGAAACTAACATGAGTTCCCCTCTTTCCTCTGCTTACCTCTGGGTATGTTCTTTGTTTATTTTAACCTCAAAACCTGAATATGGGCGACATACTATAAAAAGGTACTCCTTCTGTGATAGTACCCTTACTAAGGGGCCGAAGGTTTCATTATGTGCGATACAATAGTACTGTTTGACCCAGAAAAGATGCATTGTGTTCTGTTGCTTACTAACTCTCGTACGTCAAAAGGATAACACTTATTTTTGGTTTACAGCAATCATGTGAGGGATAGGTGATGTCTGGTAGGAGCCGGCCGTTGTGGCCGTGCGGTTCTAGGCGCTTCAGTCCGGAACCGCGCTGTTTCTACGGTCGCAGGTTCGAATCCTGCCTCGGACATGGGTGTGTATGATGTCCTTAGGTTAGTTAGGTTTAAGTAGTTCTAAGTCTAGGGGACTGGTGACCTTAGATGTTAAGTCCCATTGTGCTCCGAGCCATTTAAAATGTCTGGTAGGAGGGGTAAATTGTCGTGGGAGATTTCATTACCCTGGAGAGGAAGTCTGCTAAAACTGCGTAGAGAGAGGACACGAAGAGTTCGAAGGAGTAGAGTTGATGGGATGCATTGTTGTAGAAACGGCATAATACCAGGATTTGAAATGAAAGAGCATACTGTTGGGTCGTTGGCATCTATGAACCCTAAAATTTTTTTCACCAAAAGCGTTAATATATTTGCATGTGGTGGTGGTGGTGATGATGATGCTGCTGCTGATGATGATGACCGGTTTGTGGGGTGCTCAACTGCGCAGTCATAAGCGCCCGCACAAAGTTCCAATTTTTACACAGTCCAATTTTTTACCCAGTTCAGTCTAGCCACTGCCACAAATGATGATGATGATGATTTTGATGATGATCAAATGATGAGGACAACACAAACACCCAGTCCCTGGGCAGAGAAAATCCCCAACCCTGTGATCCAGAGGCAGCAACGTTAGCCAATAGCCCACGAACTGCGGACGCATATTTGCATGTGATTTCCATATTTCTCAGCTAACTTTCGGAGAATAAAGTGCCATGAAAACTAAGTATCGAAAATGGCAGCAACGGCAGACCACCAGGATTTGGTATAAGACAGGAAAATAAAATCTCGAAACTGTGTTTAACACAGAACACCTGGAGGGAAGACCTGCCCGTGTGGATGGGCTTGTGGTTGCTCCGCCCGCAGAGAACATTTCACACTGGAAAAATCGCACATCCATAGGCTGTGCGTAGCTGTAGTCGATGATAAATCCAACATGGTTCATGTGTCCACAAGTGGGACCAGAAAACCGCAGGAGGTAATGCAAAGTAGAAGGGAAAGATCTTCGACTAGGAAAAAAATAGCAAAAAAAGAAAAAAAACGGACCTCTCGAATGTTCGCAGAAACGACTGAAAAAGCATTCCATCCCCCCCTCCCCCCCCTCCCCTTCCCCCCTTTCTTA